>NC_092568.1:9387500-10630000 GCF_037975245.1 Apostichopus japonicus
ACTTCACTAGGTTGACTATATAGTAAGGCTATATTTAAAAAGTAAAAGTGGAAAATGTTGGAAGTTTACTATAGACATTACCTTTTTGCATGTGATTACTACAGACATATGAGAAATTGTCTGGGCGAGAGCTACAGTACGAATAAACAAATCAAATCAAATTTATAGCTGACTCACTTATTAGCCTTCACTTGGTGGGGAAAGTCTAGGAGGGATGTGGCTTCCTTTGACCAATTTCAATCTCGTCTCACGAGTGTAAATATTTGTATACGTTTGGTACAAAAAAATGTCAACAACAAAAAATTGGTGGTTCAAGATATTCTCAAAGTTGATAATATCTTGTTAAAGTACACAATCTTCTGTCTGTCTGGATATATTGTAGCTGAGAGATACATATGTAGGTCTGAGTTTCTTTCTGGACTGAAAAACTATATTGCAGGTATGGGTAAACTTGTAGGCATAATACTTTCATCGCTGGAAGCGATGCCTTAATACATAATTTAACGAGGCCTCCTGACGAAAAAACCTTTTTTTATTTGCTTGTTCCTTCTCTATAAGAGTCAGATACCCTCTAGCTGTGAGAGATATAATGTTAATCCTCCGAGACTACCTGATACCCTCTAGCTGTGAGAGAGATAATGTTAATCCTCCGAGACTACCCATGTTGAATATAATTTCAACTCCTTATACCTTACAATGTACTTTTTCCATTTCAAAATATTTAATCATGTGTGACTTTGTCACATTGAATGAAAGAGGATGAACAGGGCCAGTTCAATTAAATTCTCTTGTGTGATAACCAGAAACTATACATCTTCACTTTAAAATTTTATAGAAAATGTTCCATATAGTTTATTGTTTGTGTCACTTTAATGTTATCCCTAATGCACAGTGCTCTAGGTAGACTTCACTATAGAGAGTACACTGAAAGATGGACAAGTGCAATCTTTGCACATTTTTCAGATAAAATTTTACACTCATTAAATTTTAATCAAAGAAAAGAAGATATTTGCTATAAAATTTAAACGTTTGATATTTCAAGGACGTGGAAGAGTAACATGAAAGCAAACAGAAAAGAGCTCTAGGGTCTATAATTTCCCCTCCTTGTCTGTGACAAAAATGCATCGATATATTTAATCAATAATTTAATATCTATCCGCGAGGTATACGATGATAATGAAAAAAAATGATGCCGGCTAAATAGAAATAACATAAATATACAAAAAACTAAGTATTATAAGAAATATCATAATTTAGTCAAAATGTGAACCAAAAATTAAGAAAGTTTGTAAAATAAAGAAGCAGGTCAGTGTTACAGGGGGGAAAAATAGGGCTTTAAAGCGTAGACTAGGTTTCACAGTGAAATAATTAAGTGAAGAAGCTATGTCACTGAAAGATAATGCACACAGAAATGTAACCTAAATTTGTTTTAACTTTAACTTTAACCAAAATCACAATAGGAAGGATGAAAGCATGTATTAAGAAACTTCAAAACTTCTTGAATAACAAAAAAAAGGTGGTGTGTGTGGGGGGGGGGGGTTACATTAATAAAAAATCTGTGTGACAGAAAAAAAATCTATTTTATAGTAATAAACAGTTAATGAATGACTAATCATCAATTATTAAGGTATAGTCACATAGAACTCTTAGTTACCTTGAGATGTATCCAAATTTGTGAATGTCAAAATGTTAGCCACTCACTAAAATTACAAGTGCTTACAAAATCTACTGGCTAAAGTGAAGTTTCTCACTGGTGTTTTCCTGATGAATCACACACACTTACAGAACACATCATTTTGTAGCTGGGCAAGAATTTGAGAGCGGCCTAACAATACTTGCAGTCAATTTAAGCACAGTGGTTATGTTTCAACATGGATATGTTTTTAAAGGATCATAATAGAATGTTATGTCGTTAACGTCAACTGGCAGATAAAAGATGTTAAGTGCCTTGCCTCTTTGGTTTTTTCTACTGGCAAGCAGTAAAATCTACTGCAAGGGTAGATAACCCAATTTCAAAGTCTGGTACTGTATTTCATGCGAACATTACATGGTTAATTGGCATTTAAATTGACAAGATACACTAACAACCGAATAAAAGAAAAATGGGCCTTTAATAATATTGATTTCAAACAAGATCAAATATTTTCATGATATATATAGTTATGTATGGAGGCATGTAGTACTTTCCACATCAGATTATACTATAAGGCTCACACTGTGGACATTATACGGCAAGAGTGTTTCTGTCGTGAGGAGACATGTGAAGCAAAAATGGGTGATATATAAAGCAATCATGGGTGATGTAGCTCATCCATGTTGGGACAGAAATACTTGAGATCACCTAAAACAGATCTTGCAAAAAATAATATCTACTTCGAGAACATGGAATACGTCAATGACAGAATGAGAGACAATATCTTATACAATATTTTTACTTAGGGACTGAAAAATATGGAATATGATCGTCGAGAAAAATATACATATCTTTCTTTATCGTGCAATTCTCGAGAGCGGGTAAATTATATACAAAGTACAAAATTTACATTTACCAAAGAAAACATCCTTTTTGCTCTTGTCTCAAATTTCATTATCAAGTTTCTAGTAATTACAAAACTACTGGAGCTCATTAATGTGCAGAAGCATATGACTGGCAAGTGAATTTTCTGTTTTCATAAGAATAATGTAAAAGTTTCAAGTTGTTACAATAGAAACATACAAAGGAGCTTGAGAACTCAAGGAGGCTAAAATACAGACAGATTAGCTTCTAAGTACCCTGAACAACTGACACACAATCTATCATCTCGGACCAAAGGAGAACCCTCGAAATGTAACCGTCCAACTTAATAATATTGTTTGAATTTATTACCATATATTAGCCAGGCTGTTACCCCATGGAAAACAAAACAGCATTATGACTCATGACGTGCATGGTAAATAGGGACGGGGATGCAGGAGGGGGGAGGGGATCTCAATGATATTTACTTAGCAAAGTTATAGTAAAGATAACCAGCACTGTCAAAGGGATAAAGCATAATTCCACCATGCTAAGCACTCCATTGTCAGGAAGGGTATACTAACCTGTGTGCTACATGTATCAGGAGGTTAAAGATTTAACGTACTGTACATACCATTGGAAACATAAATGGCTACTAGATTACACACTGTAAGGAGAGTGGGTTGCAAAGCTCAACACTTCACTGTTAGGAAGGGTACAGCTAACCTGTGTGCTATCAGGAGGTTAAAGCATTAACTACTGTACCATTGGGAGCAAAATGGCTACTAGCGTCCACACTGTTAGGAGAGGGTAAAGCTAAAACACTTCCCTGTCAGGAAGGGTAAAGCTAAACACTTCACTGTCAGGAAGGGTAAAGCTAAAACACTTCACTGTCAGGAAGGTTAAAGCCAACCACTGTGCTATTAGGAGGTTTAAAGTTTATAGCTACCATACTATTGGGAGCAAAATGGCCCCTGTAGCTTCTACAATGTCAAAAGGATAAAGCTAACCACAGTGCTATCAGGAGGTTCAAAATTTAGCTACAGTAATCTATACTACTGGCAGTATCCTACCTACTACAGTAGTTTCAAATGACTTTCATTATTATTATTATTATTATCAAGAAAGAGAGACAATGTTTTCTTTTACTTGAAAATGAAATACTATATATTTATCAAAAATCAATAGCTAAACAGAAAGAAGACTAGACAAAAAACATTAAAGTGGAAAATATAATTCTTGAAGACTACTTTTAAAGCATACGAAGGATATTGATGGTAAATTTCTCTTTCAACATATATATTGATGGATAGATATGTAATGAAAGATCTTAAATATCTGGATATTAAAGAATTTGCATATTCAGTAGCCATATTACATATTTTTCTCTGTTCACTTGTTCATAACTGAGAGACTTTAAAATTAGCCTTGTGGATCAGATCAAAATCACAAACTGGCTTTTACCGTGGATACAGATTAATATTTACGCTGAGATCCTTCATCCAATGTTTTCGACGACCACCATGAATGACTTGTAGAGCATAACGAATAAAATTTTAATTATCTCCGGCTGATCGTAATACCTTATGTTCAGACATCCATAGAAGATGTACGCACACACCTTGCTATGCTACCAAAGCCATGTAGACAAGGGGAAAAATCAAGATATTAATATTGAAACATATATATAGACTATCTATATACACCGATCATCGATCAAAAATAGCGCGCCATATGTTCATCTTCGTACGCATCTTCAAGAGGAAGGTTGGAAGGCAATCATCGCTTCTGCCGGATGTGAAACGTTCACACATGCGGCATAAACAAACCCATTTATTCAACCGTATCCCCCTACACTACAAAATAACAAACAGTATCGCATCAAAGACAGAGAAATTAATATTTATGATCAAATGTACCACGCTACAAGAGTTTCAATCCTCCATCCCTTACTCCCTCCACCTTCCCCCACCCACTTCCCATTTTAACCCAATCCCAACCATCCCTAGCCAGAAAGCACTTTCAAGGATGGATCAAAATGATCAAGGCAGTGTAGAGGTAGATAAAATGGCCAAAAATGGAGAAAAAATATCACAAATAAGCAGTTCCGCTAATTTATTCCATCCTACCGTGCAAGTTCACACATATGTATAGCTTGTCATATAGCTCTGAGTGAAAACACACTGATAATTGTGTGACAAGTCAATTTCTTCAGTTGTTTTATTTTTATTTCTCTCTCTTTCTCTCTCTTCTTTGTTTTTCTTTTCCTTCCTTCTTTGTTTTTATATTTAAATTGGGATCAAATCCCAAGGGGGGTGTCGGAGGAGGTTCAGTTTTTGTTTCCTTGATATTCATATTTCGTATTCATCTTATGTTTGGATAGAAAACAGAAAAGTACACAATTGCGGGCGCTGGTTCTCAATTCTATTTACAAGTATTGCCATAAAAATAGAACGTAGTATGTACCCGCAGTACCAAAAAGAAAGAAACAATGTATGAAAATGATAACAATAAACATCATTTAATAAATGATAACTATCCTCTAAAATTGACTCGAGAAGCTATAGGATGTACAGGAAAAAAAACTTCAGATCCAGACGACAAAACCCACAATCCATTACGGTAAAATCATATCATTTGGTACAGGATGGAAGTACAGATATGAACGAGACATTTTTAGACTTTTTTTTATTAAACGCGCATCTTTTTCGACCCTCAGGAAATGAGTCCCTCAAAGCAATATATCTTATATAAAAAGTAACTGAAATTGAAAACTGTTTCTCATCAATGCAGCAGTTGCTACGGTGATAGTCTCAACTGTTTTCTCTTGGCACAATCTTGATTCTATACCATATTTCACGAGGAGAACTCTTATTCACACCGTTGCCGACTTTTGCCCACTTCAGTTTCCACTGTCTGGTCACATGTAACATCAAAATATAATTTTGTGTTAAATTCTATTAGAAATCTGTAGCCCTTAGGGACTTTCATCTCAGAAACTAAACAAAAAAATCTAGAGGTGGCCTCTAATTGCAACTGGGGTACCATGTGCATATATAATGATTAATTAAATAGATTTTAACGATGCATAGTGTACTTGAATCAAGACAAAATTTACTGGATTGTTAAGCTGATTAATTGTGCATGCATATTCTTATGCTGATTATTATTCTTATGCATGAATAATTAGGAATCCTGTACTTTTATCTCAATATTTAAAGGTCGTCAGTAAACAGGGAATCAATTCATCTCTGGTTAAATTCTGACCAGAGGTTATATTACAAGCTAAACGGTTAAAGGTTGTGTTGGTCTAGTAATCTGAAAAGTTTGTTGGTGGATAATTCGACACTCTGTTGCAGTTTTAACATATTATCTAGCAAGTTTGTTTGCGTCCATTAATCATGGTCCCCTATTTAAAAAACAATGATAAAGTCTGTTTAATATTTAGATGTATCTCAAACTTTAAATATATATATATATATATATATGTATATGTATATATATATATATCAATCCTCTTGTGTACTGTAGACAACAATATCATGGCAGACATACAGAGGCCTATAACCTTATCTTTACATATTTATAGATCAGGCCTGACTTGGCTTTTGTTACTTTGACGTTAAACATATATATATAAATATAAATATATATATATATGTGCGTGGGTGTGTCTGTACTGTTACTGTTACTATTAGTTGTTCAAAGCCTGCAAGCTCACAACTTGCATGTATATACATGAATCTACATGTGGTGCGGTTTATTTGCTTTCATGTAAGCCGGATAAAAATTGATTTTGAGGGCAAAATTAGCCAACGGAAGGTTCAAGGCAGACACATACGAGCAGTCGAGCACACAATTAAATGTGAGGCTGGTTCAAAATTAAATACCTCACTCCCTAATATATACTGAGCTGGAATCACTAAACACAGCACAGCCCAAGTGTAATAAAGGAGATGATGATTCCTCCTACAGTATATGAATGACAGACCTGTTTTGTGATCACTTTATTGATTCAGGCATTGAACCTGTGAAAATTAGCGACACAGAAGAGTCTGAAGATATGAAGCAACTGCACTCACTACCTAAGCACATTTAATCCCGAGATGCATTATTACGGCATCTGTCGGTTTGCCAAACAGAATATATGACAGTTCATAATGGCTATACTCTACGAATGCAAAACTGTCTCTCAAGGTTTTTATGGAGGGGGGGGGAGGGCTTGGTGTTTTTTTTTTAATCTTTCTATTATCCTCAATTAGTACAGATGGTACCCTGTTATTTTTACCAGCATTTTTAAAAACTACAATTAAGATTAATGTTTTCGTTTTTACCGGCATTGTTAAAAACTACAATACGGATTAATTCGCCGTACCATCAATACATACATAGAGTAATTTTGATAAATCAATCTTATAAAAAGAAAGTTTATAATACAAAAGAGATTAAAGTCACGTGCCAAGGTTTTGTCTACCTTGTAGTGCACATGTGTGCAGTAGTTCAGTGAAAGCTAGTGCACCAATAAATATCCAAAGGTCATCAGTATAATTATATCTCAATATATGCTAACATGTTTATATACAATGGTCATTCAAGCTTAATTTGACATTTCAGAAATATCACATATAACGGACCAAATTAGAACCATACAGTCAAAAGACACCTTAAAACCACAATTTGCACTTAATTTGAAAACGGTAATATTGTAAACATAATTACACTGCTGAGAGAACCATATAAAGCAAAGGAACCAATGGTAAACTGAGTGGGACATATATAGAGTGAAAAAGACCAAAGAGAAATTTGGGCTGGATAACTCCCACAGGTCCCTGGTTCGAATCCCATTTTCTAGCCATGTGTCTCTTTGCTCTCTGCCAGAATAACAAAGGTGTCAGGAAACATAATAAGTCCACCAAAACAGCGACACCATACGGTGAAACTATTCCTTAATAAATAGAATTTAAAGGTGGATATGGGAGAATGAATTGTTTGAAAAGATATGTCACTTATTTGTAAACAGAACTAAACTGTTCAAAACTTCAAAATAAAGTGTAAGGTCACGCCAAACATAACCTACTTTTCATTATTTCTATGAGGTTGAAAAGGGAGGAATTTACACCCCTTCCCCCTCCCTCCCCTGCATCCACACCTGCTTATTGTATCATATAGTGTTTAGCAACCACCCTTAGGAATTTCGGTCACTTTGAGTCAAACTAACACTAACTTTATTAGATGAAAATTCATCTTCCTTTGAAGAATATAAAATTTTTGAATCAATCTATCAGTAATTTTTTAGCAATTTATTCTCAAGGCCCCTCAACATAAAAGAAGGCTTTTAAAATGTATATATGCCTGCATTTTAAGAAGTATTCACAATGCCTTAAATAGCACTTAACAAAAATGAGTCAACATTAATATTTGTGAGCTTATAGTAAGGAAGATACGTGTGTTGAAATTTTTAACTGCAGGCATAGTACTTGACTGCATACTTAAAAAAAAAACAACAAAAAAACCCCATTTCCTTGATTTGTTGTTCGTGGTAATATTGTCTCTACACCTAATGTGCTATATTATATTCATGACTTTGGCTTTTCCAATATTAAATAAAATTCTAAAATATGAATAAATCCTCTATCATCTACAAAGATAATCCATTATATCTAGTCTAAATTGTCTCTGATTATCCCCGATCTACTATTATAGATTTTGTTTTTCCACTTATAATGTGACCGAAAATGATTAAAATATCAATCAAAAGGAAGGAGACCTGAAACCCTTGAAGTAACCTCTTTGGGTCTTCAAAATAATTAAACAAATCATAAATCTCGGAAAGATTTTTCTTTACCACTTTAATTACACACGGAGTAAAAGCAATCACCATAACCAACAGTGAATAAATTTATTAAAACCTGAAATACATTATAGAGGGCTCTCTTCCACTTTATACAAATCAAAAATTATTAAAGTTTGCATCATGTACACTGTTGATGTACTAACTTAAGAATTGCCGGACAAAAAATCCTGGCCATGATTTCTGGTTTATGAATAATTCATGAGTTGTTTTAAGTGTCAGAAAGCTTGACTATCAAGTGATATATGAGTCTCCATCAGAGGGAAACAGAATCCCATTACTAAAATCCTAGAGGGTTCCCACTTTCGCGTACTTATTGTTCTCGTTTCCGTGGTCCATTGGGAGTTGGTTTTCCATCAGCCACGCCGTTAGAATAATCTCAAATTATCAAGTTACTCATCTGGATGCCTAGGCAGGCTGGTCTATCATGACTGCAAAGGATTTATGGCAATAACAAAAAATATTATATGATAGATGACCCTTCATTAAATATGAATGGTTGCTAAGATAAATAGTGTTTGGTTGCTGTGGCACAAATTTAGTGAGACCATTTTGCCTCATCCCCTATAGACAGTATTTTAATATTTTGGGCACGAGGTATAAGACCGCCCAACGTTTGACAAACTGCCAGCTAGTTCTTAAGTGGTTGTCCGTGTGATCGGACACAAAATATCTTGAATATAAGTTGTATGCATTATTTGCAACCATGGGAAAATATTTACAGTAATTACAGTTTGCCAATTTATAATGTAATAAACCATATGAAGTGTGGAGGCGTAAAAGTAGCAGTTTAGTTTATCTTAGCTTAGCTTAGTTTAGTTTAGTTTAGTGCAGTTTAGCTCGGCTTAGCTTAGCTTATTTTAGTTTAGTTTCGCTTAAGCCCAGAGGTCAGGAAGCTTTATAGTGGTTCATTAGATACCCCATTTATTCATAATTAAGGAGATCATGGATGATAAACTAGCATGTATATGAATCCATCCTTTGTGACAGGTATTTTGACAATTACTATAGGAAGGCAAATGCTGACCACTGTGTTTCTTTAATATAAGAATGTCTAGAGTTGAAAGGTATTGTGATTGGGCAGTCTGCCAACGAAGGGCACAATGCTAAAACATTTACCAATTTGGCAAGCTGGGTAGATGGAACAAGTGCATGATTTGCAGGCAGATACATAGATAGTTTCACAGATATGATAGTTGGAATAAATTCTGAGAATTAAGAGAAAGGCGCATTCCCCAAAACTTACCGGTTTGGGGATTTACGAGCAAGGATACTTACCTGTGCAGATGTGGAGTGGGAAACAGGTAAGAGAGGAGCGAAGTAATTGTGGCATTATTATACCTGTCCCCGCTGCTCAGGGAACCATCCAACATCCCCATCTGGCAGATGAGCTTCTGACAGAAGTCACAGAATAGTTAAGAAGGAATTTTACTTTGTAAAGCAGAAGAGCCAGAAAAGGTTATCCGAAATAAGATATATAAAGACTACACACAAGACCAGGATGAGAAGCCAAGCCCACATTCCTTTTTACCCGCCTCTCTTACCTGAAATTGTATGATATTTTGAGGCACAAGCTAAACATGATCACGTCCATAAATTTATAGGTTCCCTTCTCTGATATTCCGTTAATGTCTCCCTTTACAAAGTCTGTACTTTTGTCCTGGTTTCCAAACGTGATCAGTTAAAAATCCGTCAAACTCATGAAGACTATAAGTTTAAGCAGACCCGGACTGTGTTTGACTCTACAAGCGACAAGCAGTATTTAGCCTACATCAGAATGCAAAAGTTCTCTTCGGCCAATACAAAAGACCATGCATGGGTCATATATATTTACAGTTCCTTTGCACTAGTTCTAAAACAGCCCCCTCACTCCTACTATCTCTCACTCTGAAGATGCCATGTCATTATAATATGATACAGACTGTTCAATTACTGTACATGCAACATGACAAGATTAAGCTACAAGACAGTCGGTGCCGTTTAGACGCCATTAAAATTGAGAAACTCATCAAATACTGTATTAAATGTACCATTATACCTCTAGCAGCAAGTCTGCATTTAATAATGAAACGTCTAGTATCGTCAGTTTATAGCTTTCAATTTCAGCAAGCTACAAAAGCACCTCTATTCTAAAACAAAACTCAAAATTGTTTAAATCAGCCCTTCAAATAATTCTGAAATATTTAGAGGTTATGTAACATAAACAATAGGATATGAATAGAAATATGAATATAAATAGGATATGAATAGAATAGAAAGGAAAAAATGGCTTAAGGTCAGGGCAGTAACATGTAAATTTAAAGTTTAAATGTTTGTCTTTAGTGAATATTAGCTTGACTTTCTAGCTTATGGGTGGAGAGGGGGGGGGGGGCAATAACAGGTGAATCAATGCACTGTAGGACTGTCTAATTAACCAATCAGTACACCGCTAAGTGCTAGATTAAGCATCTACTCATTATCTGCATTATTAGAGAGACACGAAGACAAGATTGTGAGTAGATCTCAATCGCAAATCAATTAAGTCGATGAAGATCAATTAGTCAAATAAATATGGGAGCACATCTGACAGATGGGACAAAATCAAATAATTGTCGACGACTGTTTTTTGAAGCAGATTACGTGGAAGCAATCTCGGTACATCAAGTGACTGTAAATGATGTGTGCTTGACAGCAGGCAATCTGGCTTAGTGTACATGATCCTAGATTAATCTAATACTCAGACTCTAATTGTTTATTTACATTAAAAGTCAAAGTCTTATGAAATCCTAGCAGTGGTCTCTAAATTTAGTGCCCACTGCTCCGATGATCTTCAGTGAGGATTTAGACACGACCCACCAGAAGCCACACACCCCTCCCCCACCCCCACCCCTCGGTATCCATGAAAATTTAGCTTGGACGATGGACTTGCTGTTAAAAAGAATAACTTAGTCGATGTCTGTCAGCAAGCTCTGAAAACTGCAGGGGGGGGGGGAGGGAGATGGGAGAATATAATAAGTTTCATTGTAATTAATGGTTTTAATGACAATATTTAATATGGTCATACGGTAAAAAATCTGACAAACAAGCTTTTTCTTTAGAAGCATATAAAGTGGTCAGAAGAATCAGGGGAGGGCTGGGGCATACTGTAGCGCTTCAATATCATGTAGGGTTGCACGTATACTGCGTTTTAATTTCTACATGTATGAAGTTTTACTTTCCATGGCATACACAGGCTGTAATTTACATTCGGTAAGTAATATATGTTACTTTAAAGACCACTGTCAGCTCCTCCGCCTCTACATGAAAGCCTCCCTAACTGTTATTAAAAGTTATCCATCATGTTATAAATTAATTCTCACGTGCGACTCTCAAGAACTCAATTAACAGGTTTAATGTCACCGTGGAAGTATTACCCTAAGTTAATGTAAATACTTCCATGGCTTAAAAGCAGGACACAAATAAACTAGACGGCACCCAAGGATGAAATCCGACATCATTTAAGCTTGACAAATTGTCATGCACTGCGGTCTGTCTTGTACACTATATAAAAACAACAAAAACGAGTTGACTTTGTTTTCCTATATCGATAATCCTACTGGGTGATACAGTAATGCGTGGCAAACTATAGTTATAGTCCAGCCAAATGCTGCTATTAAAACAAAGGGAAAATTTCTCGGAAAAACCAATGAAGCACATTACAGGGTAACCCACACTGATAACAATTGTGAGTAATTGAGAATGTGAACACATAATAATACACACCAAAATATTAGGAAATTTAGGAATCTAGACTTGGATGTTTTATATACAAAATCTAAAGATTGTAAGCTCTATTAAAAGTTGCATTTTTTTTAAGTTGTTTGTTCACCATGGAAAAGTGTTTGGGTAAAAAAAAATTTAAAAGTTAAGAATCAAAAGAGTTAGTAATTATTTTCACTAGTTAAAACTTATGAGAATGATTATGACTACAAATCTCTAAAATTAACTACGACCAATTGTCACATTTATCCTTCATGAGATGAAAACGCATCAAGATGAGCAATAAACATTTCAAATGGCCAGGGACGTATTTTTTATACTTCCACTGTTTGCATCCATCCCTAGATGCAGCTTTCAAATACAAATACAAATTATAAAACTTACTGGTTTATATATTTACGAGTGACCCGCTTACCTGTCTCCCCACAACATTAGCACCTCATTCTACCGTGTCTAGTATGCCCTGGTAAACACCATGGATGGTAGAATGAGAAGGAAGGGCATTGACCGGATAGGACCGGTCACTGAGGGTGCACAGTGTTAAAAGATTACCAGGGCATACTAGACACGGTAGAATGAGGTGCTAATGTTGTGGGGAGACAGGTAAGTGGGGAACGAAGTAAATATACAAATACACAATACACAATACACATGCACTCCGTTTTTACATTCTCATGAAAGGATTAGGAAAACAACAGTACAGACAGGATCTTGTTATCATCATTGGTATTCGATATAAACAGAATATTATCAAATGCGGGGAAACATGAATGATTTATTCTTGGAACCAACTGCTCATATCTTTGGATCTTCATGCCTGCAGTCCATCAATATAGTAGAAATATGAATATTTAAGTGCAGCTCTCATTAATACGCACTGCAGAGACCTTCTGTACAGATTTGATTAAAATATAGCTAATATTAAACATATATAGACATTTTTCTCAATGTCCTATTCGACAGCGAGGCTTTTGCCAGCTACAGTATATGTACCCATTCAGATCTGGCCCACTGGGTTGCTGGACCATGGGCAAAAACTAATTAAACTTCAGCTACAACAATTAAGCAATTGATGATCGAACTAATGTGAGCCATATCTGCTTGAGTTCATTTCTGCAAGTTATATTTCGGTCATTCTTCGTAGCTGAAAAATTGTAATATTAACGTTCACGATAAATACATGTACTCCATGCAGTCAGTCACTTTAATTAATGAGGCTCCAGATCATTATTTTCCAAAATAAGAAATGAAATTGTACAGAAATTACACAACCTAGCAGTGGTGGTTAGTGTTTTACATCATATGAAGCTTACTGTATTATTTTTGTTCCATATACTGTTAGTTATGCTCTTTGGCCTACAAAGTTCAACATGGACATAACCAAGAACGAAATAAAACAATTTCTTGAAAAATAGTCTATGTGCGGGTGTATGGAAAATTGTTCACCTGTGCACCCAGGATTCAGTACAATGAGTTGCAGGTACCATACAATATATATGTACAAAGCCACCCTGTTGATATTGAAGTCCCAATTACACACTGTAGCCATTAACTTCCAATTCCAAAACATTGTTTAATATTTGAAATTTGTTTTAGAATAAATGGACCACTGAGTCAAAAATAGCTAAATATCTGGAAAGAGTATGCTCAACTTAATTCATAAGTTCCCAACGCAACTGATAATAATAATAATATGTCCGTAACCCCTGCTTCACCCCTTCCCCCCCCCCCCAACAGGCTTAAAGATGAACGATAGTGATTTTTCACCATCGACGAAAAAATACGATTTTATTCAAGAGTATTCTAGTTGGTTTCCATTTTACACATGTGAAAATTCAAGTCAATCCAATGTTGCGAAAGGCTTAAAAAAAATTCCTAAACTCGTTGATTTTTTAAACAAAAATTGGGCTTTTCGCGAAAAGCGATATGATGATCACGTGATCTACAGTGACATGTGACGTCATTATGATGATAACAACGTGAGCTCGGTGTAGTGTACTTCAGCAGTGGGCACTTAGTGTGTGAGTTTAGTTGCAACCTACTCTATATTGGACTCGACAAACAACGTAAACCACTAGCAAAATCCAAGAAATTGCGTTGTAGGGGGATGCAACAGAACGAATGTGGACTCTACAATAAGTTTTTTTCAATTTTCCAAGCGGAAAAAGTAGTGAGAGATATCGGAAACTCTGGATACGATTTGTGAGGAGAACCAGGAAAGACTTCATCGCACCAGGAGTTTCTCATGGCAAGAATGTGAAAGTTTGTTCTGCCCACTTCACAGAAGATGATTCTCGGGCCCAATTGAAATTTGCGTGTGGCAAGGTCACTAAAGTAATAAAAGTTTGAAAGATTGATGCTTTTATGCCGCATTATATCCCGATAAATGCAACAGTAAGTGTTGGAACTGGAAGACATGTCAGACGTGAACAACCTAATGACTATGTGAGGAGAGAATCCACGTGCAAATTTCAATTGGGGCATGGACGTCGCTTAGGCAGAGTTTTTTGGGGCAGAGATGTGTTCATACCCTCCAAACCACTTTAAATGTAATACGAATAGGAAATGTGTGTATGCTCGAGCGAAACAAAACATCGTGTAAGTATTACTTACGGTAGCGCACACTGTTACTTATGTTTGCACAGTGTGAAAGTACCGTTTGCGGACCTACGTGAAGTTGGGTTAGAATACGATTCCTCCTGAAGCCCAAACCACGAGGCATGCATGTGAATAAACGCAATAGGCATTGCATGTAGTGAGAAAATTGTTCGAACTGGACTAACAACTCGAGTTAGTTCAAATGAGGTTGTATTTCAAGCTCAATGAAACCTTTCTGTTGGATTTAATGACGCACGGAACAAGGAACGTTTATGTTTTACAGTAGGCCTAGTGCATACAAGCGAATCTACTTTGTTTAGAACTTTGGATTTTCTTTCGGATGTTATACTAATCTACGTTTGAGACTATCATCACTATTGTTATTGTGCCAGTTTGACTGGTAAGTGAGCACATTCATACATCACTCTGTATAAAACCCGCCAAAAACGTGATCTTGAGATTTACGTTACTTTGGGTCAGCTTGCGAGTTACCTCTTCAGATATTGGAAAATCGTTGCGAAATCGCGGCAAATTTCGTAAAAAAAAACTTTTAAACACGTGGTGAAGAAATCAAGAAACACTATGATATTCACATGTCTTGAACATTACGCCGGAAAATAACAGTTATGCTGACACGAAATGCACGCACAGCTCCGTACTGAACAGTTCACAACAGAAAAGATCATCACAGTGACGTCATTCACTGACCTGAGGGCTGTTCAAGGTCGTTGCAGTGTTTGCAAATTCCTAAATTACGGAGGCGAAAAAACGATGTTTTAATTCCCTTTTTTATAACTTTCCGGTGTGCTATTTTGAAAATTAAAAAAATATGTTGCTTGGTAACATATAAACTACATTATATATGAAAATGAGAGATTTTTTTTCTGTCACTATCGTTCTACTTTAAATGATTTTGTGTTTTCAAGGAATTTATTTTCATCTATGGCAAAGGCAGAGCTCTTCCTCCTTCCATCATTCCTTCAGTAGGACTTAACTGCACTACTACTTCTACTACTACACATACACACATGCACACATGCACAGTACAGATCTATAGTTAGCTATATTTTATTCAAAGTACTGTAACCTTAAAACCAATCGAAGTGAAAGGACAAACACAGTCCAAATTTGTTGATTCCGTAAATTCCATTTTTAACTTCGCACAAAAGGACGACATAAATTTATTCACTTTTAAGTTTTTGGTTGTTTTTTTATGCTTGATAGAAGCAAGATTATAATCATCTTTATCACTCATGACAAGTACATATATAGATATATATATGATTATTAGCTTCCTCGATATCTTGCTGTCACTGCTAGCATCCTCTAAAAGCATTGTGTTTAGTCAATGCTGTACTATATTCATCTCTTCTTTCCTCTATAAATTCTTCTTTGGCTTCTCACCGCCAAAAGTCATTTCTATTCTCAAACCCACTCAATTCCCACTACATCCTTGTTGCCAAAAAGCTATAAAAAAAAAAAAAATTAAAAATAGAATAAAAAAATTGAAATGACAAAACTACTGAAGCATTTTGCATGATGTATTCAGTCGATTTCAAGACTACAGTTAGTACTACAGTATATAGCACTTTACGGGTCTGATTTGGCTTGAGGGCATGAAAATATTTCAATCATCTGTACATATGAGTCTGTATGATGAGGAAGAAGACGATAGATGTTGTGGAGCTCGATTGGCAATGACGATTCATCCATCATAAAAAACATGCACAATGTTATGACTAGATCAGAAGAGTGAATAGGGAAGGAGAGTTTTTAATAATTGATATCAAAAGAAGCCAAATTTACCTCCAAATTTGATTAATAATTTTTTATTTTTTATTTAACAGGTGAGGTTAAATTTTTTGAATGAGCAAATAAATTTGGCAGAATTCGTACCAACCACTTCAGGGTTATGTTAGTACTATGCCCCCGAGTAAAATCATTTCTGTGGTTGTTAAGAAAAATGTTTAAAAAAAGACCAGATGACCATTTAGAAGATTTAATGCCATTTTTAAATGATTCTGGTAATTAGTTTTTTCCCACTCTGAAACATCAATTTTCTTTATATAGTAACTCATTCAGTTGCTATGTAAAGCTGATTGAATAAGATATATAAGGTACATGACAGTGCTGAAGACCGATACAATATCTACAGTAGTTCTATCAAGTTCTATCAATGCTTTATACAATACAATACAGTACAATACAATACAGTACAATACAATACAATACAATACAATACAGTACTATCCAATACCTACAGTATTTCTATGAATGCAAATACAATACCATACCATACAATACTGTACAATACAATGCAATAAAATGCAATGCAATATACCATACAATACATATAACTATGTACAGTAGTTCTATGAATGAAAATGTGAATAACATACAACAAATCTATTGCTTTTTACCAAAATTAAAAACTTTATTACGATACTAATGCTTCAGTGATACTACATAGTACATACTATGTATCTGAAATTAACAACAAACTGCAAGCTTTCAAATCACTTCAAACATGGAGCTATTACCGAATAGATCCATGCTTCAAAGGAAAAGGGGAGAAAAGTTTGTAATGGCAACTACACTGTAGTTGGCCAATCTGCAAATGGCAGAAACTATTCCTGTCACTATCTGAGGACTCCCTGCTAATGTCAACAACAAAAGCTCTCTCAGTCACACAGTCACAGTTACGTCAGATGTGATGAGTGAAGGCTAATTTATTATTCATGAAAGTGTTATACACTTTAATTGGTTTCACTAATCAAACTTGAGCCAGGTAGACAATCTCTTAATGTCTGAGAGAAGCAGGCTTTCACAAGCTTTATTGCAAACTTAAGTCCAACGTTAAAGACCCATTATCTGTTGATCACTAATGTATTATGACCAAGTTTACATAAACCCTAGGAGTAGACTTTTATGTGATTTTGGCTGCTGTGACCTCTTTTGACCCAAAGTGACCTTTGACCTGAAGTTAATCTTCAAATGTTTGTATCCATCATCTGCTGATAGGTATGACCTGGGCTGATCCGACATCAAACATAAAATTTCAACAAACAACCTGCCAGCAGTAGCCTTTTGACCGTTGTTGATGTACAGACAGACAAAGAGACAGACATATGCATTGCAATGATGATAAATTTAGAACTTCCTGAAATTAATAATGGGAATGACATCAGATGTTTCAAAGATTTGGAAATTAATTGATCTCACAATTATAAACTAAATTTGATATATTTAGGAAAGATTAAATTGACCTCTGCAACAACAATTTCAATTATTCTTTTTTTTATTAAATTTGATTTTTTGTTCTGACATAAACTTTTACTTTTATTACAGAACATTTACTAAAGATTGCAATGCCCACACATGAGAATTTCTAACATCTTATGGAACCTCTGATATGTCAGATTAAAATGATTCACCAAAGTGAGCTGTTCCCTCCCCCACCCCCCCCCCCCACTTAAGTTATCACTTTCTGACTGCCATCTTTGACCATCAATCTCCCTCAGGGTTAAAGAAAACAACTGACTGCTTCAGATCACAGGGAGAGCATTTCATTGCAACTCTTTGCTACAGCAAAACAAACATGGACTGCACAAAAAGGCCTTGCAAATTGAATTAAATTCAATTATACTTCTCTTCAAATGGTTAAATGGTTAATAACACAGAATGCTCTCAATACTGAAGTACCTACAGTATCTACTGTGCAAAAACTGATACCGTAGGTTTTCAATTCAGACATAATTTGGATACACCTTACTTGTGCAAAAATCCAACAAGTATTATGAGCCACAAAATTCAGCCCTGGGAATCTTTCAAGAAAGGAATTGCTAAAATGGAGCAGTAAAAACGGAAGGAAGAAAGAAAGATTTTTTTTAGTATTTTTTGGAGGGGGGGGAGAGAGGGGGTTAGTTAAAAATCCCCTCTCAACAGGCTTGGGGCGATTACATCTGAATGTAATCGATTACGATTACGATTACTTGAGAATGTATGATTACGATTACGATTACAGCCTAAAGTTGAAGTAATTGATTACGATTACGATTACATTGTAGTGTAATCGTGATTATAATCATGATTACATTGTGGTTACTTGCACAATCCTCTGCATATCTGTTTAATTTAACTCTCTGCCGGGAAATAGGGCAATGAAATAGGGCAAAGGAAGGGCATTTACAGTATGTACGGACAAAATTTTTGAAGTACTGTATATCTACAATTCCTACCAGGCATTACACATTTATGCCTTAACACGTTTAAGATGTGTAACCCATAAGTCCAGTAAAAATACAATTTAAACAGACAAAGAGTAAACAGACATATACTAAAGTAAAACAAATGAAGATTTTCATGCAACACTATATTTTGTAAACTAATAATTTCTGCATAGCAGCAAAACTAAAAACTCTTTTACATTATAACCCAAAATAAAAATAAACAGCTTTGAAATGGGGCATTCCACAGTACATGGGACATGGAAGGCCAAAGTAAAAGTAAATTATTTTCATCAAAAAGTGCTCAACTCTGGTAAAGCAAATTCTGATCCACCAAATTCTAGAAGCAGGAACACTTCTTTGGTCACACTAAAAGCCAATACTAAGAATTAGTTTTAATCATTTCTACTAATTTTGCCCTTCTCGTTCAAATTTCACTGTAATCATAAATGTAATACGATTACGATTACTTTGCCCTTGTAATCGATTACGATTACGATTACTTTGTAATTTCCACAAAAGTAATCGATTACAATTACGATTACTTCAAAAAATGTAATCGATTGTAATCGATTCCGATTACTGATTACGATTACCCCAAGCCTGCCTCTCAATATCTTGTTTTCATCATTACAACCAACTCTTGCCAGAAGTCTCCTATAATGTCAACAAAGCAATTATCATTAAGAGTTATCAACCCTGTTTTAGTAATGGGATCACCTAAATTTACTCACGTCTGCTAAAAGTTCACTTGTAACTAACAGTCGTGTAACTCAAATGGTAAATTGCATTTCCTCTTCTCCGTATAAAACTATTTAAGCTCCAATGCAAAAGACACTGTGGTAACACACAACCTTTCATTATTTAACTTCTTCATCAGTGGTAAAAACCATTATATACGATCTACAGAGGATCATTTCTATCATGTTCATTGGCCATAAAAATTAATTAAGTCCTGTAAATAACCTCGCCTGTAACGTCATGGATATATATGGACAGCGTCTCCTGGAGTAATGGACGCTCATGAGACATTTATTAGGTTAAAGCTTAAAGCTACCGTCATCAGTTTTAAAAAAAATCACCATCACTGTATAAATCACTAAACAGTTCAAGCAAGCAACCAAATCCTTCCATCTCCAGGTTTTTCCAATTCCATTAGATTATCGATGGCAAAATTTTGTGAGGGCTTTCTTCAGATGCTCCCAGGCGTAGTCATTTTTATAGGGCAACAAGACAGACGCTAAAGGAATATATATGTCACTTCCAACGAGTGCCTCGTATTAGGTACTGAATTAAAAAGCAGCTTTTTTTTATTATTTGATTTTGGTCAACTTTAGGATGCCATACCACACAAAAGAATTATAATTAAACAATGTAGTTATGCATTAGCCTGTTTGATCAACTAAAAGTAAGAACAATTTGGAAACTTTCCAAGCTGGATTTTGAAGGATGCTATTGGTGAATTAAGAAAGTTCTCTTGGCAAATAAATGTTAGCAACAGAACCAGAATCAGTCATGAATTGCCCTTTAACCTCTAAGTTGTGACAGTCTCCAGGTATGTGGCAAAATGTTTGATCTTAAAATAGCAATATAATTTTGAGCATTCTCTTGGTTGGCATTGGTAAAACTACAATCATAAGGTCCCCAGTTCTAGTCACTCCAAGATTAATGTATGTCATCTGGTTACAGAGTTGTTGACAATTAAAAATTCATAATCATGGACGTTAAAATATGAATGTAAGAGACTGACTTCGGTCAGCCTGCGGCCTTAATAAGCCAATGAGGCTTCTTCGCGAGTTCCTGCTTGCAGGAGGATCTAAAATACATACACATACATACATGCACCCATACATACATACAAATACATACAAGACCCATCCAGAACACTGCACTTTGGTTTTGAAAGTATTATAAAATAAAACCCGCTCTGATTTTACAGCAGGTTCGTTGCTTCTGTTTTCATGAACTTGGAAGAAAAGATCTTAAACTCTTATGAAATAAATCTAGAAAATAAAATCTTAATCTTGACAATTAAAGAGAAATAAAGACTCAATCGACACCATTAACATGTCATAGAGCTGACAATAATGAACAACTCCGTCATCGAACCAAACGCAGAGAATAGTAATGACATTCAGCAATAGACTTTAGATGTCTCAGAACATCTGACGGCAAATAAATAATTTATAAAATCAATCTTGTTAAATACTGGTTGCTGTTATGAACCATGTACCCAATATACAGACTACCAGGCATCCCTCAAAAACAAAAACAAAAAATTAATCATAATAATTTCGGGCAAAATCAGCTTTGACCAGTAGTAGTAACTTCAACCCTGTACTGTACAGTAGCAAACTATTAATTTAAGAAAGGAGTAAAATCTGCAAACAAAATGTCAGAACATATCACTGGGAAAATATAGAGATCAGATGGGAGGTGGCTACCATCTCATTGAGCCTCTTAACTCGGGCTCATGAGAGTAGCTCGAGGGTGATGTGCTAATCTGGGATTAATGACTGTACTTAGACAAAGAAAACAATCAACAAAAATCATGATTTAATGAAATTGTTAACCACAAATATGACACATGCATACTGCTCAACCTAGCACTAAATTGAGCAAAACTAAAATATAAAGAAGAAGTTAACCTCATAGTAAACACTAATTCCTAAACATTGTCAACACTAATCCCTAAATATAACACTTTACACATGCAGTGTAAGCCCACACTGTTACTCTAGAAACAAAGTACTTAAACTTCAAACTCACAACCTGATTCTATAATCGTAACAATGAACCCTAAATGTAATACTAGTCTTTAAATTCAACACTTGATCCTAATCCTAACACCATAACCTTACATTTAACACTAATTTCAAAATCCTGACTTAATCATAAATCCCTTAACAATATGACACCTAACTCTTAATTTTGAAACCTAACACTTAACATTTCACCTAAAAATTTGATTCTGTATCCATACATTTTGAACCGAACACTCAAAACTAGCACTAACATTGTAATTCCAATATGAGTCCCTATCATATAACTAATTACACTTTTAAGTGTATTTTATAGTATTTAACATACTCATAATGTAATATTTACTAATTCATCTACTCTGGATGTCTATGTGATATTCTCCTCGATAGTGTTTGATATTAAACATTCAGCCATACCCAGACTGATTAATTGGTAAGATCAAGCACAGAGATATTATTCCTTATATAACTTAATCCAATAGCTCCTCCACTTAGTCATGCATCATCATAATCATCAGAACCATTCCTGTCAAAGGATGCTTATTTTTTTATATTTCTTTAAATACTTAAAGAGGATCTTTGGGTAATTTGGCAAGTGTTAGCATTTATTTAGTGTGTGTATGTGGTTGTTTTGTATTCTGACCAAGGACTTGAACAAGAGAATTCCAGGTCCTCGGTTGTGATTTCTAAAGAATCATCATGTCCTCGGAAGAATTCTATTGTATGGGGTATTGTTAAGGTTAGGGTACATAAATTTGAACAATGGAAAATACAATGGGGTCCTCGGTCTGAATGTAATACAAAACATGTGTGTGAAATTAAACACTCACCTCATCAGTAGTTTGATTAGCCTTCATCTGCAGCTCCTCAATTTCTGACCTCATAGTTGCATCATCCATTTTGTTATATCGTTATTCCTCCGTTCCTTGATTATTCTGTCAAAAAAATAGAGGGGTGGCCAATTCCTGCCGTGTCCGGTTAGATAGATTCTAGAATGATGTCGGTCTGCTCAGATTACACGCATCCACCAAGGTTTCTATTCAAATGAGGAGAAAATAAGAAAAATAAAATTATTTTGTCGACCGGTGACTCATTCAAGATCGATAGTCAAAGTATGTAGTTCTCTACATTTATATTTGTAAAGAAAGTTCCCATTGTACTGAAGTTGGTATTAATTAATGCACTTTGTTATCTTGTCATGCTAATTATCGCAAGCTATCACACTCTGCATTTAATTTATAAAGTTTCAAGAAAATCATATTTAAATATAGATATTGTGTATGACATTTTGAAAGGCAGCAATTTATTGATCACAACCCACAAAACTGCGGACCAACTCCAAAGCTACAGTATGTAATATGATATCCA
This sequence comes from Apostichopus japonicus, assembly GCF_037975245.1. Lineage (NCBI taxonomy): Eukaryota > Metazoa > Echinodermata > Holothuroidea > Aspidochirotida > Stichopodidae > Apostichopus > Apostichopus japonicus. The sequence continues at coordinate 9,410,538 of NC_092568.1, forward strand.
AGTACAAAAACACAACTATAGTACGCAAACACAGACGAACAGTTTTGATTGGCGGAAATGACTGAGATAGTACAAGAGATGAAATGGGAAAGCACAACGGAGAGACACTGTACAGTATGAGTGAGAAAAAGAAAGTGAAAAAAAAAGAGAAAAACCCTAAAATCCCTCCAAGGTAAAGATGGTTACTATAACCATGCAGAGAAAACTTTTTAATGGTAGTCCGAGTAGTCCAAGAGAGCCAAATTTCTGTTCGGACTGTATTGACCAAAATCAACCGTGGGGGTTGTCTGGCAGACGACTGGTTGTTTACAAGAAATTCAAATGGCATTGTAACTAAATAGCGCACAAATAGGTAAAATGATAAATTGGCATCAGCCACTAAAAGCTGGTGTTCTATTCCACAACCTACACATCTCTCCTCCTACAGTGTACCTACACTGGGTCGTCATTTACTTGGCTGCAGTTTTTCAGATGAGCAAATCTGCAGTTCCGACGGCCAAGACGAAGGGCCTGGTTGTCCGATGGACAACCAGAAAAGAAAATGCTTCAAAAATTTGCACTGCTATAACCCTGTAGAGACTCGGAAAAAAATCTTGGCACTTGGCAAAGTAAGTGTGTTTCATAATCTATGCTTTGAGTCACAGGAAGTGGCAAGTCACTTAACAAATGGTACAGTCAGGGTGACATGCTTGTGAGGAGACAGGTAAGTGAGCGGGTGCAGTTCTTGCCTCATGTGCATTAGCAAATTATAGCCATACTTGGAGGGGGAGGAAGTGAGGGTGTTTATTTCCAAATGTAGGTCTGTACTTTTTGTGAAAATAACTTTGTCAAATCTTTCAGTCTTTTACAAACCTTTGCCTCTGAGGAAAATCCTGCTACCTTCAAAATGTCAGGCTCTTCTTACCTTTTTGGAAATACAAAACTTTCTGACCAAAAAAAGTCCTAAAGATATGAATCCATTTGTTTCCCATCCAGAATACAGACCTGCTATTCATACATCCATAGTCTTTTTTGTAAATGTCAGAAGTACCTCTACTTAATTCCTCTGAGGGAAGTTTATCCTTTCTCTCATATTTGACGAGCGCTGAATAAAAAGATGGAGATCAAACAGCCACTAATGTACCTCCTTCAGCGATGCGATCTTACCGTTTAATCTATTTGATAATTAGTAGGATTTATTGAAAACTTCTTGCTCCCACATACGGAGGAGAATGATTTGTATCTTAACGAATTTCCTACTACTGTATGTACATTAGGAATGTCACTTTCTTTCAATGTGAATGACAATTTCTTTTCATTTCTCTAGGGGACAGGGTTAAAGTATGCATAGATTTGGCAAAGTGCCTCTGACATTTCACAACATAAAATAGAGGTGATGTTTTAAGCACTATATGAGGGACTCTTAGCAGTCACGACAAAATATGCTATCATACAGAAAAGCTCAACAATGTGCACAATTAAAAAAAACGGGTGAAAATGAGTTTTTTGTCTTTGTTTTTTGTAGGTGTGAATGAGTGTCAGCGTCCATCAATGGCTACGGCCATGCAGTTGCAATCCATGGACTGCAAGATTGGTTCCTGGTCAGATCATTACTTTGTGAATTGGGATAAGTTAGGATCATCTTCATCTCAATAGCTTCTCCTTCACCCGAGATGTACAAATTGGGACTTGTGAGGAAACTTGAGCATAGTTGTGTGCGCCCGGGTTGTGGCTGGACCCTAAAGGTCATCCCATTGGGGGGGGGGAAGGGGCAAGTAGATATGGCACACTGCAGTAGTGCCCTAGGAGAGACTTGTTTCATTGTGCATACCGTGGGGTTTGGGTGTGACAAGTTAAAATGACTAACAGTTAATGGTTGTTATAAAGTCATGTGTTGTTATAAAGTCATGTGAGTGAGCCTTGGCCTTGATACAAGACAAATTCACTTTTTTTCATGCTAATCTGAAGTGTCTGACTGACCAAATATTGGGAATTTCTTAAATTAGATTTACGTCAACAGCAATAAACTAATTGGGAAATTAATGTACAAAGCAAACAAATGTTGCAGTCCTGTGCAAACAAACCATTGGGTTGAAGGGATTTTCCAAGCTAAACATGCCTACCAATCTCTCATCTCATATGAAGTATAGCAATAATTGTCAAACAAGATTACAGACGTCACATTGATCGTAAAATGTCTCACCGTATAAATTCAGCGCAGATGTTACAGGTCTTGAAAAATATTGCTACCACTTCAACAAAGTGATTCAATATTTTCGTAAAAGAAGCGTTTTGAGCTGATTTGCAGATGTGGGACAATTTACTCACTGCTTTTTACTCCAAAACATGGCTGCAAACTTGCATTTGATCATATTAAAACATTCATCCCGACTTTTTGTCACCAAATGAAAATTAATTTATACTGATGAATCAAAGATTACATTTAGTTATCAACATTATTTCACTTGAATGCAGTTTTATGAAAGTATTAACCTTCCTTGAAGTTCCTTCCAATAGTAAACTTTTTAATAATTTTACTGTTCTGACATGACTTGCAATAAAACTTGAGTCAGCCTAGTCAGCGGTTTCAAATACAAATCCATGAATTTATAAAGTGCATTCACCATCATAAACTCTTCGGATGCGCTGTACAACAGTAAGGAGATAAAGAAATACACACAAATATCCCTAATATACAATTAAGGCCCGGTCACACTACAGCGATATTTTATCGGAATACTGTCCGATTTTTCCGATTTTAGGCCGAAGAGTGAGGTTTGTGGTAGTGAATGTAATGAATGCAGTGGAATATTCGAATACCTACTCCAAATCTGAGTGGTTCTGGAAGGGACTACATTATGAAGTGACGTCACATCGAAAAACGATAAAAATCGGAGTCAATATCAAAAGTTAGGAGAGGGCTATTCCACATCGGAATGGCTCAACAGATAGCAAATCAGGTCCTTTATCACTGTGGCTAGAAGACCCGAACGAAAAACTGGCTGCTTCGATTCCTCCGGGAAAATCGGAGAGTATTCCGATAAAAAATCGGTATAGTGTGACCGGGCCTTAAGATAAAGAAAGTATGCCAGGTTTGATTTAAGCTGACTTTTAAAAGAATCCACAGATTGAGATTGTTGAATATCATTAGGTAAATCATTCCACCATTTTGGGCCCATAAACAGTATTAAACAGTAAAAGACCATGCAACAAATATCTTACTGTACTGTACGTCTCGTCCAAGGAATTAATAGTTGTTGATATTTAGTCTGATTTTATGTCCCAAATTTTACGAGAACGCAGATAGTGAGGTGCCATTTTGTTCAGACATTTTTACGCTAAAGTGAGAACCTTATGCTAAATTAGCAATCTAATTGGGAGCCAACGTAGTAGTATTTCAAGACAATCCCTACTACTGTCATATTTGTGTTTATTTAGCACAATTTTTGCCGCAACGTTCTGCACTCTTTGAAGCTCATTTTTAATAATTCGCAATCTGGTAAACCAATGAATATAGCATTTTACATAATTATATAAGTGTGACAGCACCATGTCAGACATGAGAGTGGCACATGCGACCGTGAGTAATAATAATAATCATAAATTACACTTATATAGCGCTTAATACAGCATTTCAAAGCGCTTTACAAGGTAGGAAAGAGACAAAGGAAACCAAGGGGGGAAAAATAAACTAGGAATCAAACAGAAATGTTTTAAGTTGTCTCTTGAAAATACAAAGGGAGGGAGAGTCACGAACGAAAGTAAGATACAGTACTGCCGAATCTGTTTGATATTATGTATGCACTCCACATTGCTGTTAGACTACATTATTTGTGATATGACTCCATCAACCCACGTGCCTCAGTATTTAATTTCCTGTGACCTTTTCACTATTTCACCCTGCACACATATTTCAACCAGCTTCCATTCGGACAAATTTCCATCTTGAACCAAGTTGAATGAACCTTGTTTTCTATGAAGTTTATGTTGAACCTGTTGGCATCCATCCATTTATAATGTCACTACCGAGTCCTTCAATGATCTGGAGAGGCCTTTTTCTCTCCGGACTCGGCCGTAGGATCATAAAGCCAGTTGTAAGGCATGATCATCCGAAAGAACCATGGAAATCAACCATCCCAGGAAATTACCTCCTGAATTGTAGTAGTGCATAAACATGGAATACAGAACCGGGCCGGCACAGATACCTTGCGGAACCGAAAATAAAAGCATGCGACTGACAACCAGACAAATTCTTACTCTTCTCACTTCATCTTCAACTTTTCACAACTTCAACAGTCTTCTAGGTCTCAGATAGCTATCAATCCGACCCAAAGATTTATCAACCCAGACCAAAATTTGCGTTATGGACCTTTACGAAAACTGTCATGGTCCACTGTGTCCAATGCAACGCTTAAATCACTAGCTCTGCTATGAGGACTGTCACTTTTTCATTCTCTGTATTCCGTATTACTTTAATACCACTTTCACCAGAACCGTTTCGCAACTATACAGCTCCTATGATATATGCCAACTGATAATCAGGCGTATGAGAATATTTGCTCACAGTGTTGATTGAACCATGATAGCACTGCTTGTTCTACAAATTTTGATAGAAATATAGTTGTAAGCAACCAATTCAAGACTAGGCTTTAAATTTTTTAATTATTGCTGTCTTCTATTTCTGGGGAAATTTACCTTGTCCCAATTTAGTTTTCAATATTTTTGTCATTACCAGCAACACAACTAGTAGTTAACACTATTTTCAGGAAGGATGTTTGCACCATAACACTTTCACAGGAATAGTACTGCATATTCATAATGATTCGTTCTACATCGTCCTAAGATGATGGTGTAAGTTTGTCTAGAAGTGGAACGTTTGACAATTCTGGTTCATACTTTTCTTTATTTGATAAACTTTTGCATATATTCTGTCCATAAAACAAATTAGCAACCTCATTTGCCAACTCCTCCTCAGCCTTTGTCCCGAGGCGTGGGAACCTCACATCTTGTCCCAGTTAAGTTTTTCGACTAATTTGTTAAGTTCTTCGATGTTTCCCTTATGCCCCCCTCTACCTTGTCTGATATTATGCTAATCTTTGGATCCCTTAACGAGTTATTGTAGTTATTTCTGATAACTTTAAAAGCTTCCCCAATTGGTGACTCTCCTTAGATTTCCGACCACATTGATTCCCTTTTGCGAAGAGTTCTTTCCATCTCCTTAATCTCAGTAAAAATAAACAAGGTTTGGGGGTCCTTGCTGGGATTACCTGTATTAACTTAGTTCTTTCTGGAGCGTGTTTATCAAGCACAACAAGCGGGTCTTGATAAAGGGTATCTAACAAACTCACAATATCCACATATGGCACAGAAGTGTCTTTAACATCCTCCATAAAGTTGAAAGGGTTGACTGTTTGAAGTTTACGGTACATAGGTAATGGATCTTCCTTCCCAATGTGTCCATTAGGTACAGTATATTCATCATGTATTCCACGGAAAAATGATCAGAGATCAAAGGCCTAGGATGCGGGGGGGGGCTGGGGGGGGCAAATATTTTTGTGAAAATTCAGGCAATATGCTGAGATTTTTTCGGGCACCTACTGAAAGAAAAATAAATTGCAATGTGATTTTCAATGGTTAAACGTATATTATTATTATCAATATTATTGTAAAGACTTCCCCAAAAATGATAACCAATATGGAATGGTAGTTACACGGCAAATTATTGTATGTAATTGGCATGCGGAGTAATAACCGATGCATGCCTATATTATATGCACATTAAGATGTTGAATGCGCGCGGAGCGCATACAAAATTTTGGTTATATTTTTCGCGCAAGTTGTTACAGCCCCCCCAAACCAAATAGTCAGAGATGAGACTGGACCGGAAACACAGGAGGTGATTAATAAGCTTGGAGTTTGTTTACCTAAACAGTAGGTCCATGGTGTGACGTCCCTATGTGTATAAAAATCAAAAACTTGCGTGACTGATCATATTGATCAACATTTAATTTTCATGAGTGGCATTGACATGTATGTTAAAGTCGCCAGTGTTAAAAGGTTACCAGTTTATTCTAGGCACGGTAGAACGAGAGTGCTGAGGTTGTGGGGAGACAGGTAAGCGAGGAGCGAAGTATAGTTTATGTGCCACCACTGCATTTGTTAATACCTCCGTTATATCATCAATAAATACTCTGATGGTACGTTTATTCAATTTTGAGTCTTAAGGAGGTCAATATACCCCCCCCCCCCCCCCTTTATACTAAGAATGATGGTTTAAGCCTTAACTTCCCAGATGGCATACTGAAATGATGTCAGTTCTCTTTCCAGCTATATAGAAGCTTTTGCTTCCATCCCTATATGAAACTGCTCAGTCACCACCTTACCTTCCCGATTTATTGGATAAGAGGATATTTAGGCCATTGTTATTTAGATCACAACAAACACACCATGCCTTATCTATGCCAGAATTGGAAATTCACATCTCACAGATCACCCCTACCTCAAACCTACCGTTCACAACAAGCACACCATGTCTTATCTATGCCAGAATTGGAAATCAACATCGCACAGATCACCCCTTCATCAAACCTACCATTCAAGATGTAGGACTTCCCGAATCAGTTTAACCTTGTTTTTAAATGATCAAATGTTGATCAAACAAATTTTAAAATTTTCATTGTGCAGTTGAACCTCTGTGTCTACATAAGATAGTATGTTAATTAGGTAATATTCCAGTCCACTTTCATTGGTGTTTGCTCTCATATTTGATACCTCCCTTCTTGCCCCTCTTCCTACTCCTATTGAACTTTAAAGTCCCGATCTTTAGACGAAGCCCCTGCAAGGCGTTTGTTGCATTGAACTCTTTTCATGCATAAAATGAAGAACTTTGCTTGAATAGGTTATGCTAGTGTTCGAGCACCGGAAGGCTTGTCTTGGTTTATCTTTATGGTCACCGTCATTCTCCAGTGTAATGTACACTACATTAATCTTCTGAATCATAGTTTCCAGAGTTAGTCAACAATATCACGACAATACTGAATGATCGATCTTGAAGCCAACGATGTTCTCTCACGGTTAGATAAAGCTTCCTGTAACATCACATCCAACCATAGCCCCAAACCTTTGATATAATCCCAGCAATAGATCGTCCCATCAAAAACTGCAAAATTGCAAAGTCTCGCGGAAGTGATATTCACAAGGTGGATAACACACCAGAAAAGTGCAATAGTCACTTTTTTCCATTTCCATACTTTGTCACTAAATAAACCACCGCTGATAAATTCTATTCGGGGGAAAAAAATACATACGTAATCTTTTCATCCAATGATTACTCACAGTTTGATGTAGTTTTGATCAAATAAATTCAATAAACCCAAATGTGTAATAATCCACAGTAACTCAGAGAGATAACAAACATGGCTGTCGCCTCACGCAGTGCCAGGCGATAAATCTTGTCTAGTCGAGTCAATGGATTGCATAATTTATGTGATTTCAGTACAGATATGCCAGTAACAAAACATTGATCAACATTAATGCTACTAGAAAATACAGTCCAAGGGTAAATTTATTTTTGACAAATTTTGATAAGTTTTACATCAAGATGCATAGCAGTGTTTTGTAATTGGGAACCGTCGTAGTATTTAATAAGAGACAGACAAAGTTTAGATCCTTTGAAACTGCTACACAACATTTTCACCGAAAAATTATTCCCTGCGTTTGGTACTGATACATCGAAGAACGGTCATCGTCAGCTTGCTATAATGGTGGAAATAAACAGTATTACTACTGTAAAACGAAAGTTCTGAAAACTATGGTGTGCAACCCAAAAAGTGGGTCGGGAAATATCGTCGACGAGGGTCGCAGGACTTTTCCAGATGTCGAAAAATTGATCTACTTTTCGGAGCTTGTTCACTGATATCAATTAAGCTATTTTTCTTGTTATTTGACATCAAGTTCCAAAGTCCAAGGTAGCTCTGGGAAAGGGGGATGGGGGTCTGGTGGGTCTTGGAACAGTCCCCATGGAAGATCCTTGGCCATGAGTATCAGAGTTTGCGGACCCCATTTAGGCATTAAATTCGATGGTCTGTAAATTGTGATTAATGGATGGTGACACGTTATATATTATAAATACGGTTTGCCTTTACAAACTTTTGGTATAAAGTTCGTTTCTCACTGTCATAAGGACTACCTTACAGCAGTTTTTTTCATATTTTTAGGTTTTGATGAGCTTTTTCAATGCATATTTTTTTTTAATGCAAAATGCAAATTTATAAGAGTGTCTTCATTTTAACAAGTGCCATTACTTTGAACAACACTTGCTAGTTGTGATCAAATTCTGACCACAAACATAAAAAGAGCTGCCTCAAATATTAAGTTTTCACTGAATCCACAGAATTCAGATGCCTTTCTAACTTAATGTTTGCACTGTAGCATTACTGTATATGCATAATGTTACTGCACTAAGGGTGCTATATTCCAATGTGAACTCTATACTGCCTTTCAACGCCTCTTCGATTAGTGAGAAAATTGGATTCAATGTATCCAAATGGTGACCCAGATAAAAAAAAAAAAATTATTCTATTGACACAATTAAAGTAAACTTAATAAATCATACTCTCTTCTTCATGAATCTATTCTTAGCAGATTCCAATTACAGCTATATGTTTACCCCCTCTCCATTGCGCCATCTTTTCCCGGCCAGAATCGAGAGGCAAAAAACTTTAGTTCATTAATACCAACGTTTTCAAACTCCCATTTTTGTGCAGTCTGCTATTGATTTCTAGAGGCATCCGTTTGCTAAATCTCCAAGCAAGGTTATTAACGTTACTCAAATAGCTGCCAGAATCAGTACCGTATATTACAGCTGTATGAAGTTTCCCGGGGTGAAGGATGTATTGATTTACGCAGTAATATTGAGCGTATACGTAGACGTAGAGCTGTAGTAACGGGCATAGAGGCAGACTGGGAAGAAGGTCAAACGAGCAGGACGGACGGAAATGTCAAAAGATATTGCCAAGTTTATAATGTTGTTATATATCTCGCCATTTCTGTAACCTGCATCTAAGGCCTCAATAAATGCAGGTCTGAGTGAAATCAGATGGACGTAATCTTTCTCTCGGATAATACGACGTGGAAAATGGAAGTTTGCTCTTATCTCTTAAGTAGAGTGACGACATGTATGTACAACCGCCCGACCGATGAATTTTATTGCGAGTATTAATTGCATTTAAGAGATACATCACGAAGCTTTAAAAAAAAAATAATCAGAAAGTGCTATGTACTGTTTCCAAAATCGCAACGTGTCGTAGTGTTATCATATACATATATAAATAGTCACAGTATATTTACAATTCCTTTACACCATTTACTACTCCCTCACCCTACACCTCCATAGAAGATGGTATGAGATGCACACCTTCGATAAAGTTTATCAAAGGCTATAACAAAAATATTGATAGACGAAGGATCGTAAAACTGTCACTGGTAAGTGTCTATACCACCTTTTTCCCCAATTTTTGACTGGTCGTATGATAAGAAGATGGCAGGCATTTAATACATGAGTTATTGCATGAATTGAGGATTCTGTGGTACAACAATTGGCATATCCATGCCCTAAATGCCCTTAATGCCAGAAATTAACAGAGGGCATTATCAGATCAATCCTTTCTACTTCCAGTCTATGCAATCTCTGATACCTTTGAGAACTGCTTTGGGGAATCTCTGATGGACATTTCTGGGCAAAGAAGCTACACATTCCCTAATTCACACATAGTGTGACATATTCGACACACCGTTTTCATCACTCAAAACTAACACTTTATAGCGACGACCTGTTGCCCACGATTCGTTTGGCAAACTTTACATAAACCAATCAGAAAGCTTCTTTGAGGTGTTTCTTTTTCAATCACGTCCAACTAAACTGAGGTTAAGCTTTGATCGTCAGTAAAATTGTATCCAAGTCAAGTCGTATCTACGGCACTGTTACGACCAATATGACAACGCCCTCTGTTAAAACGCTGCAGATCCCCATTAATATAAGCATGCTGAAATATGACACGCTCTTTACTCACACTCATTTCAATTATACTGTCATTTCACAATTCACACACTCAAGCACTTAATAAGTGGAGTGCTTACTTATAATCTTTCCATGCTAGTTTATTGTCATGAATGATGTAGAAACATATCGCAAAATTATTCTCTGCATACAATTAAATTATGAAGAGAATATTGGAATTCTTTAAACACTAATCTTAAAATGTGCATATTCATCTGCTATATACATATTCATATATGTAGTTACTTAATATGTAAATATTATATAAGGGTATAATTTATCCAGTGTAGCATAGCAAACTTTATGCTATTCAAAATGGGCAAATTTAATTCTGTACAGTGCAAAGATGTATTAATGCAGTCTTGTATACAGGAACCATTGTATAAGAGCCTTCAAAATTTGCTAATAGTGAACACAAAACTATTCCCAGTATCTAAAGTATTATATGATGGTGAATCACCCAAACATGTTTCATCATAAAACCAATTCATCCATACTTTCCTAATCATTAGATATAAATACTCCGTGGAAAATTTGACATTTTCAAAAGCTTATAAGCATGCATGGAACGCCGGCTCCACATTTTTATGCCGAACGAAATTTGTGACACATTCCACTCGTCACCATGAAACGTGTGAAATGACTCAATGTGCGAGGGGGATAACATCGAACAAACAGGCCTTTACAAATAGCAATAAATAATAATGCCAAGTTTGATTAGATTTTGCTCTCTCCCTCTCTTTCTCTTTCTCTGCTTACGACCAGCAACCCAACCGTAAATACAAAATTGGATAAAACCATCTGTAAATGCTCGCTTGTTACAGCCATTGCAATATTCATACATGTGATTTCCCAACAGAATTTTACACGACGCGCAGTCAATACTAGGAACCCCAAATGGAAACAAGTTTTCCTTGTAAGAATCACAGCAACGACAGGAAAAAGCGTGAAAGCCAAGTGGAATAATTCCTTCTGTTTCGTTCGTCCCTGAAACTGTCCTGCAAGCAGATCAAATGGGATTATATTGATCTTCACGGCTTAAATCATATCCCAAGCTATTATTACTACAGCTGCTTCGCTAATATTGATCCATATTTTTTTCCGTTAGCGACGCAGCCTAGTCGACTCACGACGTGCATTAAGCTTTTATTCACGCGGCGGCATGATTAGAGATGCGTCTACGAAGGTTTTACGAATATCCTTGGCTTTCACGACCAAACGATTCTTGGGCAGCATGCAGGCATGCATGCATGCAGAGAACCAAAAAAGTACAGAGTTCTTAGAATAATCACTTAATGCTTGGTTAAGCATTATTATAGCTAATATTTGATAATTTCACAATCTCATCCATCCAGAGAGGAGGAAGTCCCTGCTGTAACCTAGTAGACCAGAAGAACGTGTACAAACTAGAGAATCTGCCGATTCCAAAAACTATCAAATGGTAGATTTATAAGTATATGTATAATTGAAAACTAGTCAACAAATGTGATAAATTACTATCTATGGTATATATATATTTATATATAGGAATTCATCTGCACAACAGCTATATATATACCAGTTTCTTAAAATACAAACAAATCCTATGGTACCTTGGTAGACCAATGAAATGTACACATACTACACCTGTCTCTGCCAAACTACAACACTACAAAATCTATTTTAGCTTAGGCCTAAAAAAATTCAGCCTATTTTAGAATACTGGCTATAAATGCCAATGCATAATTTTGCTGTAAGCCAGTAGGAAGAAAAATGCACTCGTGCATTTTACTGCCAACTGTGCAAAATTAACATATAATGATTGGTTTTGTAGTTATTCAAGGATAATGCAAGATGGAATTGGACTGTTTAAGCCGGTAAAATCTTCATGCCCTGACATGTTTTTGGCGGAGTGACTAAAAATTGTGAAATTCTAGGCCTGGATCTGTAATTTAAAACTAATCAAACTACAGTGAGTAGAGTTTCTATAATTTCCGAAATAAATCAAAATTTATGATTTATAAAGCGTCTTAAAGATTCTTGTATTTGATTTTAAAACGAACAATGATTATTAATAACTATGTACTGTAGTTCATATTAACAAATTTCCATTTCCATGTAAAAATTTTGCCACTGTGATACTTTCTCATATATATATATTAGTAATCACATAACAAACAAAAAAATTCTAAGTAATGACATTTTCAAACACATTCAACTTTTTCTGTAGAATTTAGACTAAAAGTTGACAATAGTCAAACCAATGAACAAACATTGTTGCAAGAGTGCTACAAAAAAGTGACCTCTTGTGTAGAATTTTAATTCATATATCAGCAAGTCATGATACTATTTCCAGTCAAAAACTTACCGATGACTGTTTTGATTAACAAGTCATAACAGAACAGCGCATATCTTAAATGTCAGCCCAGCCGGCCCAGAAGTGCAAATAATTCACAAGCCATGCTGCAAGTTAGCATCATCAGTCTCACATAAAGACAGCATATAATCAATAACGATACGTGTAAAATTGAATTCAAACGCCAGGGGTGCAGGCTGTTTTACTTTTGTCATAATAACATTAATTTCAACATGAACCTTAGAATACTGTAGTTATAAAGGCTTACATCAAGGGAATAAATTATCTAGTATAATTGCAATTTATCAAAATGCTATGCAAACAAATGAGAAAACTGTGTACAAATGCACAATACTGTACAAACATACTATATAGCAGTTTTGTGTACAATGATCAATCAAAGATTTATTATTTTCAGTATTTATGAGAAATAAAACTTTAAACTGCTGCGCAAAATGTGAACACTAAAATTATTCGCTGAACATGGGCCTGTATCAGTGTACATTATGAATACCAAAGATGAGCTTTCACAACCTTTAATTCTTGTAGGTCAAACTACTGTACTACAGAGACTATACACTATAGGTTAGTGTATACTGTATGACAGACTCATACCTGACTACACATTCGAGATGATCGTCCTCCATTATTCCATTTCTGCTACCAGTAGTGTTGCGGCAATGATTGTTTACGATGTCGGTATCGGCCCATATTTGCAATATCTGCGGCATTTCGGTATCGTTAAAATTTAGCCTCTTTGCAAACCGATCTTGAAAACTTTTTTTGATCAAAACAAAAGCCACTTCTTGTCATTTGCGATGATTTATTAATCTGTTCTAAAAAAAAAGTCGAACAGGATTTGCTCTATTAAACAAGACGACTACCCTCTGAGCTCCTTGAATATATACAATATTAATCCAGCTTGCTAAACAGTGAAGGGATGTGAGGGCACTCGCTGAAGGGGGAAAGAGAAAAACAGACGTAAGCTGTTTCTATTAATATGAAAGAACGTAAATAAGCCGCTTCCCGTTTGCTCAAACTACGGCTACGTCCACAAATCAAATACGGCTACGTCCACAATCTGTAAGAGCAACACTTACAAAGATTGTCAAGAACATTGGTCCCTGCTGGGTTTTAAACCTGGGATTTGAATCTCTGGGACAGGCAATTTATAGAAAACTGCAACTTGAATATGACTTCAAACAATACATGTCCCTGAAGGACTTTCACTGATTTCTACATACATACGTATGTGTGTTTGCCACAATGACATATAGGATAGGCCAAGAGTTGCTCTTGGACGAAAAATATACCACTGGCCAAGCTGGGAATTGAACACACTATATCACCTCTGATAGCCTTCTATATTTTAAAAGTAGGTCTATCTAATATCTTTAAGTTAATACTTGTATTAGTTATAAGTTACTTTACATACATTTAAGAATTTCTTCCCAGATATTAGGTTTAAGAGCAAAATTACTCATTCCAACATTCATCTATAATAGAAGATGAGGTTAGAAGTCTAGAAAGTTACTTAAGGTACATTTGATGTATTTCTCCCAAGATGTTACATGAAACATGACTTCTTCCAATTTTCATTTTCTAATAATAACATACATGAGTACTAAAGTCTAGAATTGCTCTTGGAAGAAAAATTCACCAATATAATGGCTAAGCTGGGAATTGAACATACAATAAAAACCTCTGAAATCCTTCTATATGTAGATGTATTATAGATGCTAATGTTACTCAAGAAATAAATTTACTAATGACAAGCTTTACAATTAGACTAATGAAACAAGACTTTCACTAATTACATCCATTGATATTGCAATTTATGCTTTTTTGTTGATTATTGCTCTTATATAATGCATTTATTGGGGTTCCTTGCATTTCATCACCAAATTTTTAATAGTTTTACTAATATTACGAAGTACAGCATGACCGACAAACTCAGGCAGCTGTATTTACGAAGCTTTAAAGTCTCAGTACTTGTTTGCCAAATTTAAACTTTGACCTTTCCAGCTTACTGCACTAAAAGCACAGTGAAAATGACTTCATTGTATGCAATTTTCATATCAATATTCGTTAGTTTTGTTGAGTTAACTGTCGTTAAAAGTTTTGAGATGAATCAAATTTGCCAGATTTATTAACAAGTCCGTAGATTCTACAAACTTCAATCAAAATTTGCAAGCCCTGCCCAACAGATCATGCGCCAATCAACTCTCTCTTCTTTGTTTCATGATCATTAGGCCTAGGGCTACTTTCACTTTCGTGGCTAGCCTGTCATAGGTCCTTTTTTTTTCGTCTTTTTCCTATGTTACCGATGTAGCTTGCAAAATTATGTGATTTCCTTCCATTGCAATGAAGAAACCGGTGTTCTTAGATGTTTCCTCCATGGAATTGTAAATAGTGAACGATACGAGTATAGGACTGCGTTAAAATCTTGATCGGGCCACATGTTTAAACTATTTTGTTTATATTTGTGTAAAGAACATGCTGACATATGGGTGGTCACAGTGATTTTACAGTTCGCACCATAAGGGCAAACATTTTGGCATAAAAATTAAATGCCACCTGTAGTTGCCTTTAAATTTTTAACCATAAGTAACTTGCTCAAAGATTCCTAGAGTTATATCCTGACAGTTCTAATATTCCCCATTATTGCCATACATTGCAAGACAAATTTAAATGAAATGTTTCTGTCATTAAATATGCAAACATATTTTAAGAAAACATTTCAAATCCTTTCTTGGCAACTTCTTGACAGAGCTAAAATGACAAGTCATAACTTTTGTGAGCACCATTGTGTTCATTCTGTTTCCACATGTGGTAAAATGCCAACTGACTGATCGATGCAACCTTTTTCTGCACTTATATGGCATTGAGAGATACTTCTGTTTACACAATCCCTTCATTTACATACTGTCCCTTTAATCAGGAAAACACCTCAGTGACTAAAACCCTTTCTGAAAATAAACAAAAGAGGGAAAATGTCAACATTTGTTTCTCTCTAGTATATCTGGGGGGCAATACAGATAATTGCCAATAAGTCAATTCCAGATTTATTTTCCTACATTATGGAGGAGAAATCCAATTTGTTGAATGAGAAGTAGAAACTTAGCCATGACTTGGAATCTACAGAGGCACTGCTTAGCTTCTAATTAAAGCTTTACTACAGCTTTGTACCAGTTCTAATGGTCGAGTGGATTTCTGGTGGCAGTGTTAGAAGCAATGAAAGAACTACAAGCTGGGAGGATGTGGGTTCAACACCTGGCTGGCCAAAGTATGAGATGGCTAGTTCATGCAGGAGAAATCCACAGTCTCGCCCTATCTGAAATGGTCTTCCAAATAAAAAAAAACCTCCAAAATGAGCTAAAAAAGCATAAATTGGAAGGCAACCTCACGTCAATTGTATGTTACTAGCCATTCACTCCACTACTCCAACAAGCATGTGTCGATATGCTTAATATAGCGTTGTAAAAATAACTGCCTTCCAGGCCGACAGCATACAAAACATACGTACGCAGTCACTCTCTGCTATATAGTAACAAGTACAGTAAGCACTATTAACTGAAAGCTTACTTATCTCAGTCAAAATCCCCCCAATTATGTTAGAGAATTTCTTCCTGCCCTCAGCCAAGGTGAGAAGTGTAACCTGATCTATAGTCGATACAGAACGGTGGATTGACATAAAGACTTTCAATAAAAAAAACTAAAAAATAGAAGGAAAAAAAGAGAAGAAGATATTCACAGAAAAAAAGGTGCCACTTGGCATTGCATTATTTACAGTCTGTGAGGTGTCTCAATGACGTCATTTGATCAGAGGATTCGAATATACAGTTGCCCGGTGAAGCAATTCCTGATGCCTCCTACAATAAAGAAATGCTCTACAAAAGTATAGGGAAGTTTTCAGGATGAGCAACAGCTAAGGAAAATGTCCGCAAGTTTTTCTTACGCTCGAGATATCTTTATAATGATTGTAGAGTTAAGCACTATACAGCCAGAAGGCAAAAGTGCCTGATCATTCTTCTGTGGATTTATTAGGCTTTATTTGGAATGACTTATATTGCAATAAATGTTTAATCAGTTAAATGGTAAAATTTAATTGTAGGACTACAACCAACGAGGACAAATCTTTATGAGCATTTTTTTTTCTCTTCAGAAAATGTTATTTTATGTTACCTGCAGTTTTGAATCCACAAAGTATATAATACACTTACTTGTGGTAATGATTGAGGGTCCCACGATTATTCATAAATGTTTTTAAATAATAACAATTTAACCTCTCAAATAGACAACCCAGAGGGGTAAGGGGTCTTGTAGTTTATTCATAAACTTGATAGTGGAATTTAGGGAATATATTAATAGGAAGGTGAGAAATTTGGTGATTTCAAAGTTTCTGGTGTTATGATCATTTATGCTAACTACGTATGCAAATATGCAGATTAGGCAACCATGCTTTTGGGAGGGAGAGAGGAAGGGCAGGGGCATGGTATGCCCATAACAATACAACCATTGTTTGTTTCTTTCCAATTAGCTGGAAAGATGACCTATTCAAGAGATCTTTCAAATGATACAATTGTTTTTTAATTGATGAAACTATGAAAGAGATATGAAGCATTTTTTTTTTTTTTTTAAATAATAAATTTTACTCAAGAAGAAAACCTCAGGCTTCCTATGAAATATCCTAATACAGACCAGCAATGTATTAATATGATTCCATCCAGTGACTCATTAGCATGGAGAGAAATTAGGAAACTGAGTGTGCTAATACACTTTAAAAGTTAATATCACACGGCCTCACCACATCCTCTCTGTTTGATAGTTACATTTTTAGTCAAGAACAATTCTGAGAAGTTATGACATATATGTACATGTCCGCAACACAAAATCCAACCAAGTAAATTTGTACCCCTCGTTCTGCACCTCTTCTTTCCCTCGTTTGCCTCCCCCAATTCCATCTTGCTTAGTTTTAATGATTCAGACTCCTTTTGCAACTTCTGACGTCTAACTTTTAACACTCGATGACAATCACTCCGATTTTCCCATTAAATTTTCCCAATGACTGTCAGATTAGCGTACATGGATTATTAATAAAGCAGCGACTCCCTATAAGCATCGAGTGTGTCACCCGACGAGCAAAGAGTTTGAGTTGACCGTTGCTTGTGTTTGACTAAAATAATATCAGAGCTGTGTATCACGCTGAAGTGGGCTTTTTTGGGCAATTGCTATCGATTCTAATGGAACTACAGTACATCAAACATAGTACTGTTTTAAATGTGACATGGGCATTTAATCTGATTAATTAAAATTCATTACTCCCTTCTACAATCTCACATCAATAAATGACCACAGCCATTTCCTTCATTATATATGATGGTCAAAACTATTCTAAATCATTTCAAAATGTTTAAGTACCCATCTGGATTCTGAATTAGTAGAAATCAAAAAGTAACCTCAATTAAACAAATTACACTTGTCAGTACCCGCATCTATAGACTAAAATTGCATTTTTGACCAGAGGACAAAACCATTTCGGTAAGGTCATGGCAAACACTTTTCATATAACCAGGGGCTCTAAAGGTACAGTAGATCGTGTTCACGGCAGGCTTTTAAAGGATTCAAAAGGTTTTTATTTGAAGCTTCGGTCTTGAAATTTGTTTACAGAGAGCATTTACATTAAGGAGTACATAGCGACAATCGTGTGGGCAAGGTTAATACACTGAAGCAGAATGTAACTCAATAAATATTTAAATAAGTCACGTATGAATGTTCAGAACCGGTAAAGAGAGACCTCAGCAGTTTAGTAATTGTGTCTACATAGAAAATAATTTATCAATCTCCTCTGCCCCCCACACCCCCCCCCCCTCCAGGATAAACATGTCCAACCTTTTTTGTTGAAGACTATTGAACATCTCCTTGGTGAATGATTGATATTCCTTGACCATGTTTTACTTGATCAACAAAACATTTGTTACATTTCATTCCATTTGATTTTGGATTCTCAATTACCCTGCTGTATGCACCTGACACTCAACCCACCTAACATCTACTTAATATAAGTTTCTCACATTTCATGACTAACATAATGTTTGGTGATGAATCATTTCAATGACACTACTATGCCCTTGAGAACTGCAAAAAAATAAAATAATAATAATCAACTTTCAGCAGTCTGTTGAAATGAGTAAAGAATATACTTTACTTACCTCTCCCACTCCTCTCTCCCCCCCACTTGATCCCACCTGCCCACATATTTTGCAGAAAACTATCGAACCATCTTCTTTAGATTACTTCCACACACTTCTTGACCAGCACTTTTCTTTTTATGTGACATAACACTCCATAGCAATTACACTGTCCTATGACAACTGACTGCATATGGATAGGACTTAAGTGGGTTTGCAATTGGGGGTGTCTCTTAGATGAACATAAGGTATTGAAACGTGGTAAGAAAAATTCAATGTTTTCTACCGATGCATACATAGGCCTATATATGCAACCTAACGTCAGAATTAACAACATGAAATGGTTGAAAACAATGTTCTTTAGAGGAATTTTAAAATGTTCAGGGTATCATTTCTCTTAAATTGGTAGGCCATTTTAGAAAAAAAACACGAAAACAAAGCACACCAAAATGCTGTTTGGCCACACGTTTCATTTCGACAGGTAAGTGAGAAGTGAAGTAAATATAATGTATGTATACTCTGCAGGGTAAAGTGGATGGATCAAATTTTATGATACAGCAGTTTTGTGAGGGTTCTACTCATTCCTTTACAAACTACTACATATGGTCCCTGTGTACATAGACTGTCAGATTCATCTTAGCACCTACACTGTACAGATCAGTGTGCCCATTTTTGCATAGCATTTTGCTATGCGATAGCATATACCAGATTCACAAACATGTTTTTGCTGCCGAACACTTTTTCATTGTTCTCTTACAGTAAAGAACATGATACACCAATGTCTCATAGAAGAAAAATAAGAAAATTTTTCAATCTTTCATTACCCTCATAAATTGAGATGAAACTTGGCTAGGCAAGCAAATTGCTTACATTACAGTGTGATTTTAGTATCGAATGGCATAAAAAATGTTTTAAAACACCTCATCTTAAAATGCTCTTTTCATAATGGCCTATCTTATAGTGCTGGGATGAAATGATGGTTATTACATGTATTAGCTTGCTAAGCCTGCTCTGCTCTTGAAATTATTTCTAAAATTATGGGCTAACCGATTGGAGTGACTTATTTGAAAGGATAATTCCCGTTACAGCAGCTGTTTGGAATAATTTTCAACAAGATTAGATATTAAAATTCCATAACATTACAGTTTATTAGCTTGAATAGTAAATAAGACAAAGAAAATACCGACCACCTCCCACTTCCCTATGGGTAATTTTTTTTCCGTTTTATACAAAGAAATGAAAATAAGAATATTTTCAAAACATAACCTATAACATACCCAAAATAATCCACTGTGTAGATCTCCTACTTGCTGCTAGATATGAACCAAGTGTTTGAAATTAAAATTACTACTAATATAGAGAAAAACTTAAATGCTGGCATGGAATGCTGAAATGCTGGCATGGAAAAAAAAAAAAGCATGGAACTGACATGGAATTTAATAGACTCTCTACATAAAAACTCCTTTCCATTTATGATATCCATTTTGGGTTTTAATAAAGTAGCCTACCAAAATTAAAGATGGTATCTTAGTAACAGACCAATAAAGACACATTCAAATGTTCACCAATATATGACCAATTTATTAATAAAATAAAAAAATGCAAAATATTACACAGGGAAAAATTTATGGCAGGGAGGAAGAGGATCTACTGCTTAATGAGGTACAAAGATCATCATCTGTTTTAAATTGTTTAAATAAAATTATTTTAGAGGTAGTAAATATTTATTTTTAAAGCATTAATCGGGCAATGACTCATCTACAAGAATCATATCATTAAGATGCATACCGACAGCTAATAGTGTCAACAGAAACAGGAATGTTTATCAATCGAATGCTACATTTCAACAACAAAAAAAGGAAAAATTTCAAAAGAGGAAACTTAATTTGTTTGGCATCGGAAATTCCAAAAGCGGTCTTATAATTTCTAATTTTGTTCTAATCAAGTGTTTATGCTAGTACATTGGAAAATATCAATTTTCTGAGCTATTGTACATTAGATTTTATGACTCAATGCAGAAAAGAAAAAAAGGCCAAGCTAAAGGTATATATTGGAAATTTGGAAATCAAAATCTAAATCCTGCTTCAAAGTACAAACACAAATTACACATATATATTTGAGACAGTAATTAATTTAATAATATATTATTATATGAATTGCTCATTTCAGCAGCATTAATTTTTTATTTTTTTGGAGGGGGGGGGGTTTGGTTTTGTATGTTTGCTGTTTTCTTTTTTCTTACAGACAGCACACCATGAAGATTAAAACTAGTAGTAACAACGGTTATTCGTTACCACTGTGATAATTCTAACTACTTGTTTTTCACTCAATTGAACAGAAATTTAAGCCTGCACATGAAAGGTTTTATACACCCAAGACAAACAGTTCTTACAAGGCTAGTCACCCCCAACCTCAAGCAATTTTGGGTGAAAAAAAAATGTTTTACCTTCCATGAGATGTTCCAAGCATTTAGAAAGGTAGCTATTGGCTATGAATTCCCTCCCAATTTTCACAGCTGACTTCACTAATAATTTATCCTACTATGTAGTGTTCTGAATCTGTGCATATCTATGTACGTACATCTAGCATATCCTTTACATCTTTAATGTAATACAATAGATGGTTCTGGGTAGATTTTAGAGTTCATGAATGCTGAATGGAGACAGGAAAGAGAGAGGAGCCACTCTGCATATATTCTATGCGAGTAATGTAATACAATAACACATGGTTGCATGTACTGTATGTTCTCTACAGGAATGGAACACTCTCACGCAATGCGTGCTTCGTATAGAGCTGTACGTGTCATGACGTGCAATAGAACACGACGGCGGCGACGACATTTCTCTACGTTACAGACCTGTAATTTTAAAAATATGGACGGTACAAGACAGTGTAATTGCTAGAATTTTGAGAAACTATTTTAATGCTAGTCAATGAATCAAAGATTGATGAAGGGCTTCTCTTTACAAATCATTATTACAAGAAGACATAAAGGACAACACCTTTTAGCACTTTCAATACTTTTAATGATCTAAAAGCAAGATTAATCAAAAGGTTAAACAAAAGGTGAAACAAAGTTTAACAAAATACTGCCAGATTTTCTGTCATCTAGTACTTCATCATGAATTCATAAATAAGCAAAAACATTTAAATTTGCCATCAATGTTGTCAAAATATTATCTCACTCCAGACAGACCTGTGCTAATTCTTTCCTAATCCTAAATTTCATGAGAGGTGATGCATTGAAACTCCCCTTCCCCACCCCCACCCCCCCAAAAAAAATGACTTTAGATTTATTTTTTTAATTCTTGTGGGTGAATATGTATAGGATCACTATATGTATGTTACTGGGACACGTAATTATTGTCCCACTAATAGTAATAATGAGACTTAAAAAGCGCCAAATCAGTAGACAAAAGTCACTGCTCAAGGCGCTTTACAAAGAAAGCAGATTAATTTAGAAAAGAACAAGTGAAAAGATGGGTCTTAAGTAGACTTTTGAATGTAGGAACATAAATAGCACTCAGTCCAACAGAAATGATAACTGCAAGTTAAAGAATATGGTGAACTTTATTAAACGTGATGAAAGGTCATTGTTGTACATTCATCCTTTCAGACGAGAATATCTCATCGATATCTAGAAAGTCAAAAGAAGAGCAAAAGAGGCATCTTCAAGTTTTCAGTTTTCAGCTAACCTACCGAGTTTAACTCTCAGTGTCTCTGCAATTGATTTTTGGACAATTTTGAGGGGACTCCAGGTTTCGTTCTTTCCAATTTATTTTGTTTTCCAGCTGCAAATAATTGAGTTACATTCTGTCAAGAGCAATGGCATATATATACTATAACTAGCATTCAAAATAATGTGTACTTCTCCCCCCTCTCCCCTATAGATGTGCTAATTATAAAAATAGTGATGACACACATAGCAATGACACAATGGCTTGTTTCCATGGTTTCAAACTCAGAGGAACCTTGGGCGTATTTGTAATAATTGCTTGGCACAATCTTACACAAGGGAGAAATAATCCCATGCATTGATTTACACCTGCATCCGCACCCCTCACCTCCACTCTATCCTCCGTCTTCCGTCCTCTGCCCTCTGCCAACTTCCATAACTTACCATATATTGTCTCACCCATTCCTTCCCCTCTTCCCACACACATCCTTCCTTCCCCCTACCATACACCCCCTCCCTATACCCCATCCTCACCCCACACCCACTTTCCCATGCCGTCTACCTAGTTTTTATATTCTATCATCGGTTATATTTTTGCAGCGATTCACGCAGACCCTAAATAATTCATCAACGTTCAAGAATCTCCCGACCAATGGCGCAATTAATATCGAGGATACGCAGTCTGGCATTCGACTCTCCTATGGGTTTCACTATACATGAAATATTCTACCTACGTACAGTATCACCGGCTTAAAATTTCACAGATTTCAAGCATGGAAGTTTACACCACTTCAAGAACTTGAGGGTGAAAATATTTCTTATGTTTACCTGAATGTATCATATATGTCAACAAGTAGTACTAGTAGTAGCTGCTATAGTCAACAAACCTGCCAAAGTATACACGATAATGTATTTGCCAAAATGTTATATAGATAGTTGAGCATTTTTTATAAGATTTCACTCGTTGTGAAATCAACTCATGAACTCAAACTGTTTTACAAAAGCCATTTAGGAATTTAAAAAACAAATCCAATTTCTAAATCGAACCAGATATTCTTAGGAGACCAGGGGTGGTTTTAATGCCAGCCGCACACTGCCTGACTCATCACAATCTGGACTCAACTGGACCATCAATACAAATCGTGGATGTTCACGTTTTGGTCAGGAACTTAAGACTACATCTTATCACCATTTTGCTAGTCTTATAACACAAATACTGAACATGTAATGACTATAAACACTGTCCAGTCTGAACAAATTTAACCAATCACAGAAGAGGCATATTGCATGTGACCTAGACCAACACCGGTCATTAACAGGAAACAGTATAATTGTGTGCGTTTGTTCAGTGTACAGTATAGGAGGTCAGTTGCAAGATCATGGTTCTTCACAGATATCCAAGAACTAGGTCACATTGGTTCAGTTGAGTCTGGTCACATTCATTTGGGGGAGCATGCCACAGCTTGGCAGGATCAAAATGGCGTTTTGGAACAATATAGGAAATGAACGCACTTGCATGTATATTGGAAAAAAGTTGCCTTTACAGTATATCAAAGCTAATATTTTGCTCCCAAAATATGCTAATATGCTGGAAGTCCAATAATGGTCAGTAACATTTCGGGACAAAATTAGCTCCTTTCTTTCACAGTCTACTGTGAACTTCCTGAATGCCTCGGAATAATTTGTAGGGTCAGAACCACCTGGAAATCACTTTTTAGCACTCAAAAACATACGGATATATAACAAATGATGAATAAATTTCATTTTTAGTATCAAATAGTGTCAAATATTTAAAGAGAGCTTATCAGAATGTGAGGGTGGGGTGGGAGGGGGGGAATACAATATCCCCATATCTTTATAGAAATTGGTATGTGACTATTAAAGGGTGCCTCTTTGCAAGATATCGTTTACTTGCAACTTTGAAGTAACTTATACACAAGATTTTTTTCCACTTTTTTCATAAAATATCAGTGTTTTTCTTAAAAGGGTTGGGGACCCCTAGTTTGAATAACAGTGCTTTTATTCACAATCTATGGCTATGGTGCCAGCCCATTGAGGCTCAGTTCAATACTAATTATATTTTTAAAACCTTCGAGGTTCATGGGTTATGTGTATCACTAAAAAAAAAAAATCGTGTTCTATGTCAGGAAACTGAACACATCTTTCCAAGTTTTGCAGGCAATTTGCCAAATGCCATAGCAATGTTTGTTAGCCTGTAACTTCTTCCCCCCCCCCCCCACTCTTAAATTATATTTTTTGGATAACTGTTCGTCTTATGATTTTTTGACACAGCTGCAACACATAAATTTTATTTAAACATGAAAAATGGTGTCACCGATGTACTACAGGCTAAAAATTTGTACATAAAAATTCAATTTTGTATCTGTCTTACAGACTCCCACACAGCACGATGAGAGAGAGCAACATACGTTTTCAGTGATATCAAAGACTTGATTCAGTCCTAGGAGTATTAACTGTATGAAGTGAATGATGGTCTCTAAAAATTTATACAGGAAAACACCCTAGTTGCTTGAGGGATGAACTATTTTATACATTAAGGAGGGGAAAGGTGGCAGTGAAATACTGGCAATTGAATCATGCACAAAAACTACAAAACTTTGTAGGAATGAACTAGAAGATTGACATCAAGTCTAGTAACTACCGTATAAACTAACAAATGAAAAGTCAACTTAGATCCGTTTTATTATTTTATAAAACTCCATATATCAATTTTCTTTTATATTGTGAATTATTAGTACATAACCACTAATTTCATTTTTTATCAGATCCAACTTAGGAAATTACCCAGAGAGATAAATGTCACCCCATATATGAGAAATATTGCTTAGAAATATCACACTGTATTGCCTCCAGAATTAAGCAAAATAGAAAAATTGCTATAAATTCTGACAAGTTGTTTTTATGAAGGGTCTAATTTTTCCTCATGATATCGAGGTATCGTTGAGGGTCGAGTTTAGACGATTAACAAAAGGTCCAAGAACCACAGTTAAAAATGTAAGAAGAAAAAAACAAAACCTTTGACTAGATTAGTGACCATGATTGAAATTTCCTCTTTTTTCTGAGGGGAATACTACAGACTGTTAATGATTTATATTTCACTTGTCAAACAGGCAATGTCATTCATACATGCTGAGCAGCCTTTTGTCGACTTCTATACATGATAAAGTATGTGTCTAGGTAGTATAAAATAAATCCAATGTTCAGACAGTAACTTTAAGATCTCTGGAGTAAGGAAAAATTAGGAAGAAAAAGATGGGTACTTTGGCATTATTTAACCTCTGATATAGATGGAGGGTGTAGCTAGACAAACAAGAGCATCAATGACGCAGTATCT
The DNA here is from genome assembly GCF_037975245.1 of Apostichopus japonicus. Classification (NCBI taxonomy): domain Eukaryota; kingdom Metazoa; phylum Echinodermata; class Holothuroidea; order Aspidochirotida; family Stichopodidae; genus Apostichopus; species Apostichopus japonicus. The sequence goes on from NC_092568.1 coordinate 9,436,131, forward strand.
CAATACTGGAAGTTTTAATTTTGATTCCTAATTTCAAATCTTTGCTCTGTCTCTACAATTATCAATATATGCCACTCGATGATACTATCTGAGCATCCGGATGCGCGGATGCTTAGTCTCACCCCAGTACGTATGTGAGTATAAAATGTCAAAGTCCCAGTTCTTTCTTTTTGAGTGGATGCGCGGATGCGTGGATGCGGAGTGTCCTTTCCTAGTACTTCTGTGGAGGAATTTTAGAGGGCGTCACACATGTACGGATGCCTTTTAAGAACGACACACTATTGATGTGGAATATCTTCGTATATACGGGACTTTCAGTATTGGAAATACGTGACGGTATATGTCGAAACTTTTCGAAAATTGTACGTCCATTCCTGGTACTCCCAGGGTGGATGCGCGGATGCGGAGTCAAAATGAAATACGTGATGGTATATCGTATATGATGGAATTTTAGAGGGCGTCCTACGTGTACGAACATGTACAGACACACCGAGCATCCGCGCATCCGGATGCTGGGAAGAGTTAATGAATGGCCCTGTATTCTATAATTGTACCAAACAAACTTATCATGGCCCTTGCTCTGAAAAGCTACCTGAACACCAGTACTATCCTTAAATGGATGTTACAAAAACGAAGGCCTAATGTAAATTAAATGCACTACGTAGAATTCAGCAGTACAAAATGTGTATATGTAATTAGAATGCAATAGACTACACCTGGCGTACCTAACTACAGTAGAGAAAATTGGTCGCGAGGGTAGCCATTTTCGTATATCTAACATGTAGCTGCCATGAGTCATAGCCAATCTGCTACAAAACAGACTTGGGGGCGGGGCTTAATCATCAAAAACGGACCTTTTTACTAAAAGTAGGGGCGGCAGCTCAGTGTTGTTTTAAGAAAGAAAAATCATTTAAACATCAAATAAAGCAAATAAAAGCCATAAAATGTCATATACAGCTGGTAAAATTCTTATTAATACCTACCTGTAAACAACAAATGAAAGTTTAAAATGTTAATAAAATATATAATACATAGGACCCTATCTTAGACGATACCACTGTTGAAAGACAATTCTATTCTATTCTCTTTCATTAAACATAAGTTTTGGAGCGTGTGCAAAAATGGGTTGTTTCGACTGTATTTCAGTCCAAATTGGCCCGATTTGGACATAAATCGGTGAAAAAGTCATAGAATGAGATAAAATTCTCGAATAAAAAATAGTAACTTTTGTTGGCCTATATGATATATGCTTGCTCTGAAAATTCCAGAGAAAAAGAACTTTATATGAAGACGCTGAAAAATTTTTAAGAAAAGAGAGAGTCCCACTTACTGTTACAATATCTCTATACATGTAATGTATTGAGATAAAAACAGAGGCATGGGAAAGCAAGGTAGCAAAAAACACAAATTTATGTATACAAGTTGTAGAAAAATTTATAATTCAAATTGAAGATTGAGCAGGATTGTCACAACTCTGGTTTAAGTAGTATTTAAGGTTGATTTGAGGCAATAATTCTCGATTGAAATGTTGTCATATTTTGAAGAAAATAGTTGACTGTACACTGTATTATTTTTTTTCTTTTCCCTATGAATTCTAGACTGCCACCTTCAAAAAGCCTGGAACACTCCTTTAAGGTTTAACTGATAATTATCAAAGAAGGCTTCTCAACCGACACCTAATCGTTAAGGAACGTTCATCAAATGTTACAGCTGTCTTATCAGACAATCTGAATTGTTAAATATGCTAATGTTAATTTTTTCTAGCCTACATGTTAATGGTAATCCAATGTTTTGTTATCATACAAATCTCCTTTAAAAACAAAAAAATGCTTAACTCTAAAATAAACAACACAGCTGCAGCCAAGAATGAGATCCAAACTGAATTGTCTTTGTAAATTATCTGTAACAAATTGTTAACCTATTTCTTCAGATCATGAACATCTGAACTTTTAATATCTATGTGGCTTCTGCAGTGTGAACTTGAACAGTACGTGTGCTAGACTAGGTAATCCAGTCACTTTGATTGATGAGCCTCCTGTAATGTTTCTAGTTTTTTTTAAGTTTTTTAATTAATACTATTACATAACCTGCAATGCTGAAGTCAACCTTGCAGAAATTCACCAGTTCAGGTCACACTAGGTCAGATGCTAAACACATGGCAAAGTTAAGTGACTCACAAGATTATTTTTCGGGGAAATAAATAAGTGTTTAAATTTGGCAACATTCATTTTGAGGATTATGAATAATGTTAATCATTAAAGGGTGTGAAGACTCGCGCAAAAAAGAAGCGTCTAATGCTGTTAATCTGACCTACTTTCGAATGAGGTGTAACAGAAGTGTTAGACACCACCATCGATCCCAGAAAATACACACACAGCTTGCTACCGTCGGTAATTAGACACTAGTGTACAGTCAATACATACAGCTACGGTCAATACCCACTACACAGTGTACATAGCAGCGATGGACAACTCAGGTCTAGGTAAAGATAGCAAGGTATCACGTTTCATTACTGTCTGCATTTTGTAGCGACACGAACAAAACGTCACTTGCAAGCAACACAAAGTTAACTTTTTTCAGATGGCCGCACGCAGTTTGGGGCGAGTCTTCAATGCCGAAAGACCAAGGTACTGTGTTCAACACCTACAACTGTCCGCTTTGTTTGTGAATTGACTATACTGCTTTGTTATCATTATTCCAGTATTTATTTCCTAGAACTTTATTAAATATGATAATGTTGAGTCCGAAGAGGTAGTGTAAATTTTAACAAACACCCAACCAACCATTTCACCTGTCAGAGATATATACAATAGCTACGTAGTCTGAATATTCCTACCTGATTATAGATTGACAGAATACGTGACATTTCTATCAGATTCCTGGCAAATAAATGCCCCAAAATTTACTGGTTTGGATATTTACAAAATGACAATACTTTATCTGTCTCCTAAAACGTAAGAACATTAGTTACCAGGTAGATCAGAGTGCATATGTACATAGGAGACAGGTGAGAGACATAACTTTTCAGTCAATTTAGACATGTATAACATTGATACCTTAAGACATAGATAGATAGCCAATAAATTCAATCAATTATGATTTTGAACTTATGAGAAGTTTTAAAAAAAATATCAGAACTTCAAATGTTGCACTTAGATTTTTTTTTTTTTTCAAGTGGTAAAACACTTCCTGACATTTGTCAAGTGCTGATAACAAACTGTTGTGAAGTCAAAAGAAGACATAAATAACCAACAGTTTATATGTAGATGTACATGTGATATATATACACAGTACAGTAGTTACAATGATTAAAATATATAGGTTGGGTAAATTCTGAGTCTTTGCCAATATATATTATCCCAACTGCTATAATTCATCCAGACGGATTGATTCAGTGACTAATTAAGTTGCAATGTTTACAACGAGATACTCTCTCGTCACACAGGTTAAAAAAGAGCACGATGAAACCGAGTCAAGGAAACACACCAACGAGAAGAGGCTAAAGAAAAATTGATGAGAAGAACTGACCTTGACTGATGTATGTTCGTTTCGGACAGCCTTTTCGGATGTATTAGTCGTTCACACACACACGCAGACAAACACAGACCCTTTTGCTAAACATTAATAGTCCACGTTGCAATCAATAATGCTAGTTGCATGAGCTGTGTCATATATTCTTGAAATTTTCTGTTACAGCACACATGCTCAAGTACACAGTATACAGACTGTTAAAACACATACTACTAACCCCACACCACTACTCTGTTGTCTATGGATCGCTCAGTGCTCGTGGTCTCGTATAGCATGTGGATTTCAGCTATCTTCTGCTTATCGTGAGCTTCTTACTACTATTACACACACACAGATATATATACACACTAGGTGTACAGTACTACTCTACGTTTAATATCCATGGGCAAGTCAGCTGTGATATTAAAAGTTTAATGGGAAACCTCATTAAAGGGGTTTGACCTGTTTGCACAGTTTTTCCAGATCCAGGTGCTGAGGATTTGAATGAACTATAATTGTGTTTTTAGATGACGATCAATTCGTGTATTATAAATTGTTTAATATTGGAGATGGTAGTGATGATAAGGTATTATGTACAAAAAGAAAAAAAGATGGAAAAAAAATCACAATTTAAAAGCAATATAGCTTTTAATTTCAAATATCCATCTAGTGAATTAAAAGATGCATACAACATTGAATTTGCATTTTGCAACAATCTAAGGATACTAAGAAATTGACTGTTGAAGAACAGAAAAAGTAGAAATCGGTACAGAAACTTTGACAGCATAATTAGCACAGCAATGACAAAATGAAGAAAAAAGAGCTTGTAACCTTTCGGACTGAGAAGGTTACATGTGGGGGCACAACATTTTGGTATCACTTGTACAACAATGTCTATTATATTCATATTATATATATATTCATTTGCCTTTTACGTTTACCTCCATTTCATTAACAAAAGTCTGTTCAAAGTATCTCTTTCGAGATCCGGCTATAGGAATCACAAATGACTTCGAGTTGGTTTGATCAGGTTTGATCTCTAGAGTAAGGCAAACATGTCACCAAAACAGAACTAGTATTGTTCGATACAGGTGACAAACGCCTACAGTGGAATTACGACCTTCCTTACCGGTTTCGAACCTCTGGACATACAATCAGCGTCCATAGCCTAGTGGTTAGGGTGTCCGCATATAAAGCGGGAGGCCAGGGTTCGAATCACGGTGGAGGCTGGAAGTTTTTTCACTGTTCTGGATTCTCCTACTGATTACGTTTTCAATTATATACTTAACTTGCTAATCAGGAAAAACTCAAAGGTTTTATCCACATGTCTCAGTTAGATTGATCAATATGATCGCTGTCATGTATTAAAAGTCATTAGTAATGACACTACATTTAAGCTGGCAAAAAAAAAATTTTCAAATGGGAAAGTTCCTGAAAAGTTCCTAATAATCGAAAATATTTCCAGGATAATTATTAAGGGGTATTAGAACACTTCAGGTCTCAAAGGGGTCAAAGTGCTGTGTAGGTGGCAGTAAAATCTTGATGATGTTTGATGGGTGACCATTATTAAACTGTCTAGCACATTTAAGGATGATGTTCCATTCCTCGTCAGCAATTGGATTATGTGACGAGGTCTTTTACAAAGCAGTTTAATTTAATTACACAACAAGTTTCATGCACTGAAGCAATAGACCTACTCTTAGTTGTTGCTCCCCGAGAAGTGTCTCTCACTGCACTTTGTTATAATGGCATATACCATACATACATGTAGTTTGATATTAACAAGATAATATATATACAGCTTGATCAACATTAAGAAAATAACCTTTTACTACCTTACCAAAGCTATATTTTAATTTACATAATTTTTTAGAAGTCTGCCAAAAAAAAGCAAAAAAAAGAGATATATAATATAATCAAATCCTTGTTAAACGTAAACTCCTCAACGCCACAACACAGTGACATCTTTACTGCATCAATTTAGCATACGTCTTAAATTTCCCCCTAGTTTTGGCCCTGAAATATGCTAGATAACTTGACAGTTACTACCCACAAGGAGCCTTCTAGTGAATTTGCAGGCTTCAGTGAGAAACCAGTTTGCATTCATAATGAGGACAATTTCAAACTCTACGGTAGCTCCGTACAAGTTTCAGAGCCTCGTTCATACGTGACCTTCTTTAGTTCAAACCTCACGATGATAATTTTGCGGGTTTCAAAGAGTAAGAGGGTAAATTTGAGATGTTCGTTTATTGTATATATACAGGAAGGCATTTATCTCACAATAAAACCGCATTGCCATTTTGAGCTGGAGAAAGTTGCAGACAAAAGAAGGTCCACTGTCCATGAGAGTCGTCTACAGAAGACGGAAAATAATTACCTCTTTATTATTTAGGACACAGGTTTCATTGTTTCAGAGTGAATGTTAGGATCTGAAGGCTAAAGCCCTGAATGATTTAATGTATCTCTCGACTGTCCACACTTTGTAATCACTAATTCAGATACAATGCCATGTAATCTTGTTTTACCTTCCTTCTGTTTTTTAATTCTTTTCTTTGTATGGTTGATATCTTAAGACATTGTAATTACTAGGCCAACTGTACAATGTCACTCATATAGAAAGATGCAGATATATATATATATATATATACATATATATATACAGTATATTTATACAGTATATATATACAGTGGCAAAATATGTCACCAAAAACAGAACTAGTATTGTTCGATACAGGTGACAAACGACTACAGAGGAATTACGACCTTCCTTACCGGTTTCGAACCTCTGGACATACAATCAGCGTCCATAGCTTTAAGTGGTTAGTGTGTCCGTGTACAAAGCGGAAGCCCGGGTTCGAGTCCCGTTGGAGGCTGGAAGTTTTTTCACTGTTCTTGATTTTCCTTCTCATTACGTTTTCAATTATATATATATGCAAGACATAGACTGATAAAATTACAAGATTACAACAGAAGTCATTATATATTCAGCTGTATTAGTATACAGTAAATAAATATCTCATAATAAGAACAAGATTTTTATAATTTGGTGTCCTATCATCTGTATAACTGACCGCCACCCTACCACTCACTCACAAGTCTGTAGTATTAATCATGTATCAAACGCTGCAGTGGTGTCACCATTGACATTTCAAAATTGTGCAACAATCAAGTTAATCAACGTATCTCTGGCTATCAGGACTCCAGTTGGATAATAATACCAGCTGAGAATCTCATAAACAGCAATCCATCTTTATTGCATTGGCCGGTACGTGTTATAGAGACACTTGTCATTAAAAACTTGCTCACACAGCTAAGCAAACTCTAATTCTATTTGGGAGGTATCATAGCTATAATGTTCCTTCACACACAATGCTGACGGCTTGAGCAAGTCTAAAATATGATATTACAGAGCAGTATGGATACTGTATAGTTCATTTTCTTTTATTGTATCCTTTACAGAGTTTAATTTCTGTAGTAGAGATTAGTCTTGCAAAATGTTGAATCTAAAATATATTAAAGTTCATCACAGGACCTTACAGGGAATAACTTATCAACTATCGCATCGCAAAATGTTATGCAAAATGGGCAGATTGCTATACAAATGCAAAGATGTACTGTATGTATAGCAGTTTCTGTGCACAGAAACTATAGTGTTTTATTAAAGACAAAGTACAGAGTCTTCAAACTTGCTACACAAAATCTGAACACTAAATCATTCCCTTGCCTTATACACTTCGCTACACTGTTTCAGTGTTCATATGGGTTAAAATGTCTGCAAGAGTGTCCTGATTAATTTGATAAACTATAGTTTCATATTGAACAATATTCCCATCATGGTTTAAAAGTTAAATTGAGAGATTAAAGAAAGGTTTGCTATATTAGAGCATAACATATATATCACGCCAACAATGGACTGTTTAACTGGTGACCATTCTGGCATTCCATGTTACAAGTACCCACTTAACATCCAAGCTTAATTAGTTCTGTTAAGTAAACCAAAGACGATAATAAAACAGTGTAGTACCGTAATGTTAGCAAAGACATGTTTTTTTTCTTGCATGTACTTTTGAAACAGTACTATTAGACAGAGGCACTGTGTGTATTGTACAGGACCTCTAATCTGCGATTCAGGATGGGTCTCAAATACGGACCTGAGAAAACTGATCATCGAAGATCAGTTTTAAAGCAAAAGGGACAAACCAAAACTGAACCAAACAAAACCTTCTAGGTATGACAATTAGGTAAGAAAGATTAAATTAAATCAATAAATTAATTAATTAACATATTATTTGTTTCATATTTTATCCATGTCTGTGTATTTTCTGACCATTAACACTTAGCTCTTGGCGGTCATTTTTTTTTACCAAGTCCTCTCCACTTGTGAAGTACAGAATTTACCAGAATGCTACTGAGTGACGTACCGTAATTAACATCAATGTAAGTGAACTCGGACTGAGAATGGATCAGGTTGTTTGGTTTTTCGTGCCCAGGCTCTATCCTGGGTGAAAATTTTCTTTAAAAGTATCTTCGGAGTGAACCAAAGTGGTCAAATATATAGTGCGTGTTTTTTTCTTTCAAATGACAAATTATATATCTTTAAAATTTGGTCACATGCTAAAACCTTTCAATTCCTCCTGGATGAGTGAGACTAATAATAATTTATGGCTGGTCGTTGCCATAGCCAGTCGTGGACTCGCAATCCCACTACCATACATCATTGCTTCAAGAGCCATCGCCTTCTCATCCACTCAACCATAACAATAGCTGTAATTGCAAAACATCAAGCATGGAAAAGACTGTACACTATCAGTAAAAAAATTACAGAAAATGATAAAGCCCAAAAAGAGACCTAATCAGGAATGCATCTGAAGTCATTGCATTAATATGATCCAGTTGTACGAGTTTCTTGTACAGCAGTTTCTCTCAAATTATGAGCATTGCTATCCCTTGGGTAATTACATGTTTTATGAAACTACCGAAGTAGCTTGGTCATGGATCTCACAGGTTACTACTTTACAGTAAAACAGGTCTATGTAATATTCTCAAATCGGAAGGGCCTTCGGTCGAGCAGTAAGCAATCTACAAATATTGCGGTGTTAAAGCCATTTACGCAAATTATTGATGACTGAGGGTAGTGTTAATAACATTTAATCCAATTAGCTAAAATATGTTTACAGTTTTATCGACAACAGATCTGTATTTAAGTGATACTTGCATTCCCAAACAGCCACATTAACAAAGGAAGAACCTTTAGAACATGGGAGGGGGAGGGACAACCCGCATATTTGTACTGCAGCTCCAGGGGAGAAGGGGGAGGGGAGGATGTTTTGTTGCCTATTGGATTTGACACTATCCCTAATGGACTGCAGGCTTCTGTATCTCATAGTCAACGAATGTCTAATCAGACCTAGATTTTAACAAATTTAGCCACTAGCTAAAAAATGTAAGTACAGAAAACATTAAATCAAATTCTCTATTTGTATTTTCCTCCAATTGAATACAAAGTAATACTAAGTAATTTGTACCTTTTTGCTGACAACCTCAGCGAAATCCACTCGCATTTAGCCAGTAAATAGCCTGATATTTCGAGGCCTGTCTTATCTCCATGTATATTAGAATGATGATGATCATCATCTGCAACTATTTAATGAGGAGCACAAAATAGTCAAACCAATTCACTTCCCTCCTCCATTTTAATCTTTCCTAATTTAAAGAGCAAGGATATTTCAACATTTTATTTTTATCAGAAAGGATGTTTTCCATTCCTTTTTTGTTTTTTCTTCTTCTTTTTTTTTATCTGATCATTAATCTGCCAACTGATGTCTGCAGAGAAGCCTGGAACCTATAATGTCCTTTTAAATTTAATTCTTTTTGATGAGAAGCTATTTGTAATTTTTTTTTCCTTCTTCTTTTTTTTATACTTATTTCTTATCCCATGTAGAAAAGTTTGTACTGAGAAGAGTCAAATTGATTTGTACTCTCATCAAAGACATATAAATTATCAAAGTGAAATGACTGAAATCTACAGTTATGTAAATTAAGATGGACAAGTGCTAGTACTGTATATGACAAGTTTGGCGAAGATGCAGCTTTCACACCTTGCTATAAGATATTAACAAGCAAGAGTACCAACATTCACACACACAAACAAAATACTCACTATAAATATACACTATATATATATTGATGTCTTTCAATGGAAAACCAAACAGTTAAAACATTGTCAACTGTAGCATTTACATGTCCTCTGTAGAGTGTATCCTTTTCTGTAGGCCTACTACGCAGCATCTTACGCATTCAAGACATGTAACTTCTGCAGTGTATCAATCTTCCATGATCCATTGACTTAATAATATTGACAGATAATGATCATGTACTTACCAAATAACATGATGGATCACACACATATAGCACATTTAATATGAGACGATTCATTCTTACAAAGTATTATTAAAAGGAAAAGGAAAATGGCTGTAACATTCTTACCTGTTTTCTAAGAGGGGCTGGATTTGGGGGTTGGGTTGCATTGTTTTGTATTTTAGAATAAAACATGGAAATATTGAGTGCAACACATTACCAGCCTCTTTTTTTTCTTCTAGTGACAATTTTTAGTGGACTATCCAAAAATAAATTACTGTTTCTTGATATTAAGGCAATCTTTAATCTTATTTTTTTACAGGTGGGGGGGGGGGGGAGGAGGGAGAGCTTTTGAATAGATTCAATTGTTTGATGAATATTTAACACTATAAAATATCAGTACAATAGAGTTTCTTAGAGCTTTCTAGGAATTTGATACATTAAAAAAAAAGACAAGCATGACCTTTTCAAAGTTCTATAAATAATAAAACACATAATGTTAAAAGATACTGTATGCACTAAGCCACAATGGGAACATAATTTATAAGTCAGTAAGAATTGGCAAGATGCTTCCAACTGCCTCACCTAGTTTCATAAGTCCGTCTATTAACTTAAGCGTTCATGAGAAATAAACTTGAACTTGGAAATGTGAGCATCTCTGATTTTAATTGTGAAAGTCTTATTTGCTAAACTAGTTAGTCCAGTCGCTTCGATCACTTAAAATGCATCTCTGCAATCTGATGTCTAAGGGATAATTTCTCAAAAACTCAAAAAAAAATGAGATATTGAAATATGACCTGAATTATACTATTGACTATTGGGCTGCAAATATTCAAAACTAATTTTGAGCTGACGTTCACCCTTGCTGCTCAAAACTCAGTGGAATTCACATCAATTTTGCTATTCCATTCAAAATGCATAAAAGTTAAGGTCATCCACAATATGGTAGACATACAGGAAAAGCATCTGCAGATACAACTAAATCAATCCTGAATAGCCCTCAATTTGATAAAACTTGGTCAAATTTGACACAGCCAAAAACAATACAGTTTCTGATCTCATTACATAAAATTACAGTTTCACTGTTCAATATAAAATGCAGGAAACCTGGTAAGTTTTTACTATACATTGCAAAGAAAGCGAAACTATATCGCCAAACTGAGCCTGGGCAAGGAAATTCAGGACTTCAGTTAAATTATGGAAAATAAGTTTGACACTAAATCTATCACTTCACAAATTGCAAAAGGATAACATTTAGGGAAACAGTAATTATGCATAGATCTGATACACCACATGGATTAAAGCAAGCCACTTCCTCCTTTTCACCATACAAAATTTTATCCCCCTCCCCTTCCACCATACATAATTTGATCCCCCCACCATACAGAATTTGATCCCCCCCCCCGGGTAAACACACATTCAGTAATGTCTTCCTTCAAGCCTAACCTGTATTTATACAAGAATATTAGGCCCTATTTCCTAGTTGCATAATTTAAAAGGTCTGGAAGAAAAAAACGTTTTAATGATGTTTGCTTACAATTTAACTGTCCAATGCTGCAATAAAATGTTATCCCATTTAATACAGACTCTCACCCTTACAAACATTTACTCCACCTTACTTTCCTAATGAAATGAACATCACAAGCAGTAGGGCTCTAGTAATAGCTATAGTATTCCATTCAAAGAAAGATCTCTTAGCTAAACATCACCCATTGAGTAAGATGAATATATAACAAAAAGAGTACGTAGAATTTTACATTCACACCACCCCCTGCCCTTCCCCCTCTCCCGCTACTTGTAATCCTAAAGAAACTTGTTGGATTATGTTAATTTCCAGAATCCAATAAAAATAAAAATTGCTGAATCCTGCAATTTCGTTACCCTTAGATCCTTAGATAAACTTCTGATGTTTTAATACCAACAGTATGATATTTGTAAGATAGAATTTTCTACTCTCATTATGTGACCCAGACACTTTGGATGGTAGAATGAGAAGGAGGGCAGTACGCCAGAAGGGGATGGATACAGTGAGAGAGTACAGGGTTAAGGGGCAACCAAGTATTCCAGATAGGTTAGAGTAAGAATGCAGTTGTTGTGAGGAGAAATGAATAGGGAGTAAGGGATGAAGTTTTAAATGGATCAAAGTGAAGGCAATTTCAAAATTTTATACAATGAATCAACAGAACCAGTTATGAAGATGGGAGTTGAACAAATGTGTTTATTTTAGCTTGGACTGCATCATAAACATATTGCTTAATATTAGATTTTGTACTTCAAAATAGCTGAAATGATTCATTTTACCTTCAGGAACCATGTAAGAGGAGTAAAACCCAGCAAACTCTATGTGTAATTTTGGCTTTCAAGTTTCTTGTCCTTAGCACTTAGTTGCTATGGCAACTTCAGCTCCAACTCATATGCAAAATAGGCTTGGGTAGACATCCTATGATAATGCGATAGGCTTAGAATTTGTTTATGTTTGCAAAAAATTGATGGTATTCTTGATACTGTACATGTAGGTCTGCATGCATTTTACTTCAACAAAAACTTTTAACACCAACAAGATTCCAGCGGATGTACATTACACTGGAATTATAGTTCCAGTGTACTTTAAATGACTTTAACTAATGGTTAGGAAAGGCATAATGTTTGTTCCTTGACAAAATTTGCGAGTAATACAGACTAGCAGTTCTACAATACTTACAACCTAAAGTAGCCCATGCCTAGCATAACTTAGTTTGGATATAGCAGGCAGTTGGAAAGACACACAGAAAATACATCTCTAATCTAGGCCTAACCAGTCTTAGCCTACAAAGACTACAATCTACCAGAAGTCAAAGCCCAGGCTAGACCACTAGCCTAGGCCAGCCTTTCTGATCCAGGGTTGCATGTACCCCTGGGGATACGAGGCAAGACTCCTTGGGTCCAACACACTGTAGGTAAGAACAACACATTTGACCCCACACCCAACGTGAAAAGCATTCACTGGCAGAAGGAAATGGATTTGCAAAAGTTGTTTCAATTGCTAAGGGGTGTGACTCTGAGTCTGAGAAGTGGAAATGTAGGCCTATACAGGCCTATGTATAATATCGTGAATGTCCTCCACTTACTTATTGCGACAAGGTAACAGAGGCTACAAAGTACAATTGCACGCACTTTCCGACCTTGCCCAGGCTGTAGACAGGTGCGCCGCAGCTTAATCGTTCATAATTTGATACCAGTCTGCTATGATAATAGCCTACGTGATGCCTAAGTCAGTGTTACGCCTAAGCCAAGACTTCGGAATGTAGGCCTAGACCTAGGATAGTAGGCGTAAAGTAGATTAGCGACAACGGCTAGAGTATCATTTTTACAACGTTTGCTGTTGTTCAGCTCCACAACAGGAAAATTAAATAAGCTTTCTAAAGAGACGTGTTTCTTAAATCTTACCAACCTTTCCCTCTTTTTTTTCCAAAATCCCTGTTACTTGATGATTAAGCGTAAGAAGTAGAAATCCTGCTAGCTACACACAGTAAAGAGTATGTGATGTAGAAACCGGCGCGATACGTACGTAAGAGTACTTGTAGCTAACGTCTGTTCTGTATCCAGTCAAACATGTCTGATAATGTTTACATCTATGCATCCCCAAATTAAAGGGGCAGTACACACAGGCTTGGTGTAAAGCGTGCGCTCTATTTGCAATAATGAATAACATGACACGAGGTAGAACTCTTAGGCACATCAGTGACGCAAGGGTGGATCGTAAAGGAAGGATATAAAGGAGGGTGTAGCACTGGGGGTCGTTAGCCCTGGCTCCCATTTAGGGGGTCTGGTGGTTGTTCGCCAGGAAAAATGAAACTTAGGACTATTAGACATGAAATTATTTCTATCATGTCTTTTATTTGGTCTACACACGCAAGGTTCTGCTAAAATATATACTTTTGATTTTGTGTGGGTTGAAACAAAGGGAGTGTTTACGCCCCACCCTGGATCCGCTTCTGGTGAAGAAACCCATAAATTTGTTTGAATAGACGACCGGGCAGGAGGGGGGATTTGAGTGTGAAACCCTGTTGGACAGTCCCCTGTTCGAATTACTCACCGCCTTGATGAGTTGACTTTAAAGGTCATCAGTATTGTCCAAAAGTTTTAGCATACTAAAAATTGCCCCAAAAAAGTGAAAATGCTTCCCACTGGTTCTGACTTTCCAAGTTATTCTGAGACTTTGAGGAACCAAACATGTAAATGTGTCAATGTGAGGCAATGTGGTTTTTAGGGTATGTGACTTTGTATAGCTTAGACCAGGGAGTTGTTATGGAACAACTCCCTGCTTAGACAATAATGATTAACTTTACGACGAAATATACGAAGACGACGGCGAACGTTCTTCACTCGAACTTTCTTTGTTTAAATATTAACAGAACTCATCGCAATTTGACGATGATCGTCGAGTTGGTGATCATATATGAAAGAGAAAAGATCATTTGCAAAGAATGATAAAAGCTTACTAAAAAAATATCCAATCGTATGTCTGATATGATATCCTGATGCACAAGACCAAGTCCCAGCCAAGGTGTTTTCCTTATTTACAAGAGATGTATGAGCACCTACTTTACTCAATGGTGAACAACTATGTTAGTATACTCTGTACTGTAAGTTTTAAGTTAGTAGCATGCAGGCTTACATCATTCTGACACTGCTAAATTTGTACTCCGGTGACTTGTGAACCCAGATGATCATGCTATACCCCTCCCCAGTCCTTCTCCCAGATCTTGCCCTCACGGTTACTGATGGTACCTTTCCCGTTCGTACTTGCAAATGAGTAGATCTATCACCAAGCCTCTCCTGCCGTTAACTGTGTTTGCAAGCAACTTGGATGTAGGCGATGCTATATATATATAGATGTGCTGTTATACCAATGTTGTAGTCAGGTAGTTTTATACAAATACTATGTTCTTCCAGTATCATAGTCTAAATAGTAAATACTATCTTTTAGGATCAGAGAAATGAGTACCATTGACCGAGTACGAGTACTTTAGCATCTGAGTACTGTTCACCATGTGAGAATACAGAGTACTTGCAAAACAAGATACTCGTGTATACTACTCGAACACCGAGTACTTTACCAGCAGTAACAATGAGTGTTACATGCAAAAACCTAATTAGTGATGATATTTCCTAGTCTAGAAAAGACATCTTTGAGTGCAATATATACCGTTGGATCTATTCTATTTATATACATATATTTCTATCTTTTAAAATATGCACCTTTAGGAATCAATAAAACCATCTGGAGTGATCCTTTAAGGCTAAAATCGATGATGAAGTTTGCTTCCCAGACAATGTTTATGTTAATCAACTCGATTGTAGGCTGCCTAATTACAGTATACTCAACCAATACATGTTCCTCCAACTTTAAGCAATTTGTCCGAGCTGGGCAAATTTGTATAACACCTTGTCAACATCATGCATGTCGTTAGTGGCCAGGATACCCTTTTGTTTATCTACTGATGATTTCGAGAGGAGCTGAGATAATGCTTGGTCTGTTTAATTACAACAGATCTATGAACAGGAAACTGACTGAGAAATCATAAAAGAATTTTCGAAAGTGCCTGCTGTGTAAAAAAGGTATTGTAGCCAATTTCACGTGGCTCTGATGTCTAAAGGATTATTTCTATTAAAAAAAAACTTTTGTTGTGTTATTATGGTAACCCAAAATCATTTTGTAAGTACAGACATCCTTTAAAGCAACCCTCATCATTGAAAAAGTTTGTAATTACAAAGTTTGTGCATAATTTATTGACGATCGCTCACTAATTGTATTCAAAGAAATAATACAATGAGTATACATAATTACGACTTTAGTATGAGTAAAATGCATATAGTGATAGGTCAGGTATACTTTAGGAAATGGAAATTTTAGAGCCGGGTGTGTTTCGGGGGAGGGGGAGGGGCTGAGGGGGTAAATAGCTGCGGTCTATTGATCCACCGATAATGTGATTGAGAATATCCGAGATAAAATGGTAATGGTGGAAAAACCATTGACGCTGAATCAGAATTGGATAACAACAAAAAAGCCCGCAATGATGATCCACATGAACCTCAACATGTCCAATTTATTCATGGGAAAGTTTTCTTGCTCTATATCCGTAAACGATCGATTTCTGATGTGCTATTTTTTTCTTTCGAGAAAGTGAAGGTTTTTTTTTCATTCCTTTATTGTGTATAGTATCGAGCAGAATTTTATGTGTCATGTAAACATCATGAGCTCTCTTTGCAAGTAATATTCTGTATAAATTCTGTGTTTTTGGTTGATTTTATATATATTTTAGATCCCTCTTCAAAACCCGCTACAACATCAGCAAATCACAGTTAAAGGGATAGGTCGGTTGCTGAAGTTGATCATGTTGAATAAACACAAATAAAATGCCAATTTGGTGATGTTTCATGAATGCATCTGGCAAAAGCAGAGATAGTGATGTCATCACGGCTGAATTGAGCTGAACATGTTTTCTTTTTTCTTTATAATTTACATATCAGTTCTTCACATGTAGAGGATTTTGGGAACATTTACAATTTCGAAGACAAATAAATAAAAAAGAAAGATTATATTAGGACAGTGAAGCGTTTTGAAAGGCGTCTACATATTGGTATCAGAAACCACCTATACTGTGTTCCTGTCATCCTGGATTAAGGGAGGGTTTTAGCCAATCAAAATAGATGAAATCAACCATATCTCGACTTAGAGCAGATTGATTTTTAACTAGCAGTGAGAACTATTTCCCATGTAATCAATGTTTTATATACATGTCTGCCACAGGAACAGCCCTTTAAGTGAGCGCTCTTGGAATATCGAGGGCGCTGTGCCATCTCTAATTAATGGAAAGATGTGCTCTATGCAGGTTCTTACTTTTCTGCCTAATTCAGAGCAGATATACGCCCTCCAGTCTCATGATATAACCCCCTTCTCAATACCGACTTTAGAGTTAGTTAGTACCCCCCCCCCCCCCCGACCGTTCTCTGGTCGTTGGATTGACACCTAGGCCCAATCGTTGCTCCTTGAAGCTAAATATAAGCTTACCATTCCCAAGGAACGCTGGATCTTTCAAAATCTAAAAAGCCAATGAAACAGTTCTTTGACGTGGTTTGATTAGCGAACAACCGTTAAATATCTGTTTGGCCTTTTAGATAAAAACAACTGAACGATCAAACCTACATCATCATTTATCACAGCGTTTTCGCGAGTCTTGGGTTCATCATTAGTGAGAACTTATAAGCAAGTATAAGTCTATACGTTTCACCTATTTTTGTTAAATTTTTAAATTTTAAAAATCTGGTCTGCTTGATATTGACTATAGCAGCACCTCGCGACACTATCTTTAAACATTTATTTCAAGTTTATAACTGCAGGCAATAGGCGTAGGAGGCGGTGGGCTGGGGGGGGGGGGGCTGCAGTCCCAACCAAAATATTTTGTAAAGATTCGGGCAATATGCTGGAGAATTTTTCGGGCACCTACTGAAAGAAGAATAATTTGCAGTGTGTATCAATGGTTAAACTGATATTATTATTATCGTCATATTGTAACGACTTCCCCAATAATTATAACCAATACAAATTTACACGGAAAATGATTGTATGTTATTGGCATGCGATGTAATAACCGATGCCTACTTAATATGCACATGATTCGAAGATGTTGAATGCACGCAGAGCGCGAGAAAAATTTTGGTTATATTTTTCGGGCAAGTCGTTACAGCCCCCCCCCCCCCCCCCTCCAAATCAAATTAGGCTCCTACGCCTATGCTGCTGTCAATACTCGTTCAAGAGCTCATTGCGGAATTTAGCTGTATAAGATGTAGCAGTAACCTAGCAATTAGTCCCCGGTATATTTCGCTAATATCTGATTATACTGGTATTGTATAATAACAGACTACAACATTCGCACAGAGCTTCAAAGACTCAATATTTCGTTGTTTCTCCATCCTGAACACCTTTGTGATCCTGATAGCGAGGACAACCCAGCCATGAACCAATCATAGCTGTGCATGTACTTGTACAGTATTACATGTATACATACCAAAATTCAGGCGAGTAGCCAGGAATTTGCCAAGGGAGGGGCGAACCTGTAGACAAACTATCAGAGCCGTAGATTCTGCATTGTAAACTATCTAAGCATAGCTCTACTATGAAGTTGGCGCGAAGCGCACCATGAAGTTGGCGCGAAGCGCACAAGAAAATTTTGGCTGAAAATGCCTCCCAGATCGCTGGAAATGGCACTTTCCAGGCCTTGTAAGCTGCATCTTAGCATTTTCTCTTTTGAAATTACTAGCGATATCATAAAAAACATACACAAAAATATGCTCAAGGGGGGGGGCCTCCCTTCGCCCCCCTGGCTACGCCCCTGCCAAAATTAGACATATACATCAGGTTCAACATAGGCTGTACATTGACAAGAAATACTCCTAAATGGACCACCTGAAGTAAACTTTCAGGCATTAACGTTGCCATCCATCATCATTCTTTTTGCTTAAAATTTGGAAGAGGATGAAAAAACTACGAAAGGCCTAAAAATCACGAGGATCCCCGGCCATGTATAACCTGGTTTTATTTAACGGATCCCAGTTGCAGTAAACCTAAAGATCGTTACTTTGGAATACCGCGTTCGAACGAAACTGAGTGTGTCAACGGATAACCTTAAGGCACAATTTTTGTCTTGATATGTATAGTAAAAAACTGTAAGGTAACGTTTCTATCAAGCTATTCCGGTTTTCGAGATATTCAACTTTATAACTGCAGGTGATAAATATCTGGAATTCTCCTTTAGGCTAATTTGATGGCCACGTCGGTTCCTCATTGCATGCGATAAAATGTAAATCCGTTAATTTATCAATTATAATAACTCAACCAAAACATGTTCTTCTACTTCATATAAACTACAGAGCGTACACCCTTCAGGATAACATTCAACATAATTTGTCCTTGACATTTTTGTAACACATTGTTAACATGTCATTTAAGAGCGGACATTGAAGTCTTTTGTTCTCCCATTGACTTTTGTGTTGCAACTAAGAACTGATCTACAGGGTCTGTTCATCAGACTACATAGTCCAGTCGTTGTAATTGAAAAGCCTCAGTTGGGTAAAATAGGCTTTTTGCTCGAAAATAAATGTTCTATAAATACAAACTGGACTGATAGCAGAGCTTTTACACGGTCTACAACATATCAAAAATACGTTTTGTCGAAAGTCATCCTTTAAACTCACTCAACTTATAGTCTACGTTTACCTATGTGAAGGGTTCAATGATGTTTGAATTATACTTACGATGGTGTTTAGGATAACACGAAGTCAAGTTAATTAACATTGCGCTCTGGATCGTATGAAGTGATTAATTTTCCAAGAAGATCGAAGAAAACTAGTCTAGAATGTCGGTCAGTGTACGGTGACCTCAATTACATTGAAAGTATCAGGTGTTTTGAATTACTGTAGCATCGGAAGTGAAGGTCAGTCATTTTTTGTCTGCCCGGATATGTACTTTGTTCACTCTATTGTTCCCTCTATAGATACTGACATTAACTGTCCAGAAAACTACAAACTTCATTTCCCACGTTACCATAATCTCCCCCATCCCCTCCCCTCCCTCGAAAATTTGTCCGCTGTATATATATTCGTTTTATTTAGCTGGAAAAAACAAGCCTGGATATTGTAAACGATCTATTTGTGGGATACTGTGTGAAGTATACATATTAAACTAAAACCTTGTTCTTCCCTAAGGCTTGTTTACTAAATAATCTTACATCTTTCTCTTTTGTCTTCACCCTACTCATTATCCTGTCTGTATGTGTGTGTAGTTTGCCCCTCTGTTACTGTAACGTGTCACTCAGCCTCTGAAGTAGATCCTGCTAGGATCGAAACGTCAGGCCCTCTTATACTTTAACACATATACACTAAAACTTGTAAGGGAAAATAATAAGCGTTTGTCTAAATCGATATCTAAGGTATGTAGTTCTTTGATTACAATAATGTAATGATTATGTGTATCTGTGTGAATGTTTGTTTGTATATAGATCCTCCTGCAAACAGGAACTCGTGAAGAAGCCTCATTGGCTTATCAAAGCCGCAAGCTGACCGAAGTCAGTCTCTTACATTCATATTTAACGTCCATGATTATGAATTGTTAATTGTCAACAACTCTGTAACTGGACGACATACATTAATCTGGTATTGACTCGAACCGGGGACCTTATGATTGAAAGGCACCGGCGTTAACCACTGAGCTAACACTCCACATTTTGTACATTAATATTTTCTCATTTCATCTTGCTACTTGTTTTCTAACTTAATCCAATAAATATTGTAGTTGAACATTGCACCTTTCTTCATCTGTTTTTTTCCAAGAGGAATGTTCAAAGAGGTGTGTAATTGATAGCTTTGATCGATTTTTCAAAGGATGCGTTTAATTAAATGGCCGAGAACAGAATGAGTTACTTAGGAGGTATACCTACAACCTATAAAAGATTTCATGAAACATTTCAGAACAAACATCAGGTCCTCCTTATGCGGTAAAAGGATTGAAATAAGAATTCGTATATACGCACTTAGTGAGCTGCGAACAGACGCTACACTATAATGGCCTTTAACTACTAAATTCTTAAGTAGAGTTAAACGATTAAGTAAAGGAACTTTATTCCTTGAACGTTTGTATACTCATTCAATACAACAACTTACGATTACATAACCACAACGTGCTCAACAATTGAATAAAAAAAATATTTCGATGCGATTTGATAGTTTTTATCATAATGCTGTATATGTTACTACTATAGTCATGCACGTTTCATTTCAACTAATACAACCTGTTTTCATTTTTGCCTCAAATTCCTTTGCAAGAATCAAATGAAATCGTATTCATAATCTGTCATCTAGTGAAAAAAATCTACATGCTTTTTTAAGGAAAAGTCGCCAAGAAAGAACCTAGGCACGAAAACCAAACTACTAAATGACTGATCCGCTCTCAACCCCAGTCCCCTTGCATCGGGACTGTGACTGTGTGATCATCGTCAGGTGTGCATCCAGGGGCGTAGCGAAGGGGTTTTTGTTGGGGGGTGTGGAGAATTTGATTTGCAGACGGATCTGGAAGTGGTGACTGAAATGGGGGAGGGGTCCAAGGGGAGGGGGTGTCCCCTTCCCTTTTGGCAATTTTTTAGTTTTGAAACGTCCTTAGATGCAATCTGGTGCATATTTTAAGTCAAATTTGATTTGCCGACGGATCTGGAAGCGGTGACTGAAATGGGGTAGGGGTCTAAGGGGAGGGGGTGTCCCCTTCCCTTTTGGCAAATTTTTAGTTTTGAAACGTCCTTAGATGCAATCTGGTGTATATTTTAAGTCAAATTTGATTTGCCGACGGATCTGGAAGTGGTGACTGAAATGGGGGAGGGGTCTAAGGGTAGGGGGTCTACCCCTCCCCTTTGGAAAAATTAGTTTGAACGTCCTTAGATGCAATCTGGTGCATATTTTAAGTCAAATTTGGCACGGAAGAAGCTCCCGTTCTCCTTTTTCTATTCAGCTTTCCTTCTTTCTTCCCCTTCCGCTCTCTTCACCTTTTCTCCTTTTGCCGACAGACCCAAAATTTGCCGACAGCGACCAAATTATTGGGGGGTGTGACACCCCCCCCCCACACACACCCCCCGCTCGCTACGCCCCTGTGTGCATCACCTTTCCCCTCGAAAGGGGACAGATATAATACTACACATGCTCCCGAGACAACAGCATTAGCATTGAACAGCTTTACCAACTTGAAGATATCCCAGGATTCACCACAGGATTCATCACACCAATCATGCGTGGTGAACAAGAAGAATTGAAACCAGCTGAATACATCTTGTTTATGGTAGTTATAGCATTATCAATGATTATACAATGTGGACTGAGCTTAAATATAACATAAAATCTACTAAGTAAACTTCTTTTAAACATCCAATAATATCATTACACACCAAGTTTCCAAAGATATTTAGTCCGGTCTAATATTATTTTCCTTGGCCGGACACGTTTGTAAATAATCTACTACACCAGACATGCGGACGGAATTTATTGTTACACCAGCTTTGGGATTTCCGAACATGAATGCGATGTTCATGTAGGATTATGCGTAACGTTAGGCTACATCAACGGGCCTGAAGTTG
Organism: Apostichopus japonicus; assembly: GCF_037975245.1. Lineage (NCBI taxonomy): Eukaryota > Metazoa > Echinodermata > Holothuroidea > Aspidochirotida > Stichopodidae > Apostichopus > Apostichopus japonicus. Next base: position 9,458,156 of record NC_092568.1, read on the forward strand.
TAAGTAATTTACTCTATACTATTTCGTGAGCTTAATGTAACAAACACCTTCGAATAAGGTAACGGGTTGGATGGGTCTCATGATCTTGGGTAACTTTTACTTTATATTATCTTATTTCATGCCGAGGGAAGCCTAATGTTTATTGCATGGCATACACCCTATACTACTAGGGCCTAGGCCTATAGTAGTAGAACAGAACGCATGCTACTTTCATTTCAGCTCAGCCTAATTATATTTACCTACTGTACACTGTAAGGAAGGGGAGTGGGTGGTGTATTTTATAGGCACTGATCACCCAATCCTTGACCGAGAGGTGTTCATCTGCTATCTGGATGCCTGAACTGTTCTGAATCTCTGGATGCTTTCAGTTTAGGTCATGTATAGTGCACACCTCCCAACGCACCGCTTAGGTGTGCTTCTGGGGTGAGGGGGCCAGCAACCCCCCACCCATCAGTAGTTCCTAAGCTGCTGTGAACCACTGATTGGCCCATGTTGATATATTTTATAGTGCCTCACAGCCTATATTAGCTCTTAAGTTATGTCAATCTTCATGGGCTATTGTTCACTCTAGCTTTTATAGAAAAACTAAAAAAAAATAAACTGACTACGTGTGTTTGGTTTGATTGTTTCATCCTCTCGATCTCTGCGAATGTGCCAGCATTGGGAAAGAGTAACATTGTCATGACTGTGTTTATATTTACTACAAAATAGTACTAGATACGATTGTAGAGTTAAGTAATTGGTAGTGTTTTTTTAATGGATTGCATGACAGGGCTTTAACATAGGGTGTAGGCCTAACGTTAGCTTTGAATTGGCCCTAAAAGTTACGAGTGAGGTCAGTGAAAACGTTGTTGCAATTAGTCCTTTGCAGAATATATTGCTACAATTATAGAATACACCGCCTTACAGAAGCTGTCTCTTTTTGCTTTTGAAGTTTCGGTTGAGTTGTTTGACTTTTCCACTTGTGACTCAAATTCCAGTGAAAAAAGTTATTCTTCCCATAACTATTTAATGATATCCCAAGTATGACTCCGAACTCCAGCAAAATGTACCCTGTTAGGAAATGTGTCATTTTAGTATAGTAAGAGGAGTAAAAATATTCTACTAAGCAGAATAAGCTAATTGCATTGTCTTTAATAAAATAAACCAACATAATAAAACAGGTATGTAATGAAACTGTACATCCATACACGTTGCTCCTTTGAATCTTTGCAGCCCTGAAAGCCATTGATGATTGATAAAGCTGGTAACATCTCTGGCTGAGGGACACAACAAAATGGCTCCAAAGGAGAAGTTACTCTTTTGTGGATTATGCAACTTGCAATATGACAGCTATCCCCAATTTGAGGAACACCAGTGGTCCATGTTGCACCACAGACACATGGAGAACAAGAGAAATGAGTGAGGATTTACTCTAAGATACTGCTTTTGTATGTAACAGCACTGATTTTTACATAAATGCATAAATGTTTTCAGCATTTTAAAAGACTTTCAAAATGTGCTTTTATGACATTTGATAACAGGTTAACTTCATTTTGTGTGTAGCTGTGTGTGTCTGTGTTTTGTTTGGTCCATGAAATTCACCAAACTTGAAATATATATATGTGTCTCTGTTCCATTTCAGGAAGACCCATTTTTGTGCACTTTGCAAACAAAGCTGGACATCCTTACCAGATTATGGGGTACATCTCATCAGTAGATATCACAAAAATGCTGCTCTAAAGCGGCTTCAGATACTGAAGCAAGCTAATCTCGAGCCAAAAATTCCTAACAGACAGTCCGATTCATTGTGAGTACTGGCCTAATGATACTTTACTGTGTAGGAGGGGAGAGACAGGGGGGCCACTCCCAGTTCTGGAAAAACCTCAAAATTGCACCCATTTTCATAAAATGTGTCCCCCTATTGACACAAAAGATATCCTTTTCCCATTCTCCCATTCCCACAGTTAAGAACTGCCCTGTGGAAAAGATCAGTAATACATTAGGTACTTTTGATGGAAGCACAGGTTATAAGGGTTCACAGTGTTAAATATTGTGAAAACCTTTTTGGAAATTCATCTTCATCATGTACTACTGTATGCTACACCTAATGTTTAAAGTGGCAGTTCCCTGATATAACATTCTGCATAATATATAGGATATATACCAGAATAAGTAAACCATTTGAAAGTTTTCTTCCGCATATACTGTCCAGGCAAGTAACCACTGGGAGGGTCTTTACTCTGGTTTTCTCTTGGGGGAGGGGGTTGGATTGAGATATTTACAAACTTTTCTCTTGTAACCTGTAGTTTATTCCAGTAAATAATCTGTTGAAGTGTGTTTTGTATGTTTCTGGTTGAATATGAATATATGAAACACATCTGGACTATTATTTAAAAGTGGACGACCAAGGATTTTTAAGAATGCTCTTTTTTTGTTTTGTTCTTGTGTCGTGATAGCCAATTCAGAGAGCCGATTGAGAGGATATCCTCAAGAAATGATGAAAGGAAGTCTTCAGTTAAAGATAGTGCCATTTCCATGTCTGAGAGAACACCACTCAGCAGCTCCTCTGAAAGTAGAATTTCGCCTGAAACACCATTGTCCGAAACGTTCAGAGAAATAAGTGTAAGGTCATCTTACCGGCTCACTCACGTCAAGGACGTCTCATACACGAGAAGTTCCCGAGAGAGGCGGTCCGCTCCTTACCACTGGCCTACCCAGAGGGATCGATTATCCAGCAAGGAATTAAGGACGGAATTTCCTCCCTCAATTAGGGCATGCAGATGGGAGGGTTCAAACGATGTGTTTCGCCAACGATTTCCAGAGGATAAGTTGAAATCATGGAGAGAAGAGAGAAGAGCCGCTCATCTTTCGAGACCGATTCCAAGAGAAAAGAATTTCGGCTCCTCCTCAACTTTGAGAAAGCCAGAGAGGTTTAATGATCATGATTTTGCTATGGAAGGGATGACACTCTTTGAGAACCGTTCCAGTTTTGACTCTGATCGGTTTTGTGGTAGAGGCTTCAGCAACGATGGCCCATCACCTTTTGCTTTGGAGGGAAGAGAGCACGAGCTTCGACGGAATTACGAAGATTCTGTGAATCCTGAAATAGACAGATTGCCACAGAGAACGGAAATCTCCAACTCTTATTGTCATACTGATTTGCCTAATGTAGAAACTGAATATTCTGACAGACAAAAGTGGCCCTCTACTAGGCAGAATGCAATCTCTAATAGACAAAGGGAGACCCCTAACCGACAAAAGGTGATAACAACTACCAGAAGAAATGAACCAACAAGGAAACAAAAGGAGCCCCCTACAAGAAACATTGAACACTCTACTAGACAAAGCAAACCCTCTACCCAACAAAGTGGGTCCTCTACTGTACAAAATGTGTCCTCAACTAGACAATGTGGGTCCTCTTCTGTACAAAGTGTGTCCTCAACTGGGCAAAGTGGGTCCTCTACTGTACAAAGTGTGTCCTCAGCTAGACAACATGAACCCTCTACCAGAAAAACCGGGCCCTCTATCAGAAAAACTGGGCCCTCTATCAGAGAAGTGTCATCTAACAAACAAAATGAGCCCACTACCAAACAAAATGGGCCCTCTAGTGCACCAAGTGTACCCTCTACCAGAAAAAACGGGCCCTCTATCAGAAAAACCGGGCCCTCTATCAGAGAAGTGTCATCTAACAAACAAAATGAGCCCACTACCAAGCAAAATGGGCCCTCTACTACACCAAGTGTACCCTCTACCAGAAAAAACGGGCCCTCTATCAGAAAAACCGGGACCTCTATCAGAGAAGTGTCATCTAACAAACAAAATGAGCCCACTACCAAACAAAATGGGCCCTCTAGTGCACAATCTGAACCCTCTACGGAAAAAATTGGGCCCCCTGTCAGACCAGTATCCTCAGTCAAGCAAAATGGGCCTTCTACCACACCAAGAAGATCCTGTACCAGACCAAATGGGCCTTCTACCAGACAAGATGGGCCTTCTACCAGACGAGATGGGCCTCCTATCTTACGAGATGGGCCTCCTATCATACGAGATGGTCCCTCTCTCAGACAAGTGAACTCTACCAAATCAAATGAACCCTCTACAAGACAAAGTGAGCCTTCTGCTATGCCGAATGTTCCTCCTACAGGGAGAGATAAAGTGGGGAGTACAAGCCAAACATCTGTAGAACTACAGATGGCAGTTTCCTCGGAAGAAAATTACCAAAGTCAGGTGAAGATGAAAGATATTGCAAGTGTTGCAGTGACAGAAAACAGCAGCGTAAGGTTCGGCAAGTCTGTGGATAGTGAGAAAACACTGACCGGAGATAACAGCGATGGAAGCTCGGCTCTTGTGCCGGAAACACCAAGGGAAAGGACTGGCGTCATTGGAACAGGCATCACTGGTTCCGATGGTAGCAATAGCAACATGTCAGCGATAGCAAAGACACCTTGCGTGGAATCAGTAAGCCGTGTAGTTGGGAGAGATAAGGTTATCTGCCGAAAGGAGACGTTGGGGGATTCTAGAGAAAGCACCACAGCAACAGTACCACAGGTGTCAATGCGACATGTAATTAACACACCAAAGGAAGCTGGTGTCTCGTCTAAAAAGGACAAGAATCATGGTGGATCTGAAAACAAACAGACAACCATAACTGATGGACTGTCTGCAAGTGCTCGAGCTAGAGTGGACCTCTCTGCTAAGCGGAAGGATTTGCAAGGTTCAGGTGTAAGAACTGCAACCAGTAGAAATAGTTCTGCGGCGAGTATCGCCGGTTTGATAGAGAACAATTTGTCTACGATTCAGAGTCTTTCCGTAAGTGCAGATAAATCCTCCTACACAGTCAGCAGAAGTTCCCAAGCCCCAAGTCATGAAGTACCTACTCACTGTTCTCCCGATCTGGGTAAAGACAAAGAACCTTCAGCCACCGAAGGAAGCAGCCTAAGAATGAGCGACGTTAGCCAACAAAAACCTCAGTCGGGCATAAACAGTGCCAACAGTCCACAGCAAGGAAATGTGCCAAAACATTCCTCTCGTGGTGATGCAGATTCCGTTTCCAGTGATAAACCCTCCAGTAGCAATGCACCCTTGTGCGGAAAAACAACCAATGTGCCAAGCGCTACCTGCAAATTAATCACTGCCTATATAAGAGACAAGTCCCTTGGTAATAAATCTAGTGATAATAACATTCTCATCCCTGATTTGATACAGAAACATGTAGAGAAACTGCAAAGATATCGTTCTGCTCAACCGAATCTGACATCCTCACGCGTCCAGCACCATCCTAGTCAGCACTTGGACTTGGCGTTGTCCGACCTAAAGCACGTGCTCTTGCATCTCTTTGAACAACCTGTATCTAACCACCGGAAGAAACTTCAAGAGGCACAACTCAAGAAATTGTTTGCAAATGCCAGCAAAACGTCAGAGCGGTTTAAACGATTCGGGGTCCATCTGGAAAGTTTGGACCCAGATGACAGCGAAATGATCAAAATGTTGGAAAGATTGACCGAAGAGGACTTGGAACTCTTGTCCAAAGAGGACTCGAAGGAAGACTTGCAGGAACTGCTCTCACTCTTTGAGCTTGCCGAAGAGCCTCCTCCATCGAGTGGAAACAGTCAGGCCACTAATGAGGGCACAGACGGTGGTCAGATGCGCCACAGGGTGATTGGGAACGGAAGCAGTACGGATGCGGAGAGGAGAAAGGATCCTGAAACTACGAGTCCAGCTCGTGGAGGATCCACAAGCGACAACAGTTCTTCGGATGTAGAAATCATCCAATCCGTTCAGATGGAAATCGTCGTCTCGTCGGAGAGTGAGGAGGAAGAGGATGAGGTGACAAAGTTGCCAACGTTGCCAACATTACCAATGTCTCAGACTGTAAGTGCTGCCTGCTTCACTATTTTATCACACGTTCTCGTCTTTCACATTGATTCATTATAGTTGTGATAGGTCGTTAATAGGAGTAGCAAGTACCAATAATTTATTCATGGTGTCGTGATAATGATGTAATTGTTTTATTTTTCAACTATCAGTTTCATAAATTGGCTCCAACTGTACCTTTCAAATGTCCCCTTGAGGTCCGTTTCTTTTTTATAAGAGTTTGGCGAATATTTCTGTGTCTTTATATTCATGTCTTATATTCATGCTGTCTCTCTTTAATCATTCAAGCTGGATAACTAAATTCGTTTAAGCCGATTAATATTATTTAATTTTGAACAATCCATTTGTAGTGTAAAGAACGTACCCAAAGGAAGGAATCTGAACGTTTTATCTGTTTAATATTCAGAACACTGAAAGTATAATTTGCATTACTGTAGACTATATGTAGTCCACTAAAATGGTACCATCCAGAAAAATGCACAAGGTCATAAAGTTGAGCTGGGTTTGGGAATGAAACGTAACATTTCTCTTTTCACGTGTGGGACCCCTTGTCCCTTCTGCATTTGTTTAAACAGTTAAGAACAACACAGCAGCTAAGTGGTAGTAGTCACAAAATGTGAGGGGGTTTCAAATTAAATGTATGACTATTTCATGGCTGGGTGATAACGAGGCAAATGCACCACCTAATGCAACTCCGCACAATTTGAAGGCCCGTGCAAATAATGAGGTGTGACCAAAAGGTGCGGTCGTGAAATAATATTTGGCGGGTCTGTAAAACCATCTACAATCCTGTTTCGTTTGGAGGTTGCCGATGGAGATAAATTAAATTGATTTTGATGGAAAAGAGGAAAGAAATTTGAAATTTCTGGGTTGGGCTTTCTGGGTCGTGTCCAATGAAACTGGTGCGTGATCCCTTGTTACAAGTTTTGTAAGGTACTGTGGTTTCTGACTGGCGCCTCCAGCAAGGAAATGGCTAGATAGGGAACACCACCAACTAAGAGCTGGTTAGCTCAGCTGGTAGAGTGCTGGGCTAGTAGCCCCAGAGGCTACCGACCGTTGGCATCCCATGCTAGTCATAGTCACAGTCAGCTTCCCATTATTCATTTACATACATTAATTAATTATTCTTTTCATTTTGTAACACAAAAAGTCCTCATAGCCGACATTTCATGAATCGTGAGCCTCGACTCTGAGTCTTAGGGGTGGGAGTCGTCGGGACTGTCCTTGTGGTGGATCGTGGGTAATAATAGGAATTAGTCTTATATAGAGCAGAATCCAAAAAAAAAGTTGCTCAATGCACTCTACAGGGTTAGTGGTTCTAACAGTTTGCAGACTTGCTGACTTTTCAATACAGGAGACAGTATGTTTGGTTTTGTTTAGTTTAGTCATAGGATTTAGTAACAATGTTTCAAAGTGAAGGTACCGTACGGAGCTATACTTTTCATCATTCTTGATGTTGACTTTTGCTCCATTAGGTACCATCAGAAGAAGCAGACAACTCATTACATGGCCAAGTCTTTCAGCTATCCCTAAAGGAGACAGAATTTCAACAGCAGTTGAAAGCCATCCGGAAAGAACAGAAGGTCTTAGAAGAGAGGATAAAGTGTGATACCGCCAAGGTCGTCTCGTTGAAGAAGACCAAGGTTGAGGTAAGCCAAGCCAGAGAAGCTGGCATCACAGTGTAGATACTAAAATAGTGGGAAAAACGCTAACATCTAACTCATCAATATTGATGCTTGTTGGATCCGTTTAACATAAAATGGCTGAAAAATATGATGAATCCGTGTACACAGACTGAAATATAAAATTGAATTTGTGTAGCAGAACTTTTTGTTTATGTTCTGTAGCCATTTGTTATGTGATGCTGGATAAATTTTGTTATCTGCATTTTCACAGCAAGATATTTATTTCGTTGATGTCATAAAAGGAATTATATCAAATGTCACTATTGAAGTTCCACCTATTAATATATTATATCTGTTGAAAAAAATACTTAACAATGCTTGAGTTGTACTTTGGTGAATTGACAAATCCGAAAATTCTAAGATCAATATTTTCTGACTATCGATGGAAGGTATCGATTGAGGGTAAAGTGTTCCAAGGTCAGAACTTTGTATTAAAAGCATTGGAAGATGAATTTGATATTAATGTAGATTTTTCTATGGTCAGGATTTTCGCAGGCTTAGAATTTCATAAGTTGCTAAAACATGCATCAGCTGGCTAAAATCGAGTTCCCAGAGATGCCAACCAGTACGGTTTTATCTTATTTAGTACGATAAAACAAGTGAAATACGATAATACGATATTGCCTCTTGAAAATACGATTTTTCATCTTTCCAAATTTTTTTTTTTTTTTTTTTAAAGAAGCGGAATTGCATATAAACATGTACAAGTAACCCCCCAAACCCCAACAAACACGTTGAACAACGCCTTCATGGGCGGGAAATACGCGGAATCTGCAGAGCTTTTACAATCTTCTCATTAAATGTTAATGAAAAAGCAAACATTTTACTTGCCCGTTCTTACCAGTAAAACATTTTTCTGACATTTTAATGGCCCAGGGCCAACAGGCCAGTGGTAGTGTTGAGTTTTTGTGAAAATCTGATATATCTCTCCAAGATCTGATTTTTTATGATGTTCAGTCTGTTTTTTTTGTGTCAAGAGGTTGGCATCTCTGAGATCCTACTGGCATTTTCCTGAATTACAGACACATCAGTTACTGTGCAGGCTTCTGAGAGCAGCCCAATAACGATTGATGATAATAAGCAGTAATGTAGGGCTTATGTTTTTTTTTGTGAGGGGTAGTAATTTTATAGGTGTTAAGGTTATCTATTTTCTTTGATGGGAGTACTCTATTCGATTAAGCCCAAAAGGGTTTCTTAGTTTACTTCCTTTCACATTTTTTACTTATTTACAGTTATATTGTCTTGTTCATCATGTTATACAATGTGAAGAAACAAATAAAATAAAAAATAAATAAAAATATGTTTGGTACGGAAGTTATGCAAGTTTTGTGCAGATGATTGTTACCCGACTCTGTTCTTAAAGAGGATATTCTTGTTCGCAAACAATGTTAAACTTGAAGAGAAAAATATTCCTGCCTGTTTTATATTGTTTTATTGAGAATCTCATCTCATTATCTTGTCTCTAACTTCAAATAGGGTTGATTGAATGTAAATCTATTATGGCTGGCTGAACTTTCTTCAGCAACTCCAGAAAACTGGATCACAGTAGCAGGTCTATGATGTCATTTGGGCAAATGCTCTTCAAGAGCTTTACTAAGGCTATTATGTTTTTTAGCCTTTGAATCTGATACATTCGGAAATTTTGCTTAGCTGTACAAATTTTCTTTTCCCCTGTGGGTAAATAATTGACAAATTATAAAGAAAAAACAAAGACATTTTTCAGCTGAAGAGCCCTGATGAACGAAATATTGCAAACTTTCAAAAATTCATGTCTTTCCGCTACAAACTGATATGAGGATGCGGTTTTCAGCTAAAGATTAAGACAATTTTTGGCAATTTTGCTAAGCGATCAACTTCAACCACCAAAGTACCCTAAAAGCAGGCATGAGCTTTTTCCGCGTATTCGCGGAATATCCGTGATTACTTTTGTACCTCAGGGACAAAAACTATTATCCTAACACACTGTAGCATATGCAAACTGGAGCCTTTACCGCAATTGTTGCAAAGTTGGGTGATTTTTCTTTTACCGCAGGCTCTTCCCTGTATAAGTGTCTGTTTGGAGAAAAATGCATGTGTATTTTGCTCTTCAACTGTCAAATGATTAAATCCAATGGCAATTAGCTAGTAAATAGCCTGAATCTCAAGGCCCGTAAATTCTGACCACTAATTTGTTCTTTACCAAATACAACATTTTCTATATTTTCAGGTTTTTGTTTGTTTGTACCAACAGTAGTTGAGTCATATTTCTTTTTCAATGATCAGTACCTACGTTATTCCTATTTGTATCACTGTTGTGTTTTACTTTCAGATGAAAAAGAAAATGAAACTCTTGCGAAAGAACAGACTGAAGCTTACTAAAGGTACAATAAATCAGATTTTTCAAGCAAACAAAATACGTTGCTGGTTTCGAGTGAAGGAAATGATGAAAGCAACTGTTTGAGAATATGCGAAAGATCAATGATTTCTTTTCTACCTCGGGGGACAAAAACTATTATCCTAACACACTGTAGCATAAGCAAACTGGAGCCTATACTGCAATATTTGCAAAGTTCTGTGATTTTTTTTTTACCCCAGGCTCATCCCTGATTTATAGGTAAATTCAGTGTTTTATTTCAGCAATGGCTTTTCAACATACCCTAACCATACCCTCAATTATCTCTTACAGGTCACACAACACTGCCACAGCCGGCTATCAATACGGTTGTCGAAGGTGGAAGTTTTCTGGCCTCCTCAAGAAACAGTTTAATAGATATGGCTGTTGCAGGAGCTCAACAGCAGAATGAAAGTAGTATCAGGTCCATGCCTCTCACCAGCCAAGAGGTCTTGCTCCCTCACTCTGGGTCGGGGAGTGTTTTGACACCAACTCAGATAATGACAGCAGGAAACGTTCACATGATACATCAAGCTTCACCATCTTCACATGACCCCACTGTACCCAGAGATCTTGATGCCAGCAATACCTCTGTCAGTCAAGCACCCAACCAGATGTTTAAACAGTTTACTATTCCTCCCTCAGCCATGGGTATCTCCATTCAGAGATTGTCAAACGAAGATTTATTGATGCTTGCCAGACAAGATTTGTTAAATAGTGCTCAGACATCCCAGGTTCCCAGCTCCTTTATGTTTGGAGTAGCTCCAAGTGCACAGATCACCTCCAATGCTATGGCCGCTTCCAGTGATCAGTCTGGCCTTGAAACACCCCAGCTTATAGAAGGTTTAAGACCACAAGGGGTTGGAACCGGCCCGGTTGGATCTCTGGGTGCTGAAAAAGTCAACAAGCTAGGTCTAGGGAATGCTCAGCGGCCCAGTCTGGGGGTCACCAACCTCTCCCAGACTCCTAAGGCAATAGGACGAGGAAATGCTCAGCAGCCAAGTCAGAAGGTAGGCACCATGTCACAGACTCCTAACGCTGTTGGACCAGGGAATGCCCTCCAACGAAGTCAGAAGGTAGGCACCATATCACAGACTCCTAATGTTGTAGGACCAGGGAATGCCCTCCAACCAAGTCAGAGGGTAGGCACCATGTCACAGACTCCTAATGCTGTTGGACCAGTGAATGCCCTCCAACCAAGTCAGCGGGAAGGCACCATGTCACAGACTCCTAATTCTGTTGGACCAGGGAATGCCCTCCAACGAAGTCAGAAGGTAGGCACCATGTCACAGACTCCTAATGTTGTAGGACCAGGGAATGCCCTCCAACCAAGTCAGAGGGTAGGCACCATGTCACAGACTCCTAATGCTGTTGGACCAGTGAATGCCCTCCAACCAAGTCAGAGGGAAGGCACCATGTCACAGACTCCTAATGTTGGTGGACCAGCAAATGTCCTCCAACCAAGTCAGAAGGTAGGCACCATGTCACAGACTCCTAATGTTGTAGGACCAGGGAATGCCCTCCAACCAAGTCAGAGGGTAGGCACCATGTCACAGACTCCAAATGCTGTTGGACCAGGGAATGCCCTCCAACCAAGTCAGAGGGTAGGCACCATGTCACAGACTCCTAATGTTGTAGGACCAGGGAAAGCCCTCCAATCAAGTAAGGGGGTAGGCACCATGTCACAGACTCTTAATGCTGTTGGACCAGTGAATGTCCTCCAACCAAGTAAAGAGGTGGACACCTTATCACAGACTCCTAATGTTGTAGGACCAGGGAATGCCCTCCAACCAAGTCAGAGGGAAGGCACCATGTCACAGACTCCAAATGTTGTAGGACCAGTGAATGCCCTCCAACCAAGTCAGAGGGTAGGCACCGTCTCCCAGACCCCTAACGCAGTAAGACTAAGAAATGCTCAACAGCCAAGTCAGGTGGTTGCCACCCACTCCCAAGCTCATAAAGCAGAAGGACCAGGAAATGCTCAACAACCAAGTCAGGGGATAGGCAGCCTCATACCTCTCACATTAACACCGCAAGTAACAAGTTCATCATCCTATGGAGGACAACTTCCTGTAACCTCCAGTAGAGAGAACGCTCTCGCACAGTCAGTTCCAGGAAGTTTGGCAGTTGACATTCCATATCCTGTCAGCATTTCAAAAGTGATGCCGACTGCTACATCACTGGAGGCTAATCCTCCACAGATGCTTCAAGAGGAAGGACACCAAGGTGTGATCATCAAAACAGAACCAGAGGCCGATCATCTGGTAGAAACAGAGAGAAGTGAGGAGAGGCCTCAGCCATCTAGTGAACATGGAATGACTGCCAGCACAAGGAGCCCATCAGATCAGATTCCCGCCAGAAGCAGTTCAAATCAACCAACACCAGTAGAGTACGGTACAAGCTCTTCGGTCCGCAGTCCAAAACCCACTCAAGTCAAAAGTCGTAAAACTTTTGTCAAACAATACACTTCCAAGCGAAAATGCAGACTGGCTGAGAGCCAACTTCCGGCCAGCAAGAGGTTGAATAAAGGATCTAAGGAAAGGAAAGGAGATGAGAATGATGCCAATAGAAGCGAAATGCAACTAAAAGTGTTGTTAAAATCCTGTCTGCCGAAGGGTCAACTTCTTCCCACCGGCTCAGGTGTTGTTGACCCTTCATCGGTTGCCAACAGCTCCGATTCAAATAGTCGTTCACAAGGAATGGATGACGAAATACCCGTGACTAGCGAATATTCTCTACGTTCCGTGGGGAGTCGTCGTAATGCAGACGTTTTGTACCATATGAGGAGGCCACAATCAGGTAAAGCAAGGACAACCCCAAGAAGGACAGCACCAGCCCCAAATCTAAAGAAAAGTCAAATCCGACCAAAAAAAGTAGTGAACAATTCGTCCGGCATTGAGAATTCCAACAAGCAAAGTGGCAAGAGTCAAGAAGGAGCAGGAAGTCCATTCAGCTTTGACAACTTGCAAAAACAAATCCAGGAGCAGGGAGAGAGAGAAAGGCAACTTGAGGTATATAGATCTCGACTGGTCAAAAAACACATGAAGACAATCCAGAGTCTCCAGAGATTAGGTCTGTCCGAATTTTACATTCAGATCGCCAGAAAAGGAACACTGGCCAGCAGAGCTGAGACTGTAATGCTCAGAAATGAAACAAAGAGGATGAGGCAGTTGAAAAAGGGTTCTGGCCAAATAATTGATCAACCCATCGTTAAACCCATACCACAACCAGCCAAAGACAAAAGGTAGCATATTCTGTACTACAGAAAACTTTAAAGTATTTTTCAAACATTACCCTCCACCCCACCCCCCTTTTTTTTGATGGTTTTCATTCACATGTCATTTGCAGTGCACTCCACTAACCATCCCCTTTCTGGAAGGCGCGGAGGGGGGGGGGTTAGTTTTAGGTAGTGTAATGTATTAAAGGGTGTTACTTTTGCACATTTTCTGTTCTGGAGGGGGTGGTTGGGGGGGGGACGTGAGGGGCTAGTTGAGGTATTGTAATGTTGTATGAAAGGGTGTTACTTTTGAACATTTTCTTATTTTGGTGGGGGGTGAGGGGCTAGGTTTAGGTATTGCAAAGTTGTATCAAAGGGTTTCACTTTTGCACATTTTCTTATTCTGGAGGGGGTGTTGTTGTATTAAAGGATTTACAAGTTTGTATAGTCTCTTCACTTTTCATAACAAACATTAACAGTTATTTAGACTGACCAAACATTGGTTTTAGATGAAGCCTTATTACCTAATTTGCAGTTAGTAATTTTACTAGATTATTTTTAATAACTGCTTACGTAATAACTAACTCAAAGTGAATTACTGGAGGAAGAACATTGAATGCAAAGATTGTTTCTTATCATCAACCTATCAAGCTTTTATTGGTGGTGTATAATTATCACAATAATTTTTTTGGGAGGGGGAGGGGGGGATGAGGCAGTGGGAGGATGGTGTGGAGAGCAGTGTTGAAGTTTAAGTTTTAATACATAGCCCTGTAAAATCTAGATGGATGGCTTGACTTAGTCTCAACAACGACAGTGCAGAGTGTAACAATTTTGTCTTTATGCAAAATACTTTTTTTGTGCATTTGCATGGTTGGACTTTACATTTGACATATTATATTGCTAAAACATAGTACTCAAAGGGAACACAACCCTTGTTAGAGAAAACTGGCGTGATCGGCTTCCCCGAACAGCTACAGAAAAAAACTGACTCCATTTAGGAGATGTCAGATTTAATGTTCCTTGACACACTGAATTGAGGACTTGATCAAGTCTAAATATAACATCATCAAGCCACATGTGCACACTGTTTTTATGTTCTTCTTAATGTATTATAAAGTTGATCTTCTGTAATGGAGGTAGATTTTGCAAGCGCTGAGATCTAAAATATTGAACCTCTTATAACATGCCCTAATGGGTGGCATTGGTTTCCCTGTCAACACTGTTAACATGTTACCATGGAAATATGAAAATACGAAACAAAGAGAAGGTCAAAGTTTACAGGTTTAGAAAATGACAAGCCTAGGATATCGCCCAACGGAACAGCATTTTTCTTGGCTGTTTTGGAGGAATCGTTCTTCACCAAAGATTGCTGTCATGTTTCATGCCATAGATGATGCTTTTTTGTTTCCAAACAAATATAATTGGTGACAGCCCCCCTCTGCCCACCCCCCCAAAAGAAGGAGACCCTCCCCACTCCCTTGCAAGAAGAACAAACACATAAGTAAGATAATAAAGGAGTAAAGACAAGGTCCTCGGTTTTACATTAGAGATTGTTTGTACAACCAGTCGATTACCAAGTGATTTGCAGTGTCAGATTCTTTACCCCACAGCCTACTTCAAGAAGCACGCAGATTAAAAAGACAAGCCAAAGCTCAGAGGAAGAAAGCAGAGAAGTTAGAGGTGTATAAAAGTATTGGAATGCCAGCAGAGTTTGTAGCTATCATGGCAAAAGGACCTGAAGCAAGTAAGGAAGAGCAAAATGCTCTCAGGAAAGAGAGCAAGAACTATAAGAAGGAATATTTCGCAGGCAGGAGAGCATTGAGAAAAGAAAAAAAGTTGCGCCGGAGGGAAGAAAATCAGGCAAGACTAAGACTGCGTTCCGCTGCTCGAAAACAGTTTAAAGATCTCATTCTGCCTTCACTGAGCAGCGATAGAACGATAAAAACCGAGGGTGCAGGCCATCGATCCCAGCCGATAGAAAATGTGTGGTCATCGCAGAAAATGGCCGACAACCTGTGAGTGTTTAAGTTTATACATGCCATAGTGTTATTATTATTAATGTCAAAATCTTTGTGAACCTATATAACAGCTGGAAAAAACTATATACATATATATATTTTATATATATTTTTTAAATCAGCTTTCAGTCACATGCCAGAAGGAAATTGAAAAAGTTTGTATTGCTGAGGTGACGACATTGTTGCTCGGGGAAATCCGGGGACATAATTGATTCCGACCCTCCCCATGTTGAAGAGGATTTTGAGGGCCTCATGATGTTTGGTAGCACTAAATGTTTCGAGCATGTCGGTCGAAATGCCCACGGTTCTGTATTACCTCCCCCAGAAATAGGCCATTTTGTCCAAATTGAAATTAATCTGGGAAATTTTACAAATTAGTCTTTTACTAAAATAGTTTCTAGGACAAAATGGAACAATTCTGGGGATGTTATTAATCCAGGGACAGAACATCGTCAATACATATGGAAACTGTTGTCTGGTCATTATTAAATCATTTTGCAAAAGAACTTTACCAGTCACTAGTCAAGATGAATATTATATCACCAAGGCATCATGAAAATCCATGGACATTCCCATGTCCCCATAAATTGGGCTTGTCTGGTCACAGTATTTATAACATCATTTTGCAAAAGAACTTTACCAGTCAGTGTCAAAAGGAATATTATATCACCAAGGCATCATGAAAATCCATGGACATTACCATGTCCCCATAAATTGGGCTTGTCTGGTCACATGATTTATAACATCATTTTGCAAAAGAACTTTACCAGTCAGTGTCAAAATGAATATTATATCACCAAGGCATCATGAAAATCCATGGACATTCCTATGTCCTCATAAATTGGGCTTGTCTGGTCACATGATTTATAACATCATTTGCAAAAGAACTGACCCAGTCAGTGTCAAAATGAATATTATATCACCAAGGCATCATGAAAATCCATGGACATTACCATGTCCCCATAAATTGGGCTTGTCTGGTCACATGATTTATAACATCATTTTGAAAAAGAACTGACCCAGTCAGTGTCAAAATGAATATTATATCACCAAGGCATCATGAAAATCCATGGACATTACCATGTCCCCATAAATTGGGCTTGTCTGGTCACATGATTTATAACATTTTGCAAAAGAACTGACCCAGTCAGTGTCAAAATGAATATTATCTCACCAAGGCATGAAAATCCATGGACATTCCCATGTCCCCATAAATTGGGCTTGTCTGGTCCTGTTATTACATCATTTTGCAAAAGAACTTTACAAGTCAGTAGTCAAGATGAATATTATATCACCAAGGCATCATGAAAATCCATGGACATTCCCATGTCCTCATAAATTGGGTTTGTCTGGTCACCTGAATTATTACATCATTTTAAAACGAACTCAATCAGTCAGTGAAAAATCACTGCAAAAAATCTGCTTTAAGTCAGCCCTGCAGAATTTTTTCACTGTCTATGTACAATTTGTTCCTAGATGGATGGTTTACAGATAATCCGGGCACACAAACTTTCTGTTAAAGAGTTGAAAGCAATATGAAAATCTGACCACAGGTTTCCTCTTGAATTGTCCAGTCCAAATCAATGAGGTCTAATGCTTGCAGTCTTTAAGAAGTGTTCATTGGCTGTTTACATTAATAGCAATTAACCCTCATCATCTGTTTCCATGGTTATGTTACAAGATAATGGAAATTTCCTTTTTTTCGTATTTTAGAACTCACCTCCCTACCAATGAAAAGACTGCCAATGCTGTCATTGGTCTCAGCGTGACCGATGACAAGATCTACACTTACACTGTGGATGGCACCATCAGATTTTACCGTTTACAGGTGAGCAGTGGCGTAGCCAGACTTTTCCATTTGGGGGGGGCAAAGGGGGGTGAAGGGTATGATTGGTGGGGCAGACTAAGCTAGTACAAAAAACATATCAAACAGTTTGCATGACAAACTGTGGCAAATCGGGTATTGTGTCAGCAGTGTAGGGTACAGATGGTCACTCTAGTTAGCTGACGTTTTATGTTATTTCCCACATAGGTATTATTAACGATAAAACAGATCACTGAAAAAGTCATCGCTAATTCTCTTTTAAAAATCTGAATAGACTATGCTCTTTCTGTCAGTATTCAAAGATGATCAGCATGATATCTGACTTGCCTGGGAGTGTAACCACCCCCCCCCCCCCAATCAACAAAAGATGTTATCATTCCCCCTTCGGGCCCTTCTTTTGCACTTTCTAGGGCTCACTCAAATAGTCTAGCGAACGTTAATTCGCCTATTCTGATGACTGTCTGCGAACTTATTGACGAATTTCGCGCCCTATTACAGAAGTGACCATATTTTCATGACTGAAATTGGGGACATTTATTGCGTGACTGATATGGGGAGGGGTTTAAGGGGAGGGGCTGTGTGGAAAATTTTCAAGTGCCTAAGGTGCTAAGATGTAAAATGGTGATACTTTGAAGCACTTATTTAAAATGTAGCTTTTTCTTAAATGAAATCCACTTACATTACGTGGTTCTTTGAGAGCTTGTGATTTGCTCATGCTCACACTATAAGTGTCGTTGTGTCGCCGTATAGTTGCCATAGTTGCTAGATCGATCTAGCATATTTTTAAGTGTTTCCACTTTACACTGGCCCACCTGAAATACTGGTTATAAGTTCCGTTCTGCGACTGCACACTTGACTAAATTTTGTTTTTACAATTATTTTACTAATAATGTGGGATATTTTCGAAATTCCTGAACATTTTGACGAATCGGGGACATTTTCGGGGACACTTGTTCATCGGGGACAGCACACTGTAATCGGGGACTGTCCCCAAATATCTGTCTGGTCACCTCGGGCCTATGAGCTCACTACGGATACACAAACGTATATAGACTACTAGGCTGTTCTGTGTTGAATGTACCTAACCCAAGAAACACATCGCGATTGGTCGCGTAGGCGTCGCAAAACATGTTGTAAGTTTCAGTCAAAATGCAAATTGTTTCTAAATACTGTGATATTCATTCTGCCATACACGTCACGCACGTGTGAATCATTTCGGAACACAATCCAGGGATAACCATGTGAACATAAACTGAACGTAGCCTCCGCTTGTGAGTGCCGCGGAGACTGTTTAATTAAATTGCCAACCCGTTTCCACATTTGACAATACAGAGACAGTGGCGTTTTTTGCGCTGCTGCTTGGGTCAAATTCTTTTTCAAGGCAATGTTCCCATGGAGGTGATTTTTATTTTGGCCACCCAATTTCGCAGATAGAGAATTAGGTAAAAGGTAAAGAATAAAAATTGCATAAAAACCATGGTAATATACACATAGGCCCAGCAACATATGGAGTGTGCATTCAAGTTTTTTTTCTCAGTCAATAATTCCATTTAGGGGGCAAGTGGGGGGGCGAGCATTTCAACTGGGGGCCTCCCGCCCCCCTGCCCCCCAACTGGCTACGCCACTGCAGGTGAGAGATTGAGTGTACATTGATCAAATTTGGTACGGAACTGTATCAGAAAGGATAGCTGCAGCAGCTGCAAGATTCCCAGCAGCAAAGCTGACAGACCAGCAATGCCCATGGTGTGAAACTGTTGCACTAAGTAGCTTTGAGTCAGTTGTGCGGATTATGTTAAGTTCCTTGTCGACCTTTGCCTGCAGAACCGGTGGCTTTCGAGTTGCCAGTACCATGAGACAACATATATGTAGACTTAAAGGCATTGAAGACTTGCCCCAAACCACGTGCGGCCATCAGAAAAAGTTAACTTTCCGTTGCTTGCAAGTGACGTTTTGTTCGTGCCGCTACAAAATGCAGACAGTAATGAAACGTGATACCTTGTTATCTTTAGCTAGATCTGAGATGTTCATCACTGTATTGTTTGTACACTGTGCTGGGTATTGACAGCAGCTGTATGTACTGACAGTACACTAGTGTCTAATTTCCGACGGTAGCAAGCTGTGTGTGTGTATTTTCTGGGATCGATGGTGGTGTCTAACACTTCTGTTACACCTCATTCGAAACTAGGTCAGATTACCGGCATTAGACGTTTCTCCTTTTTTCTTTCACACCCTTTAACATACACATCTGGGTATTCCACCCAAAATATGCACTCTTTATCTATCTTATATGAGTGTCGGTGGGGGATTCGCAAAATCAAAATAAATATCCAAAATTTCAGTGGAGTTTTCTGGATGGTGACTTCTAGTTACTACAATTTTGAGTAAAATATGACTAATTCTCAATATTAAACAGACCTATTTTCTTTCTTTCTAACGTTGTCTCTAACATTCATGTTGGAAATATTGTAAATGTTTTGCAACATATGATAGACCAAGTTTTTTAACTTTCAAATCTGGTACCAATGTATTTTTGTTTATGCTTTTGACAAAGGAGAAGGAGGAGTGGTGGAGGAGGAAACCCTTCAATTAATAGAACCCCAGATTTTGAATTAAAAAAAAAAAAGTGAGATCAAAAAAAGTTGAAGAATGGCAAAAAATATATCTAAGGAACAAACATTTTGCTGTCAGGCTCTGTTAAATTTCTTCCCTTCTTTTTCAAAGAATTTGTCTTGTGAGGGATCATATTCTGGACATGAGAAGAGAATAACGGGCCTGCACTTATGTGAAGATCCCGAAGACAAACGATCGCGTCTTTTGTTCACCAGTTCAAGAGATCAACAACTGCAGTGTCGTGTCTTGCGTGTAAGTATTACATGACCATCTAAAAAAAAAAAAAAGTGTGAGATTTTTTTAATATTTTTGGGGGGAAAACTGTCATGTCTCACAGTCACCTGGATGATACTTAGGACTATAAAGTTGACTGAACAAAATCTAAGTCCAAGAATGAGCAGAAATTGTTAACCGGATAATCTACCCGACATGACGCCTGTAAAGCTACTTTAATTTGAGAACAACATGCTGGAACATCAAGAAATACTGCTTGTGTGGTCGAGTCGAATAGAATACCAATAATGAGGCACTGGCAGAGGCGGTGATATATTTTATGAGAATGGAGATAAGTTGAGGGTGCTGGTTACTAAACTAAGCACCACAAGGGGTTAAGGTGGGAGTGGGGACAGGGGTCATGCACAAACTGATTAGATATAACATATAGGACTAATGTATTAGAATTTATATAAAATCGCAAGGGTGGTGATAAGTCTCGGATTATTAAATACAATTAGGTTCTCATTTTGCACAAACTGATCTGTTGTAAGTGTGATCTCTCAATTATACCTGGTCTGGTGTCCACCCCTTCCTCCCCTGAACGGGATATTCTACGAGAGGGGAACAATTTCCATCCTTTTGACCTATAGGAAAGTTCATAAAATCTTACTATTCTCCATAAAGCAGGGAGCATAATTGTCTTCTCTTTATTTCCCCTTCCCTTTCCCCCACCCTCCCCCCCGCCCCACCTTCTCAACTTTTAGAAACAAATTGATATTCAGGTGAATGATGTCTTTCACATTGTTGAGCAAAATTCACCTCTTACTGTCTTTTCATCCTTGGCATCTTGATCTCTCTTTTCTCTAGGATGGTGAGCCAACGATGCTTAGTCTAGACTTGCGCCACCCAATCACCTGCATGGCAGCTACGAGTGGCTCGTTGTACTTGGGCCTCGCAAATGGACATGTGGATGTGCTCTCAATACAGGTATACTTTGTCGATTATCTCGTTTCCTTTCATCAACCTTATTTGATCAAAGATCTGCAGTATTTCCCTGAAATAAGCTAATAGACAGTCAACTGATGGTTTGATACTCTCTCTCTCTAGAACTTCAATGAGCCTTTTGCTCCCACACCATAGGTCATTGCTCATTCATTGAGACAAGCAATTAGCTAAGTTAATCCCTTTCACTATGATCTGGGAGTAAATTCAACGACCAGAATTTCTGGGAAAAAGTAGAGCTTTGAAAACAAATAACAAACTTCGAGTATGGTAAAGTTTGAGGGCCATACTGATCAGGTTTAAGTTGTGCAAGTTTTCATTTAGACCATTGACCATGACACATCACCACCCATCTTTTTTTGTATGTAAATTATCATCCCCACCTCCACCCCTCTCCTTCCCATAATTGACATTTATTTCCTCAAAATTTGTATAATATTTTTTTCTTTCAAATATTGTCTTTCACATTTCTGAGAACTGTATCATCAAACATGGTCATTAAAACATTTACTCCCATATTTGTGAATAAGTATAGCCACTTTCCTTATTTTCAAGTTTTTGTGATATTTTTTTTTCGTTCACTGATTGTCCTCAATAGAGTTTCAAGCGCTACGAATCGTTTGTCTGCCATAACAAAGAAATAGGATGTGTGACCATAGCTGAGATTAATTACGAAAAATACTTGGTGACGGGAGCTTACGATGCCAAACTAGCCATCCATTCAATAGCAAGTGGTTCCCTCCACGGTACACTGGAAGGCCATGCAAGTAGCATCCTTTGTGTGAAGGTATGTATAACCCTATAACCCTCTCATAATATACTCAAGAATGACAGAAAGTAAAGTTTAATTGGGGAGGGGGGGGAGGGGGTTTCCAGGGGAAAGAAGCAAAATGGGTTCTCATGACTTTGAGAAGTCTTCAGAAAGGGGGGGGGGCTGGTGTTGTAATAGTCATTAGGTAGGAATGTTGCCATCCATGCCCCAGGATTTACTATAAAAAGGGGTGTACTATATATAACAGGTATTACAAAGCCTGGTGATTTAAAAACAAAACAATAGCTGATACTGACTGGATAACATTGATTCACCTCCCAACTTTGTAGCTTTACCTATTCTTTATGCATCATATTTGAATGAACAGAAAATTTATTGCCAATTCTGATGCATATCACCAGAGATGTATACAATCTGACACAAATTCCGTGTCATATCAAAGTATACAATTGACACTACTTGTCTGAGCTAACCACACTTTCATAGGTCTAGTCCAAGCTCACCACACTTTCAAACTTTATGTCCAAGCCTACCACACTTTCATCCAAAGCTTACTACCCTTTGATATATAGCTTTAGTCCAAGCCTACCACACTTTCATCAAAAGCATACTACCCTTTGATAGCTTTAGTCCAAGCCTACGACACTTTCATAGAAAGCGTACTACCCTTTGATAGCTTTAGTCCAAGCCTACCACACTTTCATAGAAAGCTCACTACCCTTTAATAGCTTTAGTCCAAGCCCACACTTTCATCAAAAGCTCACTACCCTTTAATAGCTGTGGTCCAAGCCTACCACACTTTCATCAAAAGCTTACTACCCTTCGATAGCTTTAGTTCAAGCCTACCACACTTTCATAGAAAGCATACTACCCTTTGATAGCTTTAGTCCAAGCCTACCACACTTTCATAGAAAGCATACTACCCTTTGATAGCTTTAGTCTAAGCCTACCACACTTTCATCAAAAGCATACTACCCTTTGATAGCTTTAGTCCAAGCCTACCACACTTTCATAGAAAGCATACTTCCCTTTGATAGCTTCATTCCAAGCCTACCACACTTTCATAGAAAGCTCACTACCCTTTAATAGCTTTAGTCCAAGCCCACACTTTAATCAAAAGCTCACTACCCTTTAATAGCTTTCGTCCAAGCCCACACTTTCATCAAAAGCTTGCTACCCTTCGATAGCTTTAGTTCAAGCCTACCACACTTTCATAACCCTAGACTATGAAATTGTCACAGGCCTCGACTATGAGTACTACTTATTCAAACTGATGTGTACACTCAGGTGTGTGGCTAGGACAAGTTTACTGGTCACCACGGATTAACTGTTCTAAAGTCGTGTGAGAAGGCCTTGATCCATGACTGTAAACCTTCCAAGTTGAGCATTCTTTAACAATATTATGGCCGATGGTTTAATGAAGTTCTTCACTTGGTCTGTTTTGTTTTCTCCCTTTTTAGGCTGCTGGTAAATTCATCATCAGTGGTTCCGTTGATTCTGCACTTTTACAACATGATTTCTTGGTTAGTATAATGGTACCTCTATTCTTCTATTCTATGTTTAGGTTCTTCTTTGTTAGTGTAATGGTACCTCAATTCTTCTTTTCTAAGTTTAGGTTCCTCTTTGTTAGTGTAATGGTACCTCAATTCTTCTATTCTATGTTTAGGTTCCTCTTTGTTAGTATAATGGTACCTCTATTCTTCTATTCTTTGTTTAGGTTCCTCTTTGTTAGTGTAATGGTACCTCTATTCTTCTTTTCTAAGTTTAGGTTCCTCTTTGTTAGTGTAATGGTACCTCAATTCTTCTATTCTATGTTTAGGTTCCTCTTGGTTAGTATAATGGTACCTCTATTCTTCTATTCTATGTTAAAAGTGAGGGGGTAATTTACTAATCAGGTGTGAATATCACATTGCAGGCTTGTAATATGTGTACTACAGCATTATACGAGTAGGGACCCGCTGCTCGCCTGTTTACATGACTTTGTCCTCAGAATGACAGTAAGTTACAACCCACTAACTCAGTATAGAGCTTTATATTGACCTAGCAGGGTGAAGAATCCAAGTAGGCAGCTGTTTTTTGTTTTACAATGAGATATGAAAGATGTAAAGCACAATATTTTGCATTAATGATTTACATACATGTGTAGCAGCTTCTCTGTTTGTCTATCTCGGTGGAGCGGTGTAGATGGAGCGAAGGAAGGTAGGGTTTGGGTACCTTTCAGCCTTGTCGCTTTTCATCTATTGTTGTTTATATATAGTTACTTCTAAGACTAGGAAAAGACTGTATACCTCTGGCAGAACACCTATTTAGATAGAGGTTTAAAAAAAGTGAGTTTACTCTCTCAAAGGCTCACAGTTATTACTCAAACACTGCCCCAGAACGGTAACCTGTAGTAAATAGACTAAACTTCAGAAGTGTCTTGTCAAGGTTGTAATTAGAAAACAAAAGAACACTTGTGTTTTATTATGAAATGAAGAGCGTAGAGCTTCCATCTGGTTGATTTATATTTTGTGTCTCTTGTCCTTTTCCTCTCTCTAGACCAGGAGGTTAATGAAGCGTTACAATCATCATACCAAGGCCATCACAGATATAAGTGTCCACCGATCCAAGATCTACACAGCATCCCTCGATGACAAAGTCAGAATCTTTGATTTTCATGTAAGCCTGCCCCACCTGTTTTTTTTTATCTCTTGTTGATTATTATGTTGTTAGTATGTACGAGCTTGAGGTGAGGTCAAGTAAGGAGGTCATGACGATCAGAGAACAACACAGTCTGGTAGTCAGAACGGACAATGGTCCACCCTTAAATAGCAGGGAATTCAAAGACCTTGCAAGCTACTTAGGTTTTAAGCAGCGCAAATTCACGCCACGTTGGCCTCGCGCAAATGGTTTAGTGGAACGTTTTATGAAAACCTTGAAGAAGGTTTTCCGCACTGCATATGCAGAAGGAAAGTCATGGAAGCAGGAACTACATCGGTTTTTACGAAATTATAGAGCGACACCACACACCTCAACGGGAGCACCCCCCGCACCCCTTCTTTTTGGTAGAGCTCTTCGTACGGGCATTCCAGAAACAAGTGTACAAACCCCGCCTAATGACGTCACTCCTGAAAATGACAGAAGAGGGAAAGAAAGAATGAGAAAAGATGCTGACGCGCGTGCCAGAACAAGTAAACACTCCTTTAAAATTGGAGACTCTGTGCTTGTCAGAGAAGACGGTTATGTGAGCAAGCGCAATACCCCTTATAAGATCAATCCTTATATAGTAACTAGAGTCAAAGGGACCATGGTTACGGCATCGCGTGGAAGTCATAACATTACGCGTAACTGCTCCTCGTTCAAACTCCTCAAAAAACACCATGCCTGTAAAAATCAGCCAAGTGACTCTGATACAGATGACGACATATATCCTTGCTGATCCTGCACCGCGCGCTGCACAGCCGCAGAACAGACCTAGTATGCACCCACGTCGCAATCGCCAACCACCGGCAAACTTGAAAGATGATGTCTAATCACCAACATATCTTTATAAGTCTTTAGTTATCTTTGTTTACTTATTGTTCAAATTGTACTATGTACAATATCTTTATAAGTCTTTAGTTATCTTTGTTTACTTATCGTTCAAATTGTACTATGTACAATATCTTATAAAAAAGTTTATTATTTACTGTGCACACTAGGCATTTCCATTCTCAGAAAACAAATGTTCACACAATTAATGATCGCATAATGTGAAATCAATTTGTAAAACTTGTGGTTTACAAAGCCTATACATATTTTACATAGCAGTTTTAGCCTAATGTCATAATAGGGTATCATCTCTTAAAGTTTGGAGGGATGTAGTGTTCATCCTGAACATTCTGTTATACATATCATGTACGAGCCGGAGGTGAGGTCAAGAAAGGAGGTCATGAATACATGACTCAGAGAACAACACGGTCTGTCGTCCTTTGAATTTTATAAGGACTACCACTGCCTAAATGGGCACAGGGGAGGAGACAGGCTGACTGTAATGGCGAGTGTGCGTACGTACATACGTGTGTGTGTGCGTGCGTGTGCTCCTCTGCTCCTCTGTCATCTCGGATGTTGCTTTATATTGGAGCGAAAATAAGACGAAACGGACATTCAATGTCATCACCTTCAAAGCTTTGTACTTCTGCTCTTTTCACAGAAAATGGAGCTTGTTACTACTATTGATGTGGAGAATGTCCTCTCCTTATGCAACAACAAACAAACTGTAAGCCATGCATGTTTACAAATATCATCAGCTTACCCCACTCCTACCCCTTACCCTTTATATACATACATATATCTATATATATATCTATATATATCTATATATATATATATATATATATATATATATATATATATTCTCTCTTGTGAATATTTCAAGACACGGAAATTATCTTGCTCGAAGAAGTACATAACATGTTATGTTATTAATTAATATTAGCTTTGGTGTCTTCTTCTTCTTCTTCCTCTTTTGCATATAAAGAAGAGATATTTAATCTCATCCCTAATGGAGATTGAGCTAAGAAATATTCATCAGTTATTTAGTTTTGGTTGAAGGAAGTTTATGCAAAAGTGAAGGCTTACATATGTATGTGTGTTATATGACACTTCTGCGACTATTTACACAATAACTCACCATGCATAGATTACAGAAACTTCAAAGTTGAGAGCCGGCATGCAGATGCCCCCTTCAATTCATGAGTTCTAACCTGCTGTCGCTATCGGTGAAGGGCAAAGGTCATTTGAAGTCACTGGTAAAAACCAAAATGTAAAAAAAAAAATACAGTTGAACAATCTCACTAAATACACACATCAAAGCTGTGGTTAAACTCACTATGGGATGATGGATAGGCACCTCTTAGTGTGAACTAATTGGTCTAGATGTTTTGGTAGAGTTCAAAGGTCAATAAAACTCTTTGTTTTGTTAACATCTCTGCATTTGACTCTCACAGGTCTACGTCGGAACCACAGATGGCAAGGTGAAGAAACTCTCATCCTTGAATGTGAACGATGAAAAAAACCAAGAAGATCAATAAAAACTGAAACCTCATCGTAACGTTCATCACTTCGAACGTTCCTGCACCTCCTCCTTCATCAGATCAAAAACCTCTTCCTCAAACGAAATGAATTTATCTGGTCTCGCATAGCACAATGGCAAACCGCAACACAAAAATGCAAAGATGTATACCAGTTGATGTACATACACAGAACCCATGTTTTTTGAAAAATGGATGATCTGATTGAAAAGTTTCTAACTGGTACTAAAAAGTGCTATGACTAGATTTAGTTCCTGTGATTATGTGATGAAATATAACCATCCGTTTTTTCCAAAAAAATTCCCCAAAAAATTTTCAAAAAAAAATTGATCCATAAATATTAGATGATTTTGCTATTTTGTCCAGATTTAACTTCTAACTCTGTTATGGATGGAGTGTCAAATTCTGTTACTTAATTTTGACATTTCTCTATCTTTGGACTTTTCTTCTGAGAAATAAATATCCGAAACGTTTTTTTTCCCTTTTTATAAGATCTCATATGGAGGTATACCATGACATGAAAATGTTGGAAACAAACATTTTTTTTTTTTTTTCACTCTATCAAAGCAAAAAATCTCATGTCAAATAATTTGTTGCCATCTGAAGTCATTTCTTATTTAGAGTGTTTTTATTTTGTTAATTCTAGTTGATTTGACCTGGAGACATGCTATCAAATGAACTATGAAAATACAGGCTGCATTCTAGAAATGGCCAATGTTTGTAAAAGAAGCTTGGTTTGGTCTTTGGGTTAATGAACAGAATGTCCAACACTTGCAAGCAACAAAAAAGAGAAAAAAATACGTGTAACTTGTGCAGATAGAGTATTTAAACAAATTTGATATAGAAAATCACTTGCAAGTTATGTATTCTTATCAAAGATTACCAGACAGATAACCTAAACAAGAGAAACCATATCTCAAGGTGAAACCAATTTACCCGTCAGAGGAAACACTTAAAAGTTATTGATTCTAATCAAAATTACCCATTTCTCTAATTGACAATATGCGATATTTGTTATGATGATTGTTGTCGTGTTATATTCAAACCTGATAATAACCTGCACAAAAAATTCTGTAAACTTATAAATATGTAAAGTTAACAGAAAGAAATGAGAAAAGAAAACTTCTAAAAATAAGCTGATTAAGTTTGGACTGGTTATACTGAGTGTATGTGAAGGATGCTGTGGCATTTGGATATGGATTTTTTTAAAAGTAAAAAAGGAACTTCTTCCTCTAGGGGTTAGATGATATTTAACTTTAAGATGTCGTCCTTCACACCTCAGGAATGGAATATGAAGTAAATTGCATCTGATGGGTCTAGTTGTGATCTTGACCTTTACAAAATTATTCTTTGTTAATTTAAATCTAGAAAAAAATGTATAACTTTAAAGAACCAAGAAGCTTACAGTGTTATTTTAAAATAATGCGTATTATATTTTTTTGTGGCCACTTTTGGCCAAAACTGATGTGCCATGGCTTGGTTCATATACACGCTCAAAGTTGTTTAAACCACTATGTACTGCTATGTGTAACACATACATAGGACAACGTGGGACTGAATCAAATATTACAATATATTTTGATCAGTTAACGTTAAAAAAATGAAGTCAATGGTTTGACCTTTCTCTGCAAGCGGACCTTTCCAAGATGCCTATTGTACCGCGACAGCCAAGGTCAAAACTCACAACCATCACATTAGGCATTAAAGCCTAACCCAAAGGTATTCTATGCTCTTGCACATGTCTCTGTGGTAATATATAAAACCCATTAAGGCTATTCAGAATGTCACCTTCAGGGTGGTGAGTTTATTTAGGTCATTATCGAGTAAGTACATGAGATGGAAAGGGGGTCGTCGAACCTGCGATGTACGTCTAATACCTAAAACTTAAACGAAGTTAGAGATCTGAGACCCCCCACTTAACCTTCCCAGTAATATTGTTATTGTGATCTTCACAAAATGAAAGTGAAAGTGACTTAAATCAAATTTAAATCCATAAATATTGTTATATTATTCATAAAGAACTTTGAAAGGTTTAATTATAAGACATATGTGTCTTTTCAGTTTGTTGATTTACTTTTATTTGTGTATTCTCTTGTCTTTTCTAAGTTTTCTCTTTTGATGAATCTTTGATGGTTTTTATTAATTGGTTCATTTTTGTAATGTTAATGTAAATATAAAAGTCAGACATTAAAATCACACCTGGTTATTTTTCTCAATATTTTCTTTACAAGGGTGTATCTAGGATTTTCTAAAAGATGGGATGTTGAAGTCGACTCCTATTTAGGTGTCATGCATACTCCCCAACCCCACCCGCCCAACTGAACCCCGCCCTCCCCCCCAAAAAAAAAACTGAAAAGGGAACAGGAAGAAAATTGTGAGGCATGACACCATATCCATATATATGTATATATATATATATATATATATATATATATATATATACATATATATATATATATATATAAGAAATGAATGTGTAGCAAGTGGTATGACAGATATATAGTAAATCAATAAAGAATAACACACCAGGTGTGTGTTATTCTTTATTGATTTTCTATATATATATATATATATATATATATATATAGATACTTATATATATACATATATATATATATATATATATATATATAGACATTAGTGAGAGAGGAAATACGGAAACGTCAAAAATGAAGTTGTCGGTGTAAGGGGTAGGGTGAGGCGCACGCCACTTCCGAAATCCTCGATCCGTCACTGGCTACCCTGTGTATATAATAGGGATCAGTGCTGTAATTATGTCACTGTTCCTCTTTCTCTTCCCGGGTCCTTGGCGTTTTTCTTCTGCTTCCTCCTTTTCTCTCTTTCTTCTTTTTCCTTTCCCTTCCTTCCTTCTCTTTTAATCCCCCTCTTTTTTCCCTTTTTTTCATCTCTCATTGTTTCCTCTCCTTTTTTTCTCTCCTCTTTTTCTTACCTGGGGGCACGCGCCCCCAACGCCCCCTGGATACGCGCCTGATATCCCTAGTAGCTACAGTCCTGTTTACATTAACGATGTCAAACATCTACAAATACCAAAAGTACGTGCGGGAAGGTCCATGCAGGTATCTCATTTCTCTATTTCATAATATAATAATAATAATCAGTAGAAGTATTTCTACGATGCATATGCGACCACAAATGTGGGATTACAACTTACACGTCGGGTGGCTTCCAATTAAACATTGCTTCAATTGCCACCGCCATTATTCACTCGGCCACAGCACCGGTCGTTGACCAAAAGTTTGTATGAAAGACGACAATCGAGTTCCATTCGACGCACGGAACTGCGCCAAAAAAAAAACTAAATTACTGAATCAGTTAACACTGAATTAAAGTTTCCCACAAACCCGTCTTTCATAGACTTGGTCCACCGCAGGCAAACATTTCCCAATAAGTTAACCCGACCGGCCCGCTATATATTCGAACCTCTGGACAATCAGTGTCCATTGCCTGCATAGCTGTATACACACGGCTCTAACTTGAATATATGTGTACATCACCATCACACAAGTTGTGAAAAGTTTGGCATTGCTTGGGTTTCAGGGCCGGGCATGGAAATGTCAATAAACCATTGTGGCTAACTTGTTAAAGACAAGGTTGCTTACCTTTGTTTCTAGCGTAAAGCAAATGGGTTCTCGGAAGGAAAAAGCCAGACAAAGACGTTCATAATTCCTTCCATGGCAGAATGAGAGGTTGACATTCATGAGGTAAGCTAGCTATTGTTCGTAAAGTAGAAGATTAAAAGGCATAAAACGTTGAGCGTAAGTTAACATACGGGGCTTCATTTCAACTCTTATTTATACCATGGAGTTATAGCTCTATGTTTATACCCAGCCTCATTTAACAGTAAGGGCTGTCCTAACTTAGGTCTAAGTTAGTTGGGTTACGGCTACGCCGTTAGATATTCCATTCGTATGATATAGGACCCAGTATCAAATGTTTACTTGGTTTTGGCCTAATGTTACATATTGGTAAAATACTGTGGGAGGCTGGGACAATACCCCGATGGAAAGAGATGCATTTTTGCAAACCTAGTGTAGTTATAAGTAACAAAGTAGAATTAATATTCGGCATAACTTTTTTTCAGTAATATGGTTGTGAATGAGTGGAATGGTTTGCCTGAGAAAGTTGTAGGCTACTTGCAAGTAGTGTGAATGGGTTTAAGAATGCTAATTTGGACAAGCACTTTAAGCATTGTAATCAGGTCTGATTTTTTGTGCCTAGAGTTTTTTTCCCTCTCCTATAGATTCCTTGATGGGGATCAACTTGAGTGTCCCTCCTGATCCGTTTTTGTCTACTTAAATAAACTAAGGTATTTCCGGATTGGAGTGTGTAGTAATTTTTTTATCAGTCACCAGGGTTCCTGCATGGGTACCCGTTGTACACTATTTCGCAACAATGCTTCAAAATTTGACAAATTGTTATGGAAGTACAGTACAGTAACCTATACAAAAATGATGATGCACAAGTTAGCACAACATTGCAGTTCTAATAAATGATCATTGGAGGAATTTATCTGTCATTTAAATGTCTTAATCCCTTCTTGCTACAGCAGCTAGGGTTGTCCAACCTACAGCCCGCGGGCCACAGTCCGGCCCGCCGCAGGGTTGCATCCGGCCCTCCAGAGATGCTCTATAGTGCGAAATTTTAGTGAGCAGATTTATTGATAACAATTTGAAGCTATATAATCAATCATTCGAACCTTCTGGGTCCCAAAAAGGTCGGTTTGTGTGACACTCTCAGCGGAAGGGGGGGGGGGCTGGACTTTATTCATCTGTTTTATCAGGAAGGAAAATAAATCAGTGCTCTCTGCGCGCAGTGCTCACATTTTGTTGCCTTGGGCTTTGGCAAAATATCGAAAAATTGAGCGTAGGGTTCATGCGGCCCCTCCTTCATCATAATCATTCCATGTGGCCCTCCTCTGCAAAAGGTTGGACAACCCTGTGCTACAGTAACTTAAATTCTGTTCAACTTCATGCAATTCAAATCACAGCCATCATAGGTGTACGGGACCATTTCAGTTTGGGGGGGCAGAACTTTTTGTGCCTGAAAGTTCCCGTGACACTATCTAAGCGGAGCGCCACCATCGGTTGGCGCGTAGCGTACAAGAAAATTTTGGGGCACACAATGCCTCTCAGATTGCCGGAAACGGCACTTCTGAGGCCTTGCAAGGTGCATCTAAACATTCAGTATTTTATAATCTCACGTTTTAGAAATTTACACTTCCCCAAAAATTTGGTAAATTAGAAGAAGAAAAAATGGTAACATCACTTTGGAGGGGAAAAATGGGACAGTATATTTTTTAAGCTCCTATTTAGTTACCTAATTTATTATTTTAACACAGTATTCAGCTACCTCCAGAAAAAAACATACATTGTTCAACGACACGTAGGCGGGATAATGTCGCTGTGTCGGGTGAGACTGCAATTTGTCTCACAAAAAAAGTTTAGAATATAAAAAAGAATATGACAAACCTGTACTTCTAGGCTTGTAGGCACTCCCCCCCCCCCCCCCACCATCCATGAAAAAGAAAATATACACTCATGTTGGGGATTTCCAGGTCAAGGGCGGCGGAAGCACTTTCAATCTGGGGGGGGGGGGGCACCGACATCAAAGGGCACTTTGCAGAAATTCGATTGGACTGATGCAGCCTTACATTTAGTACCCTTTATATAACTCTTATTGTATGATCTTATTTGTGTAATACACATCACTTCATCAACCCCCCCCCCCCCCCCCTAAAGGAAAATATGCATACTAGCACTGCAATATCCAATGTGCAAATTGGGAAACAAGGAACAAGTTTTCTTTTGAGACAAAATGAGGTGAAATCATGTTAGTTGCTAATGTAGGAATCTTCCGAATTAGAGTTTTTTTCTTGTTAATATCTTCACAATTTTTTTCCATTCGAAATAGTTTTGAGTTTGACCC
The DNA here is from genome assembly GCF_037975245.1 of Apostichopus japonicus. Taxonomy (NCBI): domain Eukaryota; kingdom Metazoa; phylum Echinodermata; class Holothuroidea; order Aspidochirotida; family Stichopodidae; genus Apostichopus; species Apostichopus japonicus. The sequence continues at coordinate 9,490,725 of NC_092568.1, forward strand.
ACAGAAATTCATTAAAAGTCACGGGCTTAGCCAGGATTTGCAAAGTTGAATGCACGACTATCTGAGCGGAGCGCCACCATCGGTTGGCGCGGAGCGTACTAGAAAATTTTTGGTTTTACAAACCCCTCAGATGGCCGGAAACGGCCCTTCCCGAGTGTTCATTCTGGTTCCCTGGCCTCTTGCTAACTTGAGGCACCTCAATTTTTATGTAGGAAAAAGGCACATTTTTAACCTGAGGAAAAGTGGGGAGGCACGTGCCCCCCCCCGGTTCCGCCGCCCTTGGTCCAGATATACAATTGACTAGATAGATAAAAATTGATCGTGCAAAAAGCATGGTAGCCCAGATGAACTGCGCTTACGGTGGTGTTACACGGAAATATTCGGGCATCATGATGCTAAATAAAGAAAATCATGGAATTGTCGAGCAAAAATTTGAAAAAGATTCGGGCAAGCTACTGCATATTTATATATATATATATATTTCCAGAGGACAAGAAATTCGGGCAAAAGTCCTGAAAAATTTGGGCAGCCTAAGAGGAGAAAAAAAATATTTTTTCTCCTCTTAGGCTGCCCGAATTTTTCAGGACTTTTGCCCGAATTTCTTGTCCTCTGGAATTTGGGGGGCATCCTGCCCCCCTGCCCCCCCCCCCCCCCGCCTCGTACACCTATGACAGCCATCCATAAAAATCCAAATCCAGCCATTTGTTCATGTATCATGCTTTTTCCTGTTTTTATTATTGCACGGCCAGCTTTCCCAAGTGAGAGCAACACTGATCGATACAGGGACTGTATGGAGTATATATACCACCATGTATCAGGGGACCACTTTTGTATGTTGGGGACCACTTTGCAAGTACGTGTAGGGATGCTTTTACACAAGATTGGGATCAGATCTCGGCGTCGGGATCTGATCCCTCCACGGTTGTAGTGTAAATTGCAGTTCAGATCCGGATATGATCCTCCTATTTTGATGCTGGCAGAGACCAGCATTTGATATAGACGTCGAGATCAATTTTGCAATGTAAACACTGCCTCATCAACAGTGAGTTGAGATATCCGGTGACCTCATATTATATGTCACATGCATTCTCGCGCGAAATTCCAGTGCTTCACAGACATACTGTATATTCAGTGTAATAGATCATGTAATTACTCATCACACATATTTCTCATCACACATAATTACTCATCACACATACTGTATATTCAGTGTAATAGATCATGTAATTACTCATCACACATATTTCTGTGAAGTCTGAGTGGTACGTCTACTGCAACACATTCAATTCATTATATGTACATGAATATATAATCACTGTAAATATCCTAGTTTTTGACAGTTTACACAGCCAAAAATTCACACTACATGATGCAGATATTAAATTGTTGTATGAAGTATATATTCAAAATCAGTTCCAGATGGTCATTCTGGACAATCTAAACAACATGAACAATCTGCTGATCTGATCTGATCTGCTAATCTGGTGGATGAAAGTTTTAGCTTTAATCCTATACAAACAAATACATACGTCATTCGTCATGAATTGTAAAATTGTTACTGTCAATCAATGATTAAAATAAACCAGAAGCAAACATAGCTAATTTAAACCAAGGACGCAACTCACACGCACAACAACATGCACAACGCAAAACACAGCGTCACACGCATTGAAACAATTGGAAACTCATTTACAATAAATATATATATATATATATAGATTATTATTATATATAATTATGATGACAGTTATATTGGAGAGTGTACACTCTTCACCACATTAATATGCATGAAACATTTGGCAAAATTGAATGCAGGCTTTCCATGCATGGAGGCCCACAAAATGAGGACCGATAATGGTCCATTATTAATTCATCACGATCAGACAAAAACGCAATATTTTCAGAAACGATTTTTCTATGAAAGAAGACGTGGCCAACTACTGGATGCCATTAGTGCTTGACATGGTGCTGTCTTCATGCTGGTAAGAAATTCTTAGAATTCTTCCATAATTCAGATTGTCTATAAATAAAATAGTCTGCAGGATATAGGTGTTCTTGATCTTGTGTCATACAGTAGATCTAGATGTTTCTCCACCTCAGGTTAGGATAGTTAACCCCTTCCGGTACATACCGTTTGCCTTTAGCCATTATTAGCTTTGCAAACTCTTGCTCTCTTGTAATCTGAAATAGTGGGATCAGAAATTCAAGTTCCACGCTACATGCATGAGCAAGACATCATAGTCCTTTTCATTTTAATATCAAAATTCTGGATGCACAATGTAGCACTGGCGGATCCAAGGGGGGCCATGGCCCCCCCAAAGGTGAGCTAAAAAGTGTTTCCGAACATCCGCTATATCATATGATTGGAAATTAAAAAAATCGAGAGGAATAGCAGTGGTAGACTAGTCTAAACCTTTTCGTTTCTGGTTTAAAATTAATTGCAGAGCTCCCAACTGACCCGCAATTCGCGGGAATTAGACCCGCATTCTAACACCCAAACCCGCTGACCCGCACAAGCGTCTGAAAAAAGTGCATTGTAATTGTCAAGTATACATAAAAAAATTTGCATCAATTTTTGACTTAGCAACCATCATTTCTTTAGCATTTAGCATAATAGAGCATAAAACCTCCTTTACAGCATCATTTGAACCTCAAATTAGCCTATTTTTCTTTTCATTGGGGCGAGCAGCGAACATTTTCATGCCACGGGAAAGAATGAATTATCACCTACTATTCAATTTATTGATGTTACACACAAAAAAATGCATATTTCTCAGAAAATTTTGGGTGACAAAAGACTTTCTAAGTGCCACCATTTTACATGAAGGCATCACCAGGATTCCAAAAAAGACATCCCCTCCCCTTATACCCCTCCCCCAAGACGGCAATTCGTGGCATGGACCAGCATTTGCCTTCTCAAGAGTTGGGAGCTATGTAAATGTATGAGCATGAGGATTTACAGTTTAACACCATTTTGCAGTTACAGGCTGGTTGTAAGAAATTTATAACCTATGAGAAATAAAATTTCTTGAGAAAGATGATCCCAACTTTGTTTTATAAATATTTTAGAAAATTACACCTGGGAAAACAGTTTTTTTAGAAGTAAATTAACATCACCATTGTACACTTTTGTCGCACCAAATTGCATCTGAGGGCATTCAGCAATAGAAAATTTGCCAAAGGGGAGGGGGAACCCTTCCCATTAGACCCCTCCCCCATATCACTCTTATGCCACTTTGGCCCCTCCCAAACAAAGGCTCTGGATCCGCCAGTGCAATGTAGATGCTTAAGTGATGAGACTGCTCAAAGCTGTCACAACCCAACTATTGATATCTACTCTATGTCCTCTTCCTTTTTGTAGGTCTTGAAGTTTTGACACAGCTTACATATTTTAGTAAAAGTAACGTTCTATATATATATATATATATATATATATATATACATATATATATATGCAGCATGAGATTTTGTTGACCACATGTTAGCAAATGTTCGTGTGCGAATTCTAGTCAACAACTGATTACAAAGTCTTGCACGAGACCCTTATTTTTTTTTTTTTTAGACAATAAATTATGTCTATATACTGTATGTAGAGAGCTTTAAATGCAAGGATATCCTAGTAAATACTACTTAAATTGGGGAAAAAAAAGCTGAGGAGGTGGTGTACCCATGCAGTATTGTGTGCAAATTCTAGTCAACAACTGATTACAAAGTCTTGCATGAAACCCTTTTTTTTTTCCATCAGCTTTTGTTATCGTAGTCACGGACGGTAACGGAATTGATGTTTGCTAAGAGGATCAAGAAGAGCCTTGTCGGTGAGTGTTGTAATTTTCTCATGTATCTGACGTCATCTTGTTCGTTGGGTGTAAACTCACACAAAAAAAAGTGGAAAGGGAGGTCTTGGCCAAATTCAGAATCCTCCCCCACGACTGATTTTGTTAGGGGCCTGAGCCTTTATGGGAGGAGGAGCCAGAGATCAATCAAGAATGGGATGCTGTTGTGGGGTAAGTGCAGCCTACTCCAATATAGTCCCCCCCTCCCCAATCGGGTTCTGGGGCATATTTAGACAATAAATTATGTCTATATACTGTATGTAGAGAGCTTTAAATGCAAGGATATCCTAATAAATACTACTTACAGTAAGTTGGAAGAAAAAAAGTTGAGGAGGTGGTGTACCCATGTAAAAGCTTCCTGTCTGCAGATTCCATAGCAAATGCCGTGGAGTTGTGGTAAAGGCAAGAAAGTTACGCAAGAGGTAGAACACTACCATTAGGCGTGATTCGTAAACGAAGAACACCTTTCATTACTGAGACAGTACTTGCGTGGCAACAAGCTATGAAATAATTAGTATTCAAGAAGGGTGAAAGTCAAGACTTTGGTAGAACAATGGAAATAATTTACATGATCCATATCACACGTAGTTGAATTATCTAGCTTTAAACTTTTATTTAAATACTTAGTGAGTTTAATCATTTGAATGCATTTTGTACCAGTGCGGAGATTATTAAATCTTTAGCAAAATACAGGAAGCTTTGTCTTCCACACGCTGCCACAGGGAAGTGTCATATTTTATTGCTCTGCTATGCACACACCTTTTTAAGTAATTTCCTAATTTCTTTGTGGATTCTGGTACTTGTCACTGAAGTAACAGATTAAATCTTTGAACAATTACCGTTATCGAGAGTCATAATATTAAGAAATATCAGATTTGCAGCAGATAACATAATACATCATATTACGAGGTTGAATGCAACAATATCATTGTGGATGTTTTATATTATAATATTATTATGATACAATAATATTATATGATACTATGTGAATCAAGACGTGCTTATCAACACCCCTGTCTGTAACTTGGTCCCCTCCTCGGGTGTGTTTTAAAGGGTGTGAAGACTCGCGCAAAAAGAAACGGTTAATGCCGGTAATCTGACCTAGTTTCGAATGAGGTGTAACAGAAGTTTTAGACACCACCATCATTCCCAGAAAATACGCACACAGCTTGCTACCTTCAGTAATTAGACACTAGTGTACAGTCATCACATAACAGCTGCGGTCAATACCCACAACACAGTGTTCAAACGATACAGCGATAGACACCTCAGGTCCAGCTTAAGATAACAAGGTATCACATTTCATTACTGTCTGTATTTTGTAGCTACAAGCAGAAAACTTCACTTGCAAGCAGCGGAAAGTTAACTTTTTCAGAGGGCAGCACGCGGTTGGGGCAAGTCTTCAATGCTTTTAAAGCAATAGTGAAATTTTGGGGTAGTCAGTGCCACTATCTGGTGTTGTATATGTGGGTGAATCTTTGCACTCTTTTTATTTCTCGGAAATTCCCAATTTAATGAAAGGAATTTCAAATAGGGTTTGGCCCAAACAAAAATTGGGCTTATTTCTTAAACAATTTCAGATTGGTTCTTGGACCAAACTAGACTGATTTCTGCTCTCATGCTGTTAGTTTAAGTGGTCCTTCATCGAGTAAAAGTTTTACTTTTAGTAGGCAATATTTGCACTTGTCTGACAATTTGTGGTTAACCCTTTTTTTCTAGTGGAGAACCTACAATCAAATGTGTGTTGATCATGTCTCAACTATGTGTAGGTTTGAAGTTGCTACGGCTCATCATTCATTAGATTAATTTAGGAAAAAAATTTGTACAATGATTTCGACATATTTTTCATCTGTTTTTGCAGTTTCTTCCACTTTAAAATGGAAGGAAACTGAAGAAATCTGTATTCGTGCACGTAAAAAAACAAAAAAAATATGTGGATTGTACCTCGTTTTATAAATTTTTCTCCTCATCTTGGAAGCGACCGGCAAATCACTGCCGTCTTGAAAGTCCAGCTGAAATTATGTAACTGTTCATACAAAATCGTCATAGTTTAACGATTTGTCTCAGCCTTGAAAATACAGTACCACACATCACACTAATTAAGATAAAGTTCAATGATGTACCAGATTGCGTCAACACTCGTTATCAGTTGAGGGGGATCGACAACCTTTGTTCTTTAACAGTTTGCTCTTTTCTTGACACAAATTATATATATCTCATTATCTTAAAGCCTGAGGTTTCATTTCAAATTCAGAGGTTGTCACCATATGGCTAATAAATCGGTTCAAGTGAAGAAATGGAGGTGGATCTTCTTCGTGGTTCTCATCGCCGTCGGACTTGTCGGAGCTGTCTGCTCCGTAGTCCTCATGCCGATGATGACGGAGTTCATATTCGACACGGTCGTCACAAACGTGAGTATCAAGACATATTTATCATCTGTGTTTCATCGTATCGATCTGGAGTGCATGTATGTGTGTGGACAGGTCAACAACTTAATTCGTGGCACATTCATCTTGCAACTGGTACAATATATATATATATATATATATATAAAACGACATGTGTAATGAAAGTTGACAGGATTGATATGTGTCTGGTCTGTCGGTGGACAGGTTATAAAAAGCTCTATGTTGGATTTTTCTGTTTGTCTTAAAAAGAAGTGGGGGGGGGGGGGGGTGAGAAAAAGGAGTTGGGCCTAATTCTTGCTATCCAGCATGATCAAGTTGAAAATTTTTTCTTGCAGTACTGTGCAGTAGGCATGAAAATGTACATTTTGTAAAATGCGACAGTTAAAAGGAAATCTGGTCTGGAGGTGTTGAATTTTTTAACCGAGAGCGCTGCAGTAAAGTGGTTAAGGCAGTGGACTTGTGATCTAAGGTTTGCAGGTTCAAGTCCTGGCCGTATCATTATGTTGATTCCTTGGGTAAGGCGCTTTATCTTCCCATTAACCGATCCTATACCAAATGCATAAATGGGGACTTGCGAGGTAACTCGTAAACATTGTTGCATGCACCGGTTTGTAGCTGCACCCTCAGGGAAGTCCCCAAAGGGGACACGTATATATATGTATATATGTGTTGCACTGTGGTGTCCCAGAAGGCCGGGATTGTATGATTTGTGGACACTTTGGTGTGAGGGCGTGACAAGTTACCAATGACCAGGGGCTAAGTTGTAAAGTCTTGCGAGGAGGCCAGTCTCCCAGATTTGAATGAAATCTCATGTTCTCAAGATTTTGTGTGCTATATTCCCGGCAAAATTTGATTTCTATTTTTATGATTTTTTTCTTCTTTCTTTCTAACTAATTGGTATAAGAAATGGGTCGTGCACATAATTTTACCTGCATTATCAACATGGAGTAAATCCACCTCGTTTTCTGGGATATATTTGCATAACATTTGTTATGCCGCTGTGTTTTGCAGTGCAAACATTTGTATAGAGGCGAAGCGTTTGTTGTTGTAAATATATGCACGATACCAGTTGCAATTATTTTAATTGTAAACAAGCTATTTCAGATAGGCTTCTGTCTCTTGTTTACATTGCATTGGAGTTAAATAACTACGCAAATTCCTTTCATTGCAAAACAGTATGACAATGCTTCGGATATTGTCCTATCGGTTGCCCTACTTATGCAATCTGATTTTTATTTTTTGTAATCACTTTTTTCCACAGTGGCTTAATTGTACAGAAAATTGGAGGGGCGGGGGGGTTTGGTGGAGAGGTGGTCGGCAAATTCTAATTTAGGTAAGGACTGGAACCAGTATGGAAGGGCCAGAGCCAAATGACAGATTTTATAAAAGAAGTATGTGACCCTGAGGTCATTGAACTCCCATTGGGGGGGGGGGTCTGTGGGGTCTGCCACCATCAAATTGTTTGAAAAACTTAGGCATCAAATTAGGTCTATAATTAGCTCTAAATGCAACGTTGGGGGGGGGGGGGGAGAGCTAGGAAATGGTGTGGAGAGCTGACGGTGGTTAGAAAGTTCACATAGTGAAGGTAAACTGATTCTTCTTTAGCTGAATGTTAAGTCTCCCGACTGAACCATTTTCCCCAACTGACAAAGGCAGGTAGGAGCCCTCCACCCTTTTTCCACGCCACTACTTTCTCAGATGTAACAATTAACTCTTGAAGGGAGGGGGAGGGGAGGGTTGGGGAATGTCATCAAATAATTTGATAGGTGAATTGCTTTTATCATTTGTAGTAACAAAACACTGTCTTTATGGTTTTGTAACACTCTACTGCACCCACTCTCAATTTAACTGTCCCCAACCCCCCCCCACCACCCCTCTCTACCCATTAACAGTTGTTTGTTTTACTTGTAGGATGTTAATACTTTGCTTTTTCCTTATCTTCATTCATGCATAACTGGAGCTTCTGTTTGCACTTGCATTGAACTCTCGGGTATTTTAGCCCAATCAACGCCCCCAATATTCGTTTAATACTGTTACACAGGGCAAGAGTGAATGGTGCTACTCGATTGGTTTAAAAATTGAATAGGTTGAAATGTTGATATTACGTTCTCAAGTGTTCGCTGTGCGGCCTAGTGTGTATAGTGCTGGGTCCCTAGCGCAGAATGCGGTAGGTACTATTGTGGTACTACTATTTGTAAATTTCCAAAGTTGATGGAGAAAGATCAGTTAAAGTAAGGTGACCAGACGTCCCCGATTTTCGGGAACAGTCCCCGATTACAGTGTGCTGTCCCCGATGAACAAGTGTCCCCGAAAATATCCCCGATTCGTCATACTGTTCAGGAATTTCGAAAATATCCCACATTATTAGTAAAATTTAGTCAAGTGTGCAGTCGCAGAACGGAAGTTACGGAACTAACCAGTATTTTAGGTGGGTCAGTTTAAAGTGGAATATGCTAGATCGATCTAGCCTAGCACTCTTTCATAAAGTAAGTAAATTTCCTCTTAGAAGAAATAGCTAAATTTTGAAAATAGAATTAATTTAGAAAGTGTTTCTAAGTATCACCATTTACATCTAAGCACCTTAGGTACATGAAAATTTTCCAAAGGGGAGGGGGACACCCCTTCCCCTTAGACCCCTCCCCCATATCAGTCACGCAATAAATGTCCCCGATTCCAGTCTGGCAAATATGGTCACCTTAAGTTAAAGGAAGGACACAAGATCACATACTGCTTAATACTGGTGCAGTAAATACTCTACGCTCTCTACTACAACTAAGATTTAGGTGACTAGAGTACATTAGGATGCTTGTACAGAGTGTAGAGATATAAGATATAACCTATGACCTTGATGATTTAGTTTAATAGTTGCTGACATACTGAAACTCTGAAACCAGTTGGAGATCATGAGAGGTTCGTGGACTGGTCCATTATGCTGCTAGGGATGTTGGTATAAGGGATACGGACAAAGATACACGTGGAGTATAGTTTGAACATTACACTATTAATTGCGGTAGCAGGTTAAATGTCACATCACTCTCAGTCCAGCTAGAGTTCGGTATGGTCACATTACGTCAAGCTGTGAGGAGCAACACACAAATGTGACACACAACTTGATCCACTCATGGGTTCATTGTTATTATAAGCAACATATGTACAGGCTGACTGTGAGTCTGATATAGAGTCTACAGTTATGACACAAGTAGCCTACCTCTGAAAGCAAATTTAGCTATATTACCATAGCAAGAGGCTTCAGTGAGTAAATATTTTGCAGTGCAAATTGCAATGGTTTCTAGTTACACCATAATGAACTGATTTTGAGAGTTCTGTACATTACACCAACTTTGATCATTTGACCGGCCTCCTCACTTTGTGTTGTAAGACCATGACAGTCTAACTATCCATACAGCTTTTCTGTCTTATGTCTTGTCTGTCCACCTTCTAGTTGACTAACTGGACCAACACTTAATGAGTTTTAGGGTGCTCAGATCTCTACGTCAGGATCTGATCCCGCCGTCGGAATCATGGCTGTAGTGTAAACGCAGTTCAGATCCGGATCTGATCCTCCTATTTTGATGCTGGCTGAGACCAGGATCTGATCCGGACGTTGAGATCAATTTTGCAATGTAAACACTCGCGCATCAATAGTGACCCGAGATATCCGCGGTGACCTCATTACGTCACATGCATTCTCGCGTGAAATTCCAGTCCTGTATCATGCATGTGCTAATTCCTAAGTAGATTGAGTGCGTGTGGGCCATGCATAGCATAGTATTGTCACCATAAGGCTATACACCATGACCACAAAAGTTTTAGGGTATGCGTACAACAAGATCTGCGGCTGCGCATGACACAATTCCAATCTAATTTTTTACCAACATCCGGTGAATAGCTGGGGAGGATCAGAGTAGGACTCGAGCTTAAAATGCGTCCGTTTCAGACTGTGCATCAGTTTACCTCATGGAGAGATGATCATCTGATAACATCAGGGCATCTCATCCGGATCTAGTGTAAAAGCACCCCCTTATAGCAAATATTATCTGAGCTGTTCTGTATAAACCTCAAGCATGTAATTTTAATTCCCCTCTTAATTAGGAGAGAGATAAACTGATAACTGTTGGAACTGCCTTTATTTATCAACTCTACATCACTATCTGAGTGGAATGTATCTCCTGCTGGTAGGCAATAAGCAAAACAAGAAAAATGAAAGAGTTTAAGAGGTATAATCTATCTTGGTTCATTAATTTGACCTCGGAAAGAGGGTAGTATATGCAGGCTATTGAACGAGATCTTTATATGGCTTTATAAAATGTACTGATCAAACTCAAACTTAATGTGTTAACTGTGTTTCGGTTAAGAGTAAAGACCGAAAGATCATGGGACTTATATTCTGAATTCACTGGACTACCAAAAATACTTTCAAATTCTTCCCCAGGATGGCTGTACTGATAGATACTATAGTTGACCTGTTTGCCAATTCAAATTGTTAACACTTTTTTAATCTTAATATTAACCAACAAAATCTTATCAAAAGTGGACAAAGTTCCCATAGTGAAAGAGGGAAACATCATTTTTTTTTTTGAGACGATTTCATAAATTATTTCACACATTTACCAGAATTATGTAAGTTAACCTCACTGAATGTGCGAAATGGCAAAATCTGATCAAACCGTCGATGCCAACACATAGTCGAAGAATGGAGCTGAAAAGAACCCAGCAAATGCAGCATGACCGCTTGTCCTTCAAAAGAACATTTTCGCTAGTCATCCTGCCAAAGATAAGGAAATGCGCAACTTACAAATTATGCGTGTGTACTGTGTGCCTATGACACTTGATAGGCTTGCCTAGACTTTATTTCCTATGAAGAATAAAACTTGAATATCAGACTAATCAAAGCGATTTTCCATATTGGATGGAGAAAGTTTATTCTTTTGTGGTGAGGTCAAAGGTTATGTAATGTCAAAATTTTTGAAATTCTTGTAGGCACGGTATGCGTTATCAAGAAAGGTACCGTGAGCTGTCCCTGCGTTGAGGTACAAACCATAGATCAGATGGATCCATAATAGACCTCATTAGTGTCAACTGCACTTAATAACAGCATATATAAAGAACTATCTCCGATGAATGTTTGAAAATCACAGGATGTTTTTTGGCAGTTTAATTCTGAGCATCCAAAGTTCAGAGTTTCCAATAGTGTTGATATTTGGAAAGTCGGTCAAAAGCAAATTTATGACCAAAAATTCCACAAAAAGATGCATGAATTTCCTCCTCCTCCTCCTCCTCCTCCTCCTCCTCCTCCTCCTCCTCCTCCTCCTCCTCCTCCTCCTCCTCCTCCTCCTCCTCCTCCTCCTCCTCCTCCTCCTCCTCCTCCTCCTCCTCCTCCTCCTCCTCCTCCTCCTCCTCCTCCTCCTCCTCCTCCTCCTCCTCCTCCTCCTCCTCCTTCTTCTTCTTCTTCTTCTTCTTCTTCTTCTTTATTATCTTCTTTTTTATTTTCTCATCTTTTAGATGATGGTGTTAAATCCTTCCTCTGCAATCTACCCAGATTGGAAGGACCCTCCTTTACCACTCTATTCAAGCTTCTACTTCTTTCATGTGGAGAATCCCGATGCCATAGTAATGAATCAGAGACCAGTGGTCGCAGAGAAAGGACCCTACGTGTACAGGTAGGTACAGTACTGTAGGTATACCGGGGATGGAGAAGGGATAGGGAAGATGTCATTGAAGATGGATGTTACACTTGTTTTTATTTAGCAAGAATATTAGAGCATTTTCCAAAAATTGGGAAGGGGAAAGGAGTGAGGTCATCTTATACATGTGGAAGAAGTATCAAAGGTTTACAATTTTGCGCTTGTATTATTTCAGCAGCATTGGAACGGAAATATAGCGATACACGAGCCAATATCTCGTAGAACTTCTGTGGTTGATAGAAAGAAAATGCACAATGTGCGGTGTTCAAAATGCAACATTTTGGCTATATTTCAAGTTTGAACATATCTTGATATTTTCTATTTTTAAAGGTGAAAAGTATGGGGAGGGGATGCAGGGGTACTGGATACCCGCGTAAATGATGCCGGGGGTGAGGGGTGCTTTGGTAAAGGATACTGGGAAATGGGGGAAAGGGGTTGAGTCGTAGAACTCTGCTTATTTTTGTTGAGTAGTTACTTTAGTTTTATCGTTAATAACCTGATCAAATCAACCCCAGTAATAGAATAGATAATAAAAAAATGGTGTGTGTGTGTTTTTTTTTTTTCATGTCTACAAACAGCATTAAGTTTTTCAAGAAAGATTCAAAAGTGTGTGTATTAGAGAGGGTACAATCTAGTAGTTATTCAGGTAACAACTTACAATGCCCAAGATATATGTCTTTGTGCATATATTACAATGAAAAAGAAGTAGGTGGATATATAGGGGTTGGGTCTTTGGGGATGGCCAGTTGAAATTCTTGGCAAAGAATCATGTTTCACACAGTGGTAATAACAGTCAGGCTGTAAATAGTCGCATGTCCTGCTAGAAGAAGATCCAGGAGAGGGCAAGGTTTCAATTTCTGTTACCAGGTTTTCTTTATTTATTTTTTATAGTCTCTTGTTGTTATTATATGGTTCAATTGTTAATAGAAAACACCAACTTATAACAAGATATAAAAGAAAAAATTGTCCCCTGAACCTTTTTGTAACCGTAGAAAGTCTTTATTCTAATACACAGAATTGAGGTGCCACGAGCAAACGTAACGTTCCACGGTAACGGCACCCTGTCCAGCGTGCAGATGTATAAGTATATCTTTGAACGGTCCCTGTCGGTAGGACCTGAGACAGACACCTTCACGTTGATCAACCCGGTCGCAGTGGTATGTTAAACTTGAGATCATTTTTTTTGGTACTAAATTTCGACAGAGAGATAAAGACAAAACTATCGATCAGTGACTTTCAGGTAGTACACAATTGTAATCTCTGAGGGCACTGCTGTAATTTTGGTTGTCCCAATTAGTTTCTTGTCATTCGATTTTATTTTACATTCATTTATACTCGCAAAGTTGAAATTTTCCTTTATATGACTTTGCTTGTACTCGCTCTCTGGGTTGTATTGTATGACTGGCAACCACTCCCCTCCCCTCCCCCTTCCCTTATACCCTACCCTTCCCCTTGCCCTCCTCCCCCCCCCCGCCCCAAAGCAAGAAATGGTTACATAGGGAGTTGTTAGTTAAGCACAGGACTAATTCTGTGATCACTGGTGCATATCCTATATCCAGCCAATGCTTTTGGTGCCCGTTCAAATTCTTTGAAGGTTTCAGAAAGTCTTCAGATGTCATTCTGATAGAATCACTATGTCATCAGAAGAGTTCTATTGTTTAGGGGGTATTGAACCGGTTAGGGTTTGTGGATTTTAAGAAATGGAAGAAATAGTGGGGTCCTCAGTCTGAATGTGGACCACATCTGTGTGCGTGTGCACTTGTTTTGTATTCTGACCGAGGACTTGAACAAAAGGAATTCCAGGTCCTCGGATGTGATTTCTAAAGAATCACCACGTCCTCGCAAGAGTTCTATTGTTATAGGGTATTGTTAAGGTTAAGGTATGTGGCTTTGAACAATGGCAAAAACAATGGGGTCCCCGGTCTGAATGTAAACCACACCTGTGTGTATGTGTGTGTGTGTGTGTTTATGCACCTGTCTATCATACCTACCTTGTAATAAACAGAGGCTCTCAGAATGGAAGCTGGCACTGCACTCAAGTTTGAGCACACTGCTTTATTAAAGTGGTGGTCAAAGGCCACTTGAGTTCAAAGTATGAAATCCTTGAGAATCTCAAAAACATGATATTTGATCAAGGAAAACTTGGAATGGGTTGCACATACTTCTACTGTTTTAGTGTAAAGCATAACCTTGTGAATTTAAAAGGAATATCCAGGGTCATTTGAGGTTGGCAACTATGAAAACAGTACTATATAAAAGCTTACTAGTGCTTGGTGGAGGTCAAAGGTCATTGGTCATTTGAAGTCAGCCATGGTTGAAATGTAATAACATTTTGCATTGTGAGCAAAAAAACGTCTCATGAATCACAATATAAATTGGTAAATTGTAAATTTAATATGCCCCTAAATGATATGTCACATAGCTCCTATATTTCCCGATAGAGGCAAAATTGAGCTCATTTACGACATGTTTCGTTAGTTTGTTTTCCTTTTTTTTTTCATATAGTCAACAACAATTCTTGCCAAAGACTTTCCAAAGGTTGTGAAAAGACAGCTGTCCTTGCAGATGGTCGAACTCAACGAGACTGTCTTCATGAATCGTTCAGTAGCGGAAATCCTCTGGGGCTATGAGGATGGCTTCATCAGTTTGGCTAACAAGTATTTTAATATCCCAGGATGGGATACAGATCTGTTCGGACTTCTTTGGGGGGTAAGTTGTAAACAATGCCAGAAACAAAACTTGTGAAGTAAGTTGTTTCTTTTGGTATCATAATTTTGGACACTTTGAAGCAAGCAGTATTTGTCATCTCATTTTTTGTTGTTTCTTTTCTTTCTTCGTGTTTCGTGTTTCACTCGATAGTAAAGTTTGACCAGACATGTTACCATAAAATAAAAGAGTTATTTCCTTCAAACAGTTATAGACAAACTCTTTTTTAAAAATTTTGTAAAGCTCACTAAACACACCATCTATGACAATGCTTTTTTGTACACAATCTAGCAGTTCATACGCAGTAGGCATATCATGTTACACTCTTAAAGGATTTCAAGGAAATTTACGGCAAATATTTTCTGCATATGATTTGACAGAGAAACAATTCAGATCTCGGCGTCTATACTGTCTATGACGGAACAGAGGATCAGAGCATGTTGAATACATTTGATAGATTTAATGGACGAACAGAGCTGGACTGGTGGTTTAGTCCCGAGGCAAACATGCTGAATGGAACAGGTAAATGCTACATGCTTCAATGTAGGCTCTCTATGACAGCTAGCCAATAGGAGACCTTGTTACAGTTTATGTTTGGTCTCCCTGACAGCCAGCCAATAGGAGACCTTGGTAAAGTTTATGTTTTGTAGGTCTCCCTGACAGCTAGCCAATGGGAGGCCTTGGTACAGTTTATGCTTTGTAGGGTCTCCCTGACAGCTAGCCAATGGGAGACCTTTGTTTCAGCTTATGCTTTGTAGGGTCTCTTTGCCAGGTAGCCAATGGGAGGCCTTGGTACAGTTTATGTTTGGTAGGTCTCCCTGATAGCTAGCCAATGGGAGACCTTGGTAAAGTTTATGCTTTGTAGGGTCTCTTTGCAAGGTAGCCAATGGGAGGCCTTGGTACAGTTTATGTTTGGTCTCCCTGACAGCCAGCCAATAGGAGACCTTGGTAAAGTTTATGTTTGTAGGTCCCCCTGACAGCTAGCCAAGAGGAGGCCTTGGTACAGTTTATGTTTTGTAGGTCTCCCTGACAGCTAGCCAATGGGAGGCCTTTGTTTCAGCTTATGCTTTGTAGGGTCCCTTTTGCCAGGTAGCCAGTGGGAGGCCTTGGCACAGCTTATACTTTGTAGGGTCTCCCTGACAGCTAGCCAATGGGAGGCCTTAGTTACTGCTACATGCTTTGTAGGGTCCTCTAACAGCTAGCCAGTGTGACGTCTTGGTACATTTTCAGCTTGCATTATATTATCGAATTCCGCCTCCGAATAGATTCATACAGCAATAGTAAATGCAATATCCTATTCCAGGGATTCTCAGTTAACTTTCTGTTGATATCCAGAGAGAGAGAGAGACATCGCTGGAAGAAAAGGGACCAATGAGAACCAAACCCACATTGTAGTTAGATTGAGCAATGCACAGGGTAGGTCGGAGGATGTCTAAGGCCTTTAAGAGCCAGCATACCTGAATGTAGGTTTCAATCTTTGGGGGAGGGGGGTGGGCTGTGCGGTATAGATTGAAATCCTTCACAGACTGACTATTAAAAAATCCCTTAGCTAGATGGACTCTATATAAAGGCTTTCTGCTCATTTGACGACCAAGCAACCAGCTGGTTAAAATAATCTCAAGGGTCAATTAAAAGAGCCATCTCAGCCTTGATCAGAAAGTTTACAAACCTGTCACTTGATTTGAGTGGTCAAGTCGAGCCATTGCCAGGGGGATTCCCGGACTTAGCCGTGTCTCCTCTTTAACATATCATCTCTGTGTGGAAAAAGTTTTGTAACAAACTTGTTTGAGTCACTTCACTTATGACATTTAGTGACTGGACTCATATCTCTTTAGAGCACTGCAGCCTGGGATTCATGTCTATAAAAAAAAATTAAGAAACAGGGGTAGGCTACCTATATATCAACTATGTAATCGTGGTAAAAGAAGGAAACTGGCATGTCCTGAAAAATTCTACATCCCGAACGCAATAAAATAATTTGCTTCCGTTTAGCTTTTGTTTCGTATCTCTCTTTTCAAACTGCTAATCTGCAATATAATGCCTCCCCCACCCCCCCCCCCCCATCCTCCTTTCCAACTCCCTTTACCCTCTTCTTCTTTTCATTAAGAATCAGCAATGAAGTGTAGAGGAACATTCAGGATATCTCTTTTTTATATCAGCTAACCGGTTTCTGTTTATGTGATAGTTAAATGATACGAAAAGCTGACACAAAATATGTAGGCAGTTATCTAGAATCAATATTTAATACCAAGCTACCGACAACACGAAACTGAGATTCACACAAGTCCAAAATTAGAGCAGTTATCCATTTAATAGAAATGTTTGTATTGTCACATTTGTTCCCAATGCATGTATTTTTGTCATTATTTACCCTGTCAACACAAATATCATGTGTAAAAGTAAGTTAGCCTCTAAGTTAGCCTCTAAGTAGTTTAGGCCTCTGATGAAGATCCTGCTAGGATCGAAACGTCAGGCCAACTAACTTTTACACATTCTCTTACACAGGCTCTCTAGTGGATAAGCGGTTTGCTAACAGTTTTATTTTATTTTAAGACAAATATCAGTCAAAGTTCAAGCGCATTAAATAAACTGACTGATGTTTATCCTGAAACACATAGCCATTGATTGAGAGGTAGTGAGATAAGACCATGTTGAATAAATACAATTAAGTCTTCATTTTTAATGGACTATTATAATTACCACAACTCACAATCAAACTTACCCTGCCAAGGCAATGACCTTTTTATGTGGACAAATATTGCATCATATTATAAAGTTAGGCAACAGCCTGGAATCACTGCTTGTTTTCTTTACTTCCCAGACGGGACAATGTACCACCCTTACATCAGTCGCGATGAGAAGTTAGAGTTATTCCATCCAGATGTTTGCAGGTAAATGAAAAAAAAAAAAAATTTCTTGATTTTTTTTAATTTGTTTATTTCTTTTAGAAAGAAATTCTGAAGTGCAGAATTTGTCTGTAGCTTTTAGAATTACACTATGAACCTGGACAATTTTTTACAACCCCATTACTATCCAACACTATAAGCGGTATGGAATTTTTGAGTAGTTCTCATCAAAAAAGAATGAGTGTAATAAACCACAATGGGTTGAAGTGTTAAGTTCAGAGCCGGGAGGGGACGGATGGGCCGGGGGGGGGGGGATATGTTGCAATGGCCAAAAGTCAAACAAGATGACAATAATATACAAAGATAGAATTTACCAGTAAGAACCCCCTCGCTGTACCCTTTGTGTTATCAGTCTTGATGAGAGGACGGGTTGTGGGCCAATATCCTGGGATCCCATAGAAATATGGGATAAAGAAAAATATTTTCCAATTTTCATGATATAACCAAAGAAAAAAAAAGAATGGGGACCTGGTGACATGATTGTCCTCTGGAGCTCCACCTTGCTCTTTATGCTTCTGAATGGTCTGCTGCATGGTAGTAATGGGTACGCTGGGGACCTCTTTATGCCTCTAAATGTTCTACTGTGTGGTAGTAATGGGTACACTGGGGGACCTCTTTATGCCTCTAAATGTTCTACTGTGTGATAGTAATGGGTACACTGGGGGACCTCTTTATGCCTCTAAATGTTCTACTGTGTGATAGTTATGGGTACACTGGGGGACCTCTTTATGCCTCTATATGTTCTACTGTGTGGTAGTAATGGGTACACTGGGGGACCTCTTTATGCCTCTAAATGTTCTACTGTGTGATAGTAATGGGTACACTGGGGGACCTCTGAATGTTCTACTGTGTGGTAGTAATGGGTACAATGGGGACCTCTTTATGCCTCTGAATGTTCTACCGTGTGATAGTAATGGGTACAATGGGGACCCCTTTATGCCTCTATATGTTCTACTGTGTGGTAGTAATGGGTACACTGGGGGACCTCTTTATACCTCTGAATGTTCTACTGTGTGGTAGTAATGGGTACACCGGGGACCTCTTTATGCCTCTAAATGTTCTACTGTGTGATAGTAATGGGTACACTGGGGGACCTCTCTTGATAACTTAGTGTCCGATCCATCGTAAAAGAAGTACAGCTAAGTTTCAGTAAATGCTTAGAGATATTTTCTGAGAAAGACGAAAGTCCGTAATGTTGCACAAAATTTATCACAAACTTTTCTGTCTTTTACATACAGCAGAGCAGAAATGAATGTATGTAACATACCTTTTTTCATTCTGACTTGCCATTACAATCTGTGTGTTTTTCAAATGCAACTTTTTATTTTGTTTCACTAGTCCTAAATTTGTCACAATTTTTTCTTATGCATGGAAGGGTAGAGCAATTAAGCATTCAATTTTTTGGTCAAGATTTGTTTTTGCAGTACAATACTTGACACACTGTGTTATTCTCAATGTTACAGATCTTTACCCTATCTCTATGAGAAGGATATGAATTTTAAAGGAGTTCCACTCTTTAAATTTGTCCTGGCAAACTACACCTATGCAAACGGTACCGTGCATCCACCGAATGAAGGATTCTACAGAGAGGACATGTGGGCACCTTCTGGGTTGCTAAGACAAGACCCATGTAGGTTTGGTGAGTAATTGAGTTGTTTACCTTTACCCCACAACCGTTTAGGTTCCCAGGTTCCAATACAATCCATCAGGAAGAGGACACTATTGACCTATCCCCAAATCCCTGCTGTGGCAGTGTTGTTGAGTCCTTCATGAAGGTGGGACTTCTTTTGTGAATTTGGGAAATGAGGCTTGGTTTTGTTTTCTTCCACTGGTGTTGAAACAACTTTATTTTACCATCGCTGCAATTTCAACGGTGGTGAAGAGGGTACCTTCACTGAAAAGGGTACCTTCACCGAAAAGGGTACCTTCACCGAAAAGGGTACCTTCACCGAAAAGGGTACCTTCACCTCTCTCAGGATGAGAGAGGGGTCAGATGCAGAGGTGCACTGTCGTCCCTCCGTCGCCACATTTAGCCGCAGTCCCGGAGAGCAGGAACGGTTGACAGACAATTACGTACCTGCTTTGCAATTCTCTCTGAACACTCATCAGACAGAGAAGGCTTGATACTTAAGCAGGTGTTCATCCGGCACGCTTAGAGTTTCAAACGAACTTCTGTGGGTTTCCTGAACCTTGGGATACACTCAAAGTAAAACTTGAAACTAAAGAGGACTTAATTACTTGGAAGTGAGTTTAAAGGGTGTGAAGACTCGCGCAAAAAGAAACGTCTCATGCCTGCAATCTGACCTAGTTTCGAATGAGGTGTAACAGAAGTGTTAACCACCACCATCGATCCCAGAAAATACACACACAGCTTGCTACCGTCGGTAATTAGACACTAGTGTACAGTCATTACATACAGCTGCGGTCAATACCCACAGCACAGTGTATAAACGATACAGGGATGGACATCTCAGGTCCAGCTAAAGATAACAAGGTATCACGTTTCATTACTGTCTGCATTTTGTAGCGACACGCACAAAACGTCACTTGCAAGCAACAGAAAGTTAACTTTTTCAGATGGGTGCAAGCGGTTTGGGGTGAGTCTTCAATGCCTTTAAGCGGCAGTCCCGGAGAGCAGGAACGGTTGACTGACAATTACATACCTGATTTGCAATTCTCTGAACACTCATTCAGACAGAGAAGGCTTGATATTTAAGCAGGTGTTCATCCGGCACGCATAGAGTTTCAAACAAACTTCTGTGGGTTTCCTGAACCTTGAAATTCACTCAAAGTAAAACATAACTAAACAGGACTAAATTAATTGGAAGTGAGTTTAATGTAAGCCTTATCAACTGTAGCCTGTGGAGAAGACGAACAAGAATATCATATGAAGAGGGTGCTATTCATAAATGGATAGTAACTGTTCGTGATAACATTCTGAAAGCGAACCATGTAAACCACCTCGGATGACATGTTTTAGTCCAAATGTCAAAAAGCAGATAGTCATAGCTTTCAGTGCTGGCACTTAAAAAATTAAGTTACTTGGAGGGTAAGAATGACTTGGGGACTAACAGACAGTGTGTGTAATTTGTGCAGCAGAAATATGAATATTTATTAAGTTTTTATCATCAGACACTCAATTATCCACCCCCCGCCCCGCCTAGGGAATATCTATAGGAAATGTTCTTGTTTCTTAAAACAATTTGTGGGACGTGTGTTGTTTTGTTCTTGGTAATTCCACTTTGTATGGGATATATCAATTAAGCCTAATTGTGCTAAGCAGGTGTAACAGCAAAAGCTGTTTAGTGATGTATTATTAACATGTTTTGCAGAGAAAAAGTTTGCTATGACCTCCTAATCTTTTAACGATTATCAATTCTTATTTTTAATATCATTTTTCTGCATAGTTACCATTACAAAGTATCTGTTTACTTTTGGTATTCAATTCTCTGACAATTTAACCAAGTCTACGAAATCATTATTCAAAAGTCAAAAAAATATTAAGATACCTTTAAAGATTTTTTTTTCTTTTTTTCATAAAATGAACATCAGACAACAAATATTTATTCTACAAGACAAAAAAAAAGAAGAAATGAAAATGGTGGTCCAACCGCTTTGGTCTTGTACAAGTAGTAATTTCAAATCTTCAAGCTTTTTTTGAAATATTTTCTTCATTGTTTGAAGTATCAAAGGCTAGAGGAAATTGACAGAAGTTCAAGCTCAACAAAGTCTGGATTCTACTCCAGAAAAGAGGATGATAGTTGATACAAACTTTTCTTGCAGGTCAGCCAATGGCACTGTCCAATCCACATTTTCTCGACGGTGACCCGATTCTTTACGAAGCGATTGACGGCCTGAGTCCAAACAAGGACGACCACGAAAGCTACCTGGCAATGGAAGAGGTATTAATGAAGAAGTTCATTTTAAATGATCACTTTTAAGTCTTATTTTTTTGATGTGACTTTTACATATTTACGTACCCATCTTGTCAAAATAAGAATATGTGGTTAAGACCAGTGGCGGAGCATCCATACAGTCAGGGGGGGCGGATGCCCCCCCTGACGGATTCAAATGGACTGCTGGCGCCCTTTTCAGCTTTTGACCACTTTTTAACTTATTCGCGATTATTTACTTTTTTATTGCGCTCTCATCTACCTATTGACATTTGTCACATTTTGTTGGCGATGACACCTATTTGTTCTTCGTTTATCTGCAAATTAGCAAGGCCAGGAAAGGGTCATTTCCGGCGATGTATGAAGTATCTTTACTCAAAAAATTTCTGTATACGCTCCGCGCCAACCTGTGGTGGCGCTCCGCTTAGATACAGTAGTGTCCAAAGCGCCCTACAGACCATTCTCGCCCCCTTGACCAATACCCCTTGCTCCGCCACTGGTTAAGACTCTCGTACAATTATGAACGTAGAGCCTTTGAGAGTTATACTGTACAACCTTATGGCAATCTGAGAGCAGGGGAAAGTCATCTCATTGAAACTTGGCATGTTTAACCACTTCAGAAATGCCAATAACATTGGGAATAATTTAATTATTTTGAAATATCTGTTGAAGTGAGATAAGGAGCAAAGGGATGGATGGGGGGGGAGGGGGTGGGGGAATTGGATGAAGCAGATCAAAGAATTTCACATTGTGAGAAATATAACATCTTTTAAAGTTTATGGTGCTGGTTAATTTCATTTCTACAGAAGATTTTAAATTGATTTTGTTTTTTCCCTTGCCTGGCTTTAATAACGTATACATTTTTTCTTTGTTTCTTTTGTATTTGCTTTGCCGTATAGAGAATGGGCATGCCATACGTATTCAAATTAAGACTTCAGATTAATTCTTTATTGGAACCTGTCGAAGATATCAGGTGAGATTCTCCCTGAGATTTGCATATGTTTTCAGTAATGGATCATTTGTTCCACCTGTACGATATTTATGAATTATTGTAAAAAGATGGTTAAAACATCAGAAACTATCAGCCTGTTGAGTTTTCCAAGTTGCAGAGATGTTTGGAATAAAACTATAACTATTCCAACCTTCTGAGCTATGTATGTATGTATGTGTGTGTGTAAAGTTGTATAGGTGTGTGTGTATGTATGTATTTTATGTTGGTCTTAGTGTGTAAGTGTAAAGTGTCTTAAAGATCTTAAAGCTGCAGAAACCAACTTGTGATATATCTATATTGTATTTCATAATATGAAACCGAGTTTTTATTTGGTTATATTTTCAGACAAGTTGAGAATGTATCTAGAGTGTACTTCCCACTGGTGTGGTTTGAGCAAGTAAGTTTCATCATAATTAAAAATGTCGACCTTTCGTTGAATTGGAGCAATTTTTCGGACAGGTTCTGACACTGAAATCACATAATAATTTAATTTATTAGCTTGACTTTTCAAGTAATATCATTTCATATAATGAAGTAAAAGGTAATTAAAAAAAAATGAAATTTCTTAAATTTAAAAAAACATGAGGGAAATTGTTAATTTCTTGCTTGTTAATCCTTATTCCGTGAAACAAGAACTGTTGTTTTGATTTTGGGAAGTCCTTGCCTATTTGTGGTCAGAGGTGGAGCTCAGCTGTTCACATGACAATCCACCAATCCCTGTTGGTAGAATCCAAGATTAATTTCATGTTGTAAAGGAGGGACACACTCCCAACCATCATATTTGATAGAGATAATTGTCGCAAATTTTATATGATTATATTTATTTATTATTTACCAGATTTATATAGCGCTCTTTTCATGCTTAAGCATGTTCAAGAGCGCTTTACAATGACAACAAAATGACAAAACCCTTAAAATATGAACATGAAAAATAAAATGGATGCAGCTTAAGTATTAATATAAAAACATAAATATATATACGAAGGAATAATTTTAAAAACAATATAGATTTACAGTGAAATTCCTAAAAAGAAAAAACAAGATTTAAGTAATTTTATTTAACAAAATGACAAACCCCCCTTAAAAATACGAATACGAAAAATAAAAAGGACGCAGCTTAGAAAACAAAGCTTGGAAAACAAAGCTTAGAAAAATCTTATTCCATTTGGGAAAGCTGAAGACTTGATCAAGTCTAAACATCCAGCCACCTGTTTTTCAGTTTCTTATGTTTTTCATTAATTTCGTTATTTTTTTAACATATTTTCATTTTTTTTTGGTAATAAAGATTGGTTTTTATAAAATTCTTAAAAACCTGATGGTGGCATTGGTTAAGGTCAACACTGTTAACATTTGACCTGGAAAGACTTTCAGATCCTAACGGCAATATCACGACACAGGTGTACAAAATGACATCTCCCGGACAAGACTTTTGAAAACTAGGATATCCAGCGATCGGAGCAAGATTTCCCTCTTAATAGCTGTTACGAAACATTTCCCTTCTGTGTCTCCCAGCTCAATAAAAAGTAGACTATGTTCATCTTTTCATTAGTCAAATAATCAATTTTCACCCGGACTATCCGTTTCCAAAAGTTTTAGTTCAGAGGTCTATCTCTCTCTTTCTTATCTTCTCTTTGATAATTCCTTTTCTCTCACAGTCCGTGGAAGTAGATGATACTATCGTTTCATTGTACAAGAAAGGATTTGTGACATCAGAGAAAGTCATGGACGCATTGCAGTGGTTCTTCTTCGCCTGCGGACTCATCCTAGCGGCCGTCTCGACTTACTGGTTTATACGTTGGTATCGCCGTAGGCAGCTAGCAAAGGTAAAGGAGGGCCAGCGTATATGAAACCAGTGTGTATTCTTACGGCTGATTATTTCAATTGGTGCTTCCCTAGTGGAAGCTCAAGTGTCGAAGGGACGAAAGGGGCAAAAGTAACGCGTGTCTCGTCCCAAGACGCATCACTTTGGATTATCGTCTCTCTTCTATTAAACTAAGATACCTGTGTGGTAAACAACCATAATTTGCAGTACCCATGATTAGCGAGATATTTATGTTTTACCCCCCCTTAGTAGAGAAAACATTTTTCTCACAGGATCTTGAAGTTTGCCCAATGACATTATTCCTCATGCTATTTCGGTGGAAATGGTGGCTTGGCGGCCTATAAAACATTTCCAGAAATGGTCTTCCCTCGAACCCTGAATAGTTTCCCAAACTTCTTTGTATCTAATTGTGACACCACAGACTTATTGAGGCACAAAGCTTACAGCAGTTTTATAGTGTATGTGTATCACATTATTCAGTGAACTGACAAACCAACTGTATGTAACAGTTAGAGATCTGTCAATAATGCAACAAAAATCAAAATAAATATCTACCAAACTGCTGATTAGTTGTCTTGTTAGGTGGTGAGTCATTTTAACGTATTCAGGAATGGCAAGGGTCAAAGGTCACCAAGCTGTCATTTTGGGACCAATATTTGAAAAAATTTCACTACTGGAGTATCCCAGGCTATTGATTAAATTCCCCTGTCGTTGCAGTTTGAAAGCTGTTCCAAATAGGGGGTCATCAAATTTATCGGCACAGTGTAGAGGGTAGCAAACCAAGAGGGCTAAAAAATTGTATGGCTTGGTGGTACACAAACTTTAGCGATGGCAGCCTTTCACCATCAAACACCAGTGAACGCAAAGATAGTCCCAAAATGTGTAATTATATTCAAAACGAATATTCCATGAACACTGTCAAAGAAATTCTCTCTCCCTCTCTCTTTCACATGTAATATTTTATTTGTTCTTTCACAAACCCTGTGAAGTTAATATCTTTTTCCAAGCTCTCTGTTGTGGTTTCGCTGGAGGGTATGTAATAGATTATGTCTACGAGTAGTAGCAAGTCACCCTCAGCATTACGTACATAGTATAAAGATAGATTGTAGGAAAAACGGCAATCACAAAACAAAACAAGGAAAGCCTGCAGGAAATAGCGTACACTGATAATGGTCGGTGGGTCGTAATAAGAAGGGGAAATCACTTTTTATTTCCATTTAATCCTAACGAGATTAAAAAACCACCATTTACATGGGTTGTGTAATAAATGCATTATGCAACATTTATATTCAATCATTCATGATACAACACTTTTAATAGCCTTGTTTGTGGCCTCAGAATGAACACAGGTAAAGACAAGAGGTCAAATCAGTCATGGTTGAAGTGATCTAGAGATAAAAGACACTTCCCCCCAACTTAGCTGCACCATGTCAATTAAGACAATAGTCTGCAAACTATAGGGTTCAAACCATTTGTGGGTTACAAACAAGTCAGGTGAGGAACTGCGAGATTTTTCATGATGTCAAAACTTTACATACAGATATCCCCGGGAAGGATTGGGGGGAGGGGTTGTGGTTTCGGCGACTGAAACGATTAAGTTCATTTTTAGCGTCAAGTCACAATTCCAACTTAGTATTGATTCTGATGGGTGGGGGAGGGGTGGGTGGGGTTCTGGTAGGTCGTGGCACAGTCGTGAACCTGAACATTTGGGGACTGCCGAGTTGAGATTCCAAAAATTAATGGTCTTGAGCAAGATACCCAAAGATAAATGGGACTTTAGCAGTTGTATTCAAGCATTTCGTTCAACAGTTCCAAGGTCTTTATATGAATTGATGTGCTTCCGCTTTCATCTCCCCCAAGCGTGTTTTAATCACTGTTAAACATAGACAATCATAATCACAGAGAACCCTGAGGCGAATTATTGCGGCCGACAGTCATATTTATGAAAATTTATGAAAAGTTTAATATATGATGCAGATTTCATAAAAGGAAGCAAAAACCAGCTCTGCTTTCCCTAATTCCTCCTCCCATCAACATTGAAGTTTTTTTCCTTCTTTTATGTTTTTCTTCTTCTTCTTCTTCTTCTTCTTCTTCTTTCTGATTATAATAGAACGAAAAAGAACTCAAAGGCACCGAAGAAACGGATGTAGAAGTCTTTAAGAAAGCTGATGTATCGGAAGTTGAAAAACAGGAAGATAACCTTGGATTTGAGGAAGAGAGGATGGAAACAGGGTCAAGTTGATTCGTAGTGGATTAACAATGCTGGAAAGCTGTGTATTAAAATTTAATTCATTGTCTAAACCTCAAGGCAGGAAAGTCATTTTATCACTTTTTTTTTTTTGTTTTTTTTTTTGTGGTTGTTATAATGTGTGTACACTGTAAAGGAACTCTTTTGTGTAAGTCAATGATAATAGTAATAATTATGATAACGAACCTAAATGTATGTGAAAAATATTATGAAGCATTATTATAGGCCTAAGGTAATAAGATATGGCTGTTTGGTCAAAACCTGGGAAACAGTACGACCAAAAATAGTTTTCTTTTGAGTCATAATATCATATGGTCTGAAAATGTCATTTTGGGATTGTTTGCCTTGCAGGTCCATTCAAATATGATTTGGATACTTTCTGAAAATTTCAAATCTGTTTTAAAAGGAAGAAATTAAGGTTTATAGATTGAAAAACCTTTCCTTTACAACTTTGCAGATTTCATTTTATTTTAAGGTAGTTTGAAGGGTCGCGACTTGGCAAGTCCTGTAAACGACTCGAGCAAGTCTTTTTATTACCTAAGCCAAGCTTACATCATGCAGTTAGTGTGTCGTACTTTGACCATATCCAAAAATGACTGTGTTGTTTGTCGCTCAGAGTGAATTGTTTGTTCAAAGATATGGTTGTTTGCTCAAAGTGAATGGTTGCATAACGCAAACAAAATATTATTCAGGTTCACTATATCTGCTTGAATCTGAAGTTGTAAAGTATATTGCATAAAGAAGTAATACAGTACTATTAAACAAACATATGGTATTGTCCAAATCTGTCTATATATTTGTTTGCTGCAGATAATATGTTGACTTTGCTTTACAACTTATATATATGTACCAATCATCACTACAGTTCGTTAAGTCTCTGCTTCTGTGCCCCTACAATCCCCCTGCCCCCACCCTGCCCCTCTCCCACTTGTTTCTGTTGTCAAGATTCAGTTCTGAGAATGTTGTGGTCTTCTAACTCGAGGTAACTAAAATCTTACTGAATGGCTTAACGTGCTTATTAATAGGGAAAACAATTGTCTCGGCGGTTAAGTGTACCCTTGGGTGAAAACAGTACGTGGCCAATATCGGTAAAATATATATATAGTATATATATAGCCAGACACGGCTATGGTTAAGTGATGACCTGTTGGTCTTTAGGCTTTCTTGATCCAAGTTTGAAGAATATACCAGGGCAGGAAAAAACCATAGCGGGGCCCAACAAAATCGGTGGCATCAAGGGCGTAGGAACCGGGGGGGGCTGGGGGCGCCAGCCCCCCCAGTGAAAAATATGGTGTGGCGGAAGTATCATTCCGCCCCCCCGCTTCGCAAGTCAGAAAACCCCTTTTTCATTTCCAAATGAGAAAAAAATCTCATTTGGAGCACCAAATTGCATCTAAGGCCAGGTGAAAATGCAAAATTATTTACAAAATGGAGTGGGTGTTGAAGTGTGCTATATTGCACCAAATTGCATCTGAGGCCACCTGGAAATGCAAAAAAATTCCAAAAGGGAGGGGACACCCCTCCCCTTAGACCCCTCCCCCAGGCCGGCCATCAGTCTTCAGCCCCCCACTCAAAGGTACCTTCCTACGCCACTGGGTAGCATAGATCACTTTTGCCATTGGTTGCTGTTCACATGCAATTTCAGAAAATTGCAGCCTTTTCCCTCCAAAAGTGACCCGGCTACTGATGACACAAAACGCCTTAATCAGCTAGCTGGTCATTTTGTTTGTGTCCTCTCTGTGCTCTACAATTAGAGTGTCAAACGTTAGATAGATTTCTACAAAGTATTAAAACCTTCAGTTTACATAAAGCTCTTTTATAACTGGTGTATCATTTGTTCTTCGCTTCTCTCCTTCCTAATCTAATCGCCAATCCCTCCCCCCCCCCCCCTCCTTCTTGTACTTCAAGCCAATTCCCTCCCCTAGCCTCTCCTTCCCAAACCCCTTAGATTGAGGTCTCTTGAAGTCACCATGGGACTCATCCTACCTATTTTCTCTATATAGGGAGCCTTTTGAAATGAATTGTTCATGAAACAATACACGGCTCTTGTTTGGATTTGGTGTATGTTAATTGAAACGGGCTAGTGGTTTTGCTACATATGTAACTGTTGTTTCCAAGCAATGCTATATAACTCAAGGTGGTTGAACCCTGATTATTGTTAACAATGGTTGTGACAGGATGCTAGAAACCCTTGACACAGAGGAAGTATTGTTTATCATATACATCCTTATACACAATGTTACTGGTATCATTGAATAGGATATAGCAAAATACTACACAAAAATCCTCACATTAACACACAATTGCAGATTACATGCAAAATGCATGTTTTTTACACAGAATGTTAAAGGTAGTCAGTATAGACCCCATATTATAGCATGCTATAATTGCTAGAAAAATTTTTAAAAAAAGAATGTTCCTGGAGATCTTTACACTCTCCAAATTGTTCTCAGACATTTTTAAGGAACACACAAGATGACTGAATATCCAATTGAGGGAAATTTACTCGAAGGTTGTAATAAAAACAGTTAAAGAATTTTGACCAAAGGTGACTATATTTGAATATCTAGCATATTTGGGGCCAATACTTTAAATACAGGCATTATAAGCAGTGGTACTATGAAATTTTTCAAAATTGATAACTGGCTTATAAGAAGTAATACATACATACATACACACATACACACATACATACATACATACATACATACATACATACACACATACATACATACATACATACACGCATACATACATGCACACATACACACATACATACACACATACATACATACATACACGCATACATACATACATACATACACCCATACATACATACATAAATATACTTATTGTGGATTATCATATAGCATGGACACTTCCAGGTCTATAAATTATATTTTTACTATTTTCTTTCGTGCCCAAACTAGGCCTGTAAAATGCAACGTGTTCTCATCCACACTCTGGAATGTTGCTATTAGTACTGCCAGTTGAAAAGGTTAAAAGGGTTGCAGTGGCAAATGGCCATAATTTGTGTTTTTAAGTGATCAAAATCAATCCCAGATTGCCAGCTATGGTTTAACTGTGACTTAAAGTGTAAAAATTGAGAAGAGATACAGTATTAATTTATGAAACTGTTAATGGTGTCTTAAAAAGGAAACAAAAGCAGTTGTTTAATGCCTCTAATAGTGCTTAGTATCGATTGTGTGAGTAAACA
The DNA here is from genome assembly GCF_037975245.1 of Apostichopus japonicus. Lineage (NCBI taxonomy): Eukaryota > Metazoa > Echinodermata > Holothuroidea > Aspidochirotida > Stichopodidae > Apostichopus > Apostichopus japonicus. The sequence goes on from NC_092568.1 coordinate 9,520,433, forward strand.
TACAAGCAGAGACATACATAGTTAAATATACTCTATCTACAAGTTGGAGTTTCCGTTAATGGGTATTTCCAACCATTTCTATGGATGCAATATCCTGACTTTCTTGTTGTCGATGGGAATGGACCTATATCAGTCAATTGCCAAGTATTGCTGACGGTCCCAGGGGGACTGAAAATTCCAATATATTTTCTAAAACTTACTCCTTATTTGTCAATTATGAGTCATATCTTATTTCTCTGGTTTTCTCTAATAATATTTTCTTTTGGAGTAAACGTGGATTTTCGTTATATTATATATATATATATATATATATATATATATATATAACAAGATTTTTAAACAAGATATATATAACAAGATTTTTAATTGTACATAAAAAGCTTTTAGAAAGTGTCTTCTAAAAAGATATTGATAAATTATACTCTTATTATGAGTAATACTTGTCAGGTTTGGTAAAATTGCCATAAATTAATGAACAAATGTCGAACCTTAATCCATAAAGTGTACAGAAGATAGTTTCATATAATTACATATTGTAAACCATTGCTTAAATTTGCAGGATTTAACTTGTAAACTTGAGATTGCATTTTGAGGACCAAGGAACAGATTACCTCAACGCCAGATTAACACCCTCCATAAGGAGTCAAATGCTCCCTCCTCTCCCCTCTGTCCTCCTTGCTCTCACCCTCCCTCTCTCCACCCCTCCCCCTTCCCAACCTTATATCTCCCCTCCTTTTAATTTTGCTGGCAGAACCCAGAAAATAGAAAGTGTGTCTGGTATGAACCTTTGACCTAGCCTGGCAGCCCCTAGGCAGTTGCCTCATTTGCCAATTTGATAATCCTGCCCCCAGGACTATCCCATCCCCCATCCCTTCCCCATTCCTATCCCTCTCGTAACCCCGGCCTCCATTTTACCTTTTGATTAATTGAGATCTATAAAGTATCAGTAAATAATTCAACAGATTTAGCTAGCTAGTTTTGGCACAGTATTTGGCATGCATGGACACATCAAGGTCTGTACATGAAATTTTAACAATTTTTCTTTCTTGTCCCCTATGGTACACTAAAAATTAAACGTGCCCTCAGCCACACTCTGGAATGTTTTTATTACTGCCAGTTGCAAAGGTTAAAAGCGAACGTTGCAGTGGGAATTTTTTTTTTAAATGATCAAAATCTATTCCAGATTTGTAGCTATTGTTTAACTGTGACTTAAAGTGTAAAATGAGAAGAATATACAAGAAATAGAAGGTGGGTGGGGTGGGGGGGGGGAGGGGTGAGAGGAAGCTATTGTCTACCCAATATATTCCAGTGAGTCACAACCTTTTTCCAGACATTGAAATATTTATCTGCAAGGTTGAATTATCTGTCGTTTCAGAGCTTGGCTATTCAGAGATTGATTGAGTTACTTATTTTAACATCAAGTCCGCACTCATGGCTAGCTTTCTTGCATCCCGAGCATTGATTCTGTGGGGTGAGGGTCTGCTGTATGTTGTGGCTCAGTCATCAGTGGTGTCACCTGGGGGGGCACGTGCCCTCCCCAAAAAATTGTTGAAAAAAAGACTCAAACAAAAACTTTTATCTGTCTCAATTAAAAACATAAATATCGGACAGACTAATCCCGAAAATTCTTGAACATAAAGTTTACTTCAAGTTGCAAAATATAGCACCATATTACATCTAATTAATAAGTTCACTTCCTCCCCTTAGACCTCCCCCAGGATAGCATTCACAAATAAACATTTTCCCCCCTAATTAAGTGCTGTTCCCTCACCCCCTCCCCCCCCTTTTCCCCCAAGATTGAAATGTCTGGCGACGCTACTGTGTGTCACCATGAAAGAAGGCCCTGGGTCATGGACCAAAGCATTTTGGAACCACAGGAATAGATCATTTCATTTTACATCCCTTTATTGCTTGGGGTCTGTGGGCTCATCTCCCACATCACCTCCCACATCACCTCCCACATCACCCCACCCCCCCTCAAAAAAACACACAGGATGTGTCAGATTTAATTGTCAACATAAAGTTACTTCAAGTTGCAAAATACAGCACCAGATTACATCTAAGGACCCTTAATTAATTAAAAATTTCACCTCCTCCCTTAAGACCCCTCCCCAAGGACAGCATTCACAAATAAACATTGTGCCCCCCCCCCCCCCCCAATTAAGTGCTGTGCCCTCCACCTCCGATTTACAGCTTTAGTTTTTAATAGTTGCCAATTATACTACTCCATACACAAAATAATCATCTGAATTATCTTTATAATATTACCATATTACTCTGTCACGTGACTTTTGTCACCTTCAATTTCGCAAAACCACTTTGGTGCCAAGCTTTTTCTTTTTTTTCATATAATTGCTTTTCAAAGAATCAACGTCCTTGAGCTTGAGGCTGTTTTGTTCTAAGAAATGTTCTCAAAATTTCTACATAACTGTGAATCCAGGAGTGGAGCTCTTGTGGATCCCTGACCCTTCATTGACCTTTTTGATAACTTGGTTCATTGTTGTGGTTTTTATCATTGTGTAGTTCCCTGTGCAGTTGGCTGGTTGACAAGGACATTTTCATGTGGTGACATTATTACTTCAAGCAACTGCATCATAACAGTGAATGGTTATCGGGGATTAGTAGTGCACAACTTACACAGCTTCAGGTTGTACTATCTGTATCAGGACGAAAATGTTATAGCGCTATATGTGTTTGTTTTGAAAGTATTCTGTGGGGGAAAAAAACGTGAGGATTAATTAACCTGTAGAGGAGACGGAGGAGAAAGTTAAAGCTAGTCATAGGTAAGATCGAATGGTATATGGCCATAAATTGCATAATCATTTTCACAATTACCTGCTAACAAATCCCCATAGATTTCATACTTTAATGTTCATGAAAGGGTAATAGATGATAAGAAAAGTCAAATTAGACAAGTATGGTCATTTTCATTTGATAAATAATTGTGTTTTGAGGGTTGTTTTTATTTCTTGTGAAATGCTCAGTTTGTTTGTTAAGTGAGACAATTGGCATTTGATAGGTCAAACCCCTTTAAGTATAAGCCCTCTGGATGAACCTTCCAGAATCCTTCATTAGTCATACAATTCTTGCCACTGACCCCGATGACCTTGACAATACACCACTACCCCACGGATTGCCTGTTGTCACCCATGTGTTACCACTCATGTTCATCTCATGATCATTGTGTAGTGCACAGGCGTTTTACAGTTTCTATTTGTTGGAGTTAGTAGTTTTATTCTTACATGCATCAAGAAGATTTTCTGTAAGGAGTTCTACTTGATTTATTCATTTAAGGAAAAGGAACAGGGCTATAGGTTAAGTTTTGGGGTTTTTGTGTCATTTTAATTAATGGTATTCGTATAAGCTGAATTAGTATGCGTACTGAATATACATTGATGCCTTGGAATTCATCATTAGAATTGTTGGATATTACCTTAATTAGTTCAATTAAGATTACTTGTAAGTTATCTGATATTGTATCATTGCATATAATCCATCATTGGTATGATACACAATTTGTCTTGGTGTAATGAAAGTTTAATTCCAGAAAGTTCTGTTTTAACATGTTGTCATAATGTTATCATCTAGATAGTTCTAAGCTTAAGTTCTTTGCCATGATAAAGGTTGTTTGTAAGACAGATAAGAGTTTTATTACATAGGTTTCTTCTTGGTATAAAAATTGTATGAACTCTGAATATATATTTGATAATTATTCTAACTTTATCTTGTTAGTCTCTTAGAGATGTAGAGGACAAAGGATTTAGTTCACCATGTGTTCTGTCTATAATAGTGATTCATTCTGATTGGTTTCTAAGAAGTTACCCTACTGTCACAGATGGTACCCCGTGCGGCCATCTTAAAGTAGTTGAATCTTGTGTTTAGTTTTGAGCTTGTTTTATTTGCTATGTCCATATACTGTGAATAGATATTATGTAACTCTCTTAGGATGTTCCCTTTTAGAGGTTAGAAGTTCATGCAATCTTTTACCATAACTTTCTTTCTCTGTTGTAATCAATCACTCAGATTTTCCAACACAGTTGATGTTTAATTGTATTTTTTGCTCATATTTGTATATCCTTGTGAATTAAATAATTAAAGTGGTTATATCTTTGTTGTTTTAAGTGGCAAAATACAAGGTTGTTTACTATTGGTATTCCTTTAAGGCTCTGACTGGTTTTCTACAGTATTACTCATTGCTGTCTGTACTGTGAATGCTAGAATCTTACAGCAGTATAGTATTGTTCTCCTGTACACTGAAGTTAAAGTAATATATTCATCTTTGTTTACAGTGATATATACCACCATATCTGCTATTGCTATTCATGATCATAGTTATGCATGATTATTGTAATTATTGTCATCCAAAGTTGATTGTTTCTATTATTATTTTGTAATTTTCTTTTACGGAATTTCCCTTTTTTCCAAATTTCCCACCTGTGAATAAATATGTATCCAAAACAACCTAGTACTTAGTCACTCTCTTTCTGATGTCTCTGTGTCAGTTTGTGATGTTACATAAGCAATGAAGTCTCAGCACTGGTTAAACTGTATATAGGCCTATATGTAAACATGGGAAAATGTAGGTTATACATAAGCAGGTTAGTAATAATATGCATGTAAGCTGAGTGAGGAATTATGCCATGATTAATATTTTTGAACCTCAGACAGCCACAGGACTGCTACCAGCCTCCACAACTAGAGGACCCCCTACTGCCGTAGGAGTGCTACCTCCACAACCAGAGGACCCCCAACAGCCATAGGAGTGCTACCTCCACAACCAAAGGACCCCCAACAGCCATAGGAGTGCTACCTCCACAACCAAAGGACCCCCAACAGCCGTAAGAGTGCTAGCTATCTCCACAACCAGAGTGGTATATACAACTATACATAGTGCTATATTTAGCTGGGATTCCTTATCCTGATCAGGTAAGAACAGAAGTTATAAGAGAATATTTCTGATGGGGGGGGGGGGTGCTGTTATTGGTTGGGGAGTGTGAGTGGTTGCCAAGGGGATAGAGCCCTGGTGGGTTTTCAGGGGATGAACACCAAGGAGTTTCTGCATTTTTTTTCCTTTTGCTTTCTTGTTCTTTGGCAGATGCTCCTAATAATAAATGTCAGAAAGAGGAATTGCTCTGCAATATCTCTTGCATCCAAGTTTATCAAACACGTATTAGAAATTCCACTGAGATGTCACAAAGTTGTGCATGTTCAAAGCTACAGTAGGTTCAATTAATGCTATAATAATTTCATAACTAATATATCACATGACAAAATCCTATGCAAATGGGCGGACAAATAGCTGCACAGAAGAAAAAGATGTCGGTGGTTAGCAGTTCATTTTTATGTGTGCACACAGGACCATATAAACATTTTTCAAAATTGTACGAGAAATGTTGTTCCCGTGAACTACTGCAGCCACACTGCCTGAGGCGTGGATAGCAAGTTGGATATGGAAACCTTTATTATCCTATTGTTGATAATTTCCGGTTATATCAAAGAGTACATGTGGTTTTTTGATTAAACACTCTACTACTTGACTTCTTATTTTTCCTTGCTTTCTACTTACAGTATATAGTCTCTCCTTCCTCACTCCGATCTGCCCATGCATGTATCTCCACAGTGACTATAGTTGTCAAACCACCTCCCCCCTCCATACCCCTTCCCCCGCTAAGACTGGCAGCTTAGTACCTTTCATACACTTCTCATATCCTTGACTGATCCTTTCATGCCCCCATCGCTCTTGCACTCATTGTTTCGATCTCCTTCCCACAAAACCACTTTCCCTTTTCACTGTGACTTCAACCGCCACTCTAGCTGTCACTTTCCCTTCCCTCTATCACTTTCCCCACTTTCATGTTGCCTAATTGTCACTGTTACCATCATCCTACAACCCCCCCTCCCATGCAACCATTATTCCCCACTCCCACTGTCACTCCCCCTCATCCCCTAACAATATCACCCTCCGTTTGCCATGTTGATTAACCCCTCCCACTGTCACCGAGGTACTCTCTTTAATTCCTATTTGCATTCCCAATTTCACTTTTCTTTCCAATCGTGCAATTGTCACCTATGTTACCCCACCCACCATCACCACTTCTCTCCAACTGTCACTCCCTTGTCACTGTCACTCCTCACTAAATTTCACTGTCACTCTCCTTTCCGACTTCCCTTCACCACTTTCACTATTATGATTGTATTCTCACTGTCATTTCCCTCCCTTATCATCATATGTTGACAGTGATCATGTAGCGATACCCATTCTCATTCCTTTTTCCCACTCATTCAAATCTGCTACCAGGGAAATATTTTAAGTCATCTCTCTAGCCCTCCTTTTTTCTTTTTCTTTTTTTTCTTTGCTATATGATACTTCAGCCACATTCTTCACCCCCTCTCCTCTCACCCATTCCCCTCTCCTCTTCACCCTTCCATTCACCCCCCCCACCCCCGCTCTCACCCTTCCCTTCCCCTTGCAATTTTGCCCAGCTCCATCTATCCTTCAGTCACTGTTTGCAACCGTGGTTATCAGCGAGGGAGCTATATATTACATATACAGTATGACAGTAAGAAAGCTCCATATATGTTCTCTAATTCTCAATGAGACATATGTTTGATCATATTGTTTGACCAGCTGTATAGTGTTGAAAGGATAGGTTATAAAAAGAAAATTCTAGTACAATGATAACAAAGCATACTACCATTATTATCGTACCCTAACCCTATACCTAGGTTCACATTTTAAATCTGTTAGCTAGTAGCACAGACAAGAAGTCCTCCTACTTCACACTTCCCAGAAACTTAAACTTACTAACAGATTCTATTTACAAGCCATAAACAAAAAAATATACTTTTCCAACTTTTAAGTCCCAGTAGATCACTCACACTTTGACCTCCACAGTAACTCTCTACAACAGAAACACTACACACCTGTCAGGTGTCCATGAATATCAGATCTCTACCAAGTAAGTATTCTTCAGTATGATGTCATCATTCACAATGATGTCACAGTGTGGTCATTTCTTAGTACAGTCTGTTTAAGGAGAAAAGTGAATATGAAGACAGAGTAACAGCCTGTCCCGTCCTCTGTTATGTATTGTTGAAGAGAATCTAAGATGTAACTTTCACGAATTGTATTCAGCGTGATCCAACCTGCAGGGCTCCAGCTCTTCGCGGCTCATTCAAACTTGCTTCCCTCTGACAAAACTTATTGTATCCTGTAGTAGATATCCAGCCAGATGAAGCTCACCTATACTCTGTCATGTTAATTCAACTATATTTGTTCCAGTCCACATACCACTAGCTTTGACTCAAACTATAATGCAACAGTTATACGCTAGCAATATATGTCTGTGTGCTAATTGCATACCTTAGGAACAGCTGTTGCATAACTGAAGTTATTGATCCGTAGCAGCTAATGTTTACTTCTTGAGTTAGGTACTGGTTGTGTAAGCACAACCATACATGCATGCCGTGACTACAGGCATCTGAAAGTATTTCTCTAGTCATCCTGCAGGGTTAAATACTTCTATACTATAGACAATTGAAGTGTCCTTCACCAGTCTGTTTAGTTGGTGGTAGGATGTATCGTTCAGCAGTATAAAGACCAGAAGAGCTGAGTGCTTGACATAGTCATATTGCTGTAAAGCAATAACACTTTAGGATCAACTGTGTGGTATGCAAAAGAAATACCATTTCAAGGTGAAGTAAATCATGGTACTTAATTTTTTTTCATTCATTTTTAAAATTTATATTGTGTTCAGTTCAGCATGTAAAGGTAGTTAGTATAGCAGGCCTCAAGTTATAGCAAGCTATAATTACTAGAAGAAGAACTTTCCTGGAGGTCTTTACTCTCCTAATTGTTCTCAGACATTTTTAAAGAATTACACACAAGATGACTGAATGTCCCGCCAGTGAGGAAAGTTTCCTCAAAGGTTGTAATAAAAACAGTCTAAGAATTTTGACAAAAGGTGAACGTATTTGATATGGGCCCCAATTTAAGCTTGCTTAAAAAATTGTATAAAGGTTATGCAAATGTCCTTTTTATGCCACCATGCCCTCTGCAAATTATTTGTTAGACATAAAGAGAGAAGTGTTCAATTTAGATAATTCAAAAAATATTGATGTCTAAATTTAGGAAGTACATATACTCTTCAGGGAGGCGGCACTTAAAGACATTGAAGACTCGCCCCAAACCGCGTGCGGCCATCTTAAAAAGTTAACTTTCTGTTGCATGCAAGTGGTGCTTTGTTTGTGTCGCTACAAAATGCAGACAGTAATGAAACGTGATACCTTGTTATCTTTAGCTGGACCTGAGATGTCCATCGCTGTACCGTTTGTATACTGTGCTGTGGGTATTGACCGCAGTTGTATGTACTGACTGTACAATAGTGTCTAATTACCGACGGTAGCAAGCTGTGTGTATTTTCTGGCAGACGCGTAGCCAGGAAATTGCCAAGGGAGGGGCGAAACTGTAGATTCGGCATTGCAAACTATCTAAGCGTAGCGCCACCATGGTTGGCGCGAAGCGTACAAGAAAATTTTGGCTGTAAATGCCTCCCAGATCGCCGGAAATGGCACTTCCCATGCCTTGTAAGTTGCATCTTAGCATTTTCTCTTTTGAAAATACTAGCGATATCATAAAAACCTTTAAAAATTTTGCAAAAAATATGCTCAAGGGGGGGCGGCTGCCCCCTTCGCCCCCCCTTGGCTACGCGCCTGTTTTCTGGCATCGATGGTCGTGTTTAACACTTCTGTTACACCTCATTCAAAACTAGGTCAAATTACCGGCATAAGACGTTTCTTTTTGTGCGAGTCTTCACACCCTTTAAAAGTCTGTGCATCACGTGACCATTATTTTACTTGCTAGCATATTTGAGGCAATTCTGAATGACCATTAACTACAACTATACCAGGAAAAAATTCACACAAATGTTATTGCTGTCATCATGTTTATTGAAGAGAAAAATAACATTGAAGAATTTCTTTTTCATTGAAATCAACACAAACTAGCTAAATTTTGTTTTGGTTTATTTAATTTGATACCTGCAAAAAAATTCATAAATTAAACACTAGTGTTTTAAACTCAGTATATGTCTGTTTTAATGCAAGGCTTGTATCAAGTTTATTTTGACAAATACCTTTTAAATTGGGTTATGTCAATTTATATAAACATCTAATAGTTGAGATTGGCTGTATATACACCGGTCTAATTTGCCATGACATCGTTTTACCTCATTAACATAAAAGATTTGAATGATTTTGCTATTGTCAATTTAATTTAGCACATATACAGATTTAAAGGAATTGTTTTGTGAAAAATGATATCCAGTCCTTTCGGTCATATATCATTTTTTGTTTTGTATCGGCCTAAGCCTTGCTATATGATGAAATTTAGTTTTATAGCCTATGTGGTAGAGTGCTCAAAACGTTGGCCCATCCTGCCCAGAACATTTGAATCTAACACTGACTTACGTCGAGACGTGACATCAGTGTGGCACATTGGTCAGACATGTTCAGATCTAGCTCTAAGCTTTGGCCTTGTTCAGGCGCGTAGCCAAGGGGGGGGGCGAAGGGGGCAGCTGCCCCCCCTTGAGCATATTTAAAAAAAAAAATTAATGTTTTTATGATATCGCTAGTATTTTCAAAAGAGAAAGTGCTAAGATGCAACTTACAAGGCCTGGGAAGTGCCATTTCCAGCGATCTGGGAGGCATTTTCAGTCAAAATTTTCTTGTACGCTTCACGCCAACCATGGTGGCGCTACACTTAGATAGTTTGCAATGCCAGATCTACAGTTTTGCCCCTCCCTTGGCAAATTCCTGGCTACGCGTCTGGCTTTGTTTCACAAGAATGTGTATAGACTTCGCATATGGCTGCGAATACAAAAGATCCCACTCTCTGAGCTTGGCCTTGATACAATACACAGAAATGTTAACACATTTTGCATATGGATGTGAATACAAAAGATCTCTCAAAGCTTGGCCTTGATACAATACACAGGAATGTGTACAGACTTCGCTTATGGCTGTGATTATAAAAAATCTCTCAAATAACAAATATCTGAACAACATATTATGATGAAGAACTAGTTATGGAATTCTGGAACATTTTAGCTTTTCGAAAGATTGCTAACTTGCAACTTCACTGGGAAGTTTCCATCTAAATTGCTGTTTTACTTTCAGAAATGTTCACTTTCCTCGCTACACTGTAGCTTGCTGATGATATCGTCCCTGCAGTGCTGCGATGACGTCACGGTCGCTCATCGTGCTCCAGTGTTCAAAATATATCAGATTAACGTTCAACAATTCACTTCCCCTGAATCATAGGATGAAAAATCCCCGAACTATGACTGTGGCGATGAAAAAATATATGGAGTTTTTGTCATACACCCAATAGACTGCCACTAAAAATTTTCCTTTAACTTGTTATTGGTCGATTCTTACCCTTAGTAAGGGGGGCAGCATGTGCACAGGAACAATGAATTTTTTTTTTTCTCCACATTATTATGCAGAAGATTGTACTGTTTGACAAATGCAACCAGACAACATATTATGTAACTCCTAGACCACTATACAAACATTGTAATGTCTGCTGTGAGAGCTCGATCCCACAGCTGTCATGCCATACAATTAACCAGGTACTAATCTACTGTGGTACAAGGAAGTCAGTGTTGATTTTTACATAGACTTTAATCAATTCATTTCTATACACAGAGAGACTCAGAAGAGGCTGTGACATATATATCAACTCAAGATGAAGCCTTGTGGACATGTTACTCTGGGCCTGACAGGAGCCATTTTTGTGGTCCTAGGTGTAATACTAATTCCAAAGTCTATGAATGCTGTGCTACAGTTTATGGTTAAAGAAGTAAGTTTTGATTGGAGGAAATTAGGGGGTGGAAGGAGTATTAAGGAGGGCTTGTTTGGTGGTGGTGGTGGTATTGGAGATGCAGTATAAGCAAGGGTGGTGGGAGGGGGAGGCGGAGGGGCTATTTGTGGAGGTGGAACATGTTAATGGGAAGAGGGGATTGCTAGCTCCTTATCCTAATCACAATGTAAGGGAACTTGATTGGGCTTAAGAGTGTCTCTATCAGGTTGGTTAAATCAGGTTTGCCAAGGTTCAAATGTTTGGTGTTGTTTTAAAAGTGATCTTTTCATCAGTAATATAAATTGACATCTCACACTAGATTCATTCTTGTGGGTTTCTTTTCTTTTTGTTCTCTTTTTAGATCATGACTATATGCCCATGTTCCCAGTTATACCCTTCCTGGAAGGAACCAACCAGTGTCATCCCTCTGTACCAAACCTTTTATTTCTTAGAGATTGAGAATCCAGATGAAGTCAGTCAAGGAGCTAAACCAAAAGTGAAAGAAGTTGGTCCATATGTTTACAAGTTAGTCTTGTTTTTATGATTTAAAAAAAAAATAAATATATATATATATATATATATATATATATATGTATTTATATGTATTTATATATATATATATAAATATATATATATATATGTATTTATATATATGTATTTATATGTATTTATATATATATGTATATATTGTTTCCCTCTTGCTGCTTGTTTGTTTCACCTATTCATGAATCTCATGTTTTTTCTTTTCTTTTATAGCTATGATAAAGTGTGCAAACAATCCTAGTTATAACAAGTTTGTAAGCGGAGAAGGAGGGTATGGTGGGCCTGTTTGTGCTGTAAAATTATTTCATATCACAAAAATGCATTTCTGTCGCCTCTCCCAATGATGATGGTCGCGGGTTTGCTTCTTCTTCTTCTTAACATTTTACAATATTGAATACGGATCTTCGGGACCTCCCGCAAACCAATCACCATGTAGTTCTTCAATACTGGAAGGAGGTATAAGTGTCGCAGTCTATCAGCGCTCATTTATAACCTTATAATGTACATTCAAATTGCCACTGGTTTATTGCCCAAGGAAATTTGGCATAGTTCTCCATCACTTCCATCAAGAGACATGGAGTGTTCGGTGCGTGGTCGGTGAGTGGAGTATGTCATCACATCCACGCATTGAAGATAAATTATAAGCAGATTACAGTTTATTGCAGTATTCTATTCCCTCCCCTCCTTCTCACCCCCTCCCCCAACCCTAGTCTTTCTCAAATCACTTGTGCAATCATCGTGATATCACACTGAACACTTAGTGATAATAACAATTTGGACCCTTAACTTGCTGTATGTTAAACAAGCTTAGTGTATCCTCATGTAATTAATGAAAGTATGGGGGGACCTCCCATCCACTGTAGGATATGAGTGATGAAGTTGACATTAACGAGAAATGGACTTTCTTGAGGTTCGATGATGTAACATCTTGTTCTCTCTCATCTTTTATTCATCGATCTCGGTGTATTTCACAGCAACGGAAGTTAAGCCGCTAGCACAATCTGTTAATTAACCTGCCTTCCAATCATAAGGTCCCCGGTTCGAGGCACCCCAAGATTAATGTATGTCGTCCAGTTACAGAGTTGTTGACAATTGACAATTCATAATCATGGACGTTAAATATGAATGTAAGAGAATGACTTCGGTCAGCTTGCGGCTTTGATAAGCCAATGAGGCTTCTTCGCGAGTTCCTGCTTGCAGGAGGATTTAAAATACATACATTCACACATACATACATATACACACATACATACAAGATATGCAGAAGCTTGGTTATTCTAGAAGCAATAACAAGTCACCTTCGCAAGCAGCTAATTGAAGTCTAGAGTTGGGAACAATAAGATGGGATTAATTGTCATGGAGTCATGTGATATAGTTTTGTCTTCCTTTTTAACCTGTACAGTGTCAAAACGTCTTAAATATATATGTTAAATAACCTGATTTGTCCCTGCAGGTGTGATAACAATTACACTCTTTTTTTGCATACAATCGATGTGTCAACAAAATTAGTTTACTTTTGTATAAGACCAGCCTATCAAAGCAATCCACATCACGTACTGATAAAAATAATCTGGATTACTGACGTTTTTAGTTGATAAGATGTCTGTGGTTCTGGGTAGTCTGTTGTTTGAACTTGTTTCAGTTTCTGTTGGTTTGAATTCACTAACTAATCATATGTTGTGTACTATGTTCAGTCTATGCAATTGAAAAGTCACAGAGAGGAATAATTAGTAAATTATGCTTTTGAGGATCATAAATTGCTTTTTGAAGTTTTGCAAATGAAGAAGTGACCAACCAACATTTGATTTTTTAACATACTAGGAAGCGATAATGATGACCTTGATGCTCTGTTACATTATATCATATGTGTGTCTGAATTGGTGTCACTTATATGTACTATAGATGTTTCCAGCCGCAAAGCTGTAGTCTTCTGCTTGTCAAAATTAAAGCATCCAATACTAATAATATTCAAGGATTACACTACTGAGACATATTTGCATATTAGATTATGCCCAGGAGGAGGAAAGTTTTAAGTTTTCATTAACAACTTGACATTAATTACCAACTACTTGCTCCTATATGAAAGTCAAAGTTCACCCGCAACTTTAGTAGAGAACGTTTTATGAGTTACTTTCAGCTATTTGGGACAATTAGTTAATGGTATGCTAATAAAATACCACTAAAGTACATACCTTCATTTCACACCTCAAAAGCAATTGTATGGACAAGATGAACAATTTTGAACCTTTAATATAGCTAGAAACAAGATATTTATATAGAACTGTCAACACAAGTGCCTTTGAAGCAGTTTAGAAAAGATGAGTACACACTGGGCGGTTATTTTTAGCGAGTGGGCTGTTTTAGAGTTGTAAAATAAATGTGAACATTATTGGAAGGGTTGAAACCCAACATGGTGCTTTGTATTAAAGTAGAAACAGAACTACAGAGTGACTGTGATAAATCCCATTGTTGCAAGAGTTTGAGTTATTACATAAAAAGTCCAGCACTGCTGGAAAAGAACTTTTGATGAAAAAGTTTTATCGGTTTTAAAAATGCAGGACATGATAAACAGACCCATGGTTTTATCCTAAAAGTCTTCATCTTGTGAATCCTGATGGTCTCTTTTACTTCTTTTCCTTCCAGCTTGACCATGCACAGAGATGGCGGCGTGTGGCACCTCAACGACACTGTCACGTACATTCAGCCTATATGGTACCATTTTGTAGAATCTCTTTCTGTCAGCTCAGATGACCGTGTTATCACTACCATCAACTTTCCTCTGGTAGTGAGTAAAACTTAATTTCGTTCTTTGATGAGAAATATGTACCAAACGTTTGAAAATCTCTTTCTGCCCCTTCCTCTCCTCCATCCCATCCTCTTCTCCATCCCCTCCTGTCCTCCTTCCCCTCTTCCAATCCCCCTTTTCTCCTCCATGCCCCTTCTCTTCCTCTCCACTCTCTGCCCTCTCTACCACCTCCCAATCCCCTCTATCCTCCCCTCCCCTCCTCTCCCCTTTCCTCCCCTTCCCAGCCCTCCCCTCATCTCATTCCCCTACTCATCTCCCCTCCTCTCATCTTCCCTTCCTTCATCACCTCTTCTCTCATCCACCCATTCTCTCTGACAAAATACTTCTTATGACAACAATGCATTTTTTTTTTTTCTCAAATGATATTATTAATCATCTCTAAGCATCTAACCTCTCATTTGATTTTGGTGTCATTTAAAGGGAAGGCCTTTTACCATGTCACAGGGCTGACTAATTTCCTATCGGTTATAATAAATTCCTCCACTCTCTACTCTCTCGACTCACACAGGCTGCGATCAGTTCATCACGGAATATGTCGAGTGGTGTGCAACACTTCCTAGCTGCACTGGCTCAATCTACCAACTCCACACTGTTTAGGAGGCTGAGCATAAAAGAAATCTTGTGGGGTTATTACGACAAATTTTTACACGAGGCCCAGATTTTTGCTGGCAAGAAGGTTATACCAAGTGATCATTTTGGATTTCTAATGGGGGTAAGTTTTTTTTACATATTTTTGTATAGTTTTGTTTACCGTTGTCAGGTACATATTTTAATTGACCTCATGAGCACCCTATGAAAAAACACTTCCTATCGTTGTAGTTCTCAATCATTATTGATACATTATTCCTGCCAATTTCCAACCCTGTGAGTGAACTATTGTTTCCAACAAACCTGTCATTTCGCATTTGGTTGTAAATGTCTTCATATCATGTCTGATAAAGTAGCATTCTCACATTTTAGATGTGTATATGCCACAATCTTAAGGGGAAACAATATATTGTAGAGGGCAACCTTTATTAATTTTGACTGATGTGAAAGGTACATATTCCATTATAACTTCCTGATGAAACTAGAATACAATTCCTACATAGTGTTATTAAGATATCAATAGTTGAAAATTGTCACAGTTCTGTTCCAGAATAAAAACAATGTGTTTTGCAGCGTGTATCTACAACATTTTAGCCATCTGCTTCAAGTACACTTTTTGATGTCAGCTTCAAATCTTTTTTATTTCAAATATTCTCTGTAGGAATTGTATTCATATTTTACCTTAGAAATTGATTTGATTAATCAAAACTTAACTGTCTCCTGAAATATCCTAAGATTAAGATATCCATGTTGTTACAACTGTTTGGCTGTTCCGTATTAGAGAGTTACAAAACATTTTGCTGGGAAATGTTGCTTTGGACCTAATAAAACACTGACTCCTGGAAGATATATGTAGTTCATTTATTTATTTGTTTTATCGCCAATTGTGTACAATGGGAAAGGAAGTCTCCTATAAAGTCTTAAAAAGACTTAACAAAGTAGGAGACTCCCTGGAAGAAAAGGGAAAAAAAATGTACAAATATAAATAATACAGTATATACGTAGGATTAAATATACAGTAATAATTTTCTAATGATGCTGAGATGGATACGTGAATAGATTATATAATACTAGTACGAGTTAATCAATTCCTTTTTCAAATGTTTGGTTGACAGCCTTTTTGGGATGTGTAGAGTTTTATATCTTTTTTGACTTCTCATTATTAAACTGTTTTGATTCAAATGTTTGCTAAACCTTATGATTTTCTCTCTCAGAGGAATGGTACATCGAATGGACTGTACAATGCATATACTGGTGCTGGAAACTACAAAGATGTAGCAAGAATAGCATACTGGAATGGCACAAATTCTTTAAATTTTTGGTATAGCAAATGGGCTAACATGATCAATGGAACAGGTTTGTACAACCTTCCTTATTAAATGTCTGCCTAATAATTACACGGAACACATCGTACATGTACAGTAGGGCTAGGTCTGTCCACTTTACTTTGCATTGAATACATGGTGTTGGGGTTAGCCTGTCCATTTAATAGTTCTATTGAATATATGGTGTAGGGGTTAACCTGTCCATTCAATAATTGTATTGAATACATGGTGTAGGGGTTAGCCTGTATTGAATACATGGTGTAGGGGTTAACCTGTCCATTTAATAATTGTATTGAATACATGGTGTAGGGGTTAGCCTATCCAGTTAATATTTGCATTGAATACATGGTGGTGGGGTTAGCCTGTCCATTTAATAATTGTATTTGATAACATATGGTGTAGGGATTAGCTTGTCCAGTTAATAATTGCATTGAATACATGGTGTTGGGGTTAACCTATCCAGTTAATAATTGTATAGAATACATGATGTTGGGATTATGCCTGTCCATTTAATAGTTGTATTGAATACATTGTGTTGGGGTTAACCTATCCAGTTAATAATTGTATTGAATACATGATGTTGGGATTATGCCTGTCCATTTAATAGTTGTATTGAATACATGGTGTTGGGGTTAACCTATCCAGTTAATAATTGTATTGAATACATGATGTTGGGATTATGCCTGTCCATTTAATAGTTGTATTGAATACATGGTGTTGGGGTTAACCTATCCAGTTAATAATTGTATTGAATACATGGTGTTGGGGTTATGCCTGTCCAATTAATAATTGTATTGAATACATGGTGTTGGGGTTAAACTATCCAGTTAATAATTGTATTGAATACATGGTGTTGGGGTCCACCTAATGATGTAACTACATGATCTTTGCAACAACAGTTTTTACTTCCTTAATATTCATTTATGGGTGGGGCTTAATGGCAAATTGTCAAAAAACAGCTTGTAAACAGAATATCTCAACAACCTCAAGATGAATCAATGTCATACTTGGTAGATGTCCCATGATGAGTAGATTGTTTTGGGTTCCCATGCCATGAATATTAACAAGTGGGCGGGGCTTAAAATTTGCTTCATACTGTGATGTTGGTTCATAATCGGCACATTTTCATGACGTCTCCAACTTTATGTCAATAATATTCGTCAATTTGCAAGAAATGGCTTTTAAAGACAAGAGAAGAACCAAATGTTCCTTGGTTTTCATCCTTGGCATATTAGATATGTCTCACATTCATTCATACAATCAGCCATGTTGTTTTTTGTGAATATTTCATAAATATTAATCAGTGGATATAAAATTCTTAATCAGATATCTATGAAAATAATTAGTACAAAATTAGCTTTATTATTATACTGTGTACTTGGATAATACAGTGTAAGTGTATAGATACATGCTTACGAGATCATAAAATTAGACATCATTAATATTTATGTATGTATCTGTGTTTATACTATGTCACTAATTATACGTGATAATCAACATGATAACTGATTCCTGGTACCTTCCTTTATATGTTGCCACATTAGTCAATAGATAATCCCTCTTCATCTGTTTTGTGCACAAGTTCATGAACATTAACAGGTGTGGCTCACCACACTATGAATATTTTTTGGGCATCGGAACCACTAAACTTTTTTCGTTTTCTGGTTGTTTTATTCAAACGGTATTTTCGCAGATGGAACAATGTTTCACCCGTTCATCGACAAATCTGAAATTCTGTATATATTCAATCCGGATACATGCAGGTAAAAATATTGTAAATCTTTTGATTTTGGTGAAACTTGGCTGTTTGCCTGACTTGCAGCAAATTATGAAATTCTGAATATTCTTTGTCGTCACTTGTGAGTTGACTTGAGTCAAGTGTAAACTGTCTGGAATAAATGCAGCTACCAGTAGTTAGCATATTACTGAAATTGCAAAGCAAAATTACTTCAAAATGACTAGTAATTAGCTGGTACAAAGAGCAAGATCAAAAATATGAAGTGCAGTGTTGGTAACAAGATATGAACTTGAAATGCAACAAATTTATTAAAAGGGGGAGTTTATAGTGACTGGTCAAAATATAAAAACTAATGAAGTAGATTTAGTAAAAAATTCTGACACTGTTTCTTAAAAACATCGAGGATAAAGGGTTGGTGGTGTTGGGTGGATGGTGGGGGCCAGAGGAGGCGCTGTGATGGTATATCATAACATTAAATGTGTGTTGTACACTACCTTGCTTTATTAAAAATGAAATTAACAAAGATATCAGCTGGGGGAGTAGGAGGGAGTGGTGGTCAGATTATTATTTACAACATTTTTCCAATTTTTTACAGGGTGGGGAACTTTTTATGTTTCAATACAGAAAAGTTTGAAATAGGTATTTTCTCCATTATCTTTCAGATCTCTGCCCTACATATTTAAAGAGGACGCGTGGTATCTAGATATACCGCTGCACCACTACTATCTTCCTCCTTACGTGTACGCCAACACAACCTATCATCCAGAAAATAAGGAGTTTTGTAATTCACGCTGCCTGTTCTCTGGCGTCTTCAACATATCTCAGTGTTCGAGAGGTAAGTTTGGTGTTAAAAATTATTGGATATGAAGAAAACGGTTGTTCACATCCAGGACCTACTTGAAAACCATGTAGGTCTCAGCCAACCTATCACCCTGCTTTTATTGTTATGCCCCTGTGATGTCAGGTTATATTTCAAATTTCTCTCCTTCAGTATCATGCTATGGTTTAGGTTGACACCGCTCACATTAACACTTTTCGACTGACCCAGCCACTGGTTATTCAAGGTGCCTTCTCTTCCACAGAGTAGATTGCCCAAATAGACAGTTTTCCTACCCACCTTCAGGCTGGACACAAGTGCCCACCCCTTCCTCCCCTTTCCCTCCTCCCCTTTCCCTCCTCCCCTTTCCCTTGTCCCCTTTCCCTCCTCCCCTTTCCCTTGTCCCCTTTCCCTCCTCCCCATTCCCTCCTCCCCTTTCTCTCCCCTCTTTTCCCTCAACTCCTCTCCTTTCCCTCTTCTCCTTTTTCTATTTTCTTTTTCCCTCCTCCCCTCTCCCTCCCCTCCTCTCCCTCCTCTCCCTCCCCTCCTCTCCCTCCCCTCCTCTGCTTCCTCTCCCCTCCTCTGCTTCCTCTCCTCTCCTTTCTCGCCTCTCCTTCCCCTCCTCTTCCTCGTCTCTCCTTCTCCCTCTCCTCTCCTTTCCTTCCTTCTCTCCTTTCCTTTCCCTCCTCCCCTTTCCCTCCTCTCCTTTCCCTCCCCTCCTCTCCTTTCCCTCCTTTCCTTTCCCTACTCCCCTTTCCCTCCTCTTCCCCTTTCCCTTAACTCTTCCCCTTTCCCTCCCCTCCTCTCCCTCCTTTCCTTTCCCACCCCTCCTCTCCTGTATTTTCCCTCCTCTCCTTTCCCACCTCTCCTTTCCCTCTTTGCCTTCCCCTCCTCCCCTTTCCCTCCTTCCCCCTTTCCTCCAAAGAGTGAATAGAGTTTGATGAGCTAACCCACTAACCGTCCTTTACCACCTACACCTTGTATTACTCCAGAGTTTTCTCATCCACAGGTGCTCCGCTAGGCCTTTCTAATCCACATTTCTTGTACGGCAGCAAGGATTTACAAGACTCTGTAGAGGGACTGAATCCTAATGTGTCTTTGCATGAGAATTTCTTTCAAGTCGAACCTGTGAGTATTGGCATTCTTGTTATTCCGTGAAATTTGAGATATACTGGAGAAATCTACAGGAATGAAATGAAGGATCGGCTAGGAGATTACAGTAGCTCACCCAGAAGAGGGGATTTGGGAGGGTATTCTGCCCTTGAGTACTGATTAGAGAAACAGGGGGGGGGGAGATGAAACAGATAAACAAATTAAGAAACAGAAAAACGGATTTATGAAGAAATCGGTGAGAATTATGATCAATTTTTTTTTTTTTTAAGAATGAGAACAGAACAGAGAACATCCATGAAACTCGGAATATGTTGCTCTTCACTGCTAATGCATTTTCTCAACTGATACAGTGTATAGCAGTGCGCTTTGCCGGGCAGTTGTTTCTCTAGGTCTGAATTCAAAATAACGTCCGATGTATAATAAATGGATAGATGTGTAAATATTGTTATGCGAAGTGATCCTGCTTGGAGCGAGAATTCATCATTTGTGAGTGTCCTGGTTATGATTTCCTTTCAGATTATGGGTATGCCATATATCTTTGCTGAGAGGCTTCAAATAAATCTCTTTGTGGAACCATATCCATTCTTATCGTGAGTTTGATATTTCTTCTTGATTATTCTTTGACGGTAAAGGAATCTATTATTAAATTGTAGTCGTTTTAAGATGTCACAATCAATATTTATGGAGTCTATGTACACTGTGTGTGATTTTAAAGTCTTGACTATGAGTAATAATTTAATTAATATTTTAGATAATATCTCTCTTTGATTTAAATTCAGTTTGATTTTTTTTCTTCCCCATCTCATTTATTTAAGAGTTTATGAGAGTATATGAGATTATTCAAGAGTATACGAGCATATTATTATATTCAAGAGTATTTATGTATATGGTACACAGTACACACTTGTATTTACAATTCTGGTAACTACATTTGAAATTGAAATATTTACAAAATGCGAAAAATATTTTGAATTTTTTTTTTTTCCCCCTCTTCTTTTATAAATATATATACATAAATTCAGTTTGATTAATTATCAAATAGTAAATAGATTACGACAACACACATATATATCTGGGCATCACCAGGGGTTACAAGAGGGTCGAATACCCCGGCATCCATCATCAAACCCTCTCAGGCCTTGTCCCAATTTGCTTTCAACAGCTTGATGAGAAGCAAAACCTATCTCACGAAACCCTTTACTTTTGTTAAGAGTACTCACGGCTTTAGTTTAACCTGGTTTCTGTTTTACCTTTCTTTTTCAATTTCAGGGATATGCAAAATGTTCCATCTTTCTACTTTCCTTTCCTGTGGTTTGAAGAGGTAGGTTTGAAAATGTTTACATCCTGATGTGATTCCTTAAAGAACCTCGGCTCACTTTAACCTGCTTTTAGTTGATATCGGGTAACGTTGAAGGTTTGAGCTCACACTTATCAAACCGATTTAAAAAAAATAAATAAATAAAAAAGCGATTTAAAAATAAAAAAAGCCTCTGAAGAAGATCCTGCTAGGATTGAAACGTCAGACCAACTTACTTTTACACGACTTAATAAAAGGAAGTATTAACCATGGTTTTGAAAATGAGAGCAAATTTTGTATAAAGTGACGCAGGGGGAGGGGCGCAGGGTGGATCCTAAGGTAGATACTAAGGGGTAGCCCTGGGACTTAAAAGTCTCATATTTGCCAGTCAGTAACTGTGACCTTTGCCCAGGATATATATATACAACACAAGTCCATGAACCAATAATATTGTTACAGGTTGCATAGAATAGAATATTAGATGTCTTACTGTTAAAACGACTGCTACCTCATCCCTCCCCCTGATCTATCCTCCAATCAAATGAATTGCAGAAACGATTGCTTGTATCCAATTTTCCGTGTCAAATAATCAGCCTTTTCATGATTTTTTATTTTTTCCAGAAAGTAACAGTGAGGACAGAGGATGCCATGAAATATAAATCGACCATCTTGGTGATAAATACGGTAGTCTTTGCATTAAAGATAGGATTATCTATCTTTGGAGGCTGTCTTATACTAGCGGCTGGGACTCTTTTAACTAGGAAGATAGTCTACTCTTCTCGGGAGAGAAGTGTGGCAAAGGTTTGTTACATTCTGTTGATTAATTTTAATTAAATCTAATAATTGAATAGTTGCTGCAGCAAAATTTAAAAAAAAAATTTTTTTTTCTCTTTCAATTATTTTTGTTTGAAGCAAAGTTTCTTCTCAGTTATCTCTGTTTATTGATAATTTAAAATGGGAATCAAACATGCAAATCTTCTGTCTAGCAATATGAGCCTGTTCTTTTTTTTTTATCTTTTTTTTTTTTATTGTATTCATTTTATTCATTATTTATCCTTTGCCTTGGTTGTATGTGAATGAAACTGGGATTTGGTCCCTGGTTACACCACCATGTGTATGCAAAGTACTGTGGCTTTAGGCTGGCATTTTAATGTGGTATTTTGCAGTGTAACATACAAACACATTAAGTGCTAAAGGTCCCAGTATTTTCTTTGCAGTGTCTCCAAGTGACCAAACCATTTTGTAATAAATGTTGAATTATTTCAAATGACTCACACGTTGTTGCAACCAAGGCAGGTGTTTTAATACAGCTGTTTGGTATTAATACTTCAATTTCAGGAAAACTATCAAGTGTTTCAACCCATTTGGATTATTCAACAAATTTAAATGACTATTGTTTAATAGATGATAAAGACATCTTATATCTCACACGACAATTTTATATCAGATATGATTACTTTGACTATAGGAATGACAGAACTTTTTCCCATTTTCTTCCCACTATTTTAGGGATCCAAGCAACATCTTTTGTCAAGGAACAGTGACAATAGTAACCATAGCAACAGTAACAACTCCCATATGGTTGTCAATGAAAGATCCCCCCTCTTGCCGACAATTTGAAGATAAACTCTGACTTCTTTGAAAGCTTTCAGGGAAAAATGGAAATGGGGAATTGCAGATTGCTCGGAGAAACCTACTGCTGTAACCTGTAGATCTGTAGACTTCAAGCTTAAAAAGAAAGTCTGATGATATTGAAAGGATCTTTTGTAAGCTCCAGCAATTCTGTTTTTGTTTTGCCAAATGTTGTAAAGTATCATTGTAAGTGTTTTGTTATTGCAAGAGTTTATCCAGGTTGAATCAAGTAGAGATTCATCGCTCATTGGAACATTCACCGTGGTAACGGCGAATGTAATCTTTGAAAGCTAGGTCATCAGTATTGCTTGCCCCTCAAATCTGCTAGAAGTTCAAATAATGGTCACCTCTGTTACAACTACAACAAACATTTTGACTACCAGTTTTTCATCATCAAGATATGTAATCTTCTAAGTCACCACTCCTCGTTGACTGGGAATTATTTGAGATATTAACGATCAGTATCAAGCAATTTTGAGCATGCTAAAAATTTAGGGTACTATTAATGATCTTTAAGCCTAGTTTTTTGGAAGTGGATGTAGGCAATACATTGTAATGTACATGTATCGTCTCACACAGCAGACTAAATCCCACAGATACCTTGATTGACATTTGACACTTTTCTTGATAGTATTGTTATTGAAATGGACCCAAAAGGCTTAAGAAAAGGAGTGGACAGTCAAACGAATGACAGAAGACACCAGTAGCTGCGGTTGACGTAATCTATTCTTACAATAAAACAGCCTCTGTAAAACAACATGAATATGCGAATATGACCTCATTAGTATGCAAACAATTAATATAAATGCTTCACACTTTCTAGTTTAACTCTCTTCTAAGTTTCTAAATATCAACATAACAATTTTCCCTCGGTTCATGTAATATAACTCTCAGAAAACATCAGTATCAATGATAACATGCACAGAGTAAAACTGCATGGATCTGTATGAACGGAAAAGAAACTTTATTTACAACATTTACACTTGACCCTTGACATGATAACTCACCAGGCTAAAACTAGATACAAGGTTTTGACTTCAGCAAATGGCAAGCATCATAGTTGGTAGATACCCAAGGTAGAGGAGAACTCACACCAAACCTGTTTGAATTAAATATATACCAGTTTACAGTCTATGTCCTTTTACTGAAAATTATATAATCTGCGTTCGGTTGAATCCAAAGTCACAACAATTTAGTTCAGTTGAATAACAAACAGTACAAATCTTACATAACTTTACAAAACTCTGTCAATAAGCATAGTCTTTAATCAAAAACATTTAATCAAACAATTAAATAAGTTTTAACACCTTGCAATCCCATTCAACACATATTAACGTATACCGTAGCAGAATTCATACATTGGGAACCAAAACAACACTTTGATACTCCCACTTAATAATACTGAAAGTGCGCCGCCATTTTGACAAACAAAAATGCCAGGCTTCCATAGCACTTCAACCCACACCTATTACGTAATGGCACATTTACCTATCCTAACATGAGCACTGTTACAACAAGAATAATCTAATATTACGATCCATCGGAATGATAAATAAACTTAAACATGATATCAATATACGTACATCATTTCTAGGACAATAAATCTTAAGAATACGAACATTGAAATAAGTAAGGATATGATCATTGAAAGAAAATATACGTTCTCACGAGTCCCGAATTTCTAACGATAACATTCGTGGAACCCCTATACCAAGTATATCATTGAAAAGCTACAGACAGCTTCATTGATACAGAGTCATAAGATTCGATCAAGAATTACAGAATTACCTCTGCCACGGGAGTAAGTACCAAAACATTGCCAGGTAGAATTTAACACCACTACATTATTGTTTGCAATTTGCTGAAATATATTATTTCTACGTCCTTGTGATGCCTCATTGGGAACGTTGTTCAACTCGCTCAAAATAAGGTAAAAAGATTTACTTTAATGCCACCGTTTGTTATTTTCGTACTGTTTTAGAAAGAAAAAAGTTGCACATAGTAGATGGATGATTAGTGTCAGATTTTTATTACACCAATGATCTTTACTACTGTGTGTTCTTTCGTCGTGTCCCCAAGATGAACTGTTTAAAAAATAAAAAAAAGATGTTATAAAATGTATTAGCCAAACTCGCATATATTCATGGAAAAGAGGGGATTGTCTTCAAGTCTGGTTGTTGGAAGAACTTCCTTTTTCTACATGACGAGAAAGAAGATAAAGGGAGAAAAAAAAGTTCATAGGAATCCTGTGAATATAAATCCGATTAATATTCAATGTTATTCATATTTCTTTTATTACCTCCATTTCTGCGATTTCCATGTCGACCTTTGTCGTTCATCTCATCGCATCTGACAGAAGAAGTTTCATTTGTCAAGGTGTTGTAACGAGTAACGGAGATCACTGGTTATTTCTTGATCAGAATTCTTTGTTTTCTTGTGTAAAGAGGATTTTTCAGCTTAAAATTTTCTTTTCAAACTTAATTGTTGGTTAACTAATCCTGTCAGTCCGTAAGACATTCTCTAAGACCCGTTGCACGTGACCAGTTTCATCTCAACCGTCACAACTTGCAAACTCGTAGTATATGGTATCGAGCAAATGTGCCTCATGCTTTAGGACATCAACTTAGCAAATTTGAAAAAGTCTCATCTACCGTTGTCGGGACAACTGAACATGTGGCATTTTCCTGATTGGCATTCGGCAACGGTTGATGACTAACAATGTCAAGTTTCAAAAATATCACAGGGATATAATATATTGAACGTGACCTATACAAGCACCGGTGGCCAACGAGAAACGGTTGTTTTGAGCGCTTGTCAGTTGTTATGCGGGGGGTGGGGGATGGGGTGGGAGAGGCTCAGTGGTGAGGTGGGTCTTGACGACTATTGAAAACTAGGTCGTGGAGTTGAATATGGGCAGTGTGCGACCTGCTTAAGAGAAGCTTTTTGTTTTGTTTTTTTCAGTACTATCATAGGGACTGACTTTAGGTCGTCCGTTTGGCTTTAAAAGCAATCTTTTCTCTCGTTTTAAGGACTTAAAGGCTGTATTATTTTGAACAGGCCTTTGACAAGAATCACTGACATATAATTGTCTGTACTCCTCATTCAGATCTCTCGTGTTAACGACCGTCTTGATTAATATCACAGTTTAGGAAATAATAAATGATTGAATTTAACGTGTGAGAAAGAAAAAAAACTTGTCAGACAATGTTAAAAAGTATACCAGTGAGTAGCAATGTTTGGGTGAGGATCGCAGCAATAAACGTACAACTGAACACTTAAAAAACGATGAGAAATTGATGACTTGAAGAGTGGCAAGATAAATATTCCTCAAGTTCGTTTGTTGCTGTGTTGACTGTTTTGTGGTAAAATTACATGTCATTGTTCAAAATGGGCCTTGTCTTAAAGGCCTGTGTTAAAGTGTGTGAAAGAGCCAAACATAAAATGTTAGCAGCTGGTTAATATCATTCCCTTTTTTTTTTCTTCTCTTTTTTTTTGACAATTTATTAACCATTGGGCAGTATAATATAATTATCTGCTTTAATATTCTTTCCTTTTTTTTTCCTCCTTTTTTTTTTTTGGACCATTTAATGGATTGAATGTCAAAATGTGAAAAGGTGAAGTCTTAATTGTTTTCCACGGTGTGCAATCATTCGTTAATTAAAGGTCTACGGAGACCTATAAACAACAATGTGCTAATCACCCTAATAGGCACTACAACTCCCACCAAAATTCATCAAGAATTTACCATTCAAAAAGTCTTTACTTAATTCTAGTTTTATCTATGAATAAACATTAGCTAATTATGCACAATGATGATATCAAGGGAGTGACTGCCTAATTTTCAGTTAAGTTATTTCTTCTTTTTTTGTACAAGCTTTGTTTCAAGGACACTGAACGCAGGTGTGTGGCCTGACGGGATTTATTGAAATATTGTATTGTCCTCTTTGAAAGAGGAACATTACATTATTCCAATGATAATATGAGGGCTTTTAAGTAAGAGTTAACCCTCTTAAGCGCTAAAATAAGAAATTTTGATGAATGCAACACTCCACTGACTCCATAGTTGGCACATATTTAATGAGTTTCCTAGATAAATCAAAACTTCAAATGTGTGTATCTTGGAAATGAAAGGAGCTTTTCAAAAACTATTAACAGATTTTGAATGAGATTATCACACACAAGAAATGTACTGAATATGGGGCTAGGTGTCTGTAGTACTAAAATGGTTTTATCCTTTTTCTTTACAAGACTAATGGAACTATGCAAAGTTATGAACCCCAAAATTTGAATAGATCCCAGCCAAATTCCATCCACTAATGGAATGATCCTATAGAAAGCTAGGAGAGCAGGAACGGTTACTGACAATTACATACCTGATTTGCAATTCTCTGAACACTCATTCAGACAGAGAAGGCTTGATATTTAAGCAAGTGTTCATCCAGCACGCTTAGAGTTTCAAACAAACTTCTGTGGGTTGCCTGAACCTTGAAATTCACTCAAAGTTAAAACTAAACTAAACAGGACTAAATTAATTGGAAGTGAGTTTAATGTAAGCCTTATCAACTGTAGCCTAATTTCTCCCATAATCATGTCTAGTGTACATAATAATCATCTAAATGGATTGTCAATACAACATATATAAATGGAATGATCCTTGAGCAATATTCTAACTTTCTCAGAAAATCATGTCAAGTGTGGATGATAACGTAACAAGGATCATCAACAAAACATGCTAAATAGCTCCCCAAGCCGTAAATGGAATGTTCTTATAGAGAGCTAGCTTTCTCACATAGTTATATAAGGTATTGATGATAACATGACATGACATCGATTGAAGGCAAAGCATGCTAAATGCATCTCCCTCCTTCATAAATGGAAGGTTCCTATCGTGATCTAGCTGTCTCACTTAATCATGTCTAGTGTTGATGACAACATAACATGGATAGTCAAAATACGTGCTTAATGATCCCATAGCCATAAACGGACGGCTTCTATAATAAGCTAGCTTTTTCCAAAAATGATGTCAAGTGTTGATGATATTAACATGCGAAGATACTGCTAGGATCGAAACGTCAGGCCAACTTACTTTTACACATTCTCTTACACAGGCTCTCTAGTGGATAAGCAGTTTGCTAACAGTTTTATTTTACTATGATATATTAACATGGCGGATAGTCAACAAAACGTGCTAAATTTATCCTCTAGCCATAAATGGAATGTTCTTGTAGAAAGCTATAGCTATCTCACACATGGAATTTGGACTGAATGTGCAGTTGCAGCAATATATCAAGAGATTTTGGAAGCAGTTTTGGGTGTAAATGATTTTGTTATCTTGTAGTATTCGGGATATAGTCATATTTTATAGTCTCTGGTTTCTTTCTCTCAATTTTCTGTAAATTGCACGTACTGACTACCGATTTATACAGACGACAGCACTAACAGGCCGTATGTGTTTCCTGCCATCTTAAGAAATTATACCATCATGCCTTAGTCTTCAGAATAAAGACTGTTTACAATGATAGCATTCCACCACTACATAGCTAATTAGCACATAATTATAACTGTTCTCATAAATGATTGAAAATTTTAAAAATTGGGACTATAGAATCACCATATTGGTTCCAGGGCATGACTAACACATGTTGCCCTGTTTTTACGATGATCAAAGAAATATAAGATAAACCAAATCATTTTACAACATTTTCAATCCTGCATGATAGTAAAGTTTTCCAAGAGGAAATTTTGTCATTTACCAAATCAAATTTGATTTTGGAAATGTTTAGCAATATGCAGAAAAACCAAAGGAAAAGGGATAAGACTAGTGTATGCAATGGTTGTAGCACTTTCACTATCAATTTTGTCTTCTGATATTTTGTTTTTTATCGTCAATTTCCTTTTTATACTCATTAAGTTTGTTAATGATTGTGTCATGTATGTAGAAATGCCTGGCCTTTCTTTTGACATATTTCATCTACTACACAGATTAAATAAAAAACAAAACCATAGCATTATTATGTGTTTCTTTTCATTTTATCTCAATTCATATGTTATGTTATGTATGTTACATACTTCTATAAATCAAATTGAATATGTGATTATATCCTGTTGCAATTCTTGTCAACCGCCTTCTCCAGCCAAAACTGTGTTTTCACCCCAGCAACCCCCCCCCCCCCCCCTCCAGCAACTATCTTTGGCTTTACAAAACCATGTGTGCAGTTTGTATAAACATACACCTTGCATGTACCGTGGCCAGCCAACAGGGTGAGGAGAATCTCTCCCCAACCATGGCTATCACAATATGTAACCTTTGTGTCATTGTCATAGAGGTGCTAACCTGACGATCAAGTACCTCAATAAATCTGCTAATAAATTTTCCCCGTTGACTTGTGTCCGCTGCTATTAATGAAGAGATGGACAGTGGCGCCCTATAGTAATTTGATTCCCGGGGAGCCAAGCAGAAGACTAAATGTTTGAGCATGCCGAAAACGAAAAGAGAAATATAATAGTTATGTAGGGGTCAATATTTATTATTGTTATTCGCGTGCGTGCTACGATATAGGCATTACTGAGCAAGTGACGATACCTACATGACTGGACGTTGAAAAATTTTATCTAGTCTTGTTGTACATTTGCAGTTGCAGACTAGCTGCGTGGCCAACTTATTCTGAACCTGTCACGGCGCTCACAAGCGCCCTCACTCTGTATGTACCCACATGACTACTCCCTGTTGTGTTGTCCGCCCCAAAAACTAACACCACGAACAATCGGAAATTCTTCCGAATATTGCAAGCATTTCACGCGCACTACAATACTGCGTATTTGCAGGCAAATTAAGCTCTGGTTTCTTTATGTGTGTGTGTGTGTGTGTGACGTCTTGCTTGTAAACACGATATCTCAAGAAAACAAGCTTGGACCAATGTCATATTTGGTGTGTAGGAGAACCGAATTGAGTAGAAAAAGCTTATTGCTTTTAAAGGAGGTCAAACGTCATTTGAGGTCACCAGGGGTCAAATTGTGAAAACGTAAACGAAATCTCAAGAGAGGAGGCTCGGACCAATCTCATATTTAGTTTGTAGACTGTAGTGTCATGTTAAGTACAAGAAGCCTAATGTTTTTTGTGGAAGTTAAATGTCATTTGGAGTCACCTGTATGGGGTCAAATTTTGGAAACGTTTTATAATCTCCCACCGACCAGCCTATCATAGATAACATGTGGGCTACACCTTATTAGAATATGAGAGGCTGTTCGCAACTGGAAATTGGCTTAAGGGCATCCGTAGATACGAATCAAGAAGTCTCCACCAAATCTCATTGACTTAGGCCTAAGTGTGTCGCTAACCTACATCGCTAGATTCGCTGCATACATTTCCTGTGCACAAAGGTGTGTAATGAACATTGTACTGTTTGTACATTCTTAATGTATTGGAATCATTGTGAAAAGTCGGTATTATTTCTTTGCTTCCGTTGTTGAAGATTTCCGTTGTATTTCGCAATTATCGAGATTCAGTGCCAAATACAAACTTCAGGTTTGGATGTAGTTATGTTGAGGAAATGACAAGGCGCCGTTTACGAAAATTAACTGTCGCCTAGGTAGATGTTTCAGAGGCAAGACAGACGCGAAATCTTGGGGACCAGGGGTAAAATTCACCCTGCACCTCCTTAATGTACGGCTTGTATGTGTACCACATTGAGTAGAAGAAGCATGTTGTCTTTGATAGAGATCAATATGTATACTGAATATACGATCCATTGATGACTTGATCAAGTCCATTGGTGACTTGAAGTTTCCATCTCGGTCATCAGCTGCAAATGTGAATATTGTTTGTCATATCTCATTGCTTTTTGCTGCACTACCTAGATTGAAATATGTTATTTAACCAGGCGAGTATACACAACAGCATAGTGTGTCACATTCATTATAAGATTATTCATGAAGCATCATTGAAACCACACTGCAGGTTTGCTGTCTGGTTTCTAAGTTAGTTTTAGACATCAAATTATGACATGCTCATATGTAAGTCACCATATTAATACGATCATGCCCTTATAACATGCTGATATAAATGTCGACATTCTCATAAAGCTGTAACGGGCAGGTTGACCTCCCCACCCCCCCCCCCCTCCACCAAAGTATTCCAGTCCCGTAAAAGTTCCCATATAGGGGCGCAGCAGCTAAATAAGCTTCAGTTGCTGTGAAATAAACTTACACCATGTTTAATTTAGTTTAGTAGAAAAAAAAGATCAGGAGGGACACTCAAGTCCCCATCAAGGACCCTATTGGAGTAAAAAAAAACTGAAGACACAAAAACTCTGACCCGATTACAATGCTTAAGAGTGCTTTTCCAAAGCATTCTTAAACCCATTCACACTACTTGTGTCACTCTCGGGTAAGATTATCCATATTTCATTCATTTCACAAGCTATCAGCTTATCTTTGTGAGTTGAATGTGCGTCTTTCGCGAATAATATCCAATCAAGACGGTGGCTACAAAAACCAAGTTATAAATAGGGTAAATCATGGGCAGTTGGTTTTAAGAAGGGGAAATCCCCATCCCATACAATGAATCATAGTTTCATGCGTAGGGATGATATGAAAAGTTTATTATTAATTTAATATCGGTTTCAACTAACTTTTAAGAACTGTTCTGGTACGGAGAACAGTCACAAAATTTCATTCTTATTAATATCTTAACGGGTATTTTAAGAACTATTTTGGTGAAAACAGCAGTAACAAAGTTTCATTCTTATAAATATCTTAAAGGGTACTTCAAGTTAGGACAGATGAGATCCGTTAAGGAGGTAAATAAACTTGCTGTTAAATAACTTGATCCTGTTTACTCTCTCCTGCTTTGCAGGCTATGGGGATCCTGAACACCCTGTAACATAACATAATAATTGACATGAGAGCTATCGGACAGCACTGCAGATTAACTTCCAAAGGACCCCAGCCAGGGCTTGGAATCACCATCCACACGAGTTTAATTTTCCGTGTTTTACTGACGCGGTGATTAGAGAAAAAACTTGTGTGGGTTGAAGCACACCTGGGCATTTGAAATTGAAATTCTCTCTCTCATGTATTGTTGCAAAATATCTGAAAATGCTTGATCTTTCTTGGGCCTTCTCACCATGAACCTATAGCCTTGAGATACATTCCAGTATAATTCCTTGTTGTGCTCCAAAATCGATACGGAAACGAACAAGAACTATTGAACAATTCTGCAGAAATTCGGGGGGGGGGCGGGGCGGGGTGCATGGGGGGGTGGGAGTAGACTACACCCTCAGCCAATAACAGTATTAAGTTGTTATCAGGGGAGTAGCCAGTATGTAGCACTGTAGGCCCGCGCCTACACTTTTTATGGCCAAGTTATCGGTTTTTTAAAAACACCCATATAGTTCAAATCCATACGCTTGCTGGACGAGTTTAAGAGTCTAGACAGGAAAAACTATTGAAATGAACGTAGTAAGAATATGGCTAAATTAGGTGACCTATTCTTCTGTCATCTAGGCTGTCATTTCCATCGCGTGCCGTTTCATTCAACACTCTACCCGCCGAAAAAATACATGCGTTCTACAACGAATGAAGAGAGACTCAGTGGTTTGGCACTCATGCACATCCACAGAGACTTTGCAATTGGCGATGATGTTGTCCTGAAGAAATTTGCATCAGATGGCAATCGTCGGATAGCTCTCGCCTTCTCTTATTAGGCTAACTTAGGCTAAACATTTACTAGCTACAGTTGTATCATAGACAATTCCTGGCTATAGTTGTATCAAAGACATTTCTGGCCTATCTTTTTATCTTCAAGTAGGCTATCAGAAGTTGAAAAGTAAGACTACTCTGTACATGTAGCCTACCTTGCTAATTTTAAATACATTAAGTAGTATTGAATTACGTACTATTTTAACCTCGTTTGTTTTTTGGGTTTAAGATGAGTGATATTGAATGAGGTGTCTCAAGTTAGCAAGAGGCCAGGGAACCAGAATGAACACTCGGGAAGGGCCGTTTCCGGCCATCTGGAGGTTTGTAAAACCAAAAAATTTCTTGTACGCTCCGCGCCAACTGATGGTGGCGCTCTGCTCAGATAGTCGTGCCTACAACTTGATAAACCTGGCTACGCCCCTGGGATAAAGTGAGCTAGTTGTCGCTATAATTGGTTTGTTTATTTTGCGAAACGTTGCTCAGTTCGTTACTGCAGCCTGGGTCTCGAAATCGATCAACATCCTTCTTCTAATAGCCCAGCAAACACAAAAACGTTTTTAAAACGTTATTAAAACGTTTCGTCTTTTGTTTTGATAACGTTATTTGTGGTGTAATAAATATGTCACGAAAACGTTTTCAGGCTATTATTTCAAAACATTTTTTCTTTTAAACATGAATATAACATTAATATCTCATGAAAACGTTATTCCGACGTTTTTATAACACCACATTTAACGTTATAATAAAAACATATTTTAGAGGCTCTTTAAAAAATGTTATGATAACGTTTTGTGTTTGCTCGGAGGGCCTATAGTGAATATACGCCCCTGGTATAGTAGCTCTGTCACCATTTCCATTTCGTGAAAGAATTAAAATTGTATGAAAATTTGGTTGAGTATGAAGCGTGTCACATGGGAAGGGGAAGGGGGGTCGTACCCTCTCCCCAAGTACGACCCCCCACCCCAAAGGTTTGCCCGTGTTGTGCAATATATATGTGGGTTTCTGCATTTCCAAGCCCTATCAATTTGATGCCCGATTGAGGATCATGTTGTGTTGCAACGAGTCATGGTCCGATCGAAAGATAATGCAAAGAAGCTAATCAATATAGTTGTGACGATCTAGATTCATGAAAATTAATGTTATTGACTCGATCTCGAAATGAAACGACTCGATGCCACGTTTGCCACCATCCCAATCCCACCTCCATCCAGTTCATTCAAATATGGTTGTGATCCTCACTATAAAATATATAGCTTTCCGTAAAAGGCTAGATCATTATTTTAATACAATAAAGACCTTGGCGGCACAATGCACGTGTATATCGCAGGAATGCACGCAGACATGTACCGCAATATGAAATAACAATTTACGTGCAGCATACATGACAGTATCCAGGCCATACACATTTATACAAGAGTAGCACCAGCTTTGGCCTAGCCTTAATTCTGAACGGTTCTTTGCCCGCTGTGAAGTAATTCTAGAGAGATTGTTCCCTCAGAATCGAACCAGCTGAACAATGGCAGAAACTAGTGTTGAACTGGAAGAAGAAAAGATTGAGTTGTTGCGTGGAGACAAAGGTAGTGCCATGTAACTTCGGTAGGCTAGGCCTCAAGTATGGCTGTCTGCTAGTAGTAGTAGAAAATAACATTCAGGCCTAAACTGCCGATGCACATTCAAGACGAAACCCCAGTAAATATTTAGCGTAAAGAATGCGCTCAATTACATAATACATACCAAGATAAGAATTTACTCCATATGATACAACACAAACTGCCAGTGGTGATAGTCTAAAAACTCCTGCATTGCAAATATTGCAAATAATCTGTTGGCCTAAGTTATGCTAACACTAGTAACAGTAGCATTAACAGCCACTAACATAGGCTACCTACAGGCTACAGAATATCAATACTGAATCCCTGTTACTGGCTTAACTTAGAACAATACAAGTTAATTTTGCCATGTCCAGTGGATGTGATGTGATCAAACACATACACTAGGATCATTGAAATGAATTGTGAAACTAACTTGATGCCTTACTGTTACTGTGTTAGGCCTTTAGTGGGTTGGATTATAATGTTTCGAATGAGGTGTAACAGAAGTGTTAGACACCACCATCGATCCCAGAAAATACACACACAGCTTGTTCCCGTCGGTAATTAGACACTAATGTACAGTCGGTACATACAGCTGCGGTCAATACCCACAGCACAGTGTACATACCAAAGAAGGATGGACATCTCAGGTCCAGATAAAGAAAACAGGGTATCACGTCTCATTACTGTCTGCATTTTGTAGCGAAAGTCTTCACTTGCAAGCAATGGAAAGTTAACTTTTTAAAGATGGCGGCACGCTGTTTGGGCAAGTCTTCAATGCCTTTAAGTTGAATTTGAGCATGTAGCATAAATTCACCCACCTTATTTCTTCGGGCAACTCTCTCGGTTCAGTTCTATGCAGTGGTACTTTGATCCAATCCAAAATATAAAGTGTAACATCTGTATGAATCACAGGGCTACAAAGTTCCTAAACACTGGGGGAGGGGACAAACTAAAACGAATGACCGAATGACAATTGACTTTGTACAGGGTTAATTATCATTCACGAATGACAGCGAATGACAGCGAATGACAACGAAGGACAGTGTTGAGAAGAGATAGAATGATTAACGGAGTGGAGTAAATGGGGTTATTGGTTTTCTGTGCAAAAAATGATTTGAGGAAAATCGCATGATAAGTGGTTGCAGGGTTTTGGTGTAATTTACGGATAGAAACCACGGAAAGTTTTGTGTGAGAATGCGCTGAGTGGTGTGCTTTTGACATTTACCTCTGTAGATTAATATAGAAAGATATTTGAAGCCGTTTCAATTAAGATTATAGTATTGTTAGTTTCTAACAATTATTATCGGAAAAATGACGTTAAATTTACTTTTTAAAAATCAGACTTACAGTTTCGCTTACTATAAAGTGCGTTTGTCTCTTGTCCGTACTTTACTAGATCTGTAAGCCACGCACTTCAGTCGCGTCCACTCGGTTTGCGTGGCTTTAATATACCCACAAAGTCTGAACTGTGAAATCCGGTTGAAGCAATTGTCTGTGCTGTCATTACTGTCATTGGTTTCAGTCAACGCAATTTTTTAGTGTGTACAACATATTGTCATTCGTTATGTGTAACGCAATTGTCATTCGTTTTAGTAACACCCTGGGGGAGGCATGGAACTATGGACAGTAAGAATTCCCACATAAACCAATGGCAGTAGAGAAGTTGTCCCCATGAGAAAAATTTGTAAATGGTCGGGAAATATAAGGATAGAAGTGACCATATACACTAAAAATATACACAGATTGTAGTGAGGAACAAAACAGTGGTATGATGTCTACGATGCCATTGCCAGGGTTTGCTAAGTTGAAGAGAACAATTTGAAAAACTTCCTACTGAAAAACTTAGGTGAAGCTTCTTCATAAAGAGAACAATCCAAAAATTGTCCTACTAAAAAACTTAGGAGAAGCTTCTTCATTCCTAAAAATAGGGGGTACCTTGTAAAATCCTAGAATAAACATTCCCCCCCCCCCCAGTTATAGTATGGTGGACGTTCGTCGAAAAATGAGGGCACTAAGCCAAAAGAAATACACAGCACATTAAAAGCAGAGTCGCTACAGGCCTATCTGATCCTATGCAGAGTATATGGGGTCGCCTTCAGGAAACTGCTGACGTCCCTTAGCAGCTATTATCACCTCTAAGGATTGTTATGGATAGTTTTAATGAGTTTGTGGTAAAATTGAGTGCGAGTCTAATGAACAAATAAATAAAAAAGTCACTACTAACTAAAGGTGTGCTCTATTGGTATCTGTATCAAGACAGTGATATATAATGAATATTTAAAGAGGCGATTAACATGAATCTGGCAAGATGTTTCTAATACCAGTTTGTGTCACTACATCATGGGTGCACACAACTTCTACTTGTCGCAATATTGTATCCTGGATGAACAGTAAGCGTCACTTCAACATGTTAATATCCTTTTAAAACAAACTGAAATCATTTCTGCTGTCCATATTTGCACAGTCATATACTTCCTTCATGATAAAGTTAAGCTAGAATCCTTAAAAGTTAGTTTAATACAGCTTTTGAAACAGAGTCACCATTTACAAAATGTTTACCTGACGAGCATATCACTGCTGTCCATCTTATTTTTATGACCTCAGAAATTGTGACTATTATATTTCAATTTTTTTTTTGGTACTTTGTTATGTTGACAGAACATGTGCTTTTCTGGATAGACTTGGGATTGAATGACTGAAAGATCACTCCCTTACAGGAAATAGTTTTAGTGCTTAAAATATCCACAGCAAAATTTCTTTGAAGTTAACAGATTTGGTCTACAGTACAGTATATATGCCAACAAATATTGAAAACCTTAGGTTTTGTGTGTGTGCACCACACTCAAGAACCTGTGCAGTGATTTTTTCCTCACTGTACTAGTTTGTGAAAGGGACACAATTTCTGCAAAGCTTTCTGCGACAAGAGAAAATGTTGTGCTTGCCATGCACTGTCCAGATGATAATGGTAATAATCAGTGAGTGCTTATAAATGATACTTTGTAGGCTTATTTTGTCTGTTTTCCATTCCATTCAACAGGCCTTGGGTTCAACATTAAAGGCGGAATAGATCAGCCCCACATCTCTACAAGTGAAGGTATATTTGTGACAAAGATCAGGGAGGATGGTGCGGCAGCCGTTGATGGAAGACTCCAAAAAGGAGATAGAATTTTAGAAGTAAGATTTTGTCATTGGATCGGGAATTGCACTGATCACTGCGTTTTTTTTTAAATCGTTAGAAATCTGTATGTATTTTCTAGGTACTTGAACAATCAAGTTATTACACTAAAATGCCTGTCTGTTCATTGTGGTGCTACAGTAGCTTCTTGTTTTGGATGTGGGTGAGGGGGGGGGGGGTCGGGGAGGGTAGTGGGATAGAGAAAGAAAGTGAGTAAAGGAAAAGAACCCTTAATTACAATGAATTAGTGATAAAGACTTTGGACGTAGCTCTCACCTTTATTGAAACATTGAATTTACAGAGCTCTGCTATTTGTGTGTTTATTTTCGTTTGCAACCTCTACTGCAGCTTGCTCAAAGTAAAATTGTAATAATTAAAACCAACACACTCTCATAATTTCTTCAGCACTCAAAATGAATTTTAATTGTAGAATAATGAAGAAAATAGAAAATGCTGTTTTATGCTGACAAAAGTCAACTGGTGATAGTCATACCTGTATATGTAAAGGAAGGGTCAAAAGTTACCATATTCTTTCACTTTGCACTATTCACTTTTGTTTTGTTTTTTTCTCTCAAATTTTTTGTCTTTATTTGACAGTTGATAATTCATGTTTTACATTCTCTTCCAAACAGATTAATGGCACTGATGTTACCAGGGTTCAGCACAGTATAGCTGTGGACTTATTCTTATCGGCCGGCGATAAAGTAGTCCTCGTCGTTCGACATGGTGCAGAAGAAGCTGCACAGGTACAGTTTACTTTTCAATATTGGTTTTAGCTAATGGATTTATGTGGAGTTGTTGCATTTATTTTAATGAAAATCACAGTATAAGGTTTCATGCTTAGAATTGTTGTTTGTTCCATATTTGCCCTAAAAGCCCGGAAGGAAGGATTATGAATTTTTTGTTTTGCAAATGTTGTTATGACCAAGATCTATATTTAGAGGGTCTTTATTTAGACATTACACTGGTCAAAGGCACCACTTGGGGGATCTGAAATAATAGGGAAGACCATGGCCTCTATGGTTAGAGCAATGCCTCCAGCCATGTTATAAGGGCTGTTCATGAAAATCAGTAAATCAGTAACTGGTTTCCTGAAAATTGACATTCCTACAGGCCTGTCAGATTATCTCAGAAAGTGAAATAATGAAATTATGAATAATACAAACTCTGCCAGCCCGCTGGGAATCCTACTATTTCCCAGTTTTCTCTCAATTTTTTGTCTCTTCACCCAACGTTCCCTTCTTTTCAATCCACAATACATACCTATGTTTCCGACTCTTTGAAGTTGCATTGCTCAACATGATTTCAAACTTCCAGTGACTCTCTTTGAAAGCATGCATATCACCTTTTTGATTCTAAAGTCATCAATGATTGGGAATATTTTTTTTTGCTTTTGTGGTCATCTAAGTATGTTCTCAATAGTATTCACAAAGTATGTTCTCAAGAGTATTCACACATTCAATACAAACCTGAATAATGTTTTTAGGCCTCCTTTTATCACTAATCTTTCATTCTATTGTTTCCTCACTTTCCTACTCTTTTCTTCATTTTCATAATTTGTACATTTGACTGACTTTTCATAAATGTGAACTGGACACCTACCCCTCTTTCAAGTCTTTGCCTCCACTTACTCCTTTATTTGATACGGTGAACTCCGGTTACGCTGCTACTGAGTACTGTAAGTCCAGTTATGCTGCTGCTCAGTACTGTAAGTCCGGTTATGCTGCTGCTCAGTACTGTTAGTCCAGTTATGCTGCTCAGTAGTGTATGTCCGGTTATGCTGCTGCTCAGTACTGTAAGTCCAGTTATGCTGCTGTTCAGTACTGTTAGTCCAGTTATGCTGCTGTTCAGTACTGTAATTCTGGTTATGCTGCTACTCAGTACTGTCAGTCCAGTTATGCTGCTGCTCAGTACTGTTAGTCCAGTTATGCTGCTGCTCAGTAGTGTACGTCCGGTTATGCTGCTGCTCAGTACTGTAAGTCCGGTTATGCTGCTGCTCAGTTCAATAAGTCCAGTTATGCTGCTGCTCAGTACTGTAAGTCCGGTTATGCTGCTGCTCAGTACTGTTAGTCCGGTTATGCTGCTGCTCAGTAGTGTATGTCCGGTTATGCTGCTGCTCAGTTCAATAAGTCCAGTTATGCTGCTGCTCAGTACTGTAAGTCCGGTTATACTGCTGCTCAGTACTGTTAGTCTTGTTATGCTGCTATTTGATGAAAAAGGTTTCGATCATTTGTCATTACAGAAAGAGGAAGATTTACAAAAAGGTGACGCAGAGAAACCTCTCCCCGGTGACGAGGATGACAAATCTGATGGTAACAAATTGTTTGGTGCAATCGGGGGCATCGTAGTCACAGTAGGAGTAGTACTCATCGCCTTCTACCTTTGGAAAAGAGCAAATTAATAAGAAATGAGACTTAAAAACCATTAGAGCAGGCAGTGGATGGATGAATGGAAGACTGGAAGATCTATAAAACAGAGGGGAAAAAAATCAAGATGTGAGGCGGCTCTTGTCGACTGTTTGGTATCGTTTTTTACTGTTGATTACACGTAAAGCGGATGGATAAATAAAGTGTGTCGAATTTTTCTGCGGTGACGGAATCACGATATAGATACATGTTATATCTGGACGTTACAAGAATTATAGAACCGTCAATTTGAAGATATCTTCATCATATTTTTATGCCGATAAGCTCCACGCACCGTATGCTTCTCTCGATCACATTCTTGCCCTACAATCGAGCACAGTTGGTCACTTATCATTTGTTCAAATTTGGTGTGTCAATCAATGTCCATGCACAAAATTTTCTCCATGTTAAGAAAATTTACTTGACTTTCGAACTTGAAGGATGTAACTTGAATTTCTGGTTCCATAGTTCCGATTGTTGGTTTAGGCTGGGGATGCTTCATAGGTTGGGTGTTTCATGTCTTGAGTGCTAAGTTTGTTGCTTCTCACAATATATATGTAAACATCCACCCTTGACCTTTCCACACTGTCATAGCATAAGTGCTCAGCCTAGGCTAATAACAGAGCTGAGTTTAAAGACCCGTTTTTTTTGTTTTTGTCGTCATTAATTGATGCTTCTAAGAAACTAATTGGTACTTGTTACTAGAAAGGTATAGAACAAACAATTTTTGAAAGAACATTGCTCAAGAAATGTTTATGAATCCAGTGGGGTTTGGTATGAGCGTTCCTCATTATAAGCCCACCATATGAGGAGGAGGTGAGGGGTAGTGTGTGAGAAGATACTGTAGAGGGGTAGTGTGTGAGAAGATAGAGGTGGTACACTATGCAATATTCTTGACAAAACGAATTCCATGTACAAACCATTCATGGTATTTACAAAGTGTATTTTCCGAAGCACAGATGGTATCAAATGTAGCCTATACTTCAATTTATCGTATCCGAGAATCAAGAAGGAATCGTTAACTGTGAGAAACACTGTCTGTAAAAGCCTCATGCATTCAATCTTGTTTTGGTGCTATTGTTTATTGAATATAATCATACGATCTTAACAATGTATTGCTTTTGCCAAAAGTTTGGCCCATTGATGGAGATCGAGAGGTAAAAAAAAAAATTCAAACATAAACGTCGTCGTCGGGTTTCTTTTGATAGGTCGGGCGACAGCCAAAATTGTCTCACCAACATTTGTTTCTCATTATTGCATATTGAGCTCCAGACATTTCTTCGCAGGAATTGGATCTTTTATTATTAAACAAAAGGTGATGTTATTTGACTTGCTCAGTCTCTCCAAGGGGCCCAAAATTTGGCAAGAGAGTATGTTGTCATGTTTGTGTGATTATTGAGTACATTAAAATGCCCCAACAATGGTTGTCAAAATGGTATATTAGTTTGTTTGTGTTGGTAATGGAATTCATAATGATGCTTTAAAAGAGATAGATAAATTTAAACTTGTTTAAGAGTCATGCTAAGAAAACATACCTTACAATGACGGTATCAAATGGGAGTTAGATCCCTTTTCAAATGACAGAAAGTTTTCAAAATCAGTTTTAAACTTAAAGACAAGTATAGTCAAGACGTTACAGTGTGTTGATAATGTTAAGTTTTGTTGGTCAAGTGTAAAATTCTTTCTTACTGAAAAGACCCATACTAAAATGAGAAATAAAATGTTAATGTTTGATATGTTAGATCTTGCCAACTGTTCAGAATGAACTTATGAACTGTGTCTTTGGAAATTGGGGACTCTCCTCTGAATCCCCACTTTTAACTCTGTGATACTGTGATGGGACCATCTTGGCATGTAGATGTCCCTGGACAGATTTACTGCCGTGGTCGTCAACCTCAAATTGTGGGAAGGAGACAAATCAGTGGAGCAAAAGGAAGCATTGTTTGGTGCAGGAATGAGCCTGGGGTAATAAAAAAATCACGGAACTTTGCAAAAATTGCGGAATAGGCTCCAGTTTGCGTATGCTACAGTGTCTTAGGATAATAGTTTTTGTCCCCGAGGTAGAAAAGAAATCACAGATATTCAGCTAATTCGTGGAAAAAGCTCATGCCTGTTGGTGATAACCAAAATTTAGTGACACCAACTTTCTCAAGCTTTGTCACTATGACAACAACAGATATTTTCACAAAGTGAAATGCCAAATGTCGTAGATGGTCAAAGGGATCTTTTGAAGTTGTGGTCATAAAATTTGCTGATATTTCATGCTTATTTTAGTGCCTTTGAGTAATTTCGAGGTGACTGTGTAGTCCTTCTACAGATAGTGGGAATTGTAGGCTCCTCTGAAGAGACGTGACTCTCAAGTTCACCTGACTCATGAATGTGCAAGAATCATGTTTCCACCATCATAGGAAAACAGTTATGTAGTTTTTTTGTATGTGGTCCAAGCATTACCAACATTATAAGTTCTTGGTCAAAAATAACTTGATAGGCAGCATAGTTTCTGCCGAGAAGCACTTCTAAAGTTGACTCCTCACTGCATACTACATCATTGATTTGAAGCGTGGCCGTATTTGTGTGACCCTGTGAATGACTTGAAAATGCTTTAGGTGGAGTCAAAGCCTCAGGGGACGTCCAGGCGTTGTTTTGATGTGTTTAAATGAAAATCTTGGTGTTGTAATCTTTCATTGTAAATGAAGATGAACTTGCAAAATATCAAAGCAACTTTTTGTGTTTGATAGTTCTTTAGTGTTCTCTAATGTGGTTTTACCAAGCATCAGGGGCGCAACAACGTAAACAGACCTGGACTATAACAAACAATTCTGTTAGTGCACAGTACATTATTAAATATATAATATAACCAAAAATTCTTCAAAAGTTGCAAATTGTAGCATCAGTTTGCATCTAAGCACCGTCCATATCACTAAAACTCCTCAAAGGGGGGAAAGGGCAACCCCTCCCTTACACCGCTCCCCTACACGACATAACATGATAGCTCTCGCGGTACAAAAGTAATGCTTGTGCCCCTGGGCAGCATGCCAAACTACATTGTTCCAGGTTGGATTCACTCAAAAATGGTTGTGATTAGTAATAAATAATTAATCAAGTAGCATTTCTGTTACAAACTTATTATTATTAACATGCAAGTTCAAAGGCACCCTAATGCAAGTACCCTAATATGTTACATATTGAATTATTGGTTTTAAATTCCTGTGATGATGACCAATTCTTGCTATATTCATACATAGTTGGATACCAACCTTCCCCGCCCCCCCCCCACCCCTGCTAACCCCTCCACCAATTCTACTTCAGCTATTGTTGTGCTTACAACCAAATTGGTTGCTTCTAACAAGGAACTTTATAACCCTGTAATTCACTACAGTAAAGGTTTTGGGTTCCAAGAAAATTGAATAAATTTCTGAATTGATCCCTAATGTGATCAATCCTGGTGCAATTTTTTTTTGAAATTTAAAT
Organism: Apostichopus japonicus; assembly: GCF_037975245.1. NCBI lineage: Eukaryota > Metazoa > Echinodermata > Holothuroidea > Aspidochirotida > Stichopodidae > Apostichopus > Apostichopus japonicus. The sequence continues at coordinate 9,563,498 of NC_092568.1, forward strand.
TACAGATTATTCTCTTCTGATAATCTGTTGATGTAATCCTTTTAGTTACAACCGCATGACAGTAAATTCAGTTCAAAAATTATAGTGGAAAAATGGAGTTTTTCCGAAGCCTTTAATGGAACCTTCGATTGGAGTTATGGCATAGAATAATTCATTGTTTTGAAGAGGAACATGTTGATCTTAATTGTGATGTTAAACATATTTACATGCCAAATGTAGCAATTTTCTGTCGAGTCGTTATTTCCAGAGTCTCAATCCTCTCCTCTGCCTCCTCTTTCAAGAAATCCTGGATCTGCCACTGTTATGGACTTGAAGTACCCTTTTATATAATAATTTTACATAATTACATCAGAATGATGATGATGATGATCTATTGTTGTAAATAGTATGTAATAAGGTGGCTTCATTATGGAACGGTCATTCAGTGAAATGATAAAAATCGCTACATAGGATCAATGGCTTCAGTTCTGGAGAAACAAACAACAGTCCCAATTCCTGCTCAAAAGAATTGTTTGCATTTTATTATCGTAAACGTGCACTGAACTGTTGTCCTGTTTTCTAGCTGTTTTAGTTAAAATTGTGTAATTTCTGTTTGCCAAATTTTTTTGTTTTTAAGTTTCTGTTGTATTTAAGTTGTTCCAAAAAATATGAAAATCATTGAATTGTACTGAAACCAAAGATGTATTTTTGTTTGTTGGGGGGGGGGGGGGTGAGATTCCTGTTTTCACACAGTAATGCACAACAGACTCTACCAAAATTATTGATGAGATCAGGGCTGTGTTCCTTGTGCAGAGGACATTACATAATATATATATATATATATATATATATATATATATATATATATATATATATATATATATATATATTATAGAGTTGGTTGGTTGGCGTCTATCTTGGCGCAGAGTGCTCTATGTCCGTTGAACAGAGTGGAATATATGTTGAGACTAGTGGAACACTAGTAGTTGTAACTCAGAGTTTCAAGCGTTGAGCAATCATCAGACAACTGTTAGCTTCAAGTTATGCTCCATGAATATATAGGCTCCTCGTCGTGATTACCGGGGATTATAGGGTTGTAGGTGTATTATACACCTACAACCCTATAATCCCGACGAGGAGCCTATATATTCATGGAGCATAACTTAGCTCCATGGTAGCTGATGACCAAACTGGCTTTACAAATTTAGGACTTCTCAACCATTTTCCCATCATGCATTACACTCTGTTATATTTTCAATTGGTTAATTTCTTGTAATACCCCAGGAGCAGTTGCTTATGGAATACATGGCAGTACTGGTGTTTGTATTCAGCATGGAAGCATCCATCTTGATTTAGAGTGAGATACAGGAGATATTTCTCATTATTGAATAAACTAACGGAAGAGGAAATAACTCTTGTGTATTTGTCTCATCTTTGCAGTAAATAGTTATCCTTGTCTTCACTTTTGCCTTTTGTAATAAATAGAACAGGTTACCATGTTTTCCACTTTAGTTTTCAGTGGCTGTAGAAAGTTCATTAACAGTAACAATAACAATTGCAGTAACAATATCAATAAGAATGGCACCAATTATGAAAAGATGAAAAGAACAATTGGAAGTTAGTTAATAATCTCTTTGTTTTATTTCAAAATCTTAAGCTCCCATAGAATATTGCACTGTTAATTCACATTTACAAAGTTCTAATGTTGGGCAAAAGTTGAATTAACCGGATTTAAAGGTCTTTACACTGCAGACCCTTGGCTATGATATTTATTTTAACCCTCTCAGTATCGATCTCAATCTGAATCTTTAGAAGACACTGCAAAGTTTACATGACAAACACTACAATGGCAACCAAATGCCATGAAAGACCTTTAGGTACAACAATCTCATTGAGAACCATTCAAAACCCTGCTGGAAGAAATAAACTATTGTACAATGTACTCAGTGGAACGATAAATATAACAAAGAACAACAAGGGTCACAAGATTCAATAAATCTTTCCCCTCCCCTCCCCGTACCATTCGTTTTTATGGTTTGTCGCAGTTTGTTCCTCTTTTTGAATAGTTTTGTCTATCTTTGATGAATGTTGAGTAGTTGATTGAGTAAAAACCTCATGTTCTCATTGTTCCCTCTCTCCCCTCCCCAATGAAAGCTATAACAAATCCAGCCATCTATTAGTCCCTCTCCCTCCATCCCCTCCCACATGAAAAAATATTTAAAAAATCTACCAGTCTATTAGAATTACTTAATAACATTTATCACATACGGAGGTCTTCTTCATCATGAACAACATCTCAAGAATCATTAATCTATTCCAGTTCCCGAGACAAAACCCACAAGGTTCAACCAGCGATTAAATGCCCACTGAATTCCTGCTTCGATATCACTGTCCATTGTCAAATAGTACAAAACAAGCTTTTACTGGTGTAACAGTCTAGTTGCTTGAACTTGCTCAAATTCTATCCTTCTATATCTTCAAACCTGTGAGTGTTTCTTTGCTACACTCGATAACTTTTTGAGTGTATTGTGCATGGCCTGGCAAGATTGTGAATTACTGGCTTGTTGATGAGTATATATTTGGCAGCAATCCCTGCTATTATTTTTAAATTTTTTCAAATTTAATTCTCATATATTTGTACAAGATAAATACAATATACATAATATTACAGTAGGAAGGTTAACATATAAAGGACACTAGAAAAACAGCAAGGGCTGTTATCTCACCTAGTGACCAAGATATATATATATATTTTGTAATGGATGGAATTTATCAGTAAAACCTGCTACTTGTCATACATATGCTAGAACGGGTCATAAATGGCCACAGTCATTCATCTGTATTTCATTGAAATAAAGAGCAAAACAGAATAACTTTGAACGCTACAAATCTTGCATGGGTCACACTTAACGACTCTTGGCAATATTAGCACACTCAAGACGGACATCTGCAGGAGATGCCTTCTCCGATGGTCAAAGTAAGGTCACCTCAGACCTCTAATACCATCTCCTTCGACGACAAAATAAATGGTATCTTTTGGCAGGTAAGGGGAGAAAATGACCTCCATGGAACGTACTGGTATCTCACAGGATGGGTTAGAATCTGACGATGGCGGTAGCTTGTAAGGCAATCTCTTCAGCATCAGTCTGGTCTGTACCTGATTGGACCATGTGAGACCCAGAGCAGGAACAAAGGGATCATCGGATGGTAACAGCGCCCTCATATTGGCAGTGACCTGCAAAGAGGAGAGTGAGAATTAAAGGCATTGAAGACCCGCCCCAAACTGTGTGCCGCGTTCTGAAAAAGTTAACTTTCCTTTGCTTGCGAGTGAAGTTTTCTTTTGGTCGCTACAAAATGCAGACAGTAATGAAACGTGATACCTTGTTATCTTTTATCTATACCTGAGATGTCCATCGCTGCTATGTATACACTGTGTTGTGGGTATTGACCGTAGCTGCATGTATTGACTGTGCACTAGTGTCTAATTACCGATGGTAGCAAGCTGTGTGTGTATTTTCTGGGATCGATGGTGGTGTCTAACACTTCTGTTACACCTTATTAGAAACTAGGTCAGATTACCGGTATGAGACGTTTCTTTGTGCGCGAGTCTTCACACCATTTAATGAATCCATATATGAGTTTGGTTTAGAGACATCTAGATGTAATAGCAAGAAGAAGAAGAAAGGATAAAACATTTTGCATGAGGCTTCAAGTAGCAGGTGGGAAGGTGCCTTTCTGCCTGTTTGTACCTGCTGATTGATAAATCATAGAAAAGTTGATGATTGTTTTGCTTAGCATGACAGTGAAAGTTAGCAACATGATGTTGGCAATATGTTTCTACTTAAAGGGTGTGAAGACTCGCGCACAAAGAAACGTCTAATGCCGGTAATCTGACCTAGTTTCGTTCGAATGACGTGTAACAGAAGTGTTAGACACCACCATCGATCCCAGAAAATACGCACACAGCTTGCTAAGTTGCTACCGTCGGTAATTAGTGTACAGTCAGTACATACAGCTGCGGTCAATACCCACAGCACAGTGTATAAACGATACAGCGATGGACATCTCAGGTCCAGCTAAAGATAACAAGGTATCACGTTTCATTACTGTCTGCATTTTGTAGCGACACAGACAAAACGTCACTTGCAAGCAACGGAAAGTTAACTTTTTCAGATGGCCGAACACGGTTTGGGGCGAGTCTTCAATACCTTTAATTAGGTAGATGGTCTGAAAATGACGTAGCCTACAACGATAGCTTGTGAGAGATGGGAACCGGTGGAAAGGAAGGTGCCTGTTGTCTGTTTGCACCTTCCTGTATCAATCAATCCATCAATCATATAATCACTGACAAGACTGGGAATCAATGCTGCCACCACATAACATCCCTTCTCGTCAAGGGCTTTACCTGTAGGACTCTAGCACAGCAGGACAATAAAACTTATGGCCAGGATATTACCAATTATATTCATATTTATACATATTTATATATTATATCTATATGATATTTAAAAACTGTAGTAATCAAACAACTGTATATTTATTAAAATTAAAATTGTTGCCATTGAGATGAAGGGAGTACAGGGTGTCCTCTTCACCCAATTCACAGAAATCCATTTCTTGCGAGAAAAAAAAGAAAAGAAAAGAATACCTGATTAACACAGACTACAGGAATGTTATATCTGCTGGCTAACTCGTGAAGTTGTGCTCCAAATTTCTGCAAACTTTTTGCCCTTTGAAAGGCCTCGGACAACTCAAACTCCGAGCGGAAGAGAGCAGCTACCGAGTCGACCACCAAAAGCTTTACCAGGCCTCTCTCAAGGAGAATCGGAATACGATGGTTTATGCAATGTTCCAGTTGTTCCTGAAGGACAGAATTATCAATATTAATTATCAATATTATCAAGATTAATTAATAGTGTCCAAACACAATTTGGGACTATAATAACATCCATTACATAGAAAGAATGCATAGCGAGGTAAAAGAGCTCTTTGTAGGACTGAAAAAGATATTTCAACATCTTACTTTATAAAAGAAACTTGTACACTTGATATACAGTGTAGCTTCCTTGTTGCAGTGATCAACAGATTTATTTAAAATTCTTTCATGTTGGTTTTGTTTTAGTACTTCCAATGGGTTGGGATGCCAACAGAAACTCATTTGCGACCCTAATCATGTGATTATCTGAGATGAGCCGGGATTACTTCAAGCAATTACCAGGCAGGCTCATGTAGTTGTCACACCCATTCTCATTCTCAGCATCTCAGCATTAGGTTTATTTCTCAAATACTGAGGGAGGTGAATAAACTCCTTTCATAAGAATTGTAGTGCAGATATGCTAAGAGAAGTTGTTTTCCAAACCACTGAAAGAACAGAAGCAAATCTAATTTCCCAAATCGCGAGCCAGAGACACCAAATCCATATAACACTCAACAGTACTCCGTCTGACAATTTTGAACGGTTCTGATTCCTGGAGGGATGTTGAAGTTGGAATCTAGTGGGGTGGAAGCTATTGACGATAAACCACACCTTTCCGAATACATATTAAACATGTGAGTGTCATCTAATACTTGTATAGCAATCTAAATATTGACACATTACAAGGTTTAACACCATTTGATGTTGTTCTCAGATAATATGACCACGATAATATGAACAAGCAACTTGTTTAGCGTATATACGTGAAGGCTTCAAAGCACTTTACAAAGCCACCAAAATATATAAAAAACAGAAAATAAGAAATACAAGAAAAGATCCAAATATTAAAAGAAAAAATTAAAAAAAACCATGGTGCAGAAGGAATCTGAAAGTTGACAAAATAAAGCTATTACTTCTTTCTCCATGTGTGGAATACTTTCTCTGCGAATTGACCTGAGAGTATGAATGCAACTTTGACTTTTCTCGAAAGATGAGTCGTAGACCATACCTTTTCAGCGACGTGCTCAACGTATATATTTTCACCGAGAGCCAATTGTTTCGTCCTCTCAAGTTTGTGCTGAGCAGGGAAAGATTTAATGAGCTGTTGTAAACGCTTGCTTGGAAAGACATCCTCTGTACATACATAGACAGCACCTGTGATAAACAGAAATGTAAATTCTAAAGTGAGTTATTACCAGAGAGAGATCAATTCTGTTTATAACAAAACTGCTGATTTATTTATTGAGTATATAGATGTAGAGGCAGACTGACCAGTGAAGACAAAAGTTTTACAAAAGAAACATCAGACAAGTTGATAATAATTGGTAAAACTAAAACCTTTTTTGATAATACTCATTTTTATACTTCTCCCTTTATCTCACAATTCACATTCTTAAGGTTTATGATTCTTATCATGACTATTGTCCTCATAACTGCGAGGAGTTTCTCTTCACATGTAAACATGTTTACTTGCAACAATGATTTCAATCTATAACCAATTAACAAAGTCTGTTCTTTTGTGATCTCTGTGTTCTTTTGTCAGTCTGCTTCTAGAAATCCTCCTGTGAGAATGGAAACAGCAGAGTTTACAAACCATAGGTGGGGACTGGGAGGATGGGGAGGGGAGGATGGGGAGAATGGGGAGGGTTATCTAACGCCTGTATAATCCGTGATTTATACTAAGTACATCAAGATAATCATGTAATAGGAAAGCAATGATCATTTTCAAGATGGTAGGAACATTAATCACAGCCACAAAAAAAATGTGTCAATATGGACTTTCAAAGGCCAAACATTCTTCCCTTTGAACATGCTAACATAATACATACAGCATGGAGTCTGGGGTAGAATTTGAACATTTCCTCAAAGATCACAATCCCACCTAATTATGGGCTTGATTTCTATGTAGTCCTGTGTTTTTTTGTTTTAACTCTTTTTTTTCTAAGTCTATTTTTTTGTCTTTATTTATTTCTTAAATTTCTATTTTTTTTTTCCTAACAGAGAACACAAGTTCTTTAATGTAGTCACTCATTTTAGTGAAAAAATATTAACAAATATTAAAACCACCTTAGATACATCACCTACACATATATCACCTACACATATACATGTATATATGTATATATGTATATATATATATATATATATATATATATATATATGTATATATATATGTATTTGTATATGTATATATATATATGTATATATATATATATATGTATATATATATATATATATGTATATATATGTATATATATATATATATATATATATATTTATATATATATATATATATATATATATATACACCACCGTGAATGGTTGAAACTGGTGCTGTGTTGTTGGTCAAACTACCCCTTTTTCATTCAGAAGGCACCTACACCATCGTCACACTTAATTCTACTAACTATTCTTCCCACCTCCCTTGTTAGACAACAAAAGACTTTGAAATCAGTCAAGTATAAAAAAATGGCGGGAAAAGAACGTTGCTATAATTTGTGAAAAGAGCCTAACACTTTGCATTCATCAAAGTGCAATGTCCCGGCCTCTCTAAATAAATCACCACAGAAAGGTCCATGGTTAACAATTGACAAATAATTCACAAATTGAACAGAAGGAAAATTCATCTAAAAACCCAAAATAGCTGCAGCAGAAGAGAGGTGTCTGCGGGCAACCGAAATTGCTTACAATATTGGACGGTGAACACGCCTATATATATATATATATATTTGAAATTGTAGTGAGTTGGAAAATATATACACTACTCAGTGGGTAACATATATAGCATACTGCCAGTTAAGTTGAACAGGTGGTATCAGTTCAGTATAGGATGGGATGACTCAATGAGACAGGAATTTCAGTGTTTTACTCAGAAAATGTTCAAAGTTTACCAAAATAACTCACTGTCTTTCTTCACTTTATAAAGGGAGCTTTTTTTGGGGGGTGGGGGGGTGGGGGTGGTGGAATTGGACTCACTGTAGTCATAGGCGTAGGAGCCCAGTTTGACTTGGGGAGGGGGCTGTAACGACTTGCCCGAAAAATATGACCAAAATTTTCGTGTGCTCCGTGGCGTGAAACATCGTAATCTACATATCATATAGGAATGCATCGGTTATTGCATCGCATGCCAATTACATGCAATCATATGCCGTGTTATTACCCTTCTATATCGGTTACAATTTTTCGGGAAGTAGTTACAATAATAATGATCATAATAATATAAGTTTAACCATTGAAAAACACATTGCAATTTATTTTTCTTTCAGTAAGTGCCCAAAAAATTCTCCTCATAATGCCCGAATTTTCACAAATATATTTGCTTGGGGGGGCTGCTGTAGTTGCAAGAAGTGCTGTACTACGAAACACAAGTGAAGGTACTTAAAACGATTGGTTTGACATTTCAACAGTTTCAAAAGATCTCTTCTACAAGAAATTATACCACTAGTGATCAACTCATGGTGCCGTTATGAAGTCAGAGCCTGTAGTTTGTAAATTTTCGCGGACTAGATTGGAGCAGATATGAGAAGAGCCCTCTGTTGAAGTTGGTCATGGCTGGAGAGCACAATTCCCAATATATTTATCAGCCAGACCTTGTTTTCATATATCAATATTACTCATAAAGCAACCAAAAAAAAAGGAGAAAAAAAATTGTAAAACTACAAATCCATTTTACTTTCCCATCATTATTTTGAAATGAAGTTCAAACTTAGTCAAGCCAAATGAACTACATTGTTCAATTATCATAGTGTTGGATTTTACTTCTGAATAACAAACAAATGATTCATCAACTAACCATAAGGAAGAACAGCTTAAATCATTTTGACGTACCCACTAACATAACATAACTTAATTATTACTAACATAATTATGACCCACTAACATAATTATGCCCCTTCGATGGGCTCAGTTGTGCAGGTTTATGAAAAATTAAGTGTAAGAGGAATGATCATCTTTGACACTGTATATATCTTACTTCCTCTATATGATCCTCACCAATGGCAGCCGTGCACATTATACATATGCATGATGATAACCACATATGGCTGAGATCTTCAACCATGCTCTAGATATATATCTTTGCAAGCATAAAAGTAACAAATAGTGATTACTCTGCCATTTTAGATAGCTTGTGTTATGGTTACACACAACTGCTTCAAAACAGCTTTTATTGAGTTAAGGTTCCTCATTTCCTCAAAATTAGGGTTGCAAATTGATTCAATATTTTAAAGACACACCTTCCCAAGCTTCGTCACCAAAATGAATATTATCCTACTCAACTTAACTTCCGTTATGAACATTTTGTTGCTCACACACACACCTTTTTCACGTCGGTATCAAAGCAATATTATGCAATAACCAACAGCTTAAATTTTATCAAAAATGAAATTTTTCCCCTCATCATTTGAGATGGAACACGATTTATACTCAGTCTTAATGAAGTACTTTGTAATACGATTTTGATGTAGGATACCAAAAAACAAAACTTGTAACTTTAGTATGAAAAACAAAATTCCTTTTTGCTAAACTGATTGCAAAAGAGATGAACTTGGGGCACTTAACCTAGGCTGATAACACTTTCAGGGTGAAAGCACAGCTAAAAGTCATTTATACAGAACACTGCCAAATATCTGAAGTGAAATGTCAAGCAGAACACCTTTAGGGTGATTACGTCATAAAATGTAAACAGCAGACAGCTGATCACAGTAAGATTCACCAATAGCAATGGTAAAGAAACACTGCCCTCATTATTGATGGGACTAAATCTTGAGTAATACGTGAGTTGATGTAAAGAGGCTTAACCAAATTTCATTAGAAAAGAGATCTCCAGTGCATTAGATATTTCCAATGTGTTTGGGACATTTTTCGATTACTTTTCAATAATGTAAATTCCATTAACAATGATGTTTCTTAGTTGAGCTTGTTTTCAGTTCAACTTCAATAAAAGAGAGAAAAGTCAAAATATGGAAAATATCAAATTTGCATTTGAGAAATAGTACTAATAAGAAAAGTGTCCAGGCCACCAGACCTTCATAATCTAAATGGATTTCCCTTTACATTTACAGGTTAAATTTTGCTGATTTGGTGAACAAATCTAAAAGAGTTTCTCTTGTCTCATCAGTTCCAATCTGGCTAAGTTTAGTATAATCTAAGTCATTGGGAATTCAATGACAAAGCTCAAACAGCTCCTTTAATGAATGGGATCCTGATAAACAGTTCTCTTTTCATCACCCTTTTGTGTGTGTTGTAAGTAGAGACAGGTGTTATGAAGTGATAAATATTCAGGCTTAGAATTTAACACTTTTAGCCACTTGTTGAAAAATGCCAGTTCATAAAAAGTACAATAACAAGAATCTCCTGGCTAAATTCTAATTCCCTCTTGCATTCTCCATGAATGAATACAAAAACAAATCACATTTGCACTGTAGAAATATGCAAGTACTTTTGATTTTCTACCTGGCAATTGGTGATATCCACTGACACTTATAGCCAGTAAATAGCCTGAAGTTTGAGGCCTGATTATGTCTGTAAATGAGAGCAACCATTAAAGGAGTAATCCATCTCTCTGATTACAGACACTTTTCTTGTTTCTAAGGCACAAATACAAATGAAAAAACAAAAAATTGCACTTTTGTTCAGAAAAATTCACCGGGGGACCCTTGACCGTTTGGCTTTAAAATCAAGCCAAGCTTCCTGTGCCAATTCACTGATGGTAGCCAATAGGTCTCTCCAGTGTACAGTCTTGCATTGACCAACTACTTCAAACAAGAAATACTACTTTTTTTGTCTTATCCTGTTATCTTCCAGGTTCAGAAGAGGAAACGGTCATTTCCACTGAAACCGTGTGTGGAGTTATTATTATCCTTCTAGCCGCAAATTTTCACACAGGAAAAGCACGATGGCTGATCAATACTTATATTGTCTGCTTCATTAATTCCATGACCACACACTGAGGACAAACCCAGTATCTGTCACAAGTACTACTACTTGGTGTGAATTTTGTTTTACTTTATAAATCAAATTCAAGTAAGATCTGGCCATGTAAATTTGCACCATTTTACTTTGGAATTTCATTTTGGAGTAGAAAATAAAAGGCATCTGCATTTGCCTGTCAGTTAAAAAGCTAATCCAATTGCCCTGGTCGATTATGTATGCTATGTACTCTGTTGCACGAAAATTAGCTGTTGACATTTCTCGTCAAGGTAAACTCTTAGAGCTTATCAAGCACATTTCTTTCAGCTAAAGTACCTATTATCTAAGCACTAGCATTTTGTCACCATGCCTATTAAATTGTGAAAGTTCTGTCATCTGCTTACTTATTCTTTTACATATATTTTAAGAGGAGTAAGTACAGGAAATTGTTGTTTTAACACTTTAACCCTTATCAAAACTGCTCTTCTAAACAACCTTCTGGGAAGAACTGATAGTTGTTTGTCAAGGATATATAGATATATACAAACAGTATATCCTACTCCCCCCCATAGAGTATGTGCTTCTGTACATGAATTTAAAAACAACTCCAAGAAGTGGGTGTGCAGTTTATAAAGATTATGGCAATGGGTTGAACTATGGCATTCTGTACTTTTTATATATTTTTTTCTTCTTCTTTTTTTTTTTTCTTCTGGCAGTATGACTGCATTGATGCATTCCTATCTCAAGCTTGACTACTGTTGTTTTTCTCAAAAGATCCATTAGAATTATTCACCAACTTGACACATGGAATATATATATAGCTTGTTTAGTTGGTTTGGCAATTAGGAAACTTGACCTGTTGTTGCGATGAGGTACCTTGCAGTGCAATAACACATTTGTAACATTAAGGAGGGGTTGCACAACATTCTTTCATGTGTGGTAAATTTAAAACTCCTGTAAAATGACGAACCCTGATGGCGTTTATTACTTTTACAAATTTTCGGGCTTATGGTAAGGTTCAAATGTCATTTTCTCTCAACCTGTAAACATACTTATAGTATATGCTTTTGTGAAGTGCTGTTTTGTATTTTTGAAGTTATCTATCATTAACATAAACATGAAAGCCAGCAAGTTGAGTGATCCTTGCCTTATTAATTTATATATGGAATCACCCAAACTAATAGAGGAACTGAGTGAAATGTGTCCTTAAGTCACATACTAGAACATCAGGAAAGAGTTCCAGATACCTTGACCCTTGCAAAGGTACTACCCTTCAGAAAGTTGATCACAGATAACAGTCATTAGTGAAAGTGGAAAATCCTCTCAGCCACTTAAGAGAGCAACGGTCAAATCATGTGAAAGTTAGTAACATAAGTAAGCCATTCATCAAAAAAAGGGTTTGAATATGAGAGCTTACAAGGTTTTTCAGACTTTGACCTTTGTTGACATCTGCTGACCTTTGACCTTCACGTTTTGAGTTATCCTGTTTTTATTACCAGGTTTTCAGACTTTGACCCCTCTGTTTACCTCCACAGAAAACAATAGGGTTCTTCTATTCAATAAGGTGCATCCATATACTACATATGGAGTTCATCCAACCCATTTGTGCGTTATCGTGTTGACCATGTTTTCAGTTTTACTTCTGTTGACCTCAAATGACTCTCCACCTTAACAGGAAAATATGAGTTTCTTTTACTCAATATGAGTATATCCACATAACCAAATATAAAGTTCATCCACTTTACGGGTTTTGAGTTATTGTGTTTCAAGGTTTTCAGACTATGACAGCTCTAATTCTCACATGACCTTTGAACTTGGCAGAAAACAATAGGGTTCTTCTACTCTATAAGGTGCATCCACATACCAAATATGGCATTCACCCAAAATACAGATTTCCAATTATCCTGTTTACAAGCCAAGGCCTCACACACACGCCATAACCAACGCATTGATTCTGACAAGGAATAAAACACCTCTGGAAAAGGATTTAACGGACGGTGAACATCCCAAGAAACCACGTCCAAGGGACGATCACTTGAGTTCACGTAAAACTTGAACATATTGACAAAATCTGGTGGCAAATGAAATCAAATTGCCACCAACACCCACCTGCTTCTTCCCCCCACCTGATCCACCAGCAGAAAAAGTTACCATTAAATCTTAACAATTTCCCCCCATGAGACAATCGTTATTTTGACCTTACCCCCATTCAATCCTCCCTCTTCGAGTGGTAACTGAGCCATGAGGCATAACTGAAGACATAGCTGCGTCTTCCCTGCTGCACTTTCTCCAGTCACTTCGGTGATTCCTTGAGAGAGGATGCCACCTCGAAATATTTCATCCAGAATTGGGCAGCCCAGACTAAGTGATTTTCGAGAAAACATGGAAGGACAGTTCCCATTTTTAATGTCCAAAGCTGCAAAGGAAATTACAAACAGTGCAGACGTTATGCATGTACTACATATCTCCAAGGGTATCATGAACTCTGTATAACCATAACTAATGTGGTTAACAAAATGATATGCAAAGTTGCCAAATTCCTACACAAAATACAAGCTACTGTATACACAAGTTTCGTATATTATAAAATTCATAGCCAATGATTGCATGTGTATTGCATGATCTCCAAGTCATTCACTTTTCAACGTTGGCAAACCCTGTTGTTTTTCAATATGGTCAGAAATTTTCCTCTTTTGGCCACAGCACCTTCTGTTGTACACCAGTCATTAGATTTTCATTTTTCACATAATAGCATGTAACTCCTTCTGACCAGAGGATTTGTTCACATCATCTAGAATATTGCTTAGATAATTCTCATTAATCAAGGAAATGGCAGGAATTAATCGATCATATCCAGTTCAGCCGCTTCACGTTCCAGGATGAAAACTGACGGACACTGGTCCATTTCCGATTAGATGAAACAACGTAACAGATAGGCCAGGAAAAGTGCAATACGGTACTATATTTAAACGTATCACCACCGATCCTGACCTGGCCGTATAGTTGGGCGTCTTCTTGTCTCCCCTGGTCAGATCCGTCAGAGAGATCGCACGAACAGAACGCAAAGTTTATTGATAAAATGAAACTTTTCCTTCGTAAGCCCATTCACAGTTTCAGCAGGCCGGGAAAAGTGCAATACGAATTTGCAGTTGCACGTTTAGCACAATTCCAGACCTACTGACCCTGTGCAATCATCGCATCACATCTGAATGGTCCCTTCTTTCTATGCATATTTACGTTAAATTCCTATGTTCAATTGCTCGGTGTAATGACGGGTAGGCATTAAGGCCGGGACAAGTGCAATATGGAACCATAAGAGGTCAACATAGTGACACAAGTCGAGACCTTCATACCCACCCAAAGAGTCTGAAACCTATTTCGGTGAATTTACAGCAAACACCATCCCTCTCTGATCTCAGGAGACATACCAAGGAACTCCTCCTCTCGGCCACTACCAAAGGCACTTCCAACACTGATGTTCTCTCTTCATCACATTTTACGCATCACACTCTCTGGACCATCGACGCCTTGGCAAGTAGTTTTTGAGAATACCTCCTCACCAATTAAAACAAACTCTCGACATCTGCAGAGCTGACATCATGAACGTGCGTGTGCTTCGTGAATTTGTGGAGAGCGAGGTAACATGACGTGAACGCAAGAAGACCGGGAAAAGTGCAATATGGACTTTCTTAAAGTGTACAGCACATTGCAAACTCATCCTGGCCTCCCCGAGTAAAGTCACATGCAACAGTATCGTCAGGAAGAGTCCACGACGAGACGTATCTGTAACGGTGCAAGATTCCATTGTGCGTGTTTTGCAAGGTACCGCGAGCAGGCCGGGTCAAGTGCAATATGGCCAGAAATCAAATTACTCACATATTGCTCTCCTCCCAACCTGCAGGCAGCCCCAAATGCTCATCTTTCTCCGTAACTTTCCTCCCACTAAGCAGCCATTTTGATGAGTTGAAGATGTCTCTATCACCGTCAGCCCTTTATATCCCTTTCCATTAACTTAAAAGGATGCTCCTCTTTTCTCACATTTGCATTGTTCTGCCGACGGTGGCAATTTGTAAACGGACACAAAATTTTGCTGCCTGTGGTGTGGAAAGGACTGTAAGGCCGGGAAAAGTGCAATATGATGATATAACAGTGCACATTTTGCAACTCTTCCTTGCCTCACAGGCAATCCTACAATTCAAGTCTCGTTTAGGAATGAAAATTAACGGAAAAAAGAGAGAGAGCGAGTGGGAGAGAAAAGAATGGGTGAGATACTTCATAGTCATGTTACGATCATTTTGCTGACCTGTTAACTTTGGCTGTCTGTATACTTTCTCAGAAACTGCCAGTCTTAATGTGACGCTGTCACTCTGAGTGAGCTTTGTGCTTCTTGCAATATCCGCCGTGGACAAATTCAGGACGTCTTCGTAAGTCTTCAAACCAGCTGCGGGTGAAGAAAATAGAACAGAAATTAGAACAGGATAGGCTATTGGTGGAAAACCAGCATTTCCCAAATTTTTTTCTGACCAACATGGACATTCTATTTCACAAAGCATGACCTGAACTTCCAGTAGTTCTTGTGTATGTGCACCAATATTCACTATTCAGTAAAATACATTTGTTTCTAAAACAAAATGGGAGAAATGAGGCCTGGGAAGACTATCCCTTGTAACTGAAAGCTTAAAACACAAGTTTTTTAATGACCAACAGACAGTCATGTACTGCAACTATCAAATTTGAAAGGGAAAAAAATGTTATGTTGTAGGAACTAACATTTTGATTCCATCATAACATTTAGAAATGAATCGAGTCCCATGTTTTTCAATGGTTGGGTTTATCCATGTATTTACTAAGTTGTTTATGTTGCTTATTGAACATTATTGCTAATTGAACAAGCCTTATGCTTAAATTAAACTAGGTCTAGCCTAACTTGGGCACAATGCAGGAAACTTAGAAAAACTGATAGCAGCACAAGTTAAATCAAGGGAGCTCTTCCATGCTGAAAATTTAAAAAAGATTTAACCTAAGGTAAGTTTTACACATGTATGGATTTCCCAGTAGGCCCGGCTATAGGTTAATGCTTGGGTCGCCACATGTCCCGATGTGATTCGGGTCTCCTCTCGAACTTGAAGTCTTCAGGCCGAGTTCCATACTCTGCAACTGGTAGAATGATCTCTAAATTCCACAGACTTCATTCATACAAACAAACCGTTCACATAAGATGCACGAATTCTCCTATAATGGAGCAGCAAATTACGCGCTACATCACACACTGTAAAAGGGTGCCCACACACACGCGTCTAGTTACTCGCACTGCTAGTGCTACCACACAGAAGTTAGCGTAGGCCTAAAGTTCACAGCACGGCATAGGTTGCATTTGTGCACACATCACCACATAAATACATCAAGCATAGCAGTACACGCTGTACGTTGCAAGGTTCACGGTAAAGGCAACTCCAACCGCCACTTCATTAGAGCACCACTTCCCGCGGGCCGAGATACTTTCAACACAACTTTTTAACTCACCTTTACATAAAGCAGTGAGAATTCTAGGATTCAAATCTAGCTCGTCCATGACCACTAGGGTACAAGAAAATGAATAAGAATAGTTGGCTTCTTTAATACGATGCAAAGTCTGCAGAATTTTCGCTCTGAAAATGTGGTTAAAAAGTTTTACAGGTGTTCACACGCGGTATTGTAAAACTCCCTCTTTGCCTCCTGTGCTGCAGAAAACTTGTAATACTTTTTTGTAATAATTGATAATTTATATTTGTTCAATTTTTCTTCAAATTTGGTTCTTAAAAGAATTTATAAAATTATTTAAAACTTATTGGTATTTTTAGTCATTCTTTTTACATCAATATGCAAGTTTACAAATTAGAAGGAAATACCTACTTGAGAAGCAGCTTCGTTGACGTCACAAAATGGCAGCTCCCTTGATCGACTGAGGCTCGGCTTATCGAAATTCATGACATATTTTTAACTATGTGGAGTTGAAGCATAGGATACTCCTGAAGTATTAAAAAAAATACCAATAATCGAACAAAAGGACACAATGACATGTGTTCTTAGCAACGTCGGCAGTTTCCAAGATGTGAATGCAGTCAGAAAATTCATTTTTCCCAGTTCTTTTGACGCTGCAAATGATGTGTCTGACAATGGTACGGCTTAGCGTAATCAGTACTAAAGTTATACTAGTATAGGAGTATTAGGACTACTCTAACTAGACTTCCATACACGAATAATAAGCTACTGTACGGAAACCTAACGTTAAGTTTCTGAAAAGCAATATTAATCAAGGCTTAGGCCTACACTAACTTAATTGGCCGTGGCTATTCTTACGACGAGTCGTAACAATTATTTATAAACTATTCTTACGACAAAGGCAAATTCAAGCGCAGTAAAGTAAATAAAGCAACGTCGCATGCAGTAGGGGTAACCCTAACCCTAAACATAACCCTAAACCTCAATCCTAACCCTTACCCTAACCCTAACCGGAAATTATTGTTTCTCCTCGTCGTAAAAATAGTACTCCTGGTCATGAAAATAGCAACTGCGCATGCGTAGTCGGGAATTATTCTTACGACTAGTCGTAACAATAGCCACTTTGAACTTAATTACTAGTCAAGTTAAGTTTTAATTGTGTGCATGCAATGAAATAGCCTCAAGGCAAAGTTGTCTCCTTATCGCCAATAAATATATACATGGATATGCTATGTATACCAAAGTTGACCTTCAAGAAGATCAGAAGATGACCATGGTTTACTATCAAAATATATGAATCATACAAGTTCAGTAAATATGATTTAGATGGCACACTTTCAAGAGGAGCTAGAAGAGTAGAGAACATATTGCTTCTATTGTATTGAATGTGGTTGAATGTCGTGTAAATAGTGGGGTGTTTGCAGATAACAAAAAGAACAACTTTAAAACTGCTTTCTACAATTTCCATTATAGTATTTTTATATCCTATAGATGGAGATGAATGAAATGTTTTATTTTTGTCTGAGAACAATTTGGTCAGTAAAGACCTCAAGGAATGTACTTTTTGAAAACTAACAATTATAGCGTGCTATAATTTGGGACCTATACTGACTACCTTTAAAATGTACAACCCACATGGAGACAAATGAAATATTTTGTACACATCATATACACCATCACCATATGTATAATATAACATATGAAACCATTATTTAAATGCAAACACACACAGATCCAAATGAAACATGTTATTTTTGTATTGTTTACTCCGTCACCATATATATTAGATATGATAACAAACCCTGATATAATTGTAAAACCCACACGGAGACAAATTAAATATATTCTTTTCACATCAATTACACCATCACCATCTGTATTAAATATAATAAACAATCATTTAAATGCAAACACACACACAGACAAATGAAACATGTTATTTTGGATCGTTTACTCCATCACCATATATAGATTAGATATCGTAACAATCCCTGATTTAATTGTAAAACCCACACGGAGACAACTGAAATGTATTTTTTTCCAATCATTTACACCATCAATATCATAATAAACCATGATTTAAATGCAAACATACACAGAGACAAAGGAAACGTTTTACTTGTATTATTGTTTCATTTACACTGTCACCAAACATATTACATGTCAAAATAAACCACGATTTAAATTAAAACACACCCAGAGAGAATCACTTTATTTATATTTTCGTATCATTTACACTGTCACCATATAAATGATAATGTCATGATACGACAGAGCCAGCCATGATTTAAATACAACAACTGAAATCCCTAACCTATGCCTACCTATTATCCAATATTAAACTTGGTGTTAACCTATTGACAAATGGTGTAGTCCAAATTACAATATTCCTGGTACGAGAGAGACTAGATCCCAAGTTCCTGTGCTTAGCCTTCAGACCTCGGGTAAGAATCAGTGGTGTGTATCCTACTGTGTTTGTGTTGTGGATTTTGTTAAGGTTTAGGGTTAGGCTAGTCTATTTATTGGATGGGATGTGGCCGAGTATTTGGTTAACCCCATCCCCCTCCCAACCAAAGTTAGAGTCTAGTTCTAACTTTACTGGCTATTTTTGATCCCTTTTTATCCATATTTTCTCATATCATTGTCAAGGGTCTTTACCCTGTTCGTCCTGAACTTTGGAAGAAAACAAACTAAGGACTGATGTGACAGCACCAGCCTAGGCCTAACCTAGGCTATCACCCTACGTAAAGTTGAATGAGAACCAGCATCAAGGCAGTTGTGCTTATCTACCTGATTTATAATCGGTTTAAATAGCAATAGAGCCGTTATCTTACTTTTGTATTGTTTATCGCGGAGCTGTACATATTGCTTCAGATTTTAAATATTCAAGAAAGTTAAAGAAATGGAGTTTTTCAAATTGTCAGAGTGGGCAGCAAGTATTGCTGATAATTTTGTAGCAAATGTTGTGAGCATTCTAATTCTTTTGCCATTATATTGATGATCCATTATACGGTTAGGGGCGGATTGGCAGTCACTTTTGCTTAGATTTTCAGCAGTAGAACATTAATACAGTTCGTCTGCACAGTTAAAACCAAATAATACAAACATAGTTTAACTTAAGTCTTGATTTATGAAATGATTGCAAAAATTTGGTGAGTTATTTTTTTTTTGAGATTCATTTTCTTGTTTCTCTGTCATTATAGAAGGATGGGAGGAGACCACTTGGGCTGACTGGGAGGATGAAACTGAAGAACAGGGTGAAGATGACCAATCAGAAGATGTAAGTAGTTAGCTCAACAAAACCTCTGGCATGGATGTTTTTGCGCATTTTGCAAAGTGACAGTCTTTTTGATGGATTGTGTGTTAAAGCATTTGTAATAAGAAATATATCAAGGTTGTTTATTTCTTGAATATAGACAGTTGTTTTTTATTTGCTCAAAAAGAAAGACCGGATACCTGACTCTGTTTATACAACATTTGCTGATCACTCCTCATTTTAATTTTTTTTTTTATAATGGAGTTTTCTTGACAACTTTTGTTTTTATTTGTTTGTTTTTTATTAATTTGTCACAATTCAGCAAGTTGACAGTTCCCCTCCTGATGTGGAGACCTGGTTCCACGACTGCCTTATATCACTCTCTCCAGCCAATGACGTGCTTGTTATATCACACGAGGAAAGGGCAGTATTCCTGCAACGTGAGTCGACCGTGATATTTATTTATATATATATTTTCAATTTCTTACACTTTTGTGTCTCACATGCTTTAATACTAATTCAAGGGTTGCATATTCTTTGGGTGATGATGTGCTCACCATCGAGATACAACTGTTAGTTCTCAGAAGTTTTGTTAAACCTGTAAATATGGCTGAACCTTTTTACAGGGAGTAATTTAGAATGTATAGTACAGAAAAAATGCAAGCATATTGTTGGTCAAGTTGAAGGAATTTGAGACATCTTGGAAATTTAAAAAAAAAGAAGCAGGAAACGTCTCTTCGGTAAGAAAACTTTACCAATCAATGACAATACATCAAATAGAGGAGAAGCAGTTGTTTTCATAAACCATGTTTACCTTTGGCTTTCAGAAAAATGGGATCCTGATGCCAAGGACGGGACAGATTGCAAATATCAAATTGTCTTCAAAGGGACCTTAAACCATGAGGACGGGTAAGACGATGAGACTATTCTCCAGATGTATTGTTAGATGAATACAAATTTGGAGTACTTTAAACCAATTATAATTTGAAACTTAGATAGTAATAATGTGATAAGTTATATATTTGATGAGTTAAGAATATTGACTGAAAGTCAAGTGAGTATTGTTACTTATTTCTTTTGTACTATGGGTTAAACCCATTCATTAGTTGGTGACCTTAAATAATGGAAATGAGTTCAGTGTGTGAATGCAACATTGTAGGTACAGTAGACAAACTTTTCCTTGTATTGACCCAATCAAAGACCGTGCAAAAGTTTAAGATCAGATTTGTTTACAGTAGTTACACCTCGTTAGTCGACTCTTTGTAGTAGGGTAGGATAAATTTTAAAGTTTGGGGGATTAAACTTTAGAGCTGTCCTGGCTGCATGAGTTTGAGGGATGTGTTTTTCTTCATCAAGACATTGTAATTTTGCTATCTTTTTACATCTGCAGTAATACTGTATTTACAATAGGGCCTAATTTTGTTTCTTATCTGCCAGTACAGGGTTTCATTTTTAATACATTGGAAACTTTTAATATGTGTATGTGGCGGCGGGGGGGTGGGTTTTTTTTTGATCATCATTACAGAATTTATGTTTTGGTAATGAAATAGGAGAATCAAATCAAATTCATAAGAACCCACATGTAGGCAGGTGTCTTAGTTTGGTCAGTTTCAATCCTACTAGTTTTAAATATGATTGATAGGTTTGGAAAAATTGCTGACCATACACATAAACATGCTGCTTTAACATTAACATCTTCATAGATACTTCACTTATTCTGTCAGGAAGATCAACTATAGTATGTATGTACCAAATTGATGAATTGTTTTTTGTTCTAGTTCACCTTGTCAGTATTAATTTGAAATAAGACAAATTCCCAAATTCCCAAAACTCCAAAAGATTGCTTTAGTTCGGCACCAGTTGTCCTCTTGGGTTGTCACTCTTGCGTCATGTTGCAGATCGAACTTTGCACGATCATAATTTACATTTGTTGTGCAAACCGACACGGTTTTCAGAACCTCCTATTAATTTCCCGTCATTTTTCTGTTTCATTCTTCAGGGAGTGCATCACCTCAGTGTTATGTGTACCATTAGCTTCTCAGAAGAGATCTTCTCATGGTGCCCCAGACTGGACCTGTGTTGTTGTGGGTTTCACATCTGGATACGTTAGGATATACACCGAGGTAAGGTTTTCACTGGGATAATCGTCCCAAAATTCTTCATCTTCCAATGTTTGTCATCTTTGTTGGAAATCAAGAAAATAAAGGGAATTTTTTTACTGTGTTCTTCAAACATGATTTGAATAGAATGGAAAGGAGAATTTATTTCCCTGGAAAGTTGATAGCAAAGGTGACCCGATAAATGTGCAATTTCCAATCGAACAACACATTATATTTCCCTTGGTAGTTTTTTGATACCAGTCTGTTATTGCAACATGATAATGGTCTCTTAAAATCACACATATTTCAATAATGCAGTTCTTAACAACTAAAATTGCCAAAAAATATTTTAAACACATGAAGAACAAATTAGAAAGATGTGTAAAAATACATCCTTCTATGTAGTCGTATATTTTTGTTTATATCCCAGAGCGGATCACTTTTGCTATCGCAACTTCTCCACGAGGATCCAGTGCTCAAGCTGAAATGTCGCACATTGGATATCCCACGTTACCCAGGGCTACCGGAACAACAGGAAGAGCTAACAATATTATACCCCAGCGCTCTGGTCACCATCGACGGCTTCAGTCTCTTTCAGTCCTTAAGAGCCTGCAGAAATCAACTTGCCCGAGGTTGGTCCTTTTTTTTGTTTTTGTTTTTTGTAGTAAAGCATAGTTATCATCTTTTGTAATTTTGCTTTAGATGTAGGGAGAAAATGTAGTAATAATTGTTAATCATGTGTTTATGTTACCCAAGTTTTTCACCATTCAGAGCATACTTTTATCAAATCAATGAAGGTGTCTGCAGGGCTACGACCATTAGCTGTTTTTTCGGCTAGATTAAATATCTGAGACTTGAGCTAGTTTAAATTGGGGAAACTATCATGTCATTAAGGTCACAATACTTGAGTATTTTATGTGGAATATTTTGACATCGACAGCTGCTGCCGATGGGGTAGACGCCATTAGACCTCCGCCTCTGGTCTATAAGAAGTGGGGTTTGCAACACCAGGATGCCATTGTTGATCACATCAGTACTGGTAAGTACTGTATCAAAACTATGTACAAGATGTAGATGTAAGAATATTAATGTTCTGAAAAATCAAATAAAAAACTTCATTGCCAAAGGAAAAATTCTCATCTACTGATTTGTTAATAGGGATGACTTTCACACACAATCAATGGTTACAACAGGGATACTTTGAGAGAGAGAATTATTTTTGTTGACTTTTAATTTTGTTTGATCCTATAGCTCTTAGAAACAAGTATAATTATTGAAGAAAAGCAACGACAGTAGAGAAAATTTTATATGTATGATTCAAAACTAGCTGGATAAACTTGATCATTTTTAATTTTAATTTTTTTATGTTAATATGACAGGTCTTGTGACTCCATGTGCCTTTGACCAGCTTCACACAGCATCGATTCTGGGTGGTTTCCAGGCATCTATCAAGTCATCCCCACCCGTCTCTAACAGATACATCACAGCTGGTGCCGGACCATTTGTCGGTTTCTTCTATGCTTTGGATGTGAGAAGCGCTCATATTTTTTATTTTATCTAAAAAATACAGATTATATATTTGAAGACTTTGGTATAAGTATTCAATCTCACATTAAAAGATATGAGAAAGTAAAACAATGGTCATTGATATTAAAATAAATTCAGTATAAATAAATAGCAAGGCCAATCTGTGAACCTTCAGTCTTGCATCAGGTATGACCTCTGCTTCACAGCACTCCCTTTAGTTTGGAGAGAGCATTGCAGTTACTTGACAGATCATGGTGGGATGTGGATTATGATTTTGGAATACACCTAGACTTGGTCACTATAATCACAGCTTTGGTATATCGGTGTGTGTGGAGTTCACCAATGAGGAAAGCATAAAGATATTTTGTGTAGACTGGTGTCTTTCTCCATGATAATTCAACGTAATATCTCTGCATGGCACAATAGCAAGTAAAAAGAAAGGAAGTTGGTTTTTTTTGTGAATGGTTTGAAGAGTTAACACAGTAGTGATAATATGTATATATATGTGTAATGTATGAGCAGGTTTATGTAAACTGCCAAGGTAGCGTTTGATGGATAATATCAGTCTTCAAATCTTGTTCTTTGACTTCAAATACAAGTGTCCTGAAGCCAATCGAAGATTAGGACCGAGACCATTCATTAGTCCTGGAAGCAATTTTAATGTCCCACACATAAGTTACCAAAAGGTTTTCTTACCTTGAACAGATTTACATGAAATGTTTACTTTCATTGATCCACAAACGTTTATCTTCAGGGATCATTTCATCGATAATAGTTTTTGCATTTTCTTTTATCAGGGAACGAGTCAGCCGTTGCTGTCGGAAGTCGCGATGGCAGTCGCAAGTAAACTCAAGTCTGCTCTCTTCTCAGCTGCAAGGTTCGTATTTAGAAAGTTTATTAGCAGTTTCTGATTCATTAAAAAGGGTCTGTTGTGACTACATTTCAAGTCCTATTAGGTATTTGACCTTACCAGGGAACAAAGTTCTCAAAAATTTAAATTTGATTTTCAACGAATTATGGACAAATTTGCAGTGGATGAACTGCATTGTCTATTAAGCATAAGCTGCTTAGTGTACTGTTGAGGTCTGGCACGGATATGAAAAGGGTTATTTTGTTGGCCTGAACCTTACTTCAAAGGCAATTTCTTTTGTATTTCGCACCACGACATCCCTGGTTATTGTCCCCATCTGACTCCTGACAATATGTGCAGTATTTGAGTATGTCTCATGACTTCATGCTGATTATGATCTAACTGCCATGTGCGAGAAGCAAATATACCCACCAAGTAATTAACTTCATTTGTGACTTGACTTGTGTACTACTATAACCTGTAAGTGAAAGTCACCTATTACAAGAAATTTCAACTTTTTCATTCAATTTATCTAAAAGATTTTCATTTTTAATTTTTACCTCTCAGTGGTTGGCTTGGGCTCGGAGGAAAGCAAAAACCTCAAGAGGATCAGAGCAACCAAAAGACTAGGCCAAAGGTGGAACCAGCAACATCACTACCTATAAGGTAATATAGACATGTTACTACTATAGTTTAGTTTAGTAGAAAAAAATTATCAGGAGGGACACTCAAGTCCCCATCATGGACCCTATAGGAGAGAAAAAGTGTTACCCCTTCCTTGGCCTCAACCTCCCCCTCCTTTCCCCATCCATCCCAATAACAAAGATTTTTTTAACTGCAGATGAACATATATATATATCTACATATACATATATATATATATAGACACTGTGCAGATATATATATCTGTAAAGTGTATTGTTCAGAACAGAATATTACATCTTCTGTTCTTTGGCATGAAATGTGCATTTCTTATTTCTGGCATTAAATAAAAGTAAGTTATCCTTTGCATGTAATGTTAATAAATGTCACATGTACTTTGTGTTCAAACGATGCAGGTTGGACAGGTTTTCTTCATTAGTTTAAGTAAGATCATGTTTTAAGAAAAAACTTATTATGACTTGATTAAATCTTAAACATGACAACAGATAAAAACCCAACCATCATAATTGGTCAATGTGATTGAAATAACAGTCATGAACAACTCCAATGATGATGGTTGGGGGTCTAAGTCCCCTTTTAGATAATTGGTCTAGAGCACGGTCAAATCAAAGTTTGCTGTCCTCTCCAACTGTATAGCAAACTTGGCTTATATGTATAATATAAAGGAATATTCTATACTGTTTACTTATCATGCCAACCGTACACCATGAACCCATCCATTTCACAGGTTTGGGTTACCTGATTTGCGTCGTCATGGGGACAGCATCAGTCTCGCTCCCGGCTTGAACCTAGCCGTCACCACAGATAGCTTTGGTCGGATAGTACTCTTGGATGTCAACAAATCCGTCGCGGTCAGGATGTGGAAAGGTAAGGAATAAGGGTATGCTGTCAACCATTAGGAGGGACTAAGTAAAGTCTTGTCCAGGCAATCTTTTACCCCGGGAACATGGAGGTTCAAGCTACATATCATCTTAATACATTTATCAGGTGACACCTTATAGCCTATCACTGTCACCAGAATACAGGGTGCTGTATATTTACTGTACTCTTGGTTTGCTTCATGAGCTCCATTGGCAGCTGTTACCTTTACTAAAGTTGCTTGTTCATGTTATCAGCATCATCTTTGCCTCTCAGCCCTAGCATTGTTTGAAGGCATTTACTCGATCAGCTTCCATGTGAAGTGGTTGTTGCAAACTTGCAAGGTTGTAAACATGTGTGATTGACTTGTAGGCATGACCCTAGAGTAGGGCTACTCAATTAGGTTTGTCGGAATGTCGGGGAAAGAAAAAAGCATTGGTTAGAGCAAAGGGCCCGACAAATCAAAGACCTAATGATACCTGGATTGAGCAATGGGTTTGGTTGGGCAGTAGTATGCTCAATCATGAGTCCTTAAGTTTGTGGATAAATTCTTTTTCTGGGGGAGAGGGGTGGGCCAGGTTATAAGGTCCTTTGCAGGCTGGGTTTGGCCTGTGGGGTGACTCTTGAGAAACTCTGATCTAGAGTATTTATAGAAATTTCATGTAAGGTATTTTCAGTCACATCCAACATGAAAATGGTACATGAGCTGATTCTCCAGTTTTCTCTAGAATTTTTTTTTTCTTATTTTGAGATTCTACCTTCTGTAAGGTGGTTGTTATTTTTGTTAGTGATGTTCAAATTGAGCCATTTTTTCTTTCTTTTTTCAATTTACTCAGGTTACAGGGATGCCCAATGTGGATGGATTCAAGTCATGGAAGAGCTTCATAGAGAGAAAGGATCACGATCAGAGATAACTAAACAGCAACAGAGAAGAGTGGCCCTATTTTTGGTTATTTATGCCCCTAGAAGAGGTATCTTAGAAGTATGGAACACCCAACAAGGACCCAGGGTGGCAGCCTTTAACGTACCAAAGTCTTGTAGGTGAGTTTTGCCGATTCCTTTCTAACTTTGTCCTCCCTCATGAAAAAAAAAAAGAATCTCCATTGGCCAACACTGATTCATCATTCCAAAAGCCATAGAAGTTTTTCTTAATAGAGCATGAGCAGAGGATTAGGGAACTAATACCCCCCACCCCACCATACACTATATCACACCATCCTCTACCCCCCCCCCCCCCCCCTTCATCACTGCCACCATCAAGTACTTTTCAGACAACAACATTTTGGTAATTGTGCCAAAATTTTGATTATGTTAAAACCTACTGCACTTTTGTTTCCGTCTGCTGACAAAGAATTTGATTCAGATCCATAAATTTTGTTCTGAAACTTCCTGCATTTCATTTCTTTCTTTGAGACTCCTAAAATCACCCCAATGTTTTTATTTTTAAATTATTTTGGGTAAAATCCTTTAGCCCCCCCCAATGTCTCTTTTATGAGACTCTTTTATTATTATCTACTATCTTTTATTCATCGGTTACCAAGCAGCCATCAACAATGTCTTTGCATTTCAAGATCATTTACCATTTACTTCCATTCTTATATTCACATTAATAAGCTTCAATGGATATTTCAGCATTTTTTTTTTTCATATGTTGTTTACAAACCTTCAGGCTTCTTTCACCGGGCTATGGCGTCATGGGATTAAACAATTTATCCATACACGATTCCCGGTTCCGGCCACAAGTTCTACAGTGTTGTCTGTTGGAGACGTCGGGTCTCGTCCGTTCCATCCAAGTGCCGTTCCACCTAGCTCTCAGCGATAAAAACAGTCGCAGAGCTCACGACCTCCATCTTATGAAGAAGCTATCAAATCTCATCCACCATCGGAAATCCTTAAACGGTGAGAACATTTTGTCGAAACTCGAAATCCATAAATGTTGAGAACATTATGCCAAAACTGGAGGCTTAATCAGGAGAAAGTTGTGGTTAAGGGATGCCAGCAGGTGGACTTGTTGGTTACATATCATCTTTGCTTGTGTGTTAATTTTTTGGCAATGTATGGCCTGCTGCAGGCCGAAATGGATTCTGTACTGGGACTCGTATTCTGGCATGCTTTGCCTGTACCTGCACTACTCCCCCTTGTGGAGATTTTTGGAAATATCTAGTTTATATGCTACTGCCAGAATAAATAAAGTATGGTACTTGTGCATAGAGCCTTTGATTCATAAGTTTGTACTCAAACCGAGGGGATTGTATACTTGTACTTTTACTCTTGCTGTTGCACTCATACTACAAGTCTGGCCTCGTGACGACACTTTTGGGGAAAGAAAAACATCTGTTAGCGCGATTCAAGAGATGTCCAACATGTCCGTAATCCACCATATTGTGTATTCTCTGAAAGAAGGGGAGAGATTTAATTTGACTTTTGTCAAATTTATGTCAGTTTTAGTGGTTCTTTTAGTACGTGGGATGAGTCGTTTCAGATTTCATGTCCTGCAGTATCAGTTTAATTCCTAATTGTGTTTTCCTTTCCATTTTGTTTAATCATCTCTTACAGAGCCATTTTCTGGATCTGTTATGCCAATCCTACAAGAATTTAAGATGCCGATTTATAAGCAGCAGGTAAGCGGCCATCAGCTGTTTGGAAAGTTTATTCACCCTAGTAGAAGTGAGTGGCTCGCTTGAAAATTGGAGGATGGGGTAGAATAAGGTTTTGGGAGGGAGGGGGAGGGAGGTGGAGGGAGGGAGGGAGAGAGAATGTGACTTGATTATGTTTTGAGCAGTGATTTGGTCAACTCAAAAAAGATAATCAAGAAATGAGAACAAGAATTTGTATTGAATTTGAAGCATATTTTCATGCATTAATGCAGAGCATTGGTGTAAATGTTCATGTATCATCTCTGGTAATGAAGAAAATTTACATAAATTGAATCGGATGTTCACTTGGACTCTTGTGCGATTTAAATCTGGTTTTGATTCAAGTCAAAGCTGAAAACCCTCCTGTTTTGACAGCATTACTGCAATATTTAAACTGTGTATTCAACTCTGTTCATGTGCAATACTCCAACAAACTCAAATGTGCATGCTTTTTATTTTTCATACTCATTTATATTGTATTTTATTCTGCAGTTTTACTACATATTTTGTGTCATATATTTTTTTATTTACTGTTACAATGCATTTTAGAGCACTTTTGTGGATTTTACGCTTTATAAAATAAATTAATATTAAATTATTATAGAGCAAGAGTGTCTGGGATCAGTATAGGTAAAACTGAATGGAATTCCGTAACGATTACCTGATCAACCTTTTCATCTGTAAGCCAAAGAGATGGAGGGTGGCTAACTCTGATTAAATTTACAATCTTTGTTGTGATCCCTGCTTCAAACTAACGATCAAAGTGCAGAATGGATCTTTAAGGCTAGTCTGTACTCCCTCTAGTAACCATCCTACCTGTCAGTCAGAATGCTGTTCATTATTTGGTATTGTTTATTAATTAATTATTTTATGTACGCAGAAGTACACCATTATCTGTGCTGTCTGTAAGTAATTTTTTTTTTCTTCTTGTGCCTGCATTTTCTAAAGGCTCTGGACAAAGCATTATCAGCTAGAGGCACTGCACCGTCAGAGCTGGTCAGGATCGTAGAGTCTCTGGAATCCTCGATCCACTCTCACGGACAATATCTAGATTACGAGAGTAAGTGTCTCCTGAAGTACTGTCATGCCCAGGGACAGCTCTTAGCAGTTTTCACCGATGTCCAGAGACTCCACGGACCCGATGAAGAAAAGCCTGCGGTAGAAACCAAAGATATTAGTCAAGAGGTAGGTAACTAAGTAATTGATTGATTGATTGATTGATCAGTTGATTGATTGATCAGTTGATTGATTAAACTTAAATCTCAAGGTGGAAATTGTGGCACAATGGAGTGATTATTCATGCTGGTATTCTCACTTGAGATAGATTACATTTTTTTCAGTGAGTGAGGTTCATGGCCGAGAGAAAATAGCTTCGCAAAAGATTTTGACTGTTATGTTCTATTCTTATGGTCCAATTCATCTGTGGTGTGAATTAAGATGAAATCTGAAAGATCAATAAAGTGATCATTTGTAAGAGTCATTGTTTCAATTGCACCCAGCAGACTTGTAACGAGTATGTACTCCTATGCATTTGCCTGCACAAGTCCTGGCACTGATGTAGCTGAACTGGTACCCATACTGTGGGCATTGCCAAAGTCTAGTATAGGTTCTAATGATAGATTGAGTACTCATACTCTTGCTTAGAGCCTTGAACTTGTACTGTCTGCTTATACTTGTACTCATCCTGTTGTACTCATACCTTGCAAGTCTGGCCTCCAGGACATTGAAAGGCTTTAACTGGCAAGTAGCAAACTGCTGGATAATTAATTCTAAGGGAACTTGAGTGGATATGGTGAGAAGAAGAACATTTTCACTGAAGGTAACTGTTTACAATTTAGTAGTATATGGAAATGAGAATCCTGTAACTGATTTTCAAAGTGTTTTTGAATTTTATCCTTGGATGCCTCTTTGATATTCACAAATCTTACAGGAACTTGCCAACCTTCTCAACTTAACTCAGGAGAGGCTGTCAGGCTTTTTCAAGTCCGTGGAGGGGTTCACGACGACATTCAAATCAACGAAAGTTCATTTCGAGCAGGATGTGTCTCTCGATGTCGCTCACTTCCTTAGCTGTTTTAAAGTGTCGGTTACGAGGATAGCTAGACGAGGTTCGGAGCAGCTGCCCACCAAAGTAGCTGACAAGGAAACTCAAGTTGCACAGGAAGGTGTAAAGACGGAAGGCGAACAGGGTAGGTGTAAACCACTTTCATTCTAGTATAAACAGTAACAAGGAAAATGAATGTCAGCTGAAAACTAACAATAGGAGGGACCACCCAAAGTTGGAAACCTTTGCTCTCTACTTGAACCCTCTTCAGCCAAGTGTTGTTAAACAATTCAGAATTCTTAAATGTATAATCCGGTTGGTGAAAAACAAATAAAAGTACTGTTACTGGTTAAGTAAAATTCACATTAAAAGTTAAACCAGTAAAAAATAAATAAAGAAAATAAAGAAAACTAAAAGATGGAAAAATTGGCAGAAGTGTAAAAAAAAGGTAAACACAAAGAATAATTGGTTGAGAGCAAGAATTGGCACAGAACACTAGAAAAGTAAACAAATGATGACTAATTACTTTACGATATGAAAGGAAATGCCTGCTGTGAACATCTTCAATCAGGTTTTTACTTCAGAATCAAGTTATGTTTGGGGGGGAACAGATGTGTCAGACTTTACCAAATATTTATGCCTTTTGTAAGGTCTGCAATATACCTAGTATGCTCTACTATTGTCAATTATATTCTAACCAAGATCGATTATGTACCTACAGGTGTAAGTACAGCTGGCTGTATATTGCATAATACTATGGTTGCATTACATAATTCACAGACCTCTGTTGAAAATAACACATGACAATTACCTCCCTCGTTTGGAAGAAAATATTTATATATTTCCAGTCAGATTAAACTACTTAGTTAGAACTAATATTTTAGCTTTTGCCTCCTAACCCATTTAAATGATCTAATTTATAGTTCTGTTTGGATTTTATGAACTTTGCTTTCTCCAAACCATTTAAATTATCAAATAGGTACCATTACAGATATTCATTTGTGCCTAATTCTATCCATATATTTAATTCACAAGTGAGAAGATAAGTTTCTTATTTGTAGGACTTGCTGTATATATGTTTGTATTACTGTATGTGTATCGCAGTCTATTGATACTTATACTATTGCTTTTCTTTTTTTTTCTTTTTGTTTTACGTTTACGACCTGTGTAAGCCAAATTTCCGATTGTGGACAATAAATTCAAATTCAAATTAAATCACTCACTTTGAAGGCTCTTATTACTTCTACTCCAATGTTACCGGCACCGATGTTGTCACAACCTTTAATAACTTGTACGTGGAATCTGTACGGTACTACCAATGCCCATCTTAAAATATGCCCATTTGCAACGTTTCTTTAAACATGCAAGTGGTTGGTCATGAGTTTGTATAATGACAAGAATCGCGGAATGAATACATTTTGAACTGCCCATACTGTTGTAAGACATTCCTTTTCTGTGACTGAATATCATTTTTGCACTTTTTGCATTGCACATGCAACAGGGAACAATTTGCCCAAATCTTCTTGCAAACCGCGTGCGGCAATCTGAAAAAGTTAACTTTCTGTTGCCTGCAAGTGACGCTTTGTTCGTGTCACTACAAAATGCAGACTGTAATGAAACGTGATACCTTGTTATCTTTAGCTGGACCTGAGATGTCCATCGCTGTACCGTTTATACACTGTGCTGTGGGTATTGACCACAGCTGTATGTACTGACTGTACACTAGTGACTGTACACTGACTGTACACTAATTACCTACGGTAGCAAGCTGTGTGTGTATTTTCTGGGATCGATGGTGGTGTCTAACACTTCTGTTACACCTCATTTGAAACTAGGTCAGATTACTGGCATTAGGCGTTTCTTTTTGCGTGAGTCTTCACACCCTTTAAGCTTCCCAGTAACAACACATACATCTCTGTTAACAGATGCTGGTAATGCAAAAGATGAAGATGCTGTTGACACCGCTCCTGGTTTGGAGAGGATGGAGGATATTGAGGAGGAGGAAGGAGAAACGAACGATTCTGAAGATGTTGCCGATATCCAAACTCATATATCACTGAGAGAAGATGTTGCAGAGGAGAAAATTACGGCATTAGGTGAGAAAAGACCAATTTGTCTAATCATCGCTGGGAAACAGAAAGTGTTCCTTCTTGATATTGACTCCAATTGTATAGTCTGGGTCAATAGAATAGAACAAGATGGAATGAATGAAGAATAATGAATTGAATGAATAAATGAAATAAAGTATGATTAGGATGAGTGAAAAGTAAAATCGCCTTTCCATTTGTTCAAATAGTGACAGCATCTTATGTTGTATTTTATTACATTTAATCAAACCTGCATTTCTTTTATTTCTTTTGTATTTCCTACTTAGGTTCATTTTTCTTCAAGTCGTGTCTCCAAGGCCAAGTTTCTGTCGAGAGTGTAGTCAGGTCCTTACAGTCATTGAACATCTCACCCAATCCGTTAGTGGTAAGGAGAAGGATTCCTTCCGTTTAATATCCTGGATCATGTTGACCGACTTCTTCGCACAAGAAAGTATAGAATTATTACAGTCAAAGATTATCTGTCCTGTTGGAAAAGCTTGTTAACTAAAAGGACGTCTCTCAACCCCCCCCCATCCCCCTTCTCCCCCATAAATACTTTCCCCATGCTTAATCCCAAGCAGAAACTTATGCTGACAATTATTCAATCATTGATGAAGCCATGTTAGCTGAATGACTCAATCTGTACTGCCCAGTATTGTGCAACAATATAGTCAAAGGTTGCCTTTCATTTATAATCAAATTCCTTCCTCACCAGATTTAATTGCTCAAGATAGTTGTGCAATAATCTTTATTATGCCTATGAACTTGTGATCCAAAATGGACAAAATAGCTCTACAGTTAATAGCAATAACCACTTCAACCCTAATTCTTCTGTACAAAGTAGGCTTAAGTCACTGCTGTGAATGTGAGATAGGTCTTTTGTACACAGTAGGCCTAGTCTAGGTTAAAACTGCTGTGAATGTGTGGTAGGTCTAGGTACAGTGTTTCAGAGTTTTACTTTGAAAGTCAAACATGTTTTTCTCCAAAATTTGTAACATCTTTTTTGACTGTGATATCACAAACTAACAGAATACTTAAATCATAGGTGGAGAGAACAGAGCTGTTAAACTCAAACTCAGCTATCAAATACTGTATGCCTCTGTTTTCAGAAATTATTACTACAAATTTGTCTTCACAACGAACGAGACCTCTGTCAAAGCGTCACCCTCACCACACACCAACTCCATGCAGTATTGTCACTCATGTTGAAAGGAATCCAAAGCTCGGGGAACGACGCCAAGAAAAGCTCGCAGAATCTTGTGGAAGACATCAACAACCTCCTATACGAGACAGAAAACGTCGGCTGCGGCCTTCTTTCCACGTTAGTTCTCGGCGGCGTTCAGGACCAGCTGCCAAAACCGAGGAGAGAAAGTGTCTCATCGAAGGATGAAGAGGAATCGTTAGAGCTAGGGTCCCCTAGTACCCTTGAGCTAGCCCCCGATTGGAGCAAGGCCTCGTCAGATTCCAAATTCTGGGAACGGCTCTCACAGCAGTTTCAGGATCTGGTGGCCTTGAGTCGAGTCTTACATACCAAAATCAGTAAGGTAAGTTACGGCCTTTCACTCAAGAAATAATTACAGAGACACAAGTTTTCTTTTTTTTTCTTTTTGCCGTTTCAGAAGGGAGATCAATAAAGCAGATTGACTTTAAATTCTGTCGGTAGATTAATAGTACCTCAAAAACAACCAAGAACTGAATTCTGTCCATCACCACCAAGTACTAAAATAGATTCCATGTGTCGATAAATTGTGATGCAACCAACGTGCAAACTTTAGGAATATTAAACCAAAGACTTCCAAGTTCCGTCTTTTTGAGGCATTATTTCAAATATAGGTTCACAAAACCAGATTCATGTAATTGGTTTGTTTTGACCAGATTTGTAATTTGACTTTAATAGCTCTGTCTTAAACGAAAGTTTGTATGTTACGCTGTTTTAGTGATTTGCACCGTTAAGGTGACAATTGGTGTTCGTGTAACAGTCTCTGACGTGTCATCCTGAATTATAAAATTTATTTTCAACCTGCTCTTATTCTTTGCATACATATTTAGATGAATTTAAGATAGTGGCCAATTTTTAGTCAAAACACCTGAGGCTCCATCAAAGAATATTTTACAAAAATGGGGGTGGCAAATAACCACGTCAAAATGAAAACATAGACTACGTCAGTGTACTTGCTTCTCACAACATAACAGAAGTGAAAATTGGTGTTGGACTCCCCTCTTGCTCATGTTGTAAATGTGTGGCATTTAATGGTACATAATATTGTGGGTAGTGTTATTGTCTCCGAGTAATAAAATTGCACAAGCGTTCACAATTCCTCCACTCCCTCAACCATTACAGGAGGCCGTATCAGAAATGTGCCGCCGTTATCCGAGATTCATGGAACCAGAGAACGGCCCTGTTCCAGCACCGATTATCGAATACGTTCCTTCAGTCTGCCTCAAGAAGCTACTGGAAGGAGGACGAGGTATTAACTAAGAAAGAAAAAAAAAAGGCTGTTCATGAAAAGTGCTCTTAAAAATATAAAATGGAATTTTCTCTGCTCACTTTAAATTTGCAACTTTTTTTCCTCTCTTGGGTATTATTTTTTTTTATTGTTTTTGCTATTTGCACCAAATTCTAATAATTTTACAAATTCTTCCAAGTGTTACTCAGAGTAGGACTTGCAAATATGATCAAACTGAAACTTTCAGATATTTTCAGCACAAAACAATTTCACTAGTAAGCATTTTATGATTGGCAATTCCAATCCATTTGATGAATTCTGATGCCGTAATTATTACTATTAATCACTTTCAAATAGCATTTTTAAGATATCTAAAAGTTGTCAGCTTATTTCTTAACTGCTCGAAAGTGGACACTGTCAAGCTAAAGTGAACTGAATAATTTTCTGCATCTCGATATAAAAAATAGTTGAAAATATAATAATAATAATATATAGTTATGCCAAAATCACTGCAAAATGCTTGATTGATGTAACAGTTCTTAATGATCGAACAGGGTAAAGGAACTAGGAAGTAAAACTTAGAGTCATCATCTACAGAGTGAGACTTAATTCCAGCTGACACCCTCTTCTGTATTATGTCTTCAAGACACTGCCGTGTAAAATAAAAAATTCAGTTTTTGAATACATTGTACTTTAATTGTGCACATTTCAAATACAGTGTGCTGCTTTAAGGACACTTTTCATATTGTGCAGAAGCTTTTCAATTTCAAAAATATTTCGTCAGTCATGGCAAAAGAGATTGTTTAATTGCCTCTTTTGTCGACACAGTCTGGTGAATTGCAGACAATTGTGGACAATTGAGGACAATTTTGGAGAATTGAGGACAATTGCGAGAAAATGCGGACAGTACTAAGCATCAGTATTTAAGTCTTGTTGGTGCTGTTTTGTGGTTGTTTTTTTTTGGTCTGTGAGTCAAGCTTCTTTATTCATCTCTATCAATACAGGTGTATTCTCAGAACTAATAGCCAAGTGGGTTGCCCATCATCTGCTCCCACCTGCTTTCATCAATAGCATCACAGATGGTCGCCACCAGGTCTCGCAAGCCAAAAAGTCCAAAGATTCTGTCGCGGACAAAGAGACGGAGGAAGAAATAAGTCAGACAATCGGTGAGTTTGATCGCACAACTTTTGGATTAGTTTAACTTGATATTCAAATCGTTATTAATTAGGTCAATCCAAAAAAACTGGGACATTGAGTCATCTTGGATGTCCCTTGAAAATTTCTGAGAAAAATTTGGAGAGTAAAGACCTCAAGGAAAGTACTTTTTGAAAACTTCTAGCAATTATATCCATGCTGTAATTTGGGGCCTATACTGACTACTTTTAAGTAGTGAGTTTAACTTTGTTAAAGGAGGGAGGCCTGCACATATCAACATTAAAGATTGTTGTAAATATCCCAGTAATAGGTGCTGTCAGTATTGACACTTCAGACTTTCTTTTCTAGATGCCTTCCATTCGCTGTGTCAGAGGTTACCACACAGTCTGGAACAGGATGTCATGCAAGCCCATGCTGCCTGGGAGTATGTGGTACATTGGAACAAGAATGCAGAGGTACTAAAATATTAAAATTTCTCTTGTTTTACACATTCGCTTGATTAGATACTTAACGAAAGCATGACCGAGTTACGAGGTATGTACAGTGCATTCAAAAGGCCTTGTGAAAACCCAGGTTGTGGAATCAGTGATTTCATTGGTCTGATCAGCATTTTTAATTGAAAGCTTAAAAGGACGAGTACCTTTCCTCTAGTACTTCTTGCACGTAGGGCCTGTTTTTAATAATGTGTAGGTGCGCATGGATACTTTGTAACTTTTGAGGTTTTCTGAATAGCAAAGTTGTTTGTCCAACAAGAATGAAGTTAAAATGCAAGAAATGATTGCCTTCCTTTACTTTTCCTAAGATAGTAGTCTTGTAATATGTAATATTGTATAGTTCAAATGGCTACACGTTTATCTGACACCTACTTCACTTACTCCTTGAGTTTCTGTTTGTGACGACCATCTCCAACAAGTCATCAGTATTGCCTCCAAAGCCTAACATACTTAAGTTAATACAACAGCCTAACATACTTAAGTTACTAAAAAGCCTAACATACTTAAGGTACTACAAAGCCTAACATACTTAAGTTACTACAAAAGCCTTACATACTTAAATTACTACAAAAGCCTAAGATACTTAAGTTACTACAAAAGCCTAACATACTTAAGGTACAACAAAAGCCTAACATACTTAAGGTACAACAAAAGCCTAACATACTTAAGTTACTACAAAAGCCTAACACACTTAAGTTACTACAAGTGTTCTGAATTTATTTTACTGGAGGTGTTGACCTGCCTAAGGATAGCTTATGAGGCGTGTTACATGATATAATAGAGAAATGTTGAAGCCCGGGGGACAGATTGAGCCTTTAATGGGGACAAAATATTTTTAACCTTGCTAGCATATTTGGTTAGCAAGTCGATGACCCAAAAAAAAGGACAATTAACCTGGACTGTTTTTATGTTTCTCTTAAAGATTACATACTATTTACGACATGCTGTGGAACATCTACGTGTCATAAATAATCCATTGGTTCAACATGGTAAGTTTATTCACAAACCTTTACAAATTTTTTTCATAAATTGTTAGTGAATGAAAATTTTTCTTTCATTAGAGCTACCAAATTTCCATGTAATTTGTTGAAAAAAACCCTTTTAGTATTTACTTTATTTATCAGAGTTTCATGTCTTTGACATATCTTTTCTTAACGATTCATAGATTAACTGATTGGTCTTAAAGCATGTGGAGTAAAGCATCTAAACATAATTGCTCTGTTTGAACAGAATGTGATTTATGTACGGTCACTAGGAGTGATTTAATTTCTTGAAATTCTGTCTTATTAGCAGTTGGTTGCTGTGTAAAGCATAATATTTCCAACTTGAACAGAACCTGTAATGATTGTTGCACTTCAGGTCACAGGAAGTAAGCTTCAACAACTCCTTGAAAATGCATGTAACAATTTCAAAGAATCTAGACTAGACCTAGTCAAACCATATGCACCTTGGAATACTATGCATATCAGAATGGAGGCTGAAGTTGTTAAGTTGTTAGTGTCATTAAGCATTGAGGCTATGTACTTCATTACCACCTTAAACCATCAATTTTAGAGGGATAAGGAATAGTTCATAAAGTGTGTACAGACAGTTTGCCACTATTAATTTGAGTCACTCTGGTAGGAAAATGGAGTTGAGTAAATGAACCACAACCAGCTTATGAAGATTAACATTGTATTCTTTACAGGTGTGTGCAGTATGCTATGGCATACTGCACACACGTGTAAAGATTAACATTGTATTCTTTACAGGTGTGTGCAGTATATGTAATACTGCACACACCTGTATAGATTAATATTGTATTCTTTACAGGTGTGTGCAGTATGTTATGTAATACTACACACATCTGTAAAGATTAACATTGTATTCTTTACAGGTGTGTGCAGTATGCTATGGCATACTTTCCTAATCAAAAGAATTTCATCCGCTGCTTTTCTCATGGACAAGGTCGGTAAAGCCCCTAAAGACAGATTATGTAGAAGGGTGAGTCAATGATTTTTTTCTTTTCTTTTTGCTTGTCAAGTTCAAAAAAGAATCTCATTTTGATCTGTTGACTTCCAGCCTTTTGTTCAGGATGTGGACACGAGACAAACAGACATTCGTACTAGACATCACAAAAGCTGACTGTATGATAGTGTGCACTGTCACTATGTATTTATAAATAGCACCGTCTACTCCATAATTATGAAACCATCTTTTTTAGTCTGCTAATTTCCAATAAAACTTAAAACCAAGTTTATGAGCCATCCCCCCTCCCCATTCCCCTCTTGCGTCTCACCATGTGTCTGCATTTCCTTTCATGTAGGATGTTGGTCTTAGTGATACAGCTCTTTATTAGCCATGCCCCCCTCCCAATGCCCCTATCCCCCATCCCCTCCTCTTGCATCTCACCATATGTCTGCTTTTCCTTTCATGTAGGATGTTGGTCTGAGCGATACAGCTCTTCCTCTGTTTCTCGGAATATGTTGTGATGTTCTCGACATTCTCTACAAGGTGAGTCAAAGTTTTGTCGTCTCCAAATTATTTGCTTTAGCTTGATGACTTTACTTATCAAGTTTGTCCGATTTAGCTCTGGTGATGAGAAAAAAGTTGAAATAAACCTTGGTTCCTATAGTTGTTAGTTCTGAGTAGTATAAACTGCACCCATGGCTAGGGATTCATGATAGAGGCTGTTTGTAGTTATATCTCTCAATATATAGAACTTTTGATTGACAGTAATTTTTTAATTATTTTTTAATTATGTCGTAATCCTCTGTTTTAGCTAAATGAGTTGACTTAGAGACATCCTTGATTCTGGTCACTTGAAAGAGAGATCTGCTTTAAAATCATTTGTTAAGACATCTTTTTCATCTTTGTCGGTCATGTCTCTTCTTTCTCTCTAAACTTTCCCTCAGCTGGAGGAAGGGTCTGGTCTGACACCCATCATGGAGGTAGAAGACCTTTGGCAAAATATACACGGTCCTTCCTCATTGGTGGAGTTAGCCCTCAATCAACCGGAGGTCAATTCCCTATTGGTCGATCTTCATATACAACTCTGTTCCGTCATGTGGGCGATCATGGCCTTCCAACTCAAAGCTGTTAAAGTCCTGGGGCTCTTTGATTTTAGAAGCAAAGCCATTTTCTTCAAAGAGTTAAGTTACGCCTTCAAACCTTCCCAGACCGAGCCAGACCCGGGTCTCTTGAACACCAGACGAGAGGTAAGTCCATCACTGTGACGACCATGACGCATGAGCTGCCTTGATGTGATAGCTTGGTTGTTCGTTATTCTTTCATTCGTTATGTTTCCTTGCTTGAAGACTTATTTTTTCAAGTTGGCGTTCTATTAGGGTTGTACAGCGCTATTGAATACTTCGTAGATTTTAGCGCTTTATAAGTTCATTTATTATTTATTATTATTTTCTCTCCTGGTTTCTGTTTGTTTGGGTTTTGTCTAAGTCTGTTATCCTTTTCTCTTCAGATGACATATTTTCACAATGGCAAAGACTTTTTCCTTTATCTGCTTTATCCAGTGATTTTGCCTTTAGTTCCTAATTTAGTCTGTATGACCTGTTGACCAAAAGACCATTGGACTTTTTTCCCCCTGCAGGCTCAACTGTGAGCACATTCTATTAATGTACATATGTGCACATGCAGGCTATGTATTGTGTAACTTTACCTAGTAACTGGTGGCATCAGCTTGGGAGTGACACATGTCTATCCTTTCAAATGGTTAACGCCGGTGCCTTTCAATCATAAGGTCCCGAGTTCGAGTCACTTGAAGATTAATGTATGTCGTCCAGTTGCAGAGTTGTTGACAATTGACAATTCATAATCTTGGACGTTAAATATGAATGTAAGAGACTGACTATGGTCAGCTTGCGGCTTTGATAAGCCAATGATGGCTTCTTCGCGAGTTCCTGCTTGCAGGAGGATCTAAAAAGCATACATACATACAAGTGACTCAGTTTTAGCTCATATGTGTGGTGGAGACTCATCTAATCAGAAGTAAAAGGAAGGTATCGAGGAATTGACAACGACTTTTGTTTTCTTCACTCTCTCTTTGACAGTTCTTTAAGATAGTTTTATCATCTGCAATTGAGACGCTTCCTCCAAACTTTCCCCCGGAGGAATTCGAAGAGGTCGTCAATGGGGATTTATCCTCTCCGTCTCCTAGGCCTAGACCGGATAAAAACCATCCTTCTCAGACTTGGCCGACCAGAGTCTATTATCTAGCAGATAGTCTATTTGTGGAAACGGACACACTCAAAATGCATCATGTGTGCGAACTCTATCGCAGTGGCTATGACTCTCTGACTCCAGAGGTATGTATCCCATCGTCGTCTAGGAAACCAAGCAATTATCGATACATTTAACCGGCAACTGGAAAAGTAAAAATTAACTGTTAAGAATTTACCGAGATGTTTAGATGTAGAACTGGTTTCTGATGCTTCTTTTGTCGCAGTGACAATTCTATCATGATAACTGAGAATCAGTAGCCATCTCATATGTGAGTGTTTTCCGTCCTTCTTTCATTTGATATATTACTGTACGATTGGTTGATGAACTTGCCACAGTTTGATATTTTCTTTTTGATTTTTTCTTGTTTTTCTAAAGTTTCTGTACAAAAGTAAATTCCAGATAAGATGACTTTTCTGCACATATCCGGAGAGATGGTGGCTCACAATGCCCCCTTGCCCCAGCTGCCCCCAGAAAAAGTATACATATATATATATATATATATATATATATATATATATATATATATATATATATATATATATATATATATATATGTATATATATATATATACATATATATATATACACATATATATATACACATATATATATATATCAATATAAAGTATATTTTTCAAACCACAATTGATAATTACTTCTATTTTCAGATCTTAGTGACCATTTCAAACCAGACTCATTTGGCTACGCAGCTTATGCAAATTTTAGGTCAAAGGTTAGCACAGATGGTGATAACACCTGGAGACGCTGTCAGTGTAGAACGTCAGTCCAGACTTCCAGCATCTTTAGTGTCATGGTTGAAGACTTTGGTGAGTTTGCTGTTCTCTCTTGTTGAGAATTCTGTCATATCTTTGCCTTAATATAGTGAAAAGGAAAATAGCAGGATGGGCTAAGGGGACTAAACGTTTCAGATTTGTAACTGCTTTTGTCTGTCCAGAATCATTTCTTGACAAGTGTAAATATCAGCATTTATGAGAATATTTTAGACCTATGTGATGTTGAATCTTATGATGAAACCCTCCCCCCAAAACAGCTCTCAAAGGTTACAGAGTCACTAAAGATTTTAAATGTTTACTTGTTTGCTATTGTCTTTGTTTGTTATTTAATTTTCTTTGTTTGTTGTTGCTTTTTTGTTTGATATTGTTTTTCTTTGTTTGCTATTGTTTTTCTTTGTTTGCTTTTGTTTTCCATTGTATGCTGTTTTTTTTCTTTGTTTGTCAGTGTTTCTCTTTGTTAGCTATTGTTTTTCTTTGTTTGCTATTGTTTTCCTTTGTTTGCCAGTTTATCTTTTTGTTAGCTATCGCTTTTCTTTGTTTCCTATTGTTTCTCTTTGTTTGATGTTGTTTTTCCTTTGTTAGCTTTTGATTTTCTTTGTTTGCTATCATTCTTCTTGTTCATTAGTAGTGCTAGTACTTGGCAATGTTGTTGATGCAATGACAGTTTTTTAATTTCAATAATAATAATAATAACAGCATTGATGTCAGGATTAATACTCCGTGAATACTTTCTTCATGAAAGTTCCAAAAAAGGAAAACTAAGAGGTATCATCTCCTACTGGCACTATGCCTTAACACACAATAACAAAGTTGCAGACTCAAAATATGCATTTTATATCAGGATATTTCCCAAATAGCACAAGGTATTTGTTGTAAGTGTTGAAACTAGAGGGAGTTTTTCCATCATGATCATCATGCCTATAAAATCAGATTGAAATGATGATTTGGTTTCTTCTCCTTGAGTATTTTACTTGAAACAAAAGCAATTCTGCCATATTGATTAAGCTATGTCATGGATTTAACTACATTCCTGTATCGTATTTTCGTTTATTCGACATTTCTGGTGGAATAATGGTACCTCTCGCTCCTTTTGCAGGCCAAGATACCCCTCCGTTGCCCCAACCCACCAATCCAGGACACGGCCCACTTGGCCGGCCAGGCCGTGGGTCTTCTACCAGAATCCCATTCACAGTACCCACTAGCATTACAACTCATAGAAGCGGTTGGGTCCTTGACTTGAGCGAGTCTTCTGTGAAGTGATGTGAACGGCTTGCAAGTCACACATTCCGTGACACGACGGATTATCAGCAGAGCTTAAAGCCACAGTCAGTAGTAGCTGGCAGAACAGAATGTTATGTTTACCGTACTTGAACAAGCCTCTGCTTTAATAGTGGGGATAAGCTCATTGGGACTATAATATTCATTCATGCTGTTCAGAAAACAGTAGCATAATGTCCCTGTGTGCTGGTCTGTTGTTTTTTAGCCTTATTCTTGTCAGTAACATCATGCATGTTTGAAACGATTTTACAACAAATGATGAAACTCTCTGTCCTTAAAAAATAGAGGTATAGGAAGCATGTGCCGGGTTCAGTGCATCGCAGTGTGATGAAACCGGAGGGCGGCCAAAAAGATGAAGCCCTTTAAGTTCTCAATTGTTTTGGTCAAATTCTCGGCATGATCTGTTCCTTAAGGTTGCTACATGTGGAACGTAAAACACTGTCTCTCTATTGTTGCTATGGCAACCCTCTGTCGATTTTGTCTGTTGATAGGCAGTGTCTGATAGGTAACTGTTAGGTTAAATCTCACTGATAAATCGTTTCCTAGTGCAATGAAAACAGAAGATATCCAAAGAGGGTAACCTTTGTTTGTTATGGATGTACTTCAAAGCCAGTAAATGTCCCTCTATTGCTGCTATGGCAACCCTCTGTCGATTTTGTCTGTTGATAGGCAGTGTCTGATAGGTAACTGTTAGGTTAAATCTCACTGATAAATCGTTTCCTAGTGCAATGAAAACAGAAGATATCCAAAGAGGGTAACCTTTGTTTGTTATGGATGTACTTCAAAGCCAGTAAATGTCCCTCTATTGCTGCTATGGCAACCATCTGTCGATTTTGTCTGTTGATAGGCAGTGTCTGATAGGTAACTGTTAGGTTAAATCTCACTGATAAATCGTTTCCTAGTGCAATGAAAACAGAAGATATCCAAAGAGGGTAACCTTTGTTTGTTATGGATGTACTTCAAAGCCAGTAAATGTCCCTCTATTGCTGCTATGGCAACCCTCTGTCGATTTTGTCTGTTGATAGGCAGTGTCTGATAGGTAACTGTTAGGTTAAATCTCACTGATAAATCGTTTCCTAGTGCAATGAAAACAGAAGATATCCAAAGAGGGTAACCTTTGTTTGTTATGGATGTACTTCAAAGCCAGTAAATGTCCCTCTATTGCTGCTATGGCAACCCTCTGTCGATTTTGTCTGTTGATAGGCAGTGTCTGATAGGTAACTGTTAGGTTAAATCTCACTGATAAATCGTTTCCTAGTGCAATGAAAACAGAAGATATCCAAAGAGGGTAACCTTTGTTTGTTATGGATGTACTTCAAAGCCAGTAGATATCTCTCTATTGTTGCTATGGCAACCCTCTGTCGATGTTGTCTGTTGATAGGCAGTGTGTGATAGGTGACTGTTAGGTTAAGTGTCACTGATCAAACGTTTCCTAGTGCAATGAAAACAGAAAATATCCAAAGAGGGTATTAAACCTTTCTTGTTATGGATGCACTCCAGAGCCAGTAGATGTATATTAACGTATTGCTGTAGCGTTATAATCAAAGTTTCGATTCGATAAGAACGCTTGCGGTTTAGCAAGGTGCTGATTTGTTTACTTCACGGTGTCATTAGAAGTATTTACAACACAATATAGGCAAGGATGTTTACTTCAGGTAAATTAGAATTTTATTATCCAACTTGGATTTCTGAAAAGGAAAAAATCATGAAAATGATGTTGCACAACACTATGATCTGAGCTTATTTTAAAGCGAGTTAATAATCCAAGTTAATTAATGTAAAGGCCAAAAATGATAT
Source organism: Apostichopus japonicus (assembly GCF_037975245.1). Classification (NCBI taxonomy): domain Eukaryota; kingdom Metazoa; phylum Echinodermata; class Holothuroidea; order Aspidochirotida; family Stichopodidae; genus Apostichopus; species Apostichopus japonicus. Next base: position 9,607,986 of record NC_092568.1, read on the forward strand.
GAAGGGAAGTATCAGCCATGTGTTGAAGGTTGTGTCATGATCTGCCCATGCAGTTACTCAGCTTTTACTTTTGTTTTGGTTAAGTTTCTCTCCTTATATGAATAATAAAACCATTACACATGAAAGTGCAACGGTCATCGTCAATTGAGTACATCTCATGCTGTGAATGTAGCAGTCCTGTTAGTTTGTAGTGGAAATGTTAAACTGTAACCTACTTAATAGATATAGGAAAAACCGTGTTCAGTGTAAGAAATCTATGTCACTCTGTAACATGTTAAACATTCAAAAAAGAAAGAGATATCTTCATATTGCTAGAAATCGTTGGATATACATTTCAGTGTCTGAACTGGGAATGGATGTTAATCATATGAAATTATCTGGTTTGCATCCTGGTTTCATAATTTCATTTTCCATTAATTTAAAATAATAATTTAAAAATAATAAAAGGTTGCAGTTTGACAGAAGCAAAAGCCTGCAGCTGGTAAAAGCAACGCCTGACCAGTCGTTGTTTTGTCCAAAAGTACCCCACCAAAATGTTCTGTGCAAAATAAACCCCAAAACAAGGGTGTTTTCAATTTTACTTATTTATTTAACGTAGTAGGGTAAACCATATGTGTTGAAAGGATGACGGTTTAGGTCAAGTGGAAGGAGGTGTGGTCACCGAGTGTGGCTCAGGTTGGGCAAAAATGAACTTTAATTGCAGTTAGTGTTTGGTAAATACAAGAATTTATAAATGACCTTTAAATTGTTTCGACTGCCATGAAATATCATTCACCATGTTATATGCCTCTTGTTGTTTTGTAACTATAAACCTATTTTGGTGTCCCTTTTCAAATTTATTCTAAGAAAAAAAAACTACTCTATACAACTGTGGCAGGTACTATAGATATCACTTCTGGATCGGTTTTGTTTTTTTGTTTTTTTTGTGTGCACATTTGGATAAATTTGCTATCATGAAGGCATTTGAGAGCAGGCTGAATGTTACTCCTATATAAATTTAGTTTAGTGAAAGATTTGAAGTATCGGCTTTGAAAATCTGAGTATGTCCTCCCAAGGAATTTACTGGTCTATGAAAGAGATGCACGTCAACAATGTCAAAGGTCATCAGAAGAATTACACCCAAATAAGCTTCAAAGTCTGCTAATGTTCACATATAGTTTATTATTTGCATCTTGCTTTCACAATCGTGATCACATTTCCTCACCCGGATATTTTTTTAAATTTTTTTTTACGATGCTTGCAAATAGGGGGTCAGAATTTTGAAAACCCTTAAAGGGAGTGAAGACCCGGGCACAAAGAAACGTCTCATGCCCGTAATCTGACATAGTTTCGAATGAGGTGTAACAGAAGTGTTAGACACCACCATGGATCCCAGAAAATACACACACAGCTTGCTACCGTTGGTAATTAGACACTAGTGTACAGTCGATACACACAACTACGGTCAATACCCACAACACAGTGTACATAGCAGCGATGGACATCTCAGGTCCAGATAAAAGATAACAAGGTATCACGTTTCATTACTGTCTGCATTTTGTAGCGACAAGAAAAAATCTTCACTTGCAAGTACAGAGGGCGGCACATGGTTTGGGGCGAGTCTTCAATGCCTTTAAAGCAGAAAGGTTGTATGACAAGGTGTATACGCACCCCAGTTTTCAAAGCTCCACAACATTTTCATGTGAAGAGAATTTATATGGGGATTGTTGTTAACCTGCGTGGAATGTTAACACTACATGTGTCAATTCAAGTTTCGTACAATGCCAAAATACAGCACCATCTTGCAGCTAATCTATAGCACCCTTGATTACACCAAAAGAAAAACATAGTACCCACACCAATGGAAATCCTGCATATGGGCCTCCCTTGTCAAATCGGAAGCAAGTTTTATTTTTGCTAGCTGTTGGGGTAGTTGCTTTATGATGACCAATAATAGACAGGCAGTAAACTATGATCTATAATAATTCTTTCTAACCTCATTTCAAGGGTTTATTTATTTTATTTTTTTCCCCTTTGTTGCCTTTTTTGAAATAGTCTTCCTCTATCTTCAGTCAGTTTTTCTAACCAGAAATTTGATGTCCTGGAGTCAAGAAAGACATCCTATATGTGTATATTATGGATATGTGAGTTTGGTGTAAACTATTCCATGTAAAGTGATATAAATTATGTTGTTAACTAGAAATATATTAAACGTGGAGCATATAACAAGTATCTACTTATTATATATCTCGTCTCTTTTGTTATTTTTATTAAATTTTAAATTTGTTCAACGTTTGAAATATCCAGAGGAGAGTCCAAGTTGTTTTTTGGGCTGATGAAAGGCTGATCTATTCTACAAATCCTGGTGAATTTTGATCGAAATATTAATAATTGAATTTGACTTAGTTTGTTCCATAGGTGAACTTATAAGTAAACATACCTAGGTACAGCAAGGGTAAGTGTTGTGTGCAGAGAAAGTGTACATGATGATTATAATCAGCAGTTATGTTTACGACACTTAATCGACCACAAATGTGGAAGCATCCCGCAAGGGTTTATGGATTACAACTTACACGTCGGGTGGCTTCCAATTCAACATATAAACACAAATTTGGAATCTTTTCAATTTTGAAAGTCATTTTAGATGGGGAACCCGTAGATAGCTCTGGGATGAAAAATCACCTCACTTTGACCCAGCCGGGTATCGAACCCGGAACCTCCAGATTGCTAAGCCTCATTGCTTCAAACGCCACCGCCTTTATCAACTCGGCCAAAGCACATGGTTTTGGCAGTGGATGTCAACACAATACACGATGGCTTCCAAACATTACATATTTGTCAACAACCTCCACTCCACCCCCCCCCCCCCCCTTTACCATATCAATTATGTTGATGAATCAGTATATTAAACATTACATTCTCAAACACCTGTCTGCTACAGCTTTCACGTTGGCATGGAATTCTAGTCTACCAAAATAAGATGTATTAAGCAAGATGATGATATAGAAAGAGAGCAAAGAGAATAGACACTGGAAATATGGATTTTATGTCTTTATTATTCCATCATTCTGGGAATTTTGGAAATAACTGAAAGTATATAGCTTATAATTGCCTCAGTATAGCTCACAAAAAATAATATGTATTCTATATGAGAACGTTGACTGTAGGAATAGCATCTATGTATACATATATGTGTATATATAAATGTATATATATATATATATATATATATAAATATATATATATATATATTCATATATATATATATATATATTCATATATATATATATATTCATATATATATATATTCATATATATATATATATATGTTCATATATATATATATAAATTCCCAGCATCTGCTTAAGATCAGGTACTTTGAAGAAAACTTAAAAGAAAGACAATGTTGTAAATAATAGCTTTACTTGATGATGTCAGATGGCAATGCATTATGTTTACAAGCAGTTTTAATTACAGTTAAGGAATTATTACAGCATTTGATGATAGGGATACTGTAATTATGGTCCAGAAAGTTGATTAATCTCATGAAATTAAGAACATATACTTTTAGTGATTGACAGAAATAAATATCTTGAAGCAGAATTTTTTTAGTTTTTTTTAGTTGAGAGTGGTAAGATGGATACTACAATTGTTGACAAGCGATATTTACTATCTTTTGTAAAGCTTCTTTTGAAGTAAGTGTTTTCACATCAGTAACAATTAGTTTTGCAAACTTCACTTGCTTTGCACCGTCTCTTAAGGGTAAATTCCTGTACAACGGAAGAGGGGCTTATTTCAAGGAAATACATTTGGCCTGAGATACAAATGTAAAATCATAGTTAAATAAGGAATTAATTTTTGCACAAAACAAAATAGCAAAGGTCGGATGGTTCTGCAGTATCTGCAAAATATATATTTGTTTGTCAAATACAGGAAGGCTGACCTGACCTGCAGACATCTGCTTTCATTTTTAGTTAATTATTTTTTTTAATTATCAATATTAGGATCTGGGTATTGCCCTAGTAAAATACAATATTTATACCATACAAAGGTAGCAGGTGAATCTATAGCTATAAGGGTTAGACCGGCTAAGACCAACTAAATTATCTTGATTTTTTAAAGGTCTTTTTGACAAATATCACTGTTATTACGATAAGCAATTTAAAAAAGGTTATGTATGCACGAATTATTTGTGGACATTTCGTAAGCATAATAGTTAGTGTCAACGCACAAATATGATCGATAGGTGCCTGGTAGCACCACAAGCTTGGCAAGAAAAACAGCTATGTAGCCTTCCAAAATCCAAAATTTTCTTTCAAGTGAGGGGGGGCGGGGTTGGGGGAGTGACACAGTGTCCCACTTTTCAACCACGAAATATGGTATCCCTACATCAAATTGGAAGTAGCTGGATGTATTTCATCACTATAACCAAACTATCTAGAGCAATTTTCTCTACTATATGAAGTTAGCTCCTAATTAAGGTATGCAAGAGAAAGGGCTAGGCTACAGATATATGCTATGCCAGTATGGTAGGTCTTTATTATATCTTAATGTTTGTTTTGTAATGTTCATAATATTTTATATTAATATTATATTTATAGTGTTATTTCTATAGGGCGTCACTTTACTCACTTTCAAACTTCCGTGACTCATTACAACACTGGTGGTACATATGAAAAACAAAACTATCTCTACATACAGGGTCATTTTCTATGCATGGGTCTCAAAACAAACTGTGTTATGATAAAGAAAATAATTTCAAATTAACCCTGTTGGCAGCAGATATATAAAGGATGCACTGTATCCATCAAAGAGGATGAATTTTAGGCAGAATTTTAGCCTGGACGTGTTGTAGTCCAAGCAAAAACGAAAAATAAATAAGAGTTATTAATGTTTCTATACCTATTCTGGTTTTCAAGATATTCATTTATATGCTCCGTTAAAAATGCTCGTTTAAGGCTTAATATAGTGATGAGATCAGCTCCTCGGTGTAGGCCTAAATTTTTCATGATAATCCAATATGTTATAAGTTATAATTATTTTTACTGCCGAAAATATGTTCCTTTTTTATTCTTCATATAAACATCAGAGGATCCTTGGGTGCTATCGAACACCACTAATAGCCATTCAAATATCTAATTATTATTTATGCATAAACATACGCATAATATTTTCGGGCCATAAAAGTCTAATGTTATTCCCATTGAAGTTTTGTGTTGCATCTCAGGAACTGATCTGATGGTCTGAGTGTTAGACTGAGGAGTCCAGCCACTTTCATAGAAGAGTCTCAGATGTTTACAGAATCATTTCTCAAATACTAACATTGGTACAAGAAATACAACCTGGGCTGACAGCATTGATGTTTAACAGTTATAACAACATTACAAAATATTTGTTTTGTGTCCGAAGTTTTTTTTTTGATATCAGGAAATTTAGATTTACAAACCCATTCCTTCCCTGTGTAAGATGAAATAGTTTCTTCATTGTACCCTCTTTTAATAAAAAAAAAACACATGATTTTCATTACATAAATGATACTCATGAAAATTGATGCGTAGTAAACTCAAATATGAAATAAGACAGGGAACACTCAAAAAGCACTCCCCCCCCCAACCATCTGAAACATTTTCCTTCATATGAGAAATTTGTCTGTTTGTAAATGCCTGGGAACAAATTTGAACGACCCTCAGCCACCAGACAAGAATTTTTACAACTTTTAAGCAAGTTTTGGTTAAGTTGAAATTTGCGGCCATTACTGATGGTCATTACTTTATGAGTGACTCTAACGGTAGTGATCATTTTGTCTTGAATAAACTTTTCATTCATATTAATATCTTAATGAATTTTTAATGTAAACAAAAGCCAAAGAAAAATGAAACAAAAAAATCCTCGTTTAATTTGTTCGAAAGGTGTTTAACTGAAGTATAAAAGAAACCTGTTAAACCTGCATAGGAAAGCACACTTAATATGGTAGGAAGGGCATGAAAATTAATAACAAAAAAAACCCCAAAAAAATTGAAAAAATTATATTATATTATATTATAAATCTCTTGTTGAATCAATTGCTATGCTTTTGTCATTCTCTATATTGTCCATTTAAATATTAAACTCTTAGTTGTAAGAAAGTACTTACTTCATTTTACCATTCACATAGGACACTTCTCAGTCAAACACGCCATCCCCTGCCCTCTGGTAACCTCCTACATGATACATTTTACCCTTCACATAGGACACTGCTCAATCAAACATGCCATTCCATGCCCTCTGGTAACCTCCTAAATGATACATTTTACCATTCACATAGGACACTGCTCAATCAAACAGGCCATCCCCTGCCCTCTGGTAACCTCCTTACGATACATTTTACCATTCACATAGGACACTGCTCAATCAAACACGCCATTCCCTGCCCTCTGGTAACCTCCTAACGATACATTTTACCCTTCACAGAGAACACTTCTCATTCAACAACGCCATTCCCTGCCCTCTGGTAACCTCCTAATGATTCATTTTACCATTCACATAGGACGATTCTCAGTCAAACACGCCATTCCCTGCCCTCTGGTAACCTCCTAATGATACATTTTACCATTCATATAGGACACTGCTCAATCAAGCATGCCATTCCATGCCCTCTGGTAACCTCCTAATGGTACATTTTACTATTCATATAGCACACTGCTCAATCAAACACGCCATTCCATGCCCTCTGGTAACCTCCTAATGATACATTTTACCATTCATATAGGACATTTCTCAATCAACAATGCCATTCCCTGCCCTCTGGTAACCACCTAATGATACATTTTACCATTCATATAGGACATTTCTCAATCAACAATGCCATTCCCTGCCCTCTGGTAACCACCTAAATGATACATTTTACCATTCACATAGGACACTTCTCAATCAAACACGCCATTCCCTGCCCTCTGGTAACCTCCTAATGATACATTTTACCATTCACATAGGACACTGCTCAATCAAACACGCCATTCCCTGCCCTCTGGTAACCTCCTAATGGTACATTTTACTATTCATATAGGACACTGCTCAATCGAACACGCCATCCCCTGCCCTCTGGTAACCTCCTAATGATACATTTTACCTTTCACACAGGACACTGCTCAATCAAACACGCCATTCCCTGCCCTCTGGTAACCTCCTAATGGTACATTTTACTATTCATATAGGACACTGCTCAATCAAACACACCATTCCCTGCACTCTGGTAACCTCCTAAGGATACATTGCCTGCAAACAGCATCGGTGGTGTGGTCCCTGGTATGTTGTTACCGGATGTGTAGCTGCTACTCCTAACCAGCGCCCCGTAGCCGGCATGAATCGACGAGGAATTCAACGGAGTCGATCCTAAGGATGGGATATCCTGGTTATGGCTAACGGAGTAATGGAGTGAGGAACAAACAAGATTATTGGGATACTAAAATAAAATATCCAATTATTTTATGACACAAAGACAAAATCGTTACATGGTCTGATTCCCTCGGCCACATTCCTAATGGTATATAATATAAGTACTCTGTTTGAAAGAAATCAATAATTGTGCTACAAGCCTTCTTCTTTTTTATATATTTTTTTCAAAAGAGGCATTCCATTTCTTCACAAATCTCCCCACATGGTTATTTACAATTATTCATTAAACTAACAAATTCTCTTATGCACTTCACGACAACTAAACTACATGTGTTTCTCAAACAGGATGTCTGTTCATGATCTGTGCCATTTCTATGAGGTAGTGGTTTCCTAACAGGAAGAAAACGATTGCCATCACAGACTATTTCTATTACCCAATTATCTTGAACCTTTTTGACGCAATCTATATGTCTTTCATGAACAACTGTTAACCTATTCTGCTTATATCATGACTTCCATAATCCTTCATATACACACAGTACAGAAGAACACCTTTCATTTAAACACTGCATATACCAACTATCCTACTGGCAATCTTTTCAGATATAGCTGATCTAATGTGTAAAGAGCACCCCCCACCCATCCCCCTCCATCAAAGCAGTGGAAAAAATATTAAATGCATACTCTCTTGGGATGGCATTGGTCGGTCTACTTAAATCTTCGTCACTGTCATAGCGTCTTGGATCATCAAAAAAGTAAGCTCTGTGAGAAACTTTGCCTCTCCCTTTCACCTCTGGAACATTCTAGTGATGAAAAAAAAGGACACTATATAACCCCTCTGGGTACAAAGACATGATTACATTTTCATTTACCCTTCACACCCCACCCCCTTCCCCCCAAACACACCATTTTCTCTCTCTTTCCTCAACTTATTACAAAATGAACATGAATCAGCAAATGATTAACTACATTCTAAAAGTTTGGTACCACAGACACCATTTCGTACATTTTTTGAGTGGAAAAGTGCAGATGGAAGATTTTTTTCCCCTTCACTATTTGATTACAACAAACCTCACCGGTTCATAGCAAAGTAACTGCATCATAATATTATGTCTGTTTAAAAGAATATCGCAAATTGAGTCTTCAAAAATAATGCAACTGAGCTGCTACAAATGAATCTTTAACAGATTAATCAAATGTTGGTATTAAACCTGGAAGCTGTCGGAATTTGGGTCAGTTTATCACAAGAGGACAGATAGCAAAAGGGATGACGTCCTCCTCTTAGCTGATAGGAGACAGACATTTTGTAATAAAAGTGAAATATGAAAGAAAAATCAGTGGAAAAGGTTACATTACTGTATGCACAAAGATAGTAGATCCCCTTTCTTGGACATCTCATAGTTACAAATAAATATTCCAGAAAATAATTTTTGATGGTATTTTGATGAAAAGGTAGACACACAGGGATAGAGATCTTAAAGTAGGAACAGTGAAATCACTGGCCAGCTTGAATATTTTTTTTCTTTTTTATTTGGGGTATGCTAAAGATAAGACTTGTGAGAACACGTCGATTTGGAGACGCATAAGAGGAGTGAACTTAATGCTGGAAAATCAACCAGTAACAAAATGAAACTGAAAGAAGATCGGCTGGTCGTTTTCTTTTACCGTTAGTGATAAAGAAAGCTTTTTATGTTTTATTGTAAAGGAAGTGAATGTAATGATGCAAGACAATGCAAATAGTGCATGATAATAATCTATGGTAGGTGGATGTAAGAAATGGGAAATTACGACATCAATGAAAAACCACACAAAAACAAAACAAAGAATGGCTGTCGTATAATGGAATGATCATTATGCGATAAAATGATTTTCATTTTGATATGATTTCATACTCTGTTGACCTATCAATCTATCTCACGAATCTTACTATAAATTATCAAAGCCTTCACTGTTGGAGTAACCGTCTGTTTTAATCTTTTACTACAATAACTTGATTAAAGGGGAACTTAACACAGAAAGTTAAATTATTTTAGGTGTCAATATAGCACCGACAGACTGCAAACAGTGGGTGGGTTTGTGAAAAACAAAAACTTGAAGAGGATCGCAGGATTTTCCCGGACGTTTGGGGAAAAGAATCTGCAATTCCGAGCTTGTCGATGGAGATTCATTAAGTCATTTCTCTTTACATCAAAATCATAGTCCAAGATAGCTTCATGTATGCTGAGCATCAATTCCTTTGGTGAGGGTCTGGTGGGTCAAAGCCCAGTCCTCTTGAAAGACAACAGGTCATGGACCCAAACGTTTTCGGACCACTATTTATATAGACCGTAAGAAACAACTATCGCTGCTGCTATATGTGCAGTGACCGTTCAAACATTGTAAGTTGTACTTGGCTCACCTAGTTTAGCAGGTTTCTTCAGTGCTTCAAAAATTTGTGAATAACATCAATTGCATTAGAATTCATTCTGGATGGAGATTTCAAATAAGGCCCAAGGAGGAGTTGTAGCCGTTGAACATCACAATCAATAAAAGTGATAGGTTCGGAAGTTACAAACATGTACCTTAAACATAAATATCTTGAATCTCAAAGTGAAATATAAATACTATGACATATAAACACAATGTCAGTAAATTCATCCTTGTAAACTTACCCCAGATGTGCATTTGACTCTGAAGAAGAGGACGACCACTAACGTTGGCAAGAACTCCCAGATGAAAAGAATAACACCGAACAGAATGAACTTTACGTCTGTGAGAGCCTCGACCAGATCAGCCTTTGCAAAAAATGAAGAAATTGTGGAGATGATTAAAATAGTTACCTCCAACTGCACTAATAAGAAAGAGTCTGTTTTAATAGGTGATGTAGGCTCAGTACAATACATACAAATCATCAATGACACTAAATCTAGAGCAGGGGATCTGATCCTTAGCTGCATGTCAGCTTTTGAACAACTAGTGTGAAACCTCTCACGGTCAAGAGGGGTTGGGGGGGGGGGATATCAGACATAGAGAGCCAGTTAGTTCCTTGCCAACCAATCTGCTCAAAATTCAAAATACTGTAACTATCTGACTAATGTATAGCAAGTGACTTCAATTTGTCCAACAATTATACAGTGAGAACCAGAAAAGGTTTGTCGCAATCCCTTGTGTTCAAATAGAAATTAAAAGAAAATGTTTCAATTTCCAGAAAGAAGTCTTCCTGTGTGATATATCTATAGACACATTTACCCACTTTGAACAAGCAAATACCTGTTAAATAGTTGTTAAGAGTTACATGACATTGTTTATATACTGTGAAAATATTTGTGAGAAAATGGAAAATTATAATCACCATTTGAGATAACCTGTTGACCCCTTAAGCCAGTTTTGTGTCCATTTGAGATAACTTGTTGACCCCTTGAAGCTCAGAGGGAGAACCCCTAATTGGGCTTTTAAGTGCACATTTAAAGCTAGAGTAAAGCAAATTTCATGACCTGGATGCCAGGTATGTTTCGTTGAAGACCCATAGAGCCGCTTCACAGAGATAACCTGAACTGAATTTGACCAAACTATGTTCACCAAATGAAAGTCATAGCATTGGAGAATTCACAGATTAATTGTAGATTTAATTTTGCAGTTATCATGTTTAAAAGGTATTCAGGATTTGATGCTTGTTGACCTCATGTGACCTTTGATCTCTACCAATATCGATAGGATTCTTGTACTCACCAAACGGGATCTACATACTAACTATTAACTTCAAGAAAGATGTACTTCTTGTGTTATCATGTTTACAAGATTTTCAGACTCTCATTTAAATGTTGACCTCAAATGACCTTTGAACTTTACAAAAAACAATAGGCTTTTTGTACCCTATAAGACAGATCCACATACCAACTATGAAGTTAATCCACCATTAACTTTTTGAGTTACCGAGTTTACGGGCAAGTGTCACATACATACACACACAGGCACGCACCCTCACACGCTATCACCATCGCATAGATTCCTTTTGCCTCTTGCAAAGGATCCAAAACAAAAGGTTCAAAGATGAATCGGTTCAAGTGACTTCAGATCAGTATATATATCAATCATTCAAAAAAATGGTAACCTTTGTACAGAAGAAAAATAAATCTATGAAATACATCCTTTGTACATGATGTTTAACATGCAGCTTGACACAAGAAGTGCAAACACTGTTTTCATCTGTTTATGCAAACACTCCTCACTAACTTAAACGAAGAGCTACATTTTCATTACCTCATCTGACACATAAAGCCATGTAAAGCCAAACTTTGGACAGCTACTCTTGGGACTCACGGCTACGATGTTGTACACTGCTCGGGTTGCAAACACCAACACAATGATGACGCATGCTGTAGATGCCTGGCAAACTGATATACCCTACAAAAATAAAAATAAAACAATTTCTTTTACCTTTTCACTAGCTGAGAGGATATAATTATGTCACAAAAAAATGTGTTTTAAAAGATGAAGAATTGTTTCACTGAAGTATCACCACATTTTAACAATTTAAAAAAAAAAAAAATTGGGAACCATGTTTGAAACAAGGAGTTAAAAAGTAAACTTAAGCAAAACGATACATCCTATTGTCAGAGTTCAACGATGAAGTCACAAATGCTTGCTTTAAGTTTACTTACAGTACAAATTGTGACAATAGCAACTCTCAATATTTTCAAAAAGAGGTTCATAGGAATTGAATGCAAGTTTACCAGGAAGTTTAGGAAAAGTTCCTCTTTTACCTTTCTTACAGCCCGCTCTGAGGAGTTAACTCCGTCAACGTTATCACATTTCCATTTTGTTAAGAAGTGAATATCTCGAAAACCCAAAACAGGGCAAAACCATGAGTACAGTATGGTTCCACAAAGCTGTACGAGAATATTAATACTTACAGAGATGAATATAACAAGTCTGGTTGACACATAGTACTGCTCCAGAGACTGATAATTAGGGCTAAATACGTCACCTGAGATAAATATGCTCACATTTTACAAATTTGGACAAACTCAGGCAAAGCAAAATTTCTAGACCGAACGGTACTCACCCTTGCTTCTAGTAAAACGTTCGCCGACGTCATTCTCCATATTTTCCAGATGCAACCAGAGAGAACCAGACTACTGAAAGTGAACATCAACCCATTGATGACCACCCTGGCCTGGACTATGTGAGCCGCATACATTTCCTTGGAGATCATAATTGCACTGGAGATATTGACGATGAAGAAGAAAAGAACGAGGGCTAGCACCACCACGCGCAGCCACCATTTGAAACAACGGTACTGGTCCGGTTCAAACCTGACCTTAGCCTTCAGGACTACCTGCAAGAGATCCAAGGGGGAAAAATGAAAAAAAAAGTAACATTGACACTAAAAAAAAATTAATATGGACATGTTATTTTACTCTTTCCTGAAAAATTGTTTCAAACGTCACTTCTGGATCAAATCAGATGAGTCTGCAAAATTCATAGTTTGACTCATCCTCTTAAACAAATAGTTACAGTATGAAATTTACAGCCGCGTTTGCTCATTTTTGAACCACTATGAATTATAATGACGACCTTTTGCTAAAAAGAGGGACAAAGCAAATCATGTGCTATATATACAGTGCAGCATATTTGGCCCTACACAAGGAATTTAATTCAGTGCTCAAAATTTGGCATAGCAGTTTTGAATTCTCTGATTGTTTTCATAAAGTAGTACTATTCCTGTGTAGAGGGGGGGAGGCAAGGGTGGAGGCATGTAGAGGGAGGGATTTCCTTTAATAGCAGGTTTCTAATAGTCTAAATTATCTGGGAATCAGTGCTGAACGTTTTACTGGGTACTGATGTTTAAGTCGGAGTAGCTGAGAGCCTGAGAGATAATTACAACATTTTGGAGCTAGAATAAGTATCTCAGAATTGGAAAATGGAAAATTCAAAGGATAGTTAATTTGAGCTTCAGAAATGGTGGAGAAAAATCTTGTCAGGGATAAAATATCTCAGTCGAAATAACAATCCCTATAACTAAAGCCACTTGAGTGAAGATTCTGGGATGTAAAAGTCGGTGAAAAAGTTACGTAGTTTGGCTCTTAAAGTCGGGTATATGGAAGATGAGATGAAAGTGGGGGGGTGTCATGGAAGTGCGAGATAGGGGGCACAATTCTAAAATGTTAACCAACTGGATAGGTTACTGTAGGTACTTTTATTTGTAGATTGTAGAGAGAAGCAAACGAAATACCTAAATATGGACAGTTCACAGCCCCGGGACAAAACTTTGCACTTAGAAATTAACAGATAGAAGGTACTGTAAGAAGTGCGAGTAGAAAATGATTATGATATTAATCCTAATTAATCATTAAAAGTGCAATTATATACAGTACTACATTAAAGGCATTTGAGCCATTGGAAGATGTACAGACCATAAAATCTCAAGGAAATAGAAACAAGGCAAACCATACACAGTAGAGTAGTTGGACTGAATCTGTTCATCCACAATTTACAACTTACAATTCACTACGCACAATCAAATTCACTATTAAATGTCAGTGAATCCTCGTATTTGTTACTCTGCAAACCTTCCACATCGATAACTACTCGAATTCAAACACCACATCCGTTCAGTTCATTGCTTTTGTTCAAATGGCAAACATCATATAACTTCCCAGTTTGAGTTTCTAAAGGAAGTTGTTGTCACCTTTTACTGCAGATGTAATCCATATCTCTCTATCTATTTATAGATATATATGTATATATATATGAATATATAGGGAGAGAGAATTCATATGGTTTAATGTAAATACTGTGAGTTTCCCTAATGTCAACCAACATGATGCATCAGAGGGCAAACTCCCCACTTCTGCTACAAGGGAAAGACTTTGCTACTCATAATACAGTATGTACGAGGAAGCCATTATAATGGGGAATCCCCAAGAATAACAAACTTGGCTAAAAGAAAGAGGAAATAGCAATTGTCATTAATATACTGTACTGTACTTTGGTTATTATTCTAAATCTACTCAGTCTAGTGTGAAGCTATTGTGTAATGGGAGCATTTGTACAAAACAATGACATTTAAATTTTCCTTTATTATCATCCTATACACTAAACAAGCTACTTTACCCCAAAGTACCCCCCCTTTCCCCCTTCCTCTTCTCCTCTCACCAGCATTCCCTCCATCTCCCTAAAAAAATCAAAACAACTGTTTATAAGTTTTCTGAGGGTATTTGAAACAATTGCCTAACTCATCAACTATCATTTGTGTAAATGAAGTGGGTTTGTTTTAAGTCTTACTTTCCTTGTTATTTGTTTTGTCTCTTTATGATTACTAGCCTCGTTAACAGTATTTCTGTTTTCTAACTGCACTTCACATGTTCTTTTTCTGTACTGTACTGTACTGTACTGTGTGTTATGTAATGTTAAAAAAAATTTCAATGACATGAGAAAACAAATTTGAATCAAATTAAATTGTCTGTAACCTCTGGACTGTTTATCTCATTACCATTCCCTTAACTGAAGTTAGGCACTGGAACAATGAAAATAAAAAAGAAGAGCTAGTTGTCAAGGAAACCACAATAGAGGGATTCCTTGGACAATTACAGTAACCATGGATACTTGCGACATTTCAACCACCAAATACAAGCCAATTCAAAGGCCATTTCAACACAATTATTATGTAGAATATATGGTGTGAAATTGAAGAACATTTTGTGACATTTTAATTCATAGTGACTGACTTTTCAAAAACTCAATTTCCTGTAGCTCAAATAATGTTGAACAATTCAATGCAGCTGTCAAATTTGTGCTTTACAACTTTTGAAGTAGTTTTGCCGTGTTTCCTATAAGCCTCGTTTCTCTTTGCCTGTAAAATCCCAACCTGTGTTGGGTACAGTACCTGTTGTATTTTGTAATTCTAAGCAGGGCCAACAGGCGGACATTACCAAAACCAAAGTTGCAACATTGGATAGCTTCCTTATTTTGTAAACAAAGCTTTTAGCAAACAATTCAAAAGTGAGATTACGGAACTTCCCAAAGGTCACACAGAAATGTTTCCACCCATTCCAGAAAATATTACTCATCACTTTTGGAAAACATTTCGCAACTTTTCCGGTTTACAAAAAGGAAAGACAAACATTCCGTCTTATTCTGTCGTGATTCTGTACTTAATGTTGAAAAGTAAACAGGCTCTTTTTGAATCTGCCAAAAAGTACAATACCATTAATAAGTCATTGCGGTTTTTCAGTTTCATTGCTCACAGTCTGCTAACAGTTTGGGGGTATTTTTATCATATAATTTAGGACATTTTATTAAGCCTTTCTGACTTGACTTGTTCTGAATTTACTACCACATATTTTTTTATTAAAAGTTCAGTTGGACCTAAAATTTGATTATGCGATTCATTCTGTTAAGTTATCTTCTGAGAGGGTTTAACAATTTTAGCAGTTAGATCTTCTTTGGATAAATGAATAGCAAATGCAGGGCAAATTTTGAAGAACTCTCTTCTAGTCGTCCCTCGGATAACCAGGTCTTACTCTTTGGTTAAAATGTCCGAATGGGCAAACTTGGTTGTCGGAAAACGAGTTGCAGGATACCCTAGAATGAGCAATATGTATACTTAAAACATTTCTCATTGATTCCTAGTTTCTTTTCCCTTGGTTTCCTTTGTCTCTTTCCTACTTTGTAAAGCGCTTTGTTCTGTGTTAAGCGCTATAGACATGTAATTTATTATTATTATTATTATTGTTACTGTAGGAAGGATGTGTATGATTGGTGAATAGAACACAGGTCTGCTTTGGGACCAGTAAAAACTCCCCTTTTATGTGGATCATACCACCATTTAATTTCAGTATCTCCAAACTGATGGAGGGTGATTCTAATTTAACAATTTATTAGAAACATTTACCAACTTGGACATTAACTGATACCTACAGTACACACACACCTGTGGACGTTATCTACTGACCTGAGCAAAGTATAGGACGAGCAAGCATAGTATGATGTACTGCAGGCACACCGGAAAGCTATATAACATCCAATGCTGTATGGAATTAGGCTTGACGCTGGCCTTGTTGACATCTTGGATGAAGACGGAGAAGAGGACGGTCCTCAGGCCGGCCCAGAATAGACAGAGGAATAGCAGTACTGTTTGGTAGCTGAGCCGTTTGTACCGGTAGTAGAGGACCAAGATGAGCTGAACGTAGACGAGGAGAAAGAGCAACGAGTAGAGGACGATGAAAGAGGCGGTGAATGCCTCCACTGTTGCCTTGGAGACAGCGGGGTTGATCGGCTGTATATACGTAGGAGTGGCATCACTTACGACGTACATCGTGGAGACCCAAGGTGAAACGGTGTTGCCGGAATGTCAATACATTATCGAGCACGGGGGTACGACTTTATAGACAGCTCCGAATAGAGACGATAGAGTACTGTATGCTCTGGTAGATCACTGGGTCGTATCCATCGAGGAAGGAAAAGTGAAGTTAACGACTCTGTAAACCTGTAAATTAGAGAAAAGAGAAAGAAAAAAAAAAGAGAAATTTGAAAATGATATAAACAACTGAAGGAATATATATATTAACTCTAATAAAGCAATAAAGAAACAGAACCTTCCAATGCCATCCCACCAACCCCCCCCCCCCCCTCCTCCTTCCCTTCCTCAGTCCCATAAGCTCATTTGAACTTAACTACTTTATTTTAGCGTCATTAAGTGATAAATGAAACTAAGACCCAAACTCAGATTCAACGAGTAAAAGCATACATGTATGCTGTCACGCTAATGATGTCCTATTGTGATGTTTTCCACAAAATATTTCATGACACAACAAAGTGAGAGCTTAGAATATGGTTTTAACGTTTCTCTTCCTCTATTTTCTAGGAGATATTACTAATAATTGACCATTTATGTCACCAGAATAAAGCCAAAGGTTACCATATTTAGCTAACATTGTGCCAACGATTGGTCAGTGCTAGTAACAAGGCACTGTATCAGTAACATACACAATTTGCTAATACTGTACTTGTGTGTTTAGTCGATCTCTTATCCAAAGCATACAACTTTATTATACAGTCAATATTTTGTTATCATCCATTAAAATGCCTCATTGGTTCCTGTTAATATTAAACATGTAATGTAAACATATTTATTCCATTGACCTCTGCTGTTAACTCTTCCCTTGGAATAACCCTGGAGATATATCCCCAGATGTCATACCTGAGAGTTTGTTTACTCCCCAGTTTTTTTAACACTGTTATCCAGATTAATTTATTGCTTCAAACACCCACATTACATAGTAATGGCTGACATAGGTTAAAGACTAGCTGAGTGACAGTAACTAGTTCATTGACAGTGGATTTCAAAGAAAGGTCAAGATATTTCAGTTACAGTCTTGAAAGAAAAAAAATCCTTATTTGTTTTCACATTGTAATCAAGAACCAGTTGAGTGACTAAATACATAAATATGTTCTATAATTAAACATTGCTTTACAACAAGTGTATTAAAGGCCAGATGTCATTTCATGAAATGGCATGATGTACACATGTGATACTTACATTACATTAAAATCTACCTCAATAGATTGGCTCAATGAAGCACCTAATAGTAACATGTTTCACAGCGTGCTTTAATTCAGCAATAATAACTGCCAGAGCCAGGTTTTGTGATCGTCCAAATAAGTGGCTATATGCTCTATTATGCTATGCTACATGTATATTACATGTTTGCACTGGCCGATTAGTTATAGCAGACATTGCCTTCAGTTCATTGGTAAATCTGGTCACCAACATTGTTGTAGTTTGCTGAACATTACTCCTGTGAGCTTCTTGCCTTCTCTTTCATACCAAAAGTGTGTGATACACGTTGGGAGCGCTTGTGAACGCAAGGCCATATTACCTTGGATAGGCCTAGTAGATCTTAGTACTTATGAGACCTAAGTACTAGTAGCATGGAGGGTTCAAAATTCATTCAGTTTAGCAAACACAATGCCAGAAAGATATAACACCTTGATAGTATAGTGTGCTAACTTTGTTGTACGCACATAATTTAACACAAATGAGGAAGCAATCTTCACAGCCTAAGTTCATGCAAAATACTACACTTGCATTATGCAAGTGTTACCCTTCCCTGCCCTTGATTAGTCATGGGTTGAAGAACATGGAACATGCACCATTATACACTAGAGATTTGCTAAAACTATTTCACACAGACATGACATTGCATGTTGCAATTAGGGTCTCTTTTCTGTAAAATAAAGATTCACTCTCATGTTGATTGTGGTTCAAAACACACTGGTTATCTCTCTGCCATATTTCCTGAAGTATCTATCACCTGTAGCAGTTAGTGAAATATTGAATGATGATTGGGTTAAAAAGATAGCATGATTTAATGCTATTATGCAATATCAGTTACAATGTCTCATTAGGACAAACAAACTTGAAGATGTATCATTTCCTCTGTCTCTTCAGTTTTTTGTTTTGTTAGTGAGTTGGTTAAATTTCAATTTTTTAATACAGATATCCCGCAAGATGCACCTGTATCTTATACCCTCAACCATTTAGCATCAAATGTACATACTTATCGCATACGACTGTCGTGTCGTGTAAATGACAAGTTGTTCAAATGGAACCACTTTCTAACTGTGTGTGATAAATCGTGCGCAACTGAAGACAATTCATTTACACGATGCGATTCAGGGCATCTTGTAATATGCTCTACTTTGCACGTCAAGTTGCTCACGATTCAGTTTCTTTGAATAGTCCATTGAAACGCCACGATTTTGTCGCGCACGACACATCGTGAGGTAAATTGTGTCGTGTAAATGCTCCTTTAGAGACACTTCTTGAATAGAGATTCAGCAAATATTTAAAATTATTTATTGCCTTTTAAATGCAAAATGGTGTGCAAAAAATGTCACTGTGACTCCACTTCACTGCAATCTTTTACACAATGCAAATCTAAGGTTGACAAGCCAAATCTGAAAGATCTTGTCCAAAATCATTGAAGCGAGTGACGGCAATCTTTTCTCAAAACTCCATCCATGTTTGTATTTACTAGTGAATTATGACTAATTGTCTCTAGAAAATGTCTCAATAAATAATTTAGGAGGTTTTTGGCCACCTTAAAGGCATTGAAGACTCACCCCAAACCGCGTGCTGTGCTCTGAAAAAGTTAACTTTCTGTTGCTTGCTAGTAAAGTTTTTTCCTTGTCGCTACAAAATGCAGACAGTGATATGTGATACCTTATCTTTCTCTAGAGCTGAGATGTCCATCGCTACTATGTACACTCTGTTGTGGGTATTGACCAAAGCTGTATGTATTGACTGTACACTAGTGTCTAATTACCAAAGGTAGCAATCTGTGTGTGTATTTTCTGGGATCGATGGTGGTGTTTAACACTTATTTTACACCTCATTCGAAACTAGGTCAGATTACCGGCATGAGACCTTTCTTTGTGCGCGAGTCTTCACACCCTTTAAGTGTATTGATGTGTTCTGAAACATTTTCTTTTTCACATTTTAGTGATAATGAACCTACTACCTTACCCAGGTTGTTAGTGTGTGGCACAATGAAGCCTAAGCAACTCTGCAGTTTCATGCTCTGTCAGCAAAAAGGGTTTTAACCAAATATTGTAGTAAGTTGGTACTCTTATATTTTAAGTTCAAATGGGGATTTCCACTTGTTTATTGTTAAGAATAAGAGTTACCTGCCACTACCATGCTGTCATGAAATTGATATTAAACAAACTTTCTTAATTAGTTTAGAAATGAACGTATATAAACACAACATGTTTATGAATGCTTTAACAACACATTACGTACTTCGTAAGCTCAACCCGTTCCCTGTAATAATTAGTAATATCAGATTTAAATGATGCTTTCGCACTGTGTTTACAAATGGAGGGAATGCTCTGTAAAGTTAATGAACATCAAGACAAAGCAACATTCTTGCAAAGAGTGAATCAAGAAATATCTTACTAAGATTTATGTTTTTTGGTTACTTAGTAGATACTTCTCTCAATATTCACATCACACATGTATCACTTGCCCAATCAGTCAAGCTGAGATATGAGCTTGCCCGACATAATTTTCACTTGCCTCGGGCAACCAGGCAATGTTAGTGTACAGCCCTGTAGGCCTATGTATATATTTAAAAAAAAAAAAAAATATGTGAGGAAATTCTGAATGTATGTTAAATTTCAAAGCAACAACAGACCAGGGAGTTCCATAACAACTCCCTGAGCAGACATTATTGCTGGCATTTTGGATTAATTTATTACTGTCATGCACCCACAGGCCACACTGAAGCCAAAGGCTAACTACTGACATAGGTAAAAGACTAACTGACAATAACAACTGATGGACAGTGGATTCCAAGAAAGGTAAAGAAAGTTTAATATTTAGTTTGAATATAAGTAGACCTAGCCTAACTAAGGCCTAGGGTAAAATTAAGTTTGCTTCACCTACCATACGCCTAGGCTCTATGCCTCGGCTTTGACTAGGCGTAACTTAAGTAGGCCTAGGCTAGTACTACTTTAATACTCATGTACTAGGCTTAGGCCCTAGTACTGGCTAGGCTATGACTAACACTAGTAAAACTAACAAGTAAAACTTCAGGTTTCCCTACGTTTGTCAATTTGATCCAGAACGTGTCATGGATGAGTCTCGTTTGTATCCTAACACTAGTAACAGTAAGTGCTCCTTTTGGAAGTAAAATCGAGCAGTCCGCTGTAAAGCGAGTAGTATTACTATTAGCAGTAATACTTTAGGCAGTTCTATACTATTGTATTACTACTAGTAGGCTTACGCTTCAGCTGGGTCAGTGTTTTCGATTCGCCAAACTGTGTGTTTGTAACTCTCTGTCTATGCAGTACAAGTGTCCCGCAGTTGAATCGCCGGTGACTGTTGACAGATCCATTATACTGCAGGGGATGTTAATGACCAATGCTAAACAATATTCATTTTTATACCGGTTAACTAAATCAAATATGTAAATAAGTGTAAACTATTCGGGAAGATCAATCTAAGCACATTAAATGAATTACAGTTATCATTAAGCTTAATTGTTACCATATATACTTTATGTTTTCCCTAAACATTATGACCGATTCCTTCATCACATGATCTTCAAAGTTCAAGCATTGAATCGCTGAGTGTACGGGTTACATGTGATGCAATTATGTGACGTACCGATGGCTAGAACTAACTATGTCTACAGCAATGCAGTGAATAAATCCTGGTGCTGCCTTTCACTACTCCGAAATAGCTGGGGCCTAATTAATAATTTACAAAGTACCGAGAAATCTGCATAAGTACATACATATAATTACCGCTAATTACAAGATTAACTGCCTCTCTGCTTTTAAGTTTGAATTCCGTGATCAGGGTTACCTAGGCCTACGCTTGATATTGTTGAGTGTGTTCCATGAAAAACCCGCTCAATTTAAAAATAAAACGATAGACTACGTTAGTTTGCATTCGTCAGTGTTTTTTTTTTCACTAAAATTTGCACTTGGGATATATGATCTAATGTAAGTGACTTAAAAACCGATGAACTGGATAGTTTGAGGACTAACGTTAAACCTAGTAAAAGATGGGCTAGGCCTAGGCACTGTTATAGTCTTAACATGTATTATAATAGGTAACTAGGCCTACCTACGCAAGTCTTCTCTGCCAACTGTTGCCTACAGAGCCGTAATCGGCTCTGGTTGCCTAAAAGTACTACTACTAGTAGAAGTTGTAAGTATGGCATATCAAGTGAGTCTACCAATGTGTTTTTGCAAAGTTAAAGTAACAGGTTTTTGTAAGGTTGTTAGGTTAATATTATCAACAGTTTTCCTCAAATTACACCCTTCTGAACTTTGTTTTATTATTTGTAGTGTCATAATTGTACAATAACATATAGGCCTGCTAGGCTATAGCAGGATTATGTATTAAACTTCAGGGCCAACCATGTATATTTCAGAATTCACGTTAGGAGACTACATCGTAGAACTTATAAAAACAAGAGATTATTGGGAAAGATAATCCAACAGTACTGGCTTTTAAAACATTGATGCACACATTTAAGTAAAAACCCATTGCAGAAGTAAAATAATTTGATAATTCATAAGATTTTTAAAGTGCAACCAATTGAATGTCTTGAGTGTGTTCAGGGTTATCAGTGGACACATCCCCCACTTTCTGCAGGGTAGGGGACACAATATCAAACCCCACCCCTATTGGTTTAGTGACTGAGTCGTGTAGGTGCTAGGCCCATCAGGCTCTTAATGACTAAGTAGGTTTACGATAATGTGAACGCCTGGACAGTTTAGACTATTTCAGTTAGTTTCCGTAAAATGATCATATTATTCTAATTTCATTAGTCAGTAGTGTGCAACCTCAAGATGTTTGGCATGCATTGTAGGAATGGCATTAAAAAAGAACACAAGGTTTATTTTATCCGCTCATCACGTAGACCTGTATGCAAGATCACAATTTTTTTTAGAATAACAATGAATGTTGAGACCTCCCAGATGTAACCTGCTTGAACAGAGTATCAGTCTAATGGAAACTATGGTTCATAAATAAATATATATTATATATCTTTTATATAGGCCTGTTAGTTTCACATCCCCTCCCTCCCATACCAGGGTTTATATGATTTGACTAAGAATATTGAGGGCACAGTCCCCTACAGGCCCATCCACTCAGCTCATTTTCCCCACCCCCAGTAGGTCCCCTTGTTTGGCATGTGAAACAAATAATGATAACACAAACATAACAATTAATTTACACCTCAATTCCCCATATGGGTTCCCCTCAGCATTGATAGGCTATGGCTACCATGAGACTGCCCTAGGGCAACAATTACCTGTGTAAAACAATGAATAAAGCAGACCTTATAAAGTAACATTTTGCCTCCTGGGCCCTTGGACCCCACCCGATCGATAAAGGCTGCAGCATGTCCTAGCTGACTCCTTCAGTTTTATCCATGTTCAGTCATTTATGAACCCCCCCCCCCCACTTTTCAATTCAGGCTGACGCCCCTGAGTCTCAGGGTACTACCTTTAATACCATATCTACTTTATTAATCATCTCTGTGATCTACTCTTCCCTTTCAGGTGCCTTACTTTTCAAGTCAAAGGATGGCATCGCAACCAGTCAAGGTTTCCTCATCAAAGATGAGACTTGCTATTGGAACTTTGTGCCAGTTCTTATCCCTCAGTGGCTTTTCTCCTATTTCTCCAGAAACACTTCGTCAAGCCAAATTCAACAAGAGAGAAGCTGTAAGTGAAATTCTGTCTAGCGATGTGCAGGATTTTCCAAGATGTTGAAAAGGGGGGGGGGGGGAGGGGGGGAGTTAGAGGGAATTCTTTATTTCCCTGACTTATGTAGGTATGGGCAGTTCTTTTTGTGGGCTGAGCATTCTGGAATTTGAGTGGTTCCAATGAATGATGATGGACAATGCACATGCCACTGATTCTTTCCAACTCTCACCTTGATTACCTGCCATCGCCAGAAAGGCCTACATTCAAGTAATATCGTAGCGTTTTTTTCCTGTCATCCTTGAGACAAATGTTTGTCCTTGGGTTGTTGCTGTAGATCAGGTTTGAGTATAAAGGGGTATCAGTGTTGTCTCCTATCTTCTAAAGTGCTAAAACAAATTGCTGACAGGTTTCAAAGTATTTTAATTTCCTGGAGTGCCACACCCTGCGAGATATTTCCCAGACATTGCAAAATTGGGTATAGTTAGACAATACAGGTTTCTTCAGAAATGGGAAATTCTCTAAAGATACCTGTTTTGGGAAACAGAACTGATAAACTTGAAATTAAATATGTGGTACTGAAGTTGTTTGTTTATTTGGTTGCATTATGACCTTAGTTGCCATAGCTTCTATGGAGTGTTAATGAATGTGTTATCTTTACCATCTGTTATTCTTTGAGATATTAGTTGAACCAGACAGTACATGATCGGTTCAATCGCATGAAAAACATCCTCACTTACAAATGTCCTCAGTATTGCAAAGTAACAAATTTTCCAAAGATGTGCAATTTTCCAAATGTGCTAGAATGGTTAGTAATGGTCACTTAGTGCTGACACTTCAGCAAGTGTGTTACTGATCAATACTTTGTAATTACTGACAATTCATTTCCCTACATGCACGTTGTCCCTCAAAGTACATTTGGAAATGTTTACCACTTGCTTTTACTTGGGGAAAGGCCTGGAGGGGTGGGGGGGAGATATTGATGAACTGTGAATTTAACCCTTCAAATGTTTTAATCAACATGCCACCAATGTGAAGGTCGCAAGGGGCCCCTCATGCTGAAAAAAATCTCACTTTTCATTCTCTAATATTGATATTTTCCGGCAGGTCGGTCCGTTACTTTCACTCCTGGCAGAGTTAATAGATTTCTCTACGGCCACGCAGTGCGCAAAGTCGCCTCAGTTCAACAGAGAGGAAACAGTTTATGTCGTCCATTCAGGAATGCTCTCGAGACACTTTCAAAGACGGCAGTTTTATCTGTGTCTGGACATTGACAATTCAACATGCCACAGTAGCAGAGAATTGCTGATTGCTATCGGCTGGTTAATCTGTACGGAAAGTCTTTTAAAGCAGATGCTGTTTTCGAAAGAAACTTCTAGCCTTCGGTCATTTCCAGACGTCTCTCACAAGCTGCAGGAGAGAAAAATATATATGATCAACACAAGGGAAGACATGGAAGCACCCAGCTCTTTTGAACAATATTTGAATGGACTTGTTTGGAATATGGGCAAATGTAGATTGGCAACTAAACAATGGTATTGGAAAGAGCAGGAAATAGTCAAACTGGCACACAAGATTCATGTCGCCACGCAGGGAGTCTCATTGGCTAAGAATCGGGTGTGTCTATCGCCAGCCGATGTCACGATTCTGAGGTACAAAGACAAATTAGAAAAGGTTGGTAAAAGTTTAGTTCCGCTTGTTTTCTTTTAAAGAAGTATCCATTTTTGTTTATCTGCTATCGAGAGAAACTTAACATTGAGAATCTGTTTTTAATTTTTTAGGATTTTTTTAGGATAATAAACATGAAAAAAAAAGGGGTAGTTGTGCTTTCATTTTTGACCCAGAACCATGGAAAACGTTCAAGGATTTTTTTTCCGGTTGTCCCTCTGACAACCGGGCCTTACCTGATGGTTTGTCTGATCAGCAAATTGGGTTGTCTGAGAAAATAATTGTAGCAAAATAACAATGAATGACCAACATGTAGACTCTAGGAGAGATTTGTACATTTGGTGAATAGAACACCAGCTTTCGGCCAGTAAAATGACTCTTTTGGTCTTATTTTTAGTATCTCCAAGGTAACAGAGGGGCAATATCAATATTGTTTAGTTAGGAGGCAATTCTGAATTTCATGTAAACAACTTGCTGTCCACCTGACAAACCACAGAAGCTGATATTGTTTCGTCCAAACAGAAAGTTGGTTGTCTCGGAAGATCGGATTACCACCATAAAGGTTGCCTTGAAAACCTAATAATGATAAAAGCGTCAAAATTAATAACATGGAGTATTTCATGTAAACATGGGGTGTCCTTATTGATGTTCTTCCTTTATAACAGCTTTGTTAATCAATGAAACCTATTTTGA
The DNA here is from genome assembly GCF_037975245.1 of Apostichopus japonicus. Taxonomy (NCBI): domain Eukaryota; kingdom Metazoa; phylum Echinodermata; class Holothuroidea; order Aspidochirotida; family Stichopodidae; genus Apostichopus; species Apostichopus japonicus. The sequence continues at coordinate 9,633,912 of NC_092568.1, forward strand.
ATCTAGAATTGTTGTGAGTTTGTAAAACTCCTTCACATGAATTAGAAATGGTTTTGAAAATCACTTTTCTGCCGTTCTTTCATTTTCTTTTCAGCATCTCCATACAGTAGAGAAGGAGAACAGAAGACTTCAGATGTTTTTCCAGTGGTTAGAAAAAGAGGAAATATTTTGGCAGTGGATGGTATGCTGTTTGTAGTCTTTTATCATATCTAAGAGTACCAACAGTCAATATTCCTCCAAGCACATACTGTACATCCTCCTTAACATCTCCCCAGCTCCCATGAAAGAGGAACATTACCTTTGTAGGGATTCTTGTTATTTCCATATCTAGACCTTTTGCCCCCTTTAAAACTGATACACAATACAGTTTGAACACTTACTTAATCCCTGCAACATTAACCATTCATGTCTCAAGAAAACAGCACATAAACTGAATGTAAATTTCACTGGAATGCTTTATAGATTATGTCCCTCTTGTACATCTTTAAAATTAAGTTTACCTCTTTAATAAGATCTAGTATTAGCATTAAGCCCATCGAGTGAAGGTCTCCATGCTACAGAAGATAATTTTTCCTCGTCTGTTCCAGGAGAGCGTGATCGACGCTGAAAATTCCGAACGGATACAGAATGAAGACCCGGCTGCGAGATCCCAAGTTGACGACAGTTATCCATTTGATGATTACTCAAAGACTTTAGCAGATCTCAGTAGCCAGCTAGACACTACTTTAAAAGAAGTTACTCAAAGAATGCAGTTTTATGACAAGTCGTTGATGGTATGTAAAGTTCCTGTTACCAATCTCGGTATGTAAACAATTATAAAAGTGCAAAACTGTTAAAGAAAATGTATAATGTTATTAGAAAACATACAATGTAGGTTTCAAGAGATGAATGTTAAGGAATGCCTTCCATGCAATCTTGAGGATGTATGTAGAGTAGTAGTGTAGACTGGACAGGAACATGTCACGGGATTGCTATAGTTGGAACAGAGTGTAGATGTAGTAGAGTAACTAATGTATGATGTTCATATTAAAATGTAAACAGTATTTTTCAAATGACAGGTGTTCTGCACAAACCATCAATGCAAAAGTGACACTGAAAAGTACCAACAAAATGCTGAATGTTGGCATGTTGTATTTTACAATCATTTCCAAAATAATCTTGTTGTAGAGAATATTTGTAGAGTGTGGATCATCTTTAGTGGATGTTGGTGGTTATGGGGGGATGGAGGGGGGCTCAGAGTAGGGTTGGGAAACGTGTATACTTGGTATAACATTTGGTACAGCTGGAAGACAGTAAGAATGGTGACTTAAAATATTTGTATATAATCATAGATTTTTTTAGGTAATTTTTTTTTGATTGTCATTATATTTAACCGGGTATATTTTTCTTCTTTGTTCATTGCAAAAGAGTTACCAAAGAAATTGAAGCATTTCTAGTCATGAATATAGCTTTTGTAAACTGTGTGACGTGATTCTTGACTTATTCATCATTGTTCATTCTTGTTCAATCTTGTTCATTGTTCATTCTTGACTTATTCAAGGGGCAACATTTCCAATTGTATTATTTGCATCATTGCTTATCAAGAGAACAGAATGTTTTTGTTAAGTCCAAGTATTTCATTCATTATGTGTATGAAGTCATTGGCCCACTCGAATAACTTTCTACACAGGAAAAATCTGTGCCCAGCGGCGAAACAGGCAATCCGCTTGATGTCAGATTCCAATTTGTACCAAAGAGAGTGAAAGACCACATTCCCAAATCCATCGTTCATAGTCAGTCGGATTGGAGCCCAGTCGGAGGAATAAAAGACATCGAAGAGGAAATTTTGATTCTCTCCAAGAGGTTGAGTTCTCTAGAAGCAAAGCTATTGGAACAGAGGGATGCCTTCTCATGTTCGTGTACGGAAATGTTGGCATCAATCGATGGAGTGGTGTCAATTCCTCCTATCTTGTGTAACCAGAGATAGCAGTTTATGGGTAATTTAATGAGATTGATTTATTGCCATGGAATGTTATCCCTTTCCTCCTGTTTGTGTGGATGAAGATAGTTAGTATGGTGTCATTACAAATGCAGGCTATTTGAGTTGGGGCGTTCTTATCCTTGCGTATGTCCAAAGAATGTTTGCATCAATCAGAGGGGTGCGTGGTGACCGTTCCCACTGTTAAAAGTGCACCAGGATAACTCTTTGTGACCTCCAGAAGGGCCCCTGTATTTAAACGGGCATCGAGTTACTGGCTTACTGTAGGTTGCAACCCTTATTGTTATTTTTAAGAAGAAACTAAAATCCTGCAACTTTATAGTATGACATTGAAGCATTTTTTTAAGATCCAACCAAGCTAACAGCTATATTAAAGGAAGTTTTTAGTGGCAGTCTTTTGGGTATATGAAAACAAAACATAATTTTTTCATCTCAACAGTCCTAGTGCAGAAATTTTTTCATCCTACGTTTCAGGAGAAGTGAAATTTTTAACCTCGAGCCAATTTAATCTAATATATTTTGAACAGTGAACGATGAGCGACTGTGACATCATCGCGGCACTTCATTTCAGGGGCTGCAGGGACGCTGTCATTAGCAAGCTACACTGAAGTGAGGAAAGTTTAAATTTCTGAAAATAAAATAGCTATTTAGATGGAAATTACCCGGTGAAGTTGCAAGTTAGCAATCTTTTGGAGAGTTAAAACGTTCCAGATTTCCCTAATTAGTTCGTCTTCATAATATGTTGTTCAGATCATATTTTTTTAATCACAGCCGTACGCTAAGGCCATGCTTAGAGAGTGAGATCTTTTGTATTCACAGCCATACGCAAGTCTGTACACATTCCTGTGTATTGTATCGAGGCCAAGCTTAGAATGAGATCTGACCGAGTCTGACCAACGTGCCGCACTGACGTCACGTCTCAGCGTAAGTCAGTCTTTGATTCAAATTTTCTGGCAGGACGGGCCAACGTTTCAAGCATGCTATCACAGAAACAAAAAATTCATCACAGGGGAAGGCTTGGGGCGATACCAAGACAAAAAATGGTATGATCGGAAGGACTAAATCCCATTTTTTCCACAAATAAATTCCTTTTAAGGAGTGATCAAGACGGTCATCTCGAGAAGATTCACAACCTTCTCCGTCGAGACCTTGTCATTCGGATCTAAATTCAGAGCTAAAACGTGACGGGACAACTGGAAATAAAAAACTGGAAATAAAAAAAAAAGGCGGAGTGTATAGCCTAGTGGTTAACGCCGGCGTCTCCCAGTCATGAGATCCCCGTTTCGATTCCCCGCCGACAGCAATGTGTGTCGTCTGGCAAGGGTGTTGTTCAATAACAACTTCCCGACATGGACGTTAAATGGATGTGTGCCGAGAGATTGGCTTCGGTCAGCTTGCGAGTCTAAAAGCCTCCATGGCTTCTTTCGCGAGTTCCTGCTTGCAGGAAGATCACATATACATACATACATACATACATACATACATACATACATACATACATACATACACGCATACATACATACATACATACATACATACATACATACATACATACATACATACATACATACATGTACCGCAAGCTATAAAACAAGCAGTTATTTCTCTCATTTAATTTACGCCCCAGTATAGTAGAAGAACTGCAGCCGCTACACTCGTCAAACCATGTCTTTGATGAAAGGCTCTTCATAATTACACAGGTAAATTACACTCGGTCATGGCGGACGGAGTATCTGGAAGGGAAGGGATGATATACCTCAGTCCCTCCTAAGTCCCCCACCCCCCACCCATTCAGTTTTGGACACATTTGTTAAGAAGTTGACTTAATATTTCACATAAAATTAAGTGGCATGTTTGGTAATTCACGGTGCTATCTGCACCTGACTATGCAAGGGCGTAGGAACCGGGGGGCTGGGGGGCACTAGCTCCCCAGTGAAAAATATGGGGGGGCGGAAGTATCATTCCGCCCCCCCCCCCCCCCGCTCCGCAAGTCAGAAAACCCCTTTTTCATTTCCAAATGAGAAAAAAATCTCATTTGGAGCACCAAATTGCATTTTAGGCCAGGTGAAAATGCAAAATTCTTTACAAAATGGAGTGGGAGTTGAAGTGTGCTATATTGCACCAAATTGCATCTGAGGCCACCTGGAAATGCAAAAAAATTCCAAAGGGGAGGGGGACACCCCCTCCCCTCAGAAAATTTTGGGTGACATAAGCCTTTCTAAGTACCACCATTTTGCATGTAGGCATCACCAGGATTTCAAAAAAATTCAATTATACCCCTCCCCCAGGACTCTCAAGAGTTGAGAGCTATGCATACATATCCTTGTTATGATATATTTATGCATATTTATTATATGTGTTGAATTGCATGCTTGGCTTGGAGGTCCTCCCTTAGCATTAGTAATATACATATGAGCAAAGTTGTCAGTGAAGCTGAAATCTCATTGGATATCAGAAGGATATCACAGTAAACTCCAGCAAGTGGATAATTAAAGAAAGTAATAACCGACAAACCGACATGGTTCTTCGCAATAAAGTCATTATGTATGTATATGTATGTATGTATATTAGATCCTCCTGCAAGCAGGAACTCGCGAAGAAGCCGCATTGGCTTATCAAAGCCGCAAGCTGACCGAAGTCAGTCTCTTACATTCATATTTAACGTCCATGATTATGAATTGTTAATTGTCAACAACTCTGTAACTGGACGACATACATTAATCTGGGAGTGACTCGAACTGGGGACCTTATGATTGAAAGGCACCGGCGTTAACCACTGAGCTAACACTCCATTAAATCAGCTTTTTACACTTTTTTACAAAAACAGAATTAATGTAATGAACCATATGTCTCAATCTTTTCTTAATAGTGTCTTTCACAAAACTTGTTTTTTTTCTATCCTTTTTGTAATTTTTTTTTTTTTTTGTGGCTATTTTAAGACGAACATTCCAACTTTCTCTGTTTCCTGCACATAAAATCAATATCAAAGAACTCTGAAAAAATAGGCATTGTGATTATTTCTGTCTCAAAGTCTTCAGAAGTACATTTAATTTTAACATCTCACTTGTGCCATTCAGATCCATTGCCCACTCCCACACCGTACAAACAGAGACGAGGAAGAGCTTTTGCTTTGGCAGTGAAAATTGTGAAAATATATTCACAGTGTATAAACAATGTCATGTAGAGCTCTCATTCATTAATGACAATTATTAATGGAATGGTTTCAAAAGTGGCAGAGCTGATTTGCTAGAGCTAAAATTGATTAAAAGACAATGACCTTTTATTCATACATCTATGTGACTATATTCCACATCGGAAGACTATTCTCTCTGGATGCTGAAACATCTTGGAATAACAACTCTATTATGTAAAATCCTTCCCAGTAAATGACACGGTTCATACCCACAATGGAGTGCTACAAATAATGAGCTGTCTATCTCAGACCTTTTCTGGTTCTCACTTAATTCTTGGACAAATTCACCTTACTTGCTCCACATTAGTCGATAGTTATGTAGAATTGTGAGCAAAATTGTATGGCAAGGAATCACAAAGCCGAGTGGCTTCCTGGTTATATATGGTATCATCCGCCTCGTGACGTCATCAATGAAGTATCGGTAGCCCCCCCCCACGCTTCTCAAGCCAGCATAATTATCGATAACGGACCCATATAAATTGTACATAGGAACTGTATTGTCTATGTAACGAGCCCCTGATAACACATATGTGTACCGTATATTCTCAAATCGTTGTAACGCGCATTTTGTGGACAGATGAAACGATTGCGCAGCAGTGTATATATTTACAAAGGTACACAACACGCTCTAAACGGAACAAAGTTGATCCTATATGGACGGCGGCCATGTTTCTTTGCACTTTCATTCCGTATTTTGGTACAATATGTTCCAATGGCAGTCTTCATCAATCATTCATTATGCTTCCATGTGTGTTGATAATCAATAACGTGTGCATTACAGCTGGCCTTTATTTGCCACTGTAGATAACTGTGTCGGCTTGTGATATACTTAGGGCAGCCTGACAGAATTCAAGGAAGGCTACTCACAGTGCGCACACGTAAGATGCGCAGGAATAATTCTTATTATTATCCACCCAAATGCAGTGTGGGGGTCGGGTGGGGTAATCCCCACCAGGGAAAATACCCCACCAGGGAAGATGCCCTGATGATTTAAGAAATATATTTCTTCATGAGATGATTATGATTGCGTTTATTCTTGCCTTGAACAACTGTTCTCTGTTTCCACCGACCAGCCGTGCAGGGGGATCAAAACAGAGGATATGCTCTACTTTCCGGAGGGCTGTCTCCTCTCCCACTTCCTCGTGAGCTCCCTGGAGCGTTTTCTATCAAAACAGGCAGTTTGCCACCATGTCAGGGGCTCAAAACAGGTGTTAGGCACATGTTCTTACCGGACGGGGTCTCCCCTCTCTGAACTCCCCTGCAGGGCGCTTTCAAATGCTATAGCTTACAGAAAACAAAATCATTCAAGAGGTTGGATGGATATATGATGGTAGTGTGTACTGGACATATTACCGGATAATGAGGACCCTGAAATATTAAGTATTATAATGAAAATAAATTCTATTAGGAGCCTTCATGGTATATTTCGTTGCATCATTTATCAACTTAAAAGTGCTGTCAGTTTGAAGTGAACATTTTCGAAAGATGAAATAAAAAACATCGTATACTGAAGTTTTAATTTGAAAGCAGAACGTGAGGCTAAGAGCTTTATGAGTTGCTAATTCTGTAGGGTAATGTGTTGAGTTACATTTTGGACAACAACCTTTTAGTTGGGACATTGGGAGGCATTTCGCCACTATCGTTATACTCGCATGCTGAGTGTGCAGTAACATGACCAGTTCAATTCAGTCCTATATAACAGTCTGTCGAGGATGAGCCTACGCCAGGGGTAAAAGGGTCAGAGAATAAGGGTTGGGGCTCAGAGTGGCGGATGGGTCGCACCATTTTAATAGCTAGTTATTAACCGTATATAGTTCAGTATAAAGGCAATAGAATGTTTTGTCAACCAATCTTTATTTTATTATCTCTTCACTATACATATAATGAGTCTGATTCCGTCGTTGTAATTAACTTTTATGTTATTGACGTTAATACAGTGATTTATTTGATTTCCCTTTCTTTGACGCCCAGCTGCCTGCAGTGATAACGACGTTATCATCTCTGTTGCTTGTTATATATCTTGGGTCGAACAACCTTTAAAGGGGCTAAGCAATGAATCCCAGCCAAGCAATTAATGTTAGACGCCCTCTATTCGGCATCACCAACAAACTCTTCGTTTTCAAGTGCACCTGACGTTATCAACGATGACGTTTTTTTTTTAAATATCACTAATCATCAAATCATTTAAAGATTCTGAAAATTCCACTCACCCCTCCCCCCCCCCCCCTTTTTGCCGTTTTTCCCCTTTTCATTTCTTTCTTCTATCAGAGGTTCACAAGCTGTTATAACGTCAGGGATGCACTGAGAGTCTGTCCAGGCGTCGTTTTTCGAAGCAAGAATATTTAGGTGAATTTCTCGTACCATTTAATAACCTGATCGCAGTACAGCTGATATTTCTTTCACTTGCTAGACAACACTGGGGCTCCTGTTTCCGTTCTTCAGGGTTGACGCTGCTATGGAACGCTTAAACGGACAATGTTCAATAACTTTGTGTCACATAATGAGGGGGAAAAAATACAAGTCATTATGTAAGGGTTCCTTTTACGCAGCATAATGACCACGGCTTGAATTTATATTGGGCAGTAGCTGTCAGCTGTGACAGAGAGGTCGCCATTTCGGACAAAAATCATATTGTCTTTATTATATGCAGTTGTTACTGCCGCATAATGACTGGACGTTCTGAGTTACGTAATACTGGTATTTACACTTGCTAAAATGAGCTTGACAAGCTGGTTAGGATGGTGAACTGTATAGCCGTCATCAGTGTAAATGAGTTTGCACGGTGAGTGTTTTGTATGTACCTATAACCTTAAATGGGGCGCACAACGGGGGACGAGGGGTGGGGCATTACCCTCCACCTCCATCGTTGCATGGTCGGAGATATCTGATATATGATCCCGGAGCACAAGGGGCACTGAGGCGTGGATCCACGGCTTGGAATGCTCACTGTCGTTCATGAACCTTAAACAACAAAACTTCAAAAGTAGTTATTGACACAACATTGCATTTAGACTTAATGATATATGTAAGTTTTAGTTTAAGTATGCCTTAGAATGCACCACTAAACCCCAAGACCCCAGGCACTGGGTGTCGGCTACACCAACCCCAAGGCCACACGCCTCTTTTATTAAATCCTGGATCCATCTCTGGCCCAATTGCCCAAAGATTTATGCGCTAAATCAGTCCTTCCCACCTTTGAAATCATGTGCACATTGCTGGTGTACTCGGGGCTTCGGGAAAGTTAGCAAAAGCTAGTGGAAGGGCTAGTAGACCCGCTAATTCCTACCGGGGCTCATATCAAAATGAGCTATTCTCGCATTTATAAACTTGTATATATAATTATTTCAATTTTGGTTTCAACACTAAAAACCTGCATACAAATATTCAATAAAAAAAAACGTGTAGGTCACGTACACCAAAATTATTTGAATTGACTAACAATGTTTTTGTTTTTGTTTGTTATCCATTGCAAGTTCATCGGGCAATAGAAAAACATTTTGCCAACTGACATGTCCTACCTATCATGGTATGCCCGTCGATCTTTGGGCTATTAAGCACTTGTAAGTTTCCATTACATGACTGTTCACAAATTGCAGCAGAACGGCGGTATTGGTTTACCATGTTTTCCTTTCAGTGAGGCTTTCACCTAGCCTTAGTACAAGGGCGGCGGAAGCACTTTTCATCCGGGGGGGGGGGGGGCACCAACGTCGAAGGGCACTTTGCAGAAAGTCGATTGGACTGATGCAGCCTGATATTTAGTATACCCTTTATATCTCTTATTGTATTATCTTATTTGCGTATACACATCACTCCATCAATGCCACCCCCCCCCCCCCCCCTCAAGGAAACAATGCATACTAGCACTGCAATATCTATTGTGCAAATTGGGAAACAAGGAAAAAGACAAAATGAGGTGAAATCATTATAAAGTCCAATTCCCTGCACACGCGATCGATACATGCATGAAAGCAAATGAAATATGTCAAAATACTGAAAGAAAAATAATTTTCTATGTGTTTTTCAATGGTTAAACTGATATTATTATGATATCATTATTATAGTAAAGACTTTCCCAATAATTCTAACCAATTTGGAAGGGTTATAACACAGCAAATGATTGTATGTTATTGGCATGCGATGTAATAACCAACGCATGCCTATATGATATGCACATTAACATGTTGAACGCGCGCATAGCGCGCGAAAAAATTTTGGTAATATTTTTCGGGCAAGTCGTTACAGCTCCCCAAATCAAATTGGGCTCCTACGCCTGTGGTAGTAAACATTTGAAACTTCCCGAAATATTTCTTTCGACGTGGGTTTTCGCTTTGTAAACTCTTTTTTTATGAACAAATTTTTATGTAGAAAAAGGGCACATTTTTAACCGGAGGAAAAGTGGGGGGGCACGTGCCCCCTGTGCCCCCTCGGTTCCTGGACTCCTTTTAGGCGGAGTGGTCTCCCAATTTGGCCAAGGAATTGATAAACTCCTGTTACAACGATTATATTCGCAATGTGAAACATTCTCGAGAAACAACAAGACGAAGACACACAGATAAAGTTTTGCTCCCTTCACCTTTATTTTCTATGTTTTCAGTTTCATTGAGCCTTACACCCAACGAAATATTGAAAATTGATAAAATAAAATAATAATTGGCTTATTGGATTTCCGTTGCCGTTTATTGTCGTCTTGTAGTTGTACCCCTCATCACCTCATCCTTAAAAATATTTGAAATCGGAATTGCTATACATAATGACCCCCTCTGACGAATCTATCTACGAAAAACTGGAAGACACGTCCTAGAGATTAATCCATCGCTACGTCACCTGCAAGAAAATAGATAGATAGTTAGCCAGTTAGATGGATATATATATATATATATATATATATATATATATATATATATATATATATATATATATATATATATATATATAGATAGATAGGTAGGTAGGTAGGTAGGTAGGTAGGTAGGTAGGTAGGTAGGTAGGTAGGTAGGTAGGTAGGTAGGTAGGTAGGTAGGTAGGTAGGTAGGTAGGTAGGTAGGTAGGTAGGTAGGTAGGTAGGTAGGTAGGTAGGTAGGTAGGTAGAGAGAGAGATAGATAGATAGATAGATAGATAGATAGATAGATAGATAGATAGATAGATAGATAGATAGATAGATAGATAGATAGATAGATAGCTAGCTAGCTAGCTAGCTAGATAGATAGATAGATAGATAGATAGATAGATAGATAGATAGATAGATAGATAGATAGATAGATAGATAGATAGATAGATAGATAGATAGATAGATAGATAGATAGATAGATAGATAGATAGATAGATAGATAGATAGATAGATAGATAGATAGATAGATAGATAGATAGAGAGAGAGAGAGAGAGAGAGGTGGAGAGAGAGAGATAGATAGATAGATAGATAGATAGATAGATAGATAGATAGATAGATAGATAGATAGATAGATAGATAGATAGATAGATAGATTAGATACATAGATAGATTAGATACATAGATAAGATGGATAGATAGATAGACACGCCCTACATGACATATATACATAGACCTGATATATATTCCTGATGTATACATACTTATAAGTATATGAAGGACTCACCTAGCAGACACACCGGGAGTTTACCTCCGACGGGTCATGTCAGGTTCTGTCATGTGGTTTATCCGTTTGTTCACTAGGTTCACTACTTGATTCACTACTTGGTTCGCTCCTCTTCCCCACGACGCCGTCATCCTAAATGTGAGGGGGTTGTGTGTGTGTGGGGGGGGGGGATGAGCAAACGCTGTTTAGTAAACTTATTCTTTTAATGCCAACTAACACATTAATAATGAGAGAACATTTCTTCACTAACATGGGCAGGATTGACGAGAGTGGATCAAAGGGGAGGGGGGGGGGGGGGTTGTACAGACCTGGGCATATATATCACTTAGGGGGATCGGGAACTGATGGGATGAAGAATAGCGTGTTCTTATTTTCATAATATACATGACTTAAAAAAGACGATGAACACTTCAAGAAAGTGGCCCGATGACATAATTAATGATGTCCCTGCTTATATAGCGAAAAGACGAATTTACAGCCCTCCCCCCCCCCTCCCATCCCCTTCCCTTACAGAAATTATATTGAAACCTTCCATATAATTGAACTTTACATTCATCAAGTGGTAATTTTATATAAATCTATAGAATATCTATAAATGATCACCCCCCCCAACCCCTCAACCCCCAAAAGGGTAGAAATAAGTAGAAAATTATTAGTACTCAAGCGATTATGAATTATTATAAATTAGTTACTACTATATCCAGGAGTATGCAGCGCCGTTTATTACCGTAAGCCTTTAAAGAGATATTCCGCGGTGGCTTGAAGTTAATTGTTCAACAAGAAGGGGGTGGCCCTGTGGTCGTTTGAATCTTACCCCTCGTGAAGAGGGACTGGCTTTATCGCAAGAAAAAAAAATGCTTAGATGCGAAATGGCGCATACTGGGGCATATTTAAGCTATAAAATAATTCAATAATTTGGCCACGCAAGGTTGTGCGTGTACACCCCACCCGTATCGCAAATTTAATTCTTCCCCGGCTGAAAGTAAAAAATATAAAAGAATAAACGATTTTCCTCCAGACAATGATAGGTAGTGGCAATCTCCTGCCCTGCCCCTCTACCCCCACCCCACGCCGATTGTAGCACGCCACTGTGCAAAATTATTTATTGCTGTTACGACAAGGAATTATTCAAATTTTCGACTATTTCATCTAAAATTCCACGATATTCTGAACGTTACGACTTTGGGTGTCAAATTTTTGATTTCTTATCCCCCAAAGTTCAACTACTTTATCTAAACATAACAAATGCATGTTTTCCGTTGCATTTTCCTCAAAATTTGTACTTCTATCTAGCTATTTCGAATGATATAGATTTTGTATGTTGTGTTGCGAAATATGGAAATCGTTATCTCGAAATTTATCTATTTAAAATCAGAAAAAAATCTATTTTCTTTTTAATTTCCGCTTTTTATTGAAATTGAGATTTTTTATGACAATATTTCCACATAAATTGTACAATTTTACAGTGGTTTTGTATTTTCACTTCAAAATTCGAAGGATTATGAGGTACATATAGAACGCAAATTTGATCATTTGAATGCCTGGTACTCATGATGAGTTGGAACATTCTTCTCTCACCCAACTTTTTTCAAAGTGTGTTGGGAGGAGAGGGGAGGTGCTGGCCCTGTTCCTACACCTATCTTGTTATTAAATCTCTTTCCGGCAATTATTTAAGAAAACACAATTTAGCTCGCAAGTAGAGACTTTGCGTTCTGCTACCTTTTTTTTTGCGTCCGTAGTAAAACTTATAGGTTGAAGGTTTACAGCCCTGTATCAATAAGACTAGGCCTATACGACTTTACAACGGCTAGCCCCTTTATGTAGGCTTGTCACGCGCACATTATAACCTGTACAAACCCAAGACTGCATCATTCATTCTCTCATACGGGTGCGCTGCATCTGGGGGAAATTCCCTTTGTGTGCAGTCACAGACCGGCGCTTGCAACTCGGTAGTTACAAATTACCTCACAAGGCCTCTATTTATACACATGTATGTGTGAAGACTGAAGAGATGCCATGGAGATTTAGTGCCTCGCCCAGGGACATGACATCAAGTTTAAGTCCATTGCTTTTACATTTGACATACCACGCTCAACGACTCGTCACAACTTAACCTTCATTTGGTGAAAGTATATATAGATACAGCTGATTGACAATGTTTGCCTAATTTTGCAGTCTTCTTGTTATTATTGTTCGCTAAAATTTGGTGACCAGACATGAAAAGCCGCCGCTTTAAAAAATAAGGGGGGGGGGGTAAAAGTAACAGTAAAAAACAAACAACTTACTACTTTAACTTCTTGAAACTCGGCTTCGAACTGCCCCGCTTCGACTTCGATCACCAAATTCGCACTGATAGCCAGAAGCGCCACGAGCGTCACGATCAGGTACTTGTTCATTTTGTTGAATTGTCTGAAACTATTCTTCTGCAAATGGGATATAGGCTATCGCTCTGTGGTCTTATATACAGCTTTACTGAGCCTGAACGACGGCGTGAGTGAATACCGGGGTACTTGTTTCGAAATGTCAGTGGGTGCACGTGCATCATCATCATCATCATCGTCGTCATCATCATCATTGTTTGCAGGACAAACTTTTATTATATTAGTCGGGTATACCTACCAACAAAAGTCGCATGTTTCATCCTACAAGATAGTAAATGAATGTCCCGCAATGAAGCGAACTTTTGATTTATATACAATATATATAAGTATACACTGGGTCTGTAACCACCCCCCCCCCCCTCCACAATTGAATTTCCTTTTTGCAACACATACTAAAAAAAAAAAGCCCGAGGAATTAAGTGTCCCCCTATGGAGGATAGATGAACTTGTGAGGTCTCAATTATGCGCGAAATCAGCGTTACCGAAAGCTTAATAACTCCCCTCCCGATTCTCTCCCCACTTCTTCCCCTCCCCATGGCTCAATTTGCAATAATTCACCTAAACTTATAGTTTGACTTTTAATTTACATCGTTCTAGCAATGCCGGCATACTAAACTTCTTCAGGAACATGGAAATTTATGACTTAGATCTTTATAAGTATAGTTTATGTTGACTGTGTATTGATTCATATATATATATACCAGTAATCTTTCTTTCTTTCTTCAAGTAAGGCATAATTGTTCATTGTTCAAAAGGAATGTTTTCTAATTTTCTTTTCCTGATTAGGCATAAATAGTCATGTTTGATTATTACACTGTTCTCCATAAATGTCTAGAATTTGTATATATCTATGAAATTCTTATGGAAAGAACACAGTTCCAAAAAAATATGTCTTATTATTCGCGCAAGAACTGATAAAGAAGGTTATTACACTCCGTCTCCGTCTGAATTATGTGCCCCGGGTTCTTTTTGCTTGGAAAAGCGTTTGATTGGTCCGTTTGCGTCGAAATGAAGCTGCAGTAAGTCACCTGTGTGGACATATTGCAGGCGTATATAGGCCTAATTAATATTTTTTAAATCGAAACTAATGAAAAATGTCGTTTCAACAATTGTATTGCTTCCGGGGCTTTAAATTGTATTAATATAACAGTGATTTATTGTAATAGAAAACGAGATATCACGCCAAGAAATATATAAACATGTATGAAATCGAATATATAAGTACAACCAAATATATTTGGTCAGGGTGTTTTCCTATATTTACCTGTTGATAATAAAGTTGTGTTTTCCTATATTTACCTGTTGATAATAAAGTTGTCATCTCAACTGTACAGCCAACGCAGTCTAAGCAGCAACTAAAACAATCGTTGTTTTCTTTCTATGTTGCTTTCTTCCACTTTTAAATTGAGACTAAAATAATCACTTTAATTGTTTGTAGTTTTTGTGTTTTTTCGTTTTAATTTCTTAGTTAAATACGTTCAGTGTCACATGCAAAATACAAGAGATTCTTCAGACCAACTTGAATAAGAGTAAACAACACCGGCAAAGAAATGAGAGACGCCACAAGAAGAGAAATGGTTAAGAATAAAACCCTTGTGTAGATTTCCATATTCGAATTTCTAGTGCCGAACGTCGGCCCTTCCTCCGGGAGGGTGACCGTCGGGGCGAGACTTTGAAAAGCAAGCGATATATTTTGCATAAAAAATATTGAAACTCAAAGACGACTTTCAAAAGGTGTTAGAGAGTCCTATAACTAAATCACAGGGAACCATATACAGAAACCATAAGAAAAAGCGATCCGCAATTTGTCCCCCACCCCACCCCCGTAAAAGAAGTTAGGTTGAGCACATATATATATATATATATATATATATATATATATATATATATATATACCAGGGGCGTATCCAGGATTTTCTAATCCAGGGGGCGCGAATTACTATCTAAGCGGAGCGCCACCATCGGTTGGCGCGGAGCGTACAAGAAAATTTCTGGTTTTGATACCCCCCAGATCACCGGAAATGGCACTTCTCGGGCTTGAAAATGACCAACCAGATGTACACTTTTGCCTGAGAACCAAGTATTTCCCAACAGTTTTTTTTTCCATCCATAACCTTTTTGAAGATTGTTACCAGTCACACATCATGTTCGACCTCATTGCATGTCCTGTGGATCATTGCTTTTGTAGGTGATTCTACGTCACGGCCCACAATATCTGAAAGCCCCACTTTTCAAGGTTTTAAGACCATTATTTGTTCAGAATTTGAAAATTCACATTTCTCGTGAATAAAATCACTTCAAACTTAACATACCCATAATGTTGCACAAAATTCAATCTATGGACAACCAATATAGAAAAACTTCCTTCAACCCCTAACAGACAGGTCAAAATTGCACGAGTAGAGGGAAGTTTGATGAAGAATATTGGTCAGGAAATTTTCCAAAATTCAGACACAATTAATTTATTGGTGTAGAAACATTAAAATGTCTTGTAACGGCTATTATAAAACTTCGTTGAAGGAAATGAAAAATACCAGATATTTCCGATATCAGATATTTCGAAACCGAACACTACACACATAGGCGTAGAAGGCGCGGGCTGCAGCCCCCCTCCCCCCTCCCCAACCAAATTTTTCCCCTGAAAATTCGGGCAATATGCTGAGAATTTTTCTGGCACCTACTAAAAGAAAAATAAATAGCAATGATGCAACTTAAGGGAATGAATAGTTTAAAAATTATCTCCTTGGTAATTAAAATAAAGTTCTAAGCTTGGCCGACTAATTCGCCATTACTACTGTAAAAGAGAGTTTTGATATAATTGGACCTGTATGCTTTTTCTCCATCTACATAAGACATTTCGTTGTTTACATTAGCATCCGGCGGTATACTGCGCAACTTTCACGAACCGTACGGTACACGATGCCATGCGATTTAATGACCGATGCTTGCTTATATGATATTGACATTAACTTGTTGAACGCGCGCGAGACGCGCGAAAAATTTTGCTTATATTTTTCGGGCAAGTCGTTACAGCCCCCAAATCCAATTGGGCTCCTAGCTACGCCTTTGACTACACACATAGACAGTTTTGAGGCTGTTCATGCTGGAAAATGCATTTTCATGCTCACTGATATGATGTGATATCTGCTCTTTGCTTTACAAATTCGTAAAGGCGTGTAGCGAGTAATTTGCCAAGGGAGGGGCGAAGCTTGTAGGCAAACTATCTAAGCGTAGCGCCACCATGAGTTGGCGCGAAGCGTACAAGCCTTATAGTTTTGGCCGAAAATGCCTCCCAGATCGCTGGAAATGACACTTCCCAGGCCTTGTAAGTTGCATCTAAGCATTGTCTATTTTGAAATTACTAGCGATATCATAAAGAAAATTTGCTCAGGGGTGGAGGGGGGGGGGGCGGTCGCCCCCTTCCCGAAATGCGTCATGTTCCCCGACGACTCGGTCGAGTTCAAGACCAGCCACAGTTGGTTCCATAGCACAATTGTAACAATTGTTTAAGGCGTCCATACACACACACGCGTTATGATAGACCATATATAGTATATATATATAGATACATTAGTGAGAGAGGAAAAATGGAAACGTCAAAAATGGAGTTGTCGGTGTAAGGGGTAGGGTGAGGCGCACACCCCCTACGTAATACTCGATCTGTCACTGGCTACCCTGTGTATATAATAGGGGTCAGCGTTGTAATTATGACTGTTCCTCTTTCTCTTCCCGAGGTCTTGGCGTTTATCTTCTACTCCCTCCTTTTCTCCTTTTTCTCTCTTTCTTCTTTTTCTTTTCCCTTCCTTCCTCTCCTCCTTTTCTTTTCCCCAATCTTTTTTCCTTTTTTCTTTTCTTTTTTTCTCTCCTCTTTTCCCTACCCGGGGGGCGCGCGCCCCCAACGCCCCCCCCCCCTGGATACGCGCCTGTATACATGCTTGTATATTCAGGTTTCCTTTTGAAACGTCAATTTCTCGTTATTTCAATGCACTGCCTTCAAACCTTTGACGATGATGCAAGCACACGCTAAGACTTCTTCGGAGGAGGGTCATCCAATAGACGACTCGTGGTCCAAAATCCGGCCCTCGAAATACTAATAACATAATCTGAGCAAAACGTGTATGCGAAACTTTGCGGGATTAAGCTTCACTGCACCTTATATCGGTCTAACCTGCATACATGCATGGAGACTGTTTTATCTGTTCCGTTATGTTTGGAATCTCCGAAAGGGAAAAAACGTTTACTTTCGGGGATGCAGCGCAGACAATAACCGGAGCTAGAAATTAGTAGGTGTCTGGTTGAACCCTGCAGGATTTATTTACTTATGAACAGATACAGCTTTACAACTTCCAAAGACAACAACATGTATAACAAGCCAATTAAGGCTATTTAACTCCAAGACAAACTATACCTCTAACTCCTACTAAATCCTATTGCTGATCTTATTGGGATTTATACCGTACGCTTATATATTGACATTAATAATTGCCTTTACTCATTATCGTTTCCGGAAGATTTCTAAGTAGGGTATCCAGAAATGACATGCACAGTCTAAGAATATCACGTCACAAGTTTAACTATAGAAACGCGAGTCGTTTATATGGTCATTTAGTTGGCTTTCGGAAGACTCGCCAACGACGGTGCAGCGTACTAAAGAGACCACCCTGGAAACGACAACCTGAAATGCATGCTGTACTGCTGTTTTTGCGCGTAACATATATCTATAGGCATTCCTTTTGAGTCTGTCTAGGTTTTTGCTCTACCCAAGGCTTCAGTCTCTGGCCCTCGTCGTAGAAAATAAATCGAAAACTCTGCCGCAGATGGTTCAGGCCCACCAAAACATTTTGAAGCGTCACATTAGAAAATTCATTGATTGCTTCAGTGTAGGAACATACTTTGAGGCTATGTGCAGAAAAACGTTCTCGAACATGAGTAACCATTTATTCGACTTTCTAGCATAATTAGGGGCTATAACTAATTATACCGTTCTTATAAAAAATAAAAAAAATTATCAAGAAAAACACACTTGAATGGCTGACTGATATGCCCTGCACACGAGTTTCAAGAAACTACAATACATCTATTTTGTGTAAATGAAACGAAATCAAACTAGAAGGTGTTTTTGTTTATTAATCTTGACGCCAAAGGATTAGATTGTTAGTTAGAAAGTTAGACACTATAAAGTTTTGATTTTTCAAATTATTAAAAGGACACATCACGCCTGTAATCATTTCTGACTGGCATATAAGTAGGAACAATTACTCATAATATTAGAGAGGGCCTCTCGGAAATATATACCGGAATGGTGAATTCCAAGCACTGAACCTCTAAATAAATTTTTAATTAATATCCTTCAACGGGAGCCACTTCTTTTAGGATACACATATTAATTAAGATATACATATTACTAATTAAACATGCATTCAATATGCGGCAACATATTATTGAACTTATCCGTCTGACGTCAAACGGTGTGCGGAAGGTTGATATTTTCTCAGGTGTTAATAACTTGTAATTAATGAGAAAATGTTTTTTGGCAAAAGTTTATTAATATGGCATTATAATCAACTTTTTAATCAGTTTTTATATTATGCTAATAGTTGATACATATGATAAGATATACCGAGACCGTTCTTTGATAGAACCAGCGGTAAAATTAACTATGACTTCTCCAAATGTCAATAACCAGTATATACATATATATATATATATATATATATATATATATATATATATATATATCTGTTTAATTAAAAACAAGTTTTGTATATATATATATATATATCTGTTTAATTAAAAACAAGTTTTGTATATATATATATATATATATATATATAAAACAGAACTAGTATTGTTCGATATAGGTGACAAACGCCTACAGTGGAATTACGATCTTCCTTACCGGTTTCGAACCTCTGGACATACAATCAGCGTCCATAGCCTAGTGGTTAGGGTGTCCGCGTACAGAGCGGGAGGCCCGTGGTTCGAATCCCGGTGGAGGCTGAAAGTTTTTTCACTGTTCTTGATTTTCCAACTCATTACGATTTTCATTTATATATATATATATATATATATATATATATATATATATATCTTTTAATTAAAAACAAGCTTTTGTAAATAATAAAGTGTCCTTTTTTTCATTAAGATGGTTTTTTTTTACCAAATTGACATCTGATATGTGTGAAGCAACTGTTTCACCTTGAGTTGAATAGTCCTGTTTACTGTGAAAAAAGAGAGTTTGGACCAGGCGCGGCGGAACGGAAAAATTATTGGGGGGGCTAATGTGTGGAGACTATCAGAGCCTTATATACAGAGAGTTGCGACAACTGAAATTTGGGCGCCATTTTGGGGCCAAATGGGCAACATACAGTATGTGTGGGAATGGGCGTTCAGGTGGATAGGGGAATTTTTCGATGGCATTGTAGAAGTGTGAGCGGGATTCTGGGTTTTATTTTTGGCCTGCTCATGTTGTGGTGCTTTTATGCGCCGAGGCTGTGTAAGTAGGGCGTCGAGTGTCGAACGGGAGGGGGGGGGGGAGGGATTGGCTGCGCTCAAGTTCAAGGGGATGAGGTTGGCACATTTGGAAGTTCAAATTCAACAGTTGATATTCTGGTACGGTAAAATTGTATCAATTGTAAAAATCCTGGAGTACGCTGGCATCAGTCAGATGGGGGCACAAAATGGCAGTCCTGGGAGCAGGATGGGCTTGGTTACACCCCTGCCTCGTTAATATCTGAGCACTGTAGTCGGTGCTCATCCACGATCATCACGTCCAGGGTTCCTCGTATGAACCTCAAAGGCTTCCTGAACCCGTAGTATTAAATCAAAACAAATCACACAAATTGTCTACCTGTTAAGTGGGGATCCGGGGAAGGGGGGGGGTTCCAACATGGAGGAACAGGAAAGCTACAGCAAAGAAGCTGCCATTTGTTCCAGCTTACAACACTTGGTAGAGTGACTCATATACTAGATGCTCATGCCTGCCCCATAATCTTCTGGACATTAGTTTGGCGTCCCTCAACAGCAAGGGCTCGGAGAGTTTCCCAATTGCAACCCGATAGTCTGGTTTGGCGGTAGGCCTGGGATTGAACCCATGACTTCCAGGAGACAAGCAGTTGCTGGAATTTGAAAAGATCTACTTCAGAATATTTTTGTATGAGAGTCAGGCTTTTATCTACGAATTTTATGTCTAATAACTTGAAAAAGCTGCATCTATATATACTATAGGATCCAAAAAGTCAGAAATTCTTCAAAATACCAATTGTGCCTCTATTACTAGGCATGGGCTTCTATTATTAATGGATAAGGTAATCGTGACCAGACAACACCCCCCGGACAACCCCCCCCCCCCAACAGAAGCATAAATATGTTGTCAGAAGTCGAAAATTAGAGTCGTTTTTTTGGGGGGGGGGGGGAGTTGCCCGCCAACCACGGTAAAATGCTAGGCCTAGGCTCAGTCAAATTGAATTTCCTGGGTTATGTCCTCTTTTGCTTGGAGCTGCCCGGTTGTAAGAATATGAATTAGGATCTGTATACCGTACCTATGTATGACATGGACAAACATGATTCCTGAGCCTAATTAGGCCTATGGTTTTCAGTTGACTCTGTTAGTTTTACCTGCTATCCTCTAACAGGACACAATGTTCTAGGAAATATTTTTACCTAGCCTACAGTGATATTTTAGTAACCTAATTTTTCAATATTATTTCATAGAAGATAGTGGAGTTCTGGACCAGTTCAATTCAAATCATCAAGTGCAAAGCAGAATGATTAATCATTTCAATGGTCTGCCAGATCGCCACCCAAATTTTCATAAATAATAATCCAAACAAGCTCATGACTCAATGGAGCCAAGCAGTTTTTCATTAGGGGGCTAGGCTAGCCCTTGGTGCTTTGTATTGCACACTGTGCTTCGTAGATCCCCGATTTGTCTTGCCACGCTGGAGCCTTCAATTTAAGGAATATACTCACTAAACTTTGCAGATATATTTTTATGCACCTTATAACAGATCTCATCCCAACATCGCAACTTTCTTGATCAGAACTTGTTAAAAATAGACCATTTCATGCCTGAAATTTATGCTCTGTTTTCTGTGTTGTTAACTATATATGTGTGTATGTACACTGCACAGTGCACCATACATAGCTGTAAGGACTGTGTGGTGTAACCCACAGTCCTGGTTATGGACTAGGCTAGGCCTAGTGTTACGAATCTTAGTTCATTGTACTAGGCCTAGGTGAAGTACTCACATCGCAAAGTTTGTGATTCGAGTTCGCCTTCCAGTGAAGGCTGTTTACTTTCGCCTCCCATGTTTTCCTCCGATCTGGGTTTGTTGGGAATCTGAACAGCTTTGACCCATTTTCGGGACGATTCGAACAGCCCCACGCTGAACAGCCAGGCATTCTGTGATGGCAGCGCAGATGTTGACCGCTCGAACGTACGTTGTTGTCGATCTTACGGCCAGAATTAGTTGGCCCCAAAATGGTGCCATGAGGTCACGTGATCAAAAATTCCCGGACCCGAGTTGTCGCAACTCTCTGTATATAAGGCTCTGGAGACTATCTAAGCGGAGCGCCACCATCGGTTGGCGCGTAGCGTACAAGAAAATTTGGGGGTTTTCAAACCCCCAGATGGCCGGAAACGGCACTTTCCGAGTGTTTTATGCTGCGAATACCTAGCCCTAAAATATGGGTCTCAAGCCTGCAATTTCTCAGATTGCACGTAAAATTCTGTAAAAAGATTTTAATTTGTATATTCGACGGTGTTTTAAGAGAGTAGCTATTACTCGTAGTGTACTCGCAAAGACGTTTTTGAGAGTAGTAAGGGCAGTGGCGGAGCTAGGGGTATTGGTCAGGGGGGCAAGAATGGTCTGTAGGTGCGCTTTCGACACTATCTAAGCGGAGCGCCACCACAGGTTGGCGCGGAGCGTACAGAAAATTTTGGAGTAAAGATACTCCCTAGATTGCAGGAAATGACCCTTTCCGGGCCTTACTAATATGCAGATAAACGGAGAATAAATAGGTGTCGTCGCCATTTTGTCGGAAAATTACACCAACAAAATATGACAAATGTCAATAGGTATATGAGAGAGCAATAAAATAGTTAATAATCGCGAATAAGTAAAAAGTAGTGAAAAGCTGAAAAGGGCGCCAGCAGTCCATTTGAGTCCGTCAGGGGGGGGGGGGCATCCGCCCCCTGACTGTATATATGGACGCTCCGCCACTAAGTAAGGTGGTGTTGGAGAACTGGCTGAAATGAGGCAAGTCATTGGCCTAAGACGAAGTTGTGTTACGCTTACCGGTACTCACACTCACTGCTTCCACTTTTCACGGGGCGTGAAGACGCGGTTGGGGTGACAATGTGGTCTATAGCCAGGGGACGGGCCGAGGGTCCCCCAGCAATTACTAAAATTATTACACCTATATAGTATACATGTGCATCTGACAGATCGACAAGTATGCATTGAAAAATGGGCAGATGCACGTTTCGGAGCCTTGGTAAATATTGGGGGGGCTTATCATGCATTTGCCCCCTCAACTTTTTCATTGGGGGGCTGAGCCCCCCCCCCCAAGCCCCCCGGTTCCGCCGCCACTGGTTTGGACTACACAATTTTAGAGTGGTATATTATACTAGCTATTTTGCATTCATTTATTGCAATCAAATGAGAAGAAGAAGAAAAATAAGTTCAGAGTGTTTGATCGGCGTTTGGCAACTAAACGCAAAGGTAAACTTCTTACGAATATGATATCGATCAACCCATAACTTTTTCCCACCTTCGTTGTTGTCTTCTCTGTAAATTTGAGACATTTTCAATCCTGTAAATGTTAATTGAAGGTTTTATAAATTGTACGGATATATTATAATAACTTTATATTTGGCCCCTTCGGATATAAATGATATGTACATTATGACGAATTTAGTATACTTTCATCCAATCCGACAAGCAGTATGTGTTGGGTGGATTAGTTATTCAGTGCATTAAGTATTACAAAATCATGGAAGTAATGTTTCAACCATCTATTATAGA
Source organism: Apostichopus japonicus (assembly GCF_037975245.1). Taxonomy (NCBI): domain Eukaryota; kingdom Metazoa; phylum Echinodermata; class Holothuroidea; order Aspidochirotida; family Stichopodidae; genus Apostichopus; species Apostichopus japonicus. Next base: position 9,657,106 of record NC_092568.1, read on the forward strand.
AAGTTCACTTTTAGAGCCTTATATATATATACCACATTAGATTTTGACAACCAGTAAATACTTATCGTCTTTCAACACACTCACTTCCGGTATAACCAGAAATATGTCGGTTGTGTACGTATACATTAACTATTTTAATTAAAAACTTCGAAAGGTTTTACCACGTTATTTATTTTTCATTACGATATTCATTACTCTCTTTAATACTGTCAGAAGGCCGATGAGAACGTTTCTTTATGTAGCTCGAAATGTAGAATATACTGCCTGCAAAAAAAAGCAATAAACAACTCACTCACCGTGAAGGATCAGGTTATTATAGGGATTTCACAATAGTCTGTATATACCTCAGTCGTGTCTGCATGAGTTACTAATTTGAGATGTTTTTATATTCATATCGTAGGCCTATATGTCTTGTATCCAAGGGCGTAGGAACCGGGGGCTGGGGCCCAGCCCCCCCCCCCCCCCCAGTGAAAAATATGGAGGGCGGAAGTATCATTCCGCCCCCGCTTCGCAAGTCAGAAAACCCCTTTTTCATTTCCAAATGAGAAAAAAAATCTCATTTGGAGCACCAAATTGCATCTAAGGCCAGGTTAAAATGCAAAATTATTTACAAAATGGAGTGGGTCGGTTGAAGTGCGCTATATTGCACCAAATTGCATCTGAGGCCAACTGGAATTGCAAAAAAAAAATCCAAAGGGGAGGGGGACACCCCCTCCCCTTAGACCCCTCCCCCAGGCCGGCCATCAGTCTTCAGCCCCCCCCCCCACTCAAAAGTACCTTCCTACGCCACTGCTTTTATCGTTTCGTAATATAATATAGACATGAGTATTCTGCGGGCCATTTACGTAAACTATATATAAAGAACTGTTACAATGTAAAAACAGGTCATCCAATCACTGATATAGGCCTAGATGTATGGATGGACCCGTAATCACTCCGATATCAAATGCATTACTGACGCCGTATATTATTTAGTATCCGAAAGTGCGCGCAGACCAAAATATGTTTCATCTCGGCCTATCTTATACTATCCTATCCTTGAACGGTGTTAATTAACAAGAACGATTGTGGACATGTCACGTTGGACTTGAAGTCAACCTTATTAGTGTATATATAAGACAGGAATTAGGAGCAGAAAGTAAAGGGTTAAAATTGCAAAATTGTATCATCTCTCGAAAGGTTTCATATTTCTGTGCGTATCCCAAAGGGTTGCAAAACAGATCTTCTGGAAATGTAGTACGGTACGTTCAAAAACACGCTTACCCCCTCCTCTGCCCTAGTCTCACCCGCCCCTACCCGACTCCCTCCTCGTTACTAGTTTCCCACTCGACCTACAAGGCTGCATCCATACGCCACTATATAGGTGACTTTGTACTTCGTACTTTGTTATAACTATATAAAATACAAGTGCAATAAAAATAAAAAACCTTCGTCACTTTGTATTGCCTGTACGAAACTTAAAACTGATCAACTCTGCCAGATAAAAGTTAATCGTCTGCTGTCATATGTGTAAAGTATTTGGCAAATTCATAGTATTTTGTTGGCGAAATAATATATATGCATGTTATTACTATTATATATATATATATATATATGTTTATATATATATAAATGAAAATCGTAATGAGTTGGAAAACCAAGAACAGTGAAAAAACTTTCAGCCTCCACCGGGATTCGAACCACGGGCCTCCCGCTCTGTACGCGGACACCCTAACCACTAGGCTATGGACGCTGATTGTATGTCCAGAGGTTCGAAACCGGTAAGGAAGATTGTAATTCCACTGTAGGCGTTTGTCACCTATATCGAACAATACTAGTTCTGTTTTTGGTGACATATTTTGCCCTACTCTAGAGATCAAACATGATGCTATCCAACTCGAAAATCATTATATATATATATATTTATATAAATATAAATATATATATATGTATATGTATATATATAATATATATATATATATATAATATATATATATATATATATATATATATATATATATATATATATATATATATATATATATATATATATATATATATAGGCCTATACAAATAATATTTATCACCAATTAATTTTGACTTGCGACTTTCAAATGAAACCAAAAACCATAATTGTGATGATTTGGCGGGCTAGTTTAGAGGAGGTAATTCATTATGCACGAACTAGTCTAAAATTCGCTGGATTTGTATTGCTTTCGATTCGAGTCATCGCAAGTATTGTAGAGGTCATCATCATGTGTTGCAATTTGTTGTGTTTTCTTCATTTATTACAATGTTTATTTCCGCTCATGGAGATGCTGAATCTAAAATATTAAAGCACTTAACATGATCTATTATGATGGCAGTGAATTCAATGTCGACACTATGTTATCATTCAGATAAAATAACCAGTTCTCATGCAGATCTATTGCATCACATATTTTCAAAATGACAGCTCCCCCTCCCCCTCTCCTCCCCATCTCCTCCACTCCACTCTCCTCCTCACCCTTCCCCTCCTCCTCCCCTCCCCCTTCTTTTACCCCTCCTCCTCCCCCTTCATACACGACTTAAACTAGCATATCTCTCAACGGAACAAGATTTTTGTTCATCATAATGATGACTCAGTCATGTAAGCTCAAGATGATGTTTGGGTTTGTATGACATGACATTTTCTTTTCTGTCTTTCGCCCTCTATTTCACTCCACAACAGACATATAGAAACCTACTTCAATATCTATGGCGACAGATCATCACCGTTCTTTCTTCATTCTGTCAACCATAGATTTTGTCATCGTCCACAGTGGCGTGCGCAGAGGGGGAGTGGTAACTATTTCAGATGTTTATGAGATGATTATTAAAAATATGTGCAGTTGCCCCTTAGAAATGATACCAATGAAGAGTTAACTCTTCACAACACCAATTTCAGGGAAGCAATCATTTCATGGTGAAACTCCATGCTTTCCTGGATAAGACCATGCAATGCTTGATTCTATCGAGTAATTGTCTATGCGATTTTCATAATATGTAGGCTAATGAAAGTATTAATAGGTTAGATTTTTTGGAACCAAAAAAATATCAGGTACGTAACTTGATCGGTCCCAAAGACAGGGGTCTGAACACTGGGCCGAAGGAGTGTATATATTATTTTATGCAATGATAATGCATTACTCACATATATGTCTCGGTCCAGGCTAACTGAGCTCGGGCTCAGGGCAGTTTATCCCCCCCCTCCCGATCCCCTGGCCCGTAAAGCGTGCTCGTGTATTACCTCTCGTCAGTGTTAACTGGATTGCCAGGCTACAGTTTCCTTCCAATGTCCGGAAGCATACAACGTTTGTAACTCAGTTCTCCTCATGTATGCAGATAGCGGTAACATAATGTATACATATATGCATGCTGTTTAAGTCTTATTATGCAAGAATCGGTAACACAATGCACATATATGCTGCATCGCATTTAGGCTACTTTATACGGTACATTAGTTAATTAGGCTAATTAGTACAAACATGGGTCTTACTTAGTTGAAAATTCTAGAACGTCGATGGTAATTGCATACTGGTTTCTATTTGTTGATTCAGAAAGCACGTGTCATCTTTATCACTACTTACATGGAAGCTGAAAAAAGTTGGCGACAGATTTTGTTAGTGCCACAATTTCGCTTACTATAAGGTGCGTTTTTATCTTGACCGTACTTTACTAGATCTAGATACCCACGAAATCTGAACTGTGATATCCGGTTGAAGCAAATGTCTGTGCTGTCATTACTGTCATTCGTTTTAGTCAACGCAATTTTTTAGTGTGTACAACATATTGTCATTCGTTATGTGTAACGCAATTGTCATTCGTTTTAGTAACACCCCATGAAACTTCACATCAGTGACTGCAGGAGCAGGCTCAATATTTTACGTGGCACTCGGGAAGTTATCGAAGCTGACTCCCCTGAATGGGCATAGGCGTACGGGACCATTTCAGTTTGGGGGGCAGAACTTTTTGTGCCCGAAAGTTCCCGTGACACTATCTAAGCGGAGCGCCACCATCGGTTGGCGCGTAGCGTACAAGAAAATTTTGGGCACACAATGCCTCTCAGATTGCCGGAAACGGCACTTCTGAGGCCTTGCAAGTTGCATCTAAACATTCTTTATTTTATAATCTCACGTTTTAGAAATTTACACTTCCCCAAAAATTTGGTATATTAGAAGAAGAAAAAATGGTAACATCACTTTGAAGAGGAAAAATGGGACAGTATATTTTTTAAGCTCTTATTTAGTTACCTTATTTATTATTTTAACACAGTACTCAGCTACCTCCAGAAAAACATACATTGTTCAACGACACGTAAGCGGGATAATGTCGCTGTGTCGGGTGAGACTGCAATTTGTCTCACAAAAAAGTATAAAATATAACAAAGAATATGATAAACCCGTACTTCTATGCTTGTAGGCACCCCCCCCCCACCATCCATGAAAAAGAAAATGTTTCTTCTATATACACTCATGTTGGGGATATCCAGGTCAAGGGCGGCGGAAGCACTTTTAATCTGGGGGCACCTACATCAAAGGGCACTTTGCAGAAATTCGATTGGACTGATGCAGCCCTATATTTAGTACCCTTTATAACTCTTATTGTATTATCTTATTTGTGTATACACATCACTCCATCAACGCCCCCCCCCCCCCCCCCTAAAGGAAAATATGCATACTAGCACTGCAATATCCAATACGCAAATTGGGAAACAAGGAACAAGTTTTCTCTTGAGACAAAATGAGGTGAAATCATGCTAGTTGCTAATGTAGGAATCTTCCGAATTAGACTGTTTTTTTTTTCTTGTCAATATCTTAACAAATTTTCCATTCGAAATAGTTTTAAGTTTAACCCACAGAAATTCACTAAAAGACACGGGCTTAGCCAGGATTTGCAAAGTTGTATGCACGACTATCTGAGCGGAGCGCCACCATCGGTTGGCGCGGAGCGTACTCTAAAAATTTTTGGTTTTACAAACCCCTCAGATGGCCGGAAACGGCCCTTCCCGAGTGTTCATTATGGTTCCCTGGCCTCTTGTTAACTTGAGGCACCTCAATTTTTATATAGAAAAAAGGCACATTTTTAACCTGAGGAAAAGTGGGGGCGCACGTGCCCCTGTGCCCCCCGGTTCCGCCGCCCTTGGTCCAGGTAAACAATTGACTAGTTAGAAAAAAAAATGATCTTGCAAAAAGCGTGGTAGCCCAGATGAACTGCGCTTACGGTGGTGTTACACGGAAATATTCGGGCATAATGATGCTGAATAAAGAAAATCATGGAATTGTCGGGCAAAAATTTGAAAAAGATTCGGGCAAGCTACTGCATATTTATATTCCAGATGACAAGAAATTCGGGCAAAAGTCCTGAAAAATTCGGGCAGCCTAAAAAAAAATATATATATATATTTTTTTTATCTCCTCTTAGGCTGCCCGAATTTTTCAGGACTTTTGCCCGAATTTCTTGTCCTCTGGAAATTTGGGGGTAGTCTGCCCCCTGCCCCCCCCCCCCCCGCCTCGTACGCCTATGTGAATGGGGTGGGTATGCATGCCCCCTGTCATAAAATCAAAACTTAAGACGTCTAATGCCATTCTGAGGCATATTTGGACTAAATTAGGTCTATATGTTTTTTCTGATCTTAAAAATTAACCGTGGATTGTACACCACGTCACACCCAAATATCCGCAAATTTGGGCGTTAGATTGGTCCCCGAATGAGGTGACAAACTAAAACGAATGACAATTGACTTTGTACAGGGTTAATTATCATTCGCGAATGACAACGAAGGACAGTGGTGAGAAGCGATAGAACGATTAACGGAGTGGAGTAAATGCGGTTATTGGTTTTCTGCGCAAAAATGATTTGAGGATCGAAAATCGGATGTTATGTGGTTGCAGGGTTTGGGTGTAATTTAGGGATAGAAACCACAGCGAAAGTTTTTGTGTGAGAATGCGCTTGAATGCTGTGTTTTTGACATTTAGCCTATCTCTGTAGATTTATATAAAAAGATAACTGAAGCCAAGATTATAGTATTGTTAGTTTCTAACAATTAATATCGGAAAAATGACGTTAAATTTACTTTTTAAATCAGACTTACAATTTCGCTTACTATAGGTGCGTTTGTATCTTGTCCGTAATTTACTAGCCTCTGTAAGCCACGCACTTCGCGTCCATTCGGTTTGCGTATAGCTTTAATATACCCACGAAGTCTGAACTGTGATATCCGGTTGAAGCAAATGTCTGTGCTATCATTCACTGTCATTCGTTTTCAAGTCAACGCAATTTTTTAGTGTGTACAACATATTGTCATTCGTTACGTGTAACGCAATTGTCATTCATTTTAGTAACACCCCGAATGAGGGGGTCAAATAATCCACCGACTGAACGTTTATCCCCAACTGAAAGCGGTTTGCCCCCCCCCCCACCCCTACGACTATTGTCTGACGATAGAGATGGGGAGCCATGGGCCTGATACCTAGCCCTTTGCGCTAATTCATTGAACCTTCATAAATAGACGATATAATTTCCAACCTACTAGGTACGTGTCTGGCTAACTTGTAGATCAAAGAGGTGGTTTAACTCAGGAAATTGTAGAATGGAAGTATTATCCTGGATGATAATAACTTCCATAGTTGTAGGCTAACCATATTTAACGCACTGTGTACACGGTGTCCACGGGCATTAAAGGTAGGTACCATATTTATCAATTCAAGAATGTGTCGATTTAGCTGAGAGAAGTTATATAAAACGAACCGTTATCTGTTAAAGTTCTAAGAAACAACGTTGAACGTTTGTTTAATTACCGATAACCTATTTTGAAAAGCTGATAAGAAAGCCTTGACTGAAAACTGACCCTATAACTTGGATTAGTCACGAGTCCTGTTAGGACTACTTCTTCAATCGGAATCGCCACGCTATTTCGCAATATCAACTTCAAGTGAGCCGAGGTTACATATCCCATCACCTATAGCTTGTACAACGCTAAATACACAGGGTGCAGTACACAACAATTGAAAATACAGAAGCTCTGGGTTAATCGCTTCATTACTTCAAACTACGAATGTACGATCTTGAGAGACGTGTTTGCTGAAACAGAACGATCTGCCATAGGTAAATTTTGCTGCAGTTTGTCCATCAGTTTGAACATTCTGATGTCATACTCATAGGTTGCTTCGTTAACCAAGGTGTGTGGATTTTCAATTTTCGTTACACTTACAGCCTTTCCAAATTACAGGTAGTTCTACTGTGTACAGTCTAAGTCATACTATTTTGTGTAGCGACTACCAGTCAGTAGTAGTTAGGCCTTACATGTCACTAGGTTTAGTAATAAGAAATATCGTGAATCGAAGATATATAATAATCATCGTTAAAGAAATGATCGGGACTCAGTGACATTTTCGGGTACAACTGTAGAATCCAGCGACGATTTAACCCTCACTTCTCAAAATAAACTTGAGGCAAGGTGGACAAGTTGGTTCACTGTGAATGCACCTTCCATGCATGGAGGTACAGTGGACTTAAATGTTGTCTTGAAATAATCTCAGTACATGCAGTCAACACTAAATTGTTCAACTTACAGTAGGTTTGATCCCCAATGTAACTGAGCTTCAATCCACTTCAGAATTAAGTCTTAAGTGGACTTGGCCATTCCTTTAAAAACTTTGGATGAGTCTGCTTTAAGTGAAAACTCTGATGAGTTTTCTTCTTCTTTTTGTATCACTATCACTCCCCTCATGTTTGGAGTCCTCTTTAATCCAAATAAGTGTTTACAGTAGATGCACACTACACGGCAGGTTACAATACATGCCAACGCTTCACACAGGCTTGCCTGCTTCTGTGCAGCCAAATATGAAATATGCATGATATGGATAACACAATCATGGTGTTAAATTTATCAATTGGTCAGATTTGTTTAATATAGTCCCTTTACAGCCAGAGTTGCAACACCTGGTAAGTTTTCGAAGCCATATTGTTTTCAAAGCCAAATATTGGCTCCCAACACAGGTGCACTAGCTCTGTGTGACGTGAATGGTATATAGATCCTGTGCAAGCTTTTCTGCCAGCTACCGTAACCCTTGAAGAATAAAGAAATCAAAATTTACTGGCTAACTGCTACTGAGGTTATGCCATTTGCAAATAATACATCAAGGCACTTGCATTTTTCTGCCATTTGACACTATAGGAACAAAAGCACATGATGAAATCTGGTAACAGTCATCTGTCAAAAATTGTGTGAATTCTGTAGCTAAGATACTGTAAGCCCTGTGTTACTGCTTACTACCAGCAAATATTAGAAGCCTGCACAGTGCAGTGCAGTTAACTGATGTACGCTGAAATCAGGAAAATGTCAGTGGAAACTTCAGTTAATGAGACAGTCAAATTTTTAAGAACTTTCATTTTTTATTCCATTCGTGAGGCAAAATGAATCTAGCGATGGTGCGTGCATGTGTTCATGTGACGCCTTGACTAATTGTCAACAAGATTAAAACAATAAGGTAGATGCACATTGAGCAGAAGAACTTCATTTCTTTCTAAGGAGGGCCAAAGTCATTTGAGGTCAACAGAGGTCAAAGTCCACAAACCTTTTATGTACATGTAAACTCACAAAGCAGAAGTTGCATGAACTTTAGATATATAATGCATCAGTACACCTTATAGAGTAGAAGAGGTCTATTGTTTTCTGTGGATGTCAAAGGTCATTTAAGGTCAACAGAGGCCAAAGTCTGAAAACTTTGTGAACATGATATGACTCCAACAACAAAGTTAATTTACCCTTACAATTGGCCAAGTTGTCTGGCACTCTTTTCTAATGTTCTGATACTTGACTTAAGGATACATATTTCCTCAATGCTTCATCAATCAGGTGATTATACATATTTAAGCTTGTAAGGCAAGGAATCACAAATCCTTCTGGCTTTCTGGTTGACCAAGTGACTAAAATTGTGAAATTCTAAGCCTGGTGCCTTTCAACTTTCGCAGAGTGTTATAGGTACTGTAGTTCAGCACACTGTGTACGCACTGCAGTAATTGGAAATTATCATATTACTTATAAGCTGACCCTACCTTTATACGGTACATGCAAAGTACACTGTACTGAATTTCAAGCTACTCATTTGCATAATTTAGTTCCCTAGCAGATTCCTTTGAGAGACAGAAACTAGTTTTGTTGATTTGTTATAACTTGTAAGAGATCTGTTGGAAAAGTGTATTGCTCTTGCAAAACAATAAACATTTAACCTCTAAATAGCCACAAAGTTCAATCAAGTTTATATCAGATGTCAGCAGTACCTATCTACAGTAGACCCGACCCGTGACAACTATTTACAGAGCGTTACAGCCAATGTTCATGTTAGGACTCGGGATTGCGGGATTCCCACAATTTGCCCAGCATGGTAACACCAAAAAAATTCTCTTTGGGGGAAGTCCCCACAACAATTTTTTGCCAGTGCTTCCGCAACTTGCACCATTGCTTGTAGTTACAAAACTTGCCAATAACAAGCTGGATATTATAAAGCTTTGCTGATTTTTGTAAGGAGTAATGTGATTGGTCAAATCTTTCACTGGTTACAGCATGGACGTTGTATGGAGAGATCTGTTTAACTTTGTTCAAACTCTATTGCTCTTAAAAACAATGAATCAATATCTAAACAGATAACACTCTAATTCATAGCAACGCCATTAGTGCTGATGATCTACTTACATTATAACTTTAGCTGGTGATCAATATTAGCACCAAAATATGCTAGAAATAAAAAATGGTTACTCTTGTAGAGCTGCTCAAATGACAAAACTGATGGTTTGCTGTTTGTGCCCTTTATTTTTCCAGTGACTTTTTCTTTCATTTTACTTATGTGTACCTCTGCCATCCCCCTCCCCCACCCCTCCCACCCCCCCAAGATCGCTATAGCCAACTGATTGCTGATAGCAGATATGCCATGCTGCTATCCGACACTTTGTCAAGCCTTTTTTGTAATACATTCCAGGGATCTTCTCTCATCAGATCATGTGTTTAGAAGAGTGTCAGAACCTCGAGGCTGGAAATCACCCAAGTTGTTAACTTTAAGCCACAGTACTTCTAGTACTCTTGTAGCATACTCACATTTGGAAATAATCACTGATTTTCCTTTTACAACCAAAATGAATGGCACAACACGTATTACTCAAGATCGTGAAATTTCATTTCAAGTATTTGAAAGTGGTCATTGCATGGCTAATGCTTTTAAGTACAAGGCACTTTCATTTTGGAAGCCACTGTGCAATCGATATGGGATATACAGATGCTGTACTAGTGTGTGCCGTGCAAGTTGTACAGGGTCACACATCCTGTTATTCATGAAAACTTTGCAACTGATTGTTTGAAAGTCCTATATTACTACAGGTCATAATATGTATTGAGCAAGAACAGCTGGAGGTCAGGCCATTATCTATTGTTTGCGGTTGTTCACGGTTTATGGTTGCTGGATGATTAACTCATGGACTCGGATATTACAAAGAATCATACCCTATTTTGTTACACAAATCTTTGTATACATTAATACAGAAAAAAAGGTTAGTTCATTTCAAAATTATGTCAGAATTTGACGGAATGATAATGAATATAATCTCTACATTTAAGTGCCACTTTCAAGACGTACTCCGAATCAGTGCTGAAAGTCCCCCCTCCCCTGCCCCAACCCCTCTCTAGTCCCTTCTTTATTACGTTTCGCAGACATGATCTGAATATAGAAAGTTGGTCCAGTACCATACAGTATGTCTTACTTAGGAGTGTTTGCAGTGGCCTATTGACCTTGTAGGCCCCTAGGCCCTTGCCTCCTCGGCCAATTGGCTTATAATCAAGCATTGGTAATTATACACGCCACCATTTCTTCGTTGCGATGAGATTTAAATTCCACGATTTTTGGCATGTTCGAATGCCACATCGTGAAAGTTTCATCGTGAAATGTCACATCAGGGAACTCCCTTAATTGGCTCACACTCCATGTCACTATAACTGTTCTAACTGTCCTACAACATGGTAGGCTATATATAGTTAATACAGTAGACCTAGGCTATGCTTTCCATCCATGTAGAGAATGTAGCCTGTTAACTGCTACATTTATCAATTACGTGCAGGTAAAGGGTATGAATGGTTGCACTTGCTTTGGCTGGAGCATGTACATGATTATATATCTCTCCTAGCCTCTCCTAGAGAATTTTTGTTTTGTTTTTTGCGCAGAATAGTTTTTGGGATCCCATCTGAACACTGGAACCTTTACACATGTGTGCATGTACCAATGCGTTCCTTCTACCATGATGATAAGCAATGGCCCACTAATATATAAACCCAATAACTAAAACAAAGACTGCTGCTATCATTGCAATTAAAACACCTTCTTATTGTTTTTCTTTGTACAAGCTTCCTGTAACAATCGATACATTCGCGGTCCCTGGCTTTGTATATAGACAACAGACATATGTATGCCTTGTCAAAATACAATGTAGGGAAAATTTAAAGAATGAGAATATAATCGTTGACCCATTTCAATTTAAACCGTTTCCAAGAAGTCACCAGTGATCTATATGTAAAATGTAAAATATGTAAAATCACAGATCTTGACAGCTTTTTGTAATGGCAATATATGTTTAAATGTCAAATATTTCTTCTTCTTTTTTCTTCAGAAAATGCTGTCTTTACAGAAAGAGATTGCAAATAGTTGATTCACTGAATTGGATGCAGTCACTGAATTGATACTTTGGCAGTGAAGGTAAATAAGAATTTTGGTAGATATATGCATTTTGGTTTTGCTGTGTTTGCTGGTAAATTGTTTAATCTTCTTAAATCAAACTTTAGAGCTGATCCTCACAATTGAACTGCCGACCTCAATCGTTAGCATTCATGCTTTGAGTTGATTATAACATTTCCTATCAAACCTTACTCCAGGTTTTTTGGCCTCCAAAATCATCAAACCTCTTTCCAGGGTAGAAAATAAGAAATGGTCAAACCAGTAGGAAACTGAATGAGCTGAATGAGATACAGTAACTTTCGATCTTCGGATAATTGACGTTGCCATTATAGTTTAATAGGGGAAATTTAAAGCCAACAGATATGATGTACAAAACACATGCCTATAAATTTTAGCCACTTGCCAAAAATGCCACTGATTAAAAAAAAACCTAGGTAAAATCAAGTACTCACTTGGATTTTCAGCTAACTGTACAGGCTTATAAAAGCAGCCTTATAGCATATATTTGCAGAAAAGCAGTCATAGTTTCATGATTATCATGTAACGATAAAGCCAGTGTTAGCTTGCAAACTACTATTGTGCCGCATATGTACTGTATTAAAAGGCAAGTAACCATTGGGAGGGGGAGGGGGAGGGGGGAGGTTTCGCTCTGGTTTATGTTGTGCATACAAATCTGTGTGATTGTTTTTGTAAGGTTATCATGTATACATGTATGCATTGTACTGTGCAGTACGTGTACTGTCCTATAGACAATACTTTTTGACAGTATCTATTACCAGTACTGTGAAGTTTGCACCAGCATTTGTGTGACTGTGACTGTATATATGGTATAATGTTGCTGGTACTTCTACAGCACTAGAGTACATGATACTAAATCAGATACTGATGTACAGTTTTTAAGGGTTTTGTCATTTTGTTGCCAAATGTTGTAAAGCGCTCTTGAACATGCTTAAAAGCATGAAAAGAGCGCTATATAAACCTGGTAAACTAATAATTATGATGTATTTGATGCCAAATTAAGAACATTCAACAATAAGTTTGTTAGAAGCTGAATTCTGCACATAGAAACTTACTGTCTATATGTTGTGATATGATGTGAGGTGTGGTGTAAAATTTTTGTACATTTACATGATTTTCCTAGATATATTACAACACTGGCCTCCTTTGATCTGACTGATGTTAGTATTTACTTGTACAAATAGTTTTAGTAGTTGGTGAAATCAGATCATTGTTTTGCGCTGTATAATCATAGGCGTAGGAGGCGGGGGGGGGGGGCTGGGGGGGCTGCAGCCCCCAACCATATTTTTTGGTGAAAATTCGGGCAATATTCTGAGAATTTTTCGGGCACCTACTGGAAGAAGAATAATTTGCAGTGTTTTTTCATTTTTTTTTTGGTGAAACTTCGGCAATATGCTGAGAAATTTTCCGGCATCTATTGAAAGAATAATAATTTGCAATGGTTTTCAAATTTTTTGGTGAAAATTCGGGCAATATGCTGAGAATTTTTTCGGGCACCTACTGAAAGAATAATAATTTGCAGTGTGTTTTTCAAGTTTTTTGGTGAAAATTCGGGCAATATGCTGAGAATTTTTTCGGGCACCTACCTGTACTGAAAGAATAATAATTTGCAGTGTGTTTTTCAAGTTTTTTGGTGAAAATTTGGGCAATATGCTGAGAATTTTTCGGGCACCTACCAGTGGCGGAGCGTCCATACAGTCAGAGGGGGCGGATGACCCCCTGACGGACTCAAATGGACTGCTGGCGCCCTTTTCAGCTTTTTTACCACTTTTTTACTTATTTTAAGTATTCAGGATTATTAACTTTTTTATTGCGCTCTGAAATACCTATTGACATTTGTCACATTTTGTTGGTGCAATTTTCTGACAAAATTGGCGATGACACCTATTTATTCTTCGTTTATCTGCAAATTAGCAAGGCCTGGAAAGGGTCATTTCCGGCAATCTAGGGAGTATCTTTACTCCGCGCCAACCTGTGGTGGTGCTCCGCTTAGATAGTGTCGAAAGCGCCCCTACAGACCATTCTCTCCCCCCTGACCAATACCCCTAGCTCCGCCACTGGCACAGGTACTGAAAGAAGAAGAATTTGCAATGTATTTTTCAATGGTTAAACATGTATTTTTATTATGATCATTATTGTTGTAACGACTTCCCCAATAATTATAACCAATATGGAAGGGTAATAACACGGAAAATTATTGTACGTTATTGGCATGTGATGTAATAACGGAAGAATACCTATATGATATGCACATTTACATGTGGAACGCACGCGGAGCGCGCGAAAAATTTTGGTTATATTTTTCGGGCAAGTCGTTACAGCCCCCCCAAATCAAATGAGGCTCCTACGCCTATGTGTATAATGGCCTAGATATGCGCTGTATAATGGCCTAGATATGCGCTGTATAATGGCCTAGTTATCAACTGCTTCCTTTCAGATTCACTTTCCTATTGTATATTTACAATTAGTAGCCAAAGTATCTCTTTAATGAACCATAAAAATAAACCAAAAAAAAAAAAACACATTTCACTGTAAGGTTTGGGTGACAGATAGGTCTATAGTATAACTTTGAAATCCAACAGCATTTTGCTTTGCCTGTGGGATATGAAATTGAAATTAGGTTGAAAAAGGCATCTGGCAACATTTGTGTGGTTAGGTGACCAGTTCATGGAATATCTGACCTCCAATATGAAAAGGCACTCTAGTTTGGTACAGCAGACAGTTGATTAAAGATCTAGTTTTTTCTATGTAAGAATGTTAACAGCTGATTTCAGAGTTTCCTGGTCTAATCTCAAATTTTCTTTTACTTATGAAAATATGCCAGAAGGCCCGCCCACCTAAAATGACGATCGGTCGGCTGCTGAGTGTGCTTTGTACATTCATGCTTGTTACTTAGCAACATATCCAGGTTCCAAAAATTCATACTTTGATAAATTGTAGACACGTGTGTCACACAACATATGTACTGTACATTAGATGATGGCAATGTTACTACCGTAAACTTTCAAGTTTCAAATATTCCAAAATTGTCAAACTTTCCTTGAAAGTACTTCTGGCTTGACTTGATATACAGTACTACTTTCTTTTGTAGAATTTTTTAAACATTTAAATTAAAAAAAAAAAACCGATCCTGTAAATTAACATTTACATTGTCTTAGAACTGAAACACTTCCTGTGACCACTTTCACAGTTTTATGACTGTTTTGGTTTATTGACGTAATGATTATATACAGAGTACAGACTACCTTTCGTAATTAACTTTGATTGACCCTTAAAAAAAAAATGTTGTTTGTGGATTGTGTTGATATGCCCCTGGTAACGGTACTACCTGTAGGTGATTTTTAGTTTCTGTTTCTAAAGTGTAACAATATAAACCTAATTTGTTTATTGTTCAGTGTGTAAACTGTACAATATACAGCATTAGATGCCATTAATGTGAAGGAACCACTTCTGTAATACATTAAAGTGTACAGTCAATCAGACAACGAGATGTCCTTGAACACGATGCCCCTCAATAAAGTTACAGTACGTGTACCGTACCTGGACATACTAAATTTTGTAAATGGGCAAAATTTAGCCAGCTGTTGCTACGAGCTACCGAAAAAGGTTTTGGTATTTCCCTAGACACGATAAACGAAAGTAGTTTTGTGGATTCGTGATTTCTTTGATATTTTTAAATTTATGTTTATAATTTTACTGTCTGTTGTTACAGTTGTCAGTATGTATACTTGTATGCTTACACGAAAAGTTGGATTACTACATAACCGAAGGCATATTATATATTGCACTACACTGCATTTATTTTTAATATTTTTTTATACTAACTACAGTACCTTTACACTAGGGGTCAGCAACCTTGTTAGGACACTACCCAATTGTAATTATTGGCATTCTGCTGCGACCCAGTGACCATCACCCCTCCACTCCCCCCTGCCCCTCAAAAATTTATCATTACAACACCTCTGGAATATGGAATGGTAATTAAATGAGATGGATTGGCTCTGCCTACTTGTTCATCAATCTTGGCTCGAAGAATTGCCAATTGCAATCCTGAGATCGACTTAAAAATAAATTTGAAAAAAAAAGGGTTTTTTTTGTGCAAAAAGAGATTCTGCAGCATTGCTGCTGTAGCTTTCATATTGCCAACAAGAATAGGATGTGATGTTTTGAAATGTTTATGTTCGAAACTTGCTGTTTTCCTGTTCATGTATCGGGCATTCCAGGTGATTTCGTACTGCCTAAATAATACACTAGTAACTTCCTCTTTTCCTGTTACCATTTGAACCAAATGAGTCTGGATTGTTGATATTGAATAATATCTTGCCGTCCATTTGTTCGTCTGTCTGTCTGTCCGTCATGAAGTTCATCCATCCACAATGTTGGTCAATCTTTGAAAATTCCTAAAGTCTCAGTGGAAAAAGAAGTCACTCGGATTAAAGGGACAGTTTTTTAAGTTCTGGTTTTTTATGTCGAATGCATTAATCAACTTGGACATCTGCTGAATATACGTAAGCCACAAGTACAGTAGCTCACCTAAAAGCTATACTACTAACATTCCAACTTGGCAAATTGAGTTACGACGACGTATAACATACTTTGACTAATGCGCTTCAGAAGTTAAATCTTCACGGGAGTTGAGCAGCGTTCAACGTTCGATGCCAACGCTCAGTGAAATGTTTTATCTGGCATAATAGGTAGTTAGAGGGTTTATTTAGGGTTTTCCCCCTTGATGGCAAGGAATATATCACAGGAAGACATGAAGTCGACTTTGATGCAGTTGTAACATCCTGGTATCAGACCTGTTTGCAACCTGATCATGGTCCTCCACTGTTCTACTGCACCTCCTTTCAAAGATTGTTTTGACCAAAAGAACAGCACTCTAAACGTGACAACTGATATTTCAAACCTGGAGGAAGTTTGTTAACCTTCGGCAAAACGGCATCGAGGCTCAGTTCCTGGCCAATTTTAACATTCACCGTGTACAGTAGGGTGCTACAGGTATATAATATTGAAGCTTTGTACACTACAGTAGTATTATTTTTCCTTTTAGAATAAGGTGTTGATTGTCATAGGAAAAAAAAAAAGACTATTCAAATCTTAAGAAAAAGAAAAAAAGATTATTAATAGCACGTTTGTGGAACAATACAGCCATCCATCCAGCGAAAAAAGAAAAAAAGGAAGAAGTGGTGTATTATGTTTTTATAAAAGGAAATTCAAACGATCGATTGTTAGGTCTACGACAGTGAACACCTCAACAGCTGCAGAGATAGCCTTTACAGTAGAAATGATCTTATACTCCTTGTCCATGTCGCAACCAGTAAAGGTTATGAGACTCAAGAATCAAGAGGTTGTACTGTTAACTTCATTCATCTCTCTCTCTCTTACCTGTCTCTCTCGCAAAAACTGCATGCTTGCCTTTTATCATATCTTTGGTTAAATTTTACAATCTGTAACCTTTATTTTTTGCAGGGAGTCATCCCCCCACCCCCATTCTGAACCATCACCAGAATACGGTAGTTGCCGTGGGGTATCTTAAAAGGGCCAGGGTCCGATCCGGGTCAGACCATACTCAAGGAAACATGGAAGAGCCAAACCTGGATACCAATGGTGTGGAGCCGTACTATGCCACAGACGAACTAGCTACCTTGCTCAAACCGTCAGTGTCCAAGGAAGATGATGACAAGAGGTAAGAGTGCTACGTAACTTCCAAACTCTTGACTCTCAATTCATTTCTCTCTTTTCCTGACTCCTATCCTATAAATGCTGTAGTATAGTTTGGCATTATGCTACCGTAGAAAAGACCAAAATGTAACCAAGGTCGGTCTAATATTTCTAGAAAACTGAAGTACCGGGAGAGGAGGTTTCTGTCGTCAAGTTTGATTATAAGCCTATCCATTCATTGTCATGAATTGCTTACCAGAAACAACTCAGAAAAGTCTTACCCCAGAAAGCAGATATCACAGATATGATGCTATTTTCACAAACAACGCTGAAGACTTGATCAAGTCTAAACATGACGTCATCGAGCCACATACTTTTCCTTTTATGGGAGTGGTTTTCGAAAATGCTGAATTAATGAAGCTCTTAAACATGACGTAATGATTGCAATTGTGTTGCAATGACAATACTGGTAAACATTTTAACTCGGGGATATGATCAGAAAGAGAAAGTAATGAGTTCCCAGACCATAGTGGATGTATTACATCATAGATTTACGAAATGACAACCACAAGACACGACTTTTTAAACCAGGTTATATCCCAAACGAAACAAAAGTTTTTTTCTTCTCTAGCCAGTCGTGGCAGGAATAGTTCATCTTCAAAACAGTGTCAGATAGTCCTTGAAAACAGGCTGTTTTGTCCTTTAAAAGTCATTGAATTATGTTGTCAAGGTTTTGTGGGAACGCAATTTTCACTCTTTTTTACAATTACACCACATCGTCCCAAACCGATTCACATCAAGTTTTATTTGGACGATGTTTGCTCCTGCAAGCTGGGTTGCCATTTTTTTTTGTGTGTGAATCAGTGTGATGCAACTGACCAAAATTGGCAGCCAAATTCGGGTGACAAAAAATGCCAAAATACAAGATTGCTGTTATTTTAGAACAATTGACCCTTGTATACAGTATGAGTAAGACTTGTGTGTTTGCAATTCAATATAAATGTGGTTTCCCAGATGAACTTTACGGAGCGAAAGGTGTTTCAATGTTTCTTACCGATTTGTAGGCCTGTGAGTCGGACTGAACAACATCAAACAGTTGAAATCCATTGAAATACCAACAACAAAAAACACATAAGACTTCATGTAATATGTGGGGGTGGGGGAGGCATGGGCGTCAACAGGTGGGGGACGGGGGGGACATGTCCCCCCCACTTTCAAAAGTGGAGGGGATATCATATCATTTGTCCCCCCCACTTTTCAGAGCAGTTATTAAAAAAATCACATGCATATGCGCGATTTTCTATCACAATTGCTGAGCTGATTCAAGTAGAATCTAACTTAAGAATCATTATCAATAAATTGCACTGGAAATTAGAACAGTGCTTGGCCCTTTATCCCCCTTGTTGATGTTTGCGATGTTTGAACGATGTTTTAGAGTGTTTTGTGGAAGCACCCCTTCTCGCCAGAAATGGAATTCCCCTTGCCCTACACTGTGAATCAGAGAAAACGACGCATTTCAACTTGAAAACAAGTCGAAGACCCCACCAGGAAGGTAATATTATATATTTTAGGCCCTACAGACAGTATTCTGCCTGTATGCAGGGTATTATATGATACCAAACTACCGAAAATATTTCGTTTGAGATGGACGCTGTGTAATTCGTTTCCCTTGGTGTCAGAACGGCATCTTTCTACCAGTACTTTCTGTCGGAATTTAGCTTTGTGAGACAAAATTTCTCCTCACAGATCTGGTTCTGATGTAACTAAAAACGACTCAGGAAGGCCGTCTCCTGCGATCTAGGGGGTCTTATGTACCCAAAATTTTCTGCTACGCTACGCGCCAACCAATGGTGGCGCTCCGCTTAGATAGTATAGTGTCCCCCCCACTTTCTGAAACCTGCTGACGCCCATGGGGGGAGGGGAAGGAGGTAGGGGATTTCAAAGGTTAGATCTGGTGATCACAACATTAATTGCTACCAGTTTTATTACTTTCAAATGCTGATTTTATGCATGGTTTTGTGGATAGAATTAATTCACGTGGTGTTCACAGGAACTAGGCATTATATGACATACTGTAATACTATCATTTTTCTTATCTTTGTTTTTTCCAGTCAGAACTCTGGAGTCACTTATGTTACATTCCTGCTATGTGGACTTTGCACAGTCTTTCCATGGAATGTGTTCATCACTGCCAAACCTGTAAGCAATGCTCTTTGTATCATTTGTTTTCTCTAACAACAAATCGTGTTTGTATAAATTTTTGCCCAACGCTGCGTAATGCAACTTACATAACGAGTGACTGTACAGTTTGTAAACGACTGTTACCATTCGGCTGACGTTATACTGTAAGGTATCTAAACTGGAAGAGTTTTGGGTTCAGCCCATTTTTTTACCTGCTTTTGAGTTAGTTGTTACGATTTTGTAAATGAAAGGGATTAACGGATAAATATTCCAGATGTAAAAAAAGATGACCCAACAGTATGAACAAATGAATATAATGAACAGTGGAAAGAAACAAGGAAAAAACCAAAATAAATACCCTCACTACTACTGCCCCCAAGTTGAAAGTACTCACCAGAGAAAAAGTCCCTTCCATTGCTGAATATTGGTCTCTCAGTGGGTGATCTGTGATGTCTTTGGGGAACAACTTACTCTTGAGAGTTTCCCGGAAACGTATATCCTTGTATTTAACTTACAAATAATTAACCTTTTGTGTGAATGATTAATCTAAGTATTGTTGACTCTGCAATCAAGACAAATTCCAGATGGTAATATTTTGCAAGCATCTTGTTTTTTTGGGGTCAAATTAATGTATTCCTTGCGAAGGTATCAGGCCGAGGTTATAGCTAGAGAGTTGTAGAGATTTCTTTCAAAGAATAAAAGAGAGGGTCATAGGTTTTCCGTTTGTTTTTCTTTTAATCGTTTGTTGTTGTTTGTTGATGTTTTATTTATAAGTTGATAAGTTGATTGATGAAGCGATTTTCTGGTTTCTTGGTTTAGTATTTTGATTTCAAACTGGATAACAACGACACTGCCAATAGTAACAACATCACCCACCAGT
Organism: Apostichopus japonicus; assembly: GCF_037975245.1. Taxonomy (NCBI): domain Eukaryota; kingdom Metazoa; phylum Echinodermata; class Holothuroidea; order Aspidochirotida; family Stichopodidae; genus Apostichopus; species Apostichopus japonicus. Next base: position 9,677,563 of record NC_092568.1, read on the forward strand.
ATCAGGATGCTTTAGAGGTCTTCTTTGGGATTGGCTCACAAGTCACTGGCCTATTGATGCAGCTAATAATGACATCAGTAATACACAGGTATCAAACTATCAATCAATCGATTCATCAATCAAACTATCGATAAAGCCATTACATGTCGAGTATAAATTTGATCATAAGCCGGGTAATGGCACTGCTAAGACCACCCAGTAGCTAAAGGCTCTGAACCAGCAATGACCCCCCCCCCCGACTGGATGACCCAGTTTTTGGTGGCCGTGAAGAACCATGCTCCTACAACTTACCCCCCCCCCCAATCCCCAAGCATGCAGAAAGACTGATAAGCCCTCACAATGACTGTTATCTATGACCTCTGTTGGTATAGGTCACATGTCCACTGTTCACCCTTATGGACCGGTCAATCACCCTCCTCATTCTAACCCCCAAGTGATCTGAAGTGTTTTTCTCTATGAAGAAAAATTAAGTTACCTTGTGTTCTCACTAACCGGTCTCCTCACAACTACAGTACTCTGGCTCTACCTAGCTTAAAGTGAACTGGTAATCTCTTAAGCCCTGTACACCCTCTATGACGAGTCACCACGGGTTGAAAGTAACAAATCTACCAAGATATTTGAATCTACTGTTAAAACCATAGAAATTATTCTCACGCTGAAGATGAGAAAATGAGGCTTTAGCAAATTCTCACTTCAACTTCCCAATGGTGTTAATAATCTAATTTGATCGTTCTTTGACGAAATATTTACTCTTGTTACCTCTCTACCGATAGGATCAGTCTGAAAATACGAATGTATATACCTCTGGTGGGGATGCTACTCATCTTTCTGGCTACTGCTATCCTAACCTGGATCCCTGTTGATGACTGTAAGTAATTTTCAAATAGTTAAAAGAAGAAGAAAGAAAAAAGTCATCTATTTTTAGACCATTTTGTGGATTATGGGGAAGATATATTGCAATACAGTAGGTTTCAATGGTTAAAAGCTAAATTCTATACACTTTTCTGTCCACTGATATTTTTGTACTCGTGGTCGTGTACTCTTGCTTGAGGAAAACCTAATCAAGTACTCATGCTCACCACTGGCTATGCAGTTGTACTCGTCTCTGGGGACTTGTACACCGATGCTTGATCAAGTCTAAAATGCCATCAGAGAGCCACTGTTGTTTGAATCTTTATCATATATTCACCAAGTCTTTGGTTTATACTTCATATATTGGATACATTTTAGTCTCACTGCAAGTCGGCCCAACTTTAGTCAAAGTAAAAACAACCTTAAAACAAGGTTGTATAAAGTAAAAGTAAAATGATAAAGATTTCAAACAACGAAGGCTCTCCGATGACATTTTAGACTTGATCAAGTATTCGGTGGTACTCTCATTGGAAGTCACTGGTCGTCACGCTCGACGAACTGCTGCTGTATCCCTGAAAGACAATAAGAGAAGATGTTTGCTTAGCTATTTAAATAGACTATTCCAATCACTACTAATTCCAATCGCATATAAAGTTTTTTTGATGGAATGCCAGGTTTGCTTCTTGTTTTAATCAAACAACTGGTTTAACTTGTAAAAATTGTATGACCGTATGCCAGGTTTATACTGCAGTTGTGAGTGCATTGTTCTATCCATTGAGTAATAAAATAAAGCATGAAACAGTTACAAAATGTAGGCACGGATGCAGAGGGGGGCGGGGGGTGTTGTGGACTGTACCACCAACCCTCCCTTTCCAACCCGACATGTTAAGTTCAAAGTATTTAGTAGCACAATTTACATGTACCTTTATTTATAATTTAAAACCCCTCTAGATGGGAGTCTATAAATTGTAACTCTTGTTGCACCCATGTATGCTTTATTGCACACTCATGTCTTCTTTTCTCTTCTTTATTTTATTTTCTTTCTTCCTTACAGGGGTGTCCTTATTTTTCTACTTTACCGTAGCCTCCGTCATAGTTATCAGCGGTATGTTTCATTCGTCGATTGACAAAATTATCCTAATTTTTACCAAAGACTCGACAGTCGAAAATTTAACCCGTCATTTGATATCGTGTTATTAGTAAAGTGCGAACCTAATATATCAACTTCCTCTGTATAAAATTTTACTGACAATTTTGCATAGACTTGACAGAACCATTTTTCCTGTTCTTTTTAAAGAATAAATAAAAAATCATTTCTTACAAGTCAAATAAGAGAAAGGTTTATTTTATTATTTTTTTTCATTTGGAAGTAACACATTTTTTTTTTTTTTTTAATGTGTTACTTCCAAATGAAATTTTTTTTTTTAGGGGGTAAATGTTAGATATAAAAATGACAGGGGCAAATGGGGCCATTGATAGGGTAGCCAGCAGCCTTGGCTGAACTTACTGCTCCCTGATTGGTTTGGACTGGATGCTCATTCTATGAAGCAGTGGTGATGGTGCCAGGGGGAGGGGGGGGGGAAGCTGGTGATGGATGAATACATGAGGCAGGCAAGAACAAGTTGGCAAATGTAGAAGGAATTAAAGATAATCAATTTTGTCATTAGTATCTTTGGCCTTGTTTTGACTACTGTTACTCCCGGCTTCCCAAAATTTGGGTCGTGACCAAAATATGATTTGAGGGAAATTGACTCCTACATACTTTTCTGTTCCTTTACAGTGTGTGCAGCAATCTTTCAGTTAAGTACATTTGGTCTGGCTGGAGTCTTTCCTAAAGAATTCACCCACGCAACGATGATAGGGCAGGGCGTAGGAGGGTTGGCCGTTTCTGCTTTTGAAATTTTTGTGCTCCTGAGTGAGTAACACACCTCTTTGATCACAAATCCCTTTTCCTTCCTCTTTTAAAATGAAAAGAAAAGAAGCTGTTTGCATCTATGTTGGTTCAATATTTTTTATTACTGTTAGATACTCTTAAGCAGGAAATGAATGAACATAATGAGTTGATAATTAATAATTGAAATCTGCATTAGTGCAAGAACGTTGCTAATTACTCAGAGAATGGTCAGCACTTGCCAATCTTGTCTGCGGCGTTTTGCCACTGAATATTCTCGCACAATAAGTTGGCGAAGAATCACCGAGCCAATTTCTGGTGGAATGTTTGATTCCATTCATTTGTAATTATGTTTGTTTTCTGTATCGGTGATGGATTTTGCAAATGCTGGATCTGTTATACAACGAAGCATTTCACATGAAGCTCTCCATAAGATGTTATCGGTTTCATTGCCAACACTGTCAACATTCGCCTTGAAAATACTGAAAGGAATTTACAAGAGAAAGTAAAATGGTTCCAGCTTCTAGTGGCACTATGACATCACACATTGACAAAACAACAATCCCTAGACATGACTTTTAGACTAACACATCACCCTCAATGGGATGAGATTAGCTGTGTATTATTGGGGGGAGTGGTGAGGGGTGGGGTTGGTTGTTCATCTTTAAAATCAATATTAAATGCCAAAAATGATGGTTTGATTTACTTCACCTTTAAATATAAGATCCAAATCAAGTGACGAGAAACAGACTCATTGTTTATGATTCGTTACTTAACCCATGTCTGTACTTATAAATTTACCTAACTAATTATCAGTAATTTTAAAATCAATGACAACACTTTAATGATGGTGTATCTTAGTTCTATCTTTCCAGTAGTAAATGTCCTTGTAATTTGATAGTGCCAGCATCTACGTCCTCTGTGGGATGGTATTAGTTTTGACCACAATTTATCCTATTTTAACTCACCCCCCCCGCCCCCTCAAGTCATTAATCGATATATAATTAAGTTGCTTAAGTTCTTCGGCTGCCTCTGTTGTTTAGACTGATGACGTTCCAATCTTGTCTCTATTTTTACAGTCATTCATCGATATATAATTAAGTGGTTCCATCTATATACGTCCTCTCTTCGGCTGCATCTGTTGTTTAGACCGATGACGTTCCAATCTTGTCTCTATTTTTACAGTCATAAATCAATATGTAATTAGTGGCTTCATCTACTTCCTCTGTGCCATGGCAGTCATCTTCGTAACCATCTTCTTCTTTGATGCTATGACCCGCCAAGCCTTTGCAGCACCTTACCTGAACGACGCTGCTTTCGGTAAGTTGTAAACATTGTCTAAAATCAGAAAGCTTTTGCAAAAGGATCTGTATGTTTTATACAAAGTTGTGGTAACGTTATCACCCCCTGTTAATTGCTGTAATTGTTTACACTCTGCTGTTTGAATCTCTGTGAAACATGTGTCAGAAAGCTTGAATTTATCTCCATCTAGAATGTTTTTGTAAAATTTGGATACAATTTACCGATGTAGTCTGTATGCTTCATTTACATATACGGAGGGTTTGCAAGGCTTCTGATTCGTTAGTAGGAACTGTTTCCAAGTTATGACTGGGAACCTATAACACTTGTCGTTTACATAGGGTCACTGATAACAATCTTTTTCTAGCCATATGTTTTGTCCTTCTTTAATAAAATATTTTTAACAGCATCTACCCCAAGTGTAATCTTATTTAATATTCAGTCACACTTTTGGTGTCAGGGTATAATAAAGTATTAATTCTATGAGTCAAATCACTTGTTCACAAATTTTTAGGCTTAGTTCAGTATTAAGACTGATTTAAGTAGTTCCTCCTTTGGTTCCTTAGTTCATTCATTTAGTCATTCATTCATTCATTTCATTTAGTCATTCATGTAGTCATTCATTGATTCATTTAGGCATTTAGTCATTAATTCATTTATTCATTCATTCATTCATTCATTCATTCATTCATTTAGTCATTCATTCATTTAGTTATTCATTCATTTAAGCATTCATTCATTCATTTAGTCTTTCATTCTTTTAGTCATTCATTAATCATTCTTTTAATCATTCATTCATTTTAATCATTCATTCATTCATTTAGTCATTCATTCATCTAGTCATTAATTCATTCTTTCATTTGTTCTTCATCCCTTTGTTCATTCGTCTCTATGTTCGTTCTTCCTTAAGATCCTTCATGTATTTCAAAGCTACTTCCAATGTTTCTGGTGTAGTTAGGATTGTATCCTGTTTGCTCTGTTGTTATTGAGGTTTCACTCACAGTCTTGTGAATGTTTTTTGTTTCTCTTGAAATAGAAGACAGCAATAATATACAATCTGACAAGCACAAATCAAAACCACCTTTCCTGAAGATATTTTCCAAGGTGAGGGAATTGTTTGGTTATAATAACAGTTTTAATTTATTTTTTGATAGAAATTCCATCTCCTATTGATATCGATTCGTTTTCTGTAGTCCAATACGAGAATGACCTTAAAGATGTTTAAAAATTTGTTTCTACTTACAAAGATCTTTTGACAATTGGGTGGAAATTCTTATATGTTAACATTGCTCTTGGCTTACCTATCTCCAAACAACAACAGCACCCTTAACTATTTGTGTCAAGAGGGATTTGGTAATAATTTAGAACTTTCTGTTCCTTCCATTCCCCCAACACCCCCCACCCCCCCCCCACGACTTGTCACTTCTGGTCCAATCGTCAAGTATGTTTGTCCAGGACTTCTCATGTCATCTACCGATAAATGTTGTTGATTCACCTTATTGAGGATAACAACCTTGTGTGTATTTTTACATAAAATGTTCTCATATAAAATTTGGCAAGGAATTGTAATAACCCTGCTGGCTTTCAGTCATGTGATGGTTTCATGTCAGAACAACATCTGATTCACCGAGTCTTCTGTCATGGGGCAAAATTTAAAGAGAACACAAAAATCAGTGGACTCAGATTTTCCCTTTTGGAGTATGATTTTGAGAAACGAGTCACAGTAACAATGGCAAACATTGGGTGACTCGTCCGTGACTCGTTCCTTTAAAATTTCAGATCTACGTTCCAGCTATATCTGTGTGTCTGATTTTTGCTGTAACGTTGGGGAATTTCCCTAGTGTCATCTCCTTGATTGAATCAACCAGTACTAACCCACAGTGGAGAGGTAAGTTGAATATCGAATGTAACGTCGGATTTACTTTACTCAATTTTGAGAGCAGTATCTCGTTCCTTACTTTACATATATGATATTTTGTAAATGTAAAACTTGTTATTAAAAGATGAACCTACTATGCTTTACTCCAGGAATGAGATATTAATGGTAAGTCTATGAATGTGATCATGGAAGCTGTTACTTCCTTATTATGATATTGTTGTTGATTTATAGTTTGATATGGGACTGATTGAGAATGTTTGCTTACCAAAGTCATTGTTGACTTTATTTGGAATTGAATCACTATGCCCACTTTGTTTGCAGGAATATAGCTTTTCCTCAGTGGTTAAATGATTTTGTACCTTACCAAAAATACACAAAAAAAAATGTAGGTTTCTTGCAGCTGAGTTGCCATGGAAACCATTACTAACTCTGCTGTTGCCTGATGCAGTCTTAAAATTTCAACAAATTTATGCAATATTTTTTTTTATAGTAATATATATTTTTTAAATATTATATTATTTAAACTATATTATATATGTTATCTCCATAATACAAAATGATACAAGGATGTGGTCCTGACCTGAAGACGGAAACCTGCCAGCGATTCTGTCGAAAAAAAAAAAATCTTTTGGGCATGGAACATTCTTTTAAAAATGTAAAAATAGCTGTGGCTGTAAATGATGTAATGACATATCAGTCACTTAGTTGGCAGGACATATCTAGAAGAACTGAAGTCACCTACTGCTAATTAAGTCTCTAATTAAGTCTCTTATTACTTCATTCGTTGGGTTAGTTATCCAGTAAAATCAAATTTATTCACACTTTTTTTTTTTCTTATCTTATCTTGCATTTTACATTTCCAACATGGTCAAACATTCTTCTTTTTGTATTAATAAAAGTCAGTGAAATATTCTAATGGTATATTTTTTTCTTCAATTAATAGATATCTTTATTTCTGTCACATTATAATTGGATCTCTTTTTCTCTTTCAATTTTCTAGACACCTTCTTCACTCCAGTTGTTTGTTTCCTTTTTTTCAATTTCTGGGATTTTCTCGGCCGAACGTCATCCTTCCTTCAAATAGTAAGTACTCTGGTGATCTCTTCCTTTTATTACCTCAAATTAATTAATTTCCGAATTAAGCAAAATATCTGGTAAATCTGGTGAAGTATTTGCTTTCATACAACACACATTATTGTGTACCGTGCAGATTGACAAGAAGGAGCATTGCTTATAGTGTGGTGCAAGTCGAGAGGTCTCTGTAAATCTGCTGCAGTGCTCATGACATTTAGCAGTAAATAAATAGTTTGTAGTAATAATAATTTTTTTTAACACTGTAATAATGAAAGAAAACCAATAAAACATTTTGGTGGTGCCCCGGATTCAGCCTAAACAATAACAGATTTTGGAAATTAACATAATCCAACAGTTTATTTAGGGTAAAGAGTGATGGGTGTGGTGGGGGAGCAGGGTGGGGGGGGGGCTTATTAAGCTTTTAAAATGTCGAAAATCCGGCGGAGAATTTGGTCACATCCCTAAAAAAAATTGATGTGCATGTGGCTGGATAATGTCGTATTTATATATCTACATCCTTGTGCGTATGAAGGAACATTAGACATTCTCCATTACAAGATATAAACATTGTAAAGAAAATATCTTAAGAGTTGAAACACATACTTCAACTATGATGTCATTGTTAGACTTGATCAAGTCTTCAGTGTTGTGTGTGAAGGAGCATTAAATCTGTCATATCTCCCGAATGGAACCAGATTTTTCTTAGCTGTTTTGGGGAATTTGTTCATGACAGTTTTCAAATAGATGAATGATGATGGTGTCTCGGTAAACGACTAAACTCTCGACCCTATGTCCGTTTTTCCCTCATAGCCGTCTGAGAAGCATATGGGAATCCTAGCTGTGTTAGCAATCTCGAGGCTCGCCTTCTATCCCCTTTTTGCGTTTTGTAACATCATTCCAAGAGATAATACAGATGTCTACTTTAAACACGACGCTTTTCCAATGGTCTTTGTCAGTTTACTTGGCTGTTCCAATGGTTATCTAGGAAGCCTTTGTGTCATGTACGGACCCAAGTGAGTATTAACTTTTGGTCTCTTTTAGTCAGTTCCCAAATTTGCATTTTTGCAGGCCTGTGAGGAAAGGTAATACTAATACTAATAAATGTCTCGGTGACGAAAAATGCCAAATGATGATAATCAAATGGATACTATTTTAATCTTTGCTTTATGATTAAAATTTGGGAATTGGCTTAACTTTGATTAAGCGTAAAGTTACTTTGGTATTAACCATTGGTTGGTTTCGTAAATTTGACAACTCAATACAAAAGCTGTACTTGGTGTCGCATCATGATCTTTGCTCCCATACTCAAGTTTTAAAGTTAAAGGTAACGGTAAAGTAAACTATCAGAACCTACACAAAAGGCTGCGCCAGTGAGCTCTTTGCATTGGGTTGCTTGAAGCTCTTCAAACTCTTATGCTAAACGTTTACCAAACTAAAATTCAAAGGAACACTGCAAGTGATGAGATTTGATACACCGTCTTAGGTTGTATCTCTAATTTTAAGTTAATTAATAGAGAAACACAGAGGATGAATACTGTGTGTCACTGTGAGAGGGACTGATGCTTCCATCCTTAGCAGGATCTTGCTGAGAGGCAAAACTGAAAGGAAAACGGAAAGGATAGATGAAGGCTGGACAGACTGACAGATGGACAGACAACTAAATTTATAATAATACTAGTAATCAGCAGTTATATTTACGACGCTTAAGCGACCACAAATGTGGGAGAAACCCGCAAGGGCTTTTGGATTACAACTTACACGTCGGGTGGCTTCCAATTCAACCACTTTAACTCAAATTTGGAATCTTTTCAATTGAGAAAGTCATTTCAGAAATTTGATGCAATGAACACAATGAATAGAGTAAAAAAAGTGGCTGAACTGATCTAACCAGCTCTCTTGGCTTAAACTCAGCTAATTTTGAATGAGGAGAAGCCAGCATGATGTAGGTTTTCAAAAATAAGAGCATAATATTTCATTCACTTTCTTGAGTAAATGTTTGGTTATAAAGCAAAATTTGGTTTTTAATTGCAACCTAGAGAAATCCTTTTTTTTTTTTTTATGTTTTCACTATTTCTTTGGTTTCAGATTGGTAGAACCAGAACATCAGGAAACAGCAGGAGCCATAATGTCATTCTTCTTGGTGCTTGGATTAGCCATTGGATCTGTGTCAGCTCTCATTGTTATTAACATTATCTAGCCTACCAATGGAATTGCTGTAGCACCATGAACCTAGCCTTCACACCAGTAATATCCATAAAAACATTTATACCAAGAGAGCTATATATATATGTGTGTGTGTGCATGTTCAAACTATGTAGAAATTTGCATGAAGAACAGAAAGATTTGAGTTTTTAATATCACTGCTGAATTTAATTAATTTCATTTAATCAAATTGGAAAAGAAGGAAATGTCATTTTTAAAATCAGTCAGTTTCCCATTGCTGATAAAGTTACTTGTTTATTGATATTTAGGCTTTCATTTCCGCCTGTATTTCACCAGGCCGATCTTCGATTGCAGAGAAGTATGCATATATACCTACATATGTAGTCTCTATTGACACAGAGTACCAGCTGTTTAATATACAGGTATTCATACTCTTTTATTAGGAGGCTATTACAAACCGTTTTAACTGAATTGCCAATCATTATTTCGTTTTATTAAATCATTCTTGAATGCCGGTAATCATTAATGTGCAGGCTACGACTACTGCTGGTAGGCTCTGCTGTGCAGGCTTTTTAGTTTATATTTGGGTTGCAGAGGACTAAATATTATACAATTCAATTGAATTTTTGCACTACTGGAGGTCCGTTGTGTGCAATCTTTATATCACAAAAGTTAGTCACTATCTTCTAGCATGGTCAGGCTCGTGGATTAAGATTATGCCGGACCATGGGTCATAAATTGTTTGGGGGGGGGGCTCCTTTTCCCCTATGACTGATGACATTTCCATCAAAGTAACCTTTCTCTGGATTTCATTTTTGCAAAGACATCAATGATGTCCTGAAAGTCGATGTCTTATGTCAAATCCAATTCAGCATGAGCATCTGTATGCGAGGTTATTTATCCAGCGTTGTCGGTTCCCCCCCCCCTCCCCAAAGTGCTGTTATGTTGTATTTCTAGTACCTCTGTTAATAATTGTGACGTAACAGGAAGTAGCCAGAGTTAAAAATGTGCGCCCTGGCGTGGGTGGTCGGGAATGAATGATCCATTGATACATACACTCGACACGTGTGAATCTATCTGCCCGTTGCTTGAAGCCCATGTCAATTTGCAGGAAATTTACCTATGTGCGGGGCTGTGGCTTAATATTGCCCATGCAATAACCCTACACTGAGATTATTAGAAGGTATCTGGGCGACCGGTAGTGACTAGAACCTGCAGGCTATGACAAGCTATTTGGAATGTTTTTTGTAAGTTTTTTCATGTCTAGGCTATTACAAACTATTGTTGCTGTTGGTAGTCAACCTTATGTAGGCTATTATAAGTTGGTAACTACAAAAGTGCAGACTATATTAAAGCTGTATGGGATGTTTGTAGTTACGACAACAGTGTAGACTATGATAAGCTATTGAGGTATTAAAGTGGGTGTTTAGGGGCATTATCTTACACTGAAATGTATTATAGATGATTTTATTGTATTACATGGCTTGAATAACTATCAATTGTTTTTTATCAACTGCCTACTCTAGAATTCTCTGCAAATATTCGCCATGAGTGAGGGCAAATGTGAAATAGAAATACACATTCAAATTTTTTAATAGTAGATAAAACTTATTGACCTAGCATATTTATGACACATACTTCTGGGCTGCAGTTTTTCTTGTCAACCAAGTAGCCTCATCAGCAGGTAATGACAGAATGTTAGACGAGAAAGATTTAACAACAGTGTTTATTTCAGTTTTATGGGACAAAGCACTTCTTAAATATGTTCATGAATTTGGAAGTGCAACAAGATTGTTTAATGTAACTAGCAGTGTAAACCAGGGCTCGGAACCAGTGCTGCTGGGCACCTGTGCCTGAGAAAGGGCTGTATACAGTGTCTAGGAAGGGCAGCCGTGGATTGGTTACGGTAAATTGTTTATTCTATTCAATATAGGGTTAGTTAGCTTCATAAGTCCAGTTTTGTATCCAAAGAATTATTAGAAATAGGCCACAAATTTTTAGTTTTATAATTGTCTGTCTGTTGTCTGTGATAAAAATTTTAAAGAGTCTTTGAAAATGTTATCAACTTGTTGGTGAAACATTCCTAGGTGTTACCGTAACAATGAAATGGAACAATGAAAAAGAAGAGATTTTTGGATGTGGATTATAGTGGTTAGGGAAAGAAGAATGAGGTTGGAGGAGAGATGCATTTTGAATATGGGTATTTAGTAGAAATTCTAGAAGGTAGGCTGAGCTGAGAGGCTTTTGGTGAACAATGGGTGGTAGGGAACAGATGGGGGACAGGGCGTCAAAGTTTTAGTTATACTATCATTGAACGTAAGCTGTCATTCACTCAGAAGACTATGCCTGATCTCATAATGAGATATCTCATTTGATGAGTCTTACATCTAATTGGAGAAACATTCACCAATTTTGTGACAAAAAAAATTAAATTTTGATGAGGTGAAATTTGTGGTGTAGCAAGATTCAACTCAGGGTGTCACAGAGGAAAGACAGGGTATAGTATGGTTCTTTGGTGGCAAGGGTTTGCAAAACTTACCAAGAAGGGACCATTTTATTGACTCTAGTGAGGATCGATTCAATCTTCTAGATATATGCCCCCATCTATACATGAATTCTTGATTCACAATCTCAGTCGTTGGATTCTGCTAGCATTCAGTGATGGATTGTATTATTTTGGTTATTTTCTCATTTTTAAGGTCTTCAATGTTTTCTGTATATATTTTGTATAGTCATTAGTGGTTTTAGTGTAGTCGGAGGTCTGTTGGTTTCTTAATTGGTCTTTTCCTTTCTTCTTCTTTGAATTATTGTTGTTGAGTGGAGGCAGGGAGAGAGAAGGTACAGGGATGGATAAGGATAGAACCATTGGTATGTGACTGTGTTATTAGTGGTCTCTACCTTTGTATAAAAGGAGCATTGTTAATACATTTTTGAGGTTTTGAATTAGATGGGGTTGTTCCAGTTTGGATATGACCGAGTCTGTCTACTGCGTTGTTGTATTGATTTGCCAGGTGATTTGGTAGTTGCTCATAACGGTATGTTGAGTTACACCTCTACACATGAGCATACCATACAAGAGTTGGTGGTGTCAACCAACCCTCTTCTCCACCTTTTAAGTTACCAATTATAATTTTTTTTTTTTTTTTTTTTGCAAGGTGGTGTAAATATTTATGCACTCAGGAATATGTTAAACATTATATTTCAGAGTAAGTTCTCTTGTTACCAAAGCCATTTTTTTTTTTATCTCATTATTTTTTATCTCCTCTGCCTATGCTTGTGATGAAGTATTATTGATGTTTGTTATTTCTTGCAATGTGAGGGGAAGGGAGAAGGATAAGATACAAGTGTGTTTTGACCAAGGGCGTAGGAACCGGGGGGGGGCTGGGGGGCGCCAGCCCCCCCAGTGAAAAATGTGGAGGGGCGGAAGTATCATTCCGCCCCCCCGCTTCGCAAGTCAGAAAACCCCTTTTTCATTTCCAAATGAGAAAAAAAATCTCATTTGGAGCACCAAATTGCATCTAAGGCCTGGTGAAAATACAAAATTAAGTTTACAAAATGGAGTGGGTGTTGAAGTGTGCTATATTGCACCAAATTGCATCTGAGGCTATCTGGAAATGCAAAAAAATCCAAAGGGGAGGGGGACACCCCCTCCCCTTAGACCCCTCCCCCCAGGTCGGTCATCAGTCTTCAGCCCCCCACTCAAAAGTACCTTCCTACGCCACTGGTTTTGACCCACTATGTTGTTTTCCTTCAACCTTCTGATTACATTTTGTCGATTCTATATAACTATAAGTTCAGTTGATTTTTTAATAATTAAAATTTATGTAAATCTTACAAATAAATGCCTGTCTATCACAATTAAAATAAAATACTGCCATGAGATTACAAACTTAAGGCACTTGAAATATATTTGCCTGTGGTTTTGTTTTCATTTTAGTCTCTTTAATTAAAAAAAAAAAACCACTTGTTTTTTTCAATGTATTGTCAAACATCAAAATCAATTGTTAAAATTCAATACATTTCCATATCATGTGGCTTTATTACTTTAAATGTTTCATCCTAATAGATTGGATAGTATCGATGCTGCCTCCTAGCATGTACGGAAACCGATTTTGTTCATTTGAATATTAATTAGTAGGGTTCTGATAATTTCAGAAATAACATGATCAAAAAAACGATACCATGTTTATCATCAAAATCTGGTATATGTTTGTCTGTCTTAAAAAAGTATTATAAATACCACTTTAGTAAGATCTTTCCCTCTTCTATTCTTTCTCTGTTGACAAATGTAAATGGAGAGTTAAAAAAAGAAGAAAAAAACATTGCTTAATAAACCTAGTAAATCAAAATTTCTAAAAACACAAGACAAAATACACCAAAATTTGAAAGTTTACAAATTTATTGCCATAAATAGGTAAAAGACGGAACTTTTTGTAGGTTACACTAAATATTGCTGTTTTTTACGTCATTATTAAATGCTTTTCATGTCTGGGTGGACAGTTAATTCATATAGCCGATATATTGATAAACAGAAAATTACCTATATCCTATTGACATGAATGGGAAGAATGGGTAGTAGCATTTAGTTGCATAAACTTTGCCACAATTTTGCCATAGAACTTTGCCATAGAACACTAACCTATTAAATTAAGGGTAAGGTAGGGCCTACCAAAGAACAAAGCCAGTTTTCTTCTAGTCCATGAAAATCCCATCAGAATATAAGATGAGAATCTCATCAGGATATTTGACAAAAATCCCATCAGGATGAAAATGCATGATTTAAGGATCATCCATATCGGCCCTAAACTTTAAGGACGCTAAAAACCTGCTGACGTTTTTTAAAGTACCTTCCTAGAGTCTCTGATTCTTCATATTGTTATACATTTCCAGATATAGAGGAGGGTTCAATTTGAGGCAGACATGTTTCAATAAAGCAAAATGATAGCTTTGAGGGTGACCATAAAGTGCTTGATGAAATCCGAGCACCAGTGACCGTTATTTGACCATCTAGCATATCAATCAGGTCATCAACACTGATGACCTTTAACCTTCAATAGGTTCGCAAGGAAAAACTAAACCGTTACTTTTAAATTTGTGGGAAACAGAACTTTTCTGCACGATGAACGCAGAAATTGAGTGTACTCAAATTGGTTGTGATATTAAACCACATAAATCGTTTACAAGTCCAGTGGCATGCGCAGGACATCAAAGGTGGGAGGGCCAAATTCAAAATGTTCCTGACTAATTAGGGTTGGGTCTTGAACCTTAATGGAAGGGTCAGAGACAAATGAAGGATTTTATAAAGGAGGGGGCACTGCCCTAGTGTCATTGAAGCCAACTCCAATGTAAGGGGGGTTCTGGGGCTCCTCCCACAGAGAAAAATAAAGAAACTAGTACCTCAAAAGTCATGTGGTGCATTGAGGCATATTAAGATTATAAATTAGGTTCTATATTAGTGGATCTAAATACAAGGTTGTGTTAATAAATACTTTGTGTCAGGTTGAAGATAAAAGAGGGGGAAGGCTTCACCCATATTGGTGGTCTTATTCCTTCCTTACTTGATTGACTATGGGAGGTTGGGCATACCCCCATCCACCTCCTCCCCGCTTTGGGCATGCCAATGGTTTAGTCAATATCGCAGAACTGCCAGCCATATTGTGGGGGTTTCCCATTCTCAGATTATGACATGAGCTGATCTGAATATTAAATACAAGACATGCCAAAAAACACAGCTTTAACATTCGTTTCTTCGATAGTATTACACAAACATATTCCAACTCGGTAGATGATTAACTCGAACAACACCCCACATGCTTTACACAAACACTTTGGAGTAAACAAAAGAAAAAATAGTTGAATTAGCAACATGCGGCAAATCATCATTAGCGTCGGTAAAACACACTTACTTTATTCCCTGATATTTTACATGCAATGTATACAGCTAGGCTTAAAATGAAAGTTTGATAGGACTTATGAAATATAGACAGTATTTAAAATTAACAGGCCTTGTTTTTATTTAAATGAAATTTACAAAGTAAAACTCCATTGTGAGCATTTTGCTACAAAAATATTAATTTGTGTCGATAGTGTTAAAAGCATGGCCTTTTGCGACACCTGGGACGGAGAGAATTGAGGTAAGGCGAGGTGTTGACAAGCACCAGCCTTGCAAGAATAAATTACTGATTGGAGGTATTAAAACAATTGTATAGCACATTGGAGTCTAATTTATCAATTTTTATTGATTGAATTAATTTTTAACCACACTTTACTCAGCATTCAGTGACTGAAACAATATTGAAGGTGAAAATTCAACGGATTACAATAATATGATAGGTATATGATAACCTGGGTGATACATCCATCCACAACTAACCAATCATAAAAACAATGTTAATAAGTACACAAGATTAATAGGCCAATCACAACACTGCATGACAGATAAAACAAAAGCTTGATACATTTCTGAAAGACGATGATCGCCAGTCCAATAGAGTATCCGATGTGTTCCAAAAACAGTAAAGGATTTAAAGCAACATCTGCAGTTGTTGCATCCTTACAAATAATGCTAGAAAGAGGGTTTTACACAGCTTGATAGTATTAGCTATGTTAACTGTGTTAAAAGTGTTAACTGTACTTGAAAGTGTTAGTTGAAGATGCATAGTGGGATTGAAGAGTGAACACTGCCAAAGGTCATTTGATGATCAATTTTTTAGCATAGTTACGAGCACAGTTTTAAGACTGCCTCCTTTTAATTTACTAGTGAACACAGAAATCATCCCAACATTAATGAATAACATGCCAAATAGATATTCCAGGAAGTGTCACAAGAAAAAGAACCTGTCAAAACATGTTTCATGCAATTAACTAGTAATGTAGTCATGAAAGATATTAACCAATTCTAAATAAACCAAACAATTTTACAAAGTGTAACTAATCTAGTTGAATAATCATCCTAAATCATTGCAAATATTGCCAACACGATCCTGAGTTACGTTGTAAAAGAAAATGAAAAAGGATAAAAAAACAGTAACAAATTAATGAAGTACCAAATAAATAAGATCAAAGCTGGATTAAAATATTATTTTGGAACAAGGTCTTGGACGTATATAGTATTAAATTAACGAGTCCATGTTGGCCTTCAAACAGCACCTTTTTTTTCACAGCGCACGCAACTTTCTGTTAATGAAGGAAAATGGTACCTGCGTGAGTGCAATATAATCTGTGAAGATTATACAATCAAAATAAAACAAAACTGTTAGCAAACTGCTTATCCACTAAAGAGCCTGTGTAAGAGAATGTGTAAAAGTAAGTTAGCCTGACGTTTCGATCCTAGCAGGATCTTCTTCAGAGGCTGAATGGATTATATATACAGTGATAACAATACAAATAGAACAGAAACATATTCCCTGCATATAAATGGTTACCAGTTCATGTACCAGGTAAAAGGTTACCAGTTCATTCTAGGCAGGGTAGAAGGGGGGTGCTAAGGTTGTGAGGAGACAGGTAAGCGAGGAACGAAGTAAATTATCCTGGATCTCAATTAATGTCAAAGGACCAGAAAGAAACATTGGCTTGGAGCAAAGGTCAAGAGAGAACCAAAATCTAGCTAGTGTTAGGTGTTCAAGCCTAAGGCCTTAAGGGCCCACATAAACAATATTAACTGCAAGACTATTTTTTATATTGGTCAGACTGAAACCTTTTTTGCGGGATGGATTTGCTCTGTGTGCCAAAATCCTGTCTAATGACCACTATATAACAAAATGATGGGGAAAATGAAAAACATATCAGTCTTGACATAAATATTGTTACTGTACAATCTGTTTAAACTTCTGAAGGTTGTGAAAAACTTCAAAGCTGCTTTTATACGTCCAAAGATTTCTCGCTGAAACAAACCCAGATGCACAAATTGAAATAAACGACCAATGTTGTCGAGATACATTAGATGGGCGAGAAAGAATATTGAGAGAAAGAATATTTCAAATTTTGAAGAATACATGGAATTACTAAAGTAAGAAAAAGGTTTTTTTTTGTGTTCCTTTTCATTAACTAAACCTATTCTTATGAAATAAACTAAACTCTAGCCTCATTAGTTTTCTTGGATTGTGAAACCTTGTTTTTTTTATATACATTTATATACTTTTAAAGCTATTTTTATTTCTCTTTTTTTTCCACAGTCCTTTAAATATATATTACATTTTTCCTCTAAGAAATGTTTGACATGTTGTTATTGTCACTTCACTTCAAGTTAAAGGGTGTGAGAGACTCGCGCAAAAAGAAAGGTCTAATGCCGGTAATCTGACCAAGTTTCCAATGAGGTGTAACAGAAGTGTTAGACACCACCATCGATCCCAGAAAATACACACACAGCTTGCTACCGTCGGTAATTAGATACTAGTGTACAGTCACAGCTGCGGTCAATACCCACAACACAGTGTACAAACGATACAGCTATGGACATCTCAGGTCCAGCTCAAGATAACAAGGTATCACGTTTCATTATTGTCTTAATTTTATTGCGACAAGCAGAAAATCTTCACTTGCAAGCAACGGAAAGTTAACCTTTCAGAGAGCGGCACGCGATTTGGGGCGAGTCTTCAATGCCTTTAAAGGAAGAGTCGAGTCACTATCAGGGAATTTGAAGTCTGGAGTATTATTTTTATGGGGAATAACATGTCGCTATTAAACCTGACCTTTGTCCTACCAATAACGAAAGCAACTTTCTTTCTTTTCTACACATCTTAACTTACTGCTGTATAGTAGTTAATACCAAAACCAAATAAAAAATGACGAAAAATAAATTAGAATTGACTGTTTTTGGTTATCACAACCATTTCTTTATAAATATTAACCCATACGAAAAATAAATAGACTAAATTTTTAATTCAGTTGCGGTGCGCCTTAAACAAGGTACATTGCACAGCTCTAATAGATAGTATATTTCATTACTAAATACCAACAGAATGACTGACAGACAAACTGACAGAAAGATATATATATATATGTATACAATTCAATTCAAATGTTACGTTACACAAGCGGTTACTTCACCAGAGGTTACATTCACCCAGCGGTTACTATGTTCCACTATAGATTACATTATACCAGAAGACATGTCAGACCAGGGGTTACCTTACACCAGAGGTTAAGTTACACCAGAGGTTAAGTTACACCAGACTTTAACACAACACCAGATTTTAACAGTACATCATCGGTTACGTAAGATCTGAGGTACTTGAAGTACTTGATATGTTAAAGATACTCCGCGAGGAGCTCATCCATTTTGCTGTTATTCAGATCCCTCGCTAACATCAGAGGCGTTTGTCCAAATCTATTTTCTCTCTTGATATCTAGCCCGGCCTCCAGCAGAAACTGCATGCAAACTGTCTGATCGTTAGCGGCAGCCTGGAATATAAAAAAATGTCCAGGAAATTGGTCATAAGAATGCTGTTCTGTGGACACCTTTATTTACCATAAAAAAATAGAGCAATATTAGCAAAGATAACTTTACCTCTACCGTAACAGTTTTGCTACAAATAGCCTTCGACCTCAACAACAGGCTTCTCATACACAATGTGGTACAGTTAAATACCAAACATGCGATCTGTCCAAGCTTCCCTTGGGATTTTATGTTTAGGAAGGTGTATTAGTGTAGAGAGACAGGTAAGAGGGGAGTGAAGTAAATGTTTGGCATATGTTGACTTCAAATGACCTTTAACCTTTAGCAATAATAGGCTCCTTAAATTTGACATGGCACATCTACATACTTAATATGAGATCTGCCCAACCTTACCTTCTACAGATATCATGTTTACAAGGTTTTTCAAAATTTCAATATTACAGATCGACAGGTCAGGCAGGGCTAGAATACTAAAAATATCTGATTTCTGTTCATCATATCATGAAAATTAAAGACATCACAAGTGGTATACCAAATTTGTATTGCCCTTTTGTTGTTACCACTACCATAACATTTTCAAAAATGTTCATCCCAAATTTAGTTTTCCCATGGAAGACTTTTCTTACTACTCAAAATATCAATAGGTATCATATGGGATGAATTTAAGAGAATCAAAAAAGCTTCAAATGTTTGGAGGGAAAAATATGTCTTTTTTTTGTGGCTGTGTTAATTTTTCCAACAGTAAACATTCCATTTCTTTTAAAATAATTTCTGGACCTTACCACATGCAGTGCGGTATTTCCGGAGTAGTCTGCAAGATTTAGGTCCACCCCTGCAAGCTTGAAAGCTCGGAGACGATCAACATTACCAGACCCTGCTGAACTGAATAAGATAAACAACAACAACAACGATAAATTAGTCTACGTAGGGGACAACTGTATTGTAACTGTCATTAATGGGTAGACAGAGAGAGGCATGCAGTAGAATGGAAGGTAGAATGAGAAAACACAAGGTGATATCCTCTAACACAGGGTTCCCCTAACTTTATCACCCCACGAACCCCCTGTGGATGTCAGAGTTGTCCACGAACCCCCAACTTTTTGAGACACGATCTAAGTCATTGTTATACAATAATATGCATAACAGCCTGTGTCTGTTTCATAATTCAGTTATTCATCACATGCACGGTACGGTACTACTATGGCAACATATGCGTATGGAACGCCAAAAGAGTTTGTCGATAGGTATGACTTTTGAACATTACTAAATTATATGATATATCAGATTTTAGTTCAACGAAAAGTACTCTAGTTTTGACTTTCAGAAACGTCCCATGGGATGGACTCACTCACCCCCTGAGGGTTCATGCACCCTGTTAGGGAACCCCTGCTCTAACACATTCACTGTGCGAAATCAGCAACACATCTCACTTCTGTGCTGTATGAAATCGCTGATCATTTCTCACATTCCAGCATGGCTTGTGCAGTGCTGCATGCTGGCATTTGTTTACATATTATGTGATCAATTATCATATTATCGTATTATTGTATTTCAATATAACTCGATGAAGTGTTCGCTAGAACACCTAGTGTGTGCTTTCCCTCTACTCAACAACAAGTAGTGTTACTACTTCTATAACAGACAGCAGCGCCCTCATCAATATAGAAAATATCAAACCTACTTCAAATATATTAGCAAATTTTAAACAGTTTATTTTAACTTTGGAGTTAGCATGTACCCATCATAGTCAGAGGGTTTATCTTTTTTGTTTTGTTGCAGGAAATGGACAACATATTCAATGGACTATGAGAGAAATTTCATGACATTATGAAAACTGATTATTAACAGTAATTGTGTTTAGTGGTTATGTAGATATCCATATGTATTAGATATACATGCATAGACATTGCACATATATGCATATTCATTATGCAATAAGACTTCGAATATGTTATTACAACCCTCCTTTCCACTGCCTCTGTAAACTCTAGTTCAAAATGCTGAGTTATTTAAGTGAAATATCAGTTGAATTTAAAAAAATGTTTCTAGTGATAATGTATATAACAATATTTATTATACATGTATACATGCACAGGCATTTGCACACATACGCATATTCATTATGCAATAAGACTTCGAATATGTTATTACAAACCTCCTTTCCACTGCCTCCATAAAATCTAGTTCAAAATGTTGAGTTATTTAAGTGAAAAATCAAGTTGAGTTTCAAACATGTATGAATAATAGAATTAATTATTATATATATCAAGAACTAAAAGGGCCTAAAGAGTTAAGCCAACCGGTCAATCATCAGCAAAATGTCATCAACTAAATATGACCCTCACCTGAGAAGATACGTAACCAGGTCAGGCATGTTCTCTTCAATCACATGACCACCAGTTTCTTTCATTATTTGGATTACTTCAAAATGCCTGGGAAGAGAAAAGATAAAAAGTTTTGATAACGAAAAACCAAAAGAGAATTCCGTTTAGTAAGAACTGACCTCACATTAAACTTTTCTTTATATATTCTTTTCCTCAAAAGTATCGCAAAATCCGCATATTTATAAGGAATCTAGTCTGCATCTCATTTTATACTACAATACTACAACAAAAAACCTAGAGTGTTTTCTGTATGATCAGTTGAGGTTTTACTTTGAGCAGTTGGTTCTGCTTTGCGATGTAATTCTATATTTAAAGTTTGTTTGCATGCAATCACAAAACAAACCAAAGCAAAACAAAGGTTGCATGAGTTGTGACCACTATAAATTGCAAAAAGTTGGACAAAAGGAGAAAATCACCAACACCAAAATGAAAGAGTATTAATCTTGACTTACGCATGCAAAACAGCCTCTAGGAATGGAGTGTGGCCAAAGCGATCCATGACGTATATAGAACAACCGTTTTCGAGCAGAAACTTGACCACTTTGTAATTGCCTTCGGCCGCAGCGATGTGAAGAGCAGTTCGACCGTCGTAATCTTGACAGAGAAGATCTCCTCGCTGATAAAAGAGAGATTTTTACAACTTTCAAATCCCAAATTAGAAAGTCAATCTTTTTTTCCAGTTGTCAACACTTTTACCAAACCCTACCAGCTATTAATTTATAATAATATTGCAATATAATTAAAGCAAGCCCTCCTCGTAGCTGTTTTCACCGAGTGAAGTTTGATGACTGAACAATAACTTTTGTTGTTGTTTGTCAGTTACTCTTATAACAAACAGTGACTTGTCTACTTTCATTTCAAGTAATGAAGTAAACCAAAGGGACACAGAAAGGAATTTTCAAAGTTGTTTCTTGCCAGTGGTCAGGGGGGTAAGAGCAGGGGGGGCACTGGGGCACGTGCCCCCCACTTTTTGGAAGCTTCCTACCCCCCTGCCAGTGGATAATGCAAACACAAAGAAAGGACCATTGTTTGATGGAACCGAAATTAACTGAAAGATTGCCTTTCTCAACTATAGCATCACTGAAACAACAAGTGGAAATAAAAAGTTGCAAAATGAAGATCATAGAATATGATATGAATATGAACGTGCATATGAAGATCATAGACAATGATTATCCTCTCTCTATATAGAAATTGCTCTTTATTGTGTCGGAATGGATTATAGCATGTGGCCAAAGTAGTATTTTGGAGTAATTTTTGGGATCATTGCATGGTCTTTTTTAGTGTTCAGAGCCATTAAACATATTGCATTTAAAAGACGGGGCTGAAGAAATGATCTGCGTTTAAATTTTAACATGCAGCAAAATGGCCATCAGAAGAACATAGATATATTTATGTATACGTGCTCTGAAAGAAGGGAGGTCAAAAACAGAAAAGAAACAACTTACACATTTCTTTAAATGTACCAAACTTTCTAAATCCCCATTTCTGGCAGCAGCACACATCAGAGGAGGAAACAGAGAATCACTAAGAGCTTTCAGATCCTAAAAAAAATGAAAAAGTAAAGAAAAAATGTAGGTAAACAACATTTTGGAATTTTGGAAAGGTGCATCAATCACTCGCGCATTTCACAGCATAGTTTGCGAGCATAGCCTAAAAATTTTAGGAACTAGAGGAAACCAATGAGTATCGCTACAAATAAAACTGGCACGGATGAATCAAAGCATCTCACATCACAGTTTACAACTTTCCACCGTAAAATGGATGCCGAGCCGGCTAATCATAACAACCTTTCCCAAAAAAGCTAAGAGTTGGGACAATTATTTAAAAACTATACTTACATGTCCCACTTCAAAGCACTTAGTGTAATGACATTATTTGCAGTATGATGTGTATCCTCTTTTCTACCAAAGTTTAGGAACTGTTAATACTGTCAGTACAAGTGCTTTGAAGCACAATAAGTGAAGACAGTATAGAGTGGTATTAGCGCGAGAAACTTGCTTCTCGCAAGAAAAACTGGCTGCATGCAACCATGGACAAACCCGCCCCCCCCCCCTTGCCTGCTCACAATGACTGTGTATGTTCAATCAGCTCTCATGTATCGTACATAAAAATTCTATAACGGACGTTATTTGATTAATATCAATATTCAGTTTGCTATTATCGCCTGGTTGGCTTTTGAAATGTGCAGGCACCCATTTTCCATAGATACCGCCAGAACAGGAAATCAAGTCATGCGTAATGCACAATGATATTTGTTCCTGTTAGCACTCAACACGAATGTAATATTGATATCCACGAGACAAGAAAATGAGCTTTTTCACTGATCAGTTTAAATCCACCGTAAAAGTTTACCGCAAAGTAGTGCAAAATTTTCCTTAGTTGCTACTGAACAATGTTTTTACTATAAAGTTACGACAAGGGATTACCGTAACAAATATATTGCTTTTTTACTACTTTGTTGATGAAGATCATCCCTACCTCTTCACTGGTAAGAAGCAATGTGTCCGCTACGGCTTGTATCAGACGATTCTCTTGGATTCTGCCTGGTACTTTACTCTCGGCCAGGACGGACATCTCTCCCCGGATGTTGGAGGTCATCATCTTCCTCTTTTCTTCGAGGGTGAGGTTGCTGAGGCCGAGGACATAGCTGAGTTTACTAAGAGCTGCCTCTGGGGTCATATCTGACCCTGGTACCACTCCAGCTTTCACAAGAACCTAAAAAATAACATCATACAAAATATGTATATAAAATGCAACTCTCATTCCTGTGGTTTTTAACTTTAAAACACTGGAATAACCAACAAATGATTTCTCCCAGCTGTAACTTCTTCAAGTTTCCAATCTGCCTAAAATAATCTTAGAACCAAGGGATCTACACATACAGCGAGGGACGGGTTCATTGTTGTTTGCGGGATGGGCAAAATGAATTTTTTTGAATAAAACAAGTAATAAATTGAAGCATCCTCTAAGATTGACAAAATTGATATCTGTTTGAATTTTGTTTTTACATATCTTATTAAAAGAGGATTTTAATGTAATTATCCTGATCTGTTGTTTTCACGAAAAATATAGAACCAGCAGGGGGGGGGTCCAGAGCCAGGTCCGATCCCACGGACAACTACATATTGCAAACATAGCCATTACGAGAGTTGGAATGTATGATTCTTTATCCCCTGGCGACCCTAGTCGACCTGTGCCACATCTTCCCTCTCGGACCTAACCCTTTTTATCTATTTTTAATGTAAGAATCGGGGCCGAACTTATCGAGTATTGTCACGTGCATAGGATGCGCAAGATAGACGAACTGCTCACCGAGCCTGTCTCATAGAAAGCCTTGACGCTTCCTTGGAAACACTGGGTGCAATTAACTATTATCAAGCCTCTTCGACAAGCACTCTCTATTTCCTCCAGGAGATCCTTCCTATCCGAAGGACAGTTACCGGTACCGTAGGTCTCCAGGACAACCCCCTCCATGGGCGGCTGCAGGAACGCATGAGCCTGTAAATGAAAGCAAACAAAAGTCAAAGACTGATAAATTAAACAACAGCTCTATAAAAACAAAAAATTGTCACCAATATTTCCACTAAAAAAAAATCTTTTGCTGCTACTATCCTCAAAGAATTTGTTTTCTTCTTGTGACTTTAAATAATTTGGATCTTATAGAGAAATTTGATAACCTTCCATCAGAAGGCTTTCTGGTCAATTTTTCAGCATGGGAAACTTTTTTGCAAAGACTATACAGGTGACCAGTAACGGATGAATTCTGGCAGAATTATTGCCGTAGTCCTAGAAACAACAAACTCGAGTGCTACTCGAGTGCTATGGTTGTTCCTGTCTTCAAGATATTCAGCTTTAATACATGCTAAAACTCTGGAATGGTCCTTTAAGGATTGATGATGACATCAGTTCCGCAGTGCAGGCCTATATGTTAACATTGAAAGAATTGTTTTATAAAATTTAATAACCCAACTAAAAATACGTTCTTTCGTAACTTCTAAAGAACACGGATTACCCTTGGATGGAATTTCAACGCTATTTGTCTTTGACAAACTTTTAATGCATTGTAAACATTTTATTTTGAGGCCATAAATAGTTTACTGCTTTGCCTATTTAGTTTTGTGTTGCATCTGAGGAACAGACTGACCTCATGGTATGTACTGTCTGTGGGTTTTATAGACTAAGCAGTTCAGCCACTTTAATTGTACAGCCTCAGATGTTAAAGGTGTAATTTCTCAAAAGGTAAAGGTGGTTTTAGAAATACAACCTGAAGTGACAAAATAGTCTACACAGTCTACAACATAACAATATGTATTTTCTTTGTGCTAGCTAAAGTCACCCTTTAACACCTGAAGCCACTCAAAATGCCAAAAACTTAAATATGACCAAATTACAAATTTACAAAGTGTTTATTATTCACGAATCAGAGTAAGAGTATCATCTATGGCTTGGTAACCCTTGGTAACCCTTGGGTCCACTAAATAATAATGTTAATGAAAAAGGATGAACTAAAAGATTTTAGAAAACAATAAAAAACAAATTAATGGAAGTAAAATAATAAAATTCATCTATAAGAGTCTACATATAAAATGCACATGTGAGGTACTTACAGTAGCAGATGTTATCCCAGGAAACAATCTTAGTAGTCCCACATTTCTGTTCAAGTTTGTGTGGACTCTAAACGCTGATAAAGCTGTAGGCCTGTAGATACTATCCCAAGAAACTAAAGACATAACCAAAAACAAAATTGAAATACAAACAATTATGCATTTTAATAACTGATGCAAATAAACAACATAGGTCAAGATCAATTATTTAAAATTTATGCAACTCATTGAATGAATTTGTGTCATTACACCAGATTAGAACAAAGAGATGGTGAGGTATAATTTATAAAAATAGTAATATTTTCATATTTCTTATTACAACTTGATGGATAACACTACTAGTGTTAGAACACTGTCTTGCTGCTAAAATAGACAATTTCTAATAGCTATTGATGACACGATAACAAAGAATTTGAAAGCATGATACAGTTGCAATATGCCAGACCTTTGCAGAAAAGAAGTACAAAATGGCAGACATACACCATGGGAACAGATCTTTTTTTGTTGGTAACTATGAGAAAACTTTGAGAAATTGTGGATATTATTTCATAGGAAAATCCAATAATACTGAACATCATAAGAGTGAAAAGCTAAGTATTTTGGATTTTTGTCTTTTTGTCCAAGTTGCTTTTTACAAAATTGATTAATACTATCATTTAAAGTTGTATTAGCTACAAAATTTATTGAAGACGGTAAAACTAAATTCGATAAGAACACACCAATATTAACCTTCTTTAGGTGGTAATATGTAGAAAGGTGTCTTAGGTTGATAACTTTGTTTGAGAAACACTAAGCCTTTATATTTGTATTTGTAAATTTGATGGCCAAACACAAAATCTATTCTTAAAATTGTGAAAGACGTTCATATTTAGTTGCGTAGAATTATAGTATAAATGCTCATCATATAATATTACTTGATTTTTTATTAACATCTTACATCAAGATCTATAAAAGAGTGCTCGATATTTTCATTTAAATATATTTATATGCATGCCTGGCAAGAAGGAGAGGCGAGATGGTTGGTCAGAGAGTTACATCTTTGGCACCTGGAGCTAATAAGAGGGCCTAGAAAAATATTGCATTGCATTATTAATGATTTCTGATTTTCATAATGCAGTAAAATAAAAAATGAATATCTCAACGGTCCCAGTGACATGATTGTCCCCCTTTTGCCCGACCTTGCTCTAAAAGATCCCAGTCATATGTAAGGATTAGTATGTTTGGTTTTTCTCTCCTCTTTCCTTCTTTTTTTTCCTTTTGCAGAAATTTCTAGTTTCACTCTATCCAATATTTCCTTTAATATGCTTTTTTTTCAAAAATTTAGACCATTTTCTGTGTCTGATATGTCTATACATAATTTACATCAAAGGACTTTCTTCAACAATGAAACTATCGCTGAATAAATGCAATGGACGGTGAACGACATGGGGTGATTCAACAAAAACAGGATGTTTATCAGATCAAAATCATCCTTCATTTATATAAACTACCTGGGATAAATTTGATTTATAATTCAATCACATTTTAATGAGTTCGCAAGACCAATAAAACATGATAAAGCCAAACTGCCTGTATCAACAGAATGAAGGTTTACTTACTACCACATCTCACTACTTAATGATAGACATCTACGATCCCTCTTGAAGAGAACTTTGCCCTGCCTTTACTATGAAAGGCTTGCCGAATGACAACATTACTATTGTTCTAAACCCATGTCACACCTCTTCCTTGCAAACAAAGTTTACAAAACCATTTGGTTAACCTTACCTCTGACAGTGTTAAGGTCACATCTGTGGTCTGGCTAAGTTTATATGTACACTTTACAACTGGAGTACTTAGAATTACATGTTGCAACACCGAACTTGCGTCATGCAGTATTTACAAAGCAAACTCATTAAGGGGTTTTGTACATCTGTTGCTGAAATACTAGCTACTTTAAAGAGCTTGAGTAAAGGTAAAGATACTATTTCTGTAAATTAATCTTTAAGTTATTAACTATGATAAGATGGTTGTTTACTAAATCCTTACTGACCTACTAATTACCGAGGTGATCATGGTAATATAATTCGGCTAATAATCAGTCATTTAGCGTCATTACCGATGATTTTGTTTGCCTTCGCAGAAATAAGGCAGTTCAACTTTTGTCAGTATTGGGCCCCACAATTTTGGCACGCTTAATAACTGCTGGAAGTTTTCAAAAGTGGGCTACTGAGTCTGTTCCTCAAACTTATTCTCAGACTATGAATTTTGGATTGTCTGATTAGCCAATCAAATGTCTCGGTACAGGTGGTAACTTACAGTAGCCTTTAGAACGGCAGTAAAAATGCTCGGTGACATTTCAGCATGGGTGACCATTATATGACTTGCTAGCATATTTGGGAGCAATACTGATGACCTTTCAACTTGCTAGACAGTTGTAAAATACGAGTGGGATGTTCAGAACTTCAGACAAAATTGTGAGTTCCTAAAATTTCCCCCCCCCCCCAAAAAAAAGGGTGTAAATCATGACTTGGAGTTAACCAGTTCTTGAATATATTCAAATAAAATCACAAAAATATGGGAAAGTTTAGTATTGCCAGGAACAAACCAAAAGAATTTTGAAACAGGATTAGTTGATGGACGTCACTTTGAGTTGACGTTGAGAATAAGTTTTGGGAAGACCAGAGTAAAATGTGCAAAGCCTTTATAAAGCAGTCTTTAGATTATCGCATTCATATAAATGTGTATGAGAAATTGCTAATTATGCCTCTGTATAATTCTTTGTTTCAAAGATATTCACAATTAAGTAACAATTTACCTTAAAACCAATTATAATATATTCTTGGATTTAACTCTCTCAAAATCTATATATCTATGCAGAGACAGAATGTGACCTACAGTACTAATGACCCAATTTAGTGTGGAATGATTGGAATGATGTAAATTCATGATTTAATAAATAAATAAAATAAATAAATAAATCACTTAAGTAACCTAACCTTTAATAATACTTTAATAACAAAAATTCTTAGTCAGATAAAGCTAACTGAAGTTCAGTCATGTAAATACTGAATTTTACACTAGGTTTATAATATGATTTTTTTTTCTAATTTTTATACCTATGATATTCACTGCCATGGTAACTAACGGTGGTAGGTTGGGTGAATCAAAGGCATGAAAGTGCTCTGCTGATATCTTCACACTTCGGTTGCCACGAAATAATTTGTTGTTGAAAAATAGAGTTACCTGTGAAAATAATTATGATGTGAAGTTAATGCCATTTAAAACTCAATGTAGCTTTAAGCTAAGTTTTTTTTTGGGGGGGGGGGTGGTAGGAAGGGGTGGATGAACTATGACATAATATTTGCTTACATTAGGCTCTGACAACTGTATGGAGAATAATATACTTCGCATAAACTTCAACCAACCATTATTTAGAACAAAGAAAACAACAACAGCTGGGACTTCATCACAAATGGCACGTAGGCCAAAATAGAATTCCTTTATCAACAATGCTGCTTAATAAAAAATTTAATACTAATCATAATAATATTGAGGATTTATAAAGCACAGACATATCTACCTATAACTGTGCTCAATGTGCATCACAATGTTACCCTTTGTCAACGATAAACAAATAACTGAATGATGTTTATACAGAGATAACAAAGGAAGATCAAAGAGACCATTAATGTTAAACACAGTTGTATCTACTCATGTTTCGCAAATACAGAGAGGGTTTGAGTAGAACAAAGTCTGTATCCCTGCTTTCCCCCCAAAATAAACACACATCACATGAAAATGAATGAAAACATATTTCGGAAATGATTTACAAGGTTCTGTGAGTGTTTTCAGTTTTTATATATGCCAACAGTATTGTAACTAATAGAGTGTAGCAGACTAGGGTCCCACTCATCCACCCCTACCCCCCTCCCCCAACACCACCACAAAAAAACTAAACAAATTAAGAAATATATTGAAACATCAGAGTATCATATAACATTTACTGCATGGACAATCCAAACATTTTCTTCTCTTTCATACAATTCTAATCCAAAATTCAGTGGCTCCTGACCAGGCCTAAGGAGAGGGGCATTCAGAGAGGGGGGGGGGGGGGGTAATGCCCTGATACCCAGGGTCAATTAGAGGGAAGTGAAAAAATGTGATGAAGCATAATGTATCCTCATTTTGATGATGTACATGAAAAATTTAGACTTCAAATAGGTTGCGGATTCTGACTCTTAATGCCCCAGCACCCTGATTTGCTGAGTGCTAACATGGAACGCCATGGGTTTTGACTTTGCAATAGGAATTTCTCAGAATGTTATTATATATATGCAAATTATTTGTTCAATAGCAGTCAGTTGGGATACTTTCCTACTGCTACTACCACTCTTTACTGTCCTCCCCTATCATGCTTCAAAGCACTCCTCTTGACAGCACAAACAGTTCCTATTACCTTCATCTGATAGAAACATGATATTCATACTGCTGTACTGACACCACTGAGTGCTCTGGAAGTGGGACATGACAGTACAATTATAGGCAAAGAATTGTTCCAACTGGGTGTACATAGTTACCATAGCATGGTATATAGTGCTGGATTATCTAATGAGCCAAGTGACTAGGAAGCCCTCAGCCAAGATATAAACAACCTAATGTTTGGATTGTGTCTGCAATGCAATGTATCAAAGGTGGAGGTTAAGTATATGATGCATTAAGGCCATGTTTAAGTTGGCACAGGAAGCCAGTAGGTTTACATTTTTGAATAACAGCCAAAAAACCTTCACACATGATGAGTAAAACATGGTTAACAACACTAGAAAGCATTCAAAATGTCCCCACCTCAGGGATGCAGTAATGACCAGCTATATACACTGCCCCCAGCAAGTTGTCCCTTCCATCACTCCGAAGTTCCGAGATGGGAACCTGGGCACCCGTCAAGATGACGGGCTTGCCTAGATTTTCCATCATGAAGGAAAGAGCAGATGCAGAATATGCCATTGTATCCGTCCCGTGGAGTATAACGAAGCCATCGAAATGAAAGTAATGTTCTTCGATGTCGGCTGCCATTTGGATCCAATCCTTCATGCCTATATTACTGGAATCTTTCAGAACAGGATAAGCCAACACCTTGTAGATGATTCGTTTACCCTCGCTGGATACACTGGAGGAAGGGATGGGGGGAGGGGAGAGGGAGAGAAATATACAGCATTCATATATTGAGAAACACTACTGACACGATTATTAAAAGGATGGTTAGGCAGACAGAACAGGAAAATATAAGTTTAAAAAAAAAACAGTACAAATACTGTGTTAGATATTGTATTTTTAAAGTCTTCCCAAGTTATTTTCAGGTACTTGAAAATTTGACAAAGTGAGTAAAAATATTGATTCTTCCTTTGTGCGGATGTTTGGACAAGTAGTTTTGACTACCTGGAAAATGTCATTTCATATACTCCAGTACTTGTTTTGCTAGTTTTGTTATCGGGGACACTACTACAGCTTCTCGTCAATTGCACATTGAACCAGTTTTCCTATTAATTTGGGTCAAGCTCATATCATGCATCAATGGCTCATACACAGGTGTTGAGTATAATTTATACCAAATTAAACCATACACATGTATGCAGTTGATGATATGTGTGTATATATAGCAGCAATGGTGACTTACAGTATGATAACAAACAACTACAGCTACAGTAGCATTAGACATTAAATGGGGCACAAACCCCACTAGTATATCATCTTTAGCTTAATATATGACTGAGCTCTATGTGAAGAGCAACTCCCTCCAAACAGCTAAGAAAAATCTTGTTCCCTTCTTCGGGAGATATCCTAACGTAATAGTCGTTTCTGGGTGCTGTTGTTTCTGTAAATCTGTGCTGTCACAGTGCCACAAGGATCTGGAAACCTTGTTATCATATTTTTAATCTAGCACCGAAATATTGTGCATCCCACAAGATTTTACATTTACGAAATTTACTGTCACCTACGTAGTTTAGATTTTTATCAACGACCATTCTCAATGCGAATTAACTGTGTAAAATGGATCGCTATCTGCACGTGCATTATGTACGGGAAGTTTTCACGTGCGGAGATTGTTCACTACTTCATGGAGCAGTTATAAACATGTACAGTAGCGAAGACATCAATTAATATATAAAATAACAATTTATTACCAGGATCGGTATATCATGTGTTTTAATGGCATTCATAAATAAGTTGTGTTCATATATTTATTTCTCATCCAATTAGAAAAGGATATAAAATATCGATATCCTGACGGCTTGGTTATGTGCAGGCAACCCCTACACAGTAGAGTATAGTACTTGCGACCCATGTATAGACTACTAACAATAAACATGGGTGCGAGTGGAAGATACAGTAGATGCTCTTTCAACCTTAGATTTCCATTACGTAAAAGATTTGCGTATTGATTTAGGCAGTGTAATGGAGTAATAGCGATATTTTTTCTCACAACAATCTGCAGCTAAACGACAAGATAAATAAAATAAATAAATAAATAAAATGTACCAAGTTGCGCTATTTGAGTAGAGCTGTTCAAAGCAGCAGTGAGGTACTACTACATTGGCTTAGGACTCACGCATACCTAGCTACTGTATAGTATATGCCTAGTACTGTAGAGGAGCCTTAATGTAACAGAAGCCAAGCAAGCTTCTTAGATATTTTTGTAGATGTTTTCCTTTATTTGTTTGAGGCACCACAATAGGCCTAGCTGCTTATTTATGATTCTGGGACATGTAACTGTGTTCATAACTTACTTTTGTTGGAAATAAGTTTAAATTTCATATTGCACAGAACCATAATTTTCCAATGTGCAATTACGTAGCACCATGTATCTGCCCAAGTGCCTGACCATTGTTCACATAAAGTATTGATGTTGTAGATCTGTACTATGTAGACTTGAACAACAATCATAGTAGCGAGTGAATTTGCAGTTTGGCGAGTTGATTTTTAGTCACGGGTCGCCAAATAGAAGAAGCCTGTTGTCTTTGGTAGATATCAGTCTGTATGCTGAATACAATAAAAGTTTCCATCTCAGTGAATATTGTTTGTCACATCACAATTCCTTTTTGATGTACTACTAGGATTGAAGTATGTTGTTCATCCTGGCTATACACTACAGCCTATTGTGTCACATACTTAGAAGATTATTCATCATCGAAACCACACTGCAGTTTTTCTGTCTGGATATAAATACAGCTTCCTTTCCATAAATATTTGGTTGTATTCGTTACCCTTACCGTTGTAATTAAAACTTTCTGTTCTTTCTAATAAATTTTCTGCTGCTCTTATGAAGCAGGATATGTTTGTTAGGTACCCTGGCTTTTCTTTATCCGTCATGCATACTGTAGTACCAGCAGATTGAAACAAATTAATTAACTCATGCCAGATATGTTTGCCTGCTAATTTCATAATTATTGCAGAGATGGTAGGCCTCTGGTATGTTAATTGTGACAGTCACAGCCCACTGTTGACGTTTTGTCAATATTCTCATGATTGTTGACATGTAGTTTTCCAATAAAACCAAATTGGGTAGATATTTATTGCACCCTCCCTTTTTTTATTGGGGGGGGATGTTCATTTCCTGCCTGCTATTGCTAAAAGCCAGTTCTCTTACATTTTATGATATCTTGATTACACAAAACTTTGCAAATATCACGTAGACACTTCATATGGCAGCATTAAATCTTCTTTCTACTCACAAAAAAAACCCCTCCTAACCCTCAAAATATGCCATAAAGGACCAGTAAAGGGTGCATACAGAGGGTAGAGCTCATAGACAGAATACCTACTCAATGCTTTACTATTGCCACTAAACTTAGGTCTGGTATATATAACTATTTGCTTAATACTTTTATCTTTTTATTCTTTCAACCCAGCACTGGTCGTTGACAGATTAACTTTTTGGCTCTGTGCCCTCATCAGCCTTTAAGTGTGTGGGTGTCACTTGTACTGTTGCCTACCCCTATGAACTCCTATCGAAGTTTAATTCATAACAGTCAAATCTTTTAAGTCTCCTCCAGTTGTGCAGTGTTCAACTGGCTTAACAGAGCAGGCGTGGCTCTTGTCGCTAATTTGGCAAGATTTGTTATCCCATAATCTCTGTTGCTTCCTGTTTTGTACTGATTTGGACTAATTCAAATTGTCCAAAATCATTTTTAAGCAGCTCTGTTGAAGTCATTGGGAGTACACAATCATGCTGATAATTTACAATGTTTCCCATGTTTGTGTTCCATTTTAACACATTTCAATGAAGCTATAGACAGATAGACAAATTTTATATCTTTTCCCCAATTGTGGGAGGGGCAGGTCTTCAAAACACAGGGGATCATGTCCCCAACTACTGTACACCCTGACACCCAACCATGCACCCTACCCCATTATCTTATCTAATCGGTGAATAAGGCAATGTTTCATATTTTTCACAATTATTAGAGGGCACATCTCTAGCTAATTATAACACCCTCACACACCAACCAACCATCCCCTCCAACCCCTTTGCTGTTCAATTAACAGACTTTGAAAGTACATAAATCATGAGGAGATATGTAAGCAAGGGCAGCAGAATTATAGCTGCAGTCCTTACTTGGTATCCGTATGTGGCCAAAACAAGAGTTACAATATTGGCCAAAGGCAATGTGCTGCCAGCAATCTAAACTTCTGGAACTTACGGAAGTGCATACATATCGTTAGGGAGGTCGTTTTCCCTTGCATAGTTGGCATCGTGGAGCATTGGGAATCCCTTCAAGGTGTTTGCAAGATAATTCGGAATGTTGACATACACTAGGAAAGAAGCAGAAAACAGAGCTGGTCATGGATTTCATTAAACTTGGCATTAAAAAGTGGGGAATCGGATAGGTCCGGTCATAGAGGGCGCACAGTGTTATTATTTTACCAGGACCAGACGTCCCCGATTTTCGGGGACAGTCCCCGATTACCGTATGCTGTCCCCGATGAACAAGGGTCCCCGAAAATGTCCCCGATTCGTCAAAATGTTCAGGAATTTCGAAAATATCCCACATTATTAGTAAAATCATTGTGAAAACAAAATTTATTCAAGTGTGCAGTCGCAGAGCGGAACTAACCAGTATTTCAGGTGGACCAGTGTAAAGTGGAATACGCTAGATCTATCTAGCCTAGCTTACTTTCGTAAAGTAAATAAATTTCATCTAAGAAAAAGCTACATTTTTGAAAATAAAATTGATTTAAAAGTGCTTCTAAGTATCACCATTTTTACATCTACTTGAAAATTTTCCAAAGGGGAGGGGGACACCCCCTCCCTTAGACCCCCTCCCCCATATCAGTCACGCAATAAATGTCCCTGATTCCAGTCAGGCAGATATGGTCACCATACTTTATAGGCACGGTAGAACGAGGTGCTGAGGTTGTGAGGAGACAGGTAAGCGAGGAGCGAAGTAAATCATGGATTTCATTAAACTTAGCATAAAAAGTGAGGAATCGGAAAGTTAATCTCTTAACATCCTTTACTAAATTAGGAAACAAATAAAACAAAAATGTGAACAGAAAAAATTGAGAACCAAAAGTATCTCAAGGTGAAAAGGAGTATATGGTGTGGGGGAGTGGGGACAGGGGGAAAAGAAATGGTGGAGGAGGGTTAAGTGGGAAATTTTGAGGTATTAGTTAGGTGTACCAGGTAATAATTTGGTTCAACTTTTGTGTACCAGTGTTGAAGGCTCCAAATGTTGTCTCATAAAGTACTAACATTCCTGTGTAAAAACCTGCTATATTAAAGCCAACTTCTGCACACTTGTCTATAGTAATTTATCTAGCTTTTTATGCATGGCATTTTGCAATACAACACTGGATGAATTATTTCCCTGAGTACTAACTGGTGCTTTCTGGATTTCATTGCACAGTAACGCAAGGCAGTCTAAAGACACAGCAGAACTTGTTCACCAATGGTATCAAGAGAGCCAAAGGAATGGACTGAGTTTTTAACCTTTGACTTTCGTTTGGTAGTATCTTGGACCCATCATAAAATAAAAAAGCATAAAATCAAGAAGGGCTGAAGTGGTTAAAGATAGACCTGATGTATAATAGTACACAATAGTACACAAGGTCAATGTCTGTTATTATTTGCTTTCTTGACACTTTTCGCTTACTCTGTTCTTTACACCTGTAGACTGTATTAGCTACTGTACAAGCTAAGGTCAAACAAGTTTGACTTATCATCCTGTTCTGTAGATGGTGCAAAAAACTACAAAGTATATCAAAAAGCAAAATGAAAGATTTTTGATAAAGTGGGACAGCATAGAAACTGATAAAATAGAGGCTTAGCCCTTTTCATCCAACCCTTCCATGGACTCCCCCTTCCCCTGACCATTGGCTCAGTTACTGTACTATTAGTACAGGAATCTTATAACAGCTTTTCAAAATGCCCTTGATATGCCAAATAAGGATATTTCTATCAATAATTATCAATGTGGCTTAGAACAAATCAATGAGACTCTACAGTGTGCAGTACAGTATACATACATACAAATATGAGCAAAGGTGATCCTAACACTATTCCAAAGGTTCCTAACTCTAAGCATTTCCTAGTTTACAGTAAAACAAGTCTCCATAGTCCACAACAGAGAAAGAAACTGAAATATGTATTTAATGGCAGTATATTTACACTTTCACGTAAACATTACATGAACTAGCTTACTAAATCAATATAATACAGTTTTCTGATGGTATGCTTCTTACTGCAAAACACGTACCCGGTAATCCATATTCTAAATATTACATTAAAAAGCCTCCAGATTCTTGCAGAGTATATACTCTATACCAGGGGCTCAAAATTCATTCTTTATGAAGTCCAGAGAAAAAAACATTGGCTGAAGAAAAGTCCTCAGACAGAATAAAACAATTATCTCACGACACCTCTTGATCAAGCAATGTGCAGGTTACACAGGCTTAAGTCTATGGTCTTTATGTCCTGATTAGTGCAAGATTGTGGGGCCGACTTTAATTTCCTTTGGAGTTCTAGATTTGGTCGGGGACCACCTAGTGAGGAACCCCTCCTGAGGTACATTATAGAACAGCGGTTATGAAAGTGTAGGACAGTCCTAGTTTTAAGTATTTATGCTTGCTTTGAAAATTCATTTTGTGATTGATTTGAGTTTGTGATTGATTTGAGCATTACAGCATCTGTGGGAGACATCCACAATGCAAAACTAATTAGAAACTTAATGAAATTACGTGCAAATATGCCCTCAGATGTTATGAAGGAGGGTACAGTAATATAACTAAGCACACAGTCCCCTTTAATACAGTAAATCCCTGATACAATATGCCAATCAACCAGCGCTCTTTGACAAAATGATTTTTTTAAAGCAAAACAAAATAAAACAAAAACTGGTCAGCAAAAGTCAGTCATGTTTGTCAGGTTTGCCAATTGGGCCCACTTCCCCAAAAATGTTTATTCAAGCCCTGCCTTCAGCAGTGAACAATCACTTGGCCTTAGATTGGTTTGTACACTGCGAGACGATCGCTAATTGCTGTGGAAGAAACATGATCTCACATGACACGCAAATTCTTAATAATAATATGAATAAAGATTTTGTGGTTTGCATAAGTTCAGGCTACTCTTTAAAGAAATATTCAAGACGTTTGTATCGGACAGATCCTTGGGCATGTAAAATATAGTGGGCAAGCACATTCGTGGTAGGCAGAAACAGACTCTGAGGCATGTACAGTTTGCACGCGAGAAAAAGAAGAGTATTACAA
The DNA here is from genome assembly GCF_037975245.1 of Apostichopus japonicus. Lineage (NCBI taxonomy): Eukaryota > Metazoa > Echinodermata > Holothuroidea > Aspidochirotida > Stichopodidae > Apostichopus > Apostichopus japonicus. Next base: position 9,714,851 of record NC_092568.1, read on the forward strand.
ACGACTTGGCCAAGACTAGACTCATATCTGCACTATAGCCCTCCAATAGTAATAGCATGTGTTTGACAGGAAGCAATCATGTGGCTATAAAACTGGGAATATTACAAACGTTTTTTTTATGATCGAACAATCTACAAGTACTATATTTTCCATTCAGTAGTTGAGGTTATTATCCACACACACACACATCTTATCTTCCTCATTCTTCTTAATGCTGGTCACAGTACACAGTACTTAAGCTCTTCATGCATTAGGAAGTCTTTGTCCAGTGACAATTTGCAGTGATATTTTCCCCAGACATATACTGTATACAGTACAATAAACATCATGTAATATAGATTTATATACTGATATTTATGTCAGTTGGCTGATGGAAACCAGTCAGGTCCTAAGTACTGCAAAGTGACTTGGCATAATGACAAATATTTTAATTACATTTACAGCCAGCGTGCCCCCTCTCTCCATGGTGCCTCCTTTGTTGATGAATTTGACCCCAATGAGACAATTTTCTGTTTCAATGATAATTGTAACCTTTGTAGTCATACAGGCAGATGAGTGTGTGTACTGTATGTGTGCGCATGTATGTGTGAGATGCCTTGCTTGTAAACAAGGTATCTCCAGAAGGGACGCTGTAAACAATATCAAATTTTTGGTGTGTAGGAGTACCACATTGAGTAGAAAGAGCCTATTGTTTTGGTAGAGGTCAAAGGTCATTTGGTGTCAACAGGGGTCAAATTTTGAAAACATTGTAAACACAATATTTCAAGAAGGGAAGCTTAGAACAATCTCATATTTAGTATGTAGTTTTGAAACATTTGAGTTCAAGATCCCTTTTGTTTTAGTTGGAGGTCAAAGGTCATTTGGGGTCACCAGGGGTAAAATTGTGAAACCTTGTACACACGATATCTCAAGAAGGGAAGCTTGGACCAATCTCATATTTAGTATGTAGTTGTGACACGTAAAGTACAAGAAGCCTATTGTTTTTTGTGTAGGTCAAATGTCATTTGGAGAAACCAGGAGTCAAATTTTGGAAACCTTGTCTTATACTCTACCGTATCTCCCACGGACCAGCCTATTAGATAACATGTGCATTACACCTCATTAGAATAGGAGAGGCTGTTCGCAACTGGAAATTACAGTAGCTTAAGGGCATCTGTAGATATGTACCAAGAAGTCTCGACCAAATCTCCATTGCCTTAAGTGTGTCACTAACTTACGTCGCTTCATACATGCCTGTGCACAAAGGTGTGTAATGAACATTGTACTGTTTGTACATACTTAATGTATTGGAATGGACGATATCATTGGTGAATAATCAGTATTATATCTTTGCTTCCGTTGTTGAAGTTTTACGTTATATTTCAAAATTGTCGAGATTCAGTGCAAAATACTAACTTCAGGTTTGAATGTAGTCACTGGCGGATCCAGGGCCTTTGTTTGGGAGGGGCCAAAGTGGCATTAGAGTGATATGGGGGAGGGGTGTAAGGGGAGGGGGTGCCCCCCTCCCCTTTGGAAAATTTTCTATTGCTGAATGCCCTCAGATGCAATTTGGTGCAACAAAAGTGTACAATGGTGATGTTAATTTACTTCTAAAAAAAATGTTTTCCAGGTATAATTTTCTAAAATATTTATAAAACAAAGTTGGGGTCATCTTTCTCAAGAAATTTTATTTCTCATAGGTTATAAATTTCTTACAACCAGCCTGTAACTGCAAAATGGTGTTAAACTGTAAATCCTCATGCTCATACATTTACATAGCTCCCAACTCTTGAGAAGGCAAATGCTGGTCCATGCCACGAATCGCCGTCCTGGGAGAGGGGTATAAGGGGAGGGGGTGTCCCCTGGTGATGGGAATCCTGGTGATGCCTACATGTAAAATGGTGGCACTTAGAAAGGCTTTTGTCACCCAAAATTTTCTGAGAAATATACATTTTTTTGTGTGTAAAATCAATAAATTGAATAGTAGGTGATAATTCATTCTTTCCCGTGGCATGAAAATGTTCGCTGCTCGCCCCAATGAAAAGAATTATAGGCTAATTTGAGGTTCAAATGATGCTGTAAAGGAGGTTTTATACTCTATTATGCTAAATGCTAAAGAAATGATGGTTGCTAGGTCAAAATTTGATGCAAATTTTTTTATGTATACTTGACAATTACAATGCGGTTTTTTCGGATGCTTGTGCGGGTCAGCGGGTTTGGGTGTTAGAGAGCGGGTCTAATTCCTGCGAATTGCGGGTCAGTTGGGAGCTCTGCATTTAATTTTAAACCAGAAAACGAAAAGGTTTAGACTAGTCTACCACTGCTATTCCTCTTGATTTTTTTAATTTCCAATCATATGATTTAGCGGATGTTCGGAAACACTTTTTGGCTCACCTTTGGGGGGGCCATGGCCCCCCTTGGCCCCCCCTTGGATCCGCCAGTGGATGTAGTAACGTTGGGGAAATGACCAGGCCCATGTTCATTGAAATTAACTGTCGCTTAGTTAGATGTTTTAGAGGCAAACCAGACACAATATCTTGGGGACGGTAAAATTCACCCTGCGCCTGCTTAATGTATGGCTTGTAGGAGTACCACATTGAGTAGAAGAAGCCTGTTGTCTTTGATAGAGATCAATCTGTTTGCTGAATACAAGAAAAGTTTCCATCTCGGTACTCAGCTGCCAATGTGAATATTGTTTGTCATATCTCAATGCTTTTTGCTGCTCTACTAAGATTGAAATATGTTGTTTAACATGGCTATAACCAACAGCAAAGTGTGTCACAGTCGTATAAGATTATTAATGTAGCATCATTGAAACCACATTGCAGGTTTGCTGTAAGGTTTATAAGAATATTTTCAATTTGGTTGTGATTGAGTTTTATATCTTCGACACTGCAAAATACAGTAGTCACCATACATTAACTGAGGTGAAGCATTTGATTTTTTGCTACATGTTAATGAAAATATATCACTTCAAGTTGTAACAGTGGAATGCAGATCTTTTAAAACCTGATACTGAGCAAATATGAATAAAAGTGAAACAGACTTTGCTGTACCTATAAACCAATACCCTCAACTTTGTGATGGAAATAGATTTTAGTGTAAACTGAGGAGATCTGAATCAGACTGTGGCCCCTAGATCACAGCTTCCTGATATATCCAGGGGCCCCAGGTTGAGTGTAACCAGAGGCTGTTTTTCACTCCACTCAGGTTTCAAACAGAAGGGAACAAGTGGTTACGAACATTGAGGCTACCTTAAAAGTAAGGTCAAAGTTATTGCTATTTATTTGCATAGTGTCTGAATATCAGTCCCTACAGCTTTTATCTCGGTACATTGTCAAAGTTGGAAGTTGTATTCAGTGTTGCTATTTTGGCATTTTAAATGCCCAAAATAACCAAATTTGGCATTTTTTAATTGCCTTACCAATTTAGGAAAAATAGTAGCTAAAAATTGTGAAATACCGATCCCAAAGAACAAATTGATTTCAACCATTTCATGTTGTTCGCTCGACCTCAAGGTTGCATATAGGCCTAGGCATCCGGTAAAAACATTGCAAGTTTTGTAAAAACATATCACTCCCTAATGTTCATCTAGAATTCAGTTTCCAGTTTCACAAACGATACAAGAAAACACCCCTAAGAACATCTGTAAATACTGTATGTAGTGTTGTGTAGACCTACTATTTAATAGAGGTCTGCTACTTAATGTGTAATAAACCAAGTTAAATATGCTTTAAAAAACACGGGATGACAAAGGAAGCATCTGTACCCTGCCAACTATTCTACGTACGATACTGCTTACAAATGATAATTTCCATTAAATCATACTCGTTTTACCAGCATCAGCTTGTTTCATGCGGCTCCTGTGGTAAGTTTTGAAAATTTGGGCAAGGTTTCAAACTTCAGGCAAGAACATTTTGCAATCCCCAAATTGGGAGGTTCCATATGCCTATGACCATTGGTCAAAGGTTTTAATTTCCACATAAAGATCATTGCTGTAAAACTTATTTTCCCCTCCCTATCCTAGTGCAGGGGCATATAGCCAGCATTCATGGAATGAGGGGGCATTAATTTTTGTCCCTCTTCCCACCCCCTCTTTCATTACATTGGGCCCTGGCAGTAAACCATGTTGTTTTTGCATGTATATAAAACTGCTGAGGTACTACGGGGAGCTCAATAACAGCTCCCTGTGTTCTGAGTACCAAAGCAAACTTTAATGTACACCTCTGTAGCAAAATTGGCCAAATATAATTCTTACTATGTGATACCAAATATATTACTCTATAGATATCTTTTTTCAATCTTAGAAAAATGAGCAATGATGCAGTAGAGAAAAAATCTTCAATGACTCACCTCCATTTTGATCTATTGCCATTCCAATTGTTCCGCCTGTGAACAAGACTAACACTCTGCTTTCCATTTCATTCAGGTGCTCACGTGATCCATACACTGCATGCAAACTGCTGGCTTTGCTGAGGGAGGCCTCTGAATAGTGGAGATCCTCTAAACGGGATCCGCAAGACAACGCCTTGACCAGAGATTTGCTGTTATTATATACAATAACACAATACTACTTGATAACCTTTAAAGTGCAATATCAGGGCCCTGACAGTATAGGGGAAGGAGAGGTTAGTCCCCAATAACTTTTGGGGTGGTGCCTACAATGTGACCATGTCTTTCTAATCTAGTGTGATATGATACTGTGTACGTCACGTGTACATGTTGCAACAATTGAATTCTTACAACAAGGCTATCACTTTGTCAAGAGAGTACAGGCTAGCCCTATCTCGAGCCTGAGCCTAATACTCAACTTGTAGAAATGTTTCAAGTGGGCTACTTTGTATAATTCTGACAGTTATGGTACAGGCATGCTACTATACACCCATCTAGCTCCCCTTCCCCTTCAATACAAGAGATCAGTAGTACTAGTGATTTAATCCATGTGTGTGTGTGTGTGTTGATTTTAGCACAGATACAACTGTGCTCTTATTTAGAACACACAAATAGGATACTGAGTTGTCAGCAATAAAACGCACACAAATTTAAAATGGAATTATTCTTACCCAGGAACTGGTTTGATCCCCAATATCGGTCCACGCTTCCGTCCAATGTTAGTGGAATCCATTAGGCTCTACTGCGAATTCTTGCATAGGCTAGAACCAAAAAAGATTAATATTAATCGATGAAGAAACACCCAAACAGTTCGAGCCGGTCAGTTACCAAGATCGACAAAATTGCTTATGAAACGTAATAACACAACACGACAACACCAGCACAGGAAATTGCCTTCGAAATGGTCTCTTCTCATAGTCATAAACTACATACTGATCCGCAAATTAATGTTATACATAATATTTTACGCCAAGATAATTGCACAATCTCAACGTGAGTGCCTACGATACAGTTTTGTTTACATTAATGTGTGTAGATAGAGAGTTCATAGATTATTTATAGACCTCACAAACGCGTTTACAACGTGACTACCGCCATGAATCAACTCTGTGACGTCATTGAATTTGAGATTTTCATTGGCTTACTTTACCACACCTCCAAGCACACCAGTCGAAACAGCCAAATCAAAACAAAGGACTCTCAGTCGTTCTATGTTTTGACATGAGTTGGCGGCAATTTTTATTGCTTGGCTGAGTGTTTTAGAATAAAGATAAAGTGCAACGCTTTCTTTCCCGTGTGTAAGGGTTCTTGCAGAAATCTCGTCGACGAAGTAGGACATTTTGTGCAATGGGATATTTAAGAGAGAGAAAAGAACAATAACCGTTCAATTTAATTTACAACCAGCGATTAGAGTTGTCTTAGTTGTTTCATGGGCTACTACAGCCGACCCCCAAAATCCTCATCTCATCCCCTCGACCACAGATGACGACACCCAGTGGCGTAGTTAGGATTTTTTGAGTGGGGGGGCCATGGGGGGGCTGTTCTTTCTAGTGGGGGGGCCGGAGGTTACTATCTAAGCGGAGCGCCACCATGGTTGGCGCGGAGCGTACAGAGAAAATTTGAGATTTTCAGCACCCCCCAGATCGCAGGAGATGGCACCTGTGAGGCAAAATAGCAACCAAAAAAGATGTGCAACTTTGGTGACAGAAATGCAAAAAAAGTTTTTTCTCTTTCATGCTGACTGGCCTTGCCAACTCAACCAGAATTTTAACTTGAGGGAAGTTGGCATCATTTGCAGGAATTTCAGAATTCCCAATATTTTATATCTCTACCAGTAGTGGAAAATCCTGTTTCGACAGTTTCGTGGCCATAAAAAAGTTGTTTTGTGGAATATTCAATGACATATATTCATTTGACTCGAGGCAATATATGAATACCTGCATGGGCGGCGATCTGTTTCAAATATTAAGGGGGGGGGGGACATCTGCTTGGATGCAGGCGAATTACTGTCAAAGCGGAGCGCCACCATTGGTTGGCGCGCAGCGTACAAGAAAATTTCTGGTTTTGATAGCCCCCCAGATGACCGGAAATGGCACTTCTCGGGCTTGAAAATGACCAACCAGATGTACACTTTTGCCTGAGAACCAAGTTTTTCCTAATAGTTTTTTTTTTCATTCATAACCTTTTGTTAAGATTGTCACCAGTCACACATCATGTTCGACCTCATTGCATTTGTAGGTAATTCTACGTAACGCCCCACAATACCCGTCAGCCCCACTTTTCAAGGTTTTAAGCCCATTATTTGTTCAGAATTTGAATAATAAATTCACTTCAAAACATACCCATAATGTTGCACTAAATTTCATCTATGGACAACCAATATAGAAAACCCCCCCTCAACCACTAACAGACCGGTCAAAATTGTACGAGTGTAGAGGGAAGTATACTATGATGAAGAATATTGTCAAGGAATTTTCGAAATTTCAGACACAGTTAAATTATTGGTGTACAAATATTAAAACCTCTTATAACGGCTACTATAAAACTTCGATATCATAGAAAATCCCCAAAAAATATGCTCGAGGGGGGGGGGGGGGCGGTCTCCACCCCTTCACCCCCCCCCCCTCCCTTGGCTACGCACCTGCGGTTAGAAATCTTGTAGGAAACAGGCCAAATGGAAACCCAGTGAACCCATATCGATGTGGATCCTATGTATGATTGTACGTACTTACACTCATACACAAGATGCAAACCAAATTTCATTACGGATGCGGTCCGTCTAGCTATTCATTTCGAGAAAAAAAAGTAAAAACTACTTTCGGTCATATATAGTAACAAATTGTGACACGGTTAGACAGGCGCTTTGCGAGGAATTTGCCAAGGGAGGGGCAAAGCTTGTACCCAGACTTTCTAAGCGTAGCGCCACCATAAGTTGGCGCGAAGCGCAAAAGAAAATTTTGGCCGAAAATGCCTCCCAGATCGCTGGAAATGGCACTTCCCAGGCCTTGTAAGTTGCATCTAAGCATTTTCTATTTTGAAATTACTAGCGATATCATAAAAAAATACAAAACATATGCTTAAAAAAAAACTATGCCACCAAATATTGGGGGGGGGGATATAAGATACTATATCCCCCACCTGAAATATTGGGGGGACATGTCCCCCCCGTCCCCCCCCCCCCCCCATGATCGCCACCCATGAATACCTGATACCTCGGCTCAGAACAAACGGAGCCAATCTTTTGATAGATTGTTGCGCTAGGTGGAAGCACTGAACATATTTTCAGCAGATATCGCTATCACGCAGCACAACAAGGTTCGTGGTGTATGGTCGCAATCGTCGCATCGACCATTGCCATGCCATGCTGTGTGACCATTCTCATGATTACTACAGATATTGTATTATTCTTATTCTGCCAGATGCAGACGAGAAAATTGTGTAACTCTATTACCCAAATTATTGAACAAAAAATATTAGCGAATCGCACTGATGAGTGTGTTTTTTTTTACCCCATTCCCAGTGGGGGGGCCAGTGGGGGGGCCAGCCGATTTCATGGGGGGGCCTCGGCCCCCCAGGCCCCCCCGTAGCTACGCCACTGACGACACCGTAAAGTGATCCACCTATATGCACGGACTGAGACGCAGACAAGCAGATTGCACTTTTTTTCAAAAACCATTGACGTACATAGTCAGTGTGCTTGCTGAACACAGACAAATTGACGGGAACGGCTTGTGTGAAACGCGCCAACGTAAGGATGATAAACTTAGCTTGATTTGAGTATCACTATGTATGTATTGTATTTTAGATCCTCCTGCAAGCAGGAACTAGCGAAGAAGCCATAATTGGCTTATCAAAGCCGCAAGCTGACCGAAGTCAGTCTCTTAGATTCATATTTAACGTCCATGATTATGAATTGTCAATTGTCAACAACTCTGTAACTGGACGACATACATTAATCTTAACGTGACTCGATCTCGGGACCACATGATTGAAAGGCACCGTTAAACCACTGAGCTAAAATTCCACTATCATATATATATTTAACCCATGTAAGCGTTGGAGCCTCTACTACATATCACATAGGGTCGATCATGTTTGTTTCTTACAATTCTTTTATGTCTTATCTTATGGCTGCTTCGCGAGGATCAGTTTAACTAGTTCTTTGATCCCACATCGACCGGGATTTGTTACGGCAAAACAACTCCCTACATCGACGGACATCGCCAACGTTGCCTAGAAATACCGACTGAAGGGCCGTCCGAAGCTGGCTGGACCTGGAGGAAGAGAGAAGGCAAATAAGAAACAGCTAAACCTCTGGAATACTCCTTTAAGGCTACATTGACGATGACGTCATCTCTCCCAGTGCCTGTTTAATGTTAATGTGAATCCATTGTTTAATTAATTTTAATAACTCATCTAATATAGGTCAACCGTCGTACAGGCCTATATGAACAATGTAACACCCTTGGACGACATTCGATATCACATTGTCCGTGACCTTGAAATTTGTTATGCCTTGTAAACATATTATTTGAGGCCATTAGGGCTACGACTGATCATGATTTAGCCAATTTTATGTCGCATCGGCGTCATTCGGTAAAAACTGAACATGTGCTTTTTCCCGACTGCCATGCAGTGGTGCAGCGTGCGGGGTTTCACGACTGAAAGTTTTAACAAATATAACCAATCACTGGTTGCAAGTGACCTAAACTCGAGCTCCGATCGACTTCACGACTGAAAATGTTCCTCGTAACGACGATGGTCGAGCATTTAATTGTGTCGGGTCGTGATCAGGCGTATAGTATACGTATGGCGGGCTTTAAGTATAGTCCAGCTACCTTTTTTGAAGAACCTCAACAATTAAAAGTGTTACAAATATACCACCTGCTCTGATGGCAATGATTTTAACAGTCTACCAGTGGCGTAGCCAGGATTTTTTCAGTGGGGGAAGGGGCGCTGGGGAGGGGGGCTTGACCATTTCCTAGGAGGGCGTATTGTAACTATCTTAGCGGAGCGCCACCATGGGTTGGCGCGCAGCGTTCCGAAATTTTTAGCTAAAAAGGCCTCCTAGATCGTTGGAAATGACACTTCCCAGGCCTTGTAAGCTGCTCTAAAGTTTTCTCAACATCTTTTATTTTGAGATCCCATGTCTTGATATGGTCATCGAATAGTTTAGTGAAATAGAAAAAAAAACAGTCTGGTAAGTTACTTTGAAATATCATGACATATCTCTTGCGAGTTTGACACCGGCATTGACATTTTCGACAAATCTGCAAATTGCGCGTGGAAAATAAGAAAAGATTGACTGGGCTTTCAGCCAAGTAACATACTGAAATGACCGAACTATATCAAACTGACATCAAAGATTGCGTCTGAAATGTTATTAGGGTAATAGACTGATTGGCCCAAGGGCGGCGGAACCGGGGGGCACAGGGGGCACGTGCCCCCCCCCCACTTTTCCTCAGGTTAAAAATGTGCCCTTTTTCTACATAAAAATTGAGGTGTCTCAAGCTAGCAATTAGAGGCCATGGAACCAGAATGAACACTCGGGAAGGGCCGTTTCCGGCCATCTGAGGGGTTTGTAAAACCAAAAAATTTCTTGTACGCTCCGCGCCAAACGATGGTGGCGCTCCGCTCAGATAGTCGTGCATACAAATTTGCAAATCCTGGCTACGCCCCTGACTTTTAATGAATTTCTGTCGGTCAAACTCAAAGCTATTTCGAATGGCAAAAATGCTATATGCATATTTTCCTTGAGGGGGGGGGGGGGGAGCTTGATGGAGTGATGTGTATACGCAAATAAGATAATACAATAAGAGTTATAAAGGGTACTTAATATAAGGCTGCATCAGTCCAATCGAATTTCTGCAAAGTGCCCTTTGATGTCGGTGCCCCCCAGATTAAAAGTGCTTCCGCCGCCCTTGGATTGGCCGGTAGATCTCAGCGATAGTATTGTCTCCTTTCTTGAAAATTTTGTATTTTAGCGGTTTTAAGAGCATCAGGGTACGTCCCAGAAGTGAAAACCCGATTGAAAATGTAACAGAGTATCGAGGCAATGGCGCGAGCAATGATGTGAAAAACCTGTATGATGTCAGCATTTTTTACCTCTTCTTTTAACATCTTCTTTGGCATTCCATTACCTGGAAACCATCTTTCTATAAGGGAATAATCAGGGCGGCGATTTGTTTCAAATATTTGGGGGGGGGGGGGGACATTTGCTTGGGTGCAGGCGTGTAGCAACTTAAAAAAAAACTACTTTCGGTGAAAGTCTGTGACTATTTTTGGTGATATTTAGTAACAAATTGTGACACGGTTAGACAGGCGCGTAACGAGGAATTTGCCAAGGGAGGGGCGAAGCTTGTGGGCAAACTATCTAAGCGTAGCGCCACCATGTGTTGGAGCGAAGCGTAAAAGAAAATTTTGGCCAAAAATGCCTCCCAGATCGCTGGAAATGGCCCTTCCCAGGCCTTGTAAATTGCATCTAAGCATTTTCTATTTTGAAATTACTAGCAATATCATAAAAAAAAATTAAAAAAATATGCTCGAGGGGGGGGGGGCGGTCGCCCCTTCGCCCGTCCCTTGGCTACGCGCCTGTGGTTAGAAATCTTGTAGGAGACAGGCCAAATGGAAACCCATGAACCATATCGATGTGGATCATATACGGTATATTATTGTACGTACTTACACTCATACACAAGATATGTACAGACATAATAATAATCATGAGTTACAACTTGCTATACGGTCACAGGTCACAGAAACGACCACGAAGAGTCATTTACCTCATGCAGCATGTGTTGGATGAAGTTTTAGCCACCGCCAAATATGATTTGGATAAATAATCTCACGCATTACTTTCTATTTATAGCCACAACAAAAAAACAATGCCACCAAATATTGGGGGGATATTAGATACTATATCCCCCACCTAATGTCCCCCGCCGTCCCCCTCCCATGATCGCCCCCATGGGTAAAGTATAACTCACTAGCTTGTTTGAAAAAAGAGAAACAAAAGCAAAGTTTGCCCCAACAGTCAAACACACACATTCAGTTGTAAACACAGAGCAGGAATTATATAATTCGACGGTCGTTAACATGCGTTTTCAGTACAGTGCGCCTTCTGTAGATGTCTTCTCGGCCTATGCGCTATGTCACGTCAGGTTTTTCAGCAACTATAGCATACTGCCGGTCCGCGGTCGAAGGGTCGTTCATGAGTGGTCATCATGGAGATTCGAGACCATTCAGACCAATGATATATTTTTCGCACATGTAATTTTTTTCGACACCCAAAACCCCAGTGGGAGGGCAACTGGGGGGGGGGGCGATAAGCTTTCATGGGGAGGCTGTCGCCCCCACGCCCCCGTGGCTACGTCACTGCAGTCTACAAAATACCAAAAAGGTTATTAGTGCCTAAAATCATCCTCATGTTTATTAAGTCGGTCAGTGTTGCCGTCTTTCTTGCTACTTGGCTTAATTTTAAACGACTTCTCGCTTTACTATTGATTAGAATTGGGATATACAATTAGTATAGACTATATTTTATATTATTTTACCTAGCCACCTCCACCCTCAAATGTCAGTTAGGCCCCCAATAAGTTGTCAGATTTTAGGAAATGCCCCCTCCCCCTAGACAAGTACCCTTCCCCTAAGAACAGACCTCTAGTTAAGCCTTGCCAAAAGTATGATAGCCCGATATTATTCTTAATTGTTACGTAATTCTTTTCAGCCTCGAGTATGAGTATTCTACGTCTGTGTATATGGTAAATAACGCCAACAGCTAATGTACAGTGTACAATTACCTGTATAGTTTAATATCTATTTGAATAATTACTATAACGATGATTAATATATTTCGACCAGCATTTGTCAAGATTCTGAATACTGTGTTCAGTCACGTGTTACCAAATACTTAAAGTCGGTCTACTGTTATTTTATATTGTTTTTTTTTTACGGAGAACCATTATGTAGCTCTCCATAGCAGGAAGAACATATCCGGTAGAGCCAATCGTTATTTACGCCAAACTGCACTTAGCCGCAAGCTGTGTTTCCACTGCTATTACACAAATTATAAACGCGTTCACGCACATGCATACTTCATTCGTTTCGACAAATACGCCTAAAAGTATGCTCTGCTCGGTGGCGTGCGCAGGGTGGGCTCGGTATGGGCCTCGAGAATGACCCCAGACCCCCTACAAGGAAGACGCAGTCAACCCACAGCCACACCCTTCCGTCGTAAAATTTTCGATCCGCCTACAGTCAGTCCTTCGTGGATCATGTGTACCGCAGTCGGCAAAATATTGCAAAGTGGCCCTCGTGTACCTTTCAAAGCATGTGCTCGTCGTTGCCATGGTTCTGCTTACGTACATATATATATATATATATATATATATATATATATATATATATATATATATATATATATAAATATATATATGCCACCCGTAATGTCCCATGTACTCCCTTTACTCTTTTATAAGTCACCTTTTTGTGTCTTTCATATTTGTGGGCAGTAGTCCGCAATATTTGGTGTATCAGTGACCGCAAACATTACATAAGTACCATTTGTCTATCTGCTTGGTTTAGGTTCTTGTAGACATACAAAGCGACAGACATGTACAGCGCCTGCCAATGTCAAGTTGGAACTTAGGGTAAATAGAGGGAGATATACCATTTCTTTTTTAGTCATAAGTGTTTTTGGACGATTTCCGTTGTCATACACCATATAAACTATCCTGTTGACTTTTGTAGAATAGTTCGCCCAACTATTATTGCGTCGTCTCAAAAGGTCTTACTACTTGTCACTTAGTAACACCTACCCATCTCCCCATGGATTCCCGAAACTTTGCCCACGGCTTCTTCAGTTTTCAGTATCAACCCATCCAGATATTTAGCAACAATATCTCAAGTCAATTATTGGGTGAGCATAGAATTATTTATTATATTTATTGCCCAATCATTATATTTATTGCCCAATCATGGGCTATTTTCTATATTATTGGTTGGGCAACATGGAATTTTCCGACTTTCCATCATGATAATTGTGTTTTAACACGGTTCAACATAACCCTGATTATATTGGTTTTATGTCTGTATGTGGGGGTGGGTGGGGTAGGGAATGTAACGCATTCTCACAAACTAATTATTTTTTTCTAGTCCAGGATTCTACACCACAGCCACAGTTCCCCAATACCAGCGATCACAGAAATGTTAATGATAACTAGTTGAGATATATATCATGCATAATTATGAGTGATTTTCATCCTCAGAGTCTACTTGAGATATGCCTCAATTGTGAATGGAAGGCTAGAAAGTATAGTTGTTGGGGGGGGGGGGGCGGGCGGGGACACAAGTATTGGAAGTGGAAAATCGCACTTGTTATAATATGCGCATCACGGGCAAACTTAGTTGTTAGAGCGATTTCTGGTTCAATAAATTAGTTGCCTCCTAAAATATGTCCCCAACCAGATGAACTTTTACAACCTCTTACCGTTCAGTCATTCATATACCTGCCTATGATTCAGGTTTGGGAGATTATCACGGTTTGATCTATAATAATAATAATAATACTAATAATAATAATAATAACAACAACAATAGTAATCATCAGCAGTTATTTTTACGAAAAAAAATTATATATAACAGAAACTCGCAAGGGTTTAAGGATTTCAACTTACACGTCGGGTGGCTTCCAATTCAACATTTCAAGTGAAATTTGGAATCTTTTCAATTTAGATGGGAAAACCGTATATTGCTCTGGTTTGAAAAAACCCACCTTACTACACCCCGGCGGAATCTCCGGATTGCTAAGCCTCATTGCTCCAAATGCCACCGCCTTTATCCACTCGGCCAGCACTGTCTTATAAATAAGGAAGGTATCCATAACTAATTTTGACATAAATGTTTTCGTAAGAGGACCTCCAAGTTAGCCTCTGAAGAAGATCCTGCTAGGATCGAAACGGCAGGCAGTCTAACTTATACATATTTACAGACACAGGCTTTTTGCAGTAGATAAGTAGTTTGGTAACATTGTTTCTCTCTTTAATAAAAGTTTCTATTAAGTTTCTATTCTTTTTTAAGTTTCTATTAAGTTTCTTTTATAAGTTTCTATTAAGTTTCTATTCTATTCTATTAAGTTTCTATTCTTTAATAAAAGTTTCTATTGGCGGAGTGTATAGCCTAGTGGTTAACGCCGGCGTCTCCCAGTCATGAGATCCCCGGTTCGATTCCCCGCCGACAGCAATGTGTGTCGTCTGGCAAGGGTGTTGTTCAATAACAACTTCCCGACATGGACGTTAAATGGATGTGTGCCGAGAGATTGGCTTCGGTCAGCTTGCGAGTCTATAAGCCTCCATGGCTTCTTTCGCGAGTTCCTGCTTGCGGGAAGATCACATATACATACATATTACCAAAACAACATAAATTAACCATTACGGTGACGTAGGAATGATCAAAAAGGAAGGGGGCAGACTTGACTACGGCTTCGTCATGGGTCTCCATGTGAAGAATGTTGTACATGGTACGACCAGGGTGATGTTAGGGAGTTCCATAACAACTCCCTGGTATGACGTAGTGAAATAGGTCGGATAATAATCGGGCCGGAGGCAGTTATTTTACGACGCTAAGCACGCAGTCACTTCTTTTTTTGTAGGGGGAAGCCGAATGGCTTACGGTAACCTACACCCCACGTCTGTTGGCTATCTAATTTTACAGATTTAGTTCTTTTTGTTTTTATAATTGGGAAAACCATGGATCTCTACTGGATGAAAAATCTCAGCGTATACTTTGGCTGCAACTTCCAATATGCTTTTCTCCATTGCTTCTTATGTCATCGCCTTTATAAACTCGACTATAGCACTGGTAGGCCTACACATGAACATTCCGGCTTTTTGCCAAAATACTCTTTTTTGTACATTTCAGCGTTTCTCGTCTAAATTTCGAGCCAAAGATTGGTCTCAGTTATGAGTAAATTAAAACTCGGATAAATTGATAATTTGATTGCCAGGCACTCATTTTGCTGATACCAAACATAGCAACCGCAAATTGTATTACTCTGAAGAATAACAAAATCCATTGCTTCTCAAACTTTCTGTTAGGCAAAGGAATTTCACATTTTTATTCAAGTTTGAGGACGGTTTTCATCTTATTCCTCTCTGTTGAATGCAGAATAACATCAACAGGTGATTTTATGCTTGACGATTATTAATGCGCAGAAATTCAACGCAGTTCTGCGGATTAATGACGTAATCAGTGGGCGGGACACGCAAGATGTCAAGAATATATCAGATACTGTTTGAGCCGATGCTATGAAATGTGTTATATTGTATTGAAAAAATATACATTAAACATTTAAAATCTAATTTGATTTATAAATGTAGTTTTCTGAAAAGATGGAAATCAATTTACCTAAATTTACTCAATAGTAAGACTGCTCTTATTGGATCCGTTATAACCGTGAAGCATTCTTCCTTCACGCCGCGCTTGACATGTTTGATCGTATTACGTGTACACTTGTATGTACTAAAGGAATACTATGATCGTTATTACAGTTCTATAATGTACATACATAACACAAATCAACGTATAACTACTATTACGAACTGTACCGAGAATAAAATTATGCTGTGTTAAGACAGCCTACGTCAATTATTGCCACAATATTCACCATATGCAACCAGGGTCAGAAATACTGTTGCTCCTTCAACTCCAGCTGCTCCGTCAACACAATTTTTACTTGCGTGGAAACGGATTTGTCCTGTGCGACTTCAAGATGAGAAGTGGAGCATTTAGCTAGCATAATTCAGTCCTAACTAACTAACTAGGCCCTACAGGCTACAGTTCACCTTTCGATCATCGTATTGTCATTAGACCACCCAGTTGAACATGAGTAAAGTTAGTTGCTTTCACATTCACTGCCTTTCTAAGCCTTCTTCAGAAAATAAATATTTCGGCTAGTAGATCTAACATCCTGTTGCTTACAACATACAACAAGGTCTAGCCTAGACAAGTCCTAACGATAGGCCTAACAAATATTGGCTTAACTAGTTACATGTACTATGTATTCTTAGGATATGCCTAGGCTAGTCTAGGCATATAGCCCAATGTTATTCTTAGCTCTTATTTAATGTTGACACTAACGTTAGGCCTAGCTTAAGTATATGTGTCAAGCTGTGCTAGGCGTGACAAAGTGAGGACAAGGCATATGGTTAGGCTTAGCCTAGGATGTAGGGTTGCTCTTGGCAAGGTACAGGGCCCTTCATTCCCTGGCCAACATTAGTTTCACCATTCATTGTAGAGCTGGGTCTTTGCTTTTAACACATGACCAAGGCTAGTTACCTGCCTAGGTTCCTATATTATTCATGTTAATGGGTCTGCCATACTGGTCTTCAGAACATTTTTTGTAATGTGAGTTGTGACTGTGAGTCATGTAAAGTTGTGCACAACTTCTAAATTAGCCCTGTTGAACAAATATTCATGTAGGATGGCTGTAAAATTCATGGATGTATTGGGCACATGTGTGACCAGCTATTGAAAAGAAAATTGGACCTCCGAATTTGGAAACTTCAATTAAACACATAAAATCAGTAAAAGGAAATTGTCCGTTTATCAAGAGGTGGTGTAACAATTCTCTTCCCCTACAACTTACAAGTATTCAAATTTGAGTAGGTTACAGCAATTATTTTTGAACATCACTTCTACAATAGATGGAATAGAAAGTAATACATTTATAAGGAAAACAGATTTATTCGAGCTCTTGTTGCTAATATATGTCATTTTTGTGACTAACTTCTCTGTGTTCACTTTAGCGTGTGTGTGTAAGTGTAGGAAGTTAGCAACCAAAAAAGTGTGTCACAAACTCCTAAACTGTAAGCCCGAACGACTTCAAATTTGGTGGGAGTGTGCATACTGAAGGCATATCTTTTAGTGCCTCTGTGACTTTTGACATTGTAGGGTCAGATGTCAAAGGTAGATTTTAAAGGCTAGGCATAGAGGTACATACATTCATGTATGCAAGTTCTAGCATGTATAAATTTGAAACCAAAACATGATATTTGAATAAGTGATGTTTGCTGGGTTTTCTTAAATCTCGTATTGATCGTATAATATTGAGTTGTTAAACTTTTGCACATAAGTTTCTTCATGTGTTATACCCCTGTTCTTCACAGAATAGTCTTCAGTAGAGTATCAACATGACGTCCACCAGTGATACCTTTGTACCAATCGTGTCTTCTTCACCGCCCCCGATTGATTTTGGATCCAGTGAAGATGAAGATGATGAGTTTGGGACATTTTCTGCCGCCAAAGTTGAGGAATCTGACTCATCGCCAGAAAAGGCTCCCAAACTAGACAGCAGACATTTCATTCCAATCGACAGTCCTAGTGGAACGCAGACCAATGACTTGAATTCTTTTGATAAGGCAGAAGAGAATTCTATAAATGATGAAACAAATTTGAAATCTTTGGATACTGATTTATCTAGTGATACTGGTAGTGTTAAAGGTAAGCAAAAAAATGAAGCAGAAAGGACCACAACCGTTTTTGAAATGTGGGACCCGCCAGCTGACATCCCGTCCCAGCCCAACCCTCCGACACTTTCCAACGGCATCTCCCATCAAGAGTCGTCCCACAGTTCAAGCGACAGTTTAGAATTCATACAAAGCGGTGACAGAGAGAGTGAGGACACTAAAGTTGGGGATACCCATGCTGGAGAAGGTAACTTTGATATGGGAATTAAAACAACCAGCAATGAACTAAGGGATCAAGATATAGCAAATGGTACTTCGGTGTCGTTATCGAGTTCCATTTCGAAAACAGACACTGAGAACAGGGAGGAAAGTAACTCGGGAGACTTTGGATCTTTCCACAAACCAAAAGAAATTGAATCCCCAGAAACTGCAAGAACAGAAATTGAATCTTCCAGCATTGAAAGTCCGAGCAATTTCGAAGATAACGTCTCGAAAGTTCCATCCTCCAGAACAGGGGAGAGCGGCAGCGTGTCGGAAGAAGATTCAGTCGGTATCGGTTCTATGTCAGATGGAAGCGGAAATGATAACATCATAAAATCAAAATCAGAACTTCCAATCGTAGGGGACACTTCTATACCCTCAGGTATTAATGACAATGACCATGAATTTGGTGATTTTGGTTCTTTTGCCAAAAACGTTGAGACTACTTCAAAAGAAGTGACTACTCAGGAAGGAGACAAAGGGCTTAGCCAGGGTAGTGGCTCTGCTAGCAAAGTCACGGAAGACGATGAATTTGACGAGGATTTTGTGTCTTTTCAGTCAACTTCTGTGAAAAACTCGTCGGAGGAGAAATCAGACTTAGTCTTAGGTAGTGATAATAAATTTGGGACTGTGGATGCCAAAGCAATGCAGCAAGGTGTCAAGTTAAAAAGTGATCCCAGCAAAGTTTTAGATAAAGTAGGTGATGAAGACGACGACGACTTTGCCGAATTTAGTGCTTTCAAAACCGACGACCATGCACCTGTTTTGTCAGGAGTAAGCACTTCAGCGGCTACTTCCAAAGAGCCAAGTTTTGCTGCATTTGATGCTTTCAGCGGTCAGGAAAGTTCTACAGGGAGTGATTGGGCCAGTTTTGGTACCGCGAATAGCCAAAAGGAAAAGGAATCGAACGATCACTTTGGTGATTTTGGAAATTTTGAAGCGCCTAGATCCAATCTGAAATTTGATGATGAGGATGACGAAGATGACTTTGCCTCTTTTGAATCATCGAGGAGCAGCTCGTCTGTCAATAAGGTCAGTTTTTAGAAATCTTTGTTTCTTTTGTACGCCTGAAATCTGTTGGCTCATTGTTTTGAATTTAATGGTATGCCGAACTAGAAAATTTTTTTTTTCAAAAGCAAAATGTATGTAGATATATGTACAAGAAACCTATTTTTTATGTATAGGACAACTAGGTCACTTCAGTTCAAAGCCTGTAAACGTATTAGAATTTCTTATTTGACATGTAGACGCATGTGAGTGGGTTCAAAGAACCTTATTGGTTTTTGTATTCGTCAAATGTCATTTGAGGTCAATAAAGGTGAAGTCTAAAAACCTTGTAAACAAAATAACTTGGATGGATACCGATATTATGCTATTGTACTGTTTGTCGTTAGACTGGGCCTCGTAGTGGAGTGCACTGAACACTGAGTTTTCCTACTTTATTTTCTTTTAAATTAAATCTTAAATAAGTTGCTGCAAAAGAAAAACATAGATGAGATAGTCATCGTCATAAAGGGGCAAATACAATTGTAGGCTAGGGTAGTGTCCATACGGTTCATGCTAGTGTTTGATAACTAGTACAGTTAATGCTGTGTAGCGGTTCTGCGAAATTTTCGGTATACCGGGTAATACCAGGTATTTGTCAGCGGGTATATCGGTATCTGTTTTTGCTTTATACTGACACACCCTAGTATGCATTGTTACTGATAATATGAGATCATTCTTATATATACTGCAATATTTGGTACAGTTCAAGTTTTGCAAATTTAGTACTCAAAGAATGATGAAAAGTGGGGGAGGAGTTTGGAGAGAGGGGGGAGGGGGGGGGTTGGTTGGTGGGAAGGTACAGAGGGGAAGAAGTTAGTTCAACTGTTTGTTTGTGCAACTACTTGTACGTACAAATTGCAAACATGGCAAGGAGACAGGTAAGCATTCATCGAAAAATCATCCTAGCTACAGTATGCAGTTTTCGGAAACATGTGGTATTAACTTACAGCACTACTGTACTGTACAAGTTCAGCTTACTAAACTTATCTGTCTAGGCAAAATGTCTATTATTGACAAACTGACCAATTGAACATGGGGCAAATTGATGTCCAGAGCAATCCATCCACGCTGGAAGTCAATCCATCCACTGCAAAAGAATCATGTCATGAAAGTTAATACATGTTTAATATTCATCGATACTGTACTTAGTTAATCTATTCCAATTGTACACTTTCATCATTAAATTATGTCTTCATGATAAAGCTTGACTGCTTAATTACTGTATTGGGGTCATTGAAGGCACACACTATATTTCTACAATCATGGTATTGTTTTAGTAACAAGTTCAGACGTCCATTGCTACTTTACCTAGACTATGAGCCTAGATATTAGACCTTTCTCCAATTAGACTGACCTCATGACTAACAATCTCAGACTGCCATAGTATACTGAATACCGTACGTAAATATTGATATAAAACAGCCATCTGACAGAGGAAAGAACAGTAAGACATTGGGACTCTGAGGGAGTATTACGCACTGTACAGTAAGATTAATGTATAATGCAGATATAGTCAGTTGGGGTAAAAAAAAACAAGGGGGTAGTTGGGGTAAAAAAAAACAACCCCTTTTTATAGAAGGGGAATATTTAGCCAAAGTTCCAATTTATTTTGGGTGATAGTCCTACATGTCTAGTTTATTATTATATAATTTCTGGAACTCTATGTCACTTCGCTGCCAATCACCGCTTCATCGAATCAAGCGAATGCTAAAATAGCGAAATTTGAAGTTTGTACCACATATCCGAAACTTTCTCCTGCATACCCAGCTTATATGATGTGGAGATTATTCCAGCAGTTACAGCATAGCAGTTAGTGATATTACACTCCCCCATGGTAGAATTACTCCAACTTCATTCACACTTCATGGGGGGCCCTTGTTTTTTTTTACCCCAAAAAAATTATGCAAATGGGGTAAAAAAAACAAGTACTTTCCGGCTCCAATGTACTCCCTATTTTGCCCGAATGGATACATTTTTCCATAATGTTGATTTTAGAGGTTAGGCAAATAGTTTTCATGTCTGTCATGTGTCAAAAATGTTAAATAATTGGGCAGAAGTAACTGAAATTGGCTCAACTCTAATGTTTCTACTATATGACACCACATTTGTGTAGCATCATATACACACTGTACAGTATGAATATGGCTGAGCATGACATATGACACGAGCCATCCATAATTACGAATTAAGACAATTTCACAATTTTTTCCCTTTTTCATGTAAAGGTAGTAGCTCATACTTAGATGTAATTATATGCAAACATGATTTTAAGATACATTCATGAAGAAAATAGCTATTTTCTAGCGTTGTTTTTTTTTACCCCGGCATTGTTTTTTTTTACCCCGAATTAAGCAAATTTTGGGGGTAAAAAACAACAACATTTTTCGCAGAAAACGACACTTTCCATTTACAAAAAAGTTATTTTTATTAGATTTTCTCTAAAAGAATCCCACTCCACACACTTGAACATTGGAACCGAAACAATACCTCTTACTCATCAATTTTTAGAGCAAACTTTAGGTAAATTGTTTTTTTTTACCCCACTTGCATGTATCGTACTGTAGATCTTCAGTATTGATTGGAGAAAATTCTTGAGTATCATTTCATAATTATCATCGGAACAAATATACAGCAAAAAATAAAAATAAATAAATACAATTGTCTAGTAAATCAACAAATTTCATTTTGAAACAGAAAACAGTAAATGTCTCCTCATGTCCTTGTTCTACTAGAGCTTCCTAACCGCACTTCATTTTCTGTTTGCTTGCATAAAGTGCAGAAGTACACAGTAGTATACTCAAATGTCCACTGTACATTCTTTCCTACCCATACAAACACATACAGTAGCCACTCTATTTCACCATTTCATTAATTCCAATGCACTAAGTCTTTGACTGCACTACACTGTGTATAAAGTAATGTCCAAATCTCTAGCTGTCATTCCTCATTACTGATTCCATTGATCCCCTCAAAAATCCAATTTCAGCTAGTCTCACATGCCATGTCATTCCCTGACATATTCCACTACAAAATTTGAAATTGCAATTTTGAAGCTTGCTGTGAAACGTTTGTTAAACACTAGAACGTTTTATGAAAAGAAAATTTTGTCTTGCACAAGCTGTAGCTTGGTGATAATTTTATGAAATGTTTTTTTTTTCAAAGGTGACTCCAATAGTCCACAACATTGTGAATTGTGATTATATATCAATCTGAAAATGCTTTTCTACTAAGTTAAAGAAAAGTATGCATTTGTGAAAGATGGATAACTCACTGGAAAAGAAAAGCCAAGGAAAAAAATGTAAAGGGTAAAAAAACAAAACAGAAATGTTGTGATCTTAAAGATATTCCCCTTGGCTGCTGACAGCTTACTTAAATTACTCTTTATTGTTTAACTGTTATCTCGAAAAAAGAAGACAGAATTGTCTGCTCCATTAATGTTACACCATGACACATTTTTTTTTCACTTCGGTTTCAAGTTTCTGTAATATCTGCTCCCTTGTTTAATACCTAATCATGAATTCATGATGTGTGACTATGAGGCCATCTGTCCTTGGGGTTCATTGAGAAACACTCCGTTCTGTACGGTGAATTCGTGGAACAGGCCTTTGCATTTTCAGTGATTTCACTTTAGACTCGACGACGACGACGACGTTAGTATATGGACATTGTGCTGTAATCGACCGTCGCAGTTAACAACAAAACATGTACCTCGGCAAGCTAAATATTCAACAATGATCAGTGCTGGTTATGTGAAAGTGGACCAATGAACAGCCAGTGTCAGGTTTGAAATATATTTAGTAAAAACTTACGGATTTGTTTTTTCTGTAATATATTTTCTGATTTTTACTGACTTAGGACTGTAACACTTAGGTTCCATTCATATTCATGGTGGTTTTAGGAAGCATACTGCAGAACAAGTTGCCAACAGGTAAAAAGGAATTGGATTGTTAATTAAGCTATGATATACAGTAGTACTTAGTAGTATACATTAGTACTGCAGATGTGTTATTCATGACAGACTATGTACAGTAGCTTACATGTGTAGTTACAGTAGTTAGGTATGATCATCATGCCCACCCAGTAAAGGATTACTGATATTGTGGGTTAAAACAGCTCAGTATTGGTTGTGTATAAATTTAGCTTCATTGAGAAAGGAAAATTTAGTTTCAGAGCTTGGGATTGGAGATACAGCAATGTTGTACTTCACAGCTTTCATAATTTCTTATATGGTGATGTTGTAAATCACATAAAGTATACATGTTACTGTAAGTGTTGTACATACTCAGTCAAGAACACATGCATGCCTGCAGGTTATTAGTACTACTGTAATGGTTAGTGCATGCTCATTCCTGATGATCTGCTGTTTGTGCATGTAATGAAAACCATTTTTTTTGTGAGTTGATATTGAAAAAAAACACATTGCTATTTGATGAAATCCCACAAAAATGTATTTTATTATCTTAAATCTGTGTCATTTTCAAAATTTTATTACAACATACCAAAATTTCAAGTGTAGCTTGTTGCGTATGATTAATAAAGTACATATTTTGTACTGTATGTACCTTAGTATCTGGGCGAAGAAATGTTGACAGCCGAATGGAATCCTTATTTAAATACTTTCTCATTAACCTTTTCTCTATTCTTAGAGGTTGTTAGAAAGTTGATCTGCTTCAAATTCAATGTCATTCTAGAATTGCTCCATATTCTTGGTACAAAGTTTGCTGACCAAATGCAAGAAAGTATTTTGTAGTTATGTGCCGATATATGTTTAATTTCCTTTTACCTGTTCCCAGTCAACTTGAATGCACACCTACTGTACGTTAATACTAGTGTTTGCACGGGTTATCCGGGTACCCGGGTACCCGCCCGACGTAATACTACCCGGTTCCTAATTTATTACCCGAATCCTACGCAAAGTGTGATTTAATACTTTTTTTTTTTTTTTGCAAATCTACGGTTAGGCAGATTTCCAATTGACTTAGTGTGGTGTTAAGCTAAAATATGTGGTCGAAGATAACAGCAATAACGAAGGTAACCCGCCCGACGCGATATATATATATATTTTATGGTCTGATCCAATAGACATGTAGAGCAAGCATAAGCAGCGGCGGCTTTGCGATGTTAACAACATTACTACTAATTAGTAGTAATGTTAATTATATTAAGTAATTAACAAGTTTATGACAGAAAAAAAAGCAAATAGAAATTATTGAGGAAGGTTTTATACCTAACCTTACACATACGTTTTTGAACATGAAAACATTGTCAGTAGAGAATATAATTCATTTATTATAGCATTTAATATGTAATTTCTTGAAAATCGTGATACACGAGGGTTAACAATTTTTTTCCCGGGTACCCGGATACCCGACGGGTAACCGCTCTCGGGTACCCGGTTCCCGATTTTTGGACCTGTGTAAACACTAGTTAATACCTGTCAAAAATTACTAACATTTCACCACTGCCCTCTCTCTGATCTACTTGGTGAATCAAGGTGTAATTGGCTAAGAATCTACCATTAATGAGTTACACCCAGACTGGGTGTAACTCATTAATGGTGACCCAGTACCATTTCGTGGATTTTACATGCTGAAATATCGATTTGATTTTTCCTTCTGAGGATCTCAGCTTATAGATGACCCAAAGTTTACAATTCACATATATATCAAACACTGATCTATGGGTCCTTTGAAGTTAAAAAAAATCATACATTGGTCATCATTGCAATTTTATACAGTTTGTGTTTAATGTTAATTACATGCGATGTACAGTACGTTATAAAATGTTTAAATATGTTGGCGGCCCAGTTACTTTCTCTTCAGAAATTTGACTTTGTGGAAAATTACCATTTGCTATTTTGAGTACTGTATAGTTGATGGTACAGTTGTGTAGAAGTGATACAAAGATATCGCAAACAGTGTTGTATTAACACAAATAGAAAATCTAATAGTACCAGGGCAAATTTCTAAGTTCTCTGCAATCTCTTGACATTGTCAAAAAATGTAGCAAGATAACCCCAAAAATGACCAGTATTTATGTATAGTACATATGAAATATATGATACTGTATGATACAGTATCATATGATTAGTTTATTTGTAGAAATGAACACCAGCTTTGGGCCAGTAAGACTCTGGATTGGTCCTTCTATTTGACCTACCACTATCGTTGTTTCATTTCAGTATCCCAAAGTGATGGTGGATAACACCAATTTATGTTTCTTACCTATTTGGCAGTATTTAGTTAAAATGTAATCTGGATTTGATTAAAACAACTAATCATCCGCCAAAGCTGGAAAAAGCCAAAAATTTGGTTCTCGGACAACTGGACGATCGTAAAGAAATTGCCCTTTCAGTACACATGTTATGTTGAGTACACTTCAACTATGGTGACTGGGTAAACCTAACTTTGCATATAACCATAACTTCTCATGCTGTGTTACTGCACAGTGGGCAATAAAAGCTGTAGTGAATATGTTCGAAAGTTCTGTTTTGGTCTTATTGAATCAATGTTTTAGCCTACAAATTATCAACCAAGGCAGTCAAAATTGCTAACTTGTGCATGACAGTTTAACCACGTTGAGGACTCAAGTTTGTATTTTGTAGGAACTCTTAAGCCTATTTTCTGATATATCATACAGTAAACATATACAGTAAGCCAATGCATTGGAAGCACATTGCTTACGGTTTCGCTGTAAGACATTTAAGCTACTCATTACAACCCACTCATTTTGTATAGTGCCGTAACTCTCACCCTCTCATCATGTATTATTATTATTATTCCTAAATCACCCAATTCTAGGTACTACAGTTAAAGCTGTAACAGTCTTATCTGCTAGATCCATTTTCTCATTCTAGGCAAGTCTATTTCATCCCGTAATCTGGATTACAACACATAATTCGTTTCATTATGCATTCTCCTCGGTGCACTCCTGCTGTGTTCAGTCTTCTGTGCTGTTGAAACAACTCAAGTGGCAATCTTTCTACTCGAAAATTCTTGCTAAATGTCACTACAGTAGGTTGTTCCAGCAAAGTGCAATATTTCGAGTATAGTTTATTGCATGGGAGTGGTTTATTACAGTATACAAATAATGAATGGTTCCCATTCGTGCAATAGTGCAAATATTTCATTCGTTGAAAGATGGAATGTTCCATTCAACGAGGCGCAGCCGAGTTGAATGGAACAAATAACATCTTTCAACGAATGAAATATTTGCACTATTGCACGAATGGAAACCATTCATTATTTGTTTTATACAACATATTATATTAAGATGGGTAAAATGCACTCATGCAACAGATTGTTTTGAACAGACAGGTTTCTCTGCTCTCTTACCATTGAAAAAAAGTGCTACCAAAAAAGTATAACCCATGGTTCTATTTCATAGAGTGGAAAAGAGTGGATTTTGCATGCAATCAACGAGCAACTGACCAATCAAATGACCAGAATACAATTCCTCCCTTATCCCACTGGATGAATGAAAATTCAGTATCAGTACTGACAGATTGACGTAAACAAGGACCAAATTTGGAACTTGGTTTTAGTAATCTAGTATTTTCAGTGTTTGTTAGATACCTGGAAGCGAAAGCAAATTATGTAGACCTGGGTTGTATCTGTGTCATGTGTTATTAAGATCATCAGGGTGAAAGCGTGTGATATCATGCATGTTCAAGGCCAAATGACAAAAGAAATGACAAATTTCACCTCCGTGTTTGCTGTTGTGGAAAGACTGTGGATGAAGTGAACTATGTGATTAAATGTTTTCCAACGTTTTTGTTACTTTTTCTGAACGATGTGGCTGTTTGATCCACAGTAAGATTACTCTCATCTCTGTCTTTGGTTATTCCTTCAAGTCTGATTATGCATGAGTGCCCATTTCAAGCTCTCGTTTGAGTTGGGTACAGGCTCTCTCTTGTTGGTACAAGTTCTTCAAGTTGGTAGTACCTACAGTATATTCCAGTAATCCTGATGGTCAATTAACATCAGAGGTTGTTAATATGAATTCTCTAAGAGTGCCACCTTACATCTATTGGTTGGAGTATATTTGAGCAAAAACAATAAAAATCTGACTCTGTATACTGTACCTTGATTAATGTGCAGGGTAGGCTGGTAGGGTCATGAAACCTAGTTGGCCCCAGGGAGCCCTCATTAAGCAAAACATTGTGTTTCATTTTTTTTTTTTGTGTGAGTGTAACCTATGGCTGGACTTCATGAGTGGGTCCCCCTATTGATAGCAATTGGCCTAAATCATAAAATTAGGGTACTACTGTCTAGAGCAGTGTTGTACATACTGTAATGAGTACAAATTACAGATAATGAGCCATATAGGTAATGTACAATGACTTGAGACAATGGCTCGATTTGAGTCAGGGAAATCAACGATCTTGACTTGACTCGTCTTAAAATCAAGTCAAAAATGACTCGTTACAACTCTGCATATGTACAGTTATTACTGAGATAGTAGTCCTTTCAAATAATGGATTGAACGAAATAAGGGATGCATCGGATTGGGCATTTCAAGTCTGGCTGGATACTGGATTTGCCAGATTAACATGATGGAATCTTTAGAATGAAGAGGGGGAGGGGGGAGGGTTTGGTGGTATGGATAGAAAAGTCTTTATACCATTTGCCTCTTATTTAAATGTTATTCAGTGGGTGATGATGTTTTACAAAGAGATCATCCTTTGATTGAGTTGACTGCACTGTAGCGAATATACCCGATTGGAAAATTCTTCCAATCCGGTCAGATTCTGACAGGATTTGAAATTGCATGAACATCAAATCGTTCTGAGGGGACACATTCTCGTATAATAGACTGTTAGGTTATGAAAATTTCACATATTGTATAAAAATATAATGTGCACATGCTCCCTTCAATTGTGTCGTACAGTTAAGTACTATATATAGAGTATGCATGCTTTGAGCTGCCTATTTAGGCTGCCCTGATCTACTGTAGGTATTGATTTGTAGGTGTTAACATGAGTGAGCAAATGGCATACATAATCGGACTTTAGGACAGATTTTGAAATTCGTTGTCACAGGAAAAGAATTATGCATGCAGTATGCAAGGCAGTGAAGGAAAATAAATGGAAAATGAGAGTCAATTTTATACAGAATCTTTGCTGTTTCTTTTCTGCTAAAAGACATTATGGTCATTCCATAACTTAGATCTGCTGCTCGGCGCTCGCTGTATTTTTGGTTTCTCCGTCATGCAGTACTGTGAATCAATAAAAAAGTATTCTCAGAGAACTGTATGAATCATTGCGCATTTCTGCTAGTTGATCCTCAAGTAAAGTAGGGAAATTTTTCTTTTTTTCTAGGACAGTAGGTTCTTTATTTTAGAGTGGCTTAGTTCCCCCTCCCACCCCACCTTAAAGTATTTTGAATAAAATGTTAAACTGTGCATACTGTTCTGTGTGTTACAAGGATACCGGGAATGTCATTAAAGTTTGTTCTATTTAAGATATGTATGGAATATACATCATCCTTAAATTACACAGTGCCAGTTGCACTGGGTTTCTGCAGATACTGTACTGTACTATAGTTCTATAAATGTGTAACTGCAGCCTATTTTGTTTAAATTTTATGAGAGGGCAGGAGGTGAATGAACCGTTTAACAATGAAGGAGGTGTTGCCCTGGGGGTCATTGAAGCCTCTCCTACTGTATGCTAGGTTTGGGTTTTCCCCAGAAAAGGTTGGTTCCTTCTGAGGCATATTTAGACTATTACTGTATAAGTTACAGTAGGTTTATGTAAGTACTGGAGGCCTAAGTGCAAGGTATTACTAATACATATTTTGTGTGAGGTTGAAAAAGGTAGGGGAGGGTGGGGAGGGACACCCATAGTAGTGGTACAATTCACCCCCCCCCCCCCCGGCTGAATGCAAACATCTCCAACTGAACCATTCTACCTGACTGATGACCCTTTGTGCACGCCACTGCATGCTATATCACAGGTTCCACACTCGTGCGTCTCCACTCAGCTTTTGATTGTAATACTGTATGTTAACAGTTTATATACACTTTCATATGACAGAGACGAATGACGAAAAGTGGAGATTAAACAGATTTACGACCCTCAATACTTTTACTTTTTGTTTAAAAAAAAATCAAAAAGCGGAAAAAAAGAAAAGGGAGGCAGCTGTCAAAAAGAATTAGGTAGGGACATGAAACGTGTATAGATAGTAGTGTTATTTGCTTTTATGGTGGCTTACTTAAAAGCAAAGGAATGGGAAATCTGATGAACATAAAATTCACTGACTAAATATCAGTACTTAATTAGGATGACATTTCAACATGTAGCCAATTATAAAAAGAATAGTTCTGAGGTTTTTACAAACAGATGAACCGAAAGATATAAAGCAACACTTTATCACAGTCATCTGATTTACACATTGAGAGAAAATGACATTTGAAAGATACCACAAGCCCCCTTAAATTAAAAAGTGCAAACCTGGCTGTAATGTGACTCATCCACTTTGTCCAGACTATAAGTTCAAGAATAGTCAACAGACTGCACATGATCTCTACATTACCATTATGACACTTGACTTCCTGGTATTGCAAGGTACATTAGACGACTTCTAGCCAGTTGGCAGGACGGTTTGTGCACTTATTTACTTTGCATTTCTGTAGTGAAGTAGATCGTTGGGAACCCAGAGAGATAGTTTTCAAAACATGAAATAGATGAAAAAGGGCATCATATATTGGGCAGGTCCAAGCTATTTGCACTGTGACGTACGGGACATTTCAGAGACTTAAATGTGTCTAAAAGTTATAAAAAATCTATTTTCCAGAACCTTTTTCAGGTTTTCATATTTGTTATTGCTGCTACTTTATTACAAACTTATGAAGATTTCCTACACTTGCTTTAATTAGGTCCCATCTTAATAAATGTACAGTGTGACGTACGGGACCAGAGAATTTTGTGTTTTTTTTGCTAAAGAGCAAAGTTGAAATCGCTCTGAAATTAGGAGGGCAGTGATCAAGCTGTTATAACTAGTGAATAGCCTAACCTTCCAAGGGCTAAGCTGTAACATATTAGAAAAAAATATGAAGCCATTCCAGTTCAGTGATTACACAAATGAAAATTGTCCTGTGACGTACGGGACATGTGACGTACGGGACATGTGACGTACGGGACAATTTGTCCAAATAAAAATTGACTATGAAAACTCATATTTTTATTTCTGAATATACCATAACAAGCTGATTTCTACATAAAAACATTAATTTGGATATGTCAGAACAATGTCATTTGTAATTTCATGCCATATTTCCTTCTTTCGGGGATCGAAAAGAGCAGTGACTGTACTTGTGAGATCATTCCACTACATAAAACATGGAATGCGTAAAGTATAAATCTACTCTACACATTCATCAAATACTCATAACATCAATTTTAGCTTTGTTAGACCACAAATGATCCAAGATGCAAGTTTTGGTGCAAAACTGTCTCGGTATATACTGTACAACACTGTATCATACTCCCCACTATTGACCCTCAAGTTGAAATATGATCCATCCCATTCAAAACATACCAAAATGTCCACAGTATAACATCCACATAATGTCCATCTATGAAACTAGTACAACAAAGAAAACTCTATAGACCTAATAATGGTTACCAGACCAAATACTCATTACATCAATTCTAGCTTTGTTAGACCACAAATGATTCAAGATGCAAAGTTTTGATGCAAAACTGTTTCGGTATATATACTGTACAACACTGTATCATACTCCCCACTATTGACCCTCAAGTTGAAATATGATCCATCATATTCTACCAAAATGTCCACAGTAACGTCCACATAATGTCCATCTATGAAACTAGTACAACAAAGAAAACTCTATAGACCTGATACTGGTTACCAGACCAAATAGTCATAACATCAATTCTAGCTTTGTTAGACCACAAATGATTCAAGATGCAAAGTTTTGGTACAAAACTGTTTCCGGTATATACTGTACAACACTGTATCATACTCCCCACTATTGACCCTCAAGTTGAAATATGATCCATCCCATTCAAAACATATCAAAATGTCCACAGTAACGTCAATGTAATGTCCATCTATGAAACTAGTACAACAAAGAAAACTCTATAGACCTAATACTGATTATTGAACAAACTCATGAGTGTTTGTCCTCTGCAAAAATTGGGCGAGCAAAACTCTACACTTGTAACTAAAAATCTCAATGTCTACTATCAAAGTTCAGGACACAAGAACATTGTTGCACAGTCATGATAGTCACACTTCACAATAGGCCTACGAAATGTTGAAATGCAAACTCAACATTCTTGAAGTTGTCCTCATTCAATGTCGAATAGCATTGTAGATGATTCTGTATCCCACACACACACACAATTGACTTCCCGATAGTATATTGAACAACACCTGGGCTGTTGGTGGTCATCAGTTAATGGTTTATTTGAAGCCATGTTGTGCTCTTCAGGCATGCAGGTATTATAAGTTGCAACTACCATCTTTCAACAAAATAAATTTGTAAGCATTGGAAGGTTTCCAGTAGAGGTCCCCATTGGAGCCCATGCATGTTTATTATGTATAAATACAGGGTTTCCCCCACACTATGTCCCGTACGTCACATTTTGTCCCGTACGTCACATTTTTAATTTTGATAATTAGATTTGCTGTGAATATTTTTTCAAATTTTTTGGGATGGATTTTGTTGAACAATGTTCTTAATTAGAACTTTACAGAATATCACCCAAAAAAATTGTTCGTCCATATCAAAACTTGAAAAAAAGTGCTGAAAATTGTGACGTACGGGACATCAGTATTTGGACGCTAGCTAATTAGCATATTTAATTGATGAACCCCCAAACATAATATGTCAAAATTATTGGAAGGAAGGGTGTATCATGTCCCACATAACTTATATTCAATAAATTCATATTGCTGGCAGGGAAATAGGATTCCAAATGTCCCGTACGTCACGCTGCAATTTGAATTTATGCAAATTAGCCGGCTGTAATTGTTCGGCTGTAATTTTTTCTTTCCTGTAATAAATATTGCATTTTTTAAAATATAAACATAAAAACTGTTGATTTCATCAAATTGATATTTTCTTTTTCCAATTTAATATATATTTATCTATCTGCATAAATATTGCATTATTTTTTATAAATTAAGAAAAAAAATGTTGGATTTTATTAAATTGAATATTTCTCTTTCCCATATTGTTATGATATTTCCTCATTCTAATTTATTCAGGGTGCCAGTCTGAGGGTCAACCAAGTCCTCGATGGCTGTTTTCCTAATTCTGCTGTCTCTCTCATCTCAAGCCTTTCCATCTCCCTTCAACCTCTCTCGAGTTTGATTAACTCGTCAGAAGCCCACCCTGTCAGCGGTAGTCTGAAACTTGCAAATAAAAGGTATGATATTTGACGGGAGTAACAACAATTTTTTTCACACGTTTAATGTATTCTCTGATACGAGTGCAGTACTGAGCACTTGAATGATTAGACACTCATCTACTGTAAAGAGGCCCGTGTCAAACGTACTCTGTAGTTTGACACCAGTAGCCCGGGCTGTTTACGGTTTACGGAAGAAGATAGATGATTTGGACACCCTGTAGACAGTATGTCACAGGGTAGCGAAAAAACATGGTCTGTAATTTCTCGTGATTCAGTGTCTAGTTTGCCTTTAGTTTGGTCTGATGGATCACCTACGTGTGGTTAATATGAGAATATATACCTAATACATAACAGTAGGTATGCATATAACAGTTACAAGAAAACAGAATTATCAAGTGTTTGCCCATTACCGACTGTCGAATGATTGTGTTGCAATCAACCGGAAATAGATTTTGGTTTGCTTCGCTCCTCTGATACTAGTCTCCACTCAACTGATACACTCCCCCATCTACCTAATGTATATACAAAGAATGGTAGCATTGTTGCCCTGCACCCCCTTTCCCTGAGGCCCATTTATTCATCACTATCCACTTTACCCTCTTGAGGAAAGAAAATGAAGTAATAGTCTCCTTAGGGTTAATGTATCACAGCTGGGAAGATGGATGTTTGGATGTTGATGTGTTTCTCAAAGTAAGGCGGGTAGCTAGCCTTCTGAAGGACTGTTTTCATGTTTTCCTGCGCACCTTTCTGTTTTCATCGTGAAATGGTTACATGGTAACCCAGAGGATTCAGTTTTGCTACCGGTGCTGTGGCCGAGTGTGTAAAGGCGGTGGCATTTGAAGCAATGAGGCTTAGCAATTAGGATGTTCCGGGTTTGATACCCGGCCGGGTCATATTAAGGTGGGCTTTTCATCCAAGAGCAATCTACGGTTTACTCATCCGAAATGACTTTCTAAATTGAACAAAATTTCAAATTTGAGTTTAAATGTTGAGTTGGAAGTTGCTAGACAAGTAAGTTGTAATCCATGAACCCTTGCGGGTTGCTCCCACATTTGTGGTCCCTCGAGCATCGTAAAAATAACTGCTGATTATTCTTATTATTATTAGTTGTGGCTAGTAGCATATACTGTGGCAGATATACCATATTTACTTCGTTCCTCGCTTACCTGTCTCCCCCCAACCTATGCACCTCATTCTACCGCGCCTAGAATGTCCTGGTAACCTTTTAACACTGTGCACCCTCTGTGACCCGGCTTCACGGGTCACCAACCTTCCTTCTCATTCTACCATATACCATATATTACCATATATTACCATATATAGGCTGCAAAGTTGCAAAATCCTAAAAGAGTTCTTGACGTGAATAAAATTCATGCTCCAGAAGGTAGTTGTGAATTTTTTTGCCCACAGCTGCTTTTTCTAACCACAATGTCTAGGTTTACATTTGGAGGCCCACCCACTTTTGTGTTCTGAAGGGCTTTAATTTAAAAACTAACCCAAGTGTCACCTCATGTTCCAACAATGAAAGATCTCACAGGTAATATAGCTAGCATATAATCTACAGGTAGGGTGAGCATATAAATATAGATCTATGTAGTCAATTGGTTATTCAACAAATCATTTTCCTCGTTCATGATTAAGTCTTGTTTCTAACTAGTGGTATAAAAAGCCTTGCTGATTGTGCAGATTGCGAAATAACATCAAGGACACAGCCCTGCATCTGTGAATATCATACAAATTTTCTAGTTGCTTTGGTGCTTTAGTATGAAGAGCCGTCCCCCTCCCCTCCCCCCCCCCGGAAACTGCCTTCCCTAATTTACATAAGTCTCAAAGCCATGTCTTTTGTCATCATCCTTGTCTCCAAGAGAAGAAGGACAAAAGTAATTCCATTAGATGAATGTCAAATCAAATAATCTTGTTTATCTGGCAAGTCAAGATCTCCATCCTATCATGTGGCTGTAAATTTGATGGGTTAAATGCACTATTTCACCTGAGACATTCAGTGCACACTTAAGTGACATGACTTTTCAATTATAGTGTGTCGTATACAGTATATGTATATATGCCATTTCATTTCATCTTGTTCAAACCTTAGATTGATGAAGATGGTTTCACCTCATTAAGAAAAAGAGCTAAATTCCCTCGTGAAAAGTCACATCGGGAGAAGTCTTGTATGTTTTCAGTCACGTTGACCTTTTCTTTGGTTGTGTAATTTGGGTATGCATTGATTTTAATGGTTTCCTCTGATGCATTGAAGAACGGAGATTAATGAGGCTATTCCGTCCAACTGCTGGCTAACTTGTAGCTAGAAATCAGCTGCTGAGAAAAATTTGAAAGTAATTGATTTATAACAAATTAAGAGGTTTTGAACAAATGACAAAAACAAAGAAAGGAAAAACGTACTGTTCAAGTGAGTCATTGGTCTCATTTGCATCCAGTTGCTTCCAGCTTAATGCAATAACAGCATACATAAAGTCATAGCTCATTGGTGAGTGAATTCCATGCACAGTTTTCGTTTTTTGTGCACCTCCTTGGCGGAAGGCAAATTGACTCTCGAGATTATTATATATTTGTGGAGATAACATTGAAGGTAGGTAGGTGTTGAAGTTCTATGTAGATCCTGTGATTGTTACATTGTTGTACAGTTTAACAGTGTAAGTATGGAAATATGACAGTCTGGAATTTGTGTACAGTAACCTAACTACAGTAAAGCTGTTGAATGCACAAACAGGTTTTATGAAATGTCAAGCACCGTTTTGATTTTACACATGTTGTTGTTTTATTGGTGAAACTGACATCACCTCGGTCTTTTACACCTGTCTCCTCACTACAAATGCACTATTCTATCAACCTAAATGTATACTTATTTGAGTAATTGCCTCAGTATTGGTTGTATCAAATAAAATACAGAAATGTCAAAAATTGTTATTAAAAAACTATAAAATACCAAATTCGTTCCTGTGATTTCAGATCCCATATCTAACGATGACATTTTGAAAAACGAATCAAGTGTTCTTGTTTTATTTCTTCCTACAAAAGTTGTTACACTACACTTTATGCTGTTCACTTTTCGGTAGATTTGTCAGCCTGTATACATTTCAAGGCCATTGTTTTGCACTTTTCTCTTCCTGTCTTTCTGAGATATTTCTTTCTTCATTTCGTGCAGTTATTTCTTATCATATTATTTCAGCATATTTCACATCAGATAAATCTGTAGATAGTACAGTAGATAAAAAGAAAACCAGAGTTATTGTCATTCATTTAATAATGTATAAATTCTAATCAGTTTTGTCAGCAAAGAAGGCAGGTATATATATACATATACAGTATATATAGCTGAAATGATCTTTTTTTCTTCTGAACGGTTTGATGTTTTCAATTTTTCCCCTCACTACTGCTGTGTGTGCAGTACTTAACTGGCATTTCGCATCTGTATGTACCATAAAAAGACTTGTATCTATATATAGGAAGACAGTTATTGCAGAAAGTTTTGGGGATTCGATCGGTGCACTGGTAATCCAGATACATCGTGTAACATCTTATTGCGTACTAAAAGAGCATTAAAGCAACATTTCATCGTTATTTTCTGACCGTGAGGCTGAGGAGCAGCTAATTGAGGCTTTTCTGGACGAGGGGAAAAATAAATGTATATACTTGGTGCTGTGAAAAGTTATTAGAGTAATAAAGTTTTACACCAGTGAAGAATCTTAAATTGTGAAGTTTTTAATGACTGCAGCTGCATTTGTTCATTTAATAGTTGCTCCCCTGAGTGGGCAGAAAGGTAGTTTGTTAAAGATTAATATGATTTGAGACGGGTGTAGACACGTTCGGTTGTTCTCCTGCATCACCAGGCGATTTCCACAAAGTTGTGGAGACTTAATAAATGCTATTCTTTCATATTAAGTGCAGTGCACATAGCCAAATATATAAATGAAGCTTTACAGTATTCAGATTTGTAGAATTTGTTTGTTAATGAAGGGAAATGCATCTCACTCACGACCGGTAAACATCTAATAAATATGCCGCAGCATCGAAAGATAAAAGCAGGAATATGGCTGTCTGATATCGAAACTCAATAAAACTGAACTGACATTTGAAAGCGAGTCTAATAAAATGTAACATTCCGATACCTTGAGCAATGTCTTTAAGTAGCATCATTTGTTTTCTGCAGTTCTTATTACAATTTCCTTTACTGTAAATTATTGCTGCTGTTGTTATCCTTTGGCTTACTTTGTACAAGTACTTACCTCTCCCATCACAACTAGTGTACTCTAGTTGGGGTCTCACTGATAACGGTTAGTATCGAAGGCCTTTTTAACTGTTGCCATGTTTGGAACATTTACATCAAGTTTGATCATCATCAGCCCGGAGAGCAGCACATTCCATGTCTATAATCTTGTTTCATAAAATTCTTTCCTTGCAGTACAAATGGCTTAGGAGTTTGGGCAGTCCTAAGTGACATGGAAAATACCAAAGCCATGGGGTACCAGTGGACCAAGTCTGACAGTAAAAAGAAATTACTTTCCTCCCTCGGCCTGGACGAGCGGAACATCGTAAGTACAGACTTAATTAGTACTCTATCTTTCCATTCCTAAGTCCGTTCTGGTCATCGAAATCGTTTTCTACAAACGTGCCAGCCTTAATTAATTAACCACTTCATATGATGTTAGATTTCCACATTGCAAATTTGCCAGTTTTAAGTTTTAAGTATTTCATTATCCATGAAAATTGATCAAAATTGACTAGTCGAGCTAATGAGCAGCACATTTATGGAATGTCTATATAATTGAAATCTTAGTGAGTGAAAAATCCAGAACAGTGAAAAAACTACCAGCCTCCACCGGGATTCGAACCCGGGCCTCCCACTTTATATGCTGACGCCCTAACCAGTAGGCTATGCACCTGTATCAAACAATTCTGTGGTGACATATTTGCCTTGCTCTAGAGATCAAACATGATGCTATAAACCAACTCGAAATCATTTGTGATTCCTAAAGCCATATCTTGAAAGAGATACTTTGAACAGACTTTGTTAATGAAATGGAGGTAAACGACAAAGGCAAATGAATATTGAAATTACATATTTGAAATTGAATATATATTATTGAAAGTATGTAATAATAATATATATAATATATATAATTGAAATTGTAGTTAGTGGAAAATATATGGAAACCTCATGGTAAGTTTCTAACTTACCTACATGGAGATGTGATAGTTGCCTAAATTCCAAGTTTTACTAATGACTAGTCCAAATTGCTTTAATACTAATAGGCAATTAGTTAAGGTCAGGCACAGTAATATTTATGCCAAATCGTAACATTGCACAGTAATTATCACAGGATTCCATCAGGTTTTGATGAAATATAAATCATTAAATTTGATTATTGTCTTGGATATGTTTTCAAACATCTGCACAGATGAAACTTTGATGTATTTTACTGCAAATTCTAGTATTCCTCACTTTGACAAGGACTAATTTATCGTGAATAGCATCGCAACATGTTGAGGTTACCATAGAAGTGTAAAGATGTATAGCAGGTCTGTACACAGGAACTGTAGTATTTAACGAGAGACAAACTAGCTATCAAGACATAAAAAACCGCTGCACAAAATTTGAACACTAAATTATTTCCTGAATTATGGCCTATATAATCCTTTATGATTGATATGATGTGCTCTGATTGTGTGAGCAGGGAGTAATACACTGTATGTGGAAGCAATACGCATATCATTATGTTTGTAACGATATTTAAATTGACAAGTGTCAATGCTGTACACATGAAAAGACATGAAGTGTAACAATTTGTAATGTTAGTAATTTCAAGCGGACTGCACCAACCCTGGGGACAGCTATTTACAGTAAACTATAAACCAACTGTGTATTAAACACATGCACTTAACTATATATTACAGATATTTATTACAATATGTGCACCATTTTACTGTGCCTCATGCAAGGAATAATTTAATCCAAGTATTGTATAGCAAAGAGCCTATATATCCAAGTCCACAGATGTCAAAGCATTTTTTTTTTTATAACACAGGTATTCTACCATAGTATTGTGTAAGAGAGGAAAAATTCAGAGCTTTCAAAACTAGAGCTACACAAAAGTTGAAATTGTTTCCTGTTATTACCAGATGTTTCATTATAAATAGCAAGCTGCACTCTTACCAGCTTGTAAACTGTTTTGCGAATAATTTGTGATGAGGAAGCGGAATTTATTGATCTTTGACAGGTGTTGGAATAATAGTCGGTGCATTATATTTGTTTCCCCTCTCTCACAAAATTCCAGCACCGCAGTTTCTATGCATACTTTAGTGTATATATATATACCGTAGTATACTTGTATATAAAGTTCAGTAATAGCAGTATAGTGCTCAATACAATTGGTGCAGAGCTATATAGATGTACTGTATGTATAAACACCCTATTCCATCGCTTTGCACCTCAGAGTTTCACACACACATTGAGTTCTTTTCACTGAGTTTCTGAAACTTGTAAACAAGCATTTCCCTTGTGACCATACCTTACACAAGATATTTAACAATCTTGAACAACATCAAAATTGGCTATAGCTGTATGAGGAGTATGCGGCAAATAATAAAAGCCCGCAATAACAAGATCATATCTGAAAGCAAACCCAGAGACCAGGGAAATAACTTGCAATTGCAGAAAATAAGGTGACAGGGTGAGAGGCCACAATTTGCTTGCTACATACTGTTAGCTATAGGTGATGAGATGTCTTCAAGTTTACATTTACTGCAATTTACAATCATGCTTTGATAATGCAAAACTTTTTTTGATACATGTTAAATTGCAGTATTTCATGTACACATGCAATAGTTCTTTAACTTGTAATGCAGATTAAAATCTCTTGTAACATAAAGAAGGTTAGGTTTAGTGTGCTCAACTGCAAACAACACGATTCTGTCGTATATAATTCTCCATTTATTTCCTTTTTTTTCCGTTCTTGAAATTTCATATATTAAAATGTTCTATGCACAAATTGTTAAAGGTGATTATAGTTATTACAATATGTATATGCTATATTGTTTAAAAGGAAAATATATGAATAAATAGAGGGAAAAATTATTATTATTATTATTATGATTCAAAATACTCAAATCTTCTTTAAAACATTTCTCTTAAGCTTGTCAAGTCAAGTTTTCTTATTAGAAAGAAACTAAGGAAATGTCAAACAAACAAAAAATCCTTTCTTTTCCTTTCTTTAGTTGGCATCAAGACTGGGTGGTGTGCCCAAGTTTGCACCTGATCTGGGGATGCTTCAACCTAGCAAACCAGGCGAGGTTCCTCCTCAACCAGAAACTCCGCTGGGACAAGAGGAACAGAGCCTTCCAGTAGAGGTAGGTAACATACAAATAAGGAAAGAAAAAAAAATGAAGAAAACTTTGTAATAACCTCGGCTTCTTTTCATCTTGCAACATACTTTCATCATCATCATCATCATCATCATCATCATCATCATCATCATCATCATCATCATCATCATCATCACCATCACCATCACCATCACCATCACCATCACCATCACCATCACCATCACCATCACCATCACCATCACCATCACCATCACCATCACCATCACCATCACCATCACCATCACCACCACCATCACCATCACCACCACCATCACCATCACCATCACCACCACCATCACCATCACCATCACCATCACCACCACCACCACCACCACCACCACCACCACCACCACCACCACCACCACCACCACCACCACCACCACCACCACCACCACCACCACCACCACCACCACCACCACCACCACCACCACCACCACCACCACCACCACCACCACCACCACCACCACCACCACCACCACCACCACCACCACCACCACCACCACCACCACCACCACCACCACCACCACCACCACCACCACCACCACCACCACCACCACCACCACCACCACCACCACCACCACCACCACCACCACCACCACCACCACCACCACCACCACCACCACCACCACCACCACCACCACCACCACCACCACCACCACCACCACCACCACCACCACCACCACCACCACCACCACCACCACCACCACCACCACCACCACCACCACCACCACCACCACCACCACCACCACCACCACCACCACCACCACCACCACCACCACCACCACCACCACCACCACCACCACCACCACCACCACCACCACCACCACCACCACCACCACCACCACCACCACCACCACCACCACCACCACCACCACCACCACCACCACCACCACCACCACCACCACCACCACCACCACCACCACCACCACCACCACCACCACCACCACCACCACCACCACCACCACCACCACCACCACCACCACCACCACCACCACCACCACCACCACCACCACCACCACCACCACCACCACCACCACCACCACCACCACCACCACCACCACCACCACCACCACCACCATCATCATCATCATCCTTCAAGCTTCTGATGTAATTCATTTTAGTGGTTTCAATGGCTGATGGAACAGATTATACAACAGAGATGTGACTGGAAACTTGAACAAGTCTAAAAGCATTCACATAAAGGCCAGCAATGCTTGAATTTGTCGAATGCTAGTTTGATCAAGGACTTCTTTTGTCTCTGATGGGAGTGATGGAGTGCTATTTTTGTAAGTTTTGGTGATTAAATTAGTGATCTTTTGGCAATTAACCAAATCTATACCATAAGCTTTCATTAACATAACTTAAGTTTAATTAATTAATTATTGGATTATGAACAGAAAAAAAAGAGTAGAAGATAACACCTCCTCCATGAGTCAACATGGCAAGTACCGATCAAAGGAAAAATTCCTTTGACCTAGCTTTACATCCCACATGAAATCATTCTAATCTGTTTGAGAAAGATATTTCATCTCAAACGCTTATAACGATCAAATAGTCTTGGATTTACTACCCCTTTAAAGTTAGGTGATGTTACTGTACCTTAAAGTGTTGTATGTGTGAAAGATCAAAATGGTACAAATGGAAAGGAAATTCAAAAGGAAATTGTATTTTGAACACTTCTGTCTGTCTTTGAATATTTGATATCAAATTGTTTACCCTTTGGGATATCTTAGTGACAGTCTGGGGAACCCTGACTGAGAAAGCCCCTTCAGTGTCTGTCATGGTAACATTAGCATGCTGTGACATTGTTGGGGGGTGGGGGGTGGGGTGGGTGGAACACTGCCTCAGAGAATAATATCACATTTGAAGCAAAGAGGCATTAAAGGGCAATGCCTCACCAAGTACTTCCCAGAAAAAAAGCAGTTACTAAAGTAGCTGTTCCGATAAGTTACTAATTGACGAAACTTTAATATCCGCTATCGTATTCAAAGTAGAATTGCAGTAGGTCCAAGTACTTAACGTTTCTATTTGATTGTCAAAATGTTTTTGCCATGACAACTGTTTTCACTAACGATTAAATTTTAATGTGCCAAAAAACGAAATCAGGTTTGATTGCATGTTCATTATTTGAAATGTAACATGAGTAGTCAAACTAATGAAACTACCTTCCTACAGGTATTAGTATCGAAAAGTAGCTGATCATTTCTGCAAAGTGGAATATTAATAGGGAAAGTATTAGCTCTACACTGGTAGCTTGTAAACAAGTAATTGAAACAAAGAAATACTCTAAATAAAAATCTCATGTTAAAACTTTGCATATATTTACTTTAGTTTCCATTAAACAAATAGTTACAGTAGAAAATTGAATACTGTTAGCTTTTTCATCTCCAACCGTTCAACCAACTTGAACATAATAAGGAAATTTACTGTACCATTAAGCCAACTGTAACTGTGATGATAAAGTCCATTCAATTTCTCCACACCCTGAGGTGACTGTTGGTATTTAAAAATGCTACATCATCGAAAATATTCCACTTTCTTCATAAATGCCATCCTCCTTTAGCTTGACAAGAACAGATTGATAGTATATATTGGTAGCCTGCAAAAGTTGAAGTATTGTTTATATATATATGTGACATTTTCATATTCTGATGATGCAATCACCTGAAGCATTCATCTGTGACATTTGCACGACAGCTAAAGTAACAGCTTGCAGCATTTTATACCGGTTTAAAGCACCAACTGTGCAATCATGTTTTTAAATATGTAACGCCTTGAAATAAGGTCTGCCAAAAAGTAGGCCTAATCCTCTAGTAAAATGAGTATTAGTCAAAGGGTTTCAAGCGGATTTTAAAACTTAGAAGTGCTCACAATAATAAGTTCCCTCCTTTTGAGTTGACTGGATACACTTTGGAAAGCCTGGAGGTGCTATCAACTTGAATGACTCCATGGCAGCCTCTCCCCCCGATCCCACCCCCCTCTCCAGCTCCTGCTGTTCATTAGTTTCAAATGAAAACAGGGTTATACAGCTCATCAAGTGAAGCAGGAAATAAATCTGCGAGAAAAAACAGTTTGAAAGCAATACTCAGTTTTATGAGGCTGCAAAAGTGGATTTCAGATTTTCAGAATGCCCTCAATTTAGATGCAATATGTTTATTCTGTAGTTCATACCTTGCAACTTTGACGTCAGGCACTTTGTTCATATGGGATGGAAGTGCTCATCATTAAAAAGAAAGAAAACATGGTCAATTTGGCCTGTGATACGGATCGGGTGCACGTTCATTAAGCCGTGTCGCACTGCTGATCAGAGATTCTGGGCTCTCCCTTTTCCTCGATAAATGAGACTGAAAATGAAGTTTACTGTAGAAACAATGAGGATTCTGTTGCAAAATCTCTGGCTTATATTGGGGAGCAAAAGGATATTAGATAACTTCACTTGGAGAAGGCTCCAACCTTAGTTCTGAGAG
Organism: Apostichopus japonicus; assembly: GCF_037975245.1. Classification (NCBI taxonomy): domain Eukaryota; kingdom Metazoa; phylum Echinodermata; class Holothuroidea; order Aspidochirotida; family Stichopodidae; genus Apostichopus; species Apostichopus japonicus. The sequence continues at coordinate 9,758,221 of NC_092568.1, forward strand.
ATGGTAACCTATCTTTTTCGACCTTTCCCGCAAAGGATTATTCAGACAGCGATAATCTGCTTCTGCTAAATAAAAATCTCATATTCACTCCAACCACTTAGTAATTAGTCCAATTATATGATATATATTTGAAAGCTGTTCAGATGTTATACACTTGCAAAAAACACATTAGGCATTAAGGCACGAATGAAGACATTTTTAATCGCCCAAAATATTCCCCCATAAAACTACTCCAAACCGCAGTTGTATATAGGGAGTGCAGTTTACCTAATTCCTTACGACTCATTGTAAACTTCTGGCACTGAGATGCAGGTTTTTTATGTTGTAGCCACTATAGAAGACAGATTGTAAACACATTATCAGATGAGGAGAGCATGCATATGCATTCTTCTTGACTCGTCATCTGATAAAACGCTCTGAATCTTGGCCGACTCGTTTTTTGCTCGTGATCTGACGACATTATCGCATGCGAACACAGTGAGGGATTGGTTCATTCAAGGTAAAAGTGCCACCACTGTGCAGTCAGGAGGTGTTTGTAATTGATTATTCCAATTGAAAGGAATCATGTTTGAAGGTACTGTAGCAACCAACACAGCATTGTGAATGTTGTTGGCATAACACATATAACATCTTCAATAATTATATCTAGTGTGATTATTCAACTCTGTCATTGACAAAAGTAAAAGTTATGTAAAAATATTCTGCTAACTTCAGTTTAAAAATGCAGTTTAGTTGCTATGAAAATGTAACAACAGGTCCTATAAGGATCAATCTCGTTGCAAGACATAATGTTGAAGATTGCAGCCAACAGCAGTATTGTAATGTTAATAACGCATACATAGTTCCTCTTTTTGAACAATTCACAGTATTCTGTCTGATAATTCAACACAGCAAGCATTCTTGGGACTACTGTAAATTCACAGAGGGTGTTTCAGAATTTTATTGCACCTTCTTCAAGATTCCCTCAAGTTTCTTTTTGTCGAAATTGGTACTGAAAGCCTAAAATAGTTAACCACTATGACAGTTTCTTCCCCACATATTCATGTATGCTAATTAGGCTAGGCTAATATTACATCTGATATGCAGGTGTGGTAGGCAGTTAATGTATTGTAGAAAGGGTTAGGGTATTCACTGTACTTTGCTCCTACTATCTTGCTGTCTCCAGTCTACTTGTTGTTTGTTAACACAGAAGCAGACTTTATCAAAGATTTAAAACATCTGTCTAAAACACACAGAACCTAGCAACAGAGGCTGTTCAAGTGTAATAAATGTGTTTAATGATGAGAGAAGCCACAAGCTGCTTGCACATACAGTAATTTACAGCCAGCACTATCCTGTAATCTCTGGTGGGGTCCAGTTAAAGGCAAGAATGTCTGCCATTTTACTGGAAACAAACCATGCTTACTATAAATGCACACATTGTTGTTGCTGCAATGTTATTACATGCGCTACACTATATCAGTTCCATTTATTTAAAAAAAAAAATTAATGTTGTTATTTCATATTTGTGTTTATATTATCTTTGTTCCTGTTTAGCGGCACAGAACCATTTCCATTTCAAGTAACATATTGGTGCTCCATTTGATAATACATTTATACTGCTTGTGTGGCCCTTGTAAGGACAAGGCAGAAGAAGGGGGAAATTGTTTAAAGTGCTCACATTAGCTTCTTCATAGCAGTTTTAAGTTTATGACTGTCACTTCCCAGAAAAAAATAATGTACTGAAAATGGTATAATGGTCCTTTGTACTGTACTGTACTATACCATACTATGTATATATTATACTATGTACTATACTATGTAGTATGTACTATATTATGTAGTATGTACTACTATAATAGGTACTACACTATGTAAGTACATGTATTATACTATGTAGTATGTACTTTAATATATGTTGTATGTATTATGAATTATACTATGTAGTATGTACTGCTATACTAGGTACTATACTATGTATTATATGATGTAGTGTGTACTATGTAGTATATATGTACTATAATATATGTAGTCTGTACTATGTATGATGCTGTCATTGCTATGTACAGTAGTGTGTCATGTTCAAAACCTGCTATACTATACAAACAGCAGTTGTATTTCTGTTTGCCCATTTTTGGGGAGCACACCTTCATTATCTACTGTATCTGAGCTACATATTTACCATCAACAACTACCAAGATCTACTCTCATTTATTTCCCAACTGTCGTCCACGTTTATATCCTGTAGACTCGTAGAGAAACTATAATCAATGCAGCCATTAAAAATTTACCTGTTTAATTTGACACAATTAATCTGACTACATACAGTACTGTCATTAAGAGACCTCTTCATCGACGTCTGGGAGTAATTTGTTCCATTTAGCTGTGTACGGTACTTTATGTGACTTTTATTGCACACAATCAATGTGAGTTGTCTGTGTGTATTAATCTCATATCTCGAGAGGTGCGCTACAGCAGTAGTATTTGTTGCTCTCTATCTCAGTTCTCTTTATTTCGTTTGCCTTTTTGCGAGGCACGAATTACTCTGATCAGTGTCATTTTGCCCTTTCTCGTTGACAACAGAGTGACGTTAATTGAACATGTGTGTCAACAAAAGCTGAAAATTTTGGTAGAACTAGGTCAAGAAAATGAGGGGGAAAGAAAGGGTCGCAAATTTATTTATGAAGTGATTGACTTCAAGAGGATACTGGGTTAGTTAGTTGTGAGGCAGTTGAGGACTTGGTGGCATTTGGTGCTTAAAATGATGTTTCATCCTTTATATGGTTTATGTAGTGTTTGTAATCAGCTAATGTACGTATTACCTTAGAGAGTTATATTCGGGTACCTGGGCATGAGATGGTGAGTCAGTTTATGGTCAAAACTTGTTGATGTAATTAATACGACAAGGTGTAAAACATTGACGTTAACTAACGTAGAAAAGCTTGCCAAATCTGCCAATTATTCCTGTGAATAAAGGGGACACATTGGAAAAAGTTGTCATGCAGTATTTGTGTTTTTTTTTCTTCAGAATTCTGCCAAATAACACTGGTCTGAGGGAGATACCTCCGAAATTAGTTAGATTTCGTGGTAAATGGAAATGGATTAAATTAAAAACATTTAACAAAGTAAATCTCACATTTTCGTAGTACTATTTGCTGACCTGGGTGTGCTTTCTTGGGAGAAGTTACAGATTCATTCAAGCATTATACAGTGTATAAACAGCCACAACATTATGACTGTAACTACAAAGTTTGAACAGATTAATTGAAGCATACATAAACAGTCCATCATTGGTCGTTAGAAAAAATTAAAATCTTCTTGCAATGCAGGCAAAGTTTTAGTGTACATAGTTAGCCTATATCTTAATGAAAGATTGCATGTCTGTTGGATTTGATGGAGCAGATAAGAACCTGTTGGTGGTGTATTGAAGGATGGTGGGGGGGGGAGAAGAGAGTGAGGGGGGGCACTTATCTCTTATTATTTTTGGATGTAACATGACAGGTATGTCACTTTGAAGGCAAAGTAAAGAAGTTTAAACAGCCTCTTATTCAAGTCTAAATTTGTGACTACATGGAGGAAAATACCTCAAAGCCATGCAACATATTAGCCATTATTACATAGAGATTAAACCAGCTCAGTGCAACATCTGATATGTTGTAGACCAGTGTAATAAGCTTTTCGATAAGAAGGCCATGATCAGTAGTGCCAAAAGCTGCCGATGAGTCAACCAAACCCAAAAGAAAAGTTAATTATCATCAACATTTGGCAGAAAGGATGTCAAATGTTGTTTACCCAAATTGGAGCAGTCTCAGTCAAAGATAAAAACCTCAAAAGAGTTTGTTCTTTTGGATAATCTTGACATCCTCCTCAAAGACTTTTGCAATGAATGTCAGATTTGAGATGGGTCTGTACTTCTTCAAGCAATCTGGGTTCGGCATTTGTTTTTTTTCAGGACTCATGCCACAACTTCTGGATGACAATATAGATCTTCTCTGTAAAGAACTTTTCATTGCATAGTAACAGTGCGGTTTGATTACATGAGGGTGTTACGAAATATATGAGGGTGCGCTAAATTACTGCATCTCCCAAACCTGTAAGAAGCACAGATGTTAGCGATAGTTAAATCTCTGCTTACTTCCCTCTCCTGCCCCGCCCCCCCTCCACCTCCCCCTCGGCTCGCTTCTTAATAAATATGTCTCCACACGATTAGTGCATTTCTTCTTCATCATGTTTAGAGCCATCTGGCATTATCTAGCATTGTTGTCACCTTTGAAAATGTCAAGGCTATTTACACATTCGTTGAGAATTGTTCCCTGGGCAGTAAATTTACTGAGATTCATATTCTCTGGACGAGTCTGTATATTTGATCAGTTAATATCTACTGGATCTGGTCTAAGTTAAATATCACCTCATAAATTTCTCACAAATTTAAAAACCTGCAAGAAATTTTACATCGACCTGAGGGCAATTTTAAATCGGTATAAGTAGTTAAGTCTCCTTGGCAACGGTGAGAAAGGAGAGGAAATAATTCTTTCTCTTTTCCTTTAACAGCTTTCCCTTTTTTAGTTTTGTTCACTCTGCCATTCTTTGAAGTACTTTTGTCGATATAATGTGTTTGGTTTAATGTGAAACTTGTGATACTTGCGCAGGTTAAAAACACACTTTAACCAAATAAGGATTTTTGTTTGCAGAATGAAACTGTCCTTGTGAAGTCGGTACAGCTACTGTACTAACATGGTTTTGATTCATTCTGATTCCACCAGGATCACAATCATACAAACGACCTTACTGTACAGTAAAAACACTGGTTCATTAGGTGGCAAGCAGAATAAACACACAATAGATCTGGTATTGTTCTTAGACATTCGTTTATGGTTTGGGGATAACTTTTATGGCATTATCTGCACTTGACATCCATACCACACAGATCAAAGCTTTGAGACGTTTGCAGCTGGACGACCAGCTTTGTATTAACAAATAGTTTAACCAAATATTAGCATACACCAATTTTTTAATTTTTTTTTTAATATGATTGAAATTACCATCTGTAGTAAGAACAACAGTCAGTCATAAATCTTGAACATAATTATTTTAGAAATGGCTATGTGGCAATCAATGAAACAGGTTCAACCTAATTTGGGTTTCTTTTCAAACCTCATCGGAAGACCCTTTCAGGCAAGAGAACCTTTAGATAAAGTGTTCCTCAATTAAAGATTGCTTAACCGTCATCTGCCAAATGGAATGCTGGGGGGTGGGGACTTGGGAGGGAGGGGGTAGGGACTTGGTTATGGAGGGGGACTTGGGTAGGGAGGGGGCTTGGGTAGGGAGGGGGTGGGGACTTGGGTAGGGAGGGGTGGGGACTTCAATAGGGAGGGGTTGGGGACTTCAATTAACCAACAACCTTCCAGATACGCTAGGGCTTAAAGCTTTAACTATACACTCTTTCATCCACTTGGCCTTAGTACATACACTAGTGCTATAGAATGATATCTAAAACTTATATAAAATAAATTTACTTTGCTCCTTGCTTACCTGTCTCCTCATAACCTTAGCACCATGTTACTAATACTATAAAATGAAAGTTATATTTAAATAGAGGGAATAAGCTACAGTTTCTTAATACCTTCTTTTAGTATTTGCATGTCCTAACCTCATGAAACTAACAACATTTGACTTCTTTTCTTAGTTTACCTTTTCTTTTTTGGCAATGTCTTCTGGGAATGATTTTCCCTTATCATTTATTTCAGATGGTGGTGGGCATTATTAATTATAGCATGAAAAAACAACCCTATCAATTGTAGCCATTTTTTTTCAAATTTTTCAAATTTAATTTTTGATTTTTACAGGCTTATAGACAAAGCAAAGTTGCTTTTGCAATCTCCTCTCTTCATATTAAATTCCCCCTCTAAAACAAAACAAAAAAATCATCCAAAACTTTGATTTTATTTTCTTTCTGATTTTTTTTATTTCCAGGAATCTGTGCCTAAAGTAGAATTTGATTGGAGCGGGAGTGGACTCATCAATCCTCTAGATGGTAGGCCCCTTTCCTTTCCGTGATCTTTTTTTTTTTATGGTTTGCTTTGAATCTCATTCATTAACAAATAAACATTTTAAAAACAACATTTCCACTTATAGCTACAGTAGGCCCGATGGGGCACTATAAAACTCTTTACTTTTTACTTGTAGGGCATCATAAAGTTCTTTAGTGTCTTAATTCGGTTGCTGTTTATCTTTAACAAATCTGGTTTGATGAAAATAAAAACTTCCCCTTTGGCATTTTACTTTGGATAAACTATCTCTCTCCTTTTCATCTTCCGTAAATTATAAAGAGGTGGAGGCCATGTAGGGTAAAAAGGCACTATCAACACTTTTGCACATTTGATTTTCTTGTCACACTGACATATATAACAACTGCAAAGGCTAACACACACACACACATTGCTAAGGATGTTTCCACTTCTGGATTTCTTTATCTATTATTTTTAGAGTGGGGCTGTAGGAAGGAGGAGAGGAGGGGGGGGAGAGTGGTGGGTAGAGGGAAGGGGTGTTGTTAAGAAACTTGGTGGTGATGGACATATTGTAATTATGGGAGCACAACATGTATAGTTTGTCTGCTGTATCACCAGCAATGACTCCTTCTATACTTTGTTAACATTTGTCCTTGATATTTGTGGCATCTCCATCAACAGTCGCATCATATTCTACTCCTCTACTCCACCATCCATCCCCTCTGCTCCTAAGAGGCAGACCCCAATCCGTAACCACTTACTGTACGTAGATACTGTCAATGAACATTTGCCGATTGGGCAGACCATCTCTGAGTTCATCAGTGTTTTGGTAGTGACCCAAGGATGCCCACAAAGTATAAAAATCAGGGCAAACCTGAAGTGTATCAGGAGAAGCAGGGAAGGAGGGGGGGGGGGGGGGGTGGGTGAAGGAGAGTGGTAATCTCCCACCCCTTTGGACTCGGACAACACATTTCTCCCATTTTGAGGATAATCATATTTTTTTCAAAGTTCGTTTGCAAGCAGTGAAAACATTCATTTGGTCATATTGTGGTTTAGTAAGTCATTCACTATGATGGAAGGGAGATTTCTTATTTGAAAAGTGCGAACAGTAAGTTTGTCATGTGGAAGACATGTTAAAGTCATGGTGAATTGACAGAGAGATGAAAATGTCAGGATGTCCTTGGGAGGGACAATCTATTACAGTTAAAACAGGACTGACTTTTTAGAAATTTTGCAGCTTTTCCAATCTGCTTAATGTTGCAACAGATTAAGTTTGCAATTAAAAGTGGCTTATTTAGTGGAAATAATCTGGTTAACCTTTGTTTAAACTATAAAGGTATTGTTAGACAAAAAATTCAGTGAGGTCAGCTCTAAGAGAAATGCTAACTTCACTTATAGCAAAAGCAGTGTTGTTTCTTTTACTGTACTGTAAAGACAAATTTGCACTTGCATACACAGGTTTGTATAACACAGTAATGGGTTTACATTTTCCTTGCTGAAAAGGTTTGTCTTATGTTCTGTCTTTTAACCCCAGATATGTATGTACTGTATGACGATTGCAGACGATCAGGTGTGGATCCAGGGGAGGGGTGAGAGGGGAGGTTCCACACCCCTCCTCCTTTCTAACCATACACAAAGAAAAAACTAGTTATTAGCACAATCTTGCATTCAGACCCCATGATAAAGACTTATTTTACAGTCTCTGCCCAAACCCCCTCCCCATACATGAGAGTAAGGACCATCCACCCAAACCTCCCCTCCCCCTCCCATCCGTGATTCCTGGATCCACCCCTGGTGATGAATCAGCGTTCACTCTTCCATTCGATCTTAATCACACCTCATCATGATCATCCTTTACAGCCAACAAGCTTAACTTGGACTTCTTTGCAACAGAAACAAAGAGTTCCACCCCCAGCTCCAAAAGTAAATCGAAAACAGGTAAACGTCAAAACGGTCACCAGTGCTGATGTGAATGGCGTAGGCATATTTTTTGTTTTTTTTGCTCTGTTTCATTTAGTTTAATAAATATGATTCCCTGCTTGATGTTTTTATTTTTTCTTTCGTTTTCTTTTTTTATGTATTTGCATGCCTTTCTTTTCCTTTTCTTGTTTGACACAAAATTTGCAGCCTAGAATGCCCATTTTTTATTGATTTTGGCAATTTCTACTCCAGATTGTTACTTACTACAGCATGATAACATCACCATCATCATCATTTTTAAATTTATCTGCTCCTCCCATGAAGCCTCTTTTGGGTAATTGTTGGTTTAAATTGTATAATATTGCTGATTTTTAATTTTTTCTTCATTTTTTTCCAATGTCTGATCTACCTGTTTTATATGATAATAATCTTTGGAACCATTTTCTCCCAAAATCACATTGATGTTTATTCAAAGAATCAGAAATGTGTCGTCTCTGATTGGCTTTCCATGGCTAATGTACAGTGGCAATCTGTTTGAGCACAGCTTACAGTAATTAAGGCATGTGGCCAGCTATGATGTTTCTCTTTTTCATATCTACTGTACAGTGTGACTCACACCAGTCAAAAACTTCAAAAAAAGAATAATGTATAGTGTTTCATAAAGAGATTTTTAATTATATGTGATGGATTTGGATATGCAGGTACCGTGTGACTTTAAGCGTGCAATTAATTATTTAATAATATGTAAGCATTTATTAGTTTCCAGTGAAGAAAGAGAGGATTATGAGTGTTAAAGGTGTATATATAGTTTTATATTTTTACATATTTTTACTTTTCTATGTGAGCATTCAGTTACCCTTTGTGGGTTTAATAAAGTTGATCTTATCTTATACTGTACACTGTAGTATTCATATGAGTGTATTATGAACAAGCTCAAACCCACATCCCTATAGTAGTTTGTATCTGGAAGATATGAATTTTTGTGATAGTTTTTGCATCTGGCAACAGCTGCTGGAAATGTCCTTGTGTTTCTTCATAACTTGGCAAACATTAAAAATCTGTATTAAACTGTATATAAACCTCACTACAGGTAAATTATTCTGTCAGGCTTTTTCCATATTTTAATAACCAGTTGAGTCGTTGTGCTGTATGAACATTTCCTAGCTAATTGTTGATCCTATGGTTTTACAAGTCTTAAGCCCATGACAGGTCACCTCAGATGTACTTGGGCATTTTTGGATCCAGTTTGCTGCTAACATGTGAATAATACAAAAAGACTTAAAACTGGCTGTTGAGAAGTTGAGAACCGAATCATTAATCACTTGCTGAATTACTGTATCATAATTTGATGGCAAAATTCTAGGAGTTTGCTGCCGAAATCCCCAAAAAAAAAGAAGGTTTTGAAAGATGCAGAAGCGTGGATAATTTATGGTGTCTTAACCATCCATTGGATGGTCTTCTCTCTGTGTGAGTCACGATCCTTAAGCAATCTCCTTCTGCATAATATGTCAAATTGAATCAGAAGTAGGCATGTTTTACTCATTACATGCTTTCATTACATGAGCTTGTATTAAACAGCTGGGAAAGAAGGGTTTAATCTTTCAGGTGGAAGGGTTTGAGATAAAGTTTTGTCCCAGTTTATTTATTCTGTTCTGCCTCTTCTTCATTAATTATGGTTTGGATTGAATCCATGGACATCCATGGATAATTTTGTGCTTGATGTACTTACAGTAGAACCGAAGTTTAGTGAGGTAAGGTAAGGAAACAAAATATGTGAGGTTAACAGGGAGATAACTAGCTGTACAAATCATCAGGTACGGTTCCAACCATTAACATGCAACAGCTGTATAGTAATTATAGTATATAGTATACATTATAACACTAAAACTGTCCCTGAAATCAATGATTACATGTGTTCACTTTGCTGTGTTTATCAAACACAATTGAAAGACAGCACTTGGTCAAATTAACTGTGGTGAATAAATTCCATACATGTGTAAATGTTATTAGTCCTCTTTGTTTCCAAAAAATACAAATAAACTTAGATCTTTATAATAACCTTAGATCTATTATGGTTTGTCAATAGTCATATAATATCAAACAGAAAACAAACTGAAAAGCAATTTTCTTTTTGTAGTTTTACTTCCTTCCTATTGGTCTATTGCAGGTTGTTCCCCCGAGGGACTTTGGAGGTTCTTTGGGTTGCCTGCATCTCCTCGTTTGCTGATAAATGTCCTTGAAGTTGCTAAATATTCCTCCTTTTTGCACCCTCCCTTATATCCTAAACTTGCCCTCTCTCCTTTGTACAACTTTTTTTTTTTGTACCAATGTCTCATTTACAAAATCGTCAGAAAATCTGTAAAGCAATCCAAAATTTGGAAAGTCTGTTGTTCATAGACTGTGTTGTGTAGTTGTGTACTAGCAATGCGATCAAGATGCAAAAACGTAAATATGAAGTACAGTGGTACTGTACTGATTATATGTGACAGTTTAAGCTGAGACCCGGTACCTGCCACTATAGTCCACCAAAAATTGTACCATGGAATTAATATATTAAGCATAAGGTTACATGTATGAAGTTAAACAAAAACAATACATTAACTTTGTGGGACACCAAAAAATTGTTGTAATGAATTTAAATGTTAGGAACCTGTTAGATAAAGGTCATCTGTAAGGAATAATTTAGTGTTTAAAGTACTCTTTTAGCATTTTTTTGAAGGCTGAAGTTTTTCTCTCATAGAATACTATAGTTCCTGTATAGAAAACTGCTATATATATCTTTACATCAGGATAGCAACTTGACCATTTTGTATAGAATTTTGCTAGGTCGATACTTGATAAATTATTCCATGATTTGAGATCAACAGAAGTCAAATTTAGGAAACCATACAGTACATTAAAATCCTAAAATGAACTTGATATTATAGTTCATCTGTAGGTCTGCTTAATTGCAAGGGACCTTGCTGATTTCTTGATAGTGGAGGATAGTGGCAGAACACTTAAATATCTTGTTTGGTTTTCTGGTTTGGATTTGATAAAACAGTTTATAACAACTTGCTTTAAATGACAAGCAACCAAATGGTAGATGAAAAACAACTTTTAAATACATCGTAGTGTTGAAATAGCATGCACGGTGTTGAAACACCAATACCTCCAAAACATCACAGACAACATGTTGTACAGCCTTGAGAGTGCTGCAAGTTAAAACTTAGGCAGAAAATAATTAACCTAAATCTGCCCAAAGGGAATTGTTATTGATAAAATTGACTTGAGTTTGTTTTTGCGATTGACCTGAGAAACCACGGTGACCACTTTGAAGATTCAATCTCAGGAATTTGACTCATCTAATTATTTTCGGGAGATTAAAATATTTTGTTTTATTATAATGTGATGGTGAGAGGTTTATTCTCAAATGTAAAGTGGGGAAGTACTTCAGCTGTTGAGAGGCTCTTATTCGTAGATGAAGGTGGCTGGTTATTAATACCCAACCAACCACTGCTGAAGGGTTTCCCCATAGGTGCTCATTACAAGTACTGTGTACTGAATATCTCAGGAAACATGAAGTCTATAAAGCAATATGAAGTGGTGAACCTGTTTTTAGCATTCTGATTTGAAAAACAAGCTTCGGTCTGATGCAAAAGAATTGCGGAAGTGAGGCCGTCTGTTAGCCAATAGTACAAAGCATTGGACTTAGTCTTGGATTTAAACTTTGTCTGTTTGTCATCCTTGGGACTTGAGGGAGATTTTCATGTTTCCTTTAGTTGTCTCTTTGCTTTCTTGTTTATTCATTACTTTATTTTATTTTAAATATTATTATGTTACATTCTCTTGTTTCGATGGTGGTGTATTTTTCTCATGTTTTGATGATGGTATAACACATTAACAGGTGAAGTATCAGTGAAGCTCTCCAACCACACCCAAGCTCAATAGAGGGCGCTATCTACTGTAGTTCCACAATACTCTACAATGTGCAGTCTATGACTGCAGATCATAACGGTGACATGAGTTGATCTCTGGTAGTATATACAATTTTGTTGTAAATTATTAAAGAAGAGACCCTTTTGAAACACTTCAGCGGCTGGTTTAAGTCAAACTTATTGTTTAAATTGTGCCATTCAAAACATGTCTTTCAAAGATGCAAAAGTGGAACATTATGAACAAGTCAATCATCCACTACCTCTGTATGCAAGTTCACTGTTCGTGTTCGCATACATATAAGGACCGGTATGACAGCGCCCTCTGTTGAAAGCATTGGAGAGCCCCATTGTATTTCTACTGTACATCCCCATTCAATTTGCCATGTTGTGATTTGTATCATATCTGTTCTTTGAGTCGGATTAAAAAGAGATCAGAAGGATTAACTCGGCACCCTGAACTCCCTCGGCACTATGTAAATTTCCAGATGTGATTTCTTTGACATTGATCCTTGGAGACAAAATTGCCTCTCCCAATAGGCAGTGTGACCAAGTACCTGGACACTGCATGTTTGAAACTGGAGAGGAGTAGGAATCTAAACATTGTACAATGCAGTAGAAAGAGCTGCCTCTTCACCACAACTGCATGTAAATCATTCCTCTAAATATTTAAGGGGGGCCATGGTTCTCAACCATTCCCCCAACCCCACTCCCTCCTCCTTCCTCCCATCAAATAGTGTTCCACCAAAAAGACATGATATATACTCCAGCTGCCAGCATTTAATTTTGATATTCTGCTCTTTGTCAAGTTGCTTACAGAATGTTCCACAAACCATTTTCCCTTAATTTTTTGTTCTTTTCTTTAACTCAAAAGAGACAATTTGAATTGATGATTTGATGATGTATTAAAAGGTTGTTTAATGATAATTGACATCTCAAAGATGGCAATTGACCGACCGTAGTTAGACGATTGCCGCAGCATGAAACCATGTAGAGAATTATTATTATTATGATATGAAACTGATCCCAATTGTTTATAAGTTATAACCCTTATTTTGCAAACTGATAATACCAGCAGACTTTGCCTTCCTTGAATCTGTTTTTGTTTTTATTCATGCATGTTTTAATCCAATCAGGTATTAATTGCATTGTTAGTTACTTGCTCCACAATACCATACCTTTCTACAAGCATGCATGTGTACAATAAGGCTGTTTTCACTTTCATAGAAGAGATGAATAACACACACAGAAATGGAAAGTGACCCCTCCCATGGGCCCCTACTAATCACCCCCCCCCCCCTCAAGAGCAAACTGACATGAATATTAAAACTGTTTTTTGTCAGTGACAAGTGATTAAAAAATGTAAAATGAGAGAAGTCTTGATTGGAAAGAAGAAAATGAGAGAATAAGCCCAAACAGAAGTGAGTGAAAAGAAGTAAAACAGTTTTCGCACAAAAGTAAAAAAAAAAAAAACTGTGCAGAAAATTTGTTGCCTGAAAACTATGAATTTTGAATAAGGAAGGAAGAAAATGAAAGATAATTTGTTCTTCAACTCTTTTATGCTTCTTATGAATTTGCCCTGACAAAGAAAGACCGTCATGCATTGCTGGTATTAAATGGCCTCCTATCGTGACCAAAACTCTGATTTTTTTCTTCGTAGCAAAGAATTACTTTCATATTTGTTTTCCTTTTGGTTACATTTAAGGGAGATTGTCTCGTTTCTTTAGGTATGTCATTTTCTTTTTCTCGCCACATAAGAAAACTTTTGTTTTCTTTCATTTCTTCTTTTCTCCTCTCATGATTATTTTTAGTCAACTCAAAATTTCAAATTCTCTTCAATTCTTAATCGTCCTTTCTGGAGTTTCAATTATTTTTGGATTTTCGCAAACATTCCCAACCTATAATTACAAAGAATTCCAGGTAAAATTGGAAAATCAAAACTAACATCTAGGAATATGATAAGAAAAAATGTTACGCAGCTACTTTTGGTGATCTGTGCCTCTGTATTAAATTCATACTGATTAATATAATGTTTTTTCGAGAAAAAAATTGTTTTTTTAATAGATTTTCTCTTATAGTTCAAAAAGTTCCCCAAAAGGAGAACCCAATGTGTCTCGGTTTAATTTTTTTTTTCTTCTTTGGAAAGATGGTGGTGGAAAATTCAGAAATTGACATTCAATTTGCCTTATTTTATTGATTTATTATGATTATTATTTTTTCTGCAGTCATTCTTTAACTCAGATTACATTTATTTCTGTATAAACTTTTTGCATAATTATTTTCCTTTTTCCCTTTAAGATTGTGCTTATTGTTGTGAACCTTTTTCGCACTTTGTGTTCAGTTTGCTAAATTCTGGTGCATCGTACCAACTGCATACCATATTCTTTAAAAGAAAAAAGACCTACTTTTAAAACTTTTATGTCTGATACTTCTTTAGTCTGCCAAAATTGCAAAATTACACCAGTAGAAGATCGATAGGCATAAAGGACTGCAAATGAAACAAAAATGATTCAGTTTATTTTCCTGAATTGACCTGCACATGCTTCTTACAGTAGACAAACTAGTTTGCTCTTTAAAAAGTCTTCCTGTATATAATTTGCTAAACTAGGAAAAGCCAATAGATTGTATAATCCCCTGGTATTCAAATTGTGTTTCAGGTGACCCTCTTAAGGGTTGCCAGAAGGATCTTCAGAAGCACACCTGTTCCCCTGTAAATCCCTCCTCCTCTAAATCCCAACATCTGCACCAGGATGTTCCCCCAAGATGATCAAGGTGACAATTAAGGTCACCAAGCCAAAAAGAAGTTTAAATATTAGCTTTAGCTGGAGTACTATAAACCATATAGACCTGAGAAAAAACTCAATTAATTGTCTGTATTTTTTTCTTATTGGGACTTAAAATTATGACCGATAACTTTGTCAGGAATGTGTTTACAACATGATTACAAAGTTTATGAAGACATCTTAAACTTTTTTGAACACTTATAAAGACATAATATCATAAGTATAGCCTTAGAAAACAATGTTAATTTGAAGCCAAAAATGAAGTTTCAATCCAGGTGGCAAAAAATGAGTATTACTGCTTTAAACAATCGACTGTTGTGATATTATATTTGCAAGGAGAATGATTTATTTCCCCCTAGATCCCCACATGATGTCAGTATAAATTAGATCTTGATAAAAACAGAATATTTTACAATGTTGTTGTTACACTAGAGTATAGGATTTTGTAGTATAATATAAATATCTTTTCATAAGATAGTTTTTTGGCATATAGTACTAGCTTCATACCTTGTTTCAACTCCCTATAGCTGAGAGCATTTAATATTGGGTTTGGCTTATGAGTTACCTGCATGTTGACTTTGGTTTTCTCCATGGAGACGGTATGTTTGTAACATATGTACCCCCCTCTCCCCTCCTCCCTCCCTAAGGGATTTTCATGTCTTAGAAGAAGCTATGTAAAAGTTGTTAAAATAAACTGTTGCCTGCAATGATCACAACAGAATATGTTACTTGACTTCTTTTTCAAAGGAATGCCATCCTGCAAACCATTTTTTGTTTCGTATATTCTGGTTGGGTTTTGTTGGTTTTTTGCCGTATTTAAGCTAACCCTAATTTGGGGGTATTGGAAAGGAATAATTTTATAAATTAACATCAAGAAAACTAATACATTTTGATCAAGTTTCTGTCCCAAATATTAAGAGATTGCCCTCAATAGACATTTGTCATGTCATATTCCAACATTGAGCTAAATATGTTGTGACTTTTCATTGCTGATTTCTGTATAGTCAATGTCAATGGTTTTAATTTTGTTCTAGTCAAAACTTTATCTGAGTTCTTTTCAAACTGATGTATGTTGTATAAAACAGTCATGCTGTGACCAAATGCCATAATACAAGAGTAAGGCACTGATTACCAGCCAAGTTACTTTCACTGTTAAAATTCATCATACCTATGAAATGTCTCTTTGTTGTTAAATGTCCAGACTTGCCTCGTCTTCTGTGAAACTCCTCATCAAACATAAGTTTGATTCCAAATTCTTTGTTTTGTGTGCAGTTTTCAATACTACTCTACTACTACTTTGACTTGCAAGCCTCTATTCCTCAGCTCATTTCTCGTATTATTTTTCGTCCTCAGTTCCGAGTATTGACCCAGACATCCTCGACCTGGAAGCGCCGCCAATCCCATCCCCAGCCCTGGCCCCCTCGAAGTCGACCTTCAAACCGTTGGATGAAATCATGAAGAGTTCCTCAATCTCCATGGTACAACAGCCGTCGAAGCGAGAATCGGATCTCAGCGGTGAAGCTAATCGCGTACTCGACGGCCTTCCGGACCTCTCTTTTATGTTGACCAAAGTTCTAATGTTCCCCATCAGGTCTCCATCATCTCCCCTAGGGGAAGGGACGAAGATGGGAGGGGGACTTTTAGATTGAGGACCGCAGCCTCCTAGATTCTGTATAATTAGACTTTCAGTGGTCAGATATAGCCTACTTCTTGCTCTAAAATCATCTCATGAAAATCATGGACAATATTGATCTGGTGAAGAAGGAAGGAAGAAAAATTGAGATTTCTTGCATAGCATTTGGAAGGTTGTTGAAATTTAGAGTGAAACCAGAATCAACTTAAATAGTGAGTGTCCTAAGAGAAGGTTACCAGAGTC
The DNA here is from genome assembly GCF_037975245.1 of Apostichopus japonicus. NCBI lineage: Eukaryota > Metazoa > Echinodermata > Holothuroidea > Aspidochirotida > Stichopodidae > Apostichopus > Apostichopus japonicus. Next base: position 9,774,701 of record NC_092568.1, read on the forward strand.
AGCTTAAATAGTGAGTGTCCTAAGAGAAGGTTACCAGAGTCAGCTTAAATAGTGAGTGTCCTAAGAGAAGGTTACCAGAGTCAGCTTAAATAGTGAGTGTCCTAAGAGAAGGTTACCAGAGTCAGCTTAAATAGTGAGTGTCCTAAGAGAGGGTTTATCTCCTGGTTTAATAAGAGACATTAATGAAAGGGACTACTCATTGACATGGAAAAAAACAATTGTGTAGATATGCTGAAATATGCACAAAGTTTGCAAAATATATATAACACAACTTTTCAACATTTCTATGAGAGTTTTGGCAATGTCTATTACTTTGAGGAATTGCATCATTAACAATCATAATCTATGTGTTCTCAAGTTTCCATGTTGACATAAAATGAGCAAGGCAGTCTTTACTGACTTTTGGTACAATTGAAGGGATGATGTGTTTCCCACTTTGTAGTTGCATTGAATTTAATGAAGTATGTATGTTTATGTAGCACACATGATTGTAATAGTAAGAGCTTAGGAGATAACTATTGTGAATTAGGATTCATTACATCACATGGATAAACAGTATAGTATAGTAAAACCTCCTGCGTCTATTAAGCAGCTGCTTTGTCCTCTCTCCGACTGATAGTTTCGTTCAAGTGATATCATCTGAGCTGTGATTTCAACATCCGTCCAATGCATAATCGCCACCGGATACAAGATCGTATCATTTGTGTTTTTGTCAAGGTAATGTACGTAAAATTGTACGTAAAAAGTAGGCTGCTGAGGGGGAGGGGGGTGGGGGCCGCAGCGTCAGGCAGCTTACCATAGGACGTAATTTACGTGCACCGTTATTTTACACAATGGTTACTGCAGAGATAATCCCTCTCGTTGGTTTGATATTAAATTCATAATCATAATCAGTAGTTGTTTTACGACGCTTAAGCGGCCACAAATGTGGGAAAAACCCACAAGGGCTTGTGGATTACAACTTTTACTCGTTGGGTGGCTTCCAATTCAACATTTTAACTCAAATTGGAATCTTTGCAAGTTAGAAAGCCATTTCAGATGGGAAAGCCATAGATTGCTCTTGGATGAATAACCCACCTTACTATGACCCGGCCGGATATCGAACCCTGAAACTCCCGATTGCTAAGCCAATTGGTCCACAGGGAAAGATGATCAATTAATTGTGTGAAATATATAGCTCTACTCAGAAAGATGATAGTATTCATGAACTTAGTTCTGTAGATTTTAATGAATTTTTAAAGAAGATTTAAAGAGGTGGCAGGTCTTAACTTAAGCCATTCGAAAGATTTTTGTAATTAAATTTGAAATTTGGTGGTCTGGAGGAAAAGGGAATTTTTTTTTTACCCTATGAACGATAAATTTGATTTGTTTCTCAAAATTTTTGAACCATTGTATTGCTGATGCTCAAACCAAGCATGAAATTTATCTAAAAGATCTTTTTTTTTCATAGATTTTTCTTGGCATATTATGAATCAGGGTCACACCTTTGTAGTTGATACAGACATGTATTTCTGTCGTCTTGTGATGTACTTGACACTGGACTGTGTACTTAGTTTTACCGTCTTTGTCACTGTCTGAAGTGATTCAGTGTTGTACCAGGTTTAATCTTTGGAGGAAGAGACTTCTTGTACATGTTCAGAACTGTGATCCGTCCTTCGAGAGACCACAGTTTTCTTTTCTAAAATGGTTGCCAAATTTATTTAAATACTTAAAACTCAAGGTTGTCAGGAATATGTTTGTAAGCTTGTCACCCGTTTGAACGGAACTGAAGAAACTGCAAACGGTTGTGTCTGCCATGAAACGTTATTCCAAGAATTGTCGTTCCAGGTACAAAATAACCAGTTTTCGTTCAAATATTTTAGGGCTATTTGTAGGGATGTACAGATTATGTGAAGATATATAATTTTGGCTAAAATCTAACTGTTAATTGACCTTCTTTTTAAACTTGTGATGTCATACTGTGCAAAAATATGTGAAAACCCCTGATCTCTTTATAGCTCAGTGTTACATATGGAGAGCATTGGAAGTCATATAGAAATGCTTGTTTTCTATTGGCTAGACTATAGATAAAAGCTTGTTTTCTATTGGCTAGACAAGATAGATAGAAATGCTTGTTTTCTATTGGCTAGACTATAGATAGAAATGCTTGTTTTCTATTTTCAGTCTATAGATAGAAATACTTGTTTTCTATTGGCTAGACTATATATAGAAATGCTTGTTTTCTATTTTCAGTCTATAGATAGAAATTCTTGTTTTCTATTGGCTAGACTATAAAATGCTTGTTTTCCATTGGCTAGATTGCTAAAATCCTCAACTGTCAGCCAAACAATTTGGCAATGCCTTAAAAGTAAGATTTCCTCTCATCAATTTAATTTGAAATAATCAGTCAAGATTTCAAAGGTCAAATTGTCAGAGATATATTCAGAGTAAAACTTAAGTTTGAAAGCGGTGTGAACATGAAGACTTAAAAAATCATCAGTATTGGCTCCAAATGTGAGGACGTTTAAAATTGCATTTTTCAAAAGTACTTTTCTAGAGACTCTGATCCTCCATATTATTCATCACCATTAAAGATTATCAAAATCAGACAATCGAATAACTCATCGTTAATAACTGCTTTTAGAGGGGCAGTAAAATGCTTGTTGAAATTTTGAACACGGGTGACCGCAATCTGACTTTTCCTAGCATATTTGGGGACGATACTGATGACCTTTCCAAGTAAGCAGATGTCACTTGTGGGTTAAAAAAAAAATGTTTTATAAACAGGTGAAGTAAGTTTCTTGTCTTCTATATCAGTCATAGAAAAATGGATTTTTCATGATACTTTGAAATGCTATGTCAGCTTTTAATACAGATAAGGTAGTCAGGGTAAAGTCGTTAGTCATACAGTCCTTTATTTAAAGCGCCGCCTTTTATTTTCTTCCGTCAACTAGATGTGTGGAGCCATACTCATTTGTAAATCACATTTTAACACTCTTATCAGCTATTCAGTATTCAATTTAAATTTGTATATACAGAAATATTAAAATATATTAGTTGGATAATCTCTTCAATACTTGTTTTTGATGCATCATCATCATCATCATCATCTCCAAAAAGAAAAAAGAATAAAAACAAAGACAATGCAAAAGAGTAGAGCATTTCTATGGCATTTTGTTTGGGCAGTATCAAAGTTAGGGGAAGGGGGCAGGGGGAGGGGGGAGATGCAAAGGGTAAGAGAGGGCCGAGTATTTGCAATTTTGCTTGACCTTCTCAATATCTCATAATTTATATACATATATGCAAATGTAAGATGTCATAAAACTAATAATGTAGTGATTGCAATGGATTTTGATTGTCTCCGCCCCCCCCCCCCCCCAGCAAGGGAATGGTTAATATTGATCACATCACTTTAAGGCTGGGTATTAAACTCAGTTGACAGACTGCAGGGCTTGTAGTCCAAGGTTAAGATTTCAACCTTTTCTAGTCAATAATCTCTTTACTGTTTCAAAAACTTTGTCATTTCAAACATCATTTAAAAAGATTACAGTGGATGCTTTGTGAGAAGCACCTGACTGGAGAGAGTGAATTTATTTGCTTTATTCCTTTACAAATACTTTGCCTTTACTCTTCACAGACGTATGTATGGACGTAAACTTTTTATAGGGTGACTATTTTGTTTTTGTTGAAGTATCGGATCATCTGCACAAAGGTCAATTTTTAGCAAGCTAAACAGTCTCCAAAAGTACCGTCCCAGTAGGTTCTAACATGAAGGATGGCCAAATCGAGATGTTCTCGTAAAATCAAATCCGGCAGAATGCTATCACAGCATTGGAAAGATAGACTGGTACTAGCAGTGGCATACAAATAAGCTAGAAAGATCAATAATGGTCACTCGTGTTTCAATCACTCAAAGAAGCATCTGTTGCCACTTGCCACTCTGTGAGAAGTGATCATCTTAAAGTTAGTCGCCTCCTCCTCTGCAATGTCTGGAAATAATTTGGAGGGTCCCAATCTCAAGGAAAGAAATTTGTCAAAGGTTCTAACAATGTATAGCACACATGACCTGAAAAGATTCACCAGTAGTGAAAACTTGTTTTCTCTCCTAAGAGTACCTTTGAAGAAGATCAAATGGAAGGATTGTAAATTTGTTTTGATTTCCCTTATACACATCTGATTGGCCTTTATAGTATAAAATATTTTCTAGAAGGAGTTATGGTTACAAATGACAGACTATACAGAGGGGCAGATGGGGGGCAGAGGGGGAATTGGGAAAGGGGTGGGGGGTATGAGAGTTCTTAGATTGTTGTTCATTCCAGGTATGGTAAGATCTTACCTTGTATAATGTAATATAAAATTGTAGTATGTATCCATGTAACATGCAACAACTACAAAGAGAAGAAAAAGCATACGAGTTGTTGCAATATTGTTTTGCTTTAGTGTATATTGGGAATGGGTCGTGTTTGATTTCATCAAAGTGAGATGAATGAATGGTAATAGTTGATGTTATGTAGAGAGAAGGAGTGTTACGTTTTCTGTATATTTATGAGATAAAAGTACATAGTTGTCTGCCAGAGTGTAGCGATATCAGAGAGAAAAATCAGCTAGGAACATAAATACCGTATGAATGAATCGTAGAAGCAAAAATTTTACTTAATTAGAAAACCAGCGGTAAGTTACTGTGAAAGGAACAGGTGCAATGATTGACAGTATAATCATGTTTAATGTAAGATACAGCTGCAAAATTTAATATCTCAAAAATATAATGAAAATAATAGAAAATTAACATTTGTCATCCCTTGTCCTCTCTTGCATGTTTTACTTTGCGTCGTTATCGGTCTCAGTTGTCCAAATGAAAGGTTTGTCTATGATTTGGAAGTTTTCATCCCCAGTATGGACGTGTGAGAGGTCCTAGTAAGGACCCAAGGTGCTATAGAGCTTTACTTTGGTAGTGTTACCAGTCATTACTTCATTTTGCAGTAAGGGTCATTCCAAGCGATCACCCTGACTGTTGTTGTTAAGTGGAACACTTTACACACTTTTTGGAGTGACTTCACTTTTCATATTTTGAGACTCAAGCCACGACTTTCTACAGCGCTGCTATTCAAAACCACAGAGAAATTTTCCAGCGAAAACGGGTATACATTCTGGTGGAGAAAGTGATAGGAAATATAAAGACTAAATATCAGACCTGAACAGCATGTGGACCTGTTATAGAATGGCACCTGTTACAGAATGGCACCTGCGAATTGATCAGTGTATTGTATTGAGAGGGATTTGACATTATGAAGAAATGTTTGGGTAACCTAAATTGAAGTACACATAATTAAGGGCCATCCGTTACTATAGAAACCCGTTTATCATAAACAAATAAGCAAGAACATTAACATTGCTTAATATTTGGGTTGTTTTTAGTCTCTCAAAAAGTTAAGATTTAACTTAAGATTTAATTTAAGTTATTACAGCAGCTTCTTGAAAGTTAAATTTGTTTACATAATATTCAACTTGTAGTGTGATATCAGTGCAGTTAGTAATATTTTGACAGACTTGTCAATTAATTTGTAATAAAAACATGACTTTGGTATAATTTAATACAATTGTACACAGTATATTTTTGGCAAGCATGGGTTATAATTTATTAGTTTTTTTTTAATATGCAATCAATACATTAAATAGATGTTTTACCCATGTTTTACCACAGATCATCATTTCTACAAATCTCTCACAGAATAGAAACTAACCCTTTCAAAATTCATTTCTGATATAACCCATAATGATCACAACACAAATGTGTGAGATCAACTGAATTCAAATTGAGATCAGCAGGGTCTGAAAATCATGAGAAATTTCGTACCCTTCAAATAATTAGTTTTATTTAAGTTAAGTAAGATATCAGGAGTGCAAAACAGTTCCCATTGAAGCCTTCACCCCCCCCCCCCCCCATTCAAAAAGCGTTACACAGAAACCTCAAATCGTTAATTTGAAATGGACAAGTTTGTTCATTCTGATTTAGCTTGACGCTGGTCCAAAGAGTGACCAATTACAATTATTTGGAGGACAATGTTTTTCACAGCTTCTACCCAACCTAGCCTTCCCACCCCTTGCTTTCCCAAGTTCCCCCACCTTGAAAACATAACTAAAAGGAAAGATCAGTTGTAGAATATTTCAGAGTATCACAGACTCTTTGTACATTAATCAATAACAGTTCAACTTTTGTTTTCAAGGTCACTTCTACAGGCAAGAATTTCAAAATTTTAACAATGACCTATCATGAAACATGTACCTCACATGATTCTTATTTATTAAAAGTGAATACGGTTTTGAAATAGTAGCCAAATGCTACAGTACGTCTTTGAGAAATTTGAAAGCACCTTTGGAAGACTTCTGTTAAATGATGTATTTGATTGATACATTTACCATAATTTGTTTAAAATTTAAAAAAAATTATCTATGGAAACCTCGGTAAACAATACATTCCCTACTTTACTCATGCAGCCACATCGAGTGATATGTTCCTTGACACAGAAGAACAATCGAATAAATTAAAACTTTTACCATGGTGGCGATATTCATCTTCTGATTCTGGTATAAATCAACCTTCAATTAAATGAATTTTTTTCTTCTAAAACAAAGGAAAAGGATTTGTTAACTTCTGTGAAGGCACAACGTGATGATTGCAATATCTGTGTGGATAATGTACTGTTTGATTCAGTACTGGATGCTTGTAGAATCATCATTTACTTAGAATTAAACTAACACCAATGGAAACCCCAGCCAGCATACCTACTCAGTACATATGTTCTCTACTTTCCTCATGCATATTCATACGTTCCTCGACACATAAGAATAATGACCACATTTGAAATTTCATTTCTTAGCCAGATTTACCTCCTGCTTGTGATTTTATACAATCAATTAACTGATATTATGTATCTCTACTTTGTGAGAAAAAAAACACAAAGGAAAACAAATAAAGTGCTGAGCATTGAGGTAGATTACATTTATGAATTTTTAATACCTGTCACCTGTCAATGGTGAAATCATGAAATTGAAGAAGATTCGTCTTGCATTGTGACATAGAAACATGAGATCTATGATTGCATTCACGCTGCTCCCAGATTCTTGGTCATCCAAAATAAAGTCGTTGCTCCGGAACAGCACAACGAAGGAGGAGGTGGCGGTGGTGTTGGGGGAGGAGGAGGAGGAGGGGGAGATTGCACCAATGTGAGAGGAGGGGTACTCTGTGATTCCATAGAAGAGACGCCGTCCTGAGATGTATTGTTCATGTTCTCATTTCCAGTGATGACATCGTCGTTTTCCATCGGCATTGCAGACGAATTGCACTCGCCGCTGCATGAATCTTCCTGGAGAGGTATAGGTGTGTTGGTCTTCATTTCCACAGCACAGTTCTCTAACATCTGTACATGAGAAGGTAAAGAAAATCAGTAAAGTTACCATTGCTGGAGAAAGATTTCCCCCTAACTTGGATTATGAATTTATTAACTTATTAAAATATTAACTTATTTATGAAGATACACAACCAGCATTTGTTGTGAAAATGTGACAACAAATTTGGCAAATTTTACTACTGAACGATTTAACAAAATTATTCATATGTTTATATTTCGCTCAACCTTGCACTTAAAACTAGCAGGGTGCTTTTAACTAGAGGTGCTTGTGTTTTCTTTTTCTGTTTTAAAGGCAGACAATGTTTTCTCTTTATGTGGATGTTCCAATCATTCCACTATAAGAATTATTCATCTGGAATAATTACTGTTTCCATTTTTATTTGAAATGCTAATTAAACTAACCTTTGTCAGGAAAACAAAAAAGAAAGAGAAAACTTTGGTAGGAACGCCGTGTGGATGCATTTTTGGAAACCAATTTTCATCAGACTTTCACCCAGACTTTGTCATATGTATATCTGTTTGTTTTATTTAAGCCTTCATACAAGACATGTTTAGATGTTTGAGGGTTTACTTTCTTTTGCATAAAATCCTCTTCCCCTTTTGGTCAAGTGATTTGCACAATTATTAAGAAGACAGACTTTTCCAGGTCCTCTGAACAAAAATGATACCACTTTACTTCAGGGTTGACAGATACACTCATAGTGCTCATCAAAAGTTTGAAACACACTTCTGATGGAATATAAGATGTTGTTTTAACTGGTAAATGCATAAAATCAGAGGACGAACTTAAACCAATATTACTATCGATGATACGTAACATGAATCATGGTACTGTACAGATAGAGAGGTCTATTATACAGTATAACACTGAGGTACCACCCTGGATATAACTCTCCCCCCTTCTGTAATAGAAGGGTACTTACTACATATAAGGGACTGTTGGGTTTGTGAGGTAGCATAAACGTAAAGTTATAATAGGCATTGTTTTCTGCTTGAGAAACACATACCAGACACATCCAAAAGTCAAATTTTAAATATGTGTTACAAGATTAATGTTCAGTTCATATTATTTTGTCTGAGAATGAAACTAAGCTGCAATGCAATCCTGACAGAAGAAGACATAAGAATAACCGGATATTAAAAGTGCAGCTTATTTCCATTATTAAAACAAATTAAAAGGCTGTATAAACTTGTAACATACTGTAGGAATATACTTTGAATCATATGAAAAGTTGACAACTTCACCTGAGCACCAAGAGTGTTGACTGGTTTACAGTAGTTGTAACCTAGATGTTCATAGAATTTTTCCTTGCCATTGGTGCAGAGGTATATGGCATCATAGCCTTGATTTCTGGCATGATCTTCGGCTAGTTTCATTAATTTCCTCCCAAGGCCCTGACCTCGTCTCTCCTTTTGGATTACAACTGCAGAAAGGCAAACGGTGGACCTTCTAAATTGCAAATTGTTGTTCATTCATGCAGGACTACATTATATCCATATCCATTTCTTTTTACCTTAAGTATTAAAGGAGAAATATACCCTAGACTTTTCTGCATAGAGACCACCGTTTTGCTCATTGCAACACAATGCTTGAAAACATTTCTTTCAACTTTAAGAAATCTATTTAATTGTCACCCATGGTATTCGCCATTTTGCTTGAATTCTGACAGTTACCGCTTGTTACGTGACTTAAGCAAGCCACATTTCGCATTTCAAAACATACATTTCCTATGTGCCGTTCACGATAACAAAGTCAAATTTTTCTTCCGAAACACTTTTCGGGCTCGGGAATTTGTGCAAAATAGAAAACATGGATGCATTTGGACTTGACCGCTATTAAATCGAGCCTGAATACACAGTCGAGCCTGAATAACTGAGGCAATGAGACCTAGAGCTTGCTAAACAGATCACATCTGTTGCTGACACTGGCAGTTACTATGATGCAAGCACTGCCAACACTAGTAACAGTTCTGAGACGGAAGGGCAAGCCTGGTGCTTTTGTATGTTCTCTTTTCTCTGGGAACCATTTTCCGTCAGGAATCAATGACATAATATCGTTTACCCTTCCATGCTTTTCCATCCCCTCTCCTGTTTACATAACCACATGCTTGGCAATCCAGCATTTTGCACCAACTTCCAAACAATCTCCGAGAGCAAGTGTACAATTCATATGCTGATAGGGGAATTGCTTAACTTATGATGTGGCTCGCTGACATCATTTTTGAAGCGCCCTTGTTACATAATTCTTGAAAATCTGCATCTGCCTAACTATTAGTTATAAAATATTGTCCACATTTGGACATAGTCATTTCCCCTTTCGTAATGCCTTTGGCTACATCAGGGTCTTCTCTTTGAAAATCCAAAATTGTGAGATTTATACTGTACAGAGAATTTTAGTCTTCCTATAGGACTAGCCTTATCCACAGTATCCTACTGAATGACACCAAAAATGAAACTATTTATGGCAATTCTCGTTCTATACAGTATACTTGTAAGTATAAAGTACTCTGTTGAGAAATATGTAACCAAAAGTCTCTGTGCCCATTTATCAACATACAGTTTAACCTTTCAACATAATACATGTGATGTTTACACAAAGAATTGGGTAGATTTGTAACAAGGTTTATTCGGTCAACTATAATACAGGTTAGGTGTGATCTTAAGATGGCTGCCTTTGTTTACATACATATGGAGGGCAGTATTTACATTTACAGTGAAAGGAGAATACAAGCTCATACATACGGTTACTATTGGTGCTTGGTGATATTATCAAAGACATTACAATACAGAAGATAATATATGCCATCACTGCATAATAACAGGGACCCCACATACCTATTCTATGTCATATACTGTAGTAATATTATACATTTGAAACTTGTCAAAAATGCCAAATTTATGTCCCTGTATCTTATCTAAATATATATTACAATACCTGTCTCAATGAGAACGCTCTTTTTCTGGGCTAAGACTTTCGCCAAGCGACAGTATCCAATTACCCGTTCTTTTCCTTCTTGGGTTTCTGTCATAACCAACGAATAAGGTAAACCAGTACAAGACTTTTCCAGGCTATGGAGTCTAGACAAGAGAAAAATATGAAAATATTCTCAAAATGAAACCACAAAGAATTTAACATGAAAACTGAGAACTTGAAATCATATCTCTAGAATGCACGTGTTCACATTCCATGGGATGGTTTACTCAGCTATGGTTGTAGGATTTTGATCTATGAAGTAGTATCCCATACATAATGAACAATGCACTGGGTATACTATAGGGCCAATGAATATCATTGCTGGCCCTATGAAAACAGTCAGATGGTCCAATATGTTGAAGACAGTAGTACATTCAGGGGAAAGGATGGGATTGTACATACCCTTTTCCCCCCCCCCCTCCCCGCCCCTTTTTGAAAATTGTTATATACACAACTGTGCCTGGAGATCTATTACAGACCTAATTTATAGCCTAGCTTTACCTCAGAATTGATCAATTTAACATCGATCTTATGATTTTCCTGGGGGTCAGGGAGCATCTGATCCCTGACCCTCCTACATGGGAGTGGGATTCAACTACCTCAGGGACACACTTTTTTCCCCCTTAACCTTGGAAATCACTAAATTTTCTGGTAAATGAAAAAGGATATCCAGGATAAAATTATGTGGGTGTCCTGTATTTAGCAGTGAAATCCTTTTACAAATTTGGATAACTTGGAAATACTTTGATTGTCTCTACATAAATTACATCTGCTTCATGAATTTTTCTGACTTTCTTCTTTGCAGTAAGATACAGTGCTTAGTTATATATAAAGAGTCTGGGCAGGACAGCCAGACAACTTGATCCACTCTCAACCCCTTACATCGAGACGTTTAACTGTAATACTGAATGATCATGCCAATGTCTCGTCAATATAGTATCAAAAGAAAAGTATTTGATCAGCAGTTAGCAACATCAAAACAATTTGCATTATCCAAAAATAATTGAAGGCTAAGTCAAACCATCTATTTTTTTATTCTCCTTCCTGTTATCTTGCCAGGTTTCAACAGACATTTCAGGAATTGTTATTATCATGACCGTTTCTTTCGAGGTAACGCTGACTTTGATTTTACCTGACTCACTGAGCACGTCACCGAAAATGCGGTCGAAATTTGTCATATTACTACTACTTCGTGGAACACATCAAGCTAGGCATACTGTACGCTTGATATTAGGCTAGGCCCATGTTCTTGTATCTCACTATACTATTATTATTAACATACCTTTACAATTTGGTAGAAAATCTTTGCGTGCTTACCTCATCGCCTTACTTCGCGGCCACTCACTATTGATGACTTCAACACATTCATCTGTCAAATCCCTTCTTTGGTGCAGAGGATGGAGTTGCACGGCCATGTTTTCTTTACATACTCAAACATGGAAAATTCAGATGGTTACGTTCACCACACCCGGTGCAGCATATATATGGTTCTTCATCGCACAGAAATTCATCATACCTTCCCCTTTGATCAGGTGGTTACTCATGTGATGTATTAATTAGTTTGACGTCACTAATAAAGCGCCTCATGTAAACCGCGCATTTGCGAACTACAGAACAGCCCGAAAGGCTGCAAACGCAAGGCAGTCAGGGCAAAACCCCGTGACGTGAAAATAGTGAAAGAAATGTTTACAAAGAAATCGAAACACGCTCCCAAAACAAGTCGAAATAGTAAAAGCAACAGTTGAAACAAGGAGAAAGTGAAAGTTTGGATAATTAATAAGGAGAATAGAATTTGAGAGAGAGTAAGTGGGAGGCACGAAGTTCGAGGGCAAAAGGCGTGACAGAGGGAGGGGATAGAGGGGGCGGCCCCATAATACCTGTTAGGTAGCCCACAAAATAATGAATCCTCTGTGGATGTCGTACTCAATTAACCAGTACGGCACTTGTGCTCCTGGAAATTATGCAAGCCCCAGATGGTTACTTCAAATTGGCGCACTTTAAGAGTTTTCAAATGTGGGTGGGAAGGGAACGTTCTCCCGGGCCACTCCCATCCCCCGAGTCGTAGGTTTGGATTCGAATGACATTACGATCATTTAGAAGAGGGAAATTATAAAGCCACAGCCTAAGTCGATTTATCATTCGGAGTGATGAGTAGGCCTATAGCTGACATTAAAAACGAAAAAGACTGTAATAAAGATGAAGGATCAAACTGAACTTTCGAATTATATATATTTTTTTCAATCGCTGTATGTTCTGTAGTCATGTGCGCTTATTTCCACCTGAATTTCATAGTGGATCTAACTGAATTTAGGCTGAGATTTGCCCATGCCTGCTTGACTTGTGTTTCCCGAGTGGTGAGGCTGGAGCGGAGCCCTCAGCCAGTGCCCCCAGAAATGTGTTAGTAAAAAAAAAAAATTTATTGACGGACAATTTCAATGATATGTTTATACTGCCCCGCATTTGTTCCTCAGGGAGTTAAACAGTTCACAGCTTCTCTCCACCTAGCATTTCTAACCCAATAGTTCAATCCATTTTTATTTTGCATATAGGCCTACCTATCCTTTATAAATCAGGGGAAAGGAAGTTTGTTCTCCCAACCATCCCGTCGATAAAAATGAAACAACTGCAAGATAAACTTTGGCAGTCTCTTAGGAAAATTCTTCTGCCTATGTTTAAATACCCATTTCTTTGTCTTTCTTTTTTTGTGCCAATATAGATTTTCTCTTATGAAAGGTTTTCATATTTTTAGATAATTGTATGCAGGTCACAAAATTTCTCTGGGAAGGGAAATGAAAGCTAAGGGGATGGAAGAGGGGGGGGGGTACGTTTTTCTTAGTTAACATATTTCTAGCCCTGCTATTCAGTTCTAAACCCTGTTCTGAGAGAACTACATACTGTAGCAAACAGATAAGTCAAATGTGAGAAACTTTTCATAGGCTTGAAGCCTTGAATCTTGTCAAGAACTTAAAAAAACCTTTATTGCATTTTGATAGATATCTTACTGTAATACATTATGAAAGATAGCAACAAAGTTAAAAATCAAATATAAAATAAAATCAAGCATAGAAGACTTTCAGTCCATTCAGATATAATATTTGTTTGTGATCAGAATAAGATGATTATTACCTGATCAGCATGAGAACTGCCTGTTCAAATGGTAATATGTATTCTATTTCTTAATAATTGAGGCTAGAATTGAGTATGATTACTAAATTTTTCTGTAAGTAGTATTTGTAATCAAAAAGTGAAATTTCAGCTTCAGAGGACTGACCTTTTATACCAAAGAACCATGATTACTTATACATGAGAAAACTCGAGGCGACAACACACACGCTTATCTGGTTACAATATCAATAATATTCTTGACAAATCCATCACCATAGCAATCCAAAGATAAAAACAGAATTCAATGACTGTATGTTGCTCAGCTAATTAAAATGAGAGTTGTATTAAAACATAATTTGTTGCAACTTATGTGTATAGTTAGTCGGTTATTGAAGGCAAAGAAAAAGGTAGCTTTTGCAAAAGAGATACCATTCTGTTTCCTGTCTATACATGATGTAGCTAGCAATTTGAGTGTCTAACGATCAACCAAGTTGTTGTACAGCAGGGTTGTCCAACCTTTTGTGGAGGAGGGCCACATGGAATGATTATGATGAAGGAAGGGGCCGCATGAACCCCACGCTAGATTTTTCTATTTTTTTGCCCGAAGCCCAAGACAACAAAATGTGAGCACTGCGCGTGGAGCGCACTGCTTTATTTCCCTTCCTGATAAAACAGATGAATAAAGTCCAGCCGCCCCCCCCCCCCCTCCGCTGAGAGAGTGTCACACAAACTGACCTGTATGCCGTTTTTTGGACCCAGAAGGTTCGAATGATTGATTATATAGCTTCAAATTTTTATCAATAAATCTGCTCACTAACATTTCGCACCGTAGAGCATCTCTGGCGGGCCGGGCGCAACCCTGCGGCGGGCCGGACTGTGGCCCGCGGGCCGTAGGTTGGACAACCCTGTTGTACAGTCACTGCGCAGCAAACTGTGCTTGTTGAGAAATTAATCACGAAGAATCTAGCAATATCAGTGTCTTACAATTGGCATGAAATGCAGCCATTTATGGTCACCATGCAGCCAATTGCCAGCTGAGAAAGTCATGTGGCTTGTAGCTGTATAACAGGTCAAGTTGGGTATAAATCAGATAACAATTTAAGCATATTTATGAGCTCATACTCCAATCACTTGGAATATGAAGAAAAGAAAAAGAAAAGGAGTATTTCCCTTTAACAGAAAAGGATTGTATTTTAACACCGATTACTAATCCATTTTGATATCCTATATGGTTTTATTTGGCAGAAAATTGAATAACAGCATATTCCCCTGATACCATCCATTCTGGATTCCTTGCTTCTATTTTTGTGTCGACCCCTTTCTGTAACCCCACAACTACATCGGCTTTGAGTGTTCTTAAAGCACAGTGGGGTGCCGGATTAAACCCGCCTAACGCCCTCTCATAAGGTTCCGTGTGACTCCACTCTCTGTCACCGACAAGTTTCCGGTAATTGAGGTCTCCCTTCAAGAAGATTAAGTCGGAATGAGTGAGTTCTTGATACAAATCTGGGCTGACTGATTTCATCTCGCTAAAGTCATGACAGGTCGTCCAGAAGGGGTGATCGTGCACAATCCATCTGCCATTTTTCAAGTAATCTCGCCACTTGTTGCCAAAGGACGAGAGCAGTTTATCTTCCGAATCGGACAGCTGTTTTAGAGTCCAGTGGAAGTCGGACGCGGTTACGTCCGAGACGAACCAAGGCATGGCTTTATAATGAAGATGAACGGATGTGACCAGACTGGTGGACATCATGAAATCTGCTAGACATAGATCCGTGAAGAGTTCAAAGCCGGCGTTGTCTAGAATGATATCCAACCTCAGTGGTTTGTTGCTGTGTGATTGTAAAAGCTGCATTGGCCAAAAAAAAGTGAACAAATGAATGAACGAACGAACGAATGAACAAATAAATAAAACAGAAAGGAAAGGGTCCAAAGAGACAAGCTAAATGTGAAAAAGTAAAAGTTAAAACATTAAATTTTAGTTCCTGTCCAAATTTCCATTATTTACAAATCATGTTTTTTTTTACCTTAAAGAACGATGGGAGGGGGGGGGAACCCTTTAAACTTTCAAAAATGCCATGCTAAATATCTCAATTGTAGATATGGTGACAATTCAGAAATTATAAATAATCAGTAACATTTTGTGATCAAATTGAACTGACCTTCCAAACCTGTTCCACATGATTTACCAGAATGTACGGCCTCAATCGTTGCAGAGGTTCAACGGGACTTATCTTCTGAGAATTTTCAACTCCAGCAGAAATAGATAAATCACACTTATTCCCCCATAGAGAAATCTGAAAATAAACATAAGAATAAAAAAAATTACACCTCAGATGAAAATTAAAACCAAACTCATGGCATATTTTATCTCTGCTAGTATACAGTAACCTCGACCAACGAAATCCTTTTCGTATATACGATTTCGATAGCTTTGAAGAGCAAACAACTGTGGTGTTCCTCTGACAGCTTAAATCAATGAGATAATCATCTATTAGATATTAAATTGTACCTTTTATTTTAAAAGTAACGGGGGGAAATCATGTTTTAACACAACAGAGTAGCTGACCCTTTCTAACTAGTTGTTCATTCCTACAAGTACAAGAAAACAAATAAGGTTCTGTAGTGCGCCAGAGGCAGATTACATGTCAAAAAGATACATTCATATTCATGAGCTCTAAGCTACATAATAAATCTTCAATAAAGCTAACTTTACATAAAACTATTGGTTTACTTGTAGAAGGAGGCTTGAAAAACAAGTTTAACAGACTGCTGGGATGTGAAGTCAAGAGGCTCAGAAGCCTGGGAAGAGGCAAATACTTTTTATGAGAAATTGATCCAGTTAAAATGTTGTGTAAAAGTAAGTTGGCCTGATGTTTCGATCCTAGCAGGATCTTCTTCAAAGGCTAAATGACATGTAACAGTATAACAGAAGGGACAGTTAAAAAGTTTTCAGATTCTGAGAAATATGAGACAATTGAGAATGATTGTTTATGATGATGAATCTTGTCAGAGAGACCATTTTCGGTATGTCATAGCATATTTCACTGATGTTTGGCTGGTAATATTGGAAAGTTTGTTCACCTGTATAACCTCGGAGAAAGATTCAAAGTTGGCGGCTCCCTTTTTCAGAGTTTCTTGTAAGTGAAGCGAGAGCGTAATCAAGGCGTCTCTGGACGTCTCCAATGCCTGTTCCTTTTGATTTCGAAAAGGATCAAAGTCCCTCAGGTGTTGACTAAAGAGAAAGAAATCAAAAGATGATATGATTTTGTTTCAGTTTAGACTATATTTTGACAGATTGCCCATTCAGTACAAATTATGTCGACAATACTGCAAACTGTACATGATTGAACAAACAAACAATGACAACATGTTCCCTTATCTCTGTCTGGTATATGGTTCAGTCCAATTTTGTCTTCTGATTTTAATTGAGAAAACCTTAGGAGTTATATAGACACTTTCAACGTTTTCTCGTTTTGGTAACTTTGTCTTGTTATCCTACACATTGTAACATTTTTTAGTATTTCATGTTTTTTAGTAAAGTTGCATCGATTTACCAGTGTGCACTACCGGTATTGGCCAATAGTGACGACATAGGTCTAATATTGGTATCGGAAAAATTTGCATTCGAAATTTAAATACCAATAATTTTGGTCAAAAATATTTCATATCTTTTGTGACCTAAAACTTCATATTTGCAACGTCTTTTTCTGTAAATATCGGGATCGACGGATATTAGGATCTAAGTTATCGGATATCGGTGAAATCTGATATATGCGATTATCTGTGCGGCACTCTTTTTGAATGACAGGTTTCCTAAAGATCTGACATTGAGTAGGTATATGGATAGTTTCAGTGTGCTAGCTGCCAAACACGAAATATGCAATTTGTCAAATTGATCACATCACTAGATCTACAAGAATTAAAAAAAAAGTAAATTAAAAATGTGGATGTTATAACAATTACCTCTTTCTGATTCCCTCATTTACGCTTCTGTACATGTAACACTCAACGTATAGCCAAGAGGCTGTGAAAGCACTAGGAGGAACTCCATCTCTGGTTTCTGTCTCTTCTCTCAACACTTTGTTCCACATTTCCTCGTCATCTCTACCGTCTCCAATCTCCTCCAACGGCTTATCCGTCTGGAGACAGTTCCTGAGCTTGGAGAGATGACCAGCCAGTGCTTTACAATCATTGGCTCCTTCCTGTGAACAAGAGATTAGTAAAAAATAATACTGAAGTTCTTCAAGGAAAGAAAAGAGAAGCGGCGAGGTGAGGCGAGGCGAGGCGAGGCGAGGCGAGGAGAGGAGAGGAGAGGAGAGGAGAGGAGAGGAGAGGAGAGGAGAGGAGAGGAGAGGAGAGGAGAGGAGAGGAGAGGAGAGGAGAGGAGAGGAGAGGAGAGGAGAGGAGAGGAGAGGAGAGGAGAGGAGAGGAGAGGAGAGGAGAGGAGAGGAGAGGAGAGGAGAGGAGAGGAGAGGAGAGGAGAGGAGAGGAGAGGAGAGGAGAGGAGAGGAGAGGAGAGAATTGGCAAAATACAAATATTCTGTCTTGAGCAGATTGCCAGGAGAGGATAACAGGCATAGTGAACTGTAAATTATGAGTAATTGAAATGTTTAGTTGCTTTCTAGTGATGGGATACATGCCATTGTGTTTGGGTTTGAGAACCTCATTAGAACCTCATTAGAAACATGGAATAAACCAGGTGTCAGATTTTGTCTCATTGGCATTCCTTATATAAAGTAATCACAGCAAGAGTACTCAGAAAAACTATTCCAAAAAAAAGAAGAAGCAAAATTGCACTGTTATTTTAGTACTGGTATTTTCAGGCATGATATGAATTCACATATCTAACATCAGGTGAGCTACAGTTTGTTTATCTACTCATTATTTTGCAGATTTTGATATCAGAAGAAACAGAAACAGAATTGAATAAATCGAGTATTGTACCTATGTATTTGTAAAGTTCAGCAGTATTGAAAGTTCAGCAGAAACAGATTGAAAATATGATTAATGATAAATCTCTCCATAACGAGCAAAATCTGATTATCTAACTATCCTCTGTACTCTTCAACACCTACAAAGTGAAAGTTTATAACTAACCTAGTAGTGAGTTCACCGACTACAAACAGAAATAAGTACTGTGTCCATGAAGTTCAGTAGCAGCAAACTACAATTACACTCCCTAAACTCTGCACAAAGTTCATCAGTTACAAACTTGAATGTTTATAATGTTCTAACCTCTCCATAAAGTTCAGCAGCTTTCAGTCTGTACTGGTAGGTTGTATCAATAACTTTTGTAAGAATGGTAGGTAAACGGTCAGCGATTGTCTTGAAGGCAAATGTCCTGAGAGAAAAAAAGGAAAGAAGATCTGTTTGGAAATGGTTTGAAATTTGAAGACTGCAGGATATTGTTAGATTTAATATCATCGACAAATCAGGAATGAAAATCTCATCTTATGTTTCTTGACATGTGTACAAGGTATCAAACTGCATCGCTAATGAGATGGCCTTGTAATTTTTATTTGACTCAGCCTTGGCATGAAGAATGTACCAATTCAAATATGCTTTAATCAGTCTGAGAATCTGGAATTACAAATAAAATTTTTTAAAAATTTGAGCTTTTGGAAGGCCGCTCATTTCAACAGCTATAAGTTTCATAGTACATAGGTGACTGCGCACAGAGGGGGCAGACGAGGGTTTAGTCTGCGGAGAAGGACCAAACTTGACGAGCAGTGGGTTGTTGTATTATTTCAGTGAATCATCACATCTTTACTTCAACAGTAATTTAGTCCTGAATTGAGGAAAATCAGAAGGCAGGAAATAAAACAAACTATCAAATCACCAAGAACTGCGCTAACTTGGGGAATAGTATCGTACATAGTATATCAAACGAGGCTTCATCCACATTTACTGTACTGCAAAATATGTGTGGTCCGTTGCGATGCTGTGGGTAAGATATAAGGATGCGTAGAAGAGACATCAGTATATTGACCTAATAGTAATAATAATAACGATAATAATAATCATGATGACTATGATGATGCACCATGAATTCATGATTACCTTGATGACTTTTTTATTAATTCTGGAATGACCCAATCGGAGCGCAGCAGCCCCCCCCCCCCTCCCATGCAGCTTTGAGGTATTTACATAATTGTGGGCATGACAATGAAGCATTCCATTATCTTCAAATGGCATTTGATGCTCTCTAAACAGACCACAAAAATCACAATTTGTTTTATGGTAACTTTTATGGTAGACTAGCAGCCAGTCGATTAGATGATAAATGGGGCTGTGGGTGGGAAGGATGGATGATGATAGTAGGGGTTGCATGGGATTTTGAAACAATAATTCCACCCAAACTGTCCTACAGAAAGTAATATTGAGACAACAATACCTAGGATTTTTAAAACATTTTAGTAATGTTTTACTTCATTTTACATTGCAAAAGTTATCTATTATATCAAATTTCCCTAATTTCTCTCGCCTCCTATCCTTTCAAATGCTGCCCATACAACAGCGAAGTTGACCAATCAGCGTACAATACTTCATCTCAGCAGATTAAATACTCTTACTGAGTTTAGCGGGCAGAATCACACGCAAAGGGTGCGAGGGATGTTATAATGTGTAAGAGAACAAGAATTGTTCAGCCGAAAAGGGCCACTTCATAAAATAGACAAGCTTCATTTTAGAATTAAGGACATTTTTGAAAATTAGAGTAGAAAAATAGCAGAATCATAAATGCTGTTTTTATTAATCGTTGTATAAGTCTGATCCTTTTTATTTTTAGGAAGGGCACAACCCAAGATGCCCATTGGCACCAGCCGCCACTGAAAGAAGGGCACTAACATTGAGCTTTCCTCAAAACTGGGGGGGTGGGGGGTGGGGGTCACCACTTTCAGTCTCACTCCCACATGTATATGACAAACAACTCCTGATACAGAATACACAAAACCATTTTAACACTGACTACAACTTGAACTAAGGTGGATCCGGTTCAAATTCGCAAAGCAATTTTACTGGTTAAAATTTTTTCTTGACCCCATTGCTACTGGCATTTACATGTATCAGTTAAACTAATACCTTGAACAACCAATGCCTTCTGTCTTGCAAGACTCACCCTTTCTTCTTAGCTGAGAGCCTCTCTGGCATCAAGTTACTTTCCATCTCTAATCGTCAGGATGCTGCTGTTAATAACTTTTATGTATGAATGGGAAATAACAATAAAATAACCTGTCTACAAGACCCTTGTTTTTATGATGTCCAGTGAGTTCGAAAATACAGGTATTTATGTTCTCAACAATGAAGTTACTGCGATAGACCATACACTGATACAGTACTTACTGTACGCTAGGCCAAAACTTAACTAACTTGGTCTATATACTTTTCATAGTCTCATAAAGGGCTGTTATATACATGTAGTGATCCAGCTTAACGTTAGTACCAAAAGCGCGAAATTCTTATTTTTGTTGTTGAAGAATTTTAATTAAAAGAGGTAGTCTACGGTAGCCTAGACTTTAGGCTAACTGAAATACTAGTCCAGACAAAAAGACTGAACAACATTTCGCATTTAAAGCCTGCTCTCGTATTCCGTGTCCCTGCGTGCAAGGAAGTTGATGTTTTATACCCAGACAGTACCAATGTAGCATTGCGCGGTGCATAGACGTAAAGAAAAACCCAGGACCCTGCAAAGAATTGGCAATCGATTCAGTCAAAGGCAAATGGCCCGCATGCAAAGCAAAGCAAAGCAGCAAGGAAGAATGGATGATATTCCGGAGAAAGACTCTTACGACCATCCCTAAACGCAGTTAAGTTGCGCAAATTTTTTTCATTGGTATTCAATGAAGTAAAAAACATTTCTTGTTATATGCACACAGAGATTGAACACTATTTTACATCCGGCATGAGCACATATTGCTTACATAGAAGCAACTGGCCGGGACCGGGACGGGACGCGAAATTATTTTTCCCACTTCGACGCGGCCACATGGGCGTGGCTTATGAAATACGTCACAGGCCGGCAAGTTTGTGACTTCGACTTCGAGCTCTAACGTATAGCTCTTTAATAATATACTCAGCTAATATACTCAGGCCTCATATACTCAGGCCTAAGACATGACTTCATGAGATCCATGATGATGTGCGACTGCTCCTCCCAGTCAATCGGGTCTTATGGAGCTCTTGAGGTAAATTCCATCACAAAATCAAACTGTGTTTGTTTATTTGATGTGTTATGAACCTCCCGTGTCTGGAAAAGTTTGGAAAAGAACCTCCCGTGACAGCAGGGTCTGGAAAAGTTATAAATGAACCTCCCGTGGTATTGATTATTACACTTCATATTACACCAGGTAGGCCCACTGACCTTTCAATGCTAAAAACCTACAAAGATACATGTATTGTATTGTGCCCCATATTGTTTTATCCATCATTCTAAATTATTTGTTCATTTATAAATGAACCCCCTTTTAAACGGCAGTAAGGAGCCTACGTGCTTTCATCATTAGTTTACGTACGCGGCTACTGGGTATTGTTACGGACTTGAAATATTCTACCCATTTTATTAAACAGTTGTCACTTGCGTCTGTATTAACTATAACCAGGGAGCTGTTACTGTTAGAGTAGCAGCTCCCTGCTATAACTATGCCTAAATAGCAATGTCCCTCTGTACTATACTATTTATTATACTGGTACGTGTACTAGAATCCCTGACATGTAACTTAATTGAGAACTTTCAGCACCCAAACAAACACCCGAGAGATATCACTGCATAGTCTGTGACGTAGACCAATAAGCCGTAACAACGACCGATAGTCCACGCCCATTATGCTAATATGGCCGCGTCGAAGTGGGAAAAATAATTTCGCGGACGGGACGCCACATCATATTAGGCCATCTTCCATGTCCTGCTTTTCGCTTCCTTTGCTCTCATTGGGGTGAGTGGTGTGATTAAAGCTTAAAATGCGGAGAATAATCATAATATATATCAAGCATGTATACCTGATTTGAACCCTCCAATTTATCGTTATCCTTATCAAGAAAAGCAATGAAACGTGTAACTCTGGAACGCACAATACCACACACTGTTTACCGTCTATACATTCCACAAATCAGGCGCGTAGCCAAGGAGGGGGGGGGGAGGGGGAAGCCACCCCCCCCCCCTTGAGCATATTTTTTGTATGTTTTGATGATATCGCTAGTAATTTCAAAAGAGAAATGCTAAGATGCAACTTACAAGGCCTGGGAAGTGCCATTTCCAGCGATCTGGGAGGCTTTTTATTCAGCCAAAATTTTCTTGTACGCGCCTGCCACCAATCACTTCTTTAATAGGTAAAATCGTTTTTCAGATAAACGAAGTCTATAGTAAGTGAATGAGTGTTCACTAAATGTGTACAAACCTATTCTTTATTTTCTTAAAATAGAAAATATCACATATATGCAACACGTATTCATCCGCGTGGTTTCCCATGGTAACAAAATTATATTGGTAATGGTGCAATCCATTGAAACATCATGGTTCCATTTTTTTTTTAATTTATCAGCAACCATGGATAATTTATTACTTTCACACTCAAACAAAGAGAGATTTTAATGAAGAAAACGGACAAATCAATTTGTCTGGTTGGTTCACTTTTCCCCTCAAAACTTAATAACAATTTGTTGGTTGCACCGGATGAAAATTCTGTTTTCTATTTCTTGTTCATTTTATCAGCGTAATATTTGCTTTTCTTAGAGGAGCTTGAGATATCGCAGTGCTATATCCACTAGTAATTTTCCTGTGGTTTACAATTCCGACGATTTCAATTTCTCTTCAAGTGATATCTTTCATATTTATTCTTCTTTTGTTAGCCTTTGCAGCAAAGGTAAGCCTACTAACCATACATTATAACTGGCTGGCTTTGCAAAGGATGCGTATAGCGTAATTTTCGTCTATTAACATATAAGACAAGATAACGTTCTAATTTTCAATATTTTTAATATATATATATATATATATATATATATATATATATATATATATATATATATATATATATATATGTATATATATATATATAATGTGTGTGTATATATCTCTCAACTTACGAAATTCTGCGAGATGTGCAATAGCAAATTGACATGGTATTCTTTGTTTCTACACTTTATATGAAAACAACATTACATCATGTTTTCAATAATATCTCTGTTTTCTTCATCATGTTTCCTAATATCTATCATTACTAGTTACAATCCATATATCAGTAATTAAAACGTATACATATTTAAAACAAAAACTTACTGAAGGCTGCCTAAGCATATTTTAGCCTACTTTTATTGCCAGTGTGATGAAAACACGAAAGAAACTGTAAATGCATTTAACTCGGTTAAAAGTTTTGGGTTTGAAGAGAAATCTCTACAGCTGCTGTTTAAAAATTCTACTGTTCCAGAATTGTCGGAGTCTACTTAGAATAGAGTACCATTTCAGGGTTTCTTATAAGTTTTACTTTCTCATTTGCTTACTGTAACTTTCTGTTTAATATCATTATCTATATTTTGTAAATACTGCGTCTATATAAATATATAACATTGTGTTTGATTCATGCAGCCTCGTTAATACTGGCATTGTCTTAGACATTTTAGTCCCTATATATTATAGAATACCCACAGGAACATACAAACGTTCTTTTCGTCTTCAAATTTTCTCGAATTGTTCTTTTATTTGAATTTGACTAATAATAAAGATGAAGGTCCTTATATATTTGGCCCCATTAAAATTATGTGAAAATATGAAAAAGTTATACCATTCAACTTTAGATTCCGGTAATTCGATTTAGTCAGAAATCGTCTTAAATGTTGTATGATTGTGATCCTCAGTAAGACAATTATTGATCTCCTACAACCAATTAAATTGTTTAACATCGGTATCATTCTTACACCGTTATTGGGTTTCGATGTGTGCAGTGTTGTATTGCGCTGCAGTGTCTCGTTTATGTTTAGTCGACAAATCCACAGGAATAAACAAAAGAATTAATATCAAACTACATTCTATACTGTAAACTATGACATAAATCCTGCTAAGTTAGTATTACATCAAAGAAATGTGAAGCATAAAATATATACAGTATTTATTAATAATAATGTACACACACACATACAAACACGCATACAAACACACACAATACGTAAAATGACCTAACGCAGTGCTTGTGTAGGCATATTTTCAGTCATCACAATCGTTTTAAATGCCTTGATGTGGAAGCGCATAAATCAAAGTAGAGATGGTGTGCAAATAAGGAGGATTGGAGGTGACACAAAGCAGTTAAGAAATTCTGTTTTTAAATCTGGATGTTTTTCCATGCGAGCAGACGGTTCAGTATGCTTAACTTGCTCCTCTTCTAGCTCAAAGTCTAAACTGTCATGATACAGAAATGTGCATGCACCCTGACAGGCCAAGCCCTCAGATATCAACGTTGGTTGGTTGGTTCGATCCCGTCATTACTGACAGCTCGTGACGTCAACAATGGCACGCCATTTCTGACGATCCTTGGCAAGAGAATAAAGATCTTGAAGAGAACTCGATCCGACCAAAGATTTTATTTGGTCAAACCATCTGGTCCTGGGTCTACCAGGTTTTCTGCTCCCTTCAACTCGACCTCAACTCGATATCAACGTGGGGGCATGATATGTCAGTTGACAACTTCAAGCTATATATACTTTAGCGGACCCTAAACGTGATGGACTTAGTGTGTAAGATAATGGAACGATTACTTCTGGTACAACACCTACAACAGCTATAAAATAGAAAGCTCCTGATTAAACCCCTAAAAGGACTGCCAACCGTGACTGAAATAAACACCGTCGCGTTCTGACTTTACAGGGATGATAAAGGCCAGTCTCTTAACATTAGCAATTCCATTAGATTTTTTACAGTTTTTCTGATCATAAAATAGTTACAATTCTACGGTGGCTTAATAGGGACATAGGAAAGGAAATAAGTCTGCTGCTCAAATTTGGAAATTTTGACTTTTTTGCTCTACATTGGGACTTTTGTTTTTGGACCTTTTAAAGTCCAAATTTTGAAGGAATAAAAAGGCACAACATTTTGAGGTAAAAATTCAACATTGTGAGATTTGGGGCACTGTTTTTCTTTCCTATGTCCCTATTAAACCACCGTACAATGCTGACATGTTGTGCACACACAATTAAACTGCCGCATGCAACCATCACAGTAGTCTACTGCTGTACACATGTAAGTAAAGGTTTAGTAGCTACAGCGTGATAGTCTGACGTCTATCTTGTCCGTGCGCGCATGCAAACAGTGATACAAGAGCGCTCACAAGAATATCAGCACAAAATCAGAAGCGCGCGCTCCGAAATATTTGTCTGCATTGCATGCTGTACGTACAGAATACCTCCGTGCGTGTGCGTTGATCTTTATACGAGTGTTTATTATACCGTCATACACAATGGTTTGTCAATGGAAAATATTTGTTGTCATTTTGCAGGCGTTCATATCAACACGTACTGTACTGTACTGGGCAGTTCTCTCTTCATTGCAAGCAGTGTAGTCTAGACGTTGGATATATCTTGACGTCGTTCTTCGCCTTAATTTAGTTGTCCGAACGACTCCAATGACGGCCCGGTGTTGCAGAGAAGAAAAGGACGACATTTGAAGACATAGTAAACATAACGTGATTACGGTTAGTGATATTTTACATCATCTGAAGTTGTCTGTCTGTCTGCATGTATGTCTGTCTGTGAAGTTAGCCTATGCATAGTCTGCAACGTATACCTAGTCTAGGCCTAGGCCTATCAGTATATGCCTTACTGTTGACTTCAGTTTCATGCATAACGAGAATGTTGTTACGTCATGGAAATGTACCTATTAGCAACTGAGGCATTTTGACGGCACTTAATGCTTTTTGGGATCAGTGTAGAAAAGTCTGTAGGAGAGTTAAAATATGTTCGGTCGGGATTGCGCCAGTAATATGTCGGTTACTATACTTGTAGGTGCCAGACGTGGCACGAGAAGTTGAGAGCGCCATCGATGGCCATCTTCTACCTGTCATCTATCCATTAGCGGCAGGGCTATTATTCAATGAAAACGTCGAGAAAATATACTGTGGAGAGGAGATAAAGGAATGTATGCACTGTATGCCTAAAAAGTCAATATATATAGGCCATCCGTTTCTTTTATCTTTTTTTTTTTTTTTGACTTTGCTACCTTTTACTATAAATACTCCGGACGTACCTTCTGTAATTCCACGATGTTACCATAGCAACGGAGCGTTAGATTCGAAACGGAGCTATTTATAAACAAATATATACAAGTCCCATGGAATTGTCGTGAATTTCATATTTGTTTTGGTCATAATACGTTAATTACAGAGCAAAAGCTAGATATCATAAGGTAGAAATTAGAAAGTAGAAAGTAGAAAAGTAGAAAGTCCTAGTATGTCATAACTGAATCCTCCACGCTACTACGTTTTATTCTCGGCTATGTCTGCTGTATTCGCATTATCTGCTTTGTGTACTGTCATGAATACCGCAGATTTCTTAATGCACTGAGAGCTCGTGGCATTTTTTTATGACGTTACCGTACCTGTTTGTATCACACTGTCTTTCAAACGCCTGCCTCAGTAAATCAGCATTTAAGAAATGTGAAGTTGTTCTAACAGGAGCAGAGCTGTTTCCACACTTAACGGTTTATAATATAAAGGCTAAGTAATGACACAACATTCCCGAAGAACAAATATTATCAAGCTGAACAATTCTATATATAACCTACTATAATCGCTGGGCCGGTTATTCACCTTCTACAGGACCGACGGAGAAGGGGGAGCTGAGGTGTGGATTTATCCGTCACTTTTTGTTTTGCCATATCTAAACATGTGTAATAATAACCCAGGCTGCTGTAATCATTGAAAATTCGAGTCAACGTAACAAGTATGACTGCATAGCACATTGCATTGGTATACCGACGTAAAAGCAATGCCCGGTTCCTTTTTTACGAGGAAATTGACAGCTAGCTAACCGTCATATTATCATTTTGTGTTTTGCCATAGGCCTACCCGTCTGTGGAAATGTTGGCATTTTCATTAAAACTTCTATAAAAGGTCGAAAGTTTGAGGAAAACACCGCAATCATTCAATATTTTATTTGGACCTTTCGTTATACCCTCATAAACTCTCCTACTTTATTGAGTACCACCTAATTATATCATCATCCCGAGGTTTCAAGAAAGTTGATATTTTGAGATTAAAATAGTCTGTTGAACTTTTAAAACGTTACAATTTCAAGGAATAAATCGAAATATTTGGGAGATATCAGAATTGAAATTTGTGTCATGAGTGTGTTATTTTGTCAGGTCATGATGACAAAGTTTTGCCAGGTGCAAACATGGCTAATCCTTTAGCTATTCTTCTACTTTTTTTCTTTCCATTTTTCCTTTTTTCTTTTAGGTACTGCAATAAATAATAAGTCTATAAAAATCAATGCAAATGAGAATCGGTCTGTAATATTTTGATTTGTTCAAGCTATCACCCTTGTCTGTCAAAGAACTTTTAAGTTGCTATTTCCCGGCAGGGAGGAATTAACATGTTCTTACCTTTTGAAGGTATGTCGTTCATCTCTATCACATAGATACCTGTTAATGGTTGGGTGTGCTTCTGCTACCTTAACTAAGACTCTTCTAAGAAGATAATGGTACCGCTTGGAACCACATCGTGACCGGGTTTGCGTTACTTTACCAAACAAACGTAATACAAAAACATAACTGGATCTATCCACTAACAAGTAACGAATTGTCAACGAATTTAATTGATAGTCTTCTATTTTTCTCATTTGGAACCCATGAAAGGGGCTTTCTTATATAATCGTCCCTGGTCCTACCGAGGGGATACCATTACACGGTGCTTTTGCATGGACCTTATGTTTCCTCGAAGTGGTCGAGTTTGATTTCCCAGATTGCGAAAAAAAAAATGCTTTATTTTACATCAAATTATAATAATGGATGCAAATGAGCCTTACATACGTACCTCAAGTAGGAGGATATTAACAAGGGCGTAGGAACCGGGGGGCTGGGGGGGCGCCAACCCCCCAGTGAAAAATGTGGAGGGGCGGAAGTATCATTCCGCCCCCCCCCCGCTCCGCAAGTCAGAAAACCCCTTTTTCATTTCCAAATGAGAAAAAAATCTCATTTGGAGCACCAAATTGCATCTAAGGCCTGGTGAAAATACAAAATTAAGTTTACAAAATGGAGTGGGTGTTGAAGTGTGCTATATTGCACCAAATTGCATCTGAGGCCACCTGGAAATGTAAAAAATTCCAAAGGGGAGGGGGACACCCCCTCCCCTTAGACCCCTCCCCCAGGCCGGCCATCAGTCTTCAGCCCCCCCACTCAAAAGTACCTTCCTACGCCACTGGATATTAATGTCCATGTGCTTAATGTCTTTTCGTCGTTACATAGTCATCAATTGAATGCTTGATACGTGTTACCGGAAGCCGGTTAAAACGCTAAACGTTCACTGTGCATTCTGGACTGCTCACATAGCGTAAACATCTTGTCGCACAGGTTTCAGTATTATGAAAGCAAATGCACCACTTAAATGGCATTAATCTCTATCTATTGTTATAAACTTGTTTCGAATAAAGAAGATGTGGTTCGTCAATGAGTATCGATAAAGTCAATTAGTGTGTTACGTGTTGGACATAACGGGGACTACTTGGTATTCCAGTCATGGCAGTTTTCTTCATCTATTCATTGTTCATCAGAATGTAGTCCATTGACTTGTAAAACAAATAGAATAAAGAACAAAGAATCGGATAATATTCTTCCGAGATCAAACTTGAAGACATCCCTGCAGATCATGTGTAGTATCTGTTCCCTTTCGACCTGGCGATGATGACACAATCACAGTCTCGATGCAAGGGACTGGGGTTGAAAGCGGATCAGACGTTCGGTAGTTTGGTTTTCGTGCCCAGGTTCTTACCTGGGTGACTTTTCTTTAAAAGTATCCCCGGTATTCAATCATGGGAGCATTATCGACAGATAGATTTTGCTGTAACTTGATAACTCACTTAAATAATTAAATAATGAGTAAGGCAGAATTTTAGTCTTGATATATTATAATACAAAGAAAACAAACAACTTTGAGTCCAATCATGTAGGCTGTAGCTGTTCCAGTATTTTTCAAGATATGTATCGTTAAATATACTGAATTTCTGGAATAATCGTTTAGGCTAACTAGATGGTGACGTCGGCTCCTCACTGCAGTTCTTATAGTTAATGTTAATCCGTTGTTTTTGAGGTCAACCATAATATATTCGTTAATCTTCATATAAGCAACAAAGCACACTTGGGTGGCATTTAACATCATTTGTCATATATATATATATATATATATATATATATATATATATATATATATATATAAACATGTCATTTGAAACCATATAATCTTCATTTCTCCCATTGAGTTTAGTAGTGCAACCGTAGTGTACAAAAATAAAAGGCCTAGTCAATTTAACTAGTGAACCTCAACTGTTTAAAGGTCATTCCAAAAAACAAACAATAAAAGTAATGTGCTATACAACTCTAGCTAGACCGAGAGCAGTGGTTTTAACGGTCCACGGCATATCAAAGTTAATTTTGTTCCTGAAGTTATCAAAACACAAAACGGGGTATTTGACCCATTACATAAAAATACATTCCACCTTCAGAGTGACAAGAAGAAAAAAACGGCTTTAAAAGAAAGAATTCGATGGCGCTAGTTTGAAACAGGGTGTTTTTTGATATAAAATAATGATATGGCTCTTAAAGGCATCCGTATATTCACTTTCAGGAGAATAACGCCTCATTAGGCCACGTATTCAGTGGACATGGGCTGCAAGCATGCCGGTCGCAGAGATGTCACCACCTCTGGCCAAAGGCAAGGATTCACGCACGCCACCTAGTACGCTTCTGGTCGATTTGACCGACCCTCTGCGCATCCTCCCGGGTTCTTTTGCGACAACAAGGGAGACATGGCACGGGATCCTAGGCCACAAAAAAGCACCATGCCACAACCTCAGGTATTATCGCCAGAGGCCTGTCTTGAACCCTAGCCACGATTTACACGACCGACAAGGAATGAGTCTTTCGTCACCCTCTATAGCATCGGCCACCACATCAGCTAGTAAATTAGATGGTTGAATTAATATATAAAGACTTCAGTGTGGACTGCTGAAAAGAGAAAAAGAATTTTAAATGTGTATAATCGTTGATGGAGTCGAACCCAGTTCATCAGGTTACCAGTCCACTGCTCTACCCACTGAACCATTTGACGAGTTAACTTTCTACGAGCTTAAATTGGTATTGTTGGTTGGATACGATCAATTGGTAACAGTGAACGACACTGCCTTCAACGAAATCTCTATTCATCCTGTTTTATTCTCATTAGAACAACGGATCTGAATATCTTTATTTACAAGAAGCTCACGCTTGTGTTTGTTTACATTGCAGCAAGCAGTAAGAATGTCGCTTCCTTCCAAGACGTAAATGTACAATAGGCTTATGCCCGATACTATCGATGACTTCGAAGCAAGCAGTAAAAGAAAAACGGATTCCGTGTAATCTTCTTATTCACAAACTGAGCTTGCTTAAGATTATGGTCGCAAGAGTGTTCTTGCTGTAAGTTGTCTCCCTTTACAACTATATTCAATGCAGACGATCATGAACTGGGATTAAGTCTGAAATTTCAACAAACAATACCTATTCACATATCAAGACTTTTTTGAATGAGGAAAGGGCTACATGTGATTAATCTTATATATGATTATGCTCGCAAGAGGAATTCGTCAACTACAAGACTTTGTTTAGTCCGCAAATGACTAGATGTGTTTATTGATCCTCTGAAACTGTGGTATATGTGTGTATAGCCTCCCATAGGCGTAGGAGGCGGAGGCGGGGGGCTGCAGCCCTCAGCCATTTTGTTTGGGTGAAAATTCGGGCAATATGCTGAGAATTTTTCGGGCACCTACTGAAAGAAAAATAATAAGTAATGTTTTTCAATGGTTAAACTGATATTATTATCATCATTATTATTGTAACGACTTCCCCAATAATTGTGACCAATATGGAAGGGTAATAACACGCATAGTCGTACGAGGCGCGGGGGGCTGACAGCCCCCCCCCCCCGATAAATTTCCAGAGGACAAGAAATTCGGGCAGCCTAAGAGGAGAAAAAATATATTATGCAGTAGCTTGCCCGCATCTTTTTCAAATTTTTGCCCGACAATTCCGT
Source organism: Apostichopus japonicus (assembly GCF_037975245.1). NCBI lineage: Eukaryota > Metazoa > Echinodermata > Holothuroidea > Aspidochirotida > Stichopodidae > Apostichopus > Apostichopus japonicus. The sequence goes on from NC_092568.1 coordinate 9,806,428, forward strand.
GGAGAGCGTTTAGTGTTATTTGTTTTGCTACATTAATATTACTATAGGCCAAATGATATTCTTTATTTAGCATCATCATGCCCGAATATTCCCTGTAACACCACCGATTATCGACATCTTTGGCCACAGAAAAAGCCGCAGTAATCATTTTTTTCTAACTAGTCAACTTTATACCTGTACATACCCGACATGAGTGTATATAAGAAACGTTTTTTTGTTGTTCATGGATTGTGGGGTGGGGGGGGGGTGCCTACAAGCCTAAAAGTACAGGTTTATCATATTCTTTGTTATTTTTTATATTTTTTGTGAGACAATTTTATTTCATTATTTATTTGATCCAAGACATAAAAAAAACATTACAAAAAACAAATAGGATCTGGATGAACAAAAGGAAACTAAATTTCTATAGCCCAAAGGCCTGTGCACCCAAAAACACTAACACAAAAATTAACTATACAAAATATAAATTTTTTCTTTTTCTAATTTACCAATTTTTTGGGGAAGTGTTTAAATTCTAAAATGTGGGATTATAAAATAAAGACTGTTTAGATGCAACTTGCAAGGCCTCAGAAGTGCCATTTCCGGCAATCTGAGAAGCATTTTTACAAAAAAAATTCTTCTACGCTACGCGCCAACTGATGGTGGCGCTCAACTTAGATAGTGTCACAGGAATTTTCGGGCACAAACCTTCCTGCTCCCCGAACTGAAATTGTCCAGTACGCCAATTACAACAAGGCAAATTTTTGTATGTTATTGACATGGGGGGTAATAAACGTTGCATGCCTATATGATATGCACATTAAAATGTTTATATTTTTCGGGCAAGTCGTTACAGCCCCCCCCCCCCCATCAAATTGGGCTCCTACGCCTATGCCCCCCCTCCCCACCACATGACTGTGATCCACACACATACGAATGTGTATTTAGTTTAATACAAATATTAGAATCATCTTTATAAATATCAAAATTTGATCTATTATCAGCCAACGTTGCATTTTGAAAGACTGAATGGTAATGAGGAAGGGACGGTGACGATGACGGGGTTTGGGTGTTTTTATAGCTTTATATGAGCAATGCAAGTCAACACTCTGACATGGTCGACTCTTTATAAAGCATTAGTTCAGGTTTAAGCATGAAAGGTATAAACGTAGCTAGGTAAATTGGGTAACCGTATGTAACCATGGTAACGTCCTGTATTAGGAACTGGTATTACCATTGGGTAACTCGCAAATGTATGTATGTGTGCGTGTAAGTGTGTGTGTATGTATCAATAAATCAATAAATAAATAGATTAATCAATCAATCAATCAAATGATTGATGTGTAGAGATAATCTAAAAACAATTAATTAAGTGACTTACTTGATTTCTGTCTCGCTGTGTGAAACATCAATGGGAAATTTCCCGGACAGTTCATAGCGATCTTTAGAATACTGTGGAAACCAACGACCGTCGATGAAAAGTCGCCATTTTATTTATCTAATTTTCTTGCGATCTATGCATATTTACAAACCTATAACTGACTGACTAATAGAATTACTCACTAAACCAAATCATATCTTCGGGCATGTATGTTACTGCGTAGTATTGATATAATATAAAAATTAAATCTATTTGGTTTGTCCCCCCCCCCCCCCCCAAATGTACAAATACTGTATACATTTGTATCACATTTCTTTGGTAAATCCACACAATAGATATATTAGTGAAGTTAAAATTTTGAAGGTTACCTACCATTATGACATCACAGACCAACTACTTAACTGTAATCCACTTCCTAAAGTGAGTGAAAATAGCGTAAATTCAATCAACTGTATCTCGAAGTAGCTGTGGGAAAGATTGGTCTCATCATAAACAATATATTATCTGCCACCAGAATATCCTTATAATGGCGGGATCTCTTCGTTATTTTTAACTATTTTAACTGTTGTTGCACTACGTCACTTCCTAAAGTGACGCATCGCTTAATCATGTAAACAGCTAAAATAGCGTAGATTCAATCAAATATATCTCGAGGTAGGTGTGGAAAAGATTTGTCTCATCATACACGATATATTATCTGTCACCAGAGTATCCTTATAATGGCGGGATCACCTCGTTATTTATTTTCTTTCAAAACATGACTTTCCTACTCTGGTTCTTTTTAGCAAAAGGAATTGTTTTTAACTACAAATGAGCAAATTGTCAGACCGCTGGGGTGGGGTGGGTTAGGGTGGTGTGGGGTGGGGTGGGGCGGGGTATAAATACTGCTTCAGGTTATTTAGTATATAGATTACTGACATTACTTGTAAATCTTAGAGACTCTCCGAGCCTCCTAACCAAGCGTGATGTACAAGTCGAAAACTCCTGTCTTATTTCTCTCGTTGTTCTTCTAATAATAATTACTGATTTGTGTTAAACAGAAGTTGAAATGACACGTGAAAGGTGTTCAATACATGTTGTGTAAGTAAATATAATCCGTCGGTCTTTACCCGCGTTCGGGATAATCTGTGCAAACCTTAACCAAACACACTATGTTTACTTACAAACAGCTTTTGAATTGTTGTCGATAAATGTCCTGGAGCTTGTCATACGATCACAAGAAAACAATATATTTAATTAGTTTGATTTTTCAGGAATTGCTTTAAAAATACTGAAGTAAATCTAAATGTCGAAAATTGTGAAGTTTCCCAACAATTCTTGTTGGTTTGTGATATGAAGAAGTGCTTCAGCGACGAAACGTTGAGAATAATATCAAGTTTATCGATCATTCGCTCAATAACCTAACACTCGGTGAAGAAGTCTGTAGGACGATAACCTTACTTTGATTTATTGTAAAAACTCATATGAGTAATACTTGTCGTGATTATACAAAGCAGTTTTATCTTTTTTAATGTCCATGCCTGACGTATATATGAAATTGCAGGGCCGGATAAAGGGGTTTTAAAAAGGGAGGGACAGTGGCCCTGAGGTCAGTTGAAGTCGACTTCCATGTAGGGGGATCTGAGGGTCCTCCTCCAGAAAAAAAGGTTATTTTTGACTTGAAATGGTGCATTCTATGGTGTTTAATTAAGTACACACGCAATAACTATTTTAATTTTTGTTTGATTGGGGTTGAAACATGGGAGACGGGGGCAGGGAATACACCCCACATTTCCTGTATCCGCGCCTGCCTAGAGTGACAAAAGTGTTTCACATAACCTTTTACAGCTTCAAGTGACAATGCATCGCAGGAAGACCTTTGGTGATCGCAGCTTAGAACATACTATCCCTTTCTTGTGGAACTATCTGGCCACTTGAACATGACACATTGGAATCTGCGCGATATAAGACTATGTTAATCATGAATGGCAGAGAAATAAAAGTTTGGCACGAACACAACAGTGGAGAGATTTGTGAGGGTAGGAGGAGAATGGGGTGGGGGGGGGGGGGGGTCATGTGCATCCTACATGCTTGTACAACGAAACAACACATGTACGTAATTCATCCGCCCAAATTAAGTTCTTCCGCCACGGTTTTATCCTCAAAGATTTAACCTTCTAAGGCTGGCCCATCTCTCTTTAGTTGATCCTGATCAATATAAATAGATCAAACAGATCCAGACTCATTGAAATACTTACCTTCATTTTGCTTTTGAGGGGGGTGGTGGGGAGGGGGGTTCACTGAGGGGTATTCATGGAGGGAGAACATTTATGGCAGATTATTTCATGTACCTCAAAGTATATGGGTTAGATGCAAACCACTACTACAAACGCAACTCGCTATTTTCAAATCCACCTCGAACGAATTGTTTTGACAAAATATCAGTTCATTGCTTATAACATCCATTTATGCATACATTCATATAATTATAAAACACCATGCATAGACATACAGATATTAACAACAACCAATAAAATAAATAAATCATAATAATAACAAAATAAAATAAAGTAAAATAGTGCATGCAAACAACACAGTAGTCTTCCGCTGTACACATGTAAGTAAAGGTGTAGTAGCTACAGCGTGATAGTCTGACGTCTATTTTGTCCGTGCGCGCATGCAAACAGTGATACAAGAGCGCTCACAAGAATATCAGCACAAAATCAGAAGCGCGCGCTCCGAAATATTTGTCTGCATTGCATGCTGTACGTACAGAATACCTCCGTGCGTGTGCGTTGATCTATATACGAGTGTTTATTATACCGTCATACACAATGGTTTGTCAATGGAAAATATTTGTTGTCATTTTGCAGGCGTTCATATCAACACGTACTGTACTGTACTGGGCAGTTCTCTCTCCATTGCAAGCAGTGCAGTCTAGACATTGGATATATCTTGACGTCGGTCTCCGCCTTAATTTACTTGTTCGAACGACTCCAATGACGGCCCGGGGTTGCAGAGAAGAAAAGGACGACATTCAAGGACATAGTAAACATAACGTGATTACGGTTAGTGATATTTTACATTATCTGAAGTTGTCTGTCTGCATGTATGTCTGTCTGTGAAGTTAGCCTATGCATAGTCTGCAACGTATACCTAGTCTACAGGCCTATCAGTATATGCCTTACTTTTGACTTCAGTTTTATGCATAACGAGAACAGCGTTACGTCATGGAAATGAACCTATTAGCAACTGAGGCATTATCACAGCACTTAATGCTTTCTGGGGTCAGTGTTGAAAAGCCTGTAGGAGAGTTAAAATATGTTCGGTCGGGATTGCGCCAGTAATACGTCGGTTACTACTTATAGGTGCCAGACGTGGCACGAGAAGTTGAGAGCGCCATAGATGGCCATCTTCTACCTGTCATATATCCATTAGCGGCAGGGCTATTATTCAATGAAAACGTCGAGAAAATATACTGTGGAGAGGAGATGAAGAAATGTATGCACTGTATGCCTAAAAAGTCAATATAGGCCATCCGTTCTTTTATCATTTTTGTTTCTTTTGACTTTGCTACCTTTTACTATAAATACTCCAGACGTACCTTCTGTAATACCACGATGTTACCATAGCAACGGAGCGTTAGATTAGAACGGAGCTATTTTTAGACGAAAATACAGAGCAAAAGCTAGATTAGGTAGAGATTAGATAGATTTATTCGACAATGAGTAAAGTTTACCAGTAGAAAGTCCTAGTACGGTATGTCATGATTGAATCCTCCACCCTACTAGGTTTTATTCTCGGCTACGTCTGCTGTATCCGCATTATCTACTTTGTGTACTGTCATGATTACCGTGAATTTCGATTGTTTGTAATGCACGGAGAGCTCGTGGCTATTTTTGGACGAATATACACGTCCCATGGAATTGTTGTGAATTTCATATTTGTTTTGGTCATAATACGTTAAATACAGAGCAAAAGCTAGATAATGTAGAAATTAGATAGATTTATTCGACAATGAGTGAAGTTTACCAGTAGACCATAAGCGTGTGGATCGTGAACCACGAAGGTTCAGCGTTACATGAAAACATTACTTCCATCACTGAAGCTCAAGCGTTCGAAGCATTTCCGTTTAATAGGAATGACTTTGCAGCACACTTTTCTGCACCAGTTTGACCAATTCTATATATCGCCTACTATAATCGCTGGGCCGGTTATTCACCTTCTACAGGACCGACGGAGAAGGGGGAGCTGAGTGTGGATTTATCCGTCACTTTTTGTTTTGCCATGTCTAAACATGTGTAATAATAACCCAGGCTGCTGTAATCATTGAAAATTCGAGTCAACGTAACAAGTATGACTGCATAGCACATTGGTATACCGACGTAAAAGCAATGCCCGGTTCCTTTTTCACGAGGAAATTGACAGCTAGCTAACCGTCATATTATCATTTTGTGTTTGCCATAGGCCTACCCGTCTGTGGAAATGTTGGCATTTTCATTAAAACTTCTATAAAAGGTCGAAAGTTTGAGGAAAACACCGCAATCATTCAATATTTTATTTGGACCTTTCGTTATACCCTCATAAACTCTCCTACTTTATTGAGTACCACCTAATTATATCATCATCCCGAGGTTTCAAGAAAGTTGATATTTTGAGATTAAAATAGTCTGTTGAACTTTTAAAACGTTACAATTTCAAGGAATAAATCGAAATATTTGGGAGATATCAGAATTGAAATTTGTGTCATGAGTGTGTTATTTTGTCAGGTCATGATGACAAAGTTTTGCCAGGTGCAAACATGGCTAATCCTTTAGCTATTCTTCTACTTTTTTTCTTTCCATTTTTCCTTCTTTTTTTTAGGTACTGCAATAAATAATAAGACTATAAAAATCAATGCAAATGACAATCGGTCTGTAATATTTTGATTTGTTCAAGCTATCACCTTTGTCTGTCAAAGAACTTTTAAGTTGCTATTTCCCTGCAGGGTGGAATTAACATGTTCTTGCCTTTTGGAGGTATGTCGTTCATCTCTATCACATAGACACCTGATAATGGTTGGGTGTGCTTCTGCTACCTTAACTAAGACTCTTCTAAGAAGATAATGGTACCGCTTGGAACCACATCGTGACCGGGTTTGCGTTACTTTACCAAACAAACGTAATACAAAAACATAACTGGATCTATCCACTAACAAGTAACGAATTGTCAACGAATTTAATTGATAGTCTTTTATTTTTCTCATTTGGAACCCATGAAAGGGGCTTTCTTATATAATCGTCCCTGGTCCTACCGAGGGGATATCATTACACGGTGCTTTTGCAGGGACCTTATGTTTCCTCGAAGTGGTCGAGTTTGATTTTCCAGATTGCGAAAAAATGCTTTATTTTACAGCAAATGATAATAATGGATGCTAATGAGCCTTACATACGTACCTCAAGTAGGAGGATATTAATGTCCATGTGCTTAATGTCTTTTCGTCGTTATATAGCCATCAATTGAATGCTTGATACGTGTTACCGGAAGCCGATTGAAACGCTAAACGTTCACTGTGCATTCTGGACTGCTCACATAGCGTAAACATCTTGTCGTACAGGTTTCAGTAATATGAAAGCAAATGCACTACTTGAATGGCATTAATCTTTATCTATTGTTATAAACTTGTTTCGAATAAAGAAGATGTGGTTCGTCAATGAGTATCGATAAAGTCAATTAGTGTGTTACGTGCTGGACATAACGGGGACTACTTGGTATTCCAGTCATGGCAGTTTTCTTCATCTATTCATTGTTCATCAGAATGTAGTCCATTTACTTGAAAAACAAATAGAATAAAGAACAAGGAATCGGATAATATTCTTCCGAGATCAAACTTGAAGACATCTCCGAAGATCATGTGTAGTATCTGTTCCCTTTCGAGGGGAATGGTTATACACACCTGGCGATGATGACGCAATCACAGTCTCGAAGCAAGGGACTGGGGTTGAGAGCGGATCAGACGTTCGGTAGTTTGGTTTTCGTGCCCAGGTTCTTACCTGGGTGACTTTTCTTTAAAAGTATCCCCGGTATTCAATCATGGGAGCATTATCGACAGATAGATTTTGCTGTAACTTGATAACTCACTTAAATAATTAAATATTGAGTAAGGCAGAATTTTAGTCTTGATATGTTATAATACAAAGAAAACAAACAACTTTGAGTCCAATCATGTTTCTGTAGCTGTTCCATTATTTTTCAAGATATGTATCGTTAAATTTACTGAATTGGGAATAATCGTTTAGGCTAACTGGATGTTGACGTCGGCTCCTCACTGCAGTTCTTATAGTTAATGTTAATCCGTTGTTTTTGAGGTCAACCATAATATATTCGTTAATCTTCATATAAGCAACAGAGCACACTTGGGTGGCATTTAACATCATTTGTCCTTAACAAATTTGTAGTAAATTATAAACATGTCATTTCAGACCATATAATCTTCATTTCTCCCATTGAGTTTAGTAGTGCAACCGTAGTGTACTAAACTAAATGGTCCAGTCAATTTAACTAGTGAACCTCAACTGTTTAAAGGTCATTCCAAAAAACAAACAAAAAAGTAATGTGCTATAAAACTCTAGCTAGACCGAGAGCAGTGGTTTCAACGGTCCACGGCATATCAAAGTTAATTTTGTTCCTGAAGTTATCAAAACAGAATACGGGGTATATTTTTTGGTGAATCTCAATCACTCATTTTCTGAAACTACCTACTATCCGGTATGAGAATTTGCTATAGCTGTTGCTTATAATGGGACCATATTCACACTGGTCTACTTTGGTTTTCTTGCAAATGTGATATAGATTGAAATCTATGTATATTAAAATGTTATCTTATGGTCTTGCTGGCTTGTTTGTCTCTGGCATTGCAACGAATATAATACTTGTTTATTTGTAGGTTGTGTAAATCTTTGCCAAGTTGAACATATTTATGTCAAACAATGAGCTGAATTAAGTTCCTTCAAACCCTTGTGAACCGCATGACTGTTTGAATGTTTAGCTTGGCTTACCACAAATAACCCATTACAATAAAATTCATTTCACCTTCAGAGTGACTAGAAAAAAACGGCTTTTAAGGAATTCGATGGCGCTAGTTCGAAAGAGGGCGTTTTTTAATATGAAATAATCATATGGCTTTTAAAGGCATCCGTAGATTTCTTTTTAGGAGAATAGCGCCTCATTAGGCCACGTATTCAGTGGACGGTGGCTGCAAGCATGCCGGTCGCAGAGATGTCACCACCTCTGGCCAAAGGCAAGGATTCACGCACGCCACCTAGTACGCTTCTGATCGATTTGACCGACCCTCTGCGCATCCTCCCGGGTTCTTTTGCGACAACAAGGGAGACATGGTACGGGATCCTAGGCCACAAAAAAGCACCATGCCTACAGCCAAAGGTATTATCGCCAGAGGCCTGTCTTGAACCCTAGCCACGATTTACACGACCGACAAGGAATGAGTCTTTCGTCACCCTCTATAACATCGGCCACCACATCAGCTAGTAAATTATAAGGTTGAATTAATATATCAAGACTTCAGCGTGGACTGCTGAAAGAGAAAAAAATTTTAAACGTGCATAATCATTGATGGAGTCGAACTTAGTTCATCAGGTTACCAGTCCACTGCTCTACCCACTGAACCATTTGACGACTTAACTTTCCACGAGCTTAAATTGGTATTGTTGGTTGGATACAATCAATTGGTAACAGTGAACGACACTGCCTTCAACGAAATCTCTATTCATCCTGTTTTACTCTCATTAGAACAAAGATCTGAATATCTTTAATTACAAGAAGCTCACGCTTGTCTTTGTTTACATTGCAGCAAGCGGTAAGAATGTCGCTTCCTTCCAAGATGTAAATGTACAATAGGCTTATGCCCCGATACTATCGATGACTTCGAAGCAAGCAGTAAAAGAAAAACGAATCCAAGAGTGTTCTTGCTGTAAGTTGTCTCCCTTTACAACTATATTCTATGCAGACGATCATGAACTGGGATTAAGTCTGAAATTTCAACAAACAGTACCTATTCACATATCAAGACCTTTTTGAATGAGGAAAGGACAATACTTATTAAGTCAAACACGTTAACTACATGTGACTAATCTTATTTAGGGATCTGAATGGCTGGAAATAGCACAGTTATTCGAAACCCAAAACATAATTCATAGGGGTTTGAGTTTATGCAAGTCATTTTGGGAAACACGGGATCGGTAATTCGTCAACTACAAGACTTTGTTTAGTCCGCAAATGACTAGATGTGTTTATTGATCCTCTGAAACTGCGGTATTTGCGTGTATACCTCCCCCCTCTCCCAACCACCACATGACTGTGTTCCACACACATACGAATGTGTATTTAGTTTAATACAAATATTAGAATCATCTTTATAAATATCAAATTTTGATCTATTATCAGCCAACGTTGCATTTTGAAAGACTGAATGGTAATGAGGAAGGGACGGTGACGATGACGGGGTTTGGATGTTTTATAGCTTTATATGAGCAATGCAAGTCAACACTCTGACATGGTCGACTCTTTATAAAGCATTAGTTCAGGTTTAAGCATGAAAGGTATAAACGTATAGCTAGGTAAACAGGGTAACCGTATGCAACCATGGTATCGTCCTGTATTAGGAACTGGTATTACCATTGGGTAACTCACAAATGTATGTATGTATGTGTGTGTGTGTGCGTGTATGTATGTGTGTATGTATCAATAAATAAATAGATAAATCAATCAATCAAATTGATTGATGTGTAGAGATAATCTAAAAACAATTAATTAAGTGACTTACTTGATTTCTGTCTCGCTGTGTAAAACATCAATGGGAAATTTTCCGGACAGTTCATAGCGATCTTTAGAATACTGTGGAAACCAACGACCGTCGATGAAAAGTCGCCATTTTATTTATCTAATTTTCTTGCGATCTATGCATATTTACAAACCTATACCTGATCAGTGATGACTGATAGAATTACTCTTACCACACTAAACCAAATCATATCTTCGGGCATGTATGCTACTGCGTAGTATTGCTCCCCCCACCCCCCAAATGTAAAAATACTGTATACATTTGTATCACATTTCTTTGGTAAATCCACACAATAGATATATTAGTGAAGTTAAAATTTTGAAGGTTACCTTCCATTATGACATCACAGACCAACTACTTAACTGTGATCCACTTCCTAAAGTGACCTAAAGTGAGTCAAAATAGCGTAAATTCAATCAACTATATCTCGAAGTAGCTGTGGAAATGATTGGTCTCATCATACACAATATATTATCTGCCACCAGAATATCCTTAAAATGGCGTGATCTCTTCATTATTTTTAACTATTTTAACTGTTTTCGCACTACGTCACTTCCTAAAGTGACGTAACGCTTAAACATGAGTCAAAATAGCGCAGATTCAATCAACTTTATCTCGAGGTAGGTGTGGAAAGTTTTGTCTCATCATACACAATATATTATCTGTCACCAGAGTATCCTTATAATGGCGGGAACTCTTTGTTATTTTTAACTATTTTAACTGTTTTCGCACTACGTCACTTCCTAAAGTGACGTAACGCTTAAACATGAGTCAAAACAGCGCAGATTCAATCAACTATATCTCGATGTAGGTGTGGAAAAGTTTTGTCTCATCATACACAATAAATTACCTGCCACCAGAGTATCCTTATAATGGCGGGATCTCCTTGTTATTTATTTTCTTTCAAAACGTGACTTTCCTACTCTGGTTCTTTTTAACAAAAGGAATTGTTTTTAACTACAAATGAGCAAATTGTCAGAACGCCGGGGTTAGGTGGGGTGGTGTGAGGTGGGGTGGGGTATAAATACTGCTTCAGGTTATTTAGTATATAGATTATTGACATTACTTGTAAATCTTAGAGACTCTCCGAGCCGCCTAATCAAGCGTGATGTACATGTCTTATTTCTCTCGTTGTACTTCTGATATTCATTACTTATTTGTGTTAAACATCAGTTAAAACCAACGACACTTGAACGGTGTTCAATACATGTTGTGTAAGCAAATATAATCCGTCCGACTCGGTCTTTACCCGCGTTCGGCATAATTTGTGCAAAACTTTAACTAAAATGTTTACTTACAATAAATTACATTAAATAAATTGTGATTACCTAGCGAGAAAAAGATGAATGAAAAAGGCAATAATTAATTTGAATTATTGTATTATAAATTAAATAAAGACAGAAAGCTAAAATTAACAAGACATTACGCCTCATCGAGGCCATGGTTTCACTGAACGTTGAACATCAACCCAGTCCGAATCGACGTGAGCCCTCCATTGCAAGTCAGCTAGCCCACTTCTGGCCCGAAGGCCGGACTCTCAACGTAATCTCCCGGATGCTAAGGGAGGATATGGAATTGGGATCCTAGGCCCGTATAAAAGTTCCACCTTGGCGATGCCATTGTAAACAAAGCAGTGTCTGTCATCCGATCGGCCGATTCACATGTCCAGCCTGACAACAAACACCGACGCGCAGTGCTGTCTTCCTACCGTTCAGGCCACCACGCCAGCCTGGTGATTATTGGGTCGAAATAATGCTTAGAGTTCAAGATTGTTCCAAAACAATGTGATATGAATGCATAAAGATACCATGTCCCACTTGGAGTATTGTACATTGGCACAAAAGCTTAACCGTGAAAAAAAAAGAAGAAGAAAAAGAAAGAAAAGTAAAACAAAGCACACACACACACAAGACGTAAAATGACCTAACTCAGTGTATGTTTTGGCATATTTTCAGTCACCACGATCGTTTTGAATGTGGAAGCGCATAAATCAGTGTAGATATGGAGTGTGCAAATAAGTAGGATTGGGGGTGACACAAAGCAGTTAAGAAGTATGATATGTCAGTTGACAACTTCTAGCTATACTTTAGCGGACCCTAAACGTGACGGACTTAGTGTGTAAGATAATGGAACGATTACTTCTGGTACGACACCTACAACAGCTATAAAATAGAAATCTCCTGATTAAAATCCTAAGAGGGCGCCAACCGTGACTGAAATAAACACCGTCGCGTTCTGACTTTACAGGGATGATAAAGGTCAGTCTCTTAACATTAGCAATTGCGTTAGATTTCTACAGTTTTTCTGATCATAAAGTAGTTACAATACACTACGGTGGTTTAATAGGGACATAGGAAAGGAAACAAGTCTGCAGCTCAAATCTGAACATTTGGACTTTTTGTCTCTACATTTGGACTTTTGTTTTTGGATCTTTTAAAGTCCAAATTTTGAAAGAAAAAAAGGAGCAACATTTTGAGATAAAAAGTCAACTTTGTGAGATTTTGGGGACACTGTTTTTTTCCCTATGTCCCTGTTAAGCCACCGTACAATGCTGACATATTGTGCACACAAAATTAAACTGCCGCATGCAACCGACACAGTAGTCTTCTGCTGTACACATGTAAGTAAAGGTGTAGTAGCTACAGTGTGATAGTCTGACGTCTATCTTGTCCGTGCGTGCATGCAAACAGTGTTACAAGAGCGCTCACAAGAATATCAGCACAAAATCAGAAGCGCGCGCTCCGAAATATTTGTCTGCATTGCATGCTGTACGTACAGAATACCTCCGTGCGTGTGCGTTGATCTATATACGAGTGTTAATTATACCGTCATACACAATGGTTTGTCAATGGGAAATATTTGTTGTCATTTTGTAGGCGTTCATATCAACACGTACTGTACTGGGCAGTTCTCTCTTCATTGCAAGCAGTGTAGTCTAGACATTGGATATATCTTGACGTCGTTCTTCGCCTTAATTTACTTGTTCGAACGACTCCAATGACGGCCCGGGGTTGCATAGAAGAAAAGGACGACATTTGAAGACATAGTAAACATAACGTGATTACGGTTAGTGATATTTTACATCATCTGAAGTTGTCTGTCTGTCTGTCTGCATGTATGTCTGTCTTTGAAGTTAGCCTATGCATAGTCTGCAACGTATACCTAGTCTAGGCCTATCAGTATATGCCTTACTTTTGACTTCAGTTTTATGCACAACGAGAACAGTGTTACGTCATGGAAATGTACTTATAAGCAACTGAGGCATGTTGACGGCACTTAATGCTTTTTGGGATCAGTGTAGAAAATACTGTAGGAAAGTTAAAATATGTTCGGTCGGGATTGCGCCAGTAATATGTCGGTTACTACTACTTGTAGGTGCCAGACGTGGCACGAGAAGCTGAGAGCGCCATCGATGGCCATCTTCTACCTGTCATCTATCCATTAGCGGCAGGGCTATTATTCAATGAAAACGTCGAGAAAATATACTGTGGCGAGGAGATGAAGATATGTATGCACTGTATGCCTAAAAAGTCAATATAGGCCATCCGTTCTTTTATCTTTTGTTTTCTTTTGACTTTGCTACCTTTTACTATAAATACTCCGGACGCACCTTCTGTAATTCCACGATGTTACCGTAGCAACGGAGCGTTAGATTCGAAACGGAGCTATTTTTAAACCAATATACAAGTCAAATGGAATTTTTGTGAATTTCATATTTGTTTTGGTCATAATACGTTAATTACAGAGCAAAAGCTAGATAAGGTAGAAATTATATAGATTTATTCGACAATGAGTAAAGTTTACCAGTAGAAAGTCCTAGTATGTCATAATTGAATCCTCCACGCTACTAGGTTTATTCTCGGCTATGTCTGCATGTATTCGCATCATCTGCTTTGTGTACTGCAATGAATACCGCACATTTCGATTGTTTTTAATGCACGGAGAGCTCGTGGCATTGTTTATGACGCTACCTTACCTTTTTGTATCACACTGTCTTTCAAACGCCTGCCTCAGTAAATCAGCATTTAAGAAATGTGAAGTCGTTCTAACAGGAGCATAGCTGTTTCCACACTTAACGGTTTATAATTGAAGGCTAAGTAATGACACAACATTCCCGAAGAACAAATATGATCAAGCTTGTCAGAAAAGATGTCGCAGTGGCCTTACACTGTACAAAAGAAGCATTTCTTTTGCAGGTATTTCGGCTTATGTATACTTTCATTAAAATTTCCAGTGAAAGGCGACGAGCGAGACAGAAATCAAATTTACTACTAAGGTCTTAAGTTCCGATCGGTTTCTATTGACAAGTTGTGCAAAATATTGCAATGACCTACTGTGTTTACGCGAAACAAAATACCGAATAGAAACAACAACCCCCCCCCCCGAAAAAACAGACAAACAAAGCGAAACAAACTTAAAACACCATGCAAAGACATGCAGATATTAACAACAACCAATAAAATAACAATAACAATAACAAAATAAAATAAAATAAAATAGTGCTTCGGCGGGGAATCAAACCTAGGCAGACGTGAGCATAAATTTAATCTTAAATAAAATGTGATTACCTAGCGAGAAAAAGACGAATGAAAAAGGCAATAATTAATTTGAATTATTGTATTTTAAAATTGAAGACAGAAAGCTAAAATTAACAAGAGATTACGCCTCATCGAGGCCATGGTTTCACTGAACGTTGAACATCAACCCAGTCCGAATCGACGTGAGCCCTCCATTGCAAGTCAGCTAGCCCACTTCTGGCCCGAAGGCCGGACTCTCAACGTAATCTCCTGGACGATTTTGCGAACTAAGGGAGGATGTGGAATTGGGATCCTAGGCCCGTATAAAAGTTCCACCTTGGCGATGCCATTGTAAACAAAGCAGTGTCTGTCATCCGATCGGCCGATTCACATGTCCAGCCTGACAACAAACACCGACGCGCAGTGCTGTCTTCCTACCGTTCAGGCCACCACGCCAGCCTGGTGATTCTTGGGTCGAAATAATGCTTAGAGTTCAAGATTGTTCCAAAACAATGTGATATGAATGCATAAAGATGCCATGTCCCAATTGGAGTATTGTACATTCGCACAAAAGTTTAACCGTGAAAAAAAAGAAGAAAAAAGAAAGAAAAGTAAAACAAAGCACACACACACACAAGACGTAAAATGACCTAACTCAGTGTATGTTTTGGCATATTTTCAGTCACCACGATCGTTTTGAATGTGGAAGCGCATAAATCAGTGTAGATATGGAGTGTGCAAATAAGGAGGATTGGGGGTGACACAAAGCAGTTAAGAAGTTCTGTGTTTAAATCTGGATGTTTCTCCGTGCGAGCAGCCGGTTCAGTATGCTTTACTTGCTCCTCTTCTAGCTCAAAGTCTAAACTGTCATGATATAGAAATGGGCATGCACCCTGACAGGCCAAGCCCTCAGATATCAACGTGGGGGTATGATATGTCAGTTGACAACTTCTAGCTATACTTTAGCGGACCCTAAACGTGACGGACTTAGTGTGTAAGATAACGGAACGATTACTTCTGATTCGACACCTACAACAGCTTTAAAATAGAAAGCTCCTGATTAAAATCCTAAGAGTGCTGCCAACCGTGACTGAAATAAACACCGTCGCGTTCTGACTTTACAGGGATGATAAAGGCCAGTCTCTTAACATTAGCAATTCCGTTAGATTTTTACAGTTTTTCTGATCATAAAATAGTTACAATACTACGGTGGTTTAATAGGGACATAGGAAAGGAAAGAAGTCTGCAGCTCAAATCTGAACATTTGAACTCATTGTCTCTACATTTGGACTTTTGTTTTTTGATCTTTTAAAGTCCAAATTTTGAAGGAATAAAAAGAGGCAATATTTTGAGATGAAAAGTCCACATTGTGAGATTTGGGGACACTGTTTTTCTTTCCTATGTCCCTGTTAAGCCACCGTACAATGCTGACATGTTGTGCACACACAATTAAACTGCTGCATGCAAACAACACAGTAGTCTTCTGCTGTACACATGTAAGTAAAGGTGTAGTAGCTACATATTTGTTTTGGTCATAATACGTTAATTACAGAGCAAAAGCTAGATAAGGTAGAAATTAGATAGATTTATTCGACAATGAGTAAAGTTTACCAGTAGAAAGTCCTAGTATGTCATAATTGAATCCTCCACGCTACTAGGTTTTATTCTCGGCTATGTCTGCTGTATTCGCATCATCTGCTTTGTGTACTGTCATGAATACCGCACATTTCGATTGTTTTTAATGCACGGAGAGCTCGTGGCATTTTTTATGACGTTACCGTACCTGTTTGTATCACACTGTCTTTCAAACGCCTGCCTCAGTAAATCAGCATTTAAGAAATGTGAAGTTGTTCTAACAGGAGCATAGCTGTTTCCACACTTAACGGTTTATAATATAAAGGCTAAGTAATGACACAACATTCCCGAAGAACAAAATTATCAAGCTGAACAATTCTATATATCGCCTACTATAATCGCTGGGCCGGTTATTCACCTTCTACAGGACCGACGGAGAAGGGGGAGCTGAGGTGTGGATTTATCCGTCACTTTTTGTTTTGCCATGTCTAAACATGTGTAATAATAACCCAGGCTGCTGTAATCATTGAAAATTCGAGTCAACGTAACAAGTATGACTGCATAGCACATTGGTATCCCGACGTAAAAGCAATGCCCGGTTCCTTTTCTACGAGGAAATTGACAGCTAGCTAACCGTCATATTATCATTTTGTGTTTTGCCATAGGCCTACCCGTCTGTGGAAATGTTGGCATTTTCATTAAAACTTCTATAAAAGGTCGAAAGTTTGAGGAAAACACCGCAATCATTCAATATTTTATTTGGACCTTTCGTTATACCCTCATAAACTATCCTACTTTATTGAGTACCACCTAATTAAATCATCATCCCGAGGTTTCAAGAAAGTTGATATTTTGAGATTAAAATAGTCTGTTGAACTTTTAAAACGTTACAATTTCAAGGAATAAATCGAAATATTTGGGAGATATCAGAATTGAAATTTGTGTCATGAGTGTGTTATTTTGTCAGGTCATGATGACAAAGTTTTTCTAGGTGCAAACATGGCTCTTCCTTAAATAGCTATTCTTCTACTTTTTTTCTTTTCATTTTTCTTTTTTTTAGGTACTGCAATAAAAAATAAGTCTATAAAAATCAATGCAAATGACAACCGGTCTGTAATATATTGATTTGTTCAAGCTATCACTTTTGTCTGTCAAAGAACTTTTAAGTTGCTATTTCCCTGCAGGGTGGAATAAATATGTTCTTACCTTTTGGAGGTATGTCGTTCATCTCTATCACATAGACACTTGATAATGTTTGGGTGTGCTTTTGCTACCTTAACTAAGACTCTTCTATAAGAAGATAATGGTACCGCTTGGAACCACATCGTGACCGGGTTTGCGTTACTTTACCAAACAAACGTAATACAAAAACATAACTGGATCTATCCACTAGCAAGTAACGAATTGTCAACGAATTTAATTTACAGTCTTCTACTTTTCTCATTTGGAACCCATGAAAGGGGCTTTCATATATAATCGTCCCTGGTCCTACCGAGGGGGTACAATTACACGGTGCTTTTGCAGGAACCTTATGTTTCCTCGAAGTGGTCGAATTTGATTTCTCAGATTGCGAAAAAATGCTTTATTTTACAGCAAATGATGATAATGGATGCAAATGAGCCTTACATACGTACCTCAAGTAGGAGGATATTAATGTCCATGTTCTTTATGTCTTTTCGTCGTTATATAGTCATCAATTGAATGCTTGATACGTGTTATCCGGAAGCCGATTAAAACGCTAAACGTTCACTGTGCATTCTGGACTGCTCAAATAGCGTAAACACCTTGTCGTACAGGTTTCAGTATTATGAAAGCAAATGCACCACTTGAATGGCATTAATTTCTATCTATTGTTATAAACTTGTTTCGAATAAAGAAGATGTGGTTCGTCAATGAGTATCGATAAAGTCCATTAGTGTGTTACGTGTTGGACATAACGGGGACTACTTGGTATTCCAGTCATGGCAGTTTTCTTCATCTATTCATTGTTCATCAGAATGTAGTCCATTGACTTGTAAAACAAATAGAATAAAGAACAAGGAATCGGATAATATTCATCCGAGATCAAACTTGAAGACATCCCCGAAGATCATGTGAAGTATCTGTTCCCTTTCGAGGGGAATGGTTATACACACCTGGCGATGATGACACAATCACAGTCTCGATGCAAGGGACTGGGGTTGAGAGCGGATCAGACGTTCGGTAGTTTGGTTTTCGTGCCCAGGTTCTTACCTGGGTGACTTTTCTTTAAAAGTATCCCCGGTATTCAATCATGGGAGCATTATCGACTGTAAATTGATAACTCACTTAAATAATTAAATATTGAGTAAGGCAGAATTTTAGTCTTGATATGTTATAATACAAAGAAAACAAACAACTTTGAGTCCAATCATGTTTCTGTAGCTGTTCCAGTATTTTTCAAGATATGTATCGTTAAATATACTGAATTTCTGGCATAATCGTTTAGGCTAACTGGATGGTGACGTCGGCTCCTCACTGCAGTTCTTATAGTTAATGTTAATCCGTTGTTTTTGAGGTCAACCATAATATATTCGTGAATCTTCATATAAGCAACAAAGCACACTTGGGTGGCATTTAACATCATTTGTCCTTAACAAATTTGTAGTAAATTATAAACATGTCATTTGAGACCATATAATCTTCATTTCTCTCATTGAGTTTAGTAGTGCAACCGTAGTGTACTAAACTAAATGGTCCAGTCAATTTAACTAGTGAACCTCAACTGTTTAAAGGTCATTCCAAAAAACAAGCAAAACAGTTATGTGCTATACAACTCTAGCTAGACCGAGAGCAGTGGTTTTAACGGTCCACGGCATATCAAAGTTAATTTTGTTCCCGAAGTTATCAAAACAGAATACGGGGTATATTTTTTGGTGAATCTCAATCACTCAGTTTCTGAAACTACCTACTATCCGGTATGAGAATTTGCTACAACACTGTTGCTTATAATGGGACCATATTCACACTGGGGGACTTTGGTTTTCTTGCAAATGTGATATAGATTGAAATCTATGTATATTAAAATGTTATCTTATGGTCTTGCTGGCTTGTTTGTCTCTGGCATTGCAACGAATATAATACTTGTTTATTTGTAGGTTGTGTCAATCTTTGCCAAGTTGAACACATTTATGTCAAGCAATGAGTTTAATTAAGTTCCTTCAAACCCTTGTGAACCGCATGACTGTTTGAATGTTTAGCTTGGCTTACCACAAATAACCCATTACAATAAAATTCATTCCACCTTCAGAGTGACTAGAAAAAAAAACGGCTTTTAAGGAATTCGATGGCGCTAGTTCTAAAGAGGGCGTTTTTTAATATGAAATAATCATATGGCTCTTAAAGGCATCCGTAGATTCACTTTTAGGAGAATAGCGCCTCATTAGGCCACGTATTCAGTGGACATGGGCTGCAAGCATGCCGGTCGCAGAGATGTCACCACCTCTGGCCAAAGGCAAGGATTCACGCACGCCACCTAGTACGCTTCTGGTCGATTTGACCGACCCTCTGCGCATCCTCCCGGGTTCTTTTGCGACAACAAGGGAGACATGGCACGGGATCCTAGGCCACAAAAAGCACCATGCCACAACCTCAGGTATTATCGCCAGAGGCCTGTCTTGAACCCTAGCCACGATTTACACGACCGACAAGGAATGAGTCTTTCGTCACCCTCTATAGCATCGGCCACCACATCAGCTAGTAAATTAGATGGTTGAATTAATATATCAAGACTTCAGCGTGGACTGCTGAAAGAGAAAAAGAATTTTAAACGTGTATAATCGTTGATGGAGTCGAACTCAGTTCATCAGGTTACTGGTCCACTGCTCTACCCACTGAACCATTTGACGAGTTAACTTTCTACGAGCTTAAATTGGTATTGTTGGTTGGATACGATCAATTGGTAACAGTGAACGACACTGCCTTCAACGAAATCTCTATTCATCCTGTTTTACTCTCATTAGAACAACGGATTTGAATATCTTTATTTACAAGAAGCTCACGCTTGTCTTTGTTTACATTGCAGCAAGCAGTAAGAATGTCATTTCCTTCCAAGACGTAAATGTACAATAGGCTTTAGCCCCGATACTATCGATGACTTCGAAGCAAGCAGTAAAAGAAAAACGGATTCCGTGAAATCTTCTTATTCACAAAAGGTTGCTTAAAATAATGCTCGCAAGATAGTTCTTGCTGTAAGTTGTGTCTTCACAACTATATTCTATGCAGACGATCATGAACTGGAGTAAGCCTGAAATTTCAAAAAACAATACCTATTCACATTTCAAGACCTTTTGGAATGAGGAAGGGACAATACTTATTAAGTCAAACACGTTAATTACATGTGACAATCTTATTTGGGGATCTGAATCGCTGGAAATAGCAGAGTAATTCGAAACCCGAAAAAGAATTCATAGGGTTTTGAGTTTATGCAATGAGATTTGGGAAACACGGGGATCGGGAATTCGTCAACTACAAGACTTTGTTTAGTCCGCAAATGACTAGATGTGTTTTTTGATCCTCTGAAACTGCGGTATTTGCGTGTATAGCCCCCCCCCCCCCTCCCCACCACATGACTGTGTTCCACACACATACGAATGTGTATTTAGTTTCATACAAATATTAGAATCATCTTTATAAATATCAAATTTTGATCTATTATCAGCCAACGTTGCATTTTGAAAGACTGAATGGTAATGAGGAAGGGACGGTGACGAGGACGAGGTTTGGATGTTTTTATAGCTTTATATGAGCAATGCAAGTCAACACTCTGACATGGTCCGCGACTCTTTATAAAGCATTAGTTCAGGTTTAAGCATGAAAGGTAAACGTAGCTAGGTATATTGGGTAACCGTATGTAACCATGGTATCGTCCTGTATTAGGAACTGGTATTATCATTGGGTAACTCGCAAATGTATGTATGTATGTATGTGTGTATGCGTGTATGTTTGCGTGTATGTATGCGTGTATGTATGTGTGTATGTATCAATCAATCAATCAATCAATCAATCAATCAATCAATCAATCAATCAAATTGATTGATGTGTAGAGTTAATATTAAAACAATTAATTAAGTGACTTACTTGATTTCTGTCTCGCTGTGTGAAACATCAATGGGAAATTTCCCGGACAGTTCATAGCGATCTTTAGAATACTGTGGAAACCAACGACCGTCGATGAAAAGTCGCCATTTTATTTATCTAATTTTCTTGCGATTTATGCATATTTACAAACCTATAACTGACTGACTGATAGAATTACTCACTAAACCAAATCATATCTTCGGGCATGTATGTTACTGCGTAGTATTGATATAATATAAAAATTAAATCTATTTGGTTCGCTCCTCCCCCCCCCCACCCCTCAAATGTACAAATACTGTATACATTTGTATCACATTTCTTTGGTAAATCCACACAATAGATATATTAGTGAAGTTAACATTTTGAAGGTTACCTACCATTATGACATCACAGACCAACTACTTAACTGTCATCCACTTCCTAAAGTGACTACGTCACTTCCTAAAGTGAGTCAAAATAGCGTAGATTCAAACAACTATATCTGGAGGTAGCTGTGGTAAAGTTATATATTACCTGCCACCAGAACGTCTTTAAAATGGCGTGATCTCTTCGTTGTGTTTAACTGTTTTAACTGTTTATGCACTACTGTTACGTCACTTCCTAAAGTGACGCAGTGCTTAAACAGCTAAAATAGCGTAAATTCAATCAACTGTATCTCGAAGTAGCTGTGGAAAAGATTGTTTCATCATACACAATATATTATCTGACACCAGAATATCCTTATAATGGCGGGATCGCTTCGTTATTTTTAACTCTTTTAACTCATGTTTTTGCACTACGTCACTTTCTAAAGTGACGTAACGCATAAACATGAGTCACAATAGCGTACATTCAATCAACGAGGTAGGTGTGGAAAAGTTTTGTCTCATCATACACAATATATTATCTGTCACCAGAATATCCTTATAATGGCGGGATCTCTTCGTTATTTTTAACTATTTTAACTCATGTTTTTGCACTACGTCACTTCCTAAAGTGACGTAGCGCTTAAACATGAGTCAAAATAGCGTAGATTCAATCAACTATATCTCGAGGTAGGTGTGGAAAAGTTTTGTCTCATCATACACAATATATTATCTGTCACCAGAATATCCTTAAAATGGCGGGATCTCCTCGTTATTTATTTTCTTTCAAATCGTGACTTTCTTACTCTGGTTCTTGTTAGCAAAAGGAATTGTTTTTAACTACAAATGAGCAAATTGTCAGAACGCCGGGGTTAGGTGGGGTGGTGTGAGGTGGGGTCGGGTATAAATACTGCTTCAGGTTATTTAGTATATAGATTACTGACATTACTTGTAAATCTTAGAGACTCTCCGAGCCGCCTAATCAAGCGTGATGTACATGTCTTATTTCTCTCGTTGTTCTTCTGATAATCATTACTGATTTGTGTTAAACATCAGTTGAAACTATAACGACACGTGAAAGGTGTTCAATACATGTTGTGTAAGCAAATATAATCCGTCAGTCTTTACCCGCGTTCGGCATAATGTGTGCAAAACTTTTAACCAAAATGTTTACTTACAATAAATTACATTAAATAAATTGTGATTACCTAGCGAGAAAAAGATGAATGAAAAAGGCAATAATTGATTTGAATTATTGTATTATAAAATTAAATAAAGACAGAAAGCTAAAATTAACAAGACATTACGCCTCATCGAGGCCATGGTTTCACTGAACGTTGAACATCAACCCAGTCCGAATCGACGTGAGCCCTCCATTGCAAGTCAGCTAGCCCACTTCTGGCCCGAAGGCCGGACTCTCAACGTAATCTCCCGGATGCTAAGGGAGGATATGGAATTGGGATCCTAGGCCCGTATAAAAGTTCCACCTTGGCGATGCCATTGTAAACAAAGCAGTGTCTGTCATCCGATCGGCCGATTCACATGTCCAGCCTGACAACAAACACCGACGCGCAGTGCTGTCTTCCTACCGTTCAGGCCACCACGCCAGCCTGGTGATTATTGGGTCGAAATAATGCTTAGAGTTCAAGATTGTTCCAAAACAATGTGATATGAATGCATAAAGATGCCATGTCCCACTTGGAGTATTGTACATTCGCACAAAAGTTTAACCGTGAAAATAAGAAGAAAAAAAGAAAAGTAAAACAAAGCACACACACACACAAGACGTAAAATGACCTAACTCAGTCTATGTTTTGGCATATTTTCAGTCACCACGATCGTTTTGAATGCCTTGATGTGGAAGCGCATAAATCAAAGTAGAGATGGAGTGCAAATAAGGAGGATTGGAGGTGACACAAAGCAGTTAAGAAATTATGTGTTTAAATCTGGATGTTTCACCGTGCGAGCAGACGGTTCAGTAAGCTTAACTTGCTCCTCTTCTAGCTCAAAGTCTTAACTGTCATGATATAGAAAATGGGCATGCACCCTGACAGGCCAAGCCCTCAGATATCAACGTGGAGGGGGGGGGGGTATGATTTGTCAGTTGACAACTTCTAGCTATACTTTAGCGGACCCTAAACGCGACGGACTTAGTGTGTAAGATAATGGAAGGATTACTTCTGGTACGACACCTACAACAGCTATAAAATAGAAAGCTCCTGATTAAAATCCTAAGAGGGCTGCCAACCGTGACTGAAATAAACACCGTCGCGTTCTGACTTTACAAGGATGATAAAGGCCAGTCTCTTAACATTAACAATTCCGTTAGATTTTTACAGTTTTTCTGATCATAAAATAGTTACAATACTACGGTGGTTTAATAGGGACATAGGAAAGGAAACAAGTCTGCAGCTCAAACCTGAACATTTGAACTTTTTGTCTCTACATTTGGACTTTTGTTTTTGGATCTTTTAAAGTCCAAATTTTGGAGGAATAAAAAGAGGCAATATTTTGAGATGAAAAGTCCACATTGTGAGATTTGGGGACACTGTTTTTCTTTCCTATGTCCCTGTTAAGCCACCGTACAATGCTGACATATTGTGCACACACAATTAAACTGCTGCATGCAAACAACACAGTAGTCTTCTGCTGTACACATGTAAGTAAAGGTGTAGTAGCTACAGCGTGATAGTCTTACGTCTATCTTGTCCGTGCGCGCATGCAAACAGTGTTACAAGAGCGCTCACAAGAATATCAGCACAAAATCAGAAGCGCGCGCTCCGGAATATTTGTCTGCATTGCATGCTGTACGTACAGAATACCTCCGTGCGTGTGCGTTGACCTATATACGAGTGTTTATTATACCGTCATACACAATGGTTTGTCAATGGAAAATATTTGTTGTCATTTTGCAGGCGTTCATATCAACACGTACTGTACTCTACTGGGCAGTTCTCTCTCCATTGCAAGCAGTGAAGTCTAGACGTTGGATATATCTTGACGTCGTTCTTCGCCTTAAGTTAATTGTTCGAACGACTCCAATGACGGCCCGGGGGCGAATTTTTTTTCCCAAACAGGTTTGCAAGTGTGCGTAAATAATCGTTCATGATTGGTCGGAAAAGTTACGTCATCACCATAGAAACCTTCACTTCGAGGTTCTGCATCCATTTGTTGCAACGAAGATATACCCGTTCAAAATTACCCGTAGCTTTTCGTATATATATTTAGATATGTTTGGAATTGGTTTAGACATATTTAGCACACTAGTATTGTATGATCTACTTTGATCGAAGTTTTCTGTGAAGGCATTAATCGATAACATCGCACAGTGAAAGTTTCGTACAGGGTACATCACACATGCGCTGTAGGCCTATTATTATAACTCGATACACAGTGCAGTGACGGAAATATATCATACTATACACTATACTGTTTTGCGTATATTTACTCAGACTCGCGTCGTGAAGTTGCTTTTAGTGTAGGCCTACCCATGCCACGAAACGAATTCTGATTTCAATAGAACGGCTCACGAATCGTGGATAACGTAAACACGAACCAAATAGAAGGTAGCGTATGTATCACAAGTGCGGTCAACATGTAATCCAAGCATTAAACTCGGTACACAGTGCAGTGACGGAAATATATCACACTATACACTATACTGTTTTGCGTATATTCACTCAAGACTCGTGAATTCGCGTCGTGAAGTTGCTTTTAGTGTAGGCCTACCCATTCCACGATACGAATTATGATTTCAATAGAACGGCTCACGAATCGTGAAAAACGTAAACACGAACCAAATAGAATGTAGCGTATGTATCATAAGTGAGGTCAACATGTAATCCAAGCATTAAAAGTAAAGTTAGGGCGTTTGGAGGGAAACCCCTTAACTAGACTCAATCAAGTGTCAGTGTGTAACCCAGTATATGTCTTCGAACTTCCAAGCGATGGCTATTATTTATGCTGACGTCACGAGCAATCTGATTGGCTGAAAACTGCGTAATTGCAAACCTGTTTGGGAAAAAAAAAATCGCGGCCCGGGGTTGCAGAGAAGAAAAGGACGACATTTGAAGACATAGTAAACATAACGTGATTACGGTGAGTGATATTTTACATCATGTGAAGTTGTCTGTCTGTCTGCATGTATGTCTGTCTGTGAAGTTAGCCTCTGCATAGTCTGCAACGTATACCTAGTCTAGGCCTATCAGTATATGCCTTACTTTAAACTTCAGTTTTATGCACAACGAGAACAGTGTTACGTCATGGAAATGAACCTAATAGCAACTGAGGCATTTTGACGGCACTTAATGCTTTTTGGGATCAGTGTAGAAAAGTCTGTAGGTGAGTTAAAATATGTTCGGTCGGGATTGCGCCAGTAATATGTCGGTTACTACTACTTGTAGGTGCCAGACGTGGCACGAGAAGTTGAGAGCGCCATCGATGGCCATCTTCTACCTGTCATCTATCCATTAGCGGCAGGGCTATTATTCAATGGTTACATCGAGAAAATATACTGTGGAGAGGAGATGAAGAAATGTATGCACTGTATGCCTAAAAAGTCAATATATATAGGCCATCCGTTCTTTTATCTTTTTTGTTTCTTTTGACTTTGCTACCTTTTGCTATAAATACTCCAGACATACCTTCTGTAATTCCACGATGTTACCATAGCAACGGAGCGTTAGATTAGAACGGAGCTATTTTTAGACGAATATACAAGTCCCTTGGAATTGTCGTGGATTTCATATTTGTTTTGGTCATAATACGTTAAATACAGGGCAAAAGCTAGATAAGGTAGAAATTAGATAGATCTATTCGACAATGAGTGAAGTTTACCAGTAGACCATAAGCGTGTGGATCGTGAACCACGAAGGTTCAGCGTTACATGAAAACATAACATTCATCATAAAGCCCAAGCGTTCAAAGCATTTCCGTTTAATAGGAATGACTTTGCAGCACACTTTTCTGCACCAGTTTGACCAATTCTATATATCGCCTACTATAATCGCTGGGCCGGTTATTCACCTTCTACAGGACCGACGGAGAAGGGGGAGCTGAGTGTGGATTTATCCGTCACTTTTTGTTTGCCATGTCTAAACATGTGTAATAATAACCCAGGCTGCTGTAATCATTGAAACTTCGAGACAACGTAACAAGTATGACTGCATAGCACATTGGTATACCGACGTAAAAGCAATGCCCGGTTCCTTTTTTTTCGAGGAAATTGACAGCTAGCTAACCGTCATATTATCATTTTGTGTTTTGCCATAGGCCTACCCGTCTGTGGAAATGTTGGCATTTTCATTAAAACTTCTATAAAAGGTCGAAAGTTTGAGGAAAACACCGCAATCAATCGATATTTTATTTGCACCTTTTGTTATACCCTCATAAACTCTCCTACTTTATTGAGTACCACCTAATTATATCATCATCCCGAGGTTTCAAGAAAGTTGATATTTTGAGATTAAAATAGTCTGTTGAACTTTTAAAACGTTACAATTTCAAGGAATAAATCGAAATATTTGGGAGATATCAGAATTGAAATTTGTGTCATGAGTGTGTTATTTTGTCAGGTCATGATGACAAAGTTTTTCTAGGTGCAAACATGGCTCTTCCTTAAATAGCTATTCTTCTACTTTTTTTCTTTTCATTTTTCTTTTTTTAGGTACTGCAATAAATAATAAGTCTATAAAATCAATGCAAATGAGAATCGGTCTGTAATATTTTGATTTGTTCAAGCTATATCACCTTTGTCTGTCAAAGAACTTTTAAGTTGCTATTTCCCTGCAGGGTGGAATTAACATGTTCTTACCTTTTAGGGGTATGTCGTTCATCTCCATCACATAGACACCTGTTAATGATTGGGTGTGCTTCTGCTACCTTAACTAAGACTCTTCTAAGAAGATAATGGTACCGCTTGGAACCACATCGTGACCGGGTTTGCGTTACTTTTACCAAACAAACGTAATACAAAAACATAACTGGATCTATCCACTAACAAGTAACGAATTGTCAACGAATTTAATTTATAGTCTTCTATTTTTCTCATTTGGAACCCATGAAAGGGGCTTTCTTATATAATCGTCCCTGGTCCTACCGAGGGGATACCATTACACGGTGCTTTTGCAGGGACCTTATGTTTCCTCGAAGTGGTCGAATTTGATTTCCCAGATTGCGAAAAAAAATGCTAGCAATGCTTTATTTTACAGCAAATGATAATAATGGATGCAAATGAGCCTTACATACGCACCTCAAGTAGGAGGATATTAATGTCCATGTGCTTAATGTCTTTTCGTCGTTATATAGTCATCAATTGAATGATTGTTACGTGTTACCGGAAGCCGATTAAAACGCTAAACGTTCACTTTGCATTCTGGACTGCTCACATAGCGTAAACATCTTGTCGTACAGGTTTCAGTATTATGAAAGCAAATGCACCACTAGAATGGCATTAATCTCTATCTATTGTTATAAACTTGTTTCGAATAAAGAAGATGTGGTTCGAGTCAATGAGTATCGATAAAGTCCATTAGTGTGTTACGTGTTGGACATAACGGGGACTACTTGGAATTTTTGGCAGTTTTCTTCATCTATTCATTGTTCATCATAATGTAGTCCATTGACTTGAAAAACAAATAGAATAAAGAACAAGGAATCGGATAATATTCTTCCGAGATCAAACCTGAAGACATCCCCGAAGATCATGTGTAGTATCTGTTCCCTTTCGAGGGGAATGGTTATACACACCTGGCGATGATCACACAGTCAAAGTCTCGATGCAAGGGACTGGGGTTGAGAGCGGATCAGACGTTCGGTTGTTTGGTTTTCGTGCCCAGGTTCTTTCCTGGGTGACTTTTCTTTAAAAGTATCCCGGTATTCAATCATGGGAGCATTATCGACAGACAGATTTTGCTGTAACTTGATAACTCACTTAAATAATTAAATATTGAGTGAGGCAGAATTTTAGTCTTGATATGTTATAATACAAAGAAAACAAACAACTTTGAGTACAATAATGTTTCTGTAGCTGTTCCAGTATTTTTCAAGATATGTATCGTTAAATATACTGAATTTCTAGAATAATCGTTTAGGCTAACTGGATGGTGACGTCGGCTCCTCACTGCAGTTCTTATAGTTAATGTTAATCCGTTGTTTTTGAGGTCAACCATGATAAATTCGTTAATCTTCATATAAGCAACAAAGCACACTTGGGTGGCATTTAACATCATTTGTCCTTAACAAATTTGTAGTAAATTATAAACATGTCATTTGAGACCATATAATCTTCATTTCTCACATTGAGTTTAGTAGTGCAACCGAGGAACTAGTCTGATGAGCTGTGTACTAAACTAAAAGTTCCAGTCAATTTAACTAGTGAACCTCAACTGTTTAAAGGTCATTCCAAAAAACAAACAAAAAAGTAATGTGCTATACAACTCTAGCTAGACCGAGAGTAGTGGTTTAAACGGTCCACGGCATATCAAAGTTAAGTTTGTTCCTGAAGTTATCAAAACAGAATACGGGGTATATTTTTTGGTGAATCTCAATCACTCAGTTTCTGAAACTACCTACTATCCGGTATGAGAATTTCCTACAAAACTGTTGCTTATAATGGAACCATATTCACACTGGTCTACTTTGGTTTTCTTGCAAATGTGATATAAATTGAAATCTATGTATATTAAAATGTTATCTTATGGTCTTGCTGGCTTGTATGTCTCTGGCAACGAATATAATACTTGTTTATTTGTAGGTCGTGTAAATCTTTGCCAAGTTGAACACATTTATGTCAAACAATGAGTTTAATTAAGTTCCTTCAAACCCTTGTGAACCGCATAACTGTTTGAATGTTTAGCTTGGCTTACACAAATAAACCATTGCAATAAAATTCATTCAATCTTCAGATTGCCCAAAAAAAAATGGCTTTTAAGGAATTCGATTGCGCTAGTTTGAAACAGGGTGTTTTTGATATGAAATAATCATATGGCTTTTAAAGGCATCCGTAGATTCACTTTTAGGAGAATAACGCCTCATTAGGCCACGTATTCAGTGGACATGGGCTGCAAGCATGCCGGTCGCAGAGATGTCACCACCTCTGGCCAAAGGCAAGGATTCACGCACGCCACCTAGTACGCTTCTGGTCGATTTGACCGACCCTCTGCGCATCCTCCCGGGTTCTTTTGCGACAACAAGGGAGACATGGCACGGGATCCTAGGCCACAAAAAAGCACCATGCCACAACCTCAGGTATTATCGCCAGAGGCCTGTCTTGAACCCTAGCCACGATTTACACGACCGACAAGGAATGAGTCTTTCGTCACCCTCTATAGCATCGGCCACCACATCAGCTAGTAAATTAGATGGTTGAATTAATATATAAAGACTTCAGCGTGGACTGATGAAAGAGCAAAAGAATTTTAAACGTGTATAATCGTTGATGGAGTCGAACTCAGTTCATCAGGTTACTGGTCCACTGCTCTACCCACTGAACCATTTGACGAGTTAACTTTCTACGAGCTTAAATTGGTATTGTTGGTTGGATACGATCAATTGGTAACAGTGAACGACACTGCCTTCAACGAAATCTCTATTCATCATGTTTTACTCTCATTAGAACAACGGATCTGAATATCTTTATTACAAGAAGCTCACGCTTGTCTTTGTTTACATTGCAGCAAGCAGTAAGAACGTCATTTCCTTCCAAGACGTAAATGTACAATAGGCTTTAGCCCCGATACTATCGATGACTTCGAAGCAAGCAGTAAAAGAAAAACGGATTCCGTGAAATCTTCTTATTCACAAAAGGTTGCTTAAAATAATGCTCGCAAGATAGTTCTTGCTGTAAGTTGTGTCTTCACAACTATATTCTATGCAGACGATCATGAACTGGAGTAAGCCTGAAATTTCAAAAAACAATACCTATTCACATTTCAAGACCTTTTGGAATGAGGAAGGGACAATACTTATTAAGTCAAACACGTTAATTACATGTGACAATCTTATTTGGGATCTGAATCGCTGGAAACAGCACAGTAATTCGAAACCCGAAAAAGAATTCATAGGGTTTTGAGTTTATGCAATGAGATTTGGGAAACACGGGGATCGGGAATTCGTCAACTACAAGACTTTGTTTAGTCCGCAAATGACTAGATGTGTTTTTTGATCCTCTGAAACTGCGGTATTTGCGTGTATAGCCTCCCCCCCCCCTCTCCCAACCACCACATGACTGTGTTCCACACACATACGAATGTGTATTTAGTTTAATACAAATATTACAATCATCTTTATAAATATCAAATTTTGATCTATTATCAGCCAACGTTGCATTTTGAAAGACTGAATGGTAATGAGGAAGGGACGGTGACGATGACGGGGTTTGGATGTTTTTATAGCTTTATATGAGCAATGCAAGTCAACACTCTGACATGGTCGACTCTTTATAAAGCATTTGTTTAGGTTTAAGCATGAAAGGTATACGTAGCTAGGTATATTGGGTAACCGTATGTAACCATGGTATCGTCCTGTATTAGGAACTGGTAGTATCATTGGGTAACTCGCAAATGTATGTATGTATGTATTCATGTGTGCATGCGTGTGTGTATGTGTGTATGTATCAATAAATCAATAAATAAATAGATCAATCAATCAATCAATCAATCAAAATGATTGATGTGTAGAGATAATCTAAAAACACTTAATTAAGTGACTTACTTGATTTCTGTCTCGCTGTGTGAAACATCAATGGGAAATTTTCCGGACAGTTCATAGCGACATAAACTGTAGAAGGGAAGAGGACATTTTCTTTCTTTAGTATGAAGGGACGGTGACGATGACGGGGTTTGGATGTTTTTATAGCTTTATATGAGCAATGCAAGTCAACACTCTGACATGGTCGACTCTTTATAAAGCATTAGTTCAGGTTTAAGCATGAAAGGTATAAACGTAGCTAGGTAAATTGGGTAACCGTATGTAACCATGGTATCGTCCTGTATTAGGAACTGGTTTTACCATTGGGTAACTCGCAAATGTATGTATGTATGGGTGTATGTATCTATGCATGTATGGGTGTATGTGTGTGTGTATGTATGTATGTATGTGTGTATGTATCAAAAAATCAATAAATAAATAGATCAATCAATCAATCAAAATGATTGATGTGTAGAGTTAATCTTAAAACACTTAATTAAGTGACTTACTTGATTTCTGTCTCGCTGTGTGAAACATCAATGGGATGTTTTCCGGACAGTTCATAGCGACATAAACTGTAGAAGGGAAGAGGACATTTTCTTTCTTTAGTATGAAGGGACGGTGACGATGACGGGGTTTGGATGTTTTTATAGCTTTATATGAGCAATGCAAGTCAACACTCTGACATGGTCGACTCTTTATAAAGCATTAGTTCAGGTTTAAGCATGAAAGGTATAAACGTAGCTAGGTAAATTGGGTAACCGTATGTAACCATGGTATCGTCCTGTATTAGGAACTGGTTTTACCATTGGGTAACTCGCAAATGTATGTATGTATGGGTGTATGTATCTATGCATGTATGGGTGTATGTGTGTGTGTATGTATGTATGTATGTGTGTATGTATCAAAAAATCAATAAATAAATAGATCAATCAATCAATCAAAATGATTGATGTGTAGAGTTAATCTTAAAACACTTAATTAAGTGACTTACTTGATTTCTGTCTCGCTGTGTGAAACATCAATGGGATGTTTTCCGGACAGTTCATAGCGACATAAACTGTAGAAGGGAAGAGGACATTTTCTTTCTTTATTATGAAGCCATGCACAGAAGCGTCTTTTCTGACACTGTTGTTCTTCGAGAAAGTTCTGTCATTATTTACCCTGTAAGGCATCCCTTACTTGTGGAAATAGCTTTGTTCCTGTTAATCCTATACTTCACATTTCTTATGTGCTGGTTTACTACGACAGGTGTTTGAAAGAAAATACAATACAAAAGATCGTACCGCCAAAAAACAATGCAGCGAGCTTGTACAGGAATCTGCACGATTCAGCTGTAATTTAACTATTCTTAAGACAAACATTTCAAACTATGTTTAGTTACCCAACCCATCCTCCCCTACGTGCCAATCATCCGACTCATTAAAAACATGCTGTAACTCTGACAAAGACTTCATAAAGAAATAGAATGTTGGGATAGTAATGAAAGTATGCTATAGCTATAGAAAGTCAAATACAGCCGATATCTGCAAGAATACAACTAATAGCGTGCATCAACATATTTGAACCTATCATAACTTATAAGATCTTTAGAATACTGTGGAAACCAACGACTGTCGATGCAAAAAGTCGCCATTTTATTTATTTAATTTTCTTGCGATCTATGCAAATTGACAAACATATAACTGATGACTGATAAAATTACTCATACCACACTAAACCAAATCATATCTTCGGGCATGTATGTTACTGAGTAGTATTGATATAATATAAAAATTAAATCTATTTGGTTTGCCCCCCCCCCCACCCTTCAAATGTACAAATACTGTATAAATTTGTATCACATATCTTTGGTAAATCCACACAATAGATATATT
Organism: Apostichopus japonicus; assembly: GCF_037975245.1. Taxonomy (NCBI): domain Eukaryota; kingdom Metazoa; phylum Echinodermata; class Holothuroidea; order Aspidochirotida; family Stichopodidae; genus Apostichopus; species Apostichopus japonicus. The sequence continues at coordinate 9,839,703 of NC_092568.1, forward strand.
AGTGAAGTTAACATTTTGAAGGTTACCTACCATTATGACATCACAGACAAACTACTTAACTGTGATCCACTTCCTAAATTCTTAAGGTGACGTAGTGCTTAAACATGAGTCAAAATAGCGTAGTTTCAATCAACAATATCTCGAGGTAGGTGTGGAAAAGATTTGTCTTTAATTGTTTTTAACTACAAATGAGCAACTTGTCAGACCGCTGGGGTGGGGTGGGGTCGGGTGGTGTGAGGTGGGGTGGGGTGGGGTATAAATACTGCTTCAGGTTAATTAGTATATAGATTACTGATATTACTTGTAAATCTTAGAGACTCTCCGAGCCTCCTAATCAAGCGTGATGTACAAGTCGAAAACTCCTGTCTTATTTCTATCGTTAATAATAATCATTACTGATTTGTGTTAAACAGAAGTTGAAACGACACGTGAAAGGTGTTCAATACATGTTGTGTAACTAAATATAATCCGTCGGTCTTTACCCGCGTTCGGCATAATCTGTGCACACCTTAACCAAACACACTATGTTTACTTACAAACAGCTTTTGAATTGTTGTCGATTAATTTCCTGGAGCTTGTCATACGATCGCAACAAACAAAATATTTAATTAGCTTGATTTCTCAGGAATTGCTTTAAAATACTGAAGTAGATCTGAATGTGAAATGTAAATTGTGAAGTTTCCCAACAATTCTTGTTGGTTTGTGATATGAAGAAGTGTTTCAGCGACGAAACGTTGAGAATTTTATCAAGTTTATCGATCATTCGCTCACTAACCTCAGGACGATAACCTAATTTTGATTTATTGTAAAAACTCATTTGAGTAATACTCGTCGGTATATGTATATGATAATATTATCACCGAACGCACAAAGAAGTTTCATCTTCTTTATTCTCCATGCATGACGTATACATGATATTGCAGGGCCGGATAAATGGGTTTTAAAAAGGGAGGGACAGTGGCCCTGGGGTCAGTTGAAGTCGACTTCCATGTAGGGGGATCTGAGGGTCCTCCTCCAGAAAAAAGGTTATTTTTGACTTGAAATGGTGCATTCTATGGTGTTTAATTAGGTACACACGCAATAACTATTTTAATTTTTGTTTGATTGGGGTTGGAATATGGGAGATGGGGGCAGGGAATACACCCCACATTTCCTGTATCCGCGCCTGCCTAGAGTGACAAAAGTGTTCACATAACCTTTTACAGCTTTAAGTGACAATGCATCGCAGGAAGACCTTTGGTGATCGCAGCTTAGAACATACTATCCCTTTCTTGTGGAACTATCTGGCCACTTGAACATGACACATTGGAATCTGCGCGATATAAGACTATGTTAATCATGAATGGCAGAGAAATAAAAGTTTGGCATGAACAGAACAGTGGAGAGATTTGTGAGGGTAGGAGGAGAATGGGGTGGGGGTCATGTGCATCCTACATGCTTGTACAACGAAACAACACATGTACGTAATTCATCCGCCCAAATTAAGTTCTTCCGCCACGGTTTTATCCTCAAAGATTTAATCTTCTAAGGCTGGCCCATCTCTCTTTAGTTGATCCTGATCAATATAAATAGATCAAACAGATCCAGTCTCATTGAAATACTTACCTTCATTTTGCTTTTGAGAGGGGGATGGTGGGGATGGGGGTTCACTGAGGGGTATTCATGGAGGGAGAACATTTATGGCAGATTATTTCATGTACCTCAAAGTATATGGGTTAGATGCAAAACACTACTACAAACGCAACTCGCTATTTTCAAATCCACCTCGAACGAATTGTTTTGACAAAATATCAGTTCATTGCTTATAACATCCATTTATGCATACATTCAGGGTTATAGCCACGCCGGCCGGCGGCGGCCGGTGGTAACCGCCACTCACGCCTGCCGGCCGGAATTGGAAGTGAATAAACAGTCCACCGGCCGGCACAAAAAATAGTAAAATGCTTGTGAAATACAACAAAAGTAACAAATTTATCTTTCCCTTGCCGTAAAACATGATAATAACGTCACCTTTTTCTGTTATTTACCAAAATACCCTCGACCCCCACCGGGGCGTTGCCCTGGACCCCACCAGGGGCCCTTCAGCGGGCCCCTGGACCCCCGGCCGTGAGATGCGAGAGCTTCGCTCGCTACGCTTCGCAAATTTATTTAACCAGCACTCACAATCTCCTAGCTATAACCCTGCATACATTCATATAATTTTATATCCCTCATTGAATCATCATGATATATTGATGTTCCTGTATGTATGCATATATGTGATAAAACCATATCAATCATTAATAAGGTACAGTGCAGTTATTTCCCCATGTGAATTTCAGGAGGCGTGAGTTTTCACCAAATTTGAGACAACCTCCTGGAGAAAGGGACTCACATGAGAGGATAGGTGTTATGTTGGGCGGGTGAGAGGGGTGGGGGCTGAACAAACTGTTGCATGGTTAATGATATACATGTACCCAACTGAAGCTTTCAATAAGGACAAAGGGATCCGTATAACTGCATGACAAATAACCAAAATGAATGACACAAATCGACTCAGTTTTTTATATCTACTTGAAATCTATTCATAATGAGAAGGCGAAATAAAAAAGAAGACATTGTGTACGGGAGAACGAAATAGAAACAAGTCAAAATGGCCAATTTTATTTGCTAGTTGCATATTATTATTTGCTAGTTGCATATCATGGTTAAAATGGATACTTTAATTAACCTTTGCGGGTTCAAAGTTCAACAAATTCAATGCGGGTGGATCAGGGTCGTATTGAAGTAAAGTCACTCATTAATATTTATAATTCGAACTATTAGCGTATATCTCCCTTAAATATCTCCCCCCCCCCCCCACTTGGTGTTGTGTCCAAAGCCCATGGTATTACATTATTTTGCAAAATCATGTAGTATTAAATTACACTAATTTAAGCAAGGCAACCATTTATTCATTGGATGATATAACTGGTTATATTATATGACCAGTTTTTAAATAAAGATGATTATTTCCTCTCATTCAATTATAAACTGAATTAGTAACACATATCATGTCGTTCTATTTCACATCTTGAAACATTTTTCTAATGTACCATTTTTTACTGTTTTCATACAGTTATTACGTAAACCAACACATTCGCTAAATGAGGATGTTGTCGGACATCACTTGTGAAAAATATTCAATAACTGTATAGCTACTGAATATTCATATATATATATATTCATTCGTTTTCTTAAAGACATGTGGCAGCTGAGCTTTTGGAAAATGCCGTAGATTGAAAATGAATGAAGTCGATGGAATATGTGTGCCTGGGGTTATGACTGGGATCATTAGGGGTAACGGAGGGGCTTGGGTGGAGCTGCAGGAGCGAGATGATGGTAACCCATAATTATTGTACGAAGAGAATGACCTGCTTGGGCGATACGTAACACAAAAAACCCTCTCTTACACCTGTGAGAATGGGATACCGTAATGGTAACACTTTTGAAATGTGAGACCCCTCTATTCTTTTAGATTAGTCCCAAATTAATTACGTTGCTTAAAAATAGTGTCGATAATATGACTACAATTTTTGCTTCACAGTTGAATCATCAGAATCAGTCACGTGACCTAACAGAGGAGCAAAGAAAGAAGGCAACGCCAAATGTTTAGTTAAATCGACATCGAATCAAACAAAGATAGCAGCCCCGCTTTCACTTGAGGAAGGAGGAGAGTGAAGAAGAAGAAGGAAGGGACTAGGGGGGAAAGATCTGAGTGAGTGTGGTGATGATCTCAACCCATACAAGAGGTAGTTAAATACCATAACACTAAAATAGGGAATACGTATGATTAACATAACCATACATATGTAATGTAGCTTACTCAGGTCTTAAGTTCCGATCGGTTTCTATTGACAAGTTGTGCAAAATATTGCAATGACCTACTGTGTTTACGCGAAACAAAATACCAAATAGAAACAACTCTCCCCCCCCCCCCCCAAAAAAAAATACAAACAAACAGAGCGAAACAAAATTAAAACACCATGCATAGACATACAGATATTAACAACAACCAATAAAATAAATAAATCATAATAATAACAAAATAAAATAAAGTAAAATAGTGCATGCAAACAATACAGTAGTCTTCCGCTGTACACATGTAAGTAAAGGTGTAGTAGCTACAGCGTGATAGTCTTGCGTCTATTTTGTCCTTGCGCGCGTGCAAACAGTGATACAAGAGCGCTCACAAGAATATCAGCACAAAATCAGAAGCGCGCGCTCCGAAATATTTGTCTGCATTGCATGCTGTACGTACAGAATACCTCCGTGCGTGTGCGTTGATCTATATACGAGTGTTTATTATACCGTCATACACAATGGTTTGTCAATGGAAAATATTTGTTGTCATTTTGCAGGCGTTCATATCAACACGTACTGTACTGTACTGAGCAGTTCTCTCTCCATTGTAAGCAGTGTAGTCTAGACGTTGGATACATCTTGACGTCGGTCTTCGCCTTAATTTACTTGTTCGAACGACTCCAATGACGGCCCGGGGTTGCATAGAAGAAACGGACGACATTTGAAGACATAGTCAACATAACGTGATTACGGTTTGTGATATTTAACATCATCTGAAGTTGTCTGTCTGTCTGCATGTATGTCTGTCTGTGAAGTTAGCCTCTGCATAGTCTGCAACGTATATCTAGTCTAGGCCTATCAGTATATGCCTTTCTTTTGACTTCAGTTTTATGCACAACGAGAACAGTGTTACGTCATGGAAATGTACTTATAAGCATCTGAGGCATGTTGACGGCACTTAATGCTTTTTGGGATCAGTGTAGAAAATACTGTAGGAGAGTTAAAATATGTTCGGTCGGGATTGCGCCAGTAATATGTCGGTTACTACTACTTGTAGGTGCCAGACGTGGCACGAGAAGTTGAGAGCGCCATCGATGGCCATCTTCTACCTGTCATATATGCATTAGCGGCAGGACTATTATTCAACGGTAACATCAAGAAAATATACTGTGGAGAGGAGATGAAGAAATGTATGCACTGTATGCCTAAAAAGTCAATATAGGCCATCCGTTCTTTTATCTTTTTTGTTTCTTTTGACTTTGCTACCTTTTACTATAAATACTCCGGACGCACCTTCTGTAATTCCACGATGTTACCATAGCAACGGAGGGTTAGATTCGAAACGGAGCTATTTTAAACCAATATACAAGTCAAATGGAATTTTTGTGAATTTCATATTTGTTTTGGTCATAATACGTTAATTACAGAGCAAAAGCTAGATAAGGTAGAAATTATATAGATTTATTCGACAATGAGTAAAGTTTACCAGTAGAAAGTCCTAGTATGTCATAATTGAATCCTCCACGCTACTAGGTTTATTCTCGGCTCTGTCTGCTGTATTCGCATCATCTGCTTTGTGTACTGCCATGAATACCACACATTTCGATTGTTTTAATGCACGGAGAGCTCGTGGCATTGTTTATGACGCTACCTTACCTTTTTGTATCACACTGTCTTTCAAACGCCTGCCTCAGTAAACCAGCATTTAAGAAATGTGAAGTCGTTCCAACAGGAGCATAGCTGTTTCCACACTTAACGGTTTATAATATAAAGGCTTAGTAATGACACAACATTCCCGAAGAACCAATATTGATCAAGCTTGTCAGAAAAGATGTCGCAGTGGCCTTACACTGTACAAAAGAAGCATTTCTTTTGCAGGTACAATTTTCGTCCTTATGTATACTTTCATTAAAATTTCCAGTGAAAGGCGACGAGCGAGACAGAAATGAAATTTACTACTAAGGTCTGAAGTTCGGTTTCTATTGACAAGTTGTGCAAAATATTGCAATGACCTACTGTGTTTACGCGAAACAAAATACCAAATAGAAACAACCCCCCCCCCCGAAAAAAACAGACAAACAAAGCGAAACAAACTTAAAACACTATGCATAGACATGCAGATATTAAGAACAACCAATAAAATAAATAATAACAATAACAAAATAAAATAAAATAGTGCTTCGGCGGGGAATCAAACCTAGGCAGACGTGAGCATAAATTTAATCTTAAATAAAATGTGATTACCTAGCGAGAAAAAGACGAATGAAAAAGGCAATAATTAATTTGAATTATTGTATTATAAAATTGAAGACAGAAAGCTAAAATTAACAAGAGATTACGCCTCATCGAGGCCATGGTTTCACTGAACGTTGAACATCAACCCAGTCCGAATCGACGTGAGCCCTCCATTGCAAGTCAGCTAGCGCACTTCTGGCCCGAAGGCCGGACTCTCAACGTAATCTCCCGGATGCTTTTGCGAACTAAGGGAGGATATGGAATTGGGATCCTAGGCCCGTATAAAAATTCCACCTTGGCGATGCCATTGTTAACAAAGCAGTGTCTGTCATCCGATCGGCGCGATTCACACAGCCTGACAACAAACACCGACGCGCAGTGCTGTCTTCCTATACCGTTCAGGCCACCACGCCAGCCTGGTGACTCTTGGGTCGAAATAATACTTAGAGTTCAAGATTGTTCCAAAACAATGTGATATGAATGCATAAAGATGCCATGCCCAATTGGAGTATTGTACATTCGCACAAAAGTTTAACCGTGAAAAAAAGAAGAAAAAAGAAAGAAAAGTAAAACAAAGCACACACACACACAAGACGTAAAATGACCTAACTCAGTGTATGTTTTGGCATATTTTCAGTCACCACGATCGTTTTAAATGCCTTGATGTGGAAGCGCATAAATCAAAGTAGAGATGGAGTGCAAATAAGGAGGATTGGAGGTGACACAAAACAGTTAAGAAATTTTGTGTTTAAATCTGGATGTTTCTCCGTGCGAGCAGACGGTTCAGTAAGCTTAACTTGCTCCTCTTCTAGCTCAAAGTCTTAACTGTCATGATATAGAAAATGGGCATGCACCCTGACAGGCCAAGCCCTCAGATATCAACGTGGGGGTATGATATGCCAGTTGACAACTTCTAGCTATACTTTAGCGGACCCTAAACGCGACGGACTTAGTGTGTAAGATAATGGAAGGATTACTTCTGGTACGACACCTACAACAGCTATAAAATAGAAAGCTCCTGATTAAAATCCTAAGAGGGCTGCCAACCGTGACTGAAATAAACACCGTCGCGTTCTGACTTTACAGGGATGATAAAGGCCAGTCTCTTAACATTAGCAATTCCGTTAGATTTTTACAGTTTTTCTGATCATAAAATAGTTACAATACTACGGTGGTTTAATAGGGACATAAGAAAGGAAACAAGTCTGCAACTCAAACCTGAACATTTGAACTTTTTGTCTCTACATTTGGACTTTTGTTTTTGATCTTTTAAAGTCCAAATTTTGGAGGAATAAAAGAGGCAATATTTTGAGATGAAAAGTCAACATTGTGAGATTTGGGGACACTGTTTTTCTTTCCTATGTCCCTGTTAAGCCACCGTACAATGCTGACATGTTGTGTACACACAATTTAACTGCTGCATGCAAACAACACAGTAGTCTTCTGCTGTACACATGTAAGTAAAGGTGTAGTAGCTACAGCGTGATAGTCTTACGTCTATCTTGTCCGTGCGCGCATGCAAACAGTGATACAAGAGCGCTCACAAGAATATCAGCACAAAATCAGAAGCGCGCGCTCCGGAATATTTGAAATGGGGGTGTAGGCGGTTTTACACTAGGCAGCTTTAGATTTCACGACGCGGAGCTCTCTACAACGAAATGACGACACGTATGTGTTATGCGCATGCGTCTACGTCGACTTCCCGTTGTCCCTGAAATTTTACACCGGGTGTCCAGGGTATTTCCCGTTGTCGTGAAAACGGCAACTTCGATTACATGTGACGTCACAATTTTGTTGTTATTGTCAAGATGGACGAACAATTTGGGCTAGTCGAGCTTACAAATTCAGTAACTTCTTGGTATGTCTATTCCAAATTTGACGTTTAAGTATTAAATGGCTCGGAATTTACGTACTGCCAGTGTGTATACTAATTATACTCCTCAATTCTGACTGTTGTTGGGTGGTTACACTACAGACTTTCACATCGACAAGTTGAAGTAGCGGCAGCCTAACAATTGAATATCTGGCCTAAACTAGGACCTAGGCATAGCTGGCTGAGCCCTCACACTACCGTTTACAAGCAAGCATGTACTAGGTCAGCTATAAAATCATCCCGCAAAATATGGGGCAAAGGCTATACCACCTCAAAAACCAACTTATTTTTGCCAATAATGCATATTTGGGTTGTTAAACACCATTATGGAATCAGCCTGGCTTAAAACACAACTTACGATTGATGCCTGTTCTTTCGTATTATATGATTAGCTTCTCTTAAAATAGAAGAATTCTGCTGCAGAAAAGACTGTGCATAATTTAGAGTGTTTGATTGCTCGAAATTAGTGAAACATCACAATGTTTTATATACATTGCGTACAAATCCACTGTGACATACTGTATATCAGAGGATATTTTGCTTTGAGTTACTATATTTTGATTGATTTTTTCCATCATATTTCAACAGCCTGCTGTCAACTCAGATAGTAATGAAGCTTCAGCGGGTTCAAGTTCCTCAATAAAGAAACCTAGTAGTAGCAGCAGGTATAAGTGGAGTGTTAGCTCAGTGGTTAACGCCGGTGCCTTTCAATCATAAGGTCCCCGGTTCAAGTCACTCCAAGATTAGTGTATGTCGTCCAGTTACAGAGTTGTTGACAATTAACAATTCATAATCATGGACTTTAAATATGAATGTAAGACACTGACTTCGGTCAGCTTGCGGCTTTGATAAGCCAATGAGGCTTTTTCGTGAGTTCCTGCTTGCAGATGGATCTAATATACATACATAATTACCAATTATGATAGATTTCCAATTAAAAAAAGTATTTGTGTTTACGCTCCAGGGTTGTAATGGTTATGAAAAACAAGTGTGTGGATTTTTATTAATTGTTGAAAGGCTGTACTGGCCACTCAACCGCACATGACTGGTCCCAAAATTCAATTTTATAGCACCTAATCAATGTTGACATGCGATATCAACGATAAAGTAAACAGAATCAGGTAAATGTAACTGCTACATGCAGTACTGTTTTGTATGGATTGTCTAATAGTCTTGTATGGATTTTTTATGCTTTTTTGTAAACAAGCAGACTGTTTATTTCTTACATTTTTCCAATGTTTTCTACCATTGGAAATACAACCCCATTTACCATCATAAATATGACATATTCCTGTTTGAGAAACAAAATCAGAGTACCATATTTTAAAAATAAATAAGTTTAGAGCTCAAATGTTGTGTGTGTGCTATGCACTGATAGAGGTATGCTAGAAATGATTTCCAGCAAAATCTACAGTAAGATGGTTCATCTATGATTGTCAGAAAATTGGACCAGCTTTGAGGATTTTGTAATGAAAAACAAGGAAAGAACCATTCTAATTTTTGACAAAGATAAAGAATACTTATAGGTTTGATGCATATCAGACATTTTGTTTTCGAGAAATCAAGTTAAAATTGATCTCTATTGGGCTGTAATATAATATTAAATAAATCTCAAAATACACTTCTAAATCTATTTCAGGACTTTCATGAAATGGACAGAGGCAAAAGATATAATTCTTTGCAAGGAAGTTGCCTTGCAAAACCCATTTCAGTTCCGAAGGGGCAGTCTAGAAAGAGGCAAGGTGTGGTCTGGAGTGGCCACCGAATTGAGAAAACAGTCCTTTAAGGTGGACCAAAGGGCTGTCAGAGACAGGTATGTTAAGGAGGCTAGAAGCTAAATTCATGCTCTACAATACCGTAGAGAAAAAAGAAAAATCCTCCCAGCATACTAAATAATTACATTTTCCCAAAAAATTGGGATTTCAATTGGTGGTGCTGGTGGTTCCAATGTAATTTATGTTTCACTTTTTACCTTCCATTGCATTCTTTCCTATATACTGTACTGTCATGTAGCTCACAACCCTCATATAGCCCTCAGAGCCCTCATAAGTTTGTGTTTGTACCAAGACGAACATAGTTGCCTTCCATTTTCACGACAATTTCTTAACTTAAGACTATAATTTGGTTTAACCCCAGTAATTTCAGTGGTTCCGTTTCATGTACAGACAAGTGCGAGACGAGACGTAGGTGATGTTTAGCACGTATCGCAAGGGTAGACCCGTATGGATTCTTTGATTGCATCATTGGTTTTTTTTCCATAGGTCATGAATATTCATTGTTAAAAGTGTACAAGATATATAGGGGGCGTGGCCAGAAAGAGATTGTTATCTTTTGAGCCAATCAGAGGGTTTGTTTACCTTTTGACCAGGGACTTTTTTTATGGGATGGGTTCCTCTGGGCGATTCACTTATTCTTTCGATTCAATACATTCCTAATTTGGTTTTTCATTCTAATCATAGGTACAACAGCCTCAAGAATAAGGTGCAGAAGAACAACTCTCAAGATAAGAGGGCTTCAGGCATTAGCCCTGAGGAAACGGAAAGCCAAAGGGAGTTGAGGGTGCTTCTGGAAGACTTGGCCAACCAAGAAGATGATGCAGAGCTTCTCCCCAAGACCAATGCTAGTGAAGAGGAGCAGAGGCGCCTCGATGGACAAGAGGTCCAGAAGAGGGCCTGTGAATCGTTTGTGGAGACAAGGAAGAGGTGAGAGACTCATATTACCTCAAATGGGGTTGGTTGGTTGGTATACCGGTATTCAGAAAAAAAAGTTTTCAATATTTGACCTCAGCTGAATTTGCAAAGTATTACAGGGGTTGAACCCTGCATCTTTTGTTTACAAGCAGTGTCACATACATACAGATAAACACATGTGCACACACACAAGCATGATTGCATGGATTCATTCTGTCTCAAAAATTGGTTGCCAGGTCTGTCATATTGAAGAAATTCATGATGTACCTTTATCTTGTTTTGTCATAGGCATTTTGCAGATAAAGAAAATATGCCAAGAAAAAGAAACAGTGGGAGTGATGCTCTTCAGTTTTTGCATCAAAAGATGGAGTTGGAAAGAGAGATGAGGAAGGAAGAGCTCGCCATGAGAAGAGCAGAGGTGAAGAGGGACGAAGCTGAAAGAGATCGACGATTTGAACTCTTTCAACAACAGCAACAGCAGACACAGCAACAATTTATGCAGCAACAACAACAAATGCAGCAACACCTCGCACAACAACAGCAGCAGATGCAAAACATGCTAATGATGTTCATGCAATCGATGAAGGGTAATAATAAACAATAAGTTCCCACCTCCTACTAATGTCCCCAAAACAAGTTTGTACAAAATTGCTCATAAATGGTTTAACTCAGATGACCTCTCCCAAAACAATAGGGATCATATACTCATTATACCAAGTATGAACTTTGCATGGTTGACTTATTGTGTTTTCACCAGAAAATACCTAAATTTCACAAAATGTCAATTTTTGAAGCAAATTGAGCTCATGTCATATATCTGTAATTAAAGCACCATAAACATGCATGTAAATTAAAAATAAAATGAAAGACAATCAAGAAATATACAAAATGCAGCATTTCCCCATTTTTCTGAGATTTATTAATGTTTGATTATTCAAAAATACATTTTAAAGTGATTGTCTGTGTTTCAGTGCTATGATACACTTCTCTCAATCAAAATGGATATCCTACTATATGTTTGACTGTTGTTTGTGAATGGGGTAGGGAAATGTTTTCGAGCAAAACGGTCATGTGATCCAATGTCACCAAAGATCAATTAGTGGTTAAAAACTAGTATTTTGAATCATTATATTCACCAAAGGTTGGAAACGGGTCATATTTTGAGACAAGTTGTGAATTGGGTAGGGAAATGTTTTCAAACAAAACATGTCATGGTCATTTGATCCAAGCCCAAATGCATCATTTAAATTTAAATTCCTCTAAGCAAGAAACCAATATTCCTCTAAGTTGGGCTCTAGTTTTAAGAGGGTACCAGAGGACATAAAGACAGTCCAATATGGAGTCACCAAAGACCATACCAACTGTCCAATGTAATCTCAAGATTATTTCAGAATCACTTGGTTTATGGCCCTTATCTTATGAATTTCTTTATAATTTGTTATTATATTAAACACATAAATATATATATATATATTGTACATTATATTTAACTGGAAAAATTATATTTGAGTGAAACTAAATTTGATATACTTTGTATTTTTACAAACAAATAAGACTGGGTAACCCTGCATTTCAAATGTAACAGACATATTAGACCGTAATTAACAATTATATTTTGCTGGTCTAAGCAGACCCCAAATTACCTTTGAAAATATTGCTCTAATGTGGGTGGCTCCAATTCAAAAAAATTTGATGTTGAGTTACCATATAAGCAAGTATGTGCATTGGTAAGTATGCCTGAAACTATGTACATTTTACCACAGGCTGAAAGTCCCATTTTTTGATTCTTTTTGAAATCTGTTGATTTGAAGAAATTAATTATGTCCCCAAATACCCACTCGACTGAAACTCTCACACTACTTATTGAATGGTTGTACAGCTTTTGGTCATTTGTTAGGTTACCTTTGAAGGGGCCTTGTAAGTGGGCCCTCAATGGATATGCAGGGTCACCATAAATACATAAAGTATTCCCCAGTGTATCATATGACCTATGTTCCAATTCAGTCAAGAGGCCAGACTCTCGCAAGAGGAAACAATCATGTCGCCTTCCCTCTATAGGCCCAAAAAGATTGGCAACTAGACCATTGGCAGCTGTAACAGATTGGTACTTCAATGCATGTACCCTCTTGTGACCATTGTAACATAACCTCTGGTACTCTTTCGGTCTGCAAATTGGACGGACTGTACCATCTACAAACCCCCAACAGTTTTTCAGTGCGGCTCCTTTGGCATGAATGGCTGATGCATATCTCATAAGATGTTCTGAGGAGAGCCAGAACCTGTTCAAAGTTTCCACAAGATATGAATGTTCGCTGTACACAAAGTTAATCATGTGTGTGGAAATTGTGCAGAGCTGTGGTACATCTCTGGCAAAAGTCTTCACCATATCCCCATACCTGCCAGAGAAGAGATAAAATACTAAAGAAATTGCGGGTCACTACAAATGAGAAAGGTGAAATCTTAGGACAACAATACAGCAAAGAAAAAAACACACATGTCCCTTGTGATTCCATACAATTTTTTTTCACAATTTCTTCATATGACAGACCTGGCAACTAATTTATAGCTCACACCAGCATTCTAGTATGAGCTTTTGTAGTGATGTGTCATCTGTCACTATCCATATCAAAAGTGGTCACAAGCAAACCCTACAATCCCATCAACAATTGCAGAAAAGTTTTTTTGATAAAAAAGGTCAAGTGGGCTAAAAAAAATTGTGGGTCCTAAACATTTTTTGTGGCCCATAAAAAATTGGTGCCCTAAAAATGTTTGGGCCCTAATATATTTTTGTCCTTAATTTTTGGGGTGCCCTAAAAGGTATGAGCTACTGCACCATTGGTGCTCTAGTTTTTTAATGCCTAATGGTGGTCCTACATTTAAATTTATATATTAAAGGAAAACCATGCATACATCAATGGGTAAAGTACAACAGTGATGACGAAACTTCACCATAGGCCTACACATAAGTTGAATGTTTGTATAGTGTTGACGGTTTAAGATGCCGTCCCATGGCATCCTATTCCTGTCTCATATGCTTGGCAAAAAACGAGACGGCAGCAAGTTCTATTTTGGTAAGGCATAAGTTGAAAATATTTACCTACATGGATATGCAAATCGTGATAGCAAAATGCATATGGCCTCCAATCCTTGGACACGGTATCCATTTGTACATTTGATTCTCTCCGGGATTTGTAGTGCATCTTTCAATCTATAGAGATCATCTTTCTTGAACCTAAAAAGCGAAGATGAATAAAGTTAAGCAATATTTCAATATCAACCCTTTTTTTCCTGACGTAAGGGGTGTATTATTTAAAAACATGGCAGGCTTTGCACTTAATTAGAATCATGGAAATAAAATGATTTAGTGTTTTTCGCAGAAGTGGTTACCACATCAGATAAAAGTTCGAATTGAGATTTTTATTACAAGAAAAACCCCTGAAGGTTGCACAGGTGGGACCTGTCAGAATCTCAATTTTGATATTACAATTTACGCTTTCTGTTCCAGTAACCAATAGGAAAACATTGCACGCATCCATACCCACAGTGTAAAGCACACTGCGTCATTACAAAATGGTTCCTAACCCTGCAGTGCGCAGTGATTCCGGCGGCACAAGGCTTAAAACAACTGTCGTATTGCTGGCCTGGTGTAGGACTGACTGCTGAGAAGCCCCCAGCAACTGCAGTCACAGTCAGTGAATCTGATGTCACGTTCGGAGTCTAATGTATGCCCATTAGCCTATATTTTTATTTGTAGGCCTAGGGTACATCCGTGTGTCGATTAGGAGGTAATCCAGCCTGTCTTTAAACAAGACTGGGTTTATTAATATTACGGTATGTTTTATAAACCTCCATAACAGTATATATGGAGTTAGTCTATGCCTATGTGCAACTTAATCATCGGAAATTAGGTCTATTCCTAAGTCTATATAATACTAAACGTTAATGCATAGCCTAAGTTGCGTCACTAACCTGAAGTATGCGTTGCATTCATCATCGTTATAATCTTCCAAATCGAAGGGGTCGTAATCATAATATTGGAATTCAGGGTTTGACGGTTTGTTGTTATCGTATAGCAACATGAATTCGTCGTCGTCTAATAAATCTGTTAAATACCCAAGAGTAATTGCTTCACGAACTCTATGAAGGTTTGCCATCGTTTCAAATCTTGCACTACGGTCGTCTGCTGTAAAGTATAAGTGTATGTCGTCTGCTGTAAACTTTTGTGCATACACCATAGCAACGGTTGCTATTCGTCTCTGTGATATGATTGGTCACATGATTCTTCTTGGTTACGTGATTCTTATTGGTCACATGACTGCCATTTCCCCCGTCGTACAGATCTAAAGCACAAAATCAACAGGACGGGGAGTCAGTACGAAGACGTACACTGTCGGTTAACTTCCCCGTTGCACTACTCCGCGTCGTGCAATCTAAAGCTCCTTAATATCTAACGCAACGTAGTAGCCAAGAACCTGAAGTTGTCTGTCTGTCTGCATGTATGTCTGTCTGTGAAGTTAGCCTCTGCATAGTCTGCAACGTATACCTAGTCTAGGCCTATCAGTATATGCCTTACTTTTGGCTTCAGTTTTATGCACAACGAGAACAGTGTTACGTCATGGAAATTAACCTTCAACTGAGGCATTTTGATGGCACTTAATGCTTTTTGGGATCAGTGTAGAAAAGTCTGTAGGTGAGTTAAAATATGTTCGGTCGGGATTGCGCCAGTAATATGTCGGTTACCACTTTTAGGTGCTAGACGTGGCACGAGAAGTTGAGAGCGCCATCGATGGCCATCTTCTACCTGTCATCTATCCATTAGCGGCAGGGCTATTATTCAATGGTAACGTCGAGAAAATATACTGTGGAGAGGAGATGAAGGAATGTATGCACTGTATGCCTAAAAAGTAAATATATATAGGCCATCCGTTCTTTTATCTTTTTTTTTCTTTTGACTTTGCTACCTTTTACTATAAATACTCCGGTCGTACCTTCTGTAATTCCACGATATTACCATAGCAACGGAGCGTTAGAATCGAAGCGAAGCTATTTTTAAACAAATATACAAGTCCCATGGAATTGCCGTGAATTTCATAATATTTTTGGTCAAAATACGTTAATTACAGAGCAAAAGCTAGATAAGGTAGAAATTAGATAGATTTATTCGACAATGTGTAAAGTTTACCAGTAGAAAGTCCTAGTATGTCATAATTGAATCCTCCACGCTACTAGGTTTTATTCTCGGCTATGTCTGCTGGAGTCGCATCATCTGCTTTGTGTACTGTCATAAATACCGCACATTTCGATTGTTTTTAATGCACGGAGAGCTCGTGGCATTTTTTTATGACGTTACCGTACCTGTTTGTATCACACTGTCTTTCAAACGCCTGCCTCAGTAAATCAGCATTTAAGAAATGTGAAGTTGTTCTAACGGGAGCATAGCTGTTTCCACACTTAACGGTTTATAATATAAAGGCTAAGTAATGACACAACATTCCCGAAGAACAAATATTATCAAGCTGAACAATTCTATATATCGCCTACTATAATCGCTGGGCCGGTTTTCACCTTCTACAGGACCGACGGAGAAGGAGGAGCTGAGTGTGGATTTATCCGTCACTTTTTGTTTTGCCATGTCTAAACATGTGTAATAATAACCCAGGCTGCTGTAATCATTGAAAATTCGAGTCAACGTAACAAGTATGACGGCATAGCACATTGGTATACCGACGTAAAAGCAATGCCCGGTTCCTTTTTGACGAGGAAATTGACAGCTCACTTCTATAAAAGGTCGAGTTTGAGGAAAACACCGCAATCATTCGATATTTTATTTGCACCTTTTGTTATGCCCTCATAAAGTCTACTACTTTATTGAGTACCACCTAATTATATCGTCATCCCGAGGTTTCAAGAAAGTTGATATTTTGAGATTAAAATAGTCGGTTGAACTTTTAAAACGTTACAATTTCAAGGAATAAGTCGAAATATTTGGGAGATATCAGAATTGAAATTTGTGTCATGTGTCATGATGTGTGTGTTATTTTGTCAGGTCATGATGACAAAGTTTTGCCAGGTGCAAACATGGCTATTCCTTTAGCTATTCTTCTACTTTTTTCTTTTCATTTTTCCTTCTTTTTTTAGGTACTGCAATAAATAATAAGTCTATAAAATCAATGCAAATGAGAATCGATCTGTAATATTTTGATTTGTTCAAGCTATAGCCCCTTTGTCTGTCAAAGAACTTTTTAAGTTGCTATTTCCCTGCAGGGTGGAATAAATATGTTCTTACCTTTTGTAGGTATGTCGTTCATCTCTATCACATAGACACCTGATAATGGTTGGGTGTGCTTCTGCTACCTTAACTAAGACTCTTCTATAAGAAGATAATGGTACCGCTTGGAACCACATCGTGACCGGGTTTGCGTGACTTTACCAAACAAACGTAACACAAAAACATAACTGGATCTATCCACTAACAAGTAACGAATTGTCAACGAATTTAATTTATAGTCTTCTATTTTTCTCATTCGGAACCCATGAAAGGGGCTTTCTTATAAAATCGTCCCTGGTCCTACCGAGGGGATACCATTACACGATGCTTTTGCAGGGACCTTATGTTTCCTCGAAGTGGTCGAATTTGATTTCCCAGATTGCGAAAAAAAATGCTAGCAAAGTTTATTTTACAGCAAATGATAATAATGGATGCTAATGAGCCTTACATACGTACCTCAAGTAGGAGGATATTAATGTCCATGTGCTTAATGTCTTTTCGTCGTTATATAGTCATCAATTGAATGCTTGATACGTGTTACCGGAGGCCGATTAAAACACTAAACGTTCACTGTGCATTCTGGACTGCTCACATAGCGTAAACATCTTGTCGCACAGGTTTCAGTAATATGGAAAGCAAATGCACCACTTGAATGGCATTAATCTTTATCTATTGTTATAAACTTGTTTCGAATAAAGAAGATGTGGTTCGTCAATGAGTATCGACAAAGTCCATTAGTGTGTTACGTGTTGGACATAACGGGAACTACTTGGTATTCCAGTCATGGCAGATTTCTTCATCTATTCATTGTTCATCAGAATGTAGTCCATTGACTTGTAAAACAAATAGAATAAAGAACAAGGAATCGGATAATATTCTTCCGAGATCAAACTTGAAGACATCCCCGAAGATCATGTGCAGTATCCAAGGGCGGCGGAAGTACTTTTAATCTGGGGGGGGGGGCACCGACATCAAAGGGCACTTTGCAGAAATTCGATTGGACTGATGTAGCCTGATATTTAGTACCCTTTATAACTCTTATTGTATTATCTTATTTGCGTATACACATCACTCCATCAACGCCCCCCCCCCCCACCAATGAAAATATGCATACTAGCACTGCAATATCCAATGTGCAAATTGGGAAACAAGGAACAAGTTTTCTATTGAGACAAATGAGGTGAAATCATGCTAGTTGCTAATGTAAAAATTTTCCGGATTAGAGTTTATTTCTTGTTAATATATTAACAAATTGTTTCCGTTCGAAATAGCTTTGAGTTTGACCCACATAAATTCATTTAAAGTCAGGGGCGTAGCCAGGATTTGCAAAGTTGTATGCACGACTATCTGAGCGGAGCGCCACCATCGGTTGGCGCGGAGCGTACAAGAAAATGTTGGTTTTACAAACCCCTCAGATGGCTGGAAACGGCCCTTCCCGAGTGTTCATTCTGGTCCCCTGGCCTCTTGCTAACTTGAGACACCTCAATTTTTATGCAGAAAAAGGGCACATTTTTAACCCTGAGGAAAAGTGGGGGGCACGTGCCCCCTGTGCCCCCCGGTTCCGCCGCCCTTGGCAGTATCTGTTCCCTTTCGAGGGGAATGGTTATACACACCTGGAGATGATGACACTATCACAGTCTCGATGCAAGGGACTGGGGTTGAAAGCGGATCAGACGTTCGGTAGTTTGGTTTTCTTGCCCAGGTTCTTACCTGGTGACTATTCTTTAAAAGTATCCCCGGTATTCAATCATGGGAGCATTATCGACAGATAGATGTTGCTGTAACTTGATAACTCACTTAAATAATTAAATAATGAGTAAGGCAGAATTTTAGTCTTGATATGTTATAATACAAAGAAAACAAACAACTTTGAGTCCAATCATGTAGGCTGTAGCTGTTCCAGTATTTTTCAAGATATGTATCGTTAAATATACTGAATTTCTGGAATAATCGTTTAGGCTAACTAGATGGTGACGTCGGCTCCTCACTGCAGTTCTTATAGTTAATGTTAATCCGTTGTTTTTGAGGTCAACCATGATATATTCGTTAATCTTCATATAAGCAACAAAGCACACTTGGGTGGCATTTAACATCATTTGTCCTTAACAAATTTGTAGTAAATATAAACATGTCATTTGAGACCATATAATCTTCATTTCTCCCATTGAGTTTAGTAGTGCAACCGAGGAACTAGTCTGATGAGCTGTGTACTAAACAAAGTTCCAGTCAATTTAACTAGTGAACCTCAACTGTTTAAAGGTCATTCCAAAAAACAAACAAAAAAGTAATGTGCTATACAACTCTAGCTAGACCGAGAGTAGTGGTTTAAACGGTCCACGGCATATCAAAGTTAATTTTGTTCCTGAAGTTATCAAAACAGAATACGGGGTATATTTTTTGGTGAATCTCAATCACTCAGTTTCTGAAACTACCTACTATCCGGTATGAGAATTTCCTACAACACTGTTGCTTATAATGGGACCATATTCACACTGGTCTACTTTGGTTTTCTTGCAAATGTGATATAAATTGAAATCTATGTATATTAAAATGTTATCTTATGGTCTTGCTGGCTTGTATGTCTCTGGCATTGCAACGAACATAATACTTGTTTATTTGTAGGTCGTGTAAATCTTTGCCAAGTTGAACACATTTATGTCAAACAATGAGTTTAATTAAGTTCCTTCAAACCCTTGTGAACCGCATAACTGTTTGAATGTTTAGCTTGGCTTACACAAATAACCCATTGCAATAAAATTCATTCAATATTCAGAGTGACTAGAAAAAAAAACGGCTTTTAAGGAATTCGATTGCGCTAGTTTGAAACAGGGTGTTTTTTGATATGAAATAATCATATGGCTTTTAAAAGCATCCGTAGATTCACTTTTAGGAGAATAACGCCTCATTAGGCCACGTATTCAGTGGACATGGGCTGCAAGCATGCCGGTCGCAGAGATGTCACCACCTCTGGCCAAAGGCAAGGATTCACGCACGCCACCTAGTACGCTTCTGGTCGATTTGACCGACCCTCTGCGCATCCTCCCGGGTTCTTTTGCGACAACAAGGGAGACATGGCACGGGATCCTAGGCCACAAAAAAGCACCATGCCACAACCTCAGGTATTATCGCCAGAGGCCTGTCTTGAACCCTAGCCACGATTTACACGACCGACAAGGAATGAGTCTTTCGTCACCCTCTATAGCATCGGCCACCACATCAGCTAGTAAATTAGATGGTTGAATTAATATATAAAGACTTCAGCGTGGACTGCTGAAGAGAGAAAAAGAATTTTTAAGCGTGTATAATCGTTGATGGAGTCGAACTCAGTTCATCAGGTTACTGGTCCACTGCTCTACCCACTGAACCATTTGACGAGTTAACTTTCTACGAGCTTAAATTGGTATTGTTGGTTGGATACGATCAATTGGTAACAGTGAACGACACTGCCTTCAACGAAATCTCTATTCATCATGTTTTACTCTCATTAGAACAACGGATCTGAATATCTTTATTTACAAGAAGCTCACGCTTGTCTTTGTTTACATTGCAGCAAGCAGTAAGAACGTCATTTCCTTACAAGACGTAAATGTACAATAGGCTTTAGCCCCGATACTATCGATGACTTCGAAGCAAGCAGTAAAAGAAAAACGGATTCCGTGAAATCTTCTTATTCACAAAAGGTTGCTTAAAATAATGCTCGCAAGATAGTTCTTGCTGTAAGTTGTGTCTTCACAACTATATTCTATGCAGACGAACATGAACTGGAGTAAGTCTGAAATTTCAAAAAACAATACCTATTCACATTTCAAGACCTTTTGGAATGAGGAAAGAACAATACTTATTAAGTCAAACACGTTAACTACATGTGACTAATCTTATATAGGGATCTGAATCGCTGGAAACAGCACAGTAATTCGAAACCCGAAAAAGAATTCATAGGGTTTTGAGTTTATGCAATGAGATTTGGGAAACACGGGGATCGGGAATTCGTCAACTACAAGACTTTGTTTAGTCCGCAAATGACTAGATGTGTTTTTTTATCCTCTGAAACTGCGGTATTTGCGTGTATAGCCCCCCCCCCCCCCCTTGCCAACCACCACATGACTGTGTTCCACACACATACGAATGTGTATTTAGTTTAATACAAATATGATAATAATCTTTATAAATATCAAATTTTGATCTATTATCAGCCAACGTTGCATTTTGAAAGACTGAATGGTAATGAGGAAGGGACGGTGACGATGACGGGGTTTGGATGTTTTTATAGCTTTATATGAGCAATGCAAGTGAACACTCTGACATGGTCGACTCTTTATAAAGCATTTGTTTAGGTTTAAGCATGAAAGGTATACGTAGCTAGGTATATTGGGTAACCGTATGTAACCATGGTATCGTCCTGTATTAGGAACTGGTATTATCATTGGGTAACTCGCAAATGTATGTATGTGTGTATTCATGTGTGCGTGTATGTGTGTATGTATCAATAAATCAATAGATCAATCAATCAATCAAAATGATTGATGTGTAGAGTTAATATTAAAACACTTAATTAAGTGACTTACTTGATTTCTGTCTCGCTGTGTAAAACATCAATGGGAAATTTTCCAGACAGTTCATAGCGACATAAACTGTAGAAGGGAAGAGGACATTGTCTTTCTTTCGTATGAAGCCATGCACAGAAGCGTCTTTTCTGAGACGCTCTTGTTTTTAGAGAAAGTTCTGTCATAATTTACCCTGTAAGGAACCCCTATACTTCTGGAAATAGCTTTGTTGCTGTTAGGACTATACTTCACATTTCTTATGTGCTGTTTCGCTGTGGCAGGCGTTTGAAAGAAAATGCAATACAAAAGATCGTACCGCCAAAAAACAATGAAGCGAGCTTGTACAGGAATCTGCACGATTCAGGTGTAATTTAACTATTCTTAAGACAGACATTTCAAACTATGTTTAGTCACCCGACCCACCCTCCCCTACGTGCCAATCATCCGACTCATTAAAAGACATGATGTAACTCTGACAAAGAATCCGTTAACTTCTTCATAAAGAAATAGAATGTTGGGATAGTAATGAAAGTATGATATAGCTAGAAATTCAAATACAGCCGATATCTGCAAGAATACAACTAGTAGCGTGCATCAACATATTTGAACCTATCATAACTTATAAGATCTATAGAATACTGTGGAAACCAACGACTGTCGATGCAAAGTCGCCATTTTATTTATTTAATTTTCTTGCGATCTATGCAAATTGACAAACATATAACTGATGACTGATAAAATTACTCTTACCACACCAAAAAAACCAAATCATATCTTCGGGCATGTATGTTAATGAGTATTATTGATATAATATAAAAATTAAATCTATTTGGTTTGCCCCCCCCCCTCCCCCGAAATGTACAAATACTGTATAAATTTGTATCACATTTCTTTTGGTAAATCCATACAATAGATATATTAGTGAAGTTAACATTTTGAAGGTTACCGTATACCATTATGATATCACAGACCAACTACTTAACTGTGATCCACTTCCTAAATTCTTAAGATGAAGTAGTGCTTAAACATGAGTCAAAATAGCGTAGTTTCAATCAACAATATCTCGAGGTGTGGAAAAGATTGGTCTTTTAATTGTTTTTAACTATACAAATGAACAACTTGTCAGACCGCCAGGGTGGGGTGGGTTCGGGTGGTGTGGGGTGGGGTGGGCGGGGTATAAATAATGCTTCAGGTTATTTAGTATATAGATTACTGATATTACTTGTAAATCTTAGAGACTCTCCGAGCCTCCTAATGAAGTGTGATGTACAAGTCGAAAACTCCTGTCTTATTTCTATCGGTAATAATAATCATTACTGATTTGTGTTAAACAGAAGTTGAAACGACACGTGAAAAGGTGTTCAATGCATGTTGTGTAAGTAAATATAATCCGTCGGTCTTTACCCGCGTTCTGCATAATCTGTGCAAACCTTAAACAAACACACTATGTTTACTTACAAACAGCTTTGAATTGTTGTCGATAAATGTCCTGGAGCTTGTCATACGATCACAACAAACAATATATTTAATTAGCTTGAATTTTCAGGAATTGCTTTAAAAATACTGAAGTAAATCTAAATGTCGAAAATTGTGAAGTGTCCCAACAATTCTTGTTGGTTTGTGATATGAAGAAGTGTTTCAGCGACGAAACGTTGAGAATAATATCAAGTTTATCGATCATTCGCTCACTAACCTTACACTCGGTGAAGAAGTCTGTAGGACGATAACCTTATTTTGATTTATTGTAAAAACTCATTTGAGTAATACTCGTCGTTATGTATATGATAATATTATCACCGAACGCTCAAAGAAGTTTTATCTTCTTTATTGTCCATGCATGACGTATACATGATATTGCAGGGCCTGATAAAGGGGTTTTAGAAAGGCAGGGACAGTGGCCCTGGGGACAGTTGAAGTCGACTTCCATGTAGGGGGATCTGAGGGTCCTCCTCCAGAAAAAAAAAATTGACTTGAAATGGTGCATTCTATGCTGTTAATCAGGTACACACGCAAGATTGTGCTAATAATTATTTTAATTTTTTCTTGTATGGGGTTGGAACATGGGAGATGGGGGCAGGGAATACACCCACATTCCCTGTATCCGCGCCTGCCTAGAGTGTGACAAAAGTGTTTCACATAACCTTTTACAGCTGTAAGTGACAATGTATCGCATGAAGACCTTTCATTTTGGTGATCGCAGCTTAGACCATACTATCCCTTTCTTGTGGAACTATCTGGCCACTTGAACATGACACATTGGAATCTGCGCGAAATAAGACTATGTTATTCATGAATGGCAGAGAAATAAAAGTTTGGCACGAACAGAACAGCGAAGAGATTTGTGAGGGTAGGAGGAGAATGGGGTGGGGATGGGGGGTCATGTGCATCCTACATGCTTGTACAACGAAAACAACACATGTACGGAATTCATCCGCCCAAATTAAGCTCTTCCTCCGCGGTTTTATCCTCAAAGAATTAACCTTCTAAGGCAGGCCCAACTCTCTACCTTAGTTGGTCCTGGTCAATAAAACTAGATCAAACTGATCCAGTCTCATTGAAATAGTTTCATTCCTTTTGTTTTTGAGAGGGGGTGGTGGGGAGGGGGGTTCACTGAGGGGTATTCATCGAGGGAAAACATTTATGGCAGATTATTTCATGTACCTCAAAGTATATGAGTTAGATGCAAAACACTACTACAAACGCAACTAACTATTTTCAAATCGACCTCGAACGAATTGTTTTGACAAAATATCAGTTCATTGCTTAAAACTTCCATTATTGCAAATATATTCATATAATTTTATATCCCTCATTGAATCATCATTTATATATTGATGTTCCTGTATGTATGCATATATGTGATAAAACCATATCAAACATTAATAAGGTACAGTGCAGTTATTTCCCCATGTGAATTTCAGGAGGCATGAGTTTTCACTAAACTTGAGACAACCTCCTGGAGAAAGCGACTCACAGGAGAGGATAGGTATTATGTTTGGGCGGGTGAGAGGGGGGGGGGGCTGAACAAACTGTTGTATGGTTAATGATATACATGTACCCAACTGAAGCTTTCAGGAAGGACAAAGGGATCCGTATAACTGCATGACAAATAGCCAAAATGAATGACAAAATCGACTCAGTTTTTTTTATATCTACTTGAAATCTATTCATAATGAGAAGGCGATATAAAAAGAAGACATTATGTAGGGGAGAACGAAATAGAAACAAGTCAAACTGGCCAATTTTTAAATTGCTAGTTGCATATTATGATTAAAATGGATACTTTAATTATCCTTTGCGGGTTCAAAGTTCATCAAATGCAAGGCGGGTGGATCAGGGTCGTATTGAAATAAAGTCACTCATGAATATTTATAATTCGAACTATTAGCGTATATCTCCCATAAATTTCCCCCTCCCCCACCCCCCACTTGGTGTTGTGTCCATAGCCCATGGTATTACATTATTTTGCAAAATCATGTAGTATTAAATTACACTCATGTATTAATAATTAATAAGCAATGCAACCATTTATTCAATGGATGATATAACTGGTTATATTAGATGACCAGTTTTTTAAATAAAGATGATTATTTTCTCTCATTTCAATTATAAACTGAGTTAGTAACACTATATCATGTCGTTCTATTTCACAGCTTGAAACAGTTCTCTCATGTACCCTTTTTACTGTTTCCATACAGTTATTACGTAAACAAACACATTCTCTAAATGAGGATGTTGTCGGGCATCACTTGTGAAAAATATTCAATAACTGTATAGCTACTGAATATTCATATATATATATTCATTCGTTTTCTTAAATACATGTGGCAGCTGAGTCTTTGGAAAATGCCGTAGATTGAAAATGAATGAAGTCGATGGAATATGTGTGCCTGGGGTTATGACTGGGATCATTAGGGGTAACGGAGGGGCTTAGGTGGAGCTGCAGGAGCGAGATGATGGTGACCCATAATTATTGTACGAAGAGAATGACCTGCTTGGGCGAAACGTAACACAAAAAACCCTCTCTTACACCTGTGAGAATGGAGACCATAAAGGCAACACTTTTGAAATGTGACACCCCTCTATTCTTTTAGATTAGTCCCCATTTAATTACGTTGCTTCAAAATAGTGTCGATAATATGACTACAATTTTAGCTTCACAGCTGAATCATCAGAATCAGTCACGTGACCTAACAGAGGAGCAAAGAAAGAAGGCAACGCCAAATGTTTAGTTAAATCGACGTCGAATCAAGCAAAGATAGCAGCCCTGCTTTCACTTGAGGAAGGAGGAGAGTGAAGGAGAAGAAGAAGAAGGAGAAGAAGGAGGAGGGTAAGAAGAAGGAAAGGAGGAAAGAGCTGAGTGAGTGTGGTGATGATCTCAACCCATACAAAAGGTAGTTAAATACTATAACACTAAAATAGGGATTAAGTATGATTAACATAACCATAAATATGTAATGTAGCTTACATTTGATAAATAGGCGTCGCGCATGTTCTGTATAGATACACATAGATATAATACAGCGTGTATAGACCTAAATGTATACCTGAAGGTCCCCCGGGTTTTCATTTTTTCCTTGGTGATCTCAGTTTGCCCCTTCATCATCTTAGCCACCCTCCAGTGGTGGGTTTTGTGCCCGGATTTAATATGATTAAGCGTGCTGATTTTCAAAATGGCGTCATATTTTGCAACTATGTTTTCCACAATATCGACAATTGGCGACAGTAACAGGGGTCGCTATACCTCCAGTTTAAACACTGCAGGGTAGAAAGCTATTGCACTAAGTCGACGCTCCGCGTCGCTGGAACAGCGCTATCGGCCTGTTTGAATTAATTCAGTCTGACACACACACACATTTAGATTACAATTGAATGTTATTAATTTAATATTGAGGTAAATGATATGTTTGGGCGTAAAAATACAAACAAAAGATAACATAATTTATTTATTTTTTAATATCGAAGTACGAAAAGTGTATCAAAATCATCTCCGAGTGACTCATTTAGCTCTAAATGAAAAACTGTTACAATTGTTTTGTTTTAATTGTTTTTTTTTTTTTACTCTATTAAAATCTGTCACACAATGCTAGTATGAAACTATTATGTTGACGTTGCAGTGCTCTGTTAGCCAGTCTTGCGGGTATGGGAGGCCGTTGGCGTCAGAATTCCACCATTGCCCGATGTAAAACTGTTCACTCCGTAATAGACATGCTCACTTGGAAGTCATCATTGTTACAAATTCTATCGAGATGAAATGAAAATCAAATCAATAAATAAATTAACAAATCATATACGACTATATTTCATGTTTATCTTTCAACATTGTTAAGTTGTTGATGACGATATACCTACGTCCAAGAAACATGAAGAAGTATAAAGAAAGAAATATAAGAAAAAGAAATATATAAAATGAAACTTGTCATTCATTGCCCAAATTTATTTCTGTAACCTAGCCACAGTTTTCTGTTTAAGCACATTGGTGAATGTCAAACCGGGGGCGTAACCACGGGGAAGGGGAGAGTGGGGCGGGCTAGATTGACTCCCTTAATATTGTTCCCCCTCCTCTAACATGTCAATAGGCTTTGCCCGCCAACAGAAAAGAATTGGGCCCCTTAAAAAAACGAAGTCTAGCTACGCCCCTGTGCCAAACTGGCTGACTTGGGCGTAATATATTACTTAGCAATATATTCATACTGTCGAGGTGCCATGTCTCGGTAAACGGTCTTTCTTCATCTTCAAGAAAAACTTCGTCGCTTCCTTAATTAGACTGCGGTGGTTCACTGTCTCAATTTAAGTGACCCTCCAGACCCCCCCCCATTATCCGCGTTGCCCCTCCCCCCCCCCCTCCCCCCTGTCTCGTCATGAGTATTTCGCTTGACTAAGATAACATAAAGCCAAACATAAGAAAGCAAATTACGGCTGAGAAGGTATAAAAGATCTCTAAACACACTGCCATTCTTTGTCATTGCCGCGCATCATCATCATCACACACATACACACACCAAAAACCATGTTGTCATAGTAACACTGATCATCTCGCGCTGACCATTATTTACATTAATTTGGCAAACGTTCTAATTTGGAGAGTAAGGAAGTTTCAAAGTAATATATTCCTTCATTAGGTACACTGTTTGTGATTCAACGCAGGTATTGCAACAATGAGAACATGAAACATCTTTCCCGGCTAATTTCAAAGATATAAACATTCTACTTCGCTCGTCGGTGTGAAATTAGCATCTTTTAAAATTGAATTAACATTTTCTATATCAAAGAGATCGTCGTAACAATGCCGCCAGCATCACCCCCTCCTTTGTACCTCCTCAAGTATGCACGCATGGACACGTTTCAGATATGAATTATTCATGCACATGAAATAATGACCTTGCTATTCGCATTTATCAAGTTGATCAAGTTTGAACTGAACTCGACAAAAAGAAGAAAAAGAGAGAAAGACGATTGTGAAGAAAGATTATCTGTGATATTTGAAACTAAACTACTACTTACAATGGAATAATAAAACAACATACCCACCCGTAAATCAATCCATGTCAGACAGACATCATACGGTATAGAATTATATGTCAAGGGTTTTGAGAGCTTTTGCTTGTTTTATTATTAGATTTCTGTTTGATTCATAATTAACATTTCATTCAAGCAAAGTCAGAATGTTTAATAAGTCGACAACAAAAGAGAGAAAGAAAGAAATCAGGGGAAAATATCTCTTTTCTAAAATAATTATTGTTTTTTGTCAAACCACAGATAGTGAGGTGGCTTAGCAACAATTTTGGGGCTTAACGTTACCGGCCGGACAAAAGTACCAAATTTGGCATGGAGTTTCTTTTCGACCTATCTATCGATTTTATCCGTGGAACCCACTTTATCGGTTCCGATTTTCCAAGATGGCGGCCAAAATCCAAGTTGGCCGCCAGAAAAAAGGAAATGTCATATATCTGGCTGTAAAAATCGAAGATGAACAAATGAGAGGTCAATTCAGGTGTTTCCGGGGTCACTGAAACAGATGATGATCATGGTATGTTGCTTGAGTAACCCACTTCCAAGATGGCGGCCAAAATCCAAGATGGCCGCCAGAAAAAAAGGAAATGTCATATATCTGGCTGTAAAAATCGGAGATGATCAAATGAGGGGTCAATTAAGGTGTTTCCGAGCTCACTGAAACAGATGATGGTCATGGTATGTTGTTTGGGCCACCCACTTCCAAGATGGCGGATAGAATCCAAGATGGCCCCCTGGAAAAAAAGGAAATTTCATATATTCAATCCCCAGACCCCCTGTGCCCTTTTCTGATCGGGACCATCAAACCTTCCGTCCTCAAACGTGTAAATGAAACCGGGCTAGCACCCTGACTATATGTTATGGCTGGTATTCTTATTGTGTCAATTTGGCTCAGGAAGTCACTTAGGACTTATTGGGGAACTTTGAGGTGTGATCGACCGTGGATAGACACTGTCGCAAAGCCCGTTATTGTATGGGAGTTACAAGTGTCATGTAAGACTGATTACATTGAGTCAACTATATAATAGCGTAACTTGAGGGGAAAATAGACCAGATGTGAGTACCGACTCATTGAGGGATTTTGTACGATTGTGCACCCTTCATAAACACAACGTCATTTGTGCGAACAACACACGCTAAGTCAGGTCACTAGTCATCTGAGGTATTTAGGTCGTTCTTTTCGAACCTGTACTCCAGGGCTGCTATTAGCGAGGATCTCCAGGAAGACTTGTTGTCTGGTATAGACAAGCCCCCCCCCCCCCCCCTTCATAAACACAATGTCAATTCTGCGAACAACACACGCTAAGTCGGGTCACTAGTCATCTGAGGTCAACCAATAACACTAATAACTAAAACAACAACAACAATAACAACCAATAACACCAATAATGAAGGCATGAAACCATCATTCCCACACCAACCGGACAAAGGGACACTCCAGCAAAAGGTGTTGCATAGTCCTGATGGCTTCACAGCCCACACAGGGACAAATCCCTTAACCTAATCGCCACCTGACTAGGCGAAAATGGTTAGTGATGAGGACCCCATGTGCAATCCTCCTTGCCATGTCCCCGAGACGGCTATCTAGTGACTTTCAACACACAGAACACCACACATCTGGAGAGATGGCGGTTTGGCAAGCCGAGGGGGCCACGTTCAGCAGAACATCTGGCCCACCCTCCTCTTTGATTCTACAAAGTGAGTCACCAATCTGAGTATACACCCCCGAAGCCGGTTGTTGGAAAAGGATCCGGGCCAGTAGTGGCGAAAAAGAAAACCACCCCAGAACCTACCAAAAAAGGCAAACGAGGGATTCTCAAACGCAACGAAAAAAACCTTTCAAAAGGAGAAAGCGCAGTTAAGATGGTAGGTGGACCAAACCATGCCCACCCGCTCAAGGGGGTCTTTTACAGAACGGTCCTTTTGAGAAAGTTTGGTTTGCACTTTCCCCAAATGAAATAAAAAATGATCCTCTCCAATCGCACCAAGGCATAATCTGGTGCAGCGATCACCGACCCAGGATACCAAAGGAGAGGAACAATTAAACGATTGACAACTATAACCTTCGCAGGGAGGGAGAGTCACATCCGATTGAATGTGTCGAGCCTTGCCTCCACCTGATCAGCCTTCTCGGCCCAAGTGGTGGCCTCCGGGGCACCATAACCTAGCCAGATGCCGATTACCCTGATCATGACATCTGACCAAGTAGCATCGAACGGGAGGGATTGGCCACGCCAACCTCTCGAACGCAGCCCTTTGGTCTTGGACTTGTTAAGTCTGGCACCAGTAGCCTCTTGGAAGGTGGCCAAAACCTTCGATAAAAGGCTTGAAGGAGACGAGGTCCGACACAATACAAGTAACGTCATCGGCATATTGCACGCATTTAACTCTAGCCCCACCCGGTACATTGAAAGGCCGAAACCCCGAGCATCTGTCCAGCGAGGTACTGAGCGTTTCGCTGAAGAGAACATACAACAACGGGGAGAGGGGACAAACCTGACGGACTCCCCTTCGAACCGGGAAGGGACCAGAAGTAAATTCGTTAACTTATATAGTAACGAGACCCAACGAATAAACACTGAGTTCAATCTGAAGGACTCGCACAGCGCAAGTCTGGAGAGGACCTACAATATCCGGCATCACATCCGCTAAGCGATTTCCTAATGCTTTGGCCAGGATTTTGTAGTCCCGATTTAACAGCGTTATTGCACGCCTATTAGGGTCTAAAGGGTCTCCCGACTTTGGGAGGAGAACAATATTTCCAGCCCTCTGTGTTTGACTCATGTAATTGAACTGGAAAGCGGTGGCGAACACGTCTCTGAAGTCCCCACCGAGAACCTCCCAGAAGGTCCTATAGAACTCAGCAGTGAGGCCATCGGGACCGGGGACTTTCCCTTCTTCATCGCTGCTACCGCTGTCCAGAGCTCACCAACGGAGAGATTCGAACCCAAGCTATCGTTTTACTATGAGGGGGGGGGGGCCTTGTCTATACCAGACAACAAGTCTTCCTGGAGATCCTCGCTAACAGTAGCCCTGGAGTACAGGTTCGAAAAGACTACTTAAATACCTCAGATGCCTAGTGACCTGCTTAGCATGTGTTGTTTGCACAATTGACGTTGTGTTTATGAAGGGTGCACAATCGTACAAAATCTCTCAATGAGTCGGTATTCACATCTGGTCTGTTTTCCCTCAGGTTACCCTGTTATATAGTTGACTCAATGTAATCAGTCTTACATGACACTCGTAACTCCCATATAATAACAGGCTTTGCGACAGTGTCTATCCACGGTCGATCATACCTCAAAGTTTCCCAATAAGTCCTAAGTGGCTTCCTGAACCAAAGTGACACAATTAGAATACCAGTCATAACATATATAATCAGGATGCTAGCCCGGTTTCATTTACACGTTTGAGGATGGAAGGTTTGATGGTCCCGATCAGAAAAGGGCACAAGGGTCTGGGGAATGAATATATATGAATTTCCTTTTTTTCCAGGGGGCCATCTTGGATTCTGGCCGCCACCTTGGAAGTGGGTGGCCCAAGCAATATACCATGACCATCATCTGTTTCAGTGAGCTCGGAAACACCTTAATTGACCCCTCATTTGTTCATCTCCGATTTTTACAGCCAGGTATATGACATTTCCTTTTTTTCTGGCGGCCATCTTGGATTTTGGCAGCCATCTTGGAAGTGGGTTACTCAAGCAACATGCCATGATCATCATCTGTTTCAGTGGCCCCGGAAACACCTGAATTGACCCCTCATTTGTTCATCTCCGATTTTTACAGCCAGATATATGACATTTCCTTTTTTTCTGGCGGCCATCTTGGATTTTGGCCGCCATCTTGAAAAATCGGAACCGATAAAGTGGGTTCCACGGATAAAATCGATAGATAGGTCGAAAAGAAACTCCATGCCAAATTTGGTACTTTTGTCCGGCCGGTAACGTTAAAGTTGCTAAGCCACCTGACTAAGATAGACAAGTCAAATTGGATTGGTTAATAAACTGACTAAAGTTATCAAGGCGTAGTTATCCATCCACATTGCGTTCACTACTCGCATTCCAATCTTCTTCCCTTTACACTTACCCTTCTCCTATACCCTTACCCACACCCATTTCTCATGTTTCCCTTTCACCATCCTCTCTATCCATAGTTACATATGTTTTGACACCACCAACTCATTTCCGACATGTGGCGGTAATTGTAACCAAAAATAAAAGGGACCTTTTAACATTGTTCACATGATCTATGCACCCACGTGACTTCATGGGGGATTACCCCAAAAGACACATCTTAGTATACATCCTGTCTAATCCAGTCTAATATGTTCTCTTGACAAAAAGGGAGGATAAGATACCATTTTTCACTGTGTTTTATGTTGATGTTTAAAAAATAGAGACGAAATTTGTGTAATTCTTTGACAAAAAAAGATATAATAGCCACCTATGCTATTGTAGTAACACATGGATGTCAACTCACATACTAGCAAGAGGAGGTCGTGGATGCATGTACATCCTTCAAATGAATGCTCTGCATGCATGCTAACTTTTACATTGCTCAAGAAATGGCAAATGCTATACGAAAGTAACAAACTCCAGGGGTATGGTATGGGTACGAGATGGTCCTGTCTGTATATCACTACTATTAACATGCACAGTTCTGGCAGAGCCAGACAGAATATTACCAGGGATGTGTTAATGAGGAGTTAGAACGAAACCCGCTGTAGGGCTTTGAAGTGAACTTAAAATTCTGACGTTTGAAATTGAAAAGGATTATCCGGCCCTTAAAGTTTGATCAGTTCGATATCCCTGGTCTTTCCAAGGGGCTAACCATGTTTTCGAGGGCCAACATGACATTTATATGTTACAAGTCAATCTCCTATTTTATTGGGGAGGGGAGGGGGAGAGGGAGCTGAGGGGAAGGGAATGGGAAAGAGAATGGGGGGGGGCACGCAACTGACCTTCATAATTGACCTGTCCATCACCATCAATATCTGCTTCTCTGATCATTTCATCAACTTCTTCATCCGTCAGTTTCTCGCCGAGATTTGTCATCACATGCCTGAGTTCGGCAGCACTAATCGAATACCAAACACCAAAGCAAAAAGACAATAGAGAGAAGAGAATAATGCGGGTTAATGAACAAACAGAACATAGCTATTACTTAACAAACCTGCAGTCAAGATTGAAGTAGTAGAAAGCACATGCGTATAGGAGACAGCGGATCAGGGCAGTAAATATCCACTATAGCCACCAATCCCCCCACCCACCCCACACCCCTCCCCGCCCTCCTCCGCCGCCCCGCCACTAAAATTCCGACACTTTCGGGCAGATGGTATAAAAGGTCGAGCAAGTGCGCATGTTTCCTTTGAAGGAAAAATGACATTCGCATACAATGTTGTTGCCACCGCCTCCCCCATTCCCAAATTCCTTTCGCCCCACCCCCCTTTTGGAACACAATGAATAATTTTGATACGTTATAAACCGTTACAAATATCTGCTAATATCAGTCCAGCTTGTATTTCTATACCACTTTAAAGTATAGAGACTGAGGCTCATTAATATAAAGTGGCTGGATTACTTAGTCTAACACAGAGACCATCCAGGTCAACTCCCCACATACAACACAAATATTCAATAGCAAATCATAAGCCTTTTATCTTGCACAAACGGTGTTGAATGTGGCCAAAGTGTGCTCTGTTGATCATGCGAAAGTCAAAAGAACATATTTTGGTTGATTCGTTAGAAGTTATAATAAAATGGATAACCATTAAACATTTAGGCCTGCAACGAGGATCTGATGTCGTCATCAATATATAAATATATAATTTAGCATATTTGAAAGACGAATATCTTGAAAGCCTATAGAATAACGATAGAAACATCACCACTTTCACACTCAATTTTGTCTTGATCTGTTCTTGGAAAGAATACATATCGACACTTAAATTCTGTCTAAAATCATCCTTTTATATCCGAGCATGTTGTTGTACAAATGGGCATGTTGTTACACACAATTGGGGGGGTGGGGTGAAGGGGGGGCAGTGGTCACTAAATGAAACAAGATGAGTTTATACCTAATGTATCCGTTGCCATCTTTATCAAAGACCCTGAAAGCCTCTCGGATCTCCTCTTCGCTGTCTGTATCTTTCATTTTTCTCGCCATCATTGTCAGAAATTCAGGAAAATCGATCGTGCCATTTCCTGGAAGAAGGCAGAACAGAAAAATAAAAAGACAGTAGTTGGATGAATTTACGAGTAAAACATTGAACGGAAAGATTCATATATATATATATATATATATATATATATATATATATATATATATATATATATATATATATATATATATATATATATATATATATATATATATATATATATATATATATATATATATATATTTATATATTTCTTTTTCTGTCTGTTGGAATCAACCCTTGAATTCTCCGGTGAAAAGACACCTCACCTTCTCTGCAGGCATGGGCTGGCATTTAACTCGTCATCCATGATTTTGACAGGAAAAGAAATTGTACATATAGAGTGTTTAACCGAACAGGTGGTTTCTGATTTCAATAGCGAGACTAGTATATATAATAAATATATATATACATATATATATATATAGTGCTCTTAAAATGGAAAGTTTGTCCCTTAATTAAACGAATAGTGTCCAGAGGAAAAAATGTACATTCGACTGAAGAAAGAGGAACACATTCTGAGCTTCCCTGTGGAATTTGTAATCCAATTTCCTACATGGCGTTCATGATATGTTTATTAAATAATTGAAATTGCCACAGCTTTGACCTTGAATTGGATACCAACTTTACTTAAGGGGATGTGAAATTAACAACAAACCAATCATGGCAGTGTATTTATAATGAGATGCATCACGAATGTGAAGTAGAAAATTGTAATTCAAATGTTGAAGAACGACGTAAGACAAATTTGTTAGTGTGCTTCTATATGACATCACATTTGTTTATTTATTTCTGCTACCACACATGTGAATTTCAAATGTTCTTATCTCGAAGACGGTATATATATATATATAGCGGGAGGCCCGTGGTTCGAATCCCGGTGGAGGCTGAAAGTTTTTTCACTGTTCTTGATTTTCCAACTCATTACGATTTTCATTTATATATATATATATATATATATATATATATGAATTGATGTACATTTCACCAAGATGATTAGAATGTGTTCCTCTCTCATCTGTGGAATGTACATTTACCCTCTGGACCATCCTTTTGAACTAAGGTGCCTCATAATTACACCCTAATGAAGTTATATTCACTCCTCATTACATTGTGATAACGGTGATGGCCATAATCAGATAACTGTAATGAAATCAACAGTAGTTATCTCATTGAGTTATTGCTAGAGGCATACAGTGCGGCGTGGAACTAAACTTCTGTAAGTACTTTACTGTGAGAAGGTCTGCATGTTAAACAGTTTTACATTAAAAATATCAGCAGCTTCAGTTTATTCATAATACAAAACACACCAAGAAAAACCTAATAAAAACTTTGTATTTTGTTATTTTGTATATACACTGCTGCGTGCTATTCCGTTGTTGACTTGTTTCTACAAGCCTTACAACACATACTTGATATTTTACTTCTGCTAGTTCAGTGAATGTCCACGAATGATTGAGGCATTCATTTGTTTATTTTACTCGTAATATATTTGACAACACACAAACCGATGTTTAATAGGGAACTGTAACAGATCAATATTTATTTTGATTACACTATTTCGATGTTTGACAGGAATTTTGTCGATGATGGCATTAGAGGGGGGTGGCATTATTCCCAGTTATGATGTCCCACCCCCTGTAACACAAAACTGAAACAAACTTCACGTCTGTTCCTTTTTCTCTCTCTCTGGGGGGGGGGGGACCCAAATACCCCACTTCAGATGAGTCAGCCTCAACGTCCCCAGTGCCACACCCCTTCTTCATAAATACTTAATTCCATAAAACCGCGCCCCCCCCCCCACAACCCTCCCCTCATGTCATTCTACATATTGCTTTAATCGTTACTAACGCGTGTCCTTTCACTTTGAAGTATTAGAACGAAACGAAATAAGCATGCCTACCCAATTAATACATTTACCTCTCCGTTAATATCAATCTAAAGCAACACGATGGTTAATTTCCGATAGCAGTCACTTTTCACTCTCAATATATACATGATCGTTTAAGGGACTTTCTGTCTCAATAACAATTGGTTTCTGTCACCGTGGATAACGGTGATTGGTCCAGTTTTTTCAACTGTTTACACTTTGGCCGCTTTGAGAGATGAAGACAAATGATTCAGTTTGATAATGAAATCGTCCGCTCGGGATTCTTCCTTGATGAAGGGTGAAGGATTGCTACGTAATTTGTTGAGTAAGCCGTAAAGTAACCACTAAATCATGTCGCTTAGCAACCAAAATGAATTGTTTACCTGTTGCTACGTAGACGGCAAGACACGGGCCGAAGAGAACGTGGTCACTAAAAGGGGGGAAACTAAACTCAATTCCTTGACCAAACATTGCATCGTTTGTCTGATTTTTATGTATTTGTTGCTATAGGAACAGGCTGGTGACTTGTATTATTGAGCGGTATATCCACTTGATGGCCCGAGAGGAAACCCATCCACAGTAGATGGTTTACGTATAGGATAGCAGTTGTAAATCATTCGGCTGTGTGTACAAGTTGTTTATGTTAGTGAGTGTGCAACGGTTGATTATAGAACTAACTCATCAGAGTACATTAAGCTTAACGTGTTTTTGTTTTTATTTATTTAAACTTCATTTAATTGAGGGTGACTCGGTAAGTCAGAGCTTATCTTCCCCGAGGCCCTCAGTTAAAAAGACAAATAAGAAGAATTGTAGTCAACATCAACATCAAAGGAGACAACAGCATCAAAGTAGACAACAACGTTGAAGGAGACAACAACATCAAAGGAGACAACAACATCCAAGGAGACAACAACATGATAACAGACAGCATAGAAAGTAAACAACATATATACATTGCCATTTCGGCGTTCCATATCAAAAGAGCAGGTAGAAATACAGACAATAAGAGAAGCGGAAGAATAAAACAACAGTTAATAGAAAACGTAATAAAAAAGAAACCAATGAAAACAAACAAACCCCTGTAGGATAGTAAACTATTAAAGGGGCATAGGAAAGAAATGAAATAATAAAACAAATATATAGTCTTATTGGTCAAATGCTTTCTATCCTAATTTGTCGAATAGGTCAGTAGATCTATCATCATATGATGCATCTATAATCCTAGCAGCACTCTTTTGAAGTTTCTCTATTATGTTAATATTTTCTAGAGAACATGATCCTCATATCAGGTAACAATAATCGAAGAAAGGTACAATGTACCTATTGAAAAAGGGGTCAATGAATTCTTTCTTCTACTACTGACAACATTACAATAATAATCAACTAGTTTCTGCCAAGTCAAATTTGAGTCTACTTTAACCCGTAGTAAGACCAAATTGATAAACTGTATGGGTTGCTAGCAGGGAAGGATCCATGCCCCCCACCCCCCCCCCCCCACAATCTTCAGTGTTCGGTGATGAATCCAATATGATGGTACAAGAATATCATGATGAACAAGTTTCGATTTTCCGTTGCTGACTAAGTCTGCATCCATTATTTTTTTTAATTTTCTAAATGTTCTTTCTAATGTTATGCGTTTTTACTAACAACACATTCTTGAAACAGTCTGTGGACAGTTATAATGAAAACGTCAACGACTGTATAACACACGTGGCTAGGGAAAATTGGGAAGTAACGCCCGCGTCGTAATAAACAGTTTCTTCCACTTACTTTGAAATAATGTAAGTGCTAAAGTACGGGGTGTTTTCTATATGATTAAAGAACTATAGGGTTTTGACGATATTATTCCGAAGAGAGTTCACAACGAGTCGAGTATGTAGGCGAGTTTGTAATAAGTGGGTCTAAGTTTATTAGTATTTCCGTCACGATAGACACATTTGAGGTTTCTGACATAACGATCCATACATCACCGAGGAAACCAAGGGTAACTGAGACAGTTGCAATCATTGAACAACACTGTGTTCCGGTGTTAAATTAACGCTCTGAAGTATTAATGTCTTCAATGTCTTCAAGCATTTAAGAAAGCTCGTTTACTGGAGACAACGTACCATGAAAGGTAAACACTGTCACTACCAAATGGACTACACTGATATCAGTAGTTGATATCATATTGCCATGATAAATACGTGTACAGCCTATAGCATATAGATATGTAGCCTATACGGTATACCCTAGCCTACGTGTTTGACATTAGCATTCATTCGTGTTAGTAAAAGTGAGTTTAAACGCTATAGTTCCTATAAAAGAACAACCTGCAACATTCTAAACACATTCACATTTTGTTAATGGCCTTTACGTTATATTCCCATATGCATTCCATATGTATCAGACCCGCAAAATAATAGCGTGCCTTTTTCGTTGGTTTTTTTTTTTTTGCTCTCAGTACCGGGAGAAGACCTTTTCCAAGCCTCAGTAGTCTCACGATTGAAGCAGATAATTTACGATGAAATGTTAGCATGACGAAAACTATAACAGGTCACTCCATACATCTTTAGACCATTTGAATATCGGTATTGAAAGACGATATAAACACACATCTTGCGCATGTCCACACAGCACAGACAAAATTTCTCGAAGAGTAATTTGAGCTTCTCTTGTCAATACTGTTTACAAACTGGATCTGTAGGCAACCCTATCGTATCGTTATACTGCAATTTATACTTCAGGGGACCTACACTCTCTTTCATCACTGGCACTATACGTAAGACCATGCATGGAGGTATTATCATGTCTGGGTAAAACTTACAAATTAAGACAAAGCTTTTAAAGTCGCCATTCGTCGTAGAATATTAAATCACAAAAATAATGAGGAAATCCTACGTTTTGACCTTTTAAGTAATTGCCACCAATACAATGAGATCGTATATTTCACACTAGTTAGTGCACGGTTGCATTCACACACTAAAACGCGTTTGGGCACATCCCATAGTAACGTTACAATGTTGGCCTACATTGTATAGGGTCTCAGCATGCAGCTATAACTGGTCTCACGCGTTGATGGGGAGAGTTGCATACTTAATATATCACCTCCCCCGCCCCCTCCTCCTTTAAAAATGACACACATTACGCTTTGTCCTATATTTCCCCGTCCCCATTGGTCCGGTCCCGGGTTGTGTCCTCCCTGACCCCCCCCCCCCTTACACTCTCCTCTCGTAAAGCCTGGGTCCGAACTCAAGTGTATTGTTAACATTATCTAATTAGTATTCGTTATGTGCGTTAGTCGATGTTTTTGCAAAGCAAATATTGTCGATGTACGTTTAACCAAACCATGGTATATATATTCAAACATAACTAGGTACCCTTCAATCTAACTTTAAATTAAACGATCTGTGGTTACAATACTGGGTTTGCCTGTCAAGGCTTAATTACAAAGACATTAACCGTTTAATCGAATAGAGACACTTGGTGACTCATAAATTTAATATTTTTTTTTAGATCTATATTGCAAACCTTTGAAGTTTATGTCTATAATTTCATTTTCGCCTCGCGTGATATTTCATATAGTGTGTCATTTCAGCCAGTACTGAGATACTTTCTAAGAAAAGTCACACATACATGCACGATAGAGCCTGAGTACGAAAGCAAACATCTATTAATTACGACGCTATATAGAAAGAAATTGTTGACAAGCATTCATAAGTTACGTAATATACTTCCATGAATCCCAGTATTCGAACATACAACATGGTAAAACGGCTACTGCCAGATGCGAATAAATCCCCGCGCATGCATGCTTCTAAGTGACATGTATTATTATTTCAGTATATATTACCGTCTGCATCGACTTCATTTATCATATCTTGTAATTCTGCCTCTGTGGGGTTTTGACCGAGCGATCTCATCACTGTTCCCAATTCTTTAGTTGTAATGGTACCGTCGCCATCTTTGTCGAATAGGGAGAAAGCCTCCTTAAATTCTAATAAACGGGAGGAAAAGTGAGAAAGAAAAGAACGAAAGAAATGAAACAGATTAGAGACAAGGAATGACAAAGAACATAAGCTTTGCTACCATTAAAGAGGACACAAACCCAACCATCAACTTTAGCTTATAAGACAGATATTTTGTGAGAAAAACAACCTCATTGAAACAGCTTAGAGAAATTCGATCTCCGTTTGAGAGATACATTAGTCTAGAGTCGTGTTTGGGAGCACTCATTTTAAACATTACATATATAGTGCCGCTAGTATTAGAAGTCTTTAAGTTTCTTTTATTCTTTCCTTCATATTTTCATGGTATATTATTACATATAATTATATATATATATGAATATTAACCAAACCATCATCTTTGGCTTATAAGACATATATTTGTGGAAAAGAAATTCATTTAAACAGCTTAAAGAAATTCGATCTCTGACGCTGTTGACGCTGAAACCATTCAACGCCATCTTTAAGTCTCCTAAAATGCTTAAATATTTTAGATTCGGCATTTGCAAAACCCATTTCCATTACAGAAACAAACGATTGCAATCAATAATGAGAAACGTAAAATATTTGAGCACATATTGCATGCTGATATCAAAGTTACACTTGATCAAGTTTTCAGCCTTGTGTTAGATTTTTTTTCTTAGCGGTTTGGAGAAGTTGTTCCTGACAGGTTTCTCTATTACATATATCAATAATGCCAGTATAGGGTTTGTGTCTATATTCTGTCCAACAAGGTTTCTTCCCAATAACACGCAAATAAGCTAAGGCTGAAATTTCAATTGCCATCGGACGAGTGTGTAGATTGACCGGAGGATGGGGACGGGGGGGGGGGGTGGGGTTCGGCAGGGACTTTTCTACCTAATGGGTTGTGGCATGTAGAGTAAGCGAATCGACATTTTTATCCTTTCGTGTATTTCGTGTATTTTTTGTTCTACTATGCTGTATATTTCTTGTAAAGCGCATTAAAGGCGTCGGCATAATGCGCTATATGAGTTAGAATTATTATTATTAAATATATATACCTTAGGTCGACATTTACATTGACTTATACACACTAAATTCAATTCAATCTAACCCTAACCTTTTTTTCTATAACCCTAACCCTGAACCGACCCTAACCAAACCTTGTAAATGAACGTTTTAGAGGACGGAGAACATTATAAAGCTATTTGCGACAAAAAAAAGTTTCTTAAAATGGTAGTAAAAACAATAGGTCGACACTGAAATGTCGACCTAAGGTACACTGTCGACCTAAGGTACACTTTTTTACCATAAACTGTCGACCTAAGGTACATATAATGAGTATATATATATATATGTATATATATATATATATGTGTCTGTGTATATATAGATGTATATATATATATACATGTATATATATATATGTATATATATATATATATACTACTGGGGGGGGGGGACCTGAGGTAGGACGGAGGGAGTAGAGAGATATGATGAACTCGGTTCGCTTACCAGCTATCTGCTCTTCTGTCAGTTGATCTGCCTGCAGGAGTAAAGAGAAAAGAAACTTATGTTTTGAATACTGAAACCAAATTTGACATGAATATGTAATGGGAATGTTATATAAATTGTTGATGAGCATTATGCTAGTATCGAAGAATGAAAGATATATAGCTTGGCTGGAACGTTGTACACATACTGTAGCTACCTATAGCTGTACATGTGTAAGCGCTGGTCCGAAGACACAAACAAACTAACACGATTAAATAGATATTCGTAGACTCAAAATGTAAGATTTATTCGTTGAAGATCTTAATTGTACTAAAGGCATTAGACCAACAGAATGAAAGCCATAAATTAACGATCCGCTCTGCATTTAGAGCGCAACACAAAAACTACTACAACCATACCGAGGAGCCACCTGACATAACTTAAATTACCATATATGCAAATGACATAATGAATATTCGGATTGAACTTCAGGAAATTCTATGATGTAATTTACTACATCTGTACAAAAAAAATTGTTACATGCATTGATGAGAAATGGTCCGAAACCAGTAAGGAAGGTCGTCATTCCATTGTAGGCATTTGCCACCTGTGTATATATATATAATACTAGTTCTGTTTATTTGGCATATTTTTTGTCTTACTCTAGAGATCAATCCTGATGCTAACCAATTCGAATTCATTTGTGAAT
Source organism: Apostichopus japonicus (assembly GCF_037975245.1). Classification (NCBI taxonomy): domain Eukaryota; kingdom Metazoa; phylum Echinodermata; class Holothuroidea; order Aspidochirotida; family Stichopodidae; genus Apostichopus; species Apostichopus japonicus. The sequence goes on from NC_092568.1 coordinate 9,881,869, forward strand.
CATAAGGTTGGATCTCGAAAGATATACCCTTTGAACAGACTTCTGTTAAATGAAATATATATATATATATATATATATATATATATATATATATATATATATATATATATATATATATATATGTATGTATATATATATATATATATATATATATATATATATATATATATATATATATATATATATATAAATATTTATATATATTCCCATGCCAGACAGATTAGAAAAGAATTGTTTTTTTCGACGGCTTTTGTCATCCGAATCAGCTATATATCATACACTTAGGCTAAAATATTTACAAGGAAAGTCATTAATACAATTATGGACACTCGTTTTTCTTAGAGCATTAAATCCCTTTAAGTCGCCGTTCGTTTGTCGTCACGTGACCTTGCTACGTGTGCAGGAAAATGCACTGATGGAGATCGTGTGATTCACAGTATTTTTTTTTTCTTGCTTCTTCTTATTATTGTTATTATTATTCTAGTGTCGTTTTAATTAGTTTCTTTTTCCTCGATGGTAGATTGTGTGATAACCGTCCTCTAAAATCCCACCAAGGTTTAACCATCTCAACTTGACAATAATCTCTCGTTAATTATAGAAGGAAATCCACACGAAATGAAGTCTTGTGTTTTAATTTCTCATCCTGGCGACGCTGGAAGTTTGTCTCACCGAATGGATTTCATCATCATCACTATTTTGTCAAAACTTGAGATGTAATTTATTAAAACAATTAGTCGGCTTTTCAGTATGTATAGCAGATACTTTATAAAAATTAAAATGAGATAGATATAACACAACCTTAGTCATCGATAGAATATAGAGTATAGCCAACGGTAGTTGGAAGTTTTCCAGAATTCAACTAATTGGATGCATGTTGTAAAAACAGTAAAATGATACAATTTGCATAATTTTAGAAAAGGAATCGCGATTGAGGATAAATTACATATATTTCGAAGCCTTCAACATCTAGGGTTGATGGTTTGTTTTAAGTAACCTAACAATATTACATGTGACTGTGGTTCAATCCCCCGCCACTCCCCCTCCTCATACCCCCCCCCCCCCAAGAAGAAGACACAACCCGAATCATTACGATTGGTCTGCATGTGAAATAAAGATAACTGTGCTGTACATCTTGGCAAGCAGCTAAGAAAAGTAGTTATTCCATTTAGTTGCAATAGACCATCACAGATAGCTATATTGATCCTCTCCACTCATAGATGCCGACTTGGTCAAGTCTAAATATGACATCATCGAGTAACACATGCTTCGAGTTAGTATTTTTTTTTTCCAATGCTTATTTTCTGTATTGAAGATGGGTCTTGCAATTGCCGAATTTAAAATGTTAAAGCACTTAACATAACGTTATGATGACATTAGTTAATAGTATCATTCCACCATTAAATATGAAAAGAATATCAAAGTGAATTTAAAGGGTTTCATATCAAAATGGGCTCTTGTATGACAGAGAGTTGTGTATCACAAATTGCTGTCACATATAAGCTAAAGAAGAAGGTTGAAATGTGTGTCTTCTTTAAATTAATAAATTCTAAGATAATTTTAATATGTGAATATAGACCGTAAGATTAAATCTTGTGGGACACAAAATATGTTACATTGGATTAAGCCCCCTTACAATTCCATGTAGCAACTATAAGTTTGCCAATCTTACATAGAATAGTGTCAAATTTACAAACGAAAGCAAAATAAGAACTCCACAAGTACAAATCTGAAACTATAGGAGGCAAAGACGACAAAAACATTTTCGCGTAATTTTGGTATTCGATTTCATTTAAAAATTGATGAGATTTATATTTAAATAGAAAATATCCCAGCCAAATATAATGGATAGAAGCGATATCTCCACTCAGAAGCTTTGGATATCAATAAGACTTAAGTATTAATGTCGAAAGAAAGTGTTGAATTACAAATAAATACCACCCCCATTTGCCTAGATGTTAAAAAGCATATTCCATTGTGGACCTCATTGCCATGGTAACCATGTATCATTACGAATCACTTAATATCGGTCGAACGATGGGGTCTGAGTACTTGAAACTGTGTGAAGTGTTTTTTATTTACGAAATGCCCTCCGGTGGCCTACGTCGACGCAAATTTCTGTAGATTAATTCTGGCAAATTGAATCGTTTTGGAGGCACATTTTTTCTGATCTATAGTCTTTCTTCAGGACGTTTTTGACTTCACGAATGATGAATGGAACGTTTAGGGGACCCATTGGCTAAGATGGTCTGGAATACCCCGGAAATGCGCATGTGTGGCGTGTATAGGTGCGTGTGCGTATATAATATGCATATGGATGTGAATGTATGCACGTTTGCACCAAAGACCTCAAGTTTTTTTTTCATCTTTCAAGACAAGTTATACTTATAATGTGGCAAGTTCCATTGCCCTCAAGAAGTACGGTATTGCATAAAAACTGCATGTGATGCAAGTTTTTCTCGGGTTAGGGTTAGGGTTAACCCTAGCGGTTAACCCTTACTATAGGGTTTTCCCGGTCCACAAGATACGTCATTCATTGGGCATGATGACATTGCACGACATATTAAACTGTGAACATAACGGTTTTCTCGAGAAATACTGTCACGTGAGGATTGGGTGACGTTTGCTAGTTTGGTTGGATAACCTCCATGTTAGTGGACCGTGTCTAACAGCGATATGCGCTTTGACGGAAAACCCCTCTCAAATTCAGACCCTCTTTGACCTATGTGATCCTTCATATTTCCTATTTTGGGATATCCTGCAAAATCAAGGTATGTCAAAAAAGATCAATGTATTTGTTAACTTACAATCCAAATTAATATATTTTCCTTCACTAATGGTTACTCATAGAGATTCTTAAATAAATGCAACTTATAAAGGAAAGATAAATTAATCACAAATAATGATCTCACATCGTTGTAAAGGACCAACCGTACCGTAGTCGAGGAGATCATTAAAGCTACATTTTGCTTTGGCTTAAACTTTGCATGAGTTACTTACACATGCTTGAATACTTTTCATTGGTCTGAACAAAAGCATACATGACAATTACAACCATTTGGTTGCTCCAGTAGCTAGTTAGTCAGATTTTTTAGCAATAAAACCTTCACTGGACTTTCTGTGGTAATTTTTTTTCCGGCTTCCTCAAAACAATGTCACATTCCCCCCCCCGGCAACCACCCCCCCCCCCCCCAGATTGAACCATTTTCTGCTGTTTCTCACCCCTTACCTACAACCCATACACTCCTACACCCATGGTATGACATTCTCCTTTTTTTGTATGCAATTCTGATTGACCGGATGGTTAACGGGAGGAAAAAATGACTCGAGTATGCAAAGCTTCCAACATCAGATAGCATAACAAGTCCCGTCTCTACTAAACCAGCAAGTTAGAATCCAAGCGTATCATATCATTCAAAATTAGATTTGACGGAAATATTTCCGCGAGGCAACGTCCTGATTGAATCAAATCTTTATGATGATAGCAATAAATCGGAAGGTTTCGATCATGAGAATTTACCGAACAAAGTTATAGACACCGAAGAGCAGTTAATCAGCATTTAATATTAATTAATTTCTCCGCTTAATTATTGCAGACACCAACGAACGTTCTGCCAAGCTGTATATTCATAAATTAGTTATGTAAATGAATTTGTTCTGACGGTATTGTATGTGTCAAGCATAGACGAAGTTTTCATAATTGGCATTTCATTTTGATATTTGACATTTCTGTTCAAGTCTGTCCATTTAATGTCAACATCGCCATTGTCATTTTTTTACATCGTGATAGGGATCGTCATCAGTACACACACAAACACATATATAAATATGTATATATATATATATATATATATATATAACATATTACATATAACATATAACACATATATATATATAACACAATGACTAAGCATCATATATAGATAACCATCAATAAAGTACCTACGGGTTAGCTTTTACGTTATCATTTTTATTTTATTATTATCATGGACTAGGCTACCCGGTCGTCAACATGTTGTGTCGTTACATATATATCTATGTGCGAGTTTTATTTTATGCAGAAATGCACGTACGGTACCCAGGGGCCTGATTTTGATTACAAAAAGCATAACGAAAGGAGTCAATTCTTGCATAAAATTTACGGCTGCAGGCAATATAGTACGGTATATGAAAAATGCAAAAATTTGCTTCACCGTAAAGTTTGACATTTAAAGTCCAGACGGAATTAATGAATTGAAGTGAAACGGTACGTTATTCAAAAAAATATGTCACAATATAGTTTATAGCCGATGCTGGCACACTAGAAATATATATACATATCTTTATATATTTATATATATATATATATATATACATATATACATATATATATATATATTATATATATATATATATATATATATATATATATATATATATATATATATATATATGCACTATAAAACAGACGTTAACTGGTTAAAGTTCATTGAAAATAAAATAAAAGTAAAAAAAATGAAAAAAACCTTGAATGAGCGTTGGCGCGTGTTCAGCATACAAGTAGGTACTACAGTGCAGTGTTCCATTAATTTCACAATTCCGTGAGTAGTTTTGTTCGTTCGAAACAGTGTAAATATGCTGGTATAGAAGACGACGTTGTAATCAAACCATGCATGTCAGATCCAAGTTAACGTACGATTCAGCTTTTGTCCAAGATTTATGTTAATCTACAATGAGTCTGTATTCTTCCCAAACATTACTTTATTGATATGAAACGTTAAGCTCGTGAGCAGTTGTAACATAGTGAACGTTTTGTAACAATGGTGCCTGAGCCAATGTAGTAATGCCCCGCGATGATTATCTGAACGATTTTCGGAAAATTGACTTAAAACTTAGTTACTAGAAAAGACTATTAAAAAAAAGAGGGAAAAAAAGAGAGAAAAACAGGGGGTTCAATGTGGCGCGACAATGTTTCGTCAGCTCCCCACTTAAGTACCTCACCCTCCCCCTTTAGATGTAGAATAGTACAGAATACCATAGAGGACACGTAATACACGACTTTGAAATATACAATCATATAGGCGCAGTTGAACAGGGGAAGGGAGAGGCAGAGGGGCCGCTATTGTTATGAAGAGTGGGGGAAGGGGAGTGCAAAGTTGTATTTTTGACTCCTCACTTTACAACTAATTATGCAATAAACGGCATGTTAAATCCTATATCTATTGCTCCTTTGAATTAACAAAGAAGAACCAATAACTATATATTGTAATTTTCATATACTTTCTTTTTTGTCTTATTTCGATTCTTTTCTTTTCTTTTCTTTCTTGTTTTCTCGAAATGTCCCCACTAAGTCGAAATGTTAGAATTCGTAGTTTCAAAAAGGTAGAAAATGAGAGGTAACATAGTTTGATTTCCTATGTTCCATCGCATATAGTGAACTAAATTTCTTCCATTGAAGACCCCAGGACTCAACGGCCTTCTGTTACCCATTCTGTTCTCGAAATGTCAGCTTGGACATTATTATATAACAAACGCTGTATATTGTGAGAGCTCAATGTGTGTACATCAACGTACGCATATTAACAATAGCAACAACGCCCTCTATTTGTATAGATTGGAACGTTCAATCTTATGTGCGATTGAATTTTTGAGTGGTGTTGCATAGCCTGATAATTTGAATACAATCATGTGAAGCCCTTCGTGTGTCAATACATATATAGCACGATTTTATCCAGGGAGTTCTACTATGTACACATTAGATTCAAAGATATGTGTTCAACCATAAACTACCATGCATATTTCCATTACAGAAATCATTTAGTCCTGATTCTATACATCTCAGTCTAACACAAAATTACCACTGAACGTGCTATGTGTGCTGTGACCATTCCTGATCCTTCTAGTCGATTTGAGTTGCACTTTACGGTACAATATAACCTATAAGGCTACAACCAACTTTTAAAGATCCTGGCATGGATAAATACTGTCGTTTAAATGAACGCTCATCCCGCATTGATGTTTGATCTTCATTCAAATATTTGACAACGACATCGAATAATATTAAAAGCTTCAAGTTAGCAGTGGCTGTAAACTGAAAAAGTCAGATTCCACAGGGATATAAGCCTTCAAACATATGAAATAGCACGCGGAGCTGAAAAGGCTTGAACCAATTGCACAATATCTCCCTGGGAATTTTTTGAACCCTCCTAAACAACAGAGGTGATAAACTGAATTAATTGAACTTATATTTGAATTGAATGCAGGATAAAACATTAAGAATTGCATATTGTGCATTCTATAGACCGAAAATGTTATATATTTATAGGGTAAAGGATATATAAAGGATATATATATATATATATATATATATATATATATATATATAGGATATAGCCTTAATGACTTCAAGTACGGTCCACACCGCCCCATTCCTGGTCCTCCCTACACACACCCTGCACGCTTTTCACCTTATATAGGTCTATGCTCAACCCTCGCAACTTTCTTCACACCCTCAACAAAAGGGACTAAATGTATACCCGAAATTACAATTAAGTTATGGTATTTTAAGTATCAAACGGTATAAATAAAAAAATAAAAAAGATATAAAAATTAACTGGGAAAAGCTGCTTTAAGTATAATCGATCGTTGAAAGTGTGTCATTGTTAATGAAACGGTTAAAAACCAATCCCTAAAACATAGCATTAACACCATGGTATACCATGATGACGTCATTAATGTTTGTTCTCTACCAAAGACAAAACAAAAGGTGACAAGTTTTTTTTTTTTTTTCTTTTACTAAAGCTCGGCGGGTTTATGTGGTTTGATTTGATTAAGTAGGTAAAATTAGAGGTAGCACGGTAGAATTAACAGATTTAATCAATCAAGTTAATTTGTTTGACTTATATTGTTAGCGAGGCGTATTTCATCGACGTTTTTTCACTTAAACTGAATCAATATCCGGCGTCGAAAAGGATCATGCTTTTACCCAAAAATAACAAAATAGTAGCTCTATATTTACGGGCCTTTTCGAAAGTAACGAAGCTGTAACTTAACTGAGCACTGCAAAGAAAATGTGAACATAAATTTGTTGTAAGTACATATATAAATATATATATATATATATATATATATATATATATATATATATATATATATATATATATATATATATCTATATATATATATATATATATATATATATAGATAGATGGATATATCAGATAGATAGATGGCTATATGTATAGGTCTATATGTATATGCACCTTCTATATACACGTAATATGCAGCTAGTAAATTGTACTTATGTGATTAGCAACATTACAAAGTCAAACAGCTTCGTGAGAACAAAAAACAGAAACCAAACACAAAATCATGACGTATTTACAAACTGGAAATCGGTTAATTTGTTATTACAAAGAAGATTGATTACCTTACGATAAGAAACTCCCATTGATAATTTAAATTACATCCACTTTTCACCGGAAAGAACGGAAAACGACTTTTGATATCTATGTCTCTTGGTGCCGAGTATATTACCCGATACAACTATTGCTCGCGAAATATCCCGCTTATCTCTATATTTAAACATGCATTTTACGAAACAGCTGCAAAATTGTGCATGATTTTGAATTTCCGCCCCTACGCATCGCCTCCTTGTGAAAATTCCACGTTTTTTTTTCTTTTCCGAATCCGACTCAAGTGAAACGAATTGCAGTTGAGTCACACGTCGACGAGACTCGACGAGACAATAGTTGTGTGTGCTATTTTTTTTTTATATACATATTCTATATATTTTTTTCCTGCTCTTTTTTTTTCTTTTTTTACCAATCAACCTTATAAATCTTAAAGTTGATCATTTCCTATCAACAATGGGCCCTTGGCATGCACTTGAACGGCCTATTCAAGCAGCCTGATTTTGTGAGGAGCGACATGGGAAGGGGATTTTAAAATGCTGAATACCTATCAGCTTAAGTATAAAAGCTGTATCTGACAGTATTTTTATCAATGTATAGGAACAATCGATTATACAAAACATTATACTCGCCTTAGATTGGAAAAGCTTTCACAAAATAGATGTTGTAGTATGCAAATTAGTCATATTTCGAGTCAAACTATAGGTCTATAGCTGTTTCTATTGTGTTCTATGGTATCAAGTGTATCTAGTATACGTCAGGAGTTTCCCTAATATATTTGATTGCAAAGATTATGAATATGAAAGATGTTAAGTAATCCGTTCAACCAATAGCAGTGAACTAGAAAAAGGCTTCAGAATATCTCTAAAAGATCGCAACAAACAAACAAAAAAACTTGACAAGATCTTACCATTTGGTTGTCCGCCATGATGATATTAAAGTTAACTGGTAATGTTCCACAATATAGAGAGAAAGAAAACTTTGTTATAAAAAGTTGGATAACTGTAGTCCTGGAAACACGACGGTGATTAATACAGATTAAAATATTTTTTCCCCGAAAAAATATAATTGTTTTATGGTTTATGCTTGTTGAATTATTCTTCACTTTTTGGCGAGTATATTAAGTAAGTTTACACACAAGTCACGCGATTCGCCGTAACTACATTGGTATCAACTAATTGGTGGTATCTCGTAGTGTGACGAAAATCAAAATCACGGTGTGTCTTCAGGCTACTCCAAGTGCTAAGTGATAGTTGTCGGCTCTGATCTGCAGTGAAGCTATAGTGCGGCGGCTAAAACACGGCGTTATTCACATTCCAGACCAACGTGGTCGTGTCTCTCTAATAGTATATTGGTATTCTACCTCCCCGTGTTGTTTAGTGTCGCATGCAGCAACAACGGCGCGCAATATCGACTCGCCACCGACCAAACGGCTGGTGCTCACAAATCACTTCATATCTTGAGCCCTCCGCAGAACATTGGTCATTAAAGGGAGGGCTTGGTTGGTAAGTCGGGGGAAAATTACTTACAGAACGAGCCGCGTTATATACAATCAGAACGAAAGTGACAAATATACGAGACATAAGAAGTGGACGTTTATCCCCGGCGTAAACACTAATAGGTCAGGCGAATCAATAGCTTATATGAAGCCATCTGGAAGGGGGTTTTGGTTTTTCCCCTGCACAAGCATCGAGGCTAAAAACTCGAAGCAGTATCTTATTAAAGTCGCCTTTGACTGCCCGTGGAAATAAGAATTTATAAAAACCAATCTCGAAAAGCCGGGATGTGTAGAGTATTTAAAAATAAATTCATGTCGACGTAAGGGTTCTGTTGATTAGATGGGGGTTAATTGGGATCACCCTTAATACGTATTGCTGCGAGTAATTATAAACAAAATGTACTATAAAAGCGATAAAGGATGACTTTAGACACACTAAAAAACTTAAATTTGATATTTTGTATAGGCCATTAGAAACACACTGCTATATATCAGGTCAGGTTGGATTTCTGTAACACTTTTTAATTTTAGAGGAATGGCCAGTTCAAAAGTAAGTGAAGGTTACCAACTAAAGTGACTGGACTATTAAGTCTATTACACGACAGACCATTACGTCAGTTCCTCAGATGCATGACAGAGCTCAATATGAAAAACATATAAGACTTTTATGGTTGGAAATGACATGTTTAAAATACATTAAAAATGTGCTAATTAGTACAAATGGTCACGGAGAACTTCGTCCAAGGGTGTGCTCTTGACTCTTGATGCTTCAGTTAATATATTGTCATGCTAATTGACGCCACACAGTTCTTATATTTTCCTAATGGTTTTGGTGTGACCTCTGATGAGCTGACCTAAATAATATTCTGTATGCTAGAAAAGTGGTCCAGGCATCTAGAATAAAAAAAATAAGGCGTATAGAATAAAAAAGGAAATTCGACGGACATGTAGAAAAAGTTACAGTTCAGGTGACACGTCGCTAATTCAAACTGCTCAGTGAACTTCGTTCAGCTCACTTTTAGTGAGGAATTTATTTATTTTTGGTACGTTGTAGACTGCTATACAAACACAGCTATATCAATTTTATGGTGCAGGTATAGTTCATATTGTTATATCACTTTTATACACAAATCTTGATGCAAACATACTTGAACTTGCAATCTTCTTTTGTAGGCTAGGACATGAGTAATATGTTTGAGAAACACCCACACACACACACACAAAATTGGCGAACTTTAAAGCAAAAGTTACATGCTTCTACATACTTGAATATTTCACTCTTTAGCTGATATTTAATGATAAGAAGCACATCGCCCGATTTCATATATGTAGAGCTATATGCTAAACCTATAGATTAATCTAATATGAAAAGTATTGCAGGCTATAGGCCTACGCCAAGAGATTTGTTCTTCCTGGTTTCCATTTTAACAATCGTCTTTGGTAACATTATATCATTGCAAAAAAGTGACTGATAATGAATTTGTATTTGGAGCTAGCGGCGTCACTCTGTGTTATATGTTGCTTTTAAGCTCAACGCGAATAGAGTATATATAATCTAGTAAAAACATATCTCAATAAGACTAAAAAAGACACTATTATCAATCCATTTTCTGTTTATGAATGCTGTTCATTTTCTGTCACAATTTGTTGGTTCCCCCGGGATATTACGTCTGCGCACGCTACTAAGTGCAGACAGAAAAAACTTTCATATTTTGCAATTAATAAATGTAATGTGTTTTTAAGTACTCTGTAGCCATTCGCAGTCCTAATTATAATTGCCAATGTCAAAGAGTTAATATCATTTCCTTTCATGTTTTAATTACATACACTCTAAAATTGTACTGTCAAAATCTTTTATGACCATGAATGCCAATTTCAAATGATGTATTCAACGGTAAATATGGCAGTTTTGTAAATATTACATATATATTGAATACGAATACATTTGTAAAGGATTTATTTAATTAGCATAATTATGCTTCTATAGCTACTTTATGCATGTGGTAAGTGGTGATTAGTAATGCAACGATTCTTTGTGGAGGGTATAGAGGGGTAGGGAGGGAGGAACGGAGGAGGGAGGGACGGGGTAAGGCGGGGTGGGCAGGGAGGGGTGGGGGAGTGATGGAAGGAGGGGTGGGGCATTGGGAAGTAGTCATGTATATATTCACAACTCACTCAGTTTCGTATACCTTGAACCACGAGAACACATTACTTTGCTAACGACACTACATGTAAATACTCTTAGTAAAACGGTTGTCCCCCTCCCTTACCCACCCTCTCGTTGAGTAATTAATGCTATTTAAATGCTATTTATATGCTATTTAATGCTATTAATTGCCAAATGCTATTAAATGCCATTTAATTGCTATTTAAAGGCTTTTTAAATTGTACTGTACATGTATACATGAGGATTTCCCTCTCGTTCTGCAGTCCAGCCCTTCCCACAACTTTCTGGCCGTCTGTGATGACAAAAGGAGTAAACACGGGAAGGTCATCAAATTTTAAGTGGAAGGCCAAACATATCGAGGTAATGTATCCTAGGTAGAGAGAGCTGCTCTCTGCTTGGTGTATGACTGGTTATAGTGTATGACCTTAAGACGAGGTCACCATTGGTGTCTAGGTGGCGGAGACCTCGAAGGGGCGTACTACTTGTTGGTTCGTGTAAAAGAGAAAAGATGGAGCAACAGAGAGAGGAGAATAACTTGTACACATTTTAGCGAAAGTGCTGGAGGTTACCCTGTAGCATTATTGACTATGTTAACGGTACCATTTAATTATAGCCACCCCACCCCCCCCCCCTCCATCGGCCTGAATAGAGATATATTTGTCACCCATTTAAAGCCAGCGTCCCCTCAGTACCGTTCTATATAGGGTCTGTTGCTGTTCTTCACTTGGTTCCGAAACAACTTTGTTCGTCATGGCTGCACTGCAGTGATGTCAAATGGGGTGTCTATGCCTACCTCAGTATTTGAGAAAGTGGTCAGATGCTGGGGCATACACTCTCGTCCGTCGGATTGGGATGTTAAATGGTGGTCCCGGGAGCAGGAATGGTGGCGAATACACATCCCTGCCTCGCTATCCTCTGAACACTTATCGCAAAGAGAAGGCTTGAAATAAGCCGGTGTTCAACCACGATCTAACACGGATATATGTCTCAAGAAAGCTACTGTAAGGATTCGTGATCCTTGCGTCTCTAAACTTAACTAACCTGTATGGCAGGGTTTCCCTAACTTTATCCCCCACGAACCCCCTGTGGCTGTCAGAGTCTCACGAACCCCCTGGGATGGACTCACGCACCCCCTGGGGGTTCATGCACCCCAGTTAGGGAACCCCTGCTGTATGGACTCTTTCCACCCACTATGACCAGTCAGAGGGAAAAGGTGGTTCGTGAATTTTATCGTTCAAAAGCAGGCTCAAGAACCAGCTTTCTGTTTCTCATTTTATTAAACACATAATTATTTCATGTCAACATCACCAACGTTCGCAGGGATAGCAACTTTATATATATACATCATTGGCGAGATTATGTTGTATCTTTTACAACATAATTTGATGAGGATTTGACTGGATAAATACTTTGGGCCCCTTCAAAATCAGACAAGCGTTATAAAGCTCAGTAACGCTCTTGAACCAAAGAATTATCGATAGATGTGGCAAAAGTCGCACATAATAAACGGTGGCCCAGAAGAGACATTCGAAATAAATTGGAAATTCCGAATTAAAGGCGGATGATTCCGACATAATTAAAAAGGGTAGAAATTTGGGTATACGATTCTTTTCAATTAAGTTGTCACGGTTATTTCTTGGGCAAACATATTAATATACACCCAATTTTTTAATTTTTATTTTATTTATGTAATTTGTTTAAGGCTACTTAAAAATTGTAACTTTCATTCAGTTTCAGGTTGCAAACAAAGAATATGAATAAATCAGAAGGTTTCATATGAATACTGGCCACCTTTAAGGTTGAAATGCGGTATCACCATTATGTCCTATGTATACAAACTCTCCCATGTTTCATGTAAATAAGTGTACACATTTTATACGGGACTTGCTATTATGTACTTGATTGAGGGAGGGGCCTGAACCTTTATGAGTGGGCCGATAATCATAGCATGGATTCATTCATTTCATTTCACACAAGTAAGGCATCTCTTGAAGGAGGTGGAACGATGTAAAATTGGTTGTTTCCGAATTTGATCTTGTTGTTGTGGTATATTTACTTACTCCCTGGTGAAATATAGGTCAATTAATGCTTGGAAGACTGAACACTTATGAAGTATTTCGCACCGTAGAATCCATGGAAAGGCAAGATCAGTTTCCCCTCCAACCCCCCCCCCCCTCCCCCCTTCCACACACACTCCCACCTACACGCACCCTTACACACCCACTCCGCCAGCATGACTGCATAGGTTACGATTATCATCGAAACCAAAAACCGTCAAAATGAATAAACCGATTTGACACGCCTCCGCATGCTATGTAGTCAGTCTGTCCTTGATGCATCGATCGGCCCAGGGCACAAAAGTAATTTTAGTAGGCTGACACTTGCAAGTGCCTATATTATTGCAATCTTTCGGGAATTGGTTCATATTTAAGGATTTTTTACACTATATAGTGTACCGGTACATGTTGTCACCATTTCACTAAGAATATTTATAATGTGTACATGGGGTAAGTGAAAAGTGATTTTTTCTTTTTTCTTTTGCATAGAATAAACATATTTTTCCACAATTTATATATTTTCAACACTTTTGATTATTATTAACTTTGGAAAACTGCGATGTATTGTTCAGAAATATAGTACTCTGACAGTTAAGACGCGAAAACGAAAATACTTTACCAATAAACACAGTAAGCCTCTGTACTGCATTGAACAAAAAAAAAAGGTTTTATGCTGCATCAGCCAGAATTGAGATTTTTACCATAGAGCACTGTCTTGTGAGGGAAGGCGAACCCCCTCCCCCACCCCCACCCCACCCCACCCCAAGTTTTGTGCAAAACCTCAGAAGTGCACATTCTCATAAATGAGAAGTGATAATAAAGCACCCTTTCTCCATTAAATAGTACTGTACCATTTTGCAATTAAATTTTTTTTTTTAAATTGGAAAAGCGCACTATTGTTGACAAGTTTAAGCCAAAAATGTAATGAAAATGTTTCCTTTTTGTTAAGTAAACATCATTCAAGTTCTGGAATCCGTGTTACGGATGAATAGAGAGTCCATTTTGTCGGAATGTTTTACTGTCCATCGAATGTATCCCCTCCGCCCCCCCCCCCTCCCGTAGATTGCACCCTCTTGTGTTACCCCTTGACCTTCAGCACATAGATAACTCACATTCGAGAGGTAAAAATGCCGTATGACTAATTGATCTAATTTGTTCCTGATCTTGTGGTGGAAGGATGCGATTGGAAGGGGAGGTTGGCTTGTGGTTGCTTTAATTTAGTAAACGTAATTCTAGCTGCATGCATGCTAAATACTTCAATTTACGTAAAGTGTATTGCAAACCATATTCGCGATGGAAGTTTTACGCACATATAAACAACCATATATTGAAACATAGTATAGCCAATTTCAAACGTGTTTAAGAGGGTGTGGGGGATGGAGGGGATGGAGGGGGGGCCTATGACCTATTTCAGATCTCAAGTTCCAATTCACCCTTCGACCTCGAGCCGAGCACCAAGTTTCTAAACCTAAACAGCACACAGTCATGGTGTTTATATATACGCTGATCATACGATTGATGTCAAGCCAAATACTGCCTCGAGACCCCCAGATCACTTATTCGGTACAGACCTTCCGTGCATCCCCCTACGCCCTCTCATAACGTACTATATCTCATAGAAGCAAATGATATCCATATACGGTAGTCCTGAAGGGGCATACGAGATATAGACCTAACTGTGTTACTATAACATGACATCGCAGCAAAATGGATTTTTTTATTTTTTTTTATCGAGTTACAGATCTACAGGAATTAATATGTTTTGAAAGAATCCATCATCCAATTTTCGTGTTGCTACGTTGCACTCAACTTGACAACACGTCAACAATGTAAACTTTTCCGAGTGGAAAAGTTACCCTTACACCTTCACACTAAAATGTCAGACTGTACGGTGTTCCTGATGAGACAGTATAGAGATGTAAACTTCTTGTGTCAGTGGTTTATTTTTGTTGAATTGTCGACTTTGAAGAAACATTATATATCTCGACGAAATTTACGTTTACGTAATTGTCGAGTTGCTGCGTTGTGCTTAACTTGACAACACTCATTTGGTGACATATCACGTCACAGTAACATGATACCTAGACAAAAAGTATCACATTTCCGAAATGTCGCGTTATGCTCACATAGTCAGTCTACAAACTCGTTTGTCCCTTCAGAACTAACTTAACTTAAACCACATGCCCAGAGTTGTCATAATAAAATAAACTTACTATTATTTAATTTCATGTTTAATTTGCGACATTGCGTGATGATTGAAATATTCTTACAGTGTAGTGGATTTATTTGTAGTTTGGGAGCCCAGGGCGAAACCACGTACCCCTCAGAACAAATTAAGGAAGCTCATGCCCACCACCCCCCCCCCTGCATTTACCCTGGTTGGGTTACATGTGTCAATGTGGACGGACCGGTGTTGGGGGGAGGGGGTCAACAATAACCTTAAAAGCTACAATTAAAATGAAATAGCCTACACATTTCGAACCTGCCCCCCCCCCTTTTCATTGCAACTTCCCTGTCACCAAATGCATGTGCACAAAATAGGTAATCATTTTCACGAAAGCCTCAAAATGAATTAACGGTTTACAAGCAAGGTTTGACGAATAACTGTTTTTGATCTTCTTTATATTTTGTAGGCTGAAAAGGGTAGACCCACCCCACCTCAACCCATGGACCCCGTGCCTGCGACCTAACAGACCAGAGGAGAACGAACTATGAGCTAAAAATCTATCGCACCACGTTGTTGACAATTGTTCTAATTAAAATAGCATTTTTTCGTAACATTAATATATCAAACTAACAATATCTTTTGTGTTCAAATTATTTGATTTGGGCAAGAGCAGGAATGCAACAAAGTGCTATACAGGCACTTCACAGTTCAGTTCCACGCAGATCCACCCAAGTGATTTCTGTTATGGTACATGCGCATGAACTCAATGAAGCATTTATTATCTCTCTCTCTCTCTTATAAGATGTTAAAATATAGCTGGTAAACTATATGCCCAAGGGTTTATGAACAAACATCCTCAGCCCAGATTCTAATATACAAATTAGGCTAGGCGAGTTACATCTATACCATGAACGTGCGGTATAGGTGTAGATAGGAAGTTGTTATATGTGTTAGTGTTAAGTTTCTCAAAACTTAAATCACATGCCACGTCATTACTATACCCAATATTGAGAACGCATTGTAAACAGGTTCAAGATACTTCATGATGTAACCAACTGCCTAAAGGGTTGTTGTCCTTAACTGAAGATATTTAAAGCTAATAATGGAAGTTAATGGTATTTCTTGCGTCCTATCACATACGATGAAATCGGGTTACTTGCGCTTTCGCGCAAACAGGCAATTAGTTTGTCATTAATTGTGTTTTTTTTTCTCATCCTGAAGATGTTAAAAGTATTTTTCCCTCTAGCACAACTAGCACTACACTTTGTGTTTTCTTTACTCTTGGGTGTCACTCCAGCTCACTACTTCAAATTCAAAACGTGTTATTTGGCAATTACAGGCGAAATCTTTCAATGGCTGTATAGCTGCCCCTCCAGATCATAATATGCATTTTGTGAATGCAGTTTATATATGGGTATAGAGCTAAACGCGTAATCTTAACGTGCTAAGGAATTCTATATCTTGAACGCGTTATTTGGTGAAGATAATGAATTGTCTATGGGCCTATGTTTTATTCCACGTTGTTGCGTCGTATACGCCAGCAACTTGGATATCCTCGTGGTAAATAGGCTACCTATATGCCGCATGCATAACCCTACAGTACTATTATTGACAAGGCTCTTTTCTGTTGCGTTCTTTTATGATTGAAAATGACAGATGCTTAAGTGCTTGTGGCTGCATAGATCTATGGGATTACAATGCGTCAAAGTGACTGGTAATATGCGGCCTGGGATGGTCCGCCTATTACGACAGTTTGTGTAGACAGAATGCAGATTGGCATCACCCGCACATGTGTAAGGGTGGGCGTGTGTATTTATCTTATGAAGATAACAAAAGGGTATATCGTACACGATGAGATGGGTCTAATCATTAAAGGGAATGAATGCGAAACAGTATAACTCCACATATGTTGCCACATTATTATGTAGTTCTTTGTTTTGATGGACGAGTGGATAAAGACGAGGTGACAATAGCAGTAAAATACCACGTATGACACACATGGTGGGGTAGTCGTACGCGTAGGGTCGAACTCTGTGCGGCTTTTGAGCTTATAGATTCGGGGATTTTCATGTAACTATAGCAATGTACTGTGTTTTATTTGAAATGTACTTGAAAGTGAGTCAGAACTTAGAACCATTGTTTGTAGAGTAGGAAGAAGCATTTGGCGCGAGAGGCGGGGGTGGGGGGGGGCGTGTGGTGGGTGGTAGTTGAGGGGGACCAGTGGGTGTACTGTGTGTGATGGCAGTTCAACGTGAGGATGTACCAGTGGTGCACATGGGACACTTTATACCATAAATGGTTCAAGGGGAAAGGGACAACGGGGACGGGAGGGATCCACAGCGAGGGAGAGGTGGGGGTGGTGCATCGATCAAGCCTGTGATGCCCACGGTTTAGAAGTGGGCCTCATTGGTAAGAGATATTTCGTGCAAAGGTTAAAAATCAGAACAGAATCCACCCCTGGAAGAAATAACCGGAAAAATGGAAGCTTCATTAGTAGATTTATAACTTTCAATGTTCTTAGATTTCAATATGCAACCCGAATATATTCTGCTTATATTCTTCTTCTTCTCAAGCCAAATTCGCGTTTTGTTGTCATTAGATTTTAGTCAAGTTTCTTGGGAAACGTTCTGGACGGAAGTCTTTTTAAGTTTTTGTTTTCGTCCAAAAAGTTATCAACAAGTAATTACCCTTCTGCCCAGATTTTTGTATTCAAAGTGTCTCATCTTGCAAGCCATTTATTCAATATTAGACATTGTATCACCAGGTTCAGCTGGAACACTTTTCATACTGGTGGATCGTTTCCTAATTGGGCTTATAATCTTATTTCCCGGAGCTTGCATTCAGACCTGTCAACCACACTCTCACCCCTCAACCCACCCACCCCCACGTCTCAAAGGTGTAAATTCAAATTGGTCATTAACAAAAAAAATCCCGGAGATTCGTGTCAGAAGGTTTTAAAAAGAGTAATCATATTAAAAAAAAAATCATTGTTTTAAGTTTAAAACAACTTACTTGTGTTTAGCAGTATAGCATATGCCTTAGCAGCTTTCTGTGACATTTTCAAAATGTAGCCTACATTTGGTTTCAGGAAAATAACCACTATTCCACGAAATCTGCTTTACCTTCTTTTACCGGTTTAATATTATCGCGTGACATTAGGAGATATCAACATGAGACGATACATAAAACAATGAGCCTCGTGGTAAAACCGTGTGTCTCGCGGTAAACCGTGTGTCTCACGGGTGAAACCGTGAAAGTTAGCCTATATATGTTGAGAGATATTGTTTTATTTGATAACTATTTATACACATTTTGAACTTTTAACGTAATCAATATATAGGTTAGATGCATATATCTATTGCAACCCCTCTGTACTTTCACAGTATTATACAAAAAAAAGATGCAATTAAAGAATTTCGCATAATCGGTATATGGATACAGCACACAAAGTATTCAATAATCAAATTGTGTAGCTCTTCGATTTACGATGCTTTCGCTATGCATAAAAATATATCTCACTTTGACAAGAAATGAAATCGAATCTACGGAATGAAATTTCTCCAACATCGATTTCCACTAAACAAATATAGGCTCTGTTCGCACTCTTGTGTTTCTACAAACACCCTCCTGCCACTAGAACAAATTTTGCAAATATGCGAGTACCTATCATCGATGTTTATAGATGATATTTAAGCAGCGGACTTTGAAGACAGAGCCTATAGCTGTCAATCGTATTAGGTTTTTTCCTATGCGTATTTAGTCTATGAAGTAAAGAATTGAAGAGCGTATACGCGAAAGAAGTTCGTGTTACTACTTGAACATGGGACTAATTTGCATATTCTGACCCGTTCACGTAACCAAAATTATATGTTGCCATGTTTTGAAGACGAAAATGAGTCCTTAAGCTTTTTTTTTTTTTTTTTGGCTTTCGGTATCGTCATGAGCGGACACGAAAAAAGAGGTTGTAGGAATGGCAATGATGTTTGTGAGCTGTCATTTCCACAAAGTACGGTATACTGGCAAGTCAATGAAATAGTAAGTCTAACTGAAGTATATTAGTGTGGGAAAGTAAACTTGGTATTGCAATGGGTGACGGTTGGTCCTTGAACCATGTTAAAAAGATGAAACTGATTTTAATGCAATGTTGTTTCCAGTGGCGTAGGAAGGTACTTTTGAGTGGGGGGGGGCTGAAGACTGATGGCCGGCCTGGGGAGGGGTCTAAGGGGATTTTTTTTGCATTTCCAGGTGGCCTCAGATGCAATTTGGTGCTCCAAATGAGATTTTTTTCTGATTTGGAAATGAAAAAGGGGTTTTCTGACTTGCTGAGCGGGGGGGGGGCGGAATGATACTTCCGCCCCCATATTTTTCACTGGGGGGGCTGGCGCCCCCCAGCCCCCCCCCCCCGGTTCCTACGCCCTTGGTTGTTTCATTCAGTGGCGTATAGCCCTGCAGGATTTCGTTGAGAGAAATATTTGATTATATACCGTACTCCGTTTCGCAAAAACAAACACTCACTTAATTAACTGGCATTTGACCTGCTTTAATTCAAATCTGGTCTGATTCTTACATTATATAGATTTGATCAAGGGATAGGAACGTTTAGTGCCTATCGACTTAAACTTCAAATTGCTATATAGTGCTCTGAAAATCTACGTACTAGTTTCTTTTATTAATGTAGTGTGACTATACCATAAGGCAACAAACTTCAAAAAAATATCAAAGTATAGTAAACATGTGTACAAATGACTTGCTCCCCCCGATCAAGCAGTTTTCTGTTGATAATTAATATATGCTTGACCATGAGTCCATTGCCATTTTCACCGATACAGGGGCAGATCCATTAATCTACGAAGGAGGGGAGGGGGTTGCCCCGAGGTCTTTGAAGCCGACTTTCATGTAGGGGATCTGTTTAAATGTGAAACTGTGAATTCTAGGGAATTTTTCGGTTTTAAATTAGGTCTATAATTATGTCTACAAGATTGTGCGAAAATGATTACTTTCTATTGTGTGTGCGTGGTTGGAAAAGACTTTAATCACAAGTTTATGTTATTGCTTATTTCGAGCCTTTTAGTTCGGACATGCCAAGGAACATATTGGGCCGTATGTTTAAACAAAAAAAAGTTTCTGACTTTTTCATTGATCAGAAAAGAAACGTTTCTTAGTTTTCGTATTTCTTTCCATGTAAAACTTACATGTCTTTGATATATACATTCAAAGGATGTTCCATAGAAAAGAACTATATAGATGATACAGCATTGTGAGTTAATTCGATTCCCTTTTGCGTAACCTCTCCGCTTTTGAAAGGGTGTACCCATTCCCTCACGTGACCATATACCATCTAACAAGAGCAAGATATTAAACATGTAAAAAAAAGTCTTAATTAGCCTATACTCCTAATTGGCGTCTATACCATCGATTGGATCGTCAACTCAGTCATACCTCAGACAGAATATATTTACCATATAAATAGGTTTTATTTTTTTCAGTAGGTATATTATGACAGAACAAAATGCAAAAACGACTTTAAACAAGTTGTAACTGCATGGATATGGGCTGTACTATTTCTTACAGTAAGTTACAACCACACAAATCCATCACTCTAGCCTACCGGGTGTCGTAACAAAACTTGTATTGTGTAATTACTGGCATATATTTATCGCATTCACTCCTGTACGAACAGTTTTAACAGATATGCAATACTTGATAAACTCATTAGAACTCAGTTCGGATTTTTTTTTTTTTTTTACTACGGCCCGACCAGACGACCGCATTGTCCCCGCAGAGTGCTGTACGCACGCGCAGTTCAACTTTCATGCACCACATAGGAATGTGTTGGGGTAAGTTTGCGGTTCGCTCTAGGAATGTTACTATAGGTACGCTGGAATTCGTAAGAGTAAGGAATGCACCAAGAGGCAGAAGGAATGCGCTGGTGGAGGATAGAGAAGGATGAAGTAACGGGGAGATACCAGATATTAGATAGATATGTCGTTAGCATCTGTTGTTAATCAATAGAAGTCATCCTAGGTTCGGGAAACACTCGCTACGAAATTTCCTCGAAAAGTATTTGTTCTCGCTGGCATGAACAATGTACAAACCGCGCGCTGAGTCTAGTGCCATGCGGTTCTATTGTGCATTGTATTTTTTGGACAGTAACCCCCCTCCTATTCCGAGTCCCTCCCCTCCCCTCTGGTTAGTTGAGTATACTACACAAAACGTCATATCGTACCTTGTGAAACAAGACTTTGGGATGAACTCAGCCCAAACGTAAAAAAGTATGCACGCATAGACTATATATAAGAAACACAGAACGATGCCACACGGTGTGTTGTACTAAATGAGCGTGTATCGTGCATGCTACCGTATATACTTCAAAGAAACATTTGCAAAAAGAAGTGTAAACATTAAGGAAGTTAAGGCGAGATGTTTTTACAGCATGTTTAAGTTTTAATCTTTGAAGACAATAAGTTCGGTTCCTCTTTTATTTTTTCAAATAAAAACGACTTCTGAGGTAAAATGTAAAGTTATTATAAAATGTTGTTTGTTCACATATTAAATCTAAGGACAAGTTCACAAAAGTTACCATCATATTTGATATGAGAATGGAATACCCTGGATCTTGCTCAAATGTCATTTATATTCTCCCTCCCTCTCTACCTGCCTACCCTCCCTCTTCCTCCTTCTCCACCCCCCCCCCCCCCCTCTTCAGAGGGTTTCAGTTTATACCTCCTGTCACAACCTGGTACTGAAAACTGCTATAGTATTGCATGCATTGCTATTAAGACAATGGAAATGATGTCCTGTATCGCTCCAACCCCCCCCCCCCCCTATCCCTCCATATTTGTATCACTTAAGGTAAACATCATCTGGTCATACAGTAGTCTCATCAGAAACCTACAGTGCCATGTCATTCCATGTTTAAGAAACGTCCGTTTCCCATCAGTATAGTTTCTGCTTAACGTTATTATACTCCGCTAACAGCATTTGAGAATACAGATCATTACATTGATTTTCTGCTTCTCAGTTCGTTCTCAATAGACAAATGAACCACACGTAGAATTTTAATTGATGCATATAGCCATTTATGTAGTGGCTGGCCCCCTTCTCATATGTTTTGGTGTGCTAATTAGTTGACTCTTAAATTCATGGAATTTCAAATCAGTAAGAACTGTCCAGACAAAACGGGATGAGAAGCCAACTATATCGTGACCATAGCATATTATTAGTATATAGTGTTATACGTATATATGATGTGGTTGTATAGGTGTAGGCTGTAGTACATGGATAGAGGGGTATAGAGTATAATGCGATTACTAAGACTGAGGAGTGCCGTAGCTCACATCTTCTAGTTATTTTTTTTTCATTAAAATTAAGTTGAAGTCGTGTGCATTGGTGCAGTCAGAGACCCTATGCATTGACTAGGTATAGACCAAAAAAAGTGGGGGGGGGGGGGGGGGGAGAAGGCAAGCATGCAGCCAGCCAGCCATCGTTGTGTGAGGACGCAAAGACAATTTGTTATCGTTATTTTAAAAGAGTCAGATACAAGTTAAGTTTATTAACGCATGTATTGATAAGTCTTTCCATTACACCTTAATGGAAAATAATAATATGCACAATCCTATATATCCTACATCCCAGAAATAAATATGAATAAATATGAATAAATATGTATATATATATATATATATATATATATATATATATATATATATATATACATACATATATATATATATATGTATATATATATATATATATATACGCTGTATTTATATATATATACGCTGTATATATATATATATATATATATATATATATATATATATATTAGCTATTCGGCTATATAACAACACATTCAGATACTCTGAGCCTCAGTGTTATAAAGCAAGTTCACCGCCAAAATTAATCCAAAATTCATCAGTTTGATATGTTAATATACCCCAGGGATAAGCGATAGGTCATGTGGAAAGAATTTTAAATATTCATATAACGCCTGTCTTTTAATAAGGATGAAACACGGTAAGATAAGGGACAAATCACACGTTGTACCGAGCTATGGGATCATAGCTCATGAGACATTTAAAGTGATACACATGCTTTCTAAAAAGAAAACAATGGCTTTTCTGACCTGCCAACTCTCCCGGTCCGCTTATACCGGGATTCTCCGAGTTTCTAAAGGTAATCTAACTATCTCCTTATTTATCTAACCATTTTCATTTTCCATGCTACTGTTCTTTCTCCCCCCACCCTTTCTCCCCCCTCCCCGCCCCAATATTGCGATCAGAATTTGACCTTGCGTACTATTGCTTTCATATTATATGCGTTAAGAACGTGGAGAAATCCACTTTGTTTTCTCGGGAAATTGTTTTAAAATTTATCAGTCCCTCAGTTTCTAAGGTTATCTTACTGTCTCCCTATTTTATCTAATCTCTTCTAATCTTCGATGCTAATCTCTCGGCAAATTGAATTTTTACTGTTTTCTTTCTCTTCAAAATTGCGACCAGAAATTGGCCGCGCGTATGCTTTCATATACATGCGTTAAGAACGTATTCATTTATGTATAGACCTACTGTGCACTACGAATCTTTTGTTATATTATTTCTGCCAGTGGGGAGACTGAACCCTTCCCTCCCTTGAATTTATTCTGCTACAGCATTCCCCCATCCCCCCCCCACCCCTGAAGTATACGTGGTTGCACCCCATGTAATACATTTTTTGAAGGTTTTTTTTTTTAAATTTCGTGGTACAACATTACCTCTAAACAAAGTCACATTGTACACGCTTTCGTTAACATATTCGTTTTGATGTCATTCAATTTCTAATGTGTCCACGTTGTTGAATATTTCAAGGACACCCGGGGTAACTCAAGACGAGCTCCTGTGAGGGTGATGTTTCCTTTCAGCAACGTTTGTTTGATTTAGAAACTAGTGCATCGTTACTGCCCTTTTGGGGGCATTTCATTAATTCATTTTCAACTTACTTGGTACGCTGCTGAGACAGTATTTGTTATGTACTACTAAACTCGAGACAAATCAGTCTTCCGATAGCAAACATGGCATCCCAATCGACTTGACAAATCACCATGTCACAGCGAAGAAAGGGGGAGAGTATAGCGATTTACTGGTACGCTCGCTTTAGGAGGAAAGATTTAAAGGGGATATTCGAAGTGCCTGATCCACGATAACTCGGAAGTTTGGTGGGGGTGGGGAGGGGGTGCGAGCAGCGGTAGATTCAACGAAATTTCTACCAAAGGAAACGAGGATGATTGAGTGGGTATTACATTTTTCTTCACGATTTAACTTCTTTGAGCAAAATTTGTTTGCCGCTAATTTTACTACCCAAAAAGCTTCAAAAAGAGGGAGCCCTCCTTGCCCCCCCCTACTCCACACACCGATCCCCTCCCTGGTTCTCGGACCTTCAGTCCGGTGCAAAGCAAACTAGTGATTTATTGCCAAATATATACACAACAAATTTTGTTCTGCATCTGCAGTATAGATCACCTCAGATCCTGATGATGTGTGGTTTCTATCGGTTATTCGTGACCCTCCAGCAGTGAATGTTGTGTCCCGAGGAACTAATCTACAGGGAGAAGGAAACTTTTTGCGATCTTTCAAACTATAAATAACCGGGTGCTATGGCCGAGTGGATAAAGGCGGTGGCATTTGGAGCAATGAGGCTTAGCAATCGGGAGGTTCCGGGTTCGATACCCGGCCGTGTCATAGTAAAGTGGGTTTTTTCATTTTTTTTATCCTAGAGCAATCTACGGTTTTCCCATCTGAAATGACTTTCTAAATTGAAAAGATTCCAAATTTGAGTTAAAATGTTGAATTGGAAGCCACCCGACATGTAAGTTTTAATCCAAAAGCCCTTGCGGGCTTCTCCCACATTTGTGATCGCTTAAAAGCGTCGTAAAAATAACTGCTGATTATTATTATTATTATTATTATGATGGATATGATTATTATTATTACTATTATTATTATGGTGACCCTAAAAATTAATGTTTTCGCAAGTTTGGTTTAATTCAAAACAGCAGCTACTGTTGTCTATACGAGAA
Source organism: Apostichopus japonicus (assembly GCF_037975245.1). Lineage (NCBI taxonomy): Eukaryota > Metazoa > Echinodermata > Holothuroidea > Aspidochirotida > Stichopodidae > Apostichopus > Apostichopus japonicus. The sequence goes on from NC_092568.1 coordinate 9,907,200, forward strand.
CACTGAACTTTTCTGGTTTTGTCTATAACAGCAATTGCAAAATGGTATCAATATATAACAGCAATTGCAAAACGGTATCAATATATAAACAGCATTTGTAAAACTATATCACGTTGTCGTAGGAACGTATACATTTGATCTCATTCTGGGGGAAAAAAAAGATGTTGAACTGATGAAGGTCTAATGTTAGTATCGGTGCTCAACTACCGGGGCTCGACGGGGCTCGAGCTTAGAACTTTATTTTAAGATAAAACTAAAACAATGACAAGGAAAGATTTCAAGGAATGCAATATGAGTTTCAATTTCCTAAATTTATAATGACTTGAAGGGACATTCAGCTGAGATATCAAAAAGTGTCAAATGTTCAAATAATTTCTACCTCCGTCACCCACAAACTAACCAAATGAAAAACAACAACTAAATAATAATGCCATGGTTGCGCACATGATTATTACATGTCAGTCACTCCAATGAAACTACCAGATTATCACAAATTCCGGCAAGTTTAGTCTATTTTCATAAAAGCACTTTAAAGTGCCACTTTTCACGCGACACTTGACAAAACACATATATTTTGAAACATACTGGGAGTGTGGTATTTCTTTTGACGAATGACAGCTACATTTCAAGGTCTGAATCAACAAATGCAGGTTTCTCTTAAAAAAAGTCCAGACGTAAAATGTATAGCTTTGATGTGTAACACATTTAATGCAAATATATGACTAGAGCGCCTCTTGGTACGTAGTTTAATCCGACGACTAAGGTTATACTTTTATATTTAACCGTAAAATAATCTCACCGTCACGTGGATGATGATTTTTATGGCGTGATCACAGACAGAAGAGAGGCCCTATAGTCGTATGTGTCGGCTGCATACTAAGTTGGAAGTTCCGCCCATCACTGACACTACATATATCAAAGGCTTGATCATTTAAAACGCGGGATAAGCATCAATGACATAATCATCTAAACATCATCGGTTTCCTTTCATAATGTACCGGTAACCATGTCAAGTCGACCTACAAATTTGCTATGTTAATTGTATGATATATTTTTTTCCTTCAACATCATGTTTTTACAGATGCAGGGCGGATTTTTAAAAGTGAGTGGGGGTTGGGGCCATGGTGCCCGTTGAAGCCAACTCTCATGTAGGGGGCAGGGGATGGGGTTCTAACGGTACTCGCCCAGAAAAAAGTAAATTTTATACATAACTTGAAATATTCTGAAACATATTTAGGCTATGAACTAGATCTATAATTAGGTCTACACCAAAGTTTGTGCTAGTAACTATTTTCTATTTTTTTATTCTTTTTTTTTTGGGGGGGTGGACATCTCCCCCCCCCCCTCTACATTGGAACTATGTCTGTCATGATGTTCATCCTTAGAGAAGTTGCCTTCAATTTCTTAAATTCTCCTTAACCATGGTAAAAATATTTACAAAGATATAAGAGCAAAATGATGAATTCCTTGGAAATGGAAATGTACTGGTGATGTCAAAATGTTAATACCTTTTTGTTAATATGTTAACAACTTTCAACAAAATGATTTAATTGTTTACTTAATATATTAACATCAGTTACTATATTAACAATTCGCAACGAAATGAAATAACCAATTCCTTAAACCTTATAAGTAAGATATTCCACATTGTGCTGCAAAAGTATAAAATAATTATTCATCAATGTCATCAATTTTAACATTTTTCAACAAAATGATGACTTACGCTCAGAAAGTCATCATTTCAAGAATTTGTAGCAAAATGATAAATTGAATGAATTGATCAATTAAAAGTCTCTTCATTTCAACATCATGAAACAAAGTGACTAATAACTCTTGCAAGAGAATGTCCTTATTTCAATGGCGACCTTTATGTTTTCATACCTGTATGACTTTTGTGTCAACAAAAATGCAAGAAATTGTTCAGAGGATAATTGAAGCCACTTCACGTCTCACTATCATTCAAGGCAACATATGTCTTGACTAGCTACCACCCCCCCCCCCCCAAACCAACCTCTCCTCAATTTTTTTATTATTAAAGATAAGAAAAGTAAACAAAATTAATATGGTTCGATTATTACTAACTATCCTTTATTCCCAGCACTCAGTATTCTAACTAATTATCAGTATGAAGTAAAAAGATTCACATCCATCGATTTTCACTACAAAAATATACATATTTTTATGTTAATTCATGAGATAAGACACTACCCGAAATTTAATTCATGCAAGAATGTTTAAAAGAAAGAAGATCCATTACACAATTGTACAAAACAAACTAAATGCAAATCATTTCTTAAACAATTATGCTGTTCCCGAAATTGACCATTGCCCTTGAAAGGCCAAAAAGAAAATGCCCAGAGGGACCTGAATGCATCATTGGAAACTGTTTTGTTGCACCAAACATTTTACCCCAACCCCCCTCCTGTTCTCACATCCACCACCCCCTCCTGTTCTCACATCCACCACCCCCCCAATTTTTTTTTTTTTAAATATGATGAAAAGGCACTTATACATCACAAGTTTTTTTTCTACTAAATTTCAATTTAAAAATGTCCATCACACTTGGGACGAAGAATATTATAAACAAAAGACATAAACAAGCATAAATTGTGTAAAGCGAAATTTGTACCAAACAAATATATATGCTAGCAAACCCTTACCCACTGATGTTAGTACTATCATTGGCAACAGAACTGTAGTAGAGCTTAAACCTTCTGTGTTGCATAACCTAACTTTTCTGCTCAGTGATTCAAAATCCTTTTAAAATATATCATATATATAAACTTATATATCAAGTGGTCACCAAGTTCCTACATGTCAAAAAACCTATTAAATTTAGTATTTCTTTGATGGATTGGTAACATATGTTTGCAAATTATTGGATGCTGATTATCAAAAGAATCTTTCACCTTTCAAGCCTGTTGAAATATTTCCATTCTAAGGTTTTGGGTTACACATAAAACTCTTACTTATAGAAGGAGGAGAACTCTACATCCAATCTTCAACGGGGAATTTGGATTGCATCATCCTGCTCTGTTTTCTTCTCTTTCATCTCCATATTTTGCAGAAGATAATAACGCCATTATTATCATAATAAGCTAGCAAGTCATTTTAGGATAAATATGTGTCTGCTCAATTGGGCCCGGGTGCAGCAATAGAAATGAGCCCCAAAGGAGAGTTGACATTGAGCCAAGTCCAAACCAGGTTTTAGCTTGGGTGACCAAGTTTTGATATTTTGCAACTCTAGAAGCACCCTGATATGGCTCCCTGGGCCAACCTCTTCAATAATATAATTGGTGGGCCAGATGGCAGATTTAAAGATGGGGTACATCTGGATATCTAGACAGATAAGCGATGGGCCGTAAAGAGTACACTGGGACCATTCGTTTTACTGACTGCACCTTTGATACCATTACTAGCTAAACACTAGCTAAACACATTTTACACATAAGAGTGCCATAAGAGTCTTACGGTCTCCCATTGAGTTTTGTGTTGCATCTGGGGAACTGATCTAATGGGCTGTGTGTTAGACTTGTCCGTTCAGCCAATTTAATAGATCAACTCTCTGCTGTGTCAATGCAGATTTCTCAAAAAATTAACCAGAAAGCCAGCAGGCTTAGTGATTCCTTGCCTTATAAGTTTATACTTCATATGGTATCACCTGACTGATAGAGCAACTGACGAAAGAAGTGTCTTAAAAGTCAAGTACCAGAACATCAGACAAGAGTTCCAGATAACTTGATCATTGTGAAGGTATTACCCTACTGAAAGTTGATGACAGATAACAGTCATTAGTGGAAGTGGAAAACCCTCTCAGCCACTTTAAAAGAGGAAAGGTCCTCAAAACATGAAACAAAGGTTATAGAAATACAACCTGCACTGATACCTGTGGGGTGTAATGATCCAGGCTTGAGCGAGGAATTTGCCAAGGGAGGGCCGACCCTGTAGGCAAACTTGTAGGCAAACTATCAGAGCCATAGATTCAGCATTGAAAACTATCTAAGTGTAGCGCCACCATGTGTTGGCGGTCGCCCCCTACGCCCCCCCCCTCCTTGGCTACGCGCCTGTAATGATCTCAAGCATATTACAATTAATGTTGGTGTCTAAAGTCATCCATTAAAGATAACATCTCAAATTAAATCTGAAATGGCCTGCCATACAGTCCAGCTAATTGATACAGAAAGAACAAATTACCCGAACCACTTAAAACAAATCAAGCATAAATTATGAATATTGCATTTATGTAATGCTCTTCAGCAATATGAGTTGGTTGTTCATTGTGGTCATATTTGATTTACAATTTTTCACATTTAAAGTGAAGGGTAACAGGTCTAGGATAGAGTGTGTAGTGGTAGGGCATAAACAGGAGGTGTGGGGGGGGGGGGTGGAGGTGGTGTGATTGGTGAGAAAGGGTCAAGGAAGACAGACAGCATTATTACAGTTACCACCAAGTTACCTTTTGTCACTTCCCATAATCTCTTGGATAGACCCTGTCATCTTGATCTGCATGTTTTGTTACTTTCACTTAAACGGAACAGAGTAATTACTGCCCCACCACCTTTGCAGGGATATCCTTATAGTTGAGTTTGGCCAAATACGGTGCCTTGTACGACCCCAGGTACAGGGCATCACCAGTGTCCAACACTTCGCTGACCGAGTCGATCACTTCTCCGGTCGGATCGTGGAAACTCCGGATGATTTCGCCGTCTTTACTCAATTCAATAATCATGCCATGCTTTGGCAAGTATTGCAGTAGGAAATGAGGGCTGAAAAGCTATAAAAAAAATAAATCGGTAAATATAGATAACTTTTACCCCCGAAAAAAAAAAAAAAAAACAGTATTTAAAGGACCAACATGATGGTGCAAGCAAATTAAAACCTTGTAGTCGGAACTTGTGTAGGTTTGTGTGTCTACAACACCACTTTAAACCAGCTAGCTGCATTTACAGCATTATATCTCCCACTGCAAATATTTATGTTTTAAGCACTTAAAATTCAGTGACTATTTACTGGCTAAATTGCCAGTGGCTATTGCCCATTTACGGGTAGAAATTAAACTGCTGCTTGCATTTCTCTGCTAGTACAAAATTAATGTTGCTGTTGCTTGAATTCAAGGAAAATTTGACCTAGATGAAACATAGGGTTCAAAACGTATGACATTCTCAATATTTTTGAAATTCTTGTCAGCACTGAACGGTACCTTTTGACCTTCACAGAATGTCTTACCAGCAGCAATCAAACTTTTGACTCACGACAATAACAACAGTTTCATTCAAGCATATATAAATATTCCTTTTCAAGTTCATATCAGTCAATTTGATTTAAGTTCATTACATTTTCACTAAAAATGACCAAATAAATAACAACAATTAATTAAAGAGGGTTATGTCAAAATAAGAGGAAAAATACAAAGAGAGATTTATTCATATGTATTCTGATTGGTTGAAGGCATTTTAAAAAAAATAATAAAAATATAAATATAAAAATGAGCTTCACGGATTGGCAGTGAGAACTCATTTTTCAAGAATGTACAAAAATACAATTATAATATGGATCTAAATTAAACTCTTGGTTTTGTGGTTCGAGTAAGCTTCTTGAGTTGATTTTTGCACATTTTTCCATTGCATAATATCATATCCGACAATGATATACAAGTTTCATTTCAACTAAACAATTTTGGGCTATTTTACCAAATCTGCTGAATTTTTAAGAGTTCCAAACTGAGACATGTTTCAAAGAATTTTGTTGCCAAGTGCATATGAATTTAGGGAGATAGACAGGATTCCATGTCATTTCATAATTCTTTTGACCGGACAATGTTACTCCCATAATCCTGTGCAATTTGTGCTGGCTTCCTGTTAAAATAAGAATGGTGTATTATTATTACAAATGTCCCTATTTGTTTTAGCAACGATCACATAACTAAGAGCAAAATAGGAAACATCTTTCAAAGTTGTTGTTACCTTTTGTTCTTTAAGTGTAAATGAAACATGACAAGTTTAACCAAAAGAACTGTATTTTTGATAGGACAAAATGTGTCTCAAAACGTTTACCAACATCAACACAAAGAGCTGTATTAAGAGGACTCACCAGAGCTTATATTAACATGCACGGTCTGATCATGAAATATTATTAATAAAAAATTAAAAAACAGTCAGTATCGCATCATTGCATATACTGAAGTTAATACTCAGGTAAAGAAACTGTTCACAAATCTTACAATGTTTTTGAACCACTACCAGGATTCAAGGGCGTAGGAACCGGGGGGGCTGGGGGGGCGCCAGCCCCCCCAGTGAAAAATGTGGAGGGGCGGAAGTATCATTCCGCCCCCCCGCTTCGCAAGTCAGAAAACCCCTTTTTCATTTCCAAATGAGAAAAAAAAAATCTCATTTGGAGCACCAAATTGCATCTAAGGCCAGGTGAAAATACAAAATTAAGTTTACAAAATGGAGTGGGTGTTGAAGTGTGCTATATTGCACCAAATTGCATCTGAGGCCACCTGGAAATGCAAAAAAATCCAAAGGGGAGGGGGACACCCCCTCCCCTTAGACCCCTCCCCCAGGCCGGCCATCAGTCTTCAGCCCCCCCACCCAAAAGTACCTTCCTACGCCACTACCAGGATTTATTCTGTAATGAATATCTTTAACATTTGTCTATTCTCCTTATTAAAGGATTGGTTCAGGTGTTTGACATGTCTATTTTGTATGAAAGAGCACAAAAAGACAAAAAGAACAGTGAAGAAACTACCATGATAGCATGCTCTGTTAAGGAGATATGACACTTTGAAGATATCAAAATTTCTTTGAAAACGACTGGTGTGGAAAGACTATACTGTGAAGGTGTGATGTCACATCCTCACTTCCTTAACATTTGTGAATATATTTCTTTAAAAATTATTTACATTTTTTAACATATTTGAAAATAATATAATCAAAAATTCTTCAGATGTTTAATCTCAAATACTTCCTTTGACAAATATGAGATCTCCTGACATATCTTTTGGTTGAAAGTCATGAAATCTTACAAAATATTTAGAGAAAAAAACAAAGACTTTTCAGGGATGTGAAGATGTGACATCGCAGCTAGTCAGATTTCAGCAGTTTCTACACAATCTGATAAAACTTTACACTTGAATATCTCTTTAACCGAAAAAGATATTTGAACATTTTTTTCACCCTTGTGTTTCTTTTATTGTCCTCTTTCATATACATATAACATAAACATGTATGACAACTGAACCAATCTTTTAAGGAGAAGAGTTGATATTTACAGACAAGGCTAACACAAAGATGCATAATTTCTCTTCCACCGCATGCTGCCCTTTAACAATCGAATGAGTTAGTTAAAACAAAGACAAATGGTGTAACCAGAGTTTGCAATGAGCGGGGAGGGGTGGGAGGCTGGGGGGGGGAGGTGATGTCCGAGACAGGAGTTTGGCTCAAATCTCAAAAGGACAAGCATGTTGCCTGTATGTTTCTATCAACCTATCACAGTCACATGCAGGTGTAACTTGCGATGAATTTTAACAGTTTCTTCTTTTATTAGGTCAAAAGCTTGGAAAGACCATGGGGACACTAAATATGCTCTCAAGAAATCAAATCTTCTTAAGCACTGTCTCCAAAGGAGGATGAGGGGGCTGCAGCATTCTGCAGCATGGCTGCATAGGATGAGCTATTTTGTGCTACAATTTCATATTGATTCAGCCTTGCTGCAGGGGACTTTGCAGCTGCTGCAGCATTTCTTTTTTGGCCTGGTAAATTTATTACTTGACACTGCTACCATCAGTGTGTATAGTTACTCGTGTTATTTAGGAAAAGTAGATTGAAAGAGGTTTCACAGATAATATCTCCTTCCCACTATCCCCACCCCCACCCCACCCCACACATTCACTGGTTACACCATTACGGCACAGACTACAGCAGAAGTGGGTGAGTGTACTACAAACCAACCTTTGCAATCTGTTTTCTCAGCCAAGGTCGTCTGCCCATGAAATCTGAGAGTGTTAAGAGATCCTCGGCCGAACGGACAGGCCCACTGAGTGCGACCCAGTAGCCACCGTTTTTGCTTAGCCTGATATTATCAGGAACTTTTGGTAAGTTATCGGCAAAAATTTCTGTTTGGCCCATTTTATCCCCTTTCAGGTAATACCTGAGTCAGAAGAAATTTGTCGACTAAAATTAATGGCGGGTGTGATAATTTTGATGCTTAAGCATGTGTGGGTTAGAAAGTTAATTATGCATGTTAATTATAAAGTTATCAAGTTGGTCATGCATGCTGGGTTAGAAATGTTTATGCGCTACTGAGTTATGATGACACCTTATCTGAGTTTACCTTCCTGTACGATAGGACCAGAAATAAACAACAAGAATGAATGCACATTGCCAGGCCGTGAAATTCAGGCTATTTACACAGGCTAAATGACCATGGACTTTGCCATTTGCTATTAAAGTATGACCAACAACAACTAAACCTGGGAATTTCCTGCCAGTACAAACTCAATGTTGCTGGTATTTTAATTCCAGTAAAATTTTAATGGGACTTGAAATTATTATACCAGCAATTTTTTTTTTACACACTGGCAATTTTGTTTTCTAGTAAGTGGCTAAAATTGTGAAAATCTAGGCCTCATTGCTGTAGTGGTACTGTACAGGAAATAGTTCAGTCCTTTGTACAACAAATCTAGGCCTGTTTGCTGTAGTGGTACAGGTAATAATCCAGTCCTTTGTACAACACTTTTTGAGAATTCTGAAATTCTAAAGCCTGTTCATCATAAAATACTGAATGTATAATATTATGTTATTGTGTACAAAAACTGCTATAGTAAAATGAACTTGCTATACAATTTGTGTAGCAAATCTGTCTCTTTGGCTATGCTGAACTAGATGAATAATTTCCTTTAGTGGCCCTAAAGTTTCTAGTTTTGGAAACCACCCCTCCTTCCCCCTTACCCAGAAAATATGACTATCCCTTGTGAGAGCAGCTCGAGTGTTGATATTTTGCCCTGGGCTATTTTCAAGCTACTCTCCAAGCCCTGAAACATTCAGAAAGGTAAAAAACATGATATCTTGCATAACAAGCTGCTCTATGAACCCGGACTACAAATTGAACGTGTCAGCTAAGCATAAGGAAAGGGATGTGTCAAGCAAGGAACAAAAAGGCAAAAGCTTTAAAGACTGTTAATAGAAACCAAAGAACAACAAGCAAATTTAGACCTCTAGGATGTTCTACATTTAGCATGTTCCTTGGACAGTAAGGGAAAGTATTCAGCAATTATTGTTCATGCTGTTTTTGTCTCATTCTCGTCGTTTGTGAACAAAACAAAAAAATTGCGAAAAAATCTTAAACCTTAATGTGACAAAATTGGTGAAAGAAGCAAAGAAGCACAGAACTGAAAGCTTTGATTATAACTAAAGTAGTATGTCACACCTTGATTATCTTTAATTTCAATTGCTTTCATACTTTACATTACAAAGCCTACACTGTTTGTTCTCTAAACATTGACATTACAAGCAGACAACTCATCTCTTTGTTTAAACTCCAAAGAGGTTTTAGTGAAGCAAGTTTAGTGTAATAATTTTTCACTGCAAGCATCCCTTACATGGAAACAAGTCCCCCATAAATATAAATACCACGTTTCGAAGGAGTGCGGAAAATGCTTGTTCAGTTGTATTGTCACAGTTCAGCTAAGTAAAAGGAATAAAAGGGCGCACCTTGTCGACAACTTCAATTCTTGAGCACACCATTCCTTTTAAAAATGTCTTCAAAACAAAGAGGATCTGATAAGATGACCCTACCTGAGCCACTTCAGCACAAAACTACAGAGTTAGTAGGTAAAAGTATACGTGTTTGTGAGGTAACTGAAATGTTGTGAAAAGGACATGCATGCAACTAAAACAAACATAAAACATAAATGAAAATAAAGAAGAAAAAAACTGAACGAAACATCGAAAAATGTTGATTGATTTCATGGTTTTCATGATTTCATGGTTTTCATGAGTTGTTGCCCTTACCACAGGCAACTCAAATACCCACTGAAGAAATATCTAAGTAAAAAAACTGCCTTCAACCAATCAGAACCATATAAATGCCTAAAGTTAGTTTTATAACCTCCACCAAGTTTGTGCTTCAGAGAAAAAAGCATTTTGTCTTTCTTTTGTTCCCCCAAAACAACACTAAAATTACCTTCATCAACTGTTTTCTCAGCATTGGTCTCATACCCAAAAAGTCCGCGATGGGGTACGGGCCGTTCCTCAAGGCAGCAAAGTGAATTCCGACCCAGTAACCACCAGATTTACTGGGTCTAATGTTGTCTGGAAGTCCGGGTAAATTATCTACAAATATTTCTTTGTTCCCAGCTTTGTCGCCTTGAATGTAATACCTGAGAAACATGGGAAGAGTTTTCGAGCACCAGTGGAAGGGTTTATATAGTATCAGAAAGGAGGGAAAACACATCGTGTTCTTGTACACCTTGGCACTGATCAGTGATAGGTGAATTTCTTCAAAACTTATTTCTTTTTGAGTTCGTTTTAAGATTGAATGTGAATTACCATGGTAACAAACTTTTAAAGCTGAAACCTTTTGAAAAAAAAAACAGCTTTTCACAGTATTGGAAATTTCCAATTTTTGTAGTATTAACTTTCAATATTGCTTCATGATGGTACATGAGCAACAATTAATCAAACCACTAATCAAAGCATCCTTCATATACTGCAGCTTATTCAAATGATTGCGATATTTCTTCTTTTTGGTTCGTGCCTCAAGTGAAATGAATTGAATGTGGTTTTGCGTGTACCAAAATGTGTAACCAACAATTAACGGTGTAACAACACACAAACAGCATAAAATACAACTGTGTGAGAAACAAATGTACAATGCAATGCATACACACAAACATTACATGCAGGGAAAACAGGAAAGCAGCTCCTTCTGTTTGAACAACACGGTTTCACCAAACCTACCGAGTATTAATCAAACTAAGATTGTAATTAATCAACTTAAGACATTCTCTTACAGTGTTCCACCAGGTTAATGCATTAACAAGTGTGTGGTTACTGAATTTTGACGCCATTCTTCGAAAAGCTTTGCTCTGACACTTTAACAAGAATTCAAAAATGCTATAAATTAGAGAAGTTCAAACTGTTTGACTGTTTTACTGCACATTTGAAATGAAACTTGACAAGCTGTATTGTGAAAAGTGAATTTCATGACTGAAAGCATATTCACAAATGTCAATGATAACTAAGAAAGAAAAAAACTGTTTTAACAAATATCACATTCAGCACAGTGGGTTTATTATTTAAGGTATTTCTTTATGATGACATTTTTAACAAACTGGAAGCAATATATTATTTCAATTTTTTTTTTTTTTAAAGTTGGGCTTTCATGCATGCAGCATTTACCTGGAAATGTTTCCTCAATTTTCACAAGAATATAAACGATATTGCTGAGATTAAATTAAAAGCTGGGCCAACCTGGTTTGTTATTCAATGCACCACAAATATGTAATAAACTATTAATAAGTGAGATGGGAAAGCTAATAACATTAATAGGGAAAAAAAAAGAATAATTTTGCAGATGGTATACTCAAATTATTTGCCCATATTAATATTCAAAAAATTTATACTACCTATTAGGGGGTTGAGGTAGGGAGGGATTAAAAGGGAAGTTAGTTCTACATGGGTCACAAAAATTTGGGTGGACACAAGGATGCACGCAGCTGCTATACATATATATATATATAAGTTGAGTGTATATCTGGAAGGGGGTGAATAAATATTTATACTATGAACTAACACTCTGTGGATTACCTTCATATGGCAATGTCAATATTTACATATTATTGTACTCTCATTTTTGGGGGAAAGCACACAAATACTGAAACTATCAAATGATGGGTGTTAGTTGGTGTTTAAAATCTTGTGGGTTCAATTTGCCATGACATTAGAAATGCAACAGTTTGCCTAAAAGTTAATGTTGCAAGAAACAATTTGAGGATAAAATGGAAAAAAATTCAGAATGAACACACAGACTAGTGTATGAAACAATTGAAGACAGGTTGGTCCACGATATATTTGACAGAATTTGCTAGTTATTTACCTATTTTTCTACATATCCTATTCCATTTTGTACTGAATTTAAAATCTAAAACTCTTGTCAAAACCAGGATTGTTGTTCATACTTGTCTCCATTCTTCATGTATAACATACTGTTCAAGTCACTTCTTGCAATGGAACAGCCCTTCCTCTGCTCTTATCCTAAAGCACCCAATCACACCAGTTGAGATATAAACTAGAAAACAAACTCCTTCTGTAAATCATTTTCCAGGTTTTGCTGTCTATATTCACTGTCATCCATCAAGTCAATCAGGAGAACCAAACACACGGTTACCACACTTTTTACTAAATATGAAATTCCAAACTGTTTCAGACTGTTTTCTACCTTTTAGTTTGAAGCCTACACTAATGAGGTCCTAATGTTAGGCTACCTATAGTAGAGCTATACAAATCTGACTCTTGCAAACAAATAAATGCTTTACACCTAATTTATGGTGAGCGGGTGTTCAAAGGTCCATGAGTAGCATTTTCAACACAATTAGATTGATGCTATAAAGTTTATTTCATACTTCTAAAAGTAAGCTGTGATACCCACAAATTCATTCAGAAACAGACTTGAATTTCTTTCAAAGTTTGCAAGAATAGTTACTGGTGCATTTCAAGTTTCAATATTAGGTTCAATAAAGTGGAAAGAAAAACACATCAAAGTTATACTTACTTTAGAATACGATATGCAGAGGATTCACAGATGAGCATAAACTGTTGGTCAGGAGAAATTTGGATACCATTGGGAAAGTAGAGATCAAAGAGGGCGACATTGCTGAATCGAGTTTTTGGATTGAACCACATTAACCTGTATTCCACCACCAACCAGGAAAGAGATGAAAAGCAACGTTAAATCTGAGTAAAAACTTCCAAAACTTCACTTACTTTAAAATATGATAAGCAGTGGTTTCACAGATGAGCAGGAGTTCTTGGTCAGGAGAAATTTTAATTGCATTGTTAATGAATAGCTCTAAGAAGGTGACAATGCAAAGTTGTGTGCGTGGATTGTACCACATTAACCTCCCCTTAACCCCACGTAATGAAGAAGAAATAAATATGAAAAGAAACTTGCTCCATTTGTTAATTTTGTTTCAATAAGACTACACAGGCAACAACGAGTGTTGTGGGCAAGGTTGGGTTGAGGGGGTAGAGGGGGTGTAAGGGAGTTTATTACAAAATGAGGCACAATTAATATCACAAAGAGAACTGAAATTGGCAAGGTTGGGTTGAGGGGGAGGGGTTAGAGGGGGTGTAAGGGAGTTTATTACAAAATGAGGCACAATTAATATCACAAAGAGAACTGAAATTGAGATTAAATACACCTGATGCAAAGACATTGTCACCTTCCCTCCAAACCCATGCCTGTTCAAAACCCCAAATAGTGGTAACGCAACAGTGAAAACAATTTAGCTGCTGATAGTGAAGTCTATAACTGGATGGGATGTGGGGATGGGATGTGGGGATGGGATGTGGGGATGGGATGTGGGATCGTGGCAGGGATGGGATGTGGGGATCGTGGCAGGGGATGGGGGAAGAAGCAAGCATTTTTTCAGTGCTGTGGTTGAGTGGATAAAGGCTGCGGGCATTACAAGCATGAATTCATAGCATCTGGGAGGCTGTGGGTTTTGTCCCCTGGCCACCCAATGTATAGTTTGGTTATCATCCTGGAAAAATTACAGTTTTAGCTAAAGTGAGCTAGCCTAAACCTATAAATTGAATATTCCGTTGATGTGAACTGTAAGTGATAAGACATTCTCACGTTTCTCCCACATGCATACACGGCCGCTCTGATAACTTGTCAATTAAACCACCTTCCAGGCTGATCTAATTATTTATTATTCTTACTCATGTGACAATGAAAAAACCAAATTCCCTCTATACTTTTCAATGCAAATTATAGCTCTGTCTACAAAGAATTTGACCGATTCAAACTGACCTTCCGTTTGGTGATGTTTCTATCATAATGTAAGGAAACTCCCTCCTTTCCCACTTAAAGTCAGAATCAGTGAAGAAAAAGTCCCCTCCGGGTAATCTTGTAACATCATTACCAAATCGTATAGAATGACCCATGTATGTCCTGCTTGCCGGAACTAGCTGTGTGAACTCCCCTGAAAGTCAAATATAAAACAGTTCAGTTTAGTATATAAGGAATCCAACAGAAGATCATGGGATTGATAATGGAGCAACACCAGCTTAAGCCCAGCCTTCTCTTTTTGATGATTATTCAGAAATTTAGGAGGCAGGTGTGTAATTGTAATTGTAGCACCATTCCTGCTCCCAGGACCACCTTAATGTCCCCATAGGGAGTGTTCCTCAGCTCAGTGTACACTATGTATTCCACGTCCAGAAGTTTAATGTATCATAAGCAATAATACAAACATGTTAAACATTGATATCATGACTGTACAATGAGTACCAGTTACACATACTGCCCTATGGCCAGTGTTATGTATGTACTAGAAGTATTACAAAACCTGTTACATTGACTTCATGACTCTACAAATGAGTACCAGTTACACATACTGCCCTATGACCAGTGTTATGTAATTTACTAGTAACATTACCAAACCTGTTACATTGACTTCATGATGCTACAATGAGTACCAGTTACACATAGTGCCCTATGACCAGTGTTATGTAACTTACTAGAAGTATTACAAAACCTGTTACATAGTCTTCATGACTCTACAGTGAGTGTCAGTTACATTTACTGCCCTATGACCAGTGTTATGTAATTTACTAGTAACATTACCAAACTTGTTACATTGACTTCATGATGCTACAAAGAGTATCAGTTACACATACTGCCCTATGACTAGTGTTATGTAATTTACTAGAAGTATTTACAAAAGATGTTACATTGTCTTCATGACTCTACAATGAGTATCATCATACCGTACTAGAAGCATTACAGACCTGTTACATTCACTTCATAGACTCCAAGGTAAGCATCTATTACGTACAGGGTTCCATGTTCTGATACTTGTAAACCTAGGGGTCTTCCACATGTGTGTTCATTTTCCGGAGTACCTAGGAGTATAAAGAAAGAAAGACATGAGCGTAACCAGGGAGTTGTTATGGAAATAAGGTGGCCACTGACGTGCCATCAAAATGGACGACACATTGATGATTCACATCGATGATTCAAGGGACATGTTCTGAAGGATTTAAAAACGAGAGTAGAGGGCGATAGGTTTGGAATTGAGATATAAAAAAGTTGTGATTAAGGGTCAAAGGTGAATGGGAGTAAGAAAACAAGTTTAAAGATGGCGTTTGAATCCGTGAGATGATCGACGAAATACAGTAGAGAGAATAAAAAAAATCCTTGTTTCAGACTGATTATTGTTTACGTAAGAACAGGACATAACAAAACAACATGGGCTGCTAGTAATGAACGATGTTCATGAGCTTGTGCAAAACCATGCAGCTCACAATGCAATAATACTTACAAAAAAAATGAACATAATATGTAATTTCAATA
Organism: Apostichopus japonicus; assembly: GCF_037975245.1. Taxonomy (NCBI): domain Eukaryota; kingdom Metazoa; phylum Echinodermata; class Holothuroidea; order Aspidochirotida; family Stichopodidae; genus Apostichopus; species Apostichopus japonicus. The sequence goes on from NC_092568.1 coordinate 9,922,779, forward strand.
CAGCTAATATGAGGCTGGAACATATTGTACTTGTTTGCACAGTGTTAGGCCTATATGTACATCTGTTTACGGAAGCCAGAAGGCCAAAATTACACATGCATAACTTTTAAGAATATGTACCTGCATTTTTAATGAACTGTATGGTTTACTAAATAGAGTTTTGTGTAGGGTCACTTTATCAAAAAGTAAAAGTGGTGAAGAAATACAACTTGTTCTGAGAGCAGTGCTTTTTAACAGCCTACAATATGTCAAATAATTATTTTGTGCCTAAAAAATCCATCTATTAAGGTATCTGATTATCTAAGGTGACTAAATATCTTGCAACTTACAAAAATCAAAACATTTTCAGGTTGCTTGATGGATAATCACATTTATTTATTCCAGAAAAAGAAACCATTCACAGGCCTGGTTTTCAATATTTATCTCTTTGAAAAATAACCAGTTTTTGTCCATTGAACAGATCAGTTGCACCAACTTCAAAATCTTCAAATTTTCATAATCAGTCATCCATTTTGATATAACTGTAAACTTAACTATAACGTTTGAAACTGATCTAAACACTTGGGTACCTATGGGATATATTCTGCAACTTTCCTTTACACCAAATGTGGGTCATTAGTAAGCTAGGCTACAAGGTGCCTGCAGAGGTTATCATAGCTAAAACCAATGGCACAGAAAAACATTGGTTATTGGTTAATGTAGATCTAGTAAGCAAAACTTACCACACGGTTCCTCGCCAAGTTTTGCAATAACTGTAAGTTTGTTGTCGTTTTCGAGTCTCACTATTTTGCCATCATAAGTACCAGTGTATATTTTTCCTGTACAAATGAAGGAAAGCAGAAAAATAATTACAGATTAAAGAAACCATGTAACCATGGAGATTATTAGCTCCCTATGGTTGGTCAATTATTTTATTCATTTTATTTTCATCAAGAATCTTGATTCTAAAGAAGTAATATTATTTTTATCACTGTTCTTAATACCTTTAGGCAACGTGAATCAATCTTTCATGGCACATTCCCCAATTTACACTAGCCACATTTACAATGGGGTTCTCCTGCAATGCCCACAATCAACAGAAACAATGTTATATGGTTCCCACATCAGTCCAATCTAGTTCAGCAAAACTTGACTAGCTGTAGACTTAGATCATAACAATACCGTGAGTTACTCACAAGTGATATATACAATTTTGTTTGTGATTATTGAAGAACAGATCTTAAGAAATATATTTTCGAAGTGACAAGTCAAACTAATTGCTTAAAGCACCCTGAACATGCTTCTCCAGTGCACCTTTATCGTTCGGCCAAACTGTACAAGTGGAACCTTGAACGAGTTAATCACCCAGGAAATTACTCTAGTGTGTCTTCACTTACATGCAAAAGCTACCATGTACATAGTTTATTCAGCAAAAATGAACATACAGAATAACCATTGCACGGCTTCTGTAGGTTTGTACAGCTAATATGTTTGATATGAATAATATCGTGCCTCATTTTTCTGTAGTGTTTATCTGATCATGGACTGGATCGAATCAAGTTTGCAGCACTTCACAAAGTGCATTTATTCTCTTTCATGAGATTATTACTCCAAAGTGGAAGACAAGCAGGGAGTTTTTACAAAGCTCTGGCTGGCCGTCATTTGACTTGAAGCAGTGATGGTGCTGATCAGTAACTTTCCCAGTCTTTCAACGAGCATTAGAGCCACAGTTTAATGTGAACTATGAATTAACCCAAGCTTTTGCTACAATATGAAGGCTTGAATTGAAGCTTTACAGTTGTTTGAGGTCATGTGACCTTAGACAGATGAGCACTCAGTTAACTCAAGCAAATATAGCTCAGAGCAAGGATGGAGAAAGTGTGATGACATTGGGGCAAATATTGTCTGCACCAGTAATCTACTTTAATATTATTGACATTTTGACTATTTCACGTATGATAGCACAAGCTCTCAGTGTTCTGTATGGACTCCAGGGATCACATTAATGCACTTTTTTGCACAATTTCTTTATTCCTCACTTACTCTGCTGATCATGTGCTATAAATTTATGCAATTAAGTTTTAAAACTACATCTTTCATTTCTTAATAGAAAAAAAAAACTTTTTTCTGGAAACCATTTCCACATAATTCTTACCAAATCTGTACCCATTCCTTTCTTCATGTTTTTGGCAGATATTCAGTTCTGTGATGGCAGAATTCCTAGAGAACGTTAACATGATGTTCACTCCTGTTTGAATCAATTTTTGTTGCTTCCAATGGCGCTACTAAAAATATCGCTACATTGTGCAATGAACGAAAGAACTCAAAACATTACCTTCTAAAAGCACAAGAGATTCTGGTCCAATTATCTCCCCTTCAAATAGTCTCTTGGCCTTCTGAAGTACATTATTTGGTTCCAGTGCCCCTGTCAGCGGTCGTGGGGTCGGAAGCCTGCAAAGGATAGATGTATTCAACGATCACTGAAACAATCTGTTTACTGTCGTTTGATATCAAATTCTAATGAGTGTTAATTATCAATTATTGGTGACTTGCTAATTTAATATTCTAATTCTGCGAATATTCCTGCCGACCAAAATTTTGCCAAATTCTTCCACTGTGTAGTATTTGTTGTTTTGTTTTACTTTCACATCATATGAAGTGTACTTATGAAAATGCATTTTATTTACCACGTCCACTGTTTCTCACAAAAAATTATTAAGTCAGAATAGTATTTCATGACTAATATTAACCCTGTATTCTACTTGACACAAAATTGACCTGAGTAACTAGCAGAGCTTAAGCCTGGAAACTTAAGCTGAAAGTCCATGCCCTGATCAGCTAAAACCCTCTCCCATCCCATCCCACCACCTCCCACCACCCCCCCCCCCCCCCCGCAACACACACACCCATTGCCTTGCACTGATAGTGCTTTACAGACAAAATATATGCATATAAAATGGTTGCATCATTGAGGGCAGCTGAATCCACATCTATTTCCCACCAATATCATATGAAGCATCAGTTCATTATTATTATTTTTTGTAATTTGTTTCTTTCTTCTATATACTAGAATTCTTTAAGTTTGGTTAGGGGTCGTGAAAGGGTCCATCACTCTACCTTCCGATGGACGGCAGGATTGTTTCACTGGATCTGGCCTTGGTAACTAGTACTATATATACCAATGTTACAAATCTTCATCTTGCTAAAAAAAAAGTGCAACAAGCTGGCAGTAACCTGTACCAGTTAAAATGGTGAGTTCATAATAATTATCTGCTTCAAGTCTGATTCTTATACAGTAGTAGGCTAGGCTAGGTACATCCACTCTAAAAGTATGGTGGAGGTATGGATAGGCTACAAAAATCTGCTGTAGTTTGTTTCAAGCAAACACCGGGACATCAATGCAACGAGCCTATGATATCAATTCTGTTTGATTACTTACTGCAAGAATCTTGGCTTGATAGGTGAATCCATTCTAAGCACAACAACGATACCGATGATGATGATGAGAATACCAAGGTAAAGCAGCCACCAGAAATATTTACCAAACTGTTCCCTGGAGAGCGTTAAGACAGGATAAATAAAGAGAGGATGGAATTGAGTATTTCTTTCGGGGAAAGCACACTCATATGAATGTACCTTGCATTTATCACTACTTTTAACAATATTAACTGGTAATAGTTAGGCCTGAAAAGGAGTCAACTGCTAAGGAAGTAAGTAAATTCCAGAGTAACAACAATTCTATCGAAAAATTAGAAATGGCTTCACAATGAGCGTAATTGAAGACAGCTGAGATCATCTGTCAGAAAATACTCAAATATCAGAGTCAAAATATCTTAGAGTAAATTAAACCTCTATGTTTAGCTTTGGTGCCATAAACATACTGTATGAGTAGATAATGCTTTACTGTTCAAGTTTTACATAGCAGTTTTGTCTCCTATAATGTATGTTACGGTTTCTGTGTACAAACACTGCTGTACATCTACACTTTTATAGCAACTTGACCATTTTACGTAGGATTTTGCCATGCGGTACTGGATAAATTATTCCCTGTATAGTGGTCAGTAAGTGGTCAGTTACACACTTGCGGTCAGTTTAAACACATTTGACAATCTCTGCTATTTGGTGCCAGCAGTTTTTGGTTAAATATTAGTCAATCCAATTTATCATGTTTGCAATTGCTCATAGTATTGCACATAGACAAGTGTCAAAACAATCACCTATTATTTTTTTCATTAAGTAATGCAGGATAAGTGAACAGTAACATAACAAACAGACGTATGTCTATACTTAGTCTCCTACAGTAGTACTTAGTTCCAACAACCTTGTAAAGTTGTTGCTGTACTGTAGAGCTCTGTATATTGTGTATGCAGTGTGAAAAACAGGGTCGAGTTTTTAGTTTTACTACAATTTCTAATAGCAACGCTACCTGTAGAGGAATTTTGTTCTGCATTGGTTCATATAGCTTCTTTTCTCTGAAATTATTTCAAATGATTGCAAATTTGAGGTGCATGAAATCTAAGGTTTATTCAATGAATCAATTCTCATGAAGAGAAATATTAATTGGATTCATTAATCCCTTCTTGATCAATTAATGAGTCAAATACATAAAGCAACAAAGAATCAACCGAGAATTAAATAATAAAACTTCACTTCTGAACAATTGGTCTCTTGCTCATCAAGAGAGCCATCAATTCAATCAACCAATCAATCAATTACTCCAATAAACAAATAATAAAAAAAATCATGATCAGCAAGTCAACAATAAACTTTCCCTCCTGACTAATTGGTCAATTGCTCCATGATCAAGCCTTCGATCACTCAAATCAATCAATAAATCAACAAACAAATCAACAAACAAACGATCAGCCGATAATTCAATCATTAAAACTTTCAGTCGTTCTGATCTGTTTTTTCTTACCAACATGTTGGTGGCCTTTTCCTTAACCTACTCTGCCAGGGTGTCTGTGGATTTTTGGATGATGATCCTGTCGTACCAGCCTTGGGACTTATCTCCTCCACTCCTTTCCTCTGCCTTACCTTAGAATCGTCAGACATTCTGATCAAGAAGGACGGATTTCACTGCACAAAAAAAAGAAGTAAAATGACAATTTATTTATTCATATATCTTGATTTGTAGTACCAGTACAACTGCATGAGCATGAGTACCAGTACAAATCCTCTTGATGTGAGTACAAAAGAGTACAAAAGTCTTTAAGCATGTGTACCAGTACTCAATCTTACACCAATATCTAGATACTGGATTTCCAAAATGCCCGACACGTTACGAGTATGATAAGAATTCCACAATGCTGAGCACACGCGAATAATTTATTCGGTATCGCACAGCTAGCTGACATACAACTTTGGCCGAATTGCTACGCAAATGCAAAAATTTATAGCAGTCTTCTGCACACCGACCCATACTGTCAACTTACTGTGTAAGCTTCCAAAGTGCTCTACCATTGATGGGACACAAAGTTTGCAAATACTGTTAAGTAAACAGAAACATGTTACTGTAGAGTTCACTCTAAGTTCATGGTATTTTTGGGTTAATTAACAGAAAATATAATCTATTGACTGTTCATAAAGTTGAAACATTCCTACAACTTGAAATTATGCAAATTTATCAGATCCATTACAGCAGAAAGTATAATGCTGCTGGATTAAGAGCTGCAACCTTACTGTATCTCTAAATACATCCAGCTGTGAATCATCGATCCAGCATAGCATCGTTAAATGCTATGCCAGCTGGTCAAATTGCTTTCTACACAAGTCCAAAGACGTACGGTACTTTTCTACACAGAAACCATTAATTTTTATTTCAGGGACAAAACTTCAGTGCCTTCAAAAACTGCTACAGAAAATTTGCACACTAAATTAAATTTCCTGCATTAGCAATGTTTGTTAACATGTCAATGCTCTGCAACAAAACTTCAAAGAAATTTTTATTCCATTTGAAAAGACACAGAATGTACGGCTTTCTGAAAAGTTACAATTTTGGTACGACAAAGAGAACTATTTACTTGAAGCAGCAAATTATCAATAAGAATATTTGTCCCAGTGGAAACCTCAAAATTTGTTTTCAGGAATCCACTGTCCTTCGTAGAAATTATTTTATGGTCCTTTGCTTGCGGAATAGTACTGCATTGCCAAGTTTGTCCGTATGGCGACTTACATCACCAGATGTTCCAGCCGTGCTGATAAAATATAAGCTAGTGACAAACTGTTAACAATCAGAATGGTTTCTATTGCTGGTACAGTACTTGTATACACTAAATTGGAACTTGCAAAATATGTAAGAAATATATTAGTTCTACAGCACTACCTATACATACCTTCCTGCATAGTATTTGATGCACTCTGTAACACTGACTAATACATGCACTCATAGGAAGGAAATGCAAGCATCACAAGTTTTATTTTTCTTTCAGACTTTGTTATATTAACTTTAACTTCTTTAGATTTCTTTATAAGCATGTATGGTATGCCAGGACAAAGGTCACGTTCAATACTGACAAAACAGATTGATTTTCAATAAACAATATTTTATTCATGAAAAACAAAATAATCAGCTTTTAAAAAAAAGAAAGAAGGGCATCATCTTTGCAGTTTGCTATATAGTTAGTTTTTGCTAGATCTGCAAAAATTCTTTCATTGACCTTTAGAGTGCCATTCAAGCATCCCCACGTCATAACTTGCTTTGTCTTTCAAAGAATGGTACACAATAACAACTTCCATATTGAAAGCTGTATGGAGAAGTGTGGTTCCACAGGTTGATGTACTGTGTTAGGTACATCTAAACTGATGTTACTAACTTATAATGCTAGTCTTTGCTAGATACTGCTTCTACTTTCATTCTGATTCCATTCTGTCTGGGTAGGGTAGGGTGGGGAAGGGTGGCAAAGGGTGGCAAAGGGTGGGGAAGGGTGAGGAAGTGGTAGGACGGAGAGTTCTTCTTTCTCTACTAAAATCTTCCTAGATTAAACGGAAGAAATTGTAATGCGGTTACTACTTTGAAATCTGTAATTCTATCAACAGTACCACTCAGCTCTGGCTTCACCAAGCTGGGGAGATCCTATGTACAGTGAATGCTGCACTCAAGCAGAGAATCTAGGGCTTGCCATGCATGTACACGAGCTATGGTACCCAAAGTAAATTGATCACTTATAAACAGTATGGTTAATTCTACAAACAGTTTGCTACCACAGATGGATATTACAATGACTGACAAAACTGACTCCTACCCCTCCATTTTGCTGCCAGCAAAAAGTATTTATGATTCACTTCCTAATTACAATCTAAATAGACCTAACACAATAGAAACCATCTGGGAGAATTATATGTTGCCTTTAGTTGTGAGTCTGTACATTTTTCCTTTATTTTTAAAGGGGAGGGGGTGATTCAATTTGTTGAACTTAGGACCATCAGGAGGTGAGTTCTCTGGAAGAGGGTGTAGGGAAAATGGTGCGATCTTTTGCAACTGCCAAGGGACAAACTTTAACAAAATTCCAATATACTGTATGTCAGTAGATGTACAAACATTTCCTTTAAATTGTTAAAATTATTAAGCTGTTCAGAGATCAACTTTGACACACAGATCTCATGTTTCACACAACAAACATATCATAAACTACATCATGTGTGGGAGGGGAGTAGGGGAGAGAGGAGTAGGGAGAGAGGGGAATAGGGGGAGTGGGAGAGTGCACTCTATAGTCTATTGTTAAATGCCATGCTATATGCTAGTCACATGGTAGACTAACCATACATATGTTGAGGAAAATGATACTCAAACCACCTATGCCTATGTTTGTAAATGCTGAGGCTGAAATTTTACCGAACTGCATTCTGAATTCACTTTATAGTTTGGAACAACAAGTGGGACTTTATAGTGTACCCTTCTGCTACTTGTACTCATGCTATCGGCCGTTAACCTAACTGCAGAATTAAGTTGGGAAGCACTGCCGGTATAATTTAGTAGTCAAAACAGGCTACTTATTGTGCTTATAAAATGCTGAACAAAGAATGGAAAAAACAAAATCAAAAGCTATACACAAGGAAATTGAGTGGGGGGGGGGGGATGGGGAATTGGTATTTTACTTCTATTTGTTGTAGTTTGTCTAACAGAAAACATACTGTACCAAACATGTGCATATTTAAGAAACACTTGCAGGATAAATTCCAAGCACACAAACATGTGCTCTTCGCTAAATCCCTCAGAACATCAAAGATGCACATGTTTAGGATGGTTTTGGTTTCCAGCATGTTTAATGACAGAAACATTAGAAGTAACCATCTAAAATATGCAAAAGCTGTACTGTTGATAAACAATGACGTATGATTTTTCAACCACAAAGGCTTTAGCAACAGTTTGGATGTGTCTGTTGAGGTTTTTACAATATTTACTGACAGTGTTAATTATGGAAGCAGGTCATGACATACAACCCTATATGAAGGCCTAGCAGGTATGGAAACACATCAGCTCTCTCATACAGTATTTAAAGCAGTTCCTATGTACGTCAATGTTAGGCACAGAAACTTTCAAGCTGGAAATTTCAGCATAAATTTACCTTTCTGACTTCAGAAATGGCATATTCTGAGCATTGGAATCCATTAGAGTCGTAATGTATGTTTCAGCAATGAAACATATGAAAAAGTGATTAATTTTCATACCTTTTTTTCAAGGCAATTGCTTTGAAAATGGTGTTTGAGCGATGATCATTTACACTACTGAACGTCATCCACAAAAAAAATTGTTGACCAGATTTAAGCTACCAAAGTAATGGCTGCCAAAACCAACTTGAATACTTATCGGGCAGATAATGGCTATGCTCATTTCATATAAAATATTCCCTCTGGCCGATAAGTATGCCACGCAGAATTGGCTGTTCATACTTTGCTAAACCTGTATAGTTAAGGCTTCATAATTGACGCACCCTCGTAATTGACGCACCATCAATTATTAATAGCAACGATACAGCAGGCCACCTAAACTTTTTGCAGTCAAGCAGAATTACATATTTCATGAGTTTGAATCCATTTCAGCTATTTGCTGACCAAATTGTGGTATTTATTAAGCTATTAACACCATCCCCCCAGTTTTACACATTTTTTTGACATTTGGAAATCTTACTCCCAAAAAATAACCAAAATTACTTCAATATGATACAACTACTCTCTGGGACCTGACCTGTCTGAGCTTAGAGGTTCAGAGCATAGCAAACAGCATCCAAAGTCAATGGATGTATACTTATGCCTACACTACAGTTAGCTTATCGACGAATGTGTCAATTTAGGTGTATGAAAGAACTTGACACAGCAGACATTTTGAGGTCACATTCTTCTCAATTGTACGTTGCGTAGGCACAGAACAATAAATATTTTGAGATCATTACATTTGTGAGGAACTACACATATGAAAAATGCATGCAGTTGAGTGATTTTGATTTTATGTTGACAGACATCGTCAATCAAATCCTTAAGTGCGTCAGTTATGAGCCCACCATGCTACCAGATATTGCCTATGAGATCAAGTATTACAGATCTTTTTGGCTTTCATACAAACAGTAATTACTGAGCAGTTTAACTTGGGTCTTCTTTCCCCCCTTCTTCTTCTTATTAATACTGGTTCCTCAATACACTCAACAACTAAGATCTAACTTTCTGAGTCTGCTGTTGGCGATACTGGGAAGTTACTCAGCAGTTTCAACTAATTGTTGACTCTCGGACTTTACACGTTTATCCTAACGTTTCAACTTACTCAGGATAGGCCTAAAATAGCTTTATTGCACGATACGTTATGCTTGAGTGAGTGAGGTTAAGGTTAACCATTAGGCCTACTTCATTAGGCTGGCTACGATGCAGTAGCTTAGGTCTATTTGCTTACATATTTCTGGGTATACCTCTGCAAGCGGGTGCCACACTTTCTTCGTTAATGCTTTCTTCGTCCACGTTTCTTTCAAGTTCCTTGTCTATGTCTATGTGCAGTACCAAGTTAACGATAGTAGTACTGTCTGGCTGCCACTAGCTGCTCGGCTTTCCTGGAACGCTTCCGGGATTTCCCTTGCTTATGCGTTGTAGCACCCTTATTTGCTACCCGAAGGCGGATGTGAACCACTGTTCAGTGATGTAAACATTGCACTGGGGCTAAAACTATGGAACGCAAGGAGGACATTCGATCATGATGATAATATACACTTGCAGGTGATAATATTATAAATATAAAAGTACCCCATGATAATGTAAAAGTGCAGTTACAGACAAAAGGAAACAATATGACAATCCATGGAGTTGCATATCTCATCGCTTTTATAACATAATGGATTTCCACTGACCATTTACCTCGGAAAAGGTCAAACATAGTGTGAGGACATCCCTGTCCTGAGTTTCAGGATATTTTTTAGAGTTTTTGGTTACGATGGTAACCTAACATTTGCATTCATGATAGCGTATGTGTGTGTGTGTGTGCGTTTGTTTTGCTATCTGACTGAGGACTTGAACAAAAGAATTTCAGGTCCTCGGTTGTGATTTCTAAAGAATCACCACGTCCTCGGAAGAATTCTATTGTATGGGGTATTGTTAAGGTAAGGGTACGTGGATTTGAACAATGGAAAATACAATGGGGTCCTCGGTCTGAATGTAATGCAAACATGTGTGTGTGTGTGTGTGTGTGCATTTATGACGCCCAGCTTGTAAACACGATATCTGAAGAAGGGAAAGTAGGAACGATTTTGTTTATTTGGTATGTAGAAATATCAGATTGAGTACAAGAAGCCTATTGTTTTTGGTTGAGGTCAAATGTCATTTGGGGTCACCAGGGGTAAAATTATGAAAAGTTTGTAAACATGATATATCAAGAAGGGAAGCATGGGCAGATCTCATATTTGCTGTGTAGAAGTACCATATTGAGTAAAAGAAGGCTATTGTTTTTGGTTGAGGTCAAAGGTCATTTTGGGTCATCTGAAGTCAAAGTGTGAAAACCTTGTAAACGTGATCTCTCAACATTGGAAGCTTGGGCAGATCTCACACTTGGTATGAATGAGTATAACATCGATTAAATGAAGCCTATCGACTTTGGTGGAGTTAAAATATAATTTAAAGTCAGATTCATGAAGAAAACTGCTCATGTTTCATCATCGTAACTACAATGCATTTTTAGATGAGATGCCCTTGCAATGAAAACGTCTAAATGATTATCCCCGTTTTAAAAGGATTTTTTTTTGGTTTATATCCGGAGTTTTCGTTCCTGATATAGCGAGAATATTAAATAAATTTAATGAACTTGGCTTGCCATAAAGTAGTGTGTGTAGTGTAAGTGGTTTCTTCCTCTGATCTGAATGTGTTTGATGTCATGCTAGGCTACAGGTGGTGTACGTCTATCCACTAATTATAAGCGCAAGCTCGTCGTAGTATAGCTCAGTACCAGTTCGACCAAGAAAGGCTGCGACTAATCGAAATCAAACGTTTCATAAATAGTATGTTGGACTAAACCAAAGGCTGTACAAACCCGACCTCTGCTAGCAGCAGGTATTTACGAAACCTTTTAATTATTCCACCAAATTGGTGTAGCCTAACTCTTCAGTGGTAACATCGTAAAAGAAAATGGTGTATTCTTTGGCGAAAGTCAGTAACCCTATAACTTAGCCTAAGTTGGGCCTATGCTAGCTCAAGAATGTTAACACTAGAACTTGAAGTAGAAGCTTTTAAAACAGTTCAGAAGTTTATATCGTTATGCTCTACCAACTTGTGCCTCAAAGCATTATTTTCCTTTAAAAAATGGTTCATCAAACATTGTGTACAAGCTCCTAACGTTAGGGTTTAGGCCTTTGACAGGCGTTAGCCTAACTAAGTTATAAGCTTTAGGTCTAGATGTCGCTATGCCTAACTAGCAAGGCCAGGCCCAACTTAGGCCTGAGCTATGCGTAGGACTTCAATGTGTGAAGCGTATTCTAGTTATTGTTATTGTGAAGCGTATTCTAGTTATTGTTATTATGACGTCACCCATGGCTCGCGCATTGGTGGTTTGCGCTGTGGTGTGGCGGGATATAAATCACACGCAATTAGAAGCGTATCTTTTGTTTTAAATGATTTGGGGTTAGAAGACAGCCAAACTGGTTCAAATTGGTTGAGTGCCCATTGCATATGCTCATCTGCATATCAGGTTGGCACTCAACCAATCAAGAGTTTGGTAAGGGGTGAGTTAAAAGTTTACACCAATCGGGTTCAAGGGCAGAGCGTGTGCCCTGTGCAACGCGTCTTAATTTGTTATTTTGGAATCAGGGGTTTAAGTGTTTCATAAAGACATATCGAGGAGTTGAAGTTTATCTCCCGAAGTCTACAGACGTAGAACAGTAGGCTCCGTAATTTATATTTACGTCTGTAGACTTCGGTCTCTTTACATTTTAATTATCTAAAGTTACAGTTTTATTCAGAATCAATAAAAGAAGACATATATTATCCAGTACCCGCTTTTCCTGATTATTTCACGTTTCACGCTCGGTTCTACGTTATCAGTGTAAGGCCCGGCTTACCGTTCCCGAACTACCTAAAATAAGCCTTACAAATGTATCTTCAGATATGTATGCTTAGGACTCTAACTTTAAAGTATCATCAGAAATGTAACAATTTTACTCTCTAAGGAGAAGCTTAACAGTAGTAGTAGGCATACAGTACTACTACTACTAGACTAGTTGTCTATCAATTACTATGAAGAGGCTGGGATCGACTTAGCATCTTAGAACTTTCAGAAAACAACCATTTCCAATTTTATTTGAGTTGCTTGTAGCCAGATCGTTGGTCTGTCATGCTTTTAAATGTTATGTATTGCTTAAATTTGACCATTGGTAGTTATTTCCTTAAATATTTTCTGTATGTCATATTTGCAGATCACCATTAGATATCAGATCAGCTCCAATCTTTGTACGGGAAAAGCTTGAAGAAAACCAACTGTACTATCATGGGGAAAAGAAACAGACGCAAGCAGACACCTGATGAAATTGCCAAAGCAGAAAGGAAAGAAATTTTATCAATATGTAATCAGATTTTAGAAGGTTGGTATTTCTGATTAATCAGAACATAGCACCAGTCCCCCCCCCCCCCCCAAAAAAAATGTTTTTGACTTTAATCTTGATACTAAATGAAAGAAATCCAGAGATATTATGTAGATATTGTTAGCTAAAATCAACGTGCATTTTCACATACGAAACGGCTGTTTTTCACTAATATGCAAATTAGGTGACGTGTTCAGAGTGACTCTTGTTGTGAATGGTATGAAAACGCGACAATATGACTGTGTTGAAGGCCAAGCCACCAGTGTACTATATACTACACAGTATCCTATTACTAACGTACCTGTAAGCCCTATCACATACAGTGTACTGCACTGTGCGATAAACAACAAACGTTGCACAATTAGTGCCTGAAATACAACGGACATGCGATTGAGCAATTTGGCCACAGAAGCCTATATGCGTTCAGGTTCACCCGATTGGCTGGCATTCAGTATTGCCTGCTGCTCCGGCCTGGCGATAAATGCTAACAAGCTTGTGTGTCTGTTTCATGCCAGTCCAGATTTTCCAAGCGATTGGCTGGCATTTCGTCATTGACTGCTGCTTCGGCCTGGTTATCATCGTCGTCAGATTCATCCGTTTCTAGCTCACACATATAGGGTTCTATGTCTCCCTGAGTTGGAAATTTGAAATCCTTATCCCTTCCCAATCCCCATCCCTTGCGCAAATGAAAATAAGTTGAATTACAGATGTGGTTTATGTGTTCATCCATATTGAGTTCAGGATCAATTCTTACTCCAAGATTGTAGACTGATGTTTTATCGACAATATTAATGTTGCATTGACTGATGGCACTTAGAAGGGCACTCATTACAATCTCATTAAATCATGCTCATTAAATCTTGAATGTTTCAAAATGAGCCACATATGAAGCAAGGCAAATTGTCTGCTTAATGCACCATTGTAGGCAGGATAATCTCATAAACTTGTACACAAACCAAAGAATAGAATGAGTGCATCTGTTAATAGGAAATGGACTAAACTTGTATCATTCTACAGTATCAAGAATAAGAGTCAGCTACTTAAATGCAAATAGTTAAAAACATGCCATTATATTGATTTTAGCCCTAATATGACAGGTCTCATAATCCAGAGTAGACCAAAATGCCTAAATGTTCTCTAGATATATAATTAAACTTGCAACACACTTTAAACAATTATTTAAAACAGCTTGGACCATATTTCTTTATGTGTCTGTTACAGCTTTGTGAAAACCATTTTGAATATATCATTGCAATAGTTGCAGCAAGGAGGTCCTTGTAGAACCTTCTTGGTTGCAGTACATTGACTGAACAAGACAGCTTAAAGGCATTGAAGAATTGCCCCAAACCGTGTGCGGCCATCTGAAAAAGTTAACTTTCTGTTGCTTGCAAGTGACGTTTTGTTCATGTAGCTACAAAATGCAGACAGTACAGTAATGAAACGTGATACCTTGTTATCTTTAGCTGGACCTGAGATGTCCATCGCTGTATTGTTTGTACACTGTGCTGTGGGTATTGACTGCAGCTGTATGTACTGACTGTACACTAGTGTCTAATTACCGATGGTAGCAAGCTGTGTGTGTGTATTTTCTGGGATCGATAGTGGTGTCTAACACTTCTGTTACACCTCATTCCAAACTAGGTCTGATTACCGGCATAAGACGTTTCTTTTTGCGCGAATCTTCACACTCTTTAAATCGTAGAATGTCAGTACCAATATTATGTTTTTGCTGATCTTAAATATTTTGCATTCTTCTCTTGTTTTTATACTTTTAAAAAAAATATTTTTTACTCTTCTTGTGAATGTAGTTTTATAAATTGCATGAGGGTATGTATTGCTTTTCTTCTCTTCTTTTCATCCACTTCTTTTCCTCTGTTTCTTTTTCTTTTCACATTTTAGTTGCAACTGGACCAACCCCACATACTCAAGCCAAGCAGTGGGAAGAATTTACAGAAATCAATAATCTTGTGAAGAAAATACAAGCTAAACAACAGAGTAAGCCTCTCTACTAGCTGTCTATCATTTTACTCCCCAGTTTCTGAAGTTTCTGAATTTTGAAGTGCTGCTGATATCACTTAATAAGGGATCTGTCATTCACTGTGTAGACAATTGAAATGCATAAATTTATAGACTTTTACTGATAAGTTTGGTCGTAGGTTGATATAGTATGTGGCAACCTATGGCAGATAAATAAGGAAGGTCAAATCTGTTGATGACTTTGGAAGGCAGTGTCTCAAAGACAGTTATGACATGACTCATCAAACATGATGTGTGCGTAGCGAACGGACGCTGGTCAAACCTTTTGGCAACCTTAACACTCATATGTGTTAAAAATTTTCAGACGCAATGCAATGATAATCATGTGGCTAAAATACTTAATGTATATAATATCATTGGAGTATTCACTGATTTGATCAATTGATGTGAAATGACAGATATCCTTATAGTTTTCATTAATTTCATACCACCACTTAATATAATTTGCTATCTTCAACTTAGGTTTTCTAAACTGTTCACTTACTTTGTTTATTTGTACCTAACGTTTTGTTTGACAACTTCATAATAATATGTGCCTTTTTGGCCATATCCCTGAATTTTTTTCTGAAATTACTTGACATCAGACAAGAGAACAGACCAATTATGGAAAATTGCATTTATACAAGAAATTTTGTCTCTTGTCCACCTATAGTACTAGGTAGTATTCAATGTGGCAGTTGAACATAAACTTCTATTCTTACATAGAAAAGGAAAGTTGGAGTATTAGCTCTCAATGTAGTGAAATGAGGTTGTCATCCTTTTCGATTGCATAATATAACTACAGTTTGAAAGGTTTGTAGTCTTTTATCATAACCAAGTATTTCTTCTCACAGGACTCTACAACAGTACACCATCATGTGTGTTAACTTGTCACACGCACATATGTACCCAACTGTCTGTACAATTCAAACACTTTCTCCCGGGACACTACATTGTGCCGAATCCACACATCCCCTTGCTGTATCGCATGTGTGGAGCCGCTGTATGGTGCACACAGCCTAATTTACGATTTACCTCTCAGGTTACCATTTATACACCTAGGTGAAAATGGTGTGCCTCTACCAAGGACACATAATGATCTAGCAGGTACTGTAGTCGATCTGGGAACCCTGAGCTCACCATGGCATTGCCTTAACCACAACCGCCTGACCAAAACACATAATAGCAATAACACTGGAGTACTAACAATAACAACAATGTTACAATGCTATATACCTGAAATGTTGACAAGATTCCATTTCTTGGTTTTTGTCTTATTTAAAAATAATATATTATGTTTAGCAACTTTTCATTTTTGTGCTATTAGATGACCAACTCTTTACAACAAAAAGAGGTGACCATGTTGAAGCATTCACAACATGGGTAAAGGAAAATGGAGTGTCGATGGACAAAGTGAAAGTTGCAGAATACGGGGAAGAAGGCTTTGGTCTCCAGGCAACAGATGACATTAAGGTACTGAATATGTAGAATCATTCTAAATCAAATATATATCAGATATTTTAACTTTTTTTTTTAAATTTCTTTTGAGGTTCTAATCAGTTTGGAAATCCTGAGCAAGGTATTACACCTTAAGATGTAAAGCTCTTCAGTCCTTGATGATTCATAAAGTTTCCATGCAAGACTAAAAAGAGTCTTTCCTTTCACTGCTCTGATGTGTTTCCTGTAACATTACAATATGACAGAATATATACACTGTAGGAGAGATGTGTAGGTTGGTGAAAAGAACAACAGCTTTAGGTTTGACAACAAGATATCATTTGACCTATTTCAGGGTATTTATTTATAATAATGCAATTGGAGTTTGATGTAAACAACAAGTCGCCCTCCGGACAACCTCCTCCGTTGATTTTGGTTGTCCGACAAAATTAGGTCGTCTCAGACCACCGGACTACCATTGAAAATTAGCCCTGTGTTGTACAAGTCCGTCAATGAAGTTATTGGAGCGAGACTTACAATCACAGTGTGTCAAGAAAAAGGAATTGTTCACATTGCTGTCAGATTCTAAAGAGACAATCTCCACACAAACAGCAATTATTGAAATAGCATTCTTTCTGTTTAGCAAGTTGTTTTCCATCCATACTACAGTATATATTTGTACTTTGTGGTGAAATTTTATATATAAGTCTTTTCGGCAGTTTGAATGACCCTTATGTTATAAAGAATAATTCAAATCATACTTTTAATTATATTTCCATATTTATATTTCCCTCCATTCAACAGGCTGATGAAGTCTTTTTGTGTATTCCAAGAAAGATGATGATAACAGACGAAAATGTTAAAGCGTCAAATTTAGGTTAGTGTAAACTTTGACTTATTGCTGTCTTACATACTTTGTTGACCAATATGCTTTCGTTTAATTGCCGCAAGTTTAAGATCAAAGATCAATCCTGGGTTAACAAAATCCTCACAAGTTAGAAACCTTCATCTCATACTGCGTCAAGAGTGAAAACTATTTGGATAAAACAAATTTGTTTGATGTTTGATCTGCCGTTATATGACTATGTCGCAAAGTGACATCACAAACTTTCTTAAAAGTTGTCGGTTTACAGAAAGAGAAAGTGATTTGAGGATGTATAACCATTGGTGAACTTGAAGAAGTTGGTTGCATTTGCAATGAATACAACGCTCTCCACAGCTACATTGCAGTAAATAACTGTATAAATTTGTTTAATATGTTGAGAAATCCATGAGACTATTTTTTTTCTCAAAACAAACATGAAGCCCTATCCTAGAACTACAAAACTGTTATTTTCCGATGTACCCAGACCAAGCCTGTTCTTCATAGAATCAAGTTGGAGTTGATATTATCTTTAAATACTAAGGCTTATTGCACTTTTTGTTGAAAGAAGAATCACAACACAGTGTCCAAAGAAAAATTACATTTATGATGGTTACTGCAGTGGATTAAGTGCAAAACATAAATATATCTATAAAATAGTTTCTTCTGTCTGAAGAAAGCTGTAGTCATCGCAGACCATGGACAGTCCGATATCAAATCAACTCTGATTAAGAATGTATCGAAAATCTGATTCGGGCCAGATTATCCAGCTAATAATGAAAACAAAGAGGTTCTGGCTGGATTTGTGTTTTGTAGATCCAGCAAGAACCAGAAGCTTTCTCATATCCTGATAGAGTGGAACTACTGTTGAAACAAATCAAGTTAATCAACCAAATATAAAACAATAAATATAATTATGCTTTTTATAGTAAGCAACTACGTACAGTTTAAACAGGCAGTAATATTTGACTGATTTAATTTCTTTTAGATCAGGATCCTGATCAAATCGATGGGATTTTTTTTTTTTTTTTTTCCAGCCCAACTCTGGCTTGAGCTGGAATTAAGAATTTGAAATTGATTTATCCCTACTTTTGATGTCTCATGTTACCAGATGCATGCTTCGACCTGAATTTATCTTCAATGGTTGTGACTGCCTTGAAAAAAAGAAATTTCATAAAAGCAAACCATGGTATCATTTTTCAGAGCCTTACAGTCACTGATGAATCTCTGTTTTGTTTATCTTTACCATTCAGGTCCATTAGTAAAGAGTGACAGAATACTTTCCACAATGCCACACGTCGCTCTTGCGCTTTTTCTACTAGGTGGAAAGGTTACCGAAGAGTCTTTTTGGAAGCCTTATATTGGTGAGCTATTATTAATTGTTATTATTATTATCATTGGTACCTTTGGTTGTAAGCAACATTTGTTGGAGATGTAATCAGTAAAAGAATTGCATTGAATTGTAGGGTTTTCATGATATCATTAGAAGTAATGGTGGGGTCAGATAGATTTAGAAAGATTTTACTAAAATTTGAAGGACCTCTGGAAGCTGTTTATGTAGTTGTTAGTTTTCTAGAAACCATATTTATTTAGCCTACATATTTTCCTGTTTCCTTTTGGTTTACTTCAGCCACTCTTGTCACAACCAACCACTCCCTCTTTCCTTCTCCCCTCCCCCTCCCCTCCCAAGGGGATACTGATGAAGGCTGGTTCACTTTTGATAATTTAATTTTGTGTGCTTCCATATGCCGTATCCATTGGATACGACATATGTCCATTGGACAGGTGTATTATTTTGCAACAGTGGGTGCATGCATGAGATACATGGGTAAGATTATTCAACTAGAAGTGATTAGATATAGGACCACTGTATGGTATTGGCCATGGGAAGGAATCAGTTACAGCAGGATAAAATATGGCACATCCTTAACGATCGTCTCTTTCCTACAAAAAGAGTAAAAAGTCAGAATAAAACAAAACTGTTGTTTCCATAATGAACAAAACGCACAGCGTCCTGACAACTGAACAAACAACATAACGAAGGAGTCACTTTGTGCAATGCAATATTGAAAACAGTTTCTGCAATAAATCATCGTCGCTTCTCCTGCAGATCTTTTACCACGTCATTACAGCATGCCGCTTTACTTTAGTCCGGAAGAGCTTCAATTACTCAAAGGATCACACACATTTGGTAAGATTTTGTTTTCTTGATTTTGTCATTAAATTCTTTATGAAACAGCATTCTTCCAACTAAAGTGAATTGCTCTATAGGTAAATACTTTAGAGTGAATTTCTATGTCTACCCTCCCCTGCCAAACAAAAAAATTCAAACATACTTTTTGGGGTGGTTTCGTTTGTTACCAGTTCTTGCAAACATATGTTATAAGTCCTACTCCATTCGCTGAAAGCTGTCTATCGTGGTGGAACATGAAATAATGATCTATATCCTAGCCGTGTCTTGTTCTTCATGCTATGGAATCTCAGTATTCCATTCTTTTGAAACTTTGTAGAGATCTGTTCTTGTAGTGTTTTAAAATAAATATTGTATACTAACTATTGTCTGCTCCAAATAGATGAATTTGCCATGCAGGCTATTCACCTTTGCCATGCAGGCTATATACCTTTGCCGTGCAGGCTACTAACCTTTGCCGTGCAGGCTATTCACGTTTGCCGTGCAGGCTATTCACGTTTGCCGTGCAGGCTACTCACCTTTGCAGTGCAGGCTACTCACCTTTGCTGTGCAGGCTATTCACATTTGCCGTGCAGGCTATTCACATTTGCCGTGTACGGAAAACTTAAATTTGATGTCGCGCGTCGAATACGTCTCAAGAAACCTCCCCTGCTGCCGCGAATATTTTCGTTCATATTGAGGATTCTTTCAGTTTTGTCATCACCAATGACTCTGCTGTTAAGCCCTGCATCTGTATTACAATGTTGTCTAATGCCTTTCAAACTGCAGTGTGGGGTGTGGGCTTCCCATGGTTGCTATACAATATACTGCACTGGTTACGCTATACCCATTGTACATGTGGTGAGTACTAATATGACACGAGTAAAGCTATGTTAAGAACACAGTTTCTTCAACTCACCAAAAACTCTAGTTTCCCCAAAGAGAGGCATTATCCAAAGAAATATTTGAACAGGAAAGTTATAGAACTATGGTTTCCAGTTATATGTATGTTATTTGGTTGATGTAATTAAGTTTTCCCTTCACAAAACACTCTTCTGAATTTTTTTTTTTTTATCTTTTCTTTGTGAGACAGGCGAGGCCCTTAAGCAACACAAAAACATTGCAAGACAGTATGCATATTTCTACAAACTTTTTCAGGTGAGTGCTGACTTAAAAATTGTTCGTATAAAGCATTTTTTTTCACTTATCTTTCCAACTTCTATGACCTCATTGTTGAATTTGTGTAATATGCAGTAATCATAGTGTGAAATTGTCATTGTTAATTTGTCCACATTATACGAACTAATTTTTGTGCAAAGTAACAACATCCCCCTCCCCCCACCCTTCCCCACCCCCTTCAAGCAGATATACATGAGTAGAGAAATGTTTTGTTAGTCTACTACGATTATTGAAACCAAACACAGGATTACCCTTGAAACTGAACACTATCGTAGCTGAAGTATTAGACAGGCATTGATTCATTTGCATATAAAACTTGGGGCTAGTATTTGTGTCTTCTTTTTTTCCTTCTTCTTTTTGGTAAAAATGGCTAATCACCAATTTATTTTCTCTCTTTTGGAAAAAGAAACAATACCTTGTTTTTGTATGCGACATATAGTACAGATTGAATCAGTAGAAGACAAAGAGGATCCCTAAGAAGTTGTAATGTTTGATATGTTGAAATTTAAATGATGAAACTTATTAATCCAAATGCTCTACATATAACTATGTTATCCACTGAGAGAGACTTGGACAGTAGTGCTAATTTGTTCCATGGTTCAGCTATCGACAAGTTCTTTGATTATTCATTTCGTGCTAGTGTCAGGCAATCATCTTGATCAGTTTGCATTGTTTTAGGACGAGACAATTAGTGACTTGTTAAATTTCTTCTTACTTTTTCAGACCAATTCTGGAGCATCCAAGCTTCCCATCAGAGATCGATTTACATATAATTCTTACAGGTAACTTAAAAAATGGTTTTACTGTTTGTCTAAATTCCAAAAATCGCTTCAGGGGATAATCTATCCAGTATTGCATAACAATATACTATGCGTAATGGTCAATTGCTATGCAAAGTGGAGAATTGTACAGGAGCTTTACACACAGAACCATAGAACCATTTGTTTCGCCACAGACAAAATTTTTAGTTTTGAAAATTGCAATGTCACACACCTTCAAACCCTAAATTATTCCCTGGGCTTTTTGTGTTGCATCTGAAGATTTTTGTTCATTCAGTTACCTCACTACACTGCGATCAAGTTTCGTAACTGTCCAAGTTTTTAACCAAAATAAATTAAATGTCCAACCGAGTTGGTTTGATTCAATGCACGACCCACAAATACTGAATTCCCTACTTGGCAATTCAAACCAGATAGTTTGACCGGCATGTAACATTATCTTAAAGGGGTTAAAAGACATTCTCTTTTATATATGTTCTTCTGAGTTTCTTTAGTTAAAATGTGTTATTGGTTCCATTACCAGAGATGTGCTCAGGAATTTTTGAGTGCCGGGCAGATTATGCAATAGTGTGATCCACACCCTGGGAGAGGGATCTCATGGTGGGATACCCCCTCCCCATTGGACAAATTTTGCACATGAAGTATGCTTGGGTGGTGCTATTTTTCCTATTCTGTGCCATGCATTCTCCCAGATTTTGGTTATGGTAAAATGTGTTAAATTATCATCAAAAAAGTGCCTGGCGGAAATGTTTAAAATACTGTTTGTGCTGGGCGGCATTCAGAACTGCTGAAGTGTGAGCCCATCCCTGCATTACGATATATGATTTGACTATCTTTTCCTTCCTTCTAACAGATGGGCAGTGTGTACGATCATGTCGAGACAGAACCAGATTCCTGATTCATCTGGGAGTAGACTCCTCACAGCTCTCATACCTAAATGGGACATGTGCAACCACGCTAATGGAACAGTAAGAATTACATTATTCATTAACGTTCTCAAAGAAAAGAGAAAACATTGTGAAAGGGATGAAAATAGTCTAAACCCTAAAGAAATCTGTATCACATCGGGAGGAAGGAAATAGAAAAGCAGTCATCCAACTCCCATCTTGATAGCTTGCTCCTTTGCTGAGATATATATTTCTCACTCGGGTTCTATCAAATCTTGTCACTGGATTGGTAATAGGTTCGACAACATTAACATGAAGTTATAGTAATACAGCCATATGTTAGGGGGTGGGGGGGGTGGGGAATCCGAGGGTGCATGCTAGTAGCTGTGGCTGTCCAGCAGGCTACATGAGATGAACAATGGAAATAATTATTAAGGGGCAGTAAACAACGTTCATGTACTCTTGAAAAGCAATGTTTTTTTGCCTTCCAGATTACAACCGGTTACAACTTTCAGAATTCCACTAGTGAGTCAGTGTCCGAAAGAGACTTTGCGAATGGCGAGCAGCTCTATATATTCTACGGTGCTAGACCCAACGCTCACTTTCTACTCTACAGCGGGTTTGTGTATCCAGAGAACGAACACGACACGATAGCTATCCAACTAGGAGTCAGCAAGAACGACAGACTCTACGCAATGAAATCACAGATACTAGCCATGTTACGGATGTCAGAGTAAGTCATAGCGACGGCTGTAGACTCTATGCAATGAAATCACAAATACTAGCCATGTTAAGGATGTCAGAGTAAGTCAAAGCCAGGGATGTAGACTATGGAATGAAATCACAAATACTAGCCATGTTACGGATGTCAGAGTAAGTCAAAGCCAGGGCTGTAGACTCTATGCAATGAAATCACAAATACTAGCCATGTTACGGATGTCAGAGTAAGTCAGAGCCAGGGATGTAGACTCTATGCAATGAAATCACAAATACTAGCCATGTTATGGATGTCAGAGTAAGTCAGAGCCAGGGATGTAGACTCTATGCAATGAAATCACAAATACTAGCCATGTTACGGATGTCAGAGTAAGTCAGAGCCAGGGATGTAGACTCTATTCAATGAAATCACAAATACTAGCCATGTTATGGATGTCAGAGTAAGTCAAAGCCAGGGCTGTAGACTCTATTCAATGAAATCACAAATACTAGCCATGTTACGGATGCCAGAGTAAGTCAAAGCCAGGGATGTAGACTTTATGAAATCACAAATACTAGCCATGTTACGGATGTCAGAGTAAGTCAGAGCCAGGGATGTAGACTCTATGCAATGAAATCACAAATACTAGCCATGTTATGGATGTCAGAGTAAGTCAGAGCCAGGGATGTAGACTCTATGCAATGAAATCACAAATACTAGCCATGTTACGGATGTCAGAGTAAGTCAAAGCCAGGGATGTAGACTCCATGCAATGAATTAAAAAATACTAGCCATGTTACGGATGTCAGAGTAAGTCAAAGCCAGGGATGTAGACTCTATGCGATGAATTAAAAATACTAGCCATGTTACGGATGTCAGAGTAAGTCAAAGCCAGGGATGTAGACTCCATGCAATGAATTAAAAAATACTAGCCATGTTACGGATGTCAGAGTAAGTCAAAGCCAGGGATGTAGACTCTATGCAATGAAGTCACAAATACTAGGCATGTTACGGATGTCAGAGTAAGTCAAAGCTACTGCTGTAGACTCTATGCAATGAAATTATTCCAGCAAAGTTGCTCACACTTGTCCTGATGCAGTAGCACTAATACTGATATGCCAGGCATTGTGGGAATCTGCTGTGGATACTAGTTCAAGATTATGTACTTGTAGCCCTGCATAGAACCTTATACTCATTACAAAAGGGATTTATACTTTTTACTCATCATAATACCAATGCTGCCGTACTCATACTGCAAGTCTGTAAAGTACTGTATAACCTGAGCAATGAATCCACGCAGTCAGTTTAGTCAAGAACATTTTTGTGAGATATCATTTCTACAAAGTCAAGAAGTTTTACCTGGATATTGATATCCAGATAAGGTGTTTACATTTAAAATGTGCAATTTTTATTTAATTGGAGATTACCATCCCGATGAGTATGCTACCCTTCTTCCATACACTTTTTCCTAATCAAGTACTGTACCTGTTCTGCAACTTTTAGACTTACTCCACTGTTGATCCACTCTGTAGAAATATGAATTATTCCTTACACATTCAGGACCATGTCTATGTAGTTTCATGTTTCTATTTTCTTTTGGTGTTTGCTTTCTCAGACCCTCGCACACGTTTTATATCCAGAAGAGCATCGAACCGATATCAGTCGAGCTGTGGGCTTTCCTTCGAGTTTTCTCCATGGACGAAGGTTTGCCGGAGATTCCGTTAAGATGTTAAAAGTTTCACCGTAAATCATTTCAATGGATAAGCATCAGGCATCAGACTTTTCCCTTTGACATAAAAGTGACCATGCTCAAAGTGAAATCATGTGTGACATTATCAAACAAAAACATGTGGCCTGTATGTTCAGCAAGGAGGGATAATGACATTTAGGAGTAAATCAATCGAAAGTCACATTTAATCTCCACAATAAATGATTTGGATAAAAAAGTTTAGTGAGTTCGGTGAGAGGAAGCGAGTAACTAAAAAGCAGATCGTCCTTGCCTGCTGTTGTATACCATTACAGATGCGATGCATGCCTGCGTCCTTGTCACGTCATTAAAATTGGAAACAGTCCAAACTTGTCGTACCTTTAACAGTTGGTTACTTCGCAATGGTCGTTGCAGCAGAACTTAGCCAGTGCAACAGCACAGTTGTTTGAACCAGAATCTAGTTCTGAATCAAGAGTATGGCTCTTCATTATGGTTCTTGAAAGATTATCTTTCATTTTAGCTAAAGTCCTTTAAAATTGGAACAAACCAAATCCAGTGTCCACCCCGCCCCCCCCCCCCTCCTCTCCCACTACATTATCCTTCTACCACAGTCCTAAATCCCTTTCCTACTGAATAAGACTCTAAAGTGATGTAACATCTCCTAGTTTAAATGTTCATTCCATCAAAGCTCCACGTTTTGGTTACAGCTTTTATTTCTCTCCTTGCTCAGAGCAACTCAAGGCACTATTGTTAGGACCCAGATCGCAAGAACTGATGGCGAACCTGATAAGACCGAACCGTCTGGTCAGCAAGGAGAACGAGAGGAAGGTCTGGTCTTTCCTCGATGTACGTCTCAGGCTTCTCCATCAGCAGTACCAATCGACAGAAGAGGTAGGCCATGGAACTACTCTAAGAATAACCTTCTTGCCAGAAATTTGATCAGACCTGCCAAGTATCATCAGTCAAAAGGAAGATTGCAAATTGGTTGAAATGAGACAAATCTGCTAGATTTCTTAAACTTAAATGAATATTCAGTAGTGAATAATTCATTATGCTGTTTGATAATAAACATTATTGTTGCCTGGACACTTTCCATAGTAGATTAATTACATTCAAAAAATTCAAATCCAGTTTTCTCCTCAAGCTGTATTGTTTATTGTAATTTGTGGAGGTCAAATGTCATTTTGAGTTCATCAGAGGTGAAAGTCTGGAGACCATTTAAATAGGATAACTCAAGAAGGAACTTCTCACTTACAGTCAACAATATTCAAACCTAGAAAATATTATGTGCAGTGTTCCCACTAATATTCTCATTTTAAAATGAGGCTAGGAATCACTAAGCCTGTTGGCTTTCTCCCTAAAATAGCTTATACCTTGTTAAACATTTGACCCTATTGCTATGTGGAGTCAATATACAGTGGCTGTAATCTTTGATGCCTAGAGCTAATTACAGTTTCTTTCTTGTTTTAAAAGTGAATTGCCTTGTCAGCCAATTATTTTCACTATTAATTCCTTTCTCTTTCTTTCTAATTCAAGAGTATTCAAGAGGGACCTGAGAGTGACAAGCTAAGCTACAACTCAAAACTGTGCATGAAGCTTAGACAGTGCGAGAGGGAAGTTCTCCAGAAGGCGATTGACCATATCACCCTCCAGAAGCTCCGGGTGGATGATTTAGCCGAGGACGCCCTCTACTACACCCCAGAGGAGACGGACAATTCGGCCCCGGAGCCTCCTCTCGCCAGCGAGGAAAACAGCGACGTCACATCGACCAACGAAAGTCGCAACAGCGGAGAGTACGACCTGGACGTGAACTCGGAACCGGAAGAGCAGGATCTAGGAAACGGGGAAAACACGTGCGGCAGTAGCGTCAAGAGCGACACGGAGAGTACCTTAACGAACGCCAGTGAACTCTCTCAAGTAACGAACGATGACACCGGTCAATCGCTAGACCAGAACCACAACCCAGACAACAAGAGGAAAGACCTGCCAACGAAAGTTGAACCATTGTCAGCAGAAGACGACATTGTAGAATCCAAAGTAGACGAGACCAAGTGCAATGGGGTTAACTCAGCCAAATCAATTGAAGAGTAGTCCACAGTTTTTTTTTAGTTTTTTTTATGCTGATCTTCTTTTGTACCAAGTTCTTTTCAATTAATTCTTTGTATGACTTCATTCCACTTTGAGGTGTATATTACCTTGCCCGATATATTACGTTCCCATTCCGATATGGAATTCAAACATTTTTATCCCACGTATCAGGACTTTTAAAAGAGTTGTTCAAAAGAGAACTGAGGCATTCCTTTCGGTACATTTTGTGTAGAAGTTTATTTACATTTCCATGTAGCATAAATAAAAAAGCACTAAGGTTTTTACACAATTCTTTCCTTTTTTAGTTTGGGTGATTATAGTTATAACGTAATGTCCACAACTAAGCACATTTTAGTTACGGAGTATCATAAATCTGCTGAAATGAATAGGATCAAGTTTTTTGTATCAGACTGGAACCATTTAAAATCTTCATTGAGGTATATTGATTTGTTCCTACAAATATCTTTTATAATGCGAGTCCACATAGCATATTTTGTTTAATTTATTTATGTGATTTATGCAGTATATATTGCAGAATTGTTCAATTAGCCAGAACATTTTGTCTGTGAAGGACAAAATACTCTAAAGGTTGGCACTTGGCAGTAGAATACTTGTGTCTTAAAACCTTAGTTCATACAACTAGTATTTGAATTTTATATTTCAATTTGAGAATGGGTTTTTTGTTTTTGACCAGCAGTATGGAATATTTTCTTTATCCGTGTTTGAAACAGGAATGTCCTTTCAAGTGTCGCATTATCGGTGACTTGAAAATCCCTTCATGCAAGAATCGGTCGGAGAAACACATATTTATCTGTATTACCATTGCACTTGATGTAATGCATCTATGTACATTCAAGAAATGACATCTGTCTGTCTGTCTACCTGTCTGTCTGTCTGTCTACTTAGACATGCTACATTTTGTTTAAAATAACAACTTAGTTTTTAACGAGTTTTTAATATCATTTCCAAGTAGTTGACATTCCATCGGAATATTCCAGTGTTTTAATTGCGGTAATGCAACATATGATAACATTTTGTGATTTTCATATTAATTAGTTAAGGAGTGACTGCACCAACTCATACTTTCCTTCCATTTTTCCCTTTTGTTTTCACTATGACATAACCATCGTTAACCAATTAATCATCACTTGCATACCATGCAACATATGAGAAAGACTTTGCTCGTTTATGTTAAGGAATAAGTAAGCTGTTGTATTTTATGTCCATATGTCTAGTTTTAGTTAATCATCCCTTGCATACAATGCAACATATGAGAAGACTGCTCGTTTGTGTAAAGGAATAAGTAAGCTATTGTATTTTATGTCCATATGTCTAGTTTTAGTTACCTCAGTACAAATCATCAATACTGGCTTCAGTTACGGTACAATCTTGTATTTGAATTTCTATGTACTCGTTCCAAGCACTTGTGTAACATTTGAACATCTTGAATGTATTTTAGATTATATTTGAGAATATTTTAAGATGATATTCAACTTGAAAAGAACAAAGACATTTTAGCCCTAGAGGGGGGATTCAAACCAATGACCTATGGGTCACAAACCCCTGTGATCTACCAACTGCCCTTAGTCGGTGATAAATCCCTATGTAGCCATTTGTTTGCCAGGTTATCAGTTAGAACAGTAGCTTACATACTAAGGTAACAAGGTGTCACACTTCCAACTTCATTTCATACATGGCAATGTATCATGGCAATGTATTCCCAGGCAATGGCAGAAAATGAATTCAAGAGAAATTCAGCGTTTTATTACTTATATGAATGAGTAAATTAATAAGGGAAACTGGCTGGGAACTTATATAAAGAATGGGAAAAAATCAAAATACTTCGGCCAGAACAAGGTTCAAACCTGTGACCACAGGTTAACAAGCCCTGTGTTCCACCAACCTCCCTCTACTTGGTGGTGATTTCTGTTTAGCCATTTCTTGCTGGGGTTTCCAGTCAGAAATAAGGTTTTTCTCAAAGTTATGTTTCACTTTTCAGAATTCTCAGCCATGCACCTAGTTCCAACTGTGTTTAGGAAAAAGTGTGTCTTGCCAAAGTTGTTATTGAAACGTATAAACTTTATAATACCGTGATATCTTTTAATGTGTCAAACTCAGTAACCTGATAAAGCTCCCTTCCATAAAAAATTGGAAACTTTGAGAAAATTTGATAAATGAATTTATAGTACTTTCTTTGTTAAATGATGTCATTTAAATAACCATCAAGTGATAAGACATGACCCACAACTCAGTTATTGATTACATTATGCCTGATTTTATCATTCCTTCTTTGGTGAAAATCATTCCTTTCCATATGTTCTCATTTGTGTCTGCAAGTATGTTGTATGTCTTGTCATGTATGTTCCATAGTTGGCCATGGTAGACATCTGGGTTGCTGTTAGAGAAAAAGTTGGGGGGGGGGGAGGAGGGGGTAACAGCAACTGAAGAAGAGATTACAAGCAAAGGCTCTCTCTCACGTTGGCGTCATGTGATCCTGATACATATTCCCTCATAAGAATCATTGCTGTGTAATGCATTCCAACAGTCTACTATTATCTACAAGAGATGACAAATAAACTGAGATCCTACATTTGGTTTCTTTAAAACTTATTCTCTTTATGTTGTAGTGACATGTTCAGCATAAGTATTATCACACGCAATTTCATATACTTCCAAAGACATATTAACTTCCACAACTGATGTATCTTATGTACAATATTTAGTGAATGAACAATCGTTAGCAATGGCACCCACACCACCCCACCTACGCCCTCCCCCTCCCCTCGCAAAGGTTGTGCCAAATCCAGATTTTCATGCATTCATGTAGTGTAAGACCTGTCACCTGTAGATACTAAGAAAAGTCACCCAGGAAAATACCTCGGCACGAAAAACGTACCGACTGATCCTCTCTCAACCCCAGTCCCCTTGCATCAAGACTGTGCTATCGCCGTCAGGAGCGTATCACGATACCCCTAGCAGGGGAGAATATATGCTACACATTATCTTAGCCATTTATGGAAGGGATCTCGATGTTTCGCATGGAGGCGCGAGTAGTCTGAATGCGACACGGGGAAAGGGATATGATACTTCTGTATGCACCCTCAAATGCTTTGTTTTCATATTTCGTTGACACAATTTTGTTGAGTACAACATACAATAACAGGAAGAGATAGTTGACGACACCCCTAGATTACATCACATGATTGCAAAACGCTCTCTTTCCATAATTCTACCAGTTTTATCCCTTTTGCACCCATGGAGTTCGCTGACAGTACAACTGCTTGAGATAATATGATTGACGTTGATAATACGTAAGAAGGGAAAGTGAAAATGGCTACATTCGACTTTAATTTCCGTCACTACATAAGTCTTTCTTCTTTCGGTTTGTTTATTATACTATCATGTGCTAAAATCACCAGTTGCGCAAAGCCAAATGTGATAATATTCTTCGCAGACGATATGGGGTTTGGAGACCTTCCAGTTTACGGACATCCAACTTCTTACTCTCCAAGTTTAAATAAACTAGCGAACAACGGACTTGTCTTCACCCAGTTCTACGTTTCAAGTCCGATATGCACACCTTCGAGGTAAAGTATGCATAGTTTATAGGCTAGGTTCCTGGGCCAATTTCATTCTCTTATTTTATTTTATTTTATGATCCTTCCTTTGAATTGTCACATTGTTACCACAATTGTAGGTTCTTACACTTACAGGCTATACTTAAGCTTGCCAAATCAATCCTGCACTAGTTTATTTACTTTCAATTATCCACCTAAGTTAAGGTGACCAGACGTCCCCGATTGTCAGGGACAGTCCCCGTTTACAGTGTGCTGTCCCCGATGAACAAGTGTCCCCGAAAATGTCCCTGATTCGTCAAAATGTTCAGGAATTTCGAAAATATCCCACATTATTAGTAAAATAATTGTAAAAACAACACTTAGTCAAGTGTGCAGTCGCAGAACGGAACTAACCAGTATTTCAGGTGGGCCAGTGTAAAGTGGAATATGCTAGATCAATCTAGCCTAGCACTCTTTCATAAAGTATGTAAATTTCATCTAAGAAAAAGCTACATTTTTGAAAATAAAATTGATTTAAAAAGTGCTTCTAATTATCACCATTTTACATCTAAGCACCTTAGGTACTTGAAAATTTTCCAAAGGGGAGGGGGACACCCCTTCTCCATGGATCCCCTCCCCTATATCAGTCACGCAAAATAAATGTCCCTGATTCCAGTCAGGCAAATATGGTCACCTTAACCTAAGTCCGAATTGCACACATGTACTGTTTATGTAGGCCTGGCCCTTTTTAAAATCGCATTTAAAGTTGGGTTTTTTTTGGGCAAAAGGTGAAGGAGACCCCTCTCTCCTTATCCCCTTCCCCATGCTGTGTCCCACTAATATCTATACTCAAGGAATATAAAGTACTTAACCATAAGTGATATGTAATAAATAGCATCCTGTGACCAGTCTAGAAATGTTGTTGTGTGAGAAATAGTCCTGGCAATGACATTTTTTTAAGTAGCGTCAGGGTATAAAAATTACAGAATACATGAAAAGTCACTTGGGGTAAACATAGAATCATACTGTACAGTACTTCAAATTTTGTGTCAAAGCAATTTTTCGATATAAAGAAGTTCTGTTTGGAACAGTTGCATCTGTAGTTGTTTGTCCAGTACTTATCACTTGTATAATTCTCTGAAAAACATTGACACATGAGATCACTAAAGTTATTGAAATGATGTTCTATAGTTACATTGTACTGTCAATCTAATGAAATCTCTCAGTTCTTCCATGAGTTGGAAAATAGCAAGTCCCTAAATAAAAAATAAAAAATTTATAAAATTATTTGAATTAAGACAAGTCTCTTAATATTTACTTCAAATCACCAAATATTCCTAATATGTCATTTTCATTGTCCTTCACAGAGCTGGTCTTTTAACTGGTCGATATGCTACAAGATCTGGTACATATCCAGACACATTCAAGCCAGATGACATTGGTGGCCTACCATTGAATGAGACCACAATCGCTGAGGCATTAAAACCTGTTGGCTATAGGACTGGTATGATTGGAAAATGGCATTTAGGATACGGGAAAGATGGACAGTACCAACCAAGTCATCAGGGCTTTGACTGGTATTACGGCATACCATATACTCATGCGGAATGCTCTTGTGGGCCTTGCTATTACCCAGATGCTCCCTGCGACCTGGGTAACTGCCAGCCGCAATACGTGCATTGCCCACTGTTTGCAAATACGACCATTGTCGAACAGCCCGTTGACCTCTTAACCCTAGATGCCAAATATGCAGCGCTCGCCACCGATTTCATCAGGTTCAACGCTCAAGAGCAGACTCCATTTTTCCTGTACTATGCGTTCCATCATCTTCACATACCCATCTACTCGGGTAAAAACTTTACAAAGAGCACAATAAGAGGGCACTATGGGGATGCTTTAGCTGAACTAGACTGGGCTGTTGGAGAGGTCATGGATACCCTAGAAGCTCTGAATATCGACAATAACACTCTAATCTTCTTCTCATCTGATAATGGGTAAGAACTTTGTCAACTTTCTTTATTTTATTCTCTTTTTTCCCCCCCTTAACACTTAATATCTCACCTATAATTTTGTGTTCTTATAATTCAAACTGCATTTTAATTTTTATTTTGTTAGGAATATTAGATTTTTAGGAATATTAGAACTGTGAACAGTGATATTTTAATTAGAAATATTTTGTGGAATTTTGTTGGGATGAAAGATTTACGTGGAATATACAACCCTGTCAGATACTTCAACTATGTATGACAAAATACTTTCAAGAGTTGTTAATCCATTGACCCAATCAGGAGGGGTGGGGGGTGGGGGAAATGGATGGAGTCACTGAATTTAATAAAAACTCAAGTCATAAAATTTACGTATATACTTGTAGTGAATCGATTTGGATAGATCTGCAAATAAATTGAATAGATCAGAAATTCTATAACTGTTGTGTGTGGCATCTTTGGAGGATTTTATTTATATTTACTACATTTCTCACAGACCTGCCCTTGCCCTGAAACAACTCGGTGGCAGTGCTGGACTCCTAAAATGTGGCAAGAGTACCACCTATGAAGGAGGTCCTAGGGTGCCTGGTATAGCTTATTGGCCGGGCAGGATTACACCAGGGTATACCACTGAATTGGCTAGCACCTTGGATCTGCTGCCAACTATTTGCAGTATTGCCGAAGCGCCTTTACCGCTTGCAACCTTGGACGGTGTTGACATATCAC
Source organism: Apostichopus japonicus (assembly GCF_037975245.1). NCBI lineage: Eukaryota > Metazoa > Echinodermata > Holothuroidea > Aspidochirotida > Stichopodidae > Apostichopus > Apostichopus japonicus. The sequence continues at coordinate 9,955,895 of NC_092568.1, forward strand.
GAGTCTTGTTCCGTGGGCAGACGGTGAGTGTAATATACCCGTAGAAATTGAACTAGGAAGAATGCTGACACAGTGTATCGCTGTGTGTTTAACCAGTGAAGCATTGAAGAAAGTGAGGGCGCTTTGCGTTGTACGGCAAAAAGCCAGATCATTTGTACGTCTTCATACATACATTGTGCATTCGATTTTGAAACTGAATTCGATTTTACCCGCTTTCTTGAAAGAGCCGGTGTACTTTGCACAACAGTGACATGTTATGGCCACCAGAGTGGTAAGTACTATATATTTTAGTGCTCCACTCAGTTAGTGTCATATTTTTCCCTGAAAAATGCTGTGAAAAAAACAATCTCACATATCCACACAGTCACAACATTTCAAGAGCTGTGAATGAAACTGACGATTTCTTTAATCGAAATGATAAACATCTACAATTAATATGACTAATATGGCTATAATTAAGGCGATTACAACCCCTGTTAAAAAAAAAACCACTGCTACAGTTATCTACTGTAATGTGACCAACCATTGAGACGGACATCAGATTTATAGCAACAGTAGACTTTATCATATATCCATCAGTGTATCCATCAGTGTATACATGGGATAAATCTCCATTTCTGTCTGGATATTGTGAATGTTTAATTAATCACATTGAATTTTGTCTCTTTTTCTCTCTTCTTGCATTTTAACCAGAGAGAATCAGATGTTGACAACAGCAGGATCTGTAAATTATCACACAGAAACTGATTTTACAAACCAAGAGTTTCTCTTAAGGAATAAACTGTTTTTAACTCCAGGACCAGTCTTGCCTACCTTGAGTTTGAATATACCATCTAAAAAAGAAAGAAAAAAAGTGTGTTGAATTTTTTTCAAATTTTGTGGAAACAGCCTTGCTTATTACTTTTCTTAAATAATGGATTTCACATCATTTATGATATAGGCTTTTCAAATTCTTTTCTCAACCAGAGCCCAAGGGAGACATTTTACTACTACCCAGGGGAACCGGAACCGTATGTCGGTGTGTACGCGGTCCGATTCAAACAGTTCAAAGCCCACTTCTTCACCAGCGGGGCCGGAAACTCGGTAAGCAGCGACCCAGATTGCAAACCGGGTAACTTCAGACTCCGTAAACCTCCGCTCTTGTTCGACCTCCACGAGGATCCTTCGGAACAGTTCGACATCGCTGGCAGGCCCGAGTACGAGGGTTTGTTGCAGAAGATGATACAATTGAAAAGAGACTTTGATTACAACATGGTCTGGGCACCTTCACAAATAAACAGAGGTCAAAATGAAGAGTACCAACCCTGCTGTAAAGCTGGATGTACAGAACAACTTGTGAAATGCTGTCAATGCGATGCCCTCGATGGTATGCCACAGGTCTTCCGATCTCACCTGTATAGCCGTCCCTCGAACATAGAGGTAATGAAACAACTTTGACCGGATGTTTGCATCTATAAGGCTGAGATGTGTTGACGGTAATGTAGAAGATATCGTCTTGTTTTTCTTCTTAATGACATCCACTGCCCTCTTCCATAACTGGCATATATTTGCCATTGCTAATTTAACAGATGAACGTTTAGGGCACAGAATTAATCTGGACATTCTGCAGCCCTTTGCAAAACCACCTCTTTCAGTCCAGTTTGTTCTCTTCAACCACATTTGATATTTGAGAAGTCAACATTTAAACATCTGAGGGTCCATCTATGAAAGTGGCTAGACTATTTAGTCCAACCATAGACCATATGGCCAGTTCATCAAAAGCAAATACAAAACTTATTGGGAAAAACTTATTTTGACTTTTATGGCCTTGGATAACATGTTTACAATGTATTTCAAATTTGTCATTGACAAGTGGTGTTGAACGTACTGCAAAGGGTGGTCTGTGGTTCATTCAACGGTTAAAGAACACCGGGTAAATTTGCCAGTTTCTGTTCTAACTCTGCCTAAAGCCATTCCTTTAATCACCTTCGTTGTTGCTCTCAAATGTGCTAGATTGATCGTAATGGCCGACAATGTTCAGATTTTCAACTGTAGCATTACAGTCACCTTCAAACCATTTCAAATTGCAGATATATGCTAATTAGTCAACTGTTATCCATCTGTAACATCCTTCAAATGATGTGGACGGATAAATTATGCAATCGAAAAGTTTGAAATACTTCTGAAAAATTCTTTGCATTCTGCCCATTTTGATGACTTCAGGGTCTTCTAAGCAACGTAAATTAATGACTTATACAAAATACATTAGGGCTTAATGACAGTTACTGTTAGACCTTTCCTGTCATGCTATTTAAAAATTGCGATAAGAACACAAAAGGGCATGTTATATTATGAAAGTAAAACATGAGCTTTTGGTCTGAAAATCAATGCAGATTTCCCTCTGGGAATAACAAGAATGATAACATTTCTTGTGTGTGTTAGACATTCCTCCTCTCTTGATACAAATTAGTAGACTAAAACCAAACAAATAGATCCCTGGACAAATAAGCATCATATATACTACTGAACTTTAATATCAGGGACATAAATAATGATTACTATTAGGCTACAATTGTGATAACGTATACAAGGAATATTTATAAGAGACATGACAACTTTCAATTCACCAACCGTATCTTTTCACTAGTATGCGGTTTCGTCTCGGTAGGTTTTACATGACTGGTAACTGTTCTGAAGATAACGCGTTGTATCATTATTTTCAGTGGGTTTGAGATCAGTATCTGTTAGGTCGGGAGCTTTATTTCTTTCTTGATCTGTATCGGGGACAGAAGCTTTGAGTGTGACATCACTTTCTAAATTTTTTACTTCTACTACAAAAGTCGTCTTCTTTTTCTCAGGTTGTCAATTTTTTCTATGAAAGGGGATATATCTGTGATTTATGCTGCAAAACAAATTATCTCAGCTGATTCCAGGCAGTTCAGACTTCTGAGAGATCAATCAGAATTTTGTTATACTTTGAAATGAAAATAAATTTAGCCTATCAGTGCTATTGCACACATGTAAATATCATATTACTTGAATGTCAGAGTGCCATTGCATGGCTCAGAGTGTTATCATCGTTTGTTAATGCCACAAAGTGCCATCACTTTGAACGACACTGCCATCACATTTGAAGGATGCCCCAGGGTACCATCGCTTTTGAAGGATGGCTCAGAGTGCCATCATATTTGGGTGATGACTCCCAATGCCATTGCTTTGACGGATAGTGCCATCTCATTTGAAGGACTGCCCAGGTTGCCATCACATTTAAGGATGGTTAAAAAATGACATCATATTTTGATGACCCTTATTGCCATCATAGGATGGCCTTAGGTGATGTTGCAATTGATGGGTCACTCAGAACTGCCATCAAATTTGAAGGATAGTTCATGTGCCATCACATTTGATGAATAATTCAGTGTCATACGTTATGATGATAATCATGTCACAATTTTGATATTTTATGAGTATATTAGAACCAGACATTCCAGAAAGAAAATTATATTTTAAGATTTCTTCACGCTTTTTCAGTCTCAAAACGTAGCATTTTGTGTATATGTAGAACCTATTTTTTATATGTAAATTGTTATTTAAAAGCAACAAATATTTCAATATACAATTTCCTTATGGGAAAATTATGAATTTATAAATCAAGGTAGTGTAGATGTATTAAGCTAGATCAACCTAGGTCATAAAATATTACATTTTTGACCCCCCCCCCCCACCCCACCTTTTTTTTTTAGGGAAGGACTCAAAAAACTGTAAACTTTGTATGAACATAATCAGATCATGTGCCTTTTAGTGTTTTTCTTTCACGATATTTATAGAAAGAAAACTATATTATTTACAAAGTTTTTGCAACATTGCATTAAAAGGAGCCTTTTTCATCAGATTTTGTTCAATATGTGATGCCATTTGAACATTGAAAGACAATAACAACATAGGTCTTTAACTTGTCCAGTCGACATTTCATTGCAAACAACGAATGTGAAAGCCAAAATCTGGCAAGTTTCCTCCGATTTGCTTCTTGATGTGTGATCAAAATTGCTATGAGTCGTCTGAATAACGCAACGTTAAGGGTGGCATCAAGTTCATTTCTTTACTTGAGAGCTAAGATTTGTTTCACAAAGAACAAAGAGTTTCTTAGTTTGATCAATTACAAATCATGTTCGGTAAGATTGGTAAAGACAAGAAAAAAATTGTCTCTTAAAAAGGCCATGATTAATCTCGATATTGGGCCTAAATGATAGCAGGATATAACTAGGCTTCATAGAGTTACAACTTTCGTGAAAGTTTGATCATCAAACCATTCCCATAGATTGTGGTCAATGTTATAGCCTTAGAAAATCAGATTGAATCTACTTTACCAACGAGGGGGAAACGCTATAAGGTTATAAATAAAGACCTTTTGTTTGCAATCTACAGCAATGGTCGTTATTCAAATTTCTAGAATATACGGTTGCTATGTAATTGTCATTTTTCATTTTCATTGTTGCACTGAATTAATATTGCATGTTCTTGTGTTTACCAAGTTTTAAGAAGTGACTTCATTTAATAAGGTCTAGTGGAGTCATTGCCAGTAACTTCATGAACTCAAGTAAAGTCATCAACTACACTACCATGTTCTAGGTAGGAAGATCTACACTTCCCTTCACTTTGGAATAGCTAGAGTCACGACTCTTTGTAAGATTGGTATTGAGGTATTGCAGCAGCTTTGATTACACAGACTACATTAATTTAAATTTAATAAAATTATTAATCAAGTTTTGTTGTGGTTTAGATATTTTGATTAATTATTGTAGTGGTTATCTCAACAAACAATGTTTGTTTTTGTAGCATTTATTTTCAAGGTTTCATTTTTGTTTTATACTTCCTTTTTATATATGTATATTAAAAGGCTTTCAGTCGCAATATTTTTCTTAATAGATATGACTGAATGGTAACAGATGATAACTGAGTTTTGGTTTTACTTTTTAACCAACCCAGTGTGACAATCAATTTTCGAGGAAAATGGTGGGTCCTTCACAAATTTATGAACCTTCCCTCAAAGAGTCAAAGAAGGTAATTTCTTTCATACCTTCCCTAATCGACCCCCTGTAATGATGGCAGTAAGTATAGAAAGGTGGTTCTTAGCAGACCAAATGTTGTATTGCATATTAGGTCAATAAACCAGTCAGTTTGTGCAGGGATGAGCCTGGGGTAAAAATAACTGAACTTTGTGGGTGATATACTAACGCACAAGGCATCAGTCAGCATGCAGCGCGGAAGTTAGAGGTGGGATCCATGGGCCTGCCTTAGGGCCCATGGTGGGGTCCACGGGAAATGGCCCATTTGGGGTCCAGGGGTCGAAGCCCAGAGCTCTGAGAAAGGTTTGAGAAAGGTGCCTGTTTTATAAAGAAATTTTAATTGATTAAAACACTCAAAGCAAAGTTTCAAGTTTTGTTGTGTGCTAGCAGTCATTAGGGTTTAAGCTAATAGTGGAATATAGTATAATCTCAAAATCACTGTGCTGGCAGTTATCACTGCAAGGCAAGAATCCATTTGATGAGGGGTGGGCCCTAGGATCTTTGAAGATGTCTCCAGTAAGGGGGGGGGGGGTCTGGGTGCATCCTCTCTATGGTTTAAAAATGTACGATGTCTATGCTGAATTTTTGAAATTGCTCTATGTGAAGAGCAACATATTTTTCCACATTTCAAAAATCTTTTTGTGAGGTTACTCCAACAAAAGTAAAGTCTGTTCTTCTGCAACTGATGAGAGAAATGGAGTCACTAATGCAACCAACCAATCAGATGTCCATTAAGATTGAAAGAAAACAAAAAACAACAAATATGTAAATTTTAAGGGCTTTATTCTTGGAGTATTCAAAAGTAACATTTTGCTGAAATAAGCAAAAACACATTACACATACTTTTATGTGACTTCATTGAATTGTTGGGACACAAATAAAAAAGAACTTTAACAAGTTATTCCAAAACACTACAACAAACTTGGGGGCATCTTATAAGTGGGACAGAAAAATGGTTTCTCCTTATGAAACATATGATGATACCATTCATTTACAAAACAAAATCTAACTTAAGAAATTCTGTGTTCTGTTCTCAAGCATTTATCTGTTGAAAAGTTGTAAAAATTAATGTTTTAGTTGGATTTGAAGTCTCACTTAGCTGAATTGAAAATAACATGTTCAGACAGTGTTTGACTTCCTAGGGTATTTCCAGCATTATTCCAGCATTATTGTAGTACATAACATAACAGTGTCATTTCTGTCCTCAAAATTACAGAATGTGTTACTCTTTGACACTTTCCTCACTGTGTATACCCCCCCCTCTGTCCTCATTGTGTATACATTTTCAAAATGGTTGAAGCCTGATTCCTGTAAACTCTCTTATTTAATCACTTTATTGTATCCTTTCACTAAACCATTGTTGCCGGTTGCTCAATTTTGAGGCTCCCTATTATAGTTTCAATGAAACTGCATTTTGCCAACATTTGTCTAAGATACATGGGCAGTACCAATTCCTTAGTCCTCATTATGCAGAGTATTGATTGGATTGTCGGTGAATGTCAACATGAATTGCAAAGACAATACACACACATCCTTGCCATGACACAATCATATGGTTGCAGACAGCACTTCCTGAAAATATTTTGATAAGATTTTATTTTGATTTTAAAAATTTGGAGAAGAGGAACTCAAGAACACAGGGTCCATTTAAGTAACACACTTGAGGGTATGTACACTGTATAGGTTAATAACAGATGGTTCAAAGCCTAACAACATAACTCACAATATTATGTAAACCAAATACACTTTCCAACTTCTATTTGTTCAAATTATTGTTGTGTAAGGCAATTCACACCGTTCTTACTTTAATTTTATTTCACTGATAAAGCAATTGAACAGAAACAACAGGATTTTTCCAAAGGCTCCATTTACATTTAACTGTGCTTATTCAAGGGGGGGGGGGGGGGACAAAATAGCCTAACTATTTTTTGTTTTCTTGTCTTTCATTAAAAGAGACAAGTTTCGCACTCCTCAAGCTCGATCAAGTACGCATCATTTGTGTCTAGTGACAGCTGAGTTAGGTCAACCATCTCATCCATCATAGTCCCTGATGCCGACAACACCACCTTGCCCATCTGCTTCTTCTCCAAGACCGAAATATCGTTCACTTTTTCGTCGTTCAGATTGATTGCGACCACGAACTTGGGCCACTCTGGGAAGCTCCTGATGTAAGAGAAGAAGTTCACGTTCATCGATGTGATGTTGAATGAACCAGCGGCGATTGACGGTTTGCTGCTGTATTCCGACAGGTTCTGAACAAACTTCAAGAAGGAGCCATCTGTAGTTGCTTGTGTCTGAAGAGAGGACGGAAAGAGAACAGAGTTTGTAGCAAAACAAAATTATGCAAGACTCAATACAGAGAGACATGTAAAACCACATCAGCATAGGACAAAGATAATGTAATTGAGAAACCCTTCAGCGACATCTCGCTTTACACTAAATCACGAACCGTTTCTGCTGTATGATTTATCACATGAAACATCACACGAGTGAGATAAATACCCTATACTTCAATGTAAAGAAAGATCCATCAATACAAAAGAACATGTTTATGATCATTGGTATTGCAAGGTGCATCAAGTCCTTCTGACTCACCGATACCTGTCTATCTAACTAAGAGACGTATATATAGTCGCAATCACAGCTGTCTCCAGTACTTAATTGAGAAGTTATTGTAATCTTAACCAGTGTAGTATATTGTCATTCCACTGTCCCACCAGCTTGCGGTTTTAGAGGACTATAGGTCATAGATGAAGTTTTCCATGACCTCCCTTTCGGGGTCGAGTATGATGCCACCAGATATTGGGCATAGTTCACCTCGAAATGGAGAATTCAAGTTTTAGGCCCAGTTGCTTACCTCTGCGTTAATGGTTTCTAAATCTTCTACGACATCCTGCCATGGATCTGTGCCATTGCCCGTAGTGAAACCACCAGAGCTGGAACTATCCCATGGATATGGTGCAAGTTGTGGACTAACTCCCTGCACACACACACAGACAAAAGGAAATGGAAAAGCAAGACATTAGCTTTGTTCTTGATACATGTATTTTTCTTTCGAGATGCAAACCACCCAATAAAAAAAATATAAAAAGTTAAGAATTTAAGGAACTGATTCTTTCAAAAGAAAATTGAAGATATTAGACCGACTTGTCCTGGGAGCTTTGGTGACGTTTTACTGGGACCATCTTGTAAGTAAACTAGTTCAAAAACGACCAAACTTTGTTACACCAAGGCTAAAAAAGTTTATAGCACCCTTGTCGTTAGCAGACTATGACATGAGGAATTTTTTACACCTCAACACTGCTCAGTAAGATATAACACAGCTTCCAAAATTCACAAAACACATTCATTAAAACTTACCCATCAAAGTCTAATACACTGGTTTACATTTCATGGAAAACCAAAAGAAAGACCTAAATAAAATTTCCTCAACGAAAATTTTCCCTTTAACGGAATTGACCTGTCAAAATGATGAACCCAGTCTTGGAGATATTAAAAGTCATATCTGATATCAAAATGGGAAGTAAAACAGCAAAATTGCCCATTGGTCTGATTGCCTATTGGTCTGATTGCCTATTGGTCTGATTTGCCTACGACAAACTCGTAGAGTAAGGACTGTGATACTCACTGAGGACAGATTTTTAAGACCCAGCTCATCTCCATAGAAAGGCATCGGAGTTCCAGGTAGTGTGTACAGCAACATGGTCAGGGCTCGAGCCGAATTACCGGCTCTGCTCGCCAATCGACTGATTCCGGCATGTCCAATCTGTAGAAGATCGGGAAGGAATAAATCAATCACAGCTGTTCTTGTTTTTCCATTAAATTTTGGTTTTGTTTTGGCATGTTGGGTCACCATTTCTCAAAAATAACCTTCTCAGTTTTTGCTCCAAATAAATAATTATTCAAATTACGAATGCCTACGAGCAAGTATTTGATGGTTCCAAATCAGGATTAAGAATTAATTCACCCACACACTTTTCCCCTTCATATAAATTACATGTCGGGAGCAACGTCCAAAATATATAACAATTTATAATAATTTTGTGGTAAAACTTTTACATCCGCATCTAGTTTTCACAGTAAATCAGTAAACTAAGACCACTTATCCTCCTCTCCCCCCTCCCCATAAAAGAAGTTGATCCTCACCATCCAACTATCCCAGAGGTCAGATTTTCCAGCCTTAGCCTTGGCATCAATTAGCTTCGTTATATGGTCTTTGATCATGTAACTATCCGTAGAAGCACCAATCTGGTTTGCAAATGAAAGGCTGCTTGGGAATCCTCTCCACCCCTCCTTCTGGTAGAGAACGTTCTGCTCTAAATCACCACTGTGTTGAGGAATGAACACTCTGAACGAAAGCAAGGAAGAAAGACAAACTGTATTGTTAGTAAACAGCTCTACCAAAACCCATATGCAACGTGACATCATCTAGTAGTATTGATTAAATACTGCTCCAAAAAGTACAGGAATGATTAAGAATGTGTTTTGCATGTAGTTTAGACTCGTCCCATTTTACTGCGACCAACCCTAATAAGCAATGTTCCTCACTGAGTGATCTAGTTGTTGACGAAAACTAAAACAGGGAACTTGCATGTGTGGTCATCTAAACTAGAGCGACATCATATATCGGCAGTATGGTTTTGTCACACATACAACTAGGACTGCACATGTGTGTATCGGGTAACCAGAGAGCATTTACTGTTTGTTGCTAGAAGTTTGGTCGGTACTTCCAAACAATGAACCAAACTTAAAAGCAAAACAGCACAAAAGACTCCACAAGAATTATTTGCCTATAATGCAGGTGAATATTAAATTAAGTGCCCATTGTAAGTACAGTTTGTTCATGTGATATGAAAGCATGATGCAATCTCACCTGAACTTGCCAAGGTAGCTATTTGCTTCCATGACACTGTACAGTTCATCCAGGACACCTTGTGCAGCTTCCGACAGGCCCCCATCACTTCCCATTGTAGAATACTGCAGTACAAAACATGATATATACTTAGTACTTCGTCAAATTTGGACTGTAAATAACAACTTATTGTGAAAGAGGTTTTCCCAAGAGTCAACAATTTCTAATAAATCTCACAAACCGTGCACATACTATTCACTATACGATGGCAATCGATCAAGCAAAGGCACACAAGTTTCCCCAAACCTCTGCCTCCCTCCCCTCCCCTACCCACCCACTCCCCTACCTACCCTCTCCTCCCCCCCACACAAAAAATAAAATACTAATCAGCAATGATTTTTACTATCATTTGATCAAAAAACCATTGAGAAACCAAACATTTCACCAAACATTTCACTTCAATCAAATGAATTATATAGCAATGGGAAGCAGACGTTACCTGAACATAATCAGCCATCCCGTTGCCCCCAGAAGGATTGGTCTCTGGTTTAGGCTCACTGGACGGATCCACGTCTCCCTCCCCCACACCTGGTTCCCCCTCCATACCTGGTTCCCCCTCCATTCCTGGTTCCATTGTCGTCGTCATATCTGTTAGCATAGTTGTAACATCAGTAACTACTTGCTTTAAACACAAATGGAAAATAATATGTTGAGTCACTATACCAATGTTAACATGGCAGGCCAAGACTGTTAGCATAGTTGTAACATCAGTAACTACTTGCTTTAAACACAAATGGAAAATAATATGTTGAGTCACTATACCAATGTTAACATGGCAGGCCAAGACTGTACTGTACTCTACCCTGTTCCACCAAACAGCAGTATTTTGAAAATGAAAACAGGTGACGTCTCTTTTCATGGATGTTCTCAGTGTAAAGGAAGGCGTTCACATGTTTTGCACTTGTCGAAGGAAGTACATATTCTGTCTACTGATAAGAAACAAAATCTTTCCACCGTCTTTTAACTTTCTATGTTTATCTGAATCTGCAATTACTAAAACTTTGCTTCTGAAAAGGCAGACTTACAAGTTTTCAATTGATTCAACTGACTTTTTCCCCCCTTGTCAATTGAAACGACAACAATATAGAACCAATACTATGCTATAACCATTCTCAGCTTATAGCAGACACAACCATTTCTCAAATTTGTTGCTTTTAAGTATTTCCACCATTCTTTGCATTTTCTTTTTATTTTGGGTACTCTCTCACCAGAGTCTGCCATCCTAGTGATGTCAGAAAATCATCAGTAGTGGCTGCTCCATATCTCTACCCTTGTCAACAATGGAATGATCCAACAAGATTCTATTACTACCCTCCCTTAATATAAATCCCTTAACAATCATGCTACAAACCCAAACCACAGCAATTATAGCGCCATTCCATCCCAACCCATTGTGCTAGCCCTTTTGACCCCTTTGGTCTACACTCCCCCTAACAATCCACCCACGACCTATTGTTCTCCACCTTTGTGACCGCAACCCATTGGGAGGTTATTTTATGGCATTCCATTACTGTGGGGATCCAAGCAAAGATTACCAGATGTTGATATAAAATTGCTTCCCTCAATCACATGGGATTGGGACAGCTGCAGAGCATACATAGGGTAAAATAACAGCTTTTTTCAGCCTGAAATATCACAACCATAGAGTATAATCTTTTCAGATTTAGTTTCCCAGAAATATATATTTATGCTGGTCATGCTTTCAATCACTAAATGATTATTTGGACAACGCTCCCAAGAAAGCAACATGAAACACCCCTCAAATGTGTACAATTTGAAAGATCACTGTGTAAACTTACCCTACGTTTTCGGCCCAATGATGTTGTGATGGGTCCTTCCAACAGTCGGTCAGCATCAACAATAACAAATCCATCAACTTTGTAGGTTGACAGCCAAAAGTTCATAGCTTCCTGTAAATTTGTACAAGAAATCAGAGAGGAAACATCAAAAACTTTGCATACAAATCACAGCACCAGTAACAAAGAGCAGCACTACCAGTCAAGGTTCTCACCATCCACCCCTTCCCCACCCCGCACTTTCTCCTCTACGGAAAAACAAAGGTTAACACCAAAAAAATACCATATTACTGTACCACAATATGCGTTGCTCCTCAGATTCTCCGGGTAGTAATTTTGGTATTTATTTTGCAGTGGTCTGTGGCCAAGACACATTCAAGTTTGCAAAGATACAAAACTTTTTTGTCTTATATCACAGTTCTGTAAGACATGAATCACGCAACACTAAAGTACAGTTAGTATATTCACTGCAGAATGAGTACAACAGTATGAGTACAAATCAAATAGTGAGTAGCAGTTCGAGGCTCTCTATAAGCGTTAGTACCAATACTTCATATTTATAATTCCTAAAGGTGGGTGCTCTTAGTAGGACTACAAATCCATGAGGGCGGAGTAAACTGAAGCTAGTACCGGCCATGTACGTGAGTTACCATAGTTACCAGCCAGGCATCACACACACACTTAACATGTCGTCACCACCACCGCATAGACTCCTCTTGTTGCCTTTGGCTAGGAACCAGAATTTACCATGGTAAGTATCATACATGGTCACCATTTATCAGAAGCGCTGTTGTAGTTCACTCTGATGCACAGCACCGTTTTCAACCAATACCTCTCTGCCCTTGGACTGAGCCACTGCTACTACTGTATTTAATGTGGTATAGATGGATTAGAAAGAAGCAAGCATACCTTAATCTTGGCTGTAACATTTGCATTTCTAAAGTTGAGGTCAGGTTGAGTAGATTCGTAAAAGTGATAGTAATATTGCTCGCCAAGTTGAGTCCAGGCAGATTCACCCTTGTAGTTTTTCTGTGGGCAAAGCATTTAATGAGATGAGACATTTCAACTCACAGATTTGTGGTGAGGAAATGACGATGCATATGTGTCCCCCCGCCCCCCCCACCTATTCCCCTCTCTCCTGCTGCCATACACATCAATGGTACACAAAAGAGCTACAAGTTTCAAGGATTAACCAAGATGAAAATACCTGCCAACAGTATGTTAGTTTCTTTCATGACCAAAGTGTTAAGCTTCTGCAATGTGCACAACACATTCAATCCTCCTACCACCATCACTGTGAAAAGGCAATAGATTTGCTCCAAGGAATGTAGTCAAGACTAGCAGACAAGAATCTGTACACTGGCAGTTTCCTTAATTTTCTAAAATATTACATGAACTGTGCACAACAGCTTCATTAAGCCACTCCTCCTCTCCCCCCCCCCCCCCAAAAAAAAGAAAGAAACCCAGTGTTTTGGGTACTTTCATAAACAACTCTTACCCAATCATTTGGTGGTCCACTACCAGAACCTGGTGCCCATGTGTAGAAATCTCTGTATTCATTGTCCAGGGACTTTGAACTTTCCACAAACCATTCATGTTTATCACTTGAATGATTTGGGACAAATTCAAGTACAATGTGCATTCCTGGGGGGGGAAAAGCATTTAAGTTGAAAAGTAATTGTGCCATAAATTGTCAATACACATTAGAGTCGTGTCGAATGTTCCATATTAAAGCATGTTTTCCAATTTGGTCAGCAAATTGCACAAACGTTTTGGAACTTTCAAATCATTTATTGAAATGAAACTTCCCTGGTCAAGTTCATTATCTACATTTTGATCAGGGCATTTTTTTATATCTAAATTTTGGTTGATCCAGCAGCATATATAAATTGTACTTTTCATAAAAATCTTTGTCTCTATGTACAGTCAAGTTCTACCAGCAATACTGTCATTATTTTACTCACACAGAGCTGGGGCTGTGAAAGTAGCAAGGGTATATTTGAAATGGCTAAGAATATGCAATTAACATGAACGTCCAACTACAACTGCAGACTGACAAACACTGCTGCACCCTTTGCTTCGTTAGAATTGTTACCAGCAGTTTTATCAACTTTATCAAAATTGTACAAAGGCAACACTGCGTACAAGTTAATTATAGTCTGTATAGATTTACTTGATGTTTAAAGCAGTACCAGTACATGTACAGTACATGTAGGCTTACAGTAACGCTGGCATATATTGCCAGGTTTGGCATCATAACCTGTCATTCCCCTAAACATCAGCAACTTTATAGCTGCCAAACTAAGGTTTGTTTTGACTTATTGCCATTCTCTCTTCCTCACCTACCAACCACCCCCCCCCCCCCTTGGCAAGAAATTGTCCTTAATGAACTTTCCCACAGGGATACAATAAACGTTTTAATTATGCATTACAACCATACGAATACACGATCTATCCCAGATAGATATATTCAAACAAGAAACTGTTTCAGAAAGAGCTGTAGTTGGCCAAGTGCAATACTATGTATATGTATACATAACAATGATAATCTCATACAACATGGTACAAGCTCACCCTCTGTGAAAAGAATTCTGTTTCACTTTACTGGGGCCCCTTTAAAGAATGTTGCCCATGCATTTGAATAAGGCAGGCAGGCAGGCAGTCTATTAAACCAAAATCCTGAGTGTAACAGAGCTATGTACAGAAATAGGAGCTGTGAGTTAATAACAATTTACTTCAAAGTGATTTCAAGCAACAAAAAAACGTATTTGCATAGTTGAAAGCCCAGTAGTAAACTCAGAAGGGTTTGGTGACTTTTGTGCAGAATTAACTATTTCAGTACTAAATATGCAGTGCCCTTGCAAACCCTGAAAATTAAGTAGTACTAAAAAAATAAGTCTGTTAACAATAAAGCCCACACATCAAGATCCAGTACTATATAAAACAGAGTCCTTCATCTTACACAAGCTAGTATGTACTAAACCATAACTTTTTAAGTTGGCCTGACACAGCAGTTTTAAACTTTTCTGGTTATGTTATTATTATGCTACAATCGATAAATTAACCAAACAGTTCTGGTTACAAAATAATGAACTCACCATTGATCTGGATTTGTTCAATAAGGGATTTGAAATCCTCAAGTGTACCCAGTGCAGGGTCGACGTCCGTAAAGTTCACAATGTTGTAACCAAAGTTAGCCTCCAGGGTGGTATTGGCCGCTTGCTTGAAAATTGGACTCAGAATAACGTTTTCAGCGCCAAAGTCCTCTTTGATCTTGGCAATTCTGTTCTTCAAACCTGAGAACACCAAAACAAAAACACAAAAAACATGAAGATATACATAGCAAACTACTTGAAAGCTTTTACAATTCTTCTAAAGACCTGACATTCATGTCAGGCTTCCAAGCAAGTGATGTGTATGTCTATGGTAATTCCAATCCAGGAACCCTGGTCCAAATTTGCAGCCCCTAGTCCACAACATTTCTAATAATCAACCCAAGCATCCACCCATATAGGCCTATGTGGCATGGTTATATGGATTGATACATTTACAGTATACAGACTAACAGAGTTGATATATTTAGCCTCTGAGTCCTGCCATCATCCAGTTCATTTTCACAAAATCGCAAATTTTTTCAGCTATCTCAATACAGAGCCATATATTTACCGGCAAGGGGCTTTTGCCCCTGGCTCGCTGAAGCGGCTTATGGCGGAACCCAGCTAGGCTAGGCCTATGTACAAGACAAATCGTATCATAGATATATTCAGTGCAGCATACACTTCCATGGTGTAAAGGTATCTTCTCTTATGTTATACGTAGTGCTATTTCCTTTCCTCACTTTTTTTAAACTATTGCTGAAAATGGCTGCATCGACTTCTTTATCATGTAGCCTAGGCTAATTCCTATTAGGCTATGATTTACAGTGAAGTCACTCAGTCATAGGCCTATAGCCTAGTGTTGTAAGGTGTAGGCTAGTACTACTACTACTGTAATAGTGGGTGAGGGGGGCACGGGGTCGGGTAGGCATACTGAATAGACAACGGCGGTTGACCTTCTTTTGCAAATGACGGAAATATGTCGACTCACCATTGAGGTCACCGATGCCATCACCATCGCTATCTTGGAATGATCGCACGTTGACTCCGTACATCGACGACTCTTGATACCACTCTAAATCGGGGCAACTTGGTGCTTTTACAACCAGGATGATGGCGATCACCAGCATTAATATCCAAGCAACCCAAAAGAGGATCAGGAGGATATTTCGGGTCCAGTTCCATGCAGGTGTGTTCGCAACACGGAGTAGTTCTTCCTTGCCTAAGCCCGACCATTGTTGATCGTCGCCATCATCTTGAGTCTGTAGCTCTGCTTTTTCAGCAGGAGGATCTGGATTCTCTGGATCACTTGTCGGTGCCATTTCGTAGTCTGCTTTTCTGTCGTCTCCCATTGTGAACTTGGGTTTTATACAACAGCGGCGGTATGAAATATGAGACGAGACCTTTAGCGGTTGAAAAGACGGCTTTAAAAAGTAAGAGCGAGTCTGTTGTTTTTGATTTACGTTACACGCAATGTGAGGTTAATCACTAAATGACTGCAGGCATGCTGTGTGACATATGCGTACGTACGTAAGCACAGTATATAACCTGATTATAGGCGGGAATGCAATCAATCCAACGTTACTACAATACTACACACAGTGCAATCCTTGGCTCAGCTCCAATACGTGGCTGGTGCAATATCACGCGTCTACCACATGGTGTAGTATGATTCAAAGATATTCAAAGATAAGTACATTCAAAGATATTCCACATCCGAAGGTTTAGCGAGAATTAACATTAATACATTATTAAGCTGCGCGAGTTCAAATAATGAGATATATCACATTGGATATGACCAACGCTCAATACCAAAATTGTGAAACTTTATTTATGATTTTGGTACATTCCAATGAACTTTAGCCTTTTTCTACCTGATCACATTCCTGTATGAGGCGCCGTTTTGGAAAGAATGTCGAAGGGATCTACTGTAGAACGAGAGTACAGTAGTTTCTACTTGTGACTCCCCCCCCCCCCCCCCCAATATCGCGACACATCACACCTACCCCATTTTTGGGTGTTGGATATGCTACTACTGTACTACTTTATTTAAACTGAAAATGGTTGCCTACAAGCAGACTGAAAATGTGTGTTGCTAGGCTAGCACACACTAAGACACTTTTCTTTGCCATGATATAGGCTATATATATATATATATATATATATATATATATATATATATATATATATATATATATATATATATATATATAGCCTATATCATGGCAAAGAAAAGTGTCTTAGTGTGTGCTAGCCTAGCAACACACATTTTCAGTCTGCTTGTAGGCAATCATTTTCAGTTTAAATAAAGTAGTACAGTAGTAGCATATCCAACACCCAAAAATGGGGTAGGTGTGATGTGTCGCGATATTGGGGGGGGGGGGAGTCACAAGTAGAAACTACTGTACTCTCGTTCTACAGTAGATCCCTTCGACATTCTTTCCTATATATATATATATATATATATATATATAATATATATATATATATGTATATATATATATATATATAGCCTATATCATGACAAAGAAAAATAATGTATATATATATATATAATTGAAATATATATATAGGCCTATATATATATAGATATATATAGATATATATATATATATATATATATATTTATATAGATATAGATGGGTCCAAGTAAGTTCCGTAAAGCTTGATATGTTGACCTCGCCCAGAATATAGGCCCTAAGTTCTACCTACATTGCGTCCAGCCCGTGTGCCCTTAACTGGAAAAGTTGTAGGCCTATATGCTAGGAATTCGTCAACGCATAATATATCCTCGTATTAACTCGAATATATACGCGTATTAAATTAGACTGGCATGTCTAATAGCTTTCACCCACATTGTTGCCTCGCCAGTGCAATAAATGAGAAATTGCGAGGTTAGTCTCTATTGACGTACACCCAGGCCAACCGTACTTGAACTAGACAACAGCAAAACTTAATACGTGTGTATTTTCGAATTAATCCTCATATGTATCCGAATAAATCCTCATATGTTTTCGAATTAATACGTGTTTATATTCGAATTAATACGCGGATGTAGTTAAGCCTTATGATTGGCTAATACGTGTATATATTCGAATGAATACGCGTATATATTCAAATTACTAATACGCAGATATATTATGCTGTGTTCGTCCCACATGCATGGGCGTCAACAGGTGGGGGACGGGGGGGACATGTCCCCCCCACTTTCAAAAGTGGAGGGGATATCATATCATTTGTCCCACCCACTTTTCAGAGCAGTTATTAAAAAAAATCACATGCATATGCGCGATTTTCTATTTAAGGTCAAGAAATCTGGACTCCCTGGGCCCCTGCTATCTATCACTTGCACCGTCATTTATCTCCCATTCTCCCAATATCCTTAATCTGCCCATTTAATTCGTTCGGGGGGGGGGGGACCATTCGAAAGTGTATTGAATCTTGCACACATGTTGTTTGTATGGGTTCCAAGGGATTAGGTAAGCCATACAGGTAGATGGTGATGAGTTACTATGTTCATATCACTACCTCCAGTCCCTTGGACTGGACGGACGAATATGGGTACATGTATTCGCCGGATATGGTAGATCTTTATTGTTGAGTGCCGGCTAGGCGCTACACACGCTCTGCGCGCGGTGCCTTTTTCTGATTATTATTATTAAAGTACCTGGGCACATAACAACTGACGTCTCGCACCTACATGCATGTATTATATATACCACTCCACTCATCCCGGAGGTGACGGCGCCACTTTTTCAATATTTCGTTTGAGATGGACGCTGTGTAATTCGTCTCCCTTGGTGTCAGAAAGGCATCTTTCTACCAGTACTTTCTGTCGGAATTTAGTTTTGTGAGACAAAATTTCTCCTCACAGATCTGGTTCTGATGTAACTAAAAACGACTCAGGAAGGCCGTCTCCTGTGATCTAGGGGGTCTTATGTATCCAAAATTTTCTCGTACGCTACGCGCCAACCAATGGTGGCGCTCCGCTTAGATAGTATAGTGTCCCCCTCACTTTCTGAAACCTGCTGACGCCCATGCCCACATGGCTTGCCATACACATGCACTGCAGGGATGTTTCTGATGGCAGTTTTATGGAACTGAAAAAGGGTACTTTTTACCGAAAGGAGGTTTTCATAACAAGGGGCCATTTGAGGATCTTTTCTCAAAAAATAAAATGCAATGTCTAAAGCAGTCACATATCAAATTTAATTCCTTTGAAACAATAATCGTCCTACATCTTTCAGAATATCCTAAAATTTGGAAGCCTTTGAGGGCATATCATCCGACATCATTTCCTGCATCATTGCCTGCATGGAAGAAATTAAAACAACAGTATGAAATGTTTCCCCGCAAAGTAAATATGGGCGGTATTGAAGAACTTTGCATGTAAACATGATGTGTGACCTGACCATAGAAATTGATGGACCTGACTAATTCACTTTGGCTTCGGCTTTGCGATCCGCGTTTTTGTCATTTCCGACTTAGCAATCCGCTGTCCCCCTCACAATTTTGCAAGGTCGCTAAGAGTGACTGGATAGTTTTCCCTTTAGGGAAACCAAAAAGAGGTATGATTACCGAACGTGATTGTCAGTGGCCGGGATGGTATATTAGCCCAGTATTCATACCCTACTTATTTGCAATGACAATTTTAGCCTGAGCATTTTCACCGACTACATCATCCACCCACTGGACCAAATCGTTATTTTAATTCAGTACTTCCGCCATACCTAGCTCAAAAGAACATTACGGAGAATTGCAGGTGCCGTGAAAGGACCAAACGTTTCAGCTGTCCATGCAATGATATACGGTATAGCATGTGTACCGGCAGAGACTACAATAGTTCAATAGATTCAAAAATAATATGAGACTAACGGCTTATTCATTGTTTAAGTCAATGTCATATGTCATTTTTGAAGCATCTACTTTACGATGTTATTTGCATGAAAGTTGCCAAAATCTTGCGGTAGCAATATTGAAATTTAAAAGGTTGGCAGAAACTACAATAGTTCAATAGAATCAACAATTACATGAGACTAACGGCTTATTTGTTTAAGTCAATGTCATATGTCATTTTTGAAGCATTAACTCTTACCATGTTATTTGCATGAAAGTTGCCAAAATCTTGCGGTAACAATATTGAAATATAAAAGGTATCTACCCGAAACACATAGAAATCCCATTTAAGGAAATTGTCAACTTCTCAGTTTGATAATCACTTTTCAGACAGAGATGTAGAACTTTTCAAAGCCTGAGGTTAAAGTATGACAAAAGGCGGCCCGCGAACCAACTGATTGTAGTCCCCCCCCCCTCTCATTCACCCCGCCCCAACTCTTCATCTCTATCAAATTAATTGAGAAGCCCCCGGTTCGATTTGTCGAAGTGGAGAGTTCTAAAGGCGCACTGACAAAATATCGATCTGCAGCAGGGCAATGTAGGTAGAAAGCCACAACCAACTAAAAAAACTGTATTTGCATACAAATGTATGTATGTATTTTAGATCCTCGCGAAGAAGCCTCATTGGCTTATCAAAGCCGTTCTGGACATGCATGACAGAGAATACACAGAGTCCTGGACACTGATTGGTCAACACTGAACATGTTAACGTTACTGTATCCTATCCTAGTTAGTGGAATTTTACGAACATACGATGGTTTACGAAGGTCTAATGCACGATTAATCTAACGAATAAAATCTAGGTCTACAATTGCACAAGTGTAACACTCTCCGGTTTATTAAAACTGCATGCTTGGTCGATTTCCTGGCCCTGGTGTATCATCATCCGAAACACGTAATATACGCCATATACGTACTGAGCAGCTAGCTATGGAAACTAGGACTGTGTATTATATAATGCCATGCGGCCCATGCCATTACGGGCTAGCTGTTCGTACCCAAGATCACCAAATAACACCGAGTCGTTGCGGATAAATACGTTTAACATTTGTCGCTTCCAACTTTTTTGCAGTATGTTTTTTAACTCAAATGCGGTCAAATGTTATACCTGTCTTGTTTAATTGGAGAACAGCGAACCAAAGTAGTGAACTTTACGTATTGGTTTGAAGAAGTATGCTTCTCAAGGAGATCTATTTTATTTGCGTGTGCAGAAGTAACTGTCCGCCGCCACAATTCCTTGCAAATTTGGGTCTGGATTTTTGTCCTGCGTAGCCAGCCTGTGAATTTGAGATTGTTAAGAAGAGTATTTGTTCAGCTAGCATTCACCAGCCAGCCATGTAGATGATGGAGCGGGCTAGTAATCCCAATATTGTAGTGCGCATGCGCACTACAACTAATTAGCGATGACTTTTTTGGTGACAAAGTTTAATATATTAAACTATATGGGAAATAAAGCATCAGAAAGGTTAGCAAACGCAGTAGGCTATCTTGTCAAAATATCCTAGCAAGTAAAATATATTTATATCTCATGTTTTTCTAAAGGGATCGTCTTGCCGAAATAAAATGGTTTTGAAACCTCCACTTGCTGACCAATGCAGCTCTTTCAGTGTTGGAGTAAAATACATCATATTTATACCCTCCGTGTGAACAATTCGAGCAGCCGCGTGTTCTGGATCTGTTGCAGTTTAGATAATTGAGCAGAAGTTGCGCCAGCGAGTAAAGAATTTGCTTAATCAAGACTGATGGAAATTAATGTGTTAAAAGTTTTTCAGGTGCAGACTTATAAAGATAAGAGAACTATGATTGCTAAAACAAATTAAGTGAAAGTTACTGTTTATATGCATGTGACTTATACGATATATGTATTCGGGCGACGCAAACTTAAATGTGCCTAACTGTCAACTAAGTTGACAAGAGGCCACTGATCTTTGAATAACTTACAAGTCTTATACATAAGGTATTAAAAGCCGCTTCAACTCAATTAAGAAGTGGAAAACAATTGTTTCTGTGTGACTGCATCCACTGTGTAAAATATTACTCTACTCCATGCTTGTACCCTCTTCCTCTCCCATGCGGTTATTCATTCGGTAGTTATTCTAAGTATTCCTTTGATGTTTGAAGTCAAATTAAGGAAGTGCAAAATTGGAAAGGAAATACTGCTCAGAAGGACAGTTTGGATTACTATGTATACGAGTATGATGTCCCTATATATACTGCTGCACCTGTATCGAAAAGTGAATAAAAAAAAGTCACACAGTATTCGTGCCAAAGTATTGGTCAAGATAGCAACGATCGTCATGGTGACACTCGTCTTGGCAACATAAAACTTTGTGAATGAAATGGATCATTATTAATATTCAGCTGTTTATCTTAATGTTCGCGAATTAAAAGAAAAAAAGACGTAATGGTGAATGGCTTTTACTCTCAAAAAATGATGGTAACATCAATTCCGCCGTTTCAGACATTATTGTTAAAAATATTTACTTTTCATGCAGTTTAACGGTAGGCAACACTGTACCCAATAATAGAACCATGGACTATGTTTACAGTTACAAAATTTATATAATATATCGCACCATATTATAGTCTTCATCTTCACCATTTGTTTAATATTCCATTTACCCCCCCCAACCCCCCCCCCCCCGTCTCCCCCACCACTCATTCTTTGGTTTCTTTGTGCGCCTCCGGGCGTATCGTTGCTATATACGTGATTCAAAAAGCAAAGAAGTTTGAAACTTTGAAGTTGACAACCAATGATATCGACAGCGGTCGAATGTAATGATTAATTCTATAGACTCAGTCATTATATCTGAGTCACTTAAAGTCACAAGATTAAGGATATTATTTCTAGTTTGAAACTATATAGTCGTTACCACAGATGAATTTGATGGTCACATAACACGGAGAGAAACTTCGATTTGTGATGTTGGAGGCTCACGACAAAATCGTAGGGGCAAGAATTGAATTTAAACACGTTTCTGTGTAGCGCTCTCTATATGATCAAGCGTAAACGAAATAGTATAACGTAAGTCATATAATCTCTTACTTCAATTTCTACGGATATACTAAAATGCGTACAAGGAAATACCAGCCGGGCAATATGATCTTCCACCTTTTTTTTCTCACCAAAATTGCAACAGAAACGTTGCAATTTTGGCATAAAGTTAGTAGAATAATTAATTAAAACACAGATGTTCTTTAATGAATGAAACAATAACTCGTTAAACTCCTAAATCGAAGCAACCAAATGTTAGTAAACACATAATGATAACATCGAAAACAACACCTACAAAAACTTTCTGCCCCATTTAAGTATTATTTTTCTAAAAGTTTTTTTCCACGGGTAGTAAGTGTATCGCCAAATTGGAGGGTTGAAACTGTTACTCCTATTTTCAAAAGAGGTAGTCATAGCTCAGCAGGTATAATTATATCTCCCTAGGAGCTTAACAAGTGTTGCCTGTAAAGTTAACAAGTGCATGGTGTTCTTCGGGGCTCTGTTTTGGGACTCCTTTTGGGACCCCTTCTCTTCTTAATGTATATACCGGTGCTGTGGCCGAGTGGATAAAGGCAGTGGCATTTGAAGCAATGAGGCTTTGCAATCGGGAGGTTCCGGGTTTGAAATCCTGCCGGGTCATAGTTAGGTGGGGTTTTCATCCAAAAATCAATCTACGGTCTTCCCATCTAAAATGACATTCTAAATTTAAAAGATTTCAATTTGAGTTAAAATCTTGAATTGGAAGCCACCCGACGTGTAAGTTGTAATCCATAAGCCTTTGCGGGTTTCTCACACAATTGTGGTCGTTTAAGCGGCGTAACTTCCTCTTCCCAGGTAAAGATGTTGTTTGAACTTGTACAAACAATGACTAAGGCCGCATCTTGCGAATATGATATACAGGCTTGGAATCCTTTTTATGAAAAAAACAAAAACAAAAACAAAAACAATTGTACTGGAGCTGATTCAGAGGAGGGCTACTAGGATTATTTCCAACATTCGGCATCTCCCCGGCAAAGTCGTTTCATGAGCTCTTGAGCTAACTATCACTTGAACTGAGGAGAGTCCGTGGTGACACGCACGATACAGGTTTACAAGTTCCTTACAATTAGTGATTCTTTAGATGCTTGTGATTTCAAGTTTTTGAGAGTTTCATCTCTGTCTTGAACTCGTAATCATAGTCTCAAAGTAATTATATAAACCTGGCAGGACGGTTTAGACTGAGGTGACCAGACGTCCCCGATTTTCGGGGACAGTCCCCGATTCCAGCTTTGTCCCCGATTAACAAGTGTCCCCGAAAATGTCCCAAATTTAACTCAACAAGTCCCTGAAATTTTGAAATCAAATGAGACATTTAATTCACAACAGATTTAGAAATGTTGCAAATCTACATTCCTGCCCGTTATACTTTAATTACACGTCATTAAAACCCCATAGATGTACACAAATACCTCGCACAGACGATCGCAGAGATTGAAACAAGAACTACTATGATGTAGGGTATAGACCTATCCTACTACATATACACGGAGTAACATATATAAGCGTGACAGTGTTTCCTACGACATAGCAAGTCGTGTTATACTGCTCACCTATAAGCCTATACTCTTGCTAATGTCAAGTCTGCATGTGCTCTACCAGACACGCACTTTTTCCTCAAAGGGGAGAGACCGTTCCCCAGGCCGCACATTCCACCTTTAACATTTTAATCCCAGATTCCTATATTAAAAAAAAAAGATCACCTTAGTGCAGACCATATCATCATAATTGCTATGGCGAAGATACGAAGTTTCCTAATTTGGGGATAATTTGATTTAGCACAACTTGATTTACTAAAGCTGTCTGGCGCTTTATTAGCATAATCAACATCAGACGTTCAACCTGGGGCTTGAAGGTTTACTAATTATAGTAATCCTGTAGGCAGACAGGACGATGGTGTCCTAATTTCATGCATGGCATGAATTCCTACAGTGTCTTACGAACCCTAAAGTCACTGTAACTCTAATCCTATAGTAATGCCCCCACCCCACCCACTCACCGCGGTATATATGGGCTATACGTAACCATATACGGCAAGTTTTCATTTCCCATACCAACCATCAATGTTTGCCGTTTTCTTATCTTTTCAGTTTTAAATAAATAGGGATTGTGCGTTGAGCTAAATAGATTGTTTCGTGCTGTACAAGGAACCAGGTGCACAGAATTTATTTTAAAAGTCAGACACCACTCCCCTGCAGGACATCAGAAAAACTACAGGAGTCTAATAAGTTTTTGCCTCGACGTGTGACCTATTATGCAGTCACGCATATAAGCCTCATGTGAATCCATAAGAATACTCAAGTGTAATGGCCCCAAAACTGATCAGTAACCGAAATCATGCAAGTATTGCGTACCCGACTGACTTGCTCGAATATACTTCCTCTTGTAGACAGATTTTTACACAAAAAAGTACATTTCTCACAAGGGCCTCCTATAATGGACGCGACCTGATTGGCCTATAATATAACAGTGTGATTGGTTATATGACAGACTTATGACGTCACATCACAGTTACCCACCTTGTCTTAGTTACATCAGGGAGTTGTAACAACTCCCTGGTTACATATAGCGTGCTACATCCTTATAAAATGAAACACGCAATATGGCATATGCTCCTATGCATAAGCTTATCCAAGGGCGTAGGAACCGGGAGGGCTGGGGGCGCCAGCCCCCCCCAGTGAAAAATGTGGAGGGGCGGAAGTATCATTCCGCCCCCCGCTTCGCAAGTCAGAAAACCCCTTTTTCATTTCCATATGAGAAAAAAATCTCATTTGGAGCACCAAATTGCATCTAAGGCCAGGTGAAAATACAAAATTAATTTTACGAAATGGAGTCGGTTTTGAAGTGTGCTATATTGCACCAAATTGCATCTGAGGCTATCTGGAAATGCAAAAAATTCCAAAGGGGAGGGGGACACCCCCTCCCCTTAGACCCCTCCCCCCAGGTCGGTCATCAGTCTTCAGCCCCCCCACTCAAAAGTACCTTCCTACGCCACTCAGCTTATCCACCCCTTCCCCCTCCCTCCAAAACAATGTGCATCTCAACAATACGTATATATATCATGCGACCTATGACATTGCATAGTTATTTGTATTGTCCGTTGACGACAACCATGTACAACGGAAGGCACAAAATTGATTGGTACAGAGCGGTGGAAAGTTCTCATTATAACTGAACATGACAACAGAACAGGAACACAAACGAATTCACGATCACCGTTCTGAAACAATTTTCTTCGGATACACCACGCTTCTCGGCCTTTTGGCTAAGATCATGTGTAGTATCTGTTCTTTTAGGGAATGGTGATACACACCTGACGATGATCACACAGTCACAGTCCCGATGCAAGGGGACTGGGGCTGAGAGCGGATCAGTCGTTTGGTAGTTTGGTTTTCGTGCCCAGGTTCTTTCCTGGGTGACTTTTTCTTAAAAAGTACCATGCATATGCAGGAAACCTCTTGCAGGTCTATCAAGTTTGTGTATACCCGTCCAGTGACATGTTCAAAGGCGTGTGTGTGGGGAGGAGTGGGGGAAACTTCCCCCGACCGACATAGACATAGGGGCAAGAAACTTTATGGAGCGGCCAAAGGCGGATCCATGGTTTCATAAAAGACGGGGTTGTTGAAGCCGACTCCAATGCAGTCGATACTGGGGTTCTCACCCATACAAATAAAGATTTTATACTGAAATGGTGAATTTTTAGACATATTGTAGGCTATGAATTAGGTCTATATAGGGAGGATAAAAGCTAGGGTGTGCTGATAACAACAAATTTTTAATTTTTGTGTGAGGGGCACAATCAACATCCTGGATCCGCACCTTAGGGCATCACAGTGTGCCCGGAGGAGATCTAAATCTACCGGCGGCTGAATGTAAAATATCCCTCGACGGAACATGTTCCACCCGGTTGGCAATGGAATTGTGGACCATTCCCCCTTTCCCTCCCCACAGCGCAGACCATTTTACCGATACTTACCCTTTTCCATCCGACGTCCTGTCCCACCACTAACCCCCCCCCCCCCCCCAAACCGAACCAGATACAAGGCACATAAGCCCTAGGACATATACATGGTGTACCCATCAATTGCAATACCCTCCGACATTCCCCCGCACCAGTTCCCACGCAGTGTGAGTTCTCATGCAGTGCGAGTTCTCACGCAGTGTGAGTTCTCTCGCAGTGTGAGTTCTCACGCAGTGCCGAGATTCGAACATATAGGCCAATATTTCATATTCAACGCGCTCTTTCTGTAATAGGGCTGCCAATAAAGAGGGCCTATTGGAGGAAATAATCGTGTACAGATGAGAGAAGACCGGAAAACCTTACTCTCTGGGGCATATGTCTGCCTATGTTTCCTTCAAACATTATACACATAACAAACAGTCCTTTAGAATAGACGGAGAGAATGCGACTCCATATAAAGTGAAGCGCGTTTCATAATGTAGAGGAAAATTGCCGTTACAAAAGTTTTTTTGTTTTTTGTAATGCCACATTTCAAATTCAATTGAGAAGTTATGTATAGCTTTTAAAGAGAAAGAAGGCTATTCATGTAAACGTCTTCTATGTTGCTTTGGTTCAGGTGTCTGACATGTCTATCTGAAAGAGTTCAAAAAGGCAAACAGAACAGTGAAGAAACTACCATGATAGCATGCTCTGTTTAGTAGATATCACGCTTTGAAGATATAAAAATTTCTTTGAAAATGACTGGTGTAGAAAGACTAACTGTGAGGGTGTGATGTCACATCCTCAATTTCTTAACATGTGTGAATATATTTCAATAAAAATTAATTACATTTTTTTCACAAATCTAAAAAAAATATAATAAAA
The DNA here is from genome assembly GCF_037975245.1 of Apostichopus japonicus. Classification (NCBI taxonomy): domain Eukaryota; kingdom Metazoa; phylum Echinodermata; class Holothuroidea; order Aspidochirotida; family Stichopodidae; genus Apostichopus; species Apostichopus japonicus. Next base: position 9,983,495 of record NC_092568.1, read on the forward strand.
AATTCTTCAGATGTTAAATCTCTGATACTTCCCTTGACAAATATGAGATCCACATGCCATATCTTTTGGTTGTAAGTCATAAAATCTCACAAAACATTTTAATAAAATAACAAAGACTTTTCAGAAATGTGAGGATGTGACATCACAGCTAGTCTGATTTCAGCAGTTTCTACACAATCAGATAGAACTTTAAACTTGAATATCTCCATAACGGAATAAGATATTTGAACAGTTTCTTCATCATTGTGATTCTTTTATTGTCTTCTTTCATATAAGATAAACATGTATGACACCTGAACTAATCCTTTAAAGTTTTATCAGTTACTAAATGAATTTCTGAATTAAGCTTCCCAATGAAATTTCCTACAGAACCAGTCGCAATGCAATGACCGTGAACATGTTTATGTATATGAATTAAGAAAACAATAATTGATAAAAAAAATAAACGTAAAATTGGCAGCATACAATGAGATATGGGGCCTGCGTCGCATATTTATTGTAGTGCGCGCTACAATATTGTCATTACTGGCCAAGTGAACGATACCTACAAGACTGGACGTTGAAACTTAAAGTTTCATATAGTCTCTGCATGGGCGTCAACAGGTGGGGGACGGGGGGGGACATGTCCCCCCCACTTTCAAAAGTGGAGGGGATATCATATCATTTGTCCCCCCCCCCCCCCCCCACTTTTCAGAGCAGTTATTAAAAAAATCACATGCATATGCGCGATTTTCTATCACAATTGCTGAGCTGATTCAAGTAGAATCTAACTTAAGAATCATTATCAATAAATTGCACTGGAAATTAGAACAGTGCTTGGCCCTTTATCCCCCTTCCTCCGATATTCACCCTCCCCGCTTCGTCCGAGACCTCTGATAAAAGTTTGTGCGATGTTTGAACGATGTTTTAGAGTGTTTTGTGGAAGCACCCCTTCTCGCCAGAAATGGAATTCCCCTTGCCCTACACTGTGAATCAGAGAAAACGACGCATTTCAACTTGAAAACAAGTCGAAGACCCCACCAGGAAGGTAATATCATATATTTTAGGCCCTACAGACAGTATTCTGCCTGTATGCAGGGTATTATATGATACCAAACTACCGAAAATATTTCGTTTGAGATGGACGCTGTGTAATTCGTTTCCCTTGGTGTCAGAACGGCATCTTTCTACCAGTACTTTCTGTCGGAATTAAGTTTTGTGAGACAAAATTTCTCCTCACAGATCTGGTTCTGATGTAACTAAAAACGACTCAGGAAGGCCGTCTCCTGCGATCTAGGGGGTCTTATGTACCCAAAATTTTCTGGTACGCTACGCGCCAACCAATGGTGGCGCTCCGCTTAGATAGTATAGTGTCCCCCCCCCCCACTTTCTGAAACCTGCTGACGCCCATGAGTCTCTGTATATTTTGCAGTTTCAGAGGCTATAGCTTCGTAGCCAACTTATTCTGAGCCTGTCACGGTAGAGACCCTATAGTAGGGTATGGTCTCTATAGGGTCTCTATGTCACGGCGCTCAAAAGCGCCCTCACCTTGTAGGTACCTACAATATGACTGTACTCCCTGATGTGTTGTCCGCCCAAAAAATAACGCCATGAACAACCGAAAAGTTCTTCCTAATACTACAAGCACTTCGCGCGCACTATACAATACTGCGTATTTGCAGGCAAATGCAGTTCTAGTTATTTAAGGGCCTTGCAAACATTTTGATCATGTAAATCAATTAGAGCTGTACTTTTTAATGCATTTCTTCAGTCTGTCCAAATATTCATCAGTTGAAATTTTTGTGCTGTCTGTCACCTTATTATATGTATTGTTGGTGTAGAGTTATAGTCCTACCTAGTGCCACAATGTTGTGGCAAAGTCAACTCGAGGTGCACTTCTAATACTTCCAACCATGCGATGCTTGCATACCGGTTAATGATGCTACACGTCTGTCCAGTAATTATGAAAGAGGAAGGCAATATGTCATGCGCTCAAAGGTCAACTACCATTGTTGTACAGTCAACAACCACCAGAGTTGCGGTTTTCAGAAAAAGGAACAATGGGGTAATACCTCCGGAGAGCCTATTATCTATTTAGGTGTAAAAAAACAACTTAAAAATAAATTTCCCAAATATAATCAGTCAATTTGATGAGGAAAAAATGCATCTTCTTTGATTTACCTTTTTTTAAATTTAAATGTTTACGAATGCATGTGGAGGTACAAATAGTATATTTTAATTTGTTAGGTGTACTAGATTATCTACGCACATAATGGACGCGTCCTAACAGAGTATTTCGAAACATCTCTACCAGCTGATTCTAATACAAGTTTCAAATACCACTGCCTGTTGTCAACTATTCCATCTCACATGCAGATAGGAATTTATACGCTAAATCCGGATAACCTAGACCAGAGAGTTACAGAAGTCTTCTGTATAAAGATACTTTCTTGAGAAGAATACAATTATATCGTGAGTAAAAACCCCTCCCATTTTCTTAGTTTTGTTTTAGAGGAATGACGCTAATGCTGCATTTAACTATAATCTCTCCATCGCCCATTGAAGTTACAGTAGTTAGTAAAGGTTACATACTGGACTGTCTCTCATGCTGGACTATATATATATGTACTGTATATGTACTAAAAAGACTCAAGTTCGCTTTAGAACTTTCTTTGTGTTGGGGAGGTGGAGCGGAGGGAGGAAGGGTGTGGTAAATGGTAAAGATACTTCCACAGGTCAAGTAATGCATAAATGTACTAACCATTTTGATAGAAGAAAAAGGAGTAATGTATAGCCCTTGTAATGCAACTTCCAAGAAAATTCACCAAAGAGATTAATTCGGTATAGATGTTAATGATTACTGCCCATTTTGTGTTGTGATGGATCACTTTGAAACTTCAACCAAATTCTGATCTTTTTTTTTGTGGGCATTACATGATTCTATTTTCACTCATTTCTCTCCTTTTTTTTCTGGTGGAGAGGGGGTGTGCAGTGGGGGAGGTTTTAATTTTTTTAAACTGCTTAAACCACTATGTATCATTGCCAGCAATCAAGTTTCGTTCCTATTTTTTGTACCTTTTTTTGTTGTTATGAAACTTTTCTTTAACATTAAGAAAGAGAGATGCTGTTAGGATTTTACGATGTAGGAAAAGGTGAGGAAATGGAAAGCAAAATGTGCGTCTTTGGTGATATTTTCTTCTTTTTTTTGGTCACTTTTCCAGTTTATGGGGGAGAGGTACAATGTATATGATTTTACCTGGCTGCTGAATCCTTCTGCATTGAGGGGCATTTGTGCGTGGCAGATAGACATGCTGTACTAAGCTTCATTAGCTCTTGAAAATTCCACTGGCATCTAATTCCTTTCTTGAAACCAATCAGTGTCTTGGTTAGCGCTACTTCTTCTGGTATATTTATTCCATAATTTCCATGCTCTCCATTGAAAAAAGTATTGCTTTCTGACTTCTAAGTGATTTTGGTGTTTATCCTGTGAACAAAATTTGGAGTACTTCTCTGGCTCTATGTCAATGTTACCATGCATGGTTTTACATACAGTAATTAGGCCCTGCCTCATTTGGCATTGTTCCAGTGTTTTTATATTTTTTATTCCCTGCATAAGCTTTTTCATAATAATAATAATAAGAAACATTTATACACAGCGCTTTACATAACGAATATCTCAAAGCGCTTTACAAAGAATGCAGAGAAAAACCACTACTAATTGAAGTACTTACCAAAGAGGTAGGTTTTGAGATGGGACTTGAAAGTTCGAAATGATCAAGATTGTGGTAAAGGTATTCCACAAACGTGGCGTGCAAACATGGGTCGAACGCCCTATCGTCGTAGAACTTGGTATTTCCGATAGGTTGGTGGAGACTATATGCATTTAAGCGAAGCATGCGCCCACTACTGCGTATCCATAGTCCGTAATTCTGCTAGATAAGCCAGTGCCATGTCATGTAAGATTTGAAATGTAAGACTTATAATTTTGAATGCATTTTCGACTCCCAAGTTTAACAAGATTGATGTCTTTCCTTAGCTATGCATGCATTCCTTGCTGGGAAACAATAATCTTTGTGAGGTCTTTATCAGTGATTTATATTGGTTTATGACAGTTTTACTATCATGTTGCTGAAGTTTTGCCAATTATCATGCCTATAACTTTATTGTCCTTCTTGACTTGCTTCGGCACATTGTTTACATGGCTTTTTTGTTTTTTTTTGTGTGAAAAATAACCCCCCAGATCTTTCCCTTCTTCCTTACTTGGTATTATTCTTCCATTGAGATTATGCTCAGCTTGTGGTCCTTTGTAGAGCTTGGTCATTTTGGTGTTTTCTATCCCATATTTCTAAAGGATCCTATATAGTATGCTATACCACATTTACAATAATTACTATCAATGTAGTGTAGTGTCTGAGGTTTGCATCAAAAATTCTTATTACTATTATGAGATCTTTCTTTCTCTGAAGGTGTGTAAACATGATGTAATAAGCTTGTAAATTATCACTTACCCGATTTTTACAGATCTATTTACCCCTGATCTTGACTCATTTGTGAAATGATGTGGGCTTTGAAGTTTAAAAAAGTATCAAAAAACAAACAATTAAATTGAGTTCAGCCAATTACTTTACGAAGGCCTCGATAAAACAGCTTTCTATTATTTCACATGACCGGGATAAACGCTATCTCTATGTCGATACGCTCTTTTGTGTACTCGAAGGTCACGCAGTGGTGATTCACTAGTGCTGTTGGTGTTGTGTCTTTGATGGACAGCTGTTCGAATAAATGATTGCGAAATAATGACGAAATTGTACTTAGTATAGTAATAGACTACTCACGTAGAACACAGACAATAGATATACACTAACACGAGGACCTAAGACTAACAGTTGTGATTACCCGATATCCACGAGTATATTCTTGAATGCAGCCATAAAACACGAAGGAATAATACATGAGAGATTTAAACATGTAGTTATTCATTTTCCACTAGGTTCGTGCAGAAAAAGCAAGCATTTTAGTTCATATATTCAATTCGACGATAGACTACGTACGAAAACTTGCCTACGATCACTGATTCTACGAGTCTGCCTAGCTAACTGTATGATAGACTATAGCGCAAAAAGGCGGCAATTGTACTTGTAGTTGTAAAATATTAATGTAGGCCTAACCGTGTTATGTTACGTTATGAAAGTATGATCGTAACTTACTACCGTCTCGACTAAAGCCTAGGTGTCAGTTTCGCGAATCGGAAAATAATTCATGGCAAAAAATGTTACTAGGCCTACACAATGCCATTCTGAATTTTTTCGTGGTTGTCTGGTAATTTAACATGTTTTCTTATTTTGATTGTGAATGTTTACTAAAAGTAACAGTAAAAAAACTTATTTCACTGAATATTATTTTGTATTGACAATTGATCATTGCAAGATAAAGTTAAAAAGCAATGTTGTGAGTACCACAATCTGATCACAAGAAGAAAGTCAGGCAATAATTGACAACATTGCAAAACTGTTAGAGGCATCTGACCATTGGTGCTTTAAAAATGTCTTCCTCTTGTCTGATTTTGATATAAAAGGTTCAGGGACTGTTATCAGCATCATGTTGTTATGTTTCAAAATGTAGTCAGTTAAAGAGATTGGAAAAGCTATGAATCTTGCACATAACTAGGAATCATTCTAGGATAAGATATAAAACTGAAGAAATCTACGTTAATGTTTACATTGCCATGCTGGTGGTGTAAGATAACTTCTCAATGCTAAAAGCTGAAGACTAGAATGTTTATAGTTCAAAGGTAATATAAAAAATTGTTGAAAATGAAGCCTTTACAATATGCATGAAATATAGGACTCTTGAAGTTAGGCTAGGCTATTAAAGTCAAAGAGTGTATGCATCCATGGGCTAACTTTAAATCAAGCCTTGGTTGTAGTCAGAATTTGATAGCAACCTGAGTGGATGTACGGTAGCACAACTGATTTTCAGGCTTATTTCACTAAGTAATTAAAAGTTTACTAAATATCACTTGAAATTTGTCATAATCTATAATTAATAAGATGAATGTCTGCATCCTGCTCCCACTCTCATTTGCCAGCCCACCTGACACCCACTCCCCAGGTTCAGAATTCTCATTTGTCATAAACTGGAATTACAGTAATTTGGCTTCCCAACTTCTAATATGTAATGGTGATGACTTATTGACACAATATGTAAAACCTGAAGTACAGTAAGAGTTCAGTAAGTAGCTGCTTGTAAATAAGCCTTAATTTATTTCTCCTGTGTCTTGTAACTCGATAAATGATGTACTGTACAGAAAGGTTACAGAGCAAACAGGGTTCCAAGAATTTAAGTTCATAGATTAGTAATTTGATAATAAACTTGTTTACTGTACCCATGGGGAAAGTATTTGAAACTGACCTCAGAACCGATATCACACGCACTCTCTTTCTCTCTCTCCCTGTTCTTTGCAGATATATTCACTTCAAGCCATATTATTAACAAACACAGCTATGGGTTCTTCAGAGGTGACATGGAACCCCAAGGGTGGTGCTGAAATTGAGTTCTCAGTTAATGGTGGATCAGCCAATCACAGCCATGAAAATGGTCACAGTTTACCATCAATAGGTACTCCATCGAGAAGGCAGAATGGTTACACAACTCTGCCACAAGAAGACATTTCAGATGGCACAGTGCAAGAGAACGGATCCAAACACAACCACTTAACAAAGACACCAAAGGGTTACACGTCTATGGAGGACATACAATTAACAAACAATTCTCACCAGAATGGTGGAACAAAGGAGAAGTTAGAGAAAGGTGTTGATGAAGGAGACACAGGCCCACCAATAGACAAGTAAGTTGCTTTTATCATGTCTTTCGATATATTTTTTCTTTGACGTATCTGTTGGTTTTCAGTAAAATACCAAATTACCAAGTTATCGAACATTGCATGTACTATCAAATGCCAAATTAGTGTAGTCAGTATTCATAACCCATGCTTCATACAGTTCCTACAGTGATAACAACAAAAATTTCTTCCTTAATTTTCTGTGAGATTTCTTATAAATTATATGTTTTTAAAAAATTGTTACACTGTCACTTATGTAGTGTATCTGTAATTTCGAGGTCTGTGTGTAACACAAGATAAGTTTCAACTAAGGTGACCATATTTGCCTGACTGGAATCAGGGACATTTATTGCTTGACTGATATGGGGTAGGGGTCTAAGGGGAGGGGGTGAAAAATTTCAAGTGCCTAAGGTGCTTAGATGTAAAATGGTGATACTTAGAAGCACTTTTTAAATCAATTTTATTTTTAAAAATGTAGCTTTTTCTTATAAAATTAACATACTTTTTACACTGGCCCACCTGAAATACTGGTTAGTTCCGTTCTGCGACTGCACACTTGACTACATTTTGTTTTTACAATTATTTTACTAATAATGTGGGATATTTTCGAAATTTCTGAACCTTTTGACGAATCGGGGACATTTTTGGGGACACTTGTTCATCGGGGACAGTACACTGTAATCGGGGGGACGTCTGGTCACCTTAGTTTAAACAGCAGACTCTTTGTTGTTTATACGTTGCGCTGTCCAGCTCCAATGCAAAGAATAATGGCATGTAGTCTACTGTAATGTTTACAATTGGATAGTTCTACATAGCCTAAGCTTCTCGGTACTAAATTCTGCTCTGACATTGATTCCGCCATGTTTCACCGTTCGATGTGCCAAATACTTTTCAAGCTTCCTTTTACTGTAAAGTTCCTTTGTGAATTTTATTTCAGCAATTTGGAAGAAGAGTTCATGAACTGTAGTTTGAATGTGAGAGTGTATTATGTGCAATGCTATGTACATACCAACTGGGCATGGTAGGCTGTATATGTACGTTCGAAGTTGTTAGCTCGTCGTGTTGAGCGGTCCTAATTGAAGTTGAAAGTCTAAGTGGTGTAAGTTCAAACTAGCGATACTACTACGCAGGTATATAATTGAGTAACCTTTGTAGTAACTAGCGATACTACAAAGGAACAATACATAAATGTATTGTTCCCACTTTGTCTACAAATGCCTGCAGCGAGGAGAGTTTGACAGTTGGGATCAGGTTTTCGTCCTTTCAATTGTTTTGTCTGAAGTTATCAGTTTAGTCTGGACTATTCTTGCAACAGTTTAGTTTAAGCTCATTGTCTACGATTTACTATAATTATGATTAAAATAAATTTGTATAGATGAAGCTTCATCGACTTAGGCTTTATTCATTCAGCCATTACAAACTGTCTGTCCATCGGTATTATTACTGTACATTAAGTGGCTTAAGCCTGTATAGTCGTTGGAAACAATATTTGGCCTATTCTAACGACTCGTCAGTCTGTGTGAGTTCACCCGTAGGATGTTGGAATTACATGCTGCAGCTTCCAAGTATTAAACAATAACGGATTAACTTTGGACAGTCGATATAACAATGGTATAAAGTTATAAACATACTGTACACTGTATGACTATGATATATATCATGCATGGTAGCAGGTTATCTCGTTGGGTAGCATGTGGCGAGGGGAGGGGTATGTGGGGCGTCGTAGTGATGACAGAAAGCAACATAATAGTTGGATAATATTCAACTTGAGACGCATTTTGCCCGTATCAATTTGAGAATTCCTGTCAATTATGGATTAACATCAACCACGAACTGGCTTAAACAGAGCCTTTAAATGCATTTTGTAATTTTCGTCCAATATTTTTTGGTGCCAACCAATGTCAACCGGGGAAGGGGGGAAGGGGAAAGACATTTGACTGGGGGTTCCCATCCCAAGTCCCCCACCCCTTGCTTGTTACGCCACTGCCTGAAATGTACAGTATATATATAGGATATTTGAACCTTTACAGTAAGTCTGTAATGATGTCAAATACTTTACTTCCTGAACAGGAAACGCTAAGGGTTTCTTGAGAAAAAAAAATGTTGTGTTGCTTTTGGTAATTTTATGTTCTAGCAATATGAAAATAATGTACTATGATAACACTTAAACAGTTAATGTTCATTGGCATTACTAATTCAGCTTCTGTTTAAGTGGGAAGGGCTCGATTAAACATTGAAAATTTCAGATACAAGGAAATTGAATCATCCATTCTATTAACTTTTTATAATTTTCATTTGATAATTGTTTGAGGATGTTTTTTTTACTTTAGTAAAGGTTGCCAGAAATGGCTGACAAAATACAACCAAACTGTTACTTTTTCATTTATGAAACAAACAGTAACTATAGTAGGCCAGTCGGCCTACAGTACTTTGACAATTTTTAGCAAATTACATCATACCAACATTTGAAAGTGGAGTCTTAAAACCATTAAAAACAGGACATTTGACTTGAATGAGAAAAAAGAAAGCAGACAGCACCAATCTATAAGTTTATCTTTGTCAGACCCGGGCTTACTCATTCATCTTCATCTTGTGTGTTTCTGGTATTTAAACTTGTCTGTCTGCCTCTGACTATTGGTTCTTGAACTAAATGAACTTGTATTGTTGTTTTTTACTTTCCAAACATCCAGCCTGGAAAGTCAGCTGCTGTTTGATGAATTAGCACAAGTGGTGAGGATCAAAACCAGTCGATACTGTTCACTGACCTATAGCATGTTTGAAATTACTTACATACTACAACTGTACACACCATGTTTGGACACCCCACTAATGCAAATTATGAACAATATCAATCCCCTACCTAGTACACCGTTTGGAATGCATGTGTACATGTTGCTGATGCAATGGAATGGAATGAAAGAATCGGTTGTTAATATCAAATGATACAACACACAGTAGTAAATAGTGTGTGGAACTGTGGATTGTCAAAGATACAGTACATTAATACAGTACCTCTCCCTGTGGATGGCATAGTAAAATATCAAGGCATCAATGAAATGTGTTCATGGTCTGTAACCTATCAGTGAGATGAATCACATGTCATTCACAGAAAATCATGACTGAGATGTTGTATGCATAGTCATTAGGTAAATTTTAGTATACACTTCTCTAGTACAGTTTCAGTGTAGGTAGTGTGAGCAAAGAGCAAAGAAACTGTTTAATTTAGTAGATTGCATACATGTAGTTGATGATTCAACTGGCTTGGTTAGTTGGTACAGTACCTACTGAAGAAGAAATTCTTCCCACAAACTTCTGATGAGGACCAAGGAAGGGGTTGGACACGAACTTGATATCTATGCTAGGGTTCACTTTCTTGGTACTGGACTGTTCTGATATTAGATTCACAGACAGGCCTACAGTGTGTAAGGGTTTCTCTTCCCCGAACTCTTAGTGTGTGTGAAGTTTATATAGATTATACAGAATTATTGTTTTACTGGGGAATTAGACTAAGTGAAAAGAATTTGAACTTCACCATATTGTACATGTTTAGCCAAGTAGATGGAAACTATTTTTGAGAAGTGGGTAATGGAATAAGGTCTTTCTATCTGTGATTTTATTGAAATAATTTGAATTTGAAGTGAACTCTCAGTAAGCAATATTATGTGTATACATACAACAGAGCTGAGTTTGTGTTCAGTGCATATACATGCATTGTATGGTTTTATCCTGGCACTTGTAAGATACAGATTGTAAGAGAGTACACACTATATGTTGTCTTGGTGTGTACAGCAGATTGATCATTTCTGTCTTGCAGCTTCATGGTATGATAGAATTATGTAACTTGTTTAAACATGCGTTATGTGTTGTGGCTTGATTAAGCGCCATATATTTGTAACATTGCGTAAATAATATGTTATCTACTTTATGAACCTTAGAGCCAAATGTGCGTACAGGTAAGAGAGTAAATTTTGAATATGTTTTCTTTCCTCATTTCTTGACATAGATGGATGCTGGCATTTATTATCTTCGCTCTCCATGGAGTGGGAACTTTGCTGCCTTGGAATTGTTTCATCACGGCTGAAGCTGTAAGTTGATGCTGTTGTCATCTCTTGTCATAATTTTACATGTGTACATAAAAGAGGGAGCATGTCGCCTAGACAACAGAAAGTATGAATACAAAACGAAGAAACCCCAGTTCTGTATAAACACTTAGACAATTGACATCTCACTCTATTACACTATCTGTCAGTATGCAAATTCACCCAGCACGTTCGCATGCTTGCGAGCCCTTTTCATGCAAAGTGTGTGCCTTGATTTCAAAGATCCTTAAAGGCATTGAAGACTCGCCCCAAACGGCATGCGGCCATCTGAAAAAGTTAAAGTTCTTTCTGTGGCTTGCAAGTGACGTTTTGTTTGTGTCTCTACAAAATGCAGACAGTAATGAAACGTGATACCTTGTTATCTTTAGCTGGACCTGAGATGCCCATCGCTGTATCGTTTATACATTCTGTGGGTATTGACCGCAGCTGTATGTACTGCGTGCACTAGTGTCTTATTACCGAAGGTAGCAAGCTCTGTGTGTATTTACTGGGATCGATGGTGGCGTCTAACACTTCTGTCACACCTTGTTCGAAATTAGGTCAGATTACCGGCATTAGACATTTCTTTTTGCACAAGTCTTCACCGGCTTTAAACAGTATAGATCGTGCAAGTCAGGACCGATTTGACAGCGCGGCCACTGTTTGAGATGCATGAGGGCCCCATTAGCCTACCATAGAACATCTAACTATATATAAGTAGTTGATAATGCATCTACAGTACTGTAAATATACTATAAAAAGAGCAGGCATACCAGTAACTTCATGATAACTTACATGCCTTGATTTATCTCTCTCAGTACTGATAGTCACTGTCTAGTGCTTTCAGCTTTGCACAATGCGGTAGTTGTCGTTGTTTTCCACAACTTGGCCACTTTCTTCACAAGAATGAATACTTAATGATAATAGATAATTCCATAATCAGTGCCAACATCAGAATTTGTCTGCAAATTATGCATTGGCTCATAGCTGCACAGACGTAGAGAAAACTGTCGTCTGGACTTGACATATAGTAATGTTCTCATAATGATAATCGAGAAGATGTAACTGTTACGTTGGATATTGATCTAATTGTATGTGGATGGCTATGAGTTACAATGTAAATGCATACAATAGCTGAAATTCAAAGTTGAAAGCGTAAAAGGATGCTTGGTAAAAAAATTCTAAAATGTGTCGAAAGTACTTCGGGAATGGATGCTCCATTTGACTAGATATTTGCCAAATAACTGAGGTGGGCTCCATCAGACATTTTCAGGAGGAACTTTAATTTTTAAATTTTTTACTGAATGTTATGAGTACTTGTAGGTAGACTTTCAACTATTTGTGCTTAATTTCAAAGCTCCAAAAGAGGAAGCTGACAACAGTACTTATATGATGCACCAGCATGTGCCCTATCCTGTTAAACTTTCCAAGTTTGGTCTTATCACTTCCTCCAGTAGCAACGTTGACGTCATGCTTGATAAGGAATGAAGTTAAAGTACTTCAGGCTTCCTTTAAATGTGTATGTCATGTGAAGATTTTAAATACTGTACATGTTGTCACTTTGTGAGAAAAAAAATGCAACTCTAGAGATGTTTTGGGAGAAATAACAAAGAAAAAAAGAAGAAGAAAGAGGCCAATTCTATGGAGGGCAATGGGCACACTGTACAAAATCTCATGTTTCATCTGCATTATTTTCCATAATTTTCTCAGAGCTGTGATCTTTGAGTGTGGTTGTAAACTTAATAAAGTTATCTTGATTTTCCCAGACATTTACTGTACAGTAAACATGAATGTGTAGTACTTTATGGAGACTCTTTTGGGCCTGCTAAGTAAATTCCGTAGGGTCAGAACCCCAAGAAAGTACTGCTGAAAATTTTTTGGGGGGTCAATTTTAGATACAGTAGCAGGGATGTGCCCAGGATTTCTTGAGTGCCGGGTATACTGATCGCCGTCCTGGGGGAGGGGTCTAAGGGGCGTGTGGTCTCCCCCTCCCCTTTGAGAAATTTTTCGATTTTTGAAGGTGCTCAGATGCCAAATGCTGGTACTTGTGTAGCTTTTTAAGCACATACACAAGTACTAGTTTTGCTAAAAATTTACATTTTTAATTTTTTTTTTCTTCAATTTATGTTGAATATATAGTTAGGAATGTCGGTTCTTAGATGAAAATAGTGCTGGGCGGGATTCACGATTTTTAAGACAGTGCTGGGCGGTAATATTTAGTGCTGGGCGGGGCCGCCCAGCGTGGGCACATCCCTGAGTTGCTAAAAATTTGGGATAAGACAGCATAACCTTTAAGCTAGAGAGATTTTCAATGAGTGAGGAAGTACCCTTAGAATGGTATTAAAAAACTGGTTTACGTAAGTTTAGATTGTCATAAATTTAATTCTAGTTTCCAATCTTGCTGTTTATATCCAACTGTCACAAAGATTAATGATTTGTGAGTACTCACCCAGGGTCTTAAAAATATCTACATTCCAATGAAGTCTGAAGATGATTGCCTAAATTTCAAAACAGCATTTTTGTATGGCAAAGATGATAATTTTGTTCTTCAAATATGGTGATATTTTGTGAATAACCCTTAAGGAATGATGTCATCATGGTATTGAAAGTGTTAAATGTTTTAATTTTTGCTTTATAATATTTTCAATCATTTTCATATCAGCAGAGGAAAATAATAATTTTTACAAGAAAGTAGCATCTTGAAAAATTGCTAAATTACAGATAATATTGACAGCTCAGCAAATATTTCAAATGTATCACATTCCAAAGATTAATCAGCATTGATAGTTTGGAATGATTAGCATCACAAAAGGTGTTTAATAGTGTGCAATTTTTAAGTCTCATAATTTTTTCTAATCAAATATCAACAATTTATTAGAACAACAAAAGTTTCATACCAGAGTATAGTTATTGTAGATTGATTTTAATTTGAAGATATATAATTCATTTTCATTCCCTCATTGGTTGAGTTTAAAAATTTAAATAATGTATCAGTTGATAGGGCACATTTTTTTTCCGGCCAAAATAAATTTCTTTTAACCTTGATATGGGTGATACCATTACACTGTTTATTGGTCAGACTTAGGGATAAGTGGAGTACTGTGTTGTTGACACCAGCTGCTTCAATTGTGTATGACTTCCTTCTGATTATAGTACAATGAATTGATGCAATATCAGGCAACCAAACTTCACTAATAAAGTTCTAAAGGGTAATTGATGGTGTTACGGTCAAATTTGCTGAACAATACAGTACTATCACTAAAACAAAACAGGATGTCCTTCCGCCTGATTTGATTTCTCAGAGAGTAATGGTTTCGATTTTGGGAGCCATATTAGTTCCATGACCATCTCATGGCTTAGTGCGCACATTGCTTAGATTTGTCAGTGTGATGAAATGAGTATACTATGTTCTGTAGAATTGCCTCCAGCTATTGAAACTGTTGCCCAATTTCTACCAACTTTGATTTTCTTTTCCTTTTCGTTTTTAACCTACCTTTCATATGTTGTGTATCGACATACTGTACTCTGGATATGAAGAAATAAGTGTTTTACAACACACGTTGCAATTTATGACAAAGTACTAATGATGTTTGAAACATTTAATCCTTTTGTGAATATCACAAGCTGCCTTACTATGTTTACTCTGTGAAGAGTCTTAGTATCCGATCTAACCTTGTGTGTCAGTGTATACTTCAACTCTTGAAGTTGAATCATTGGTTATTGTTTGTATTTACTTCACCAGTCCTCTCTTACCTGTCTCCATGCTACATATGCACTCAAATCTACTAGATACAAGCTTACAAACATGGGTAGCATTTTATCACTGCACCCCCACTGACCTACTTCAGGGGTCAATGTCTACTTGCTCTACCTTCCAAATCTACCATTCTCAAGGCTTACAACTGTAATTTCCAGTGTGATTTACATCCATTGGAAATCTTGTTGATTTTAAAGTTTCGTTGAAGTTTCTAAACGCGGCAAAGCCCCGAATTCAAACATAAATGCCCAAACCAGTAAGTTTCTTTTTTATGTGTGAGGATATTCGTCAAGAAGTGATTGTCATTACACAAACAAATACTGAAGAATAATTTTATGACAAAATTTAATTAATTACTGTACCACTTTATGTATCAAAGGATAGCAACCTTAAGAATAGTGGACAGATTGGGACAGAAAGAAATTAACCATGAAATTTAAAAGGTAAAAGGTGATATACATTCAGCATTTTGTATTTCTTTCCTATCTTTTTCGCCCAGTATTTCACAGAACACAAGTTTGGAAATCTTTCCGATGATGTCCAGTACAAGGACAAGTTTATCGCCTATCTCGGTCTCTGCGGCTTCCTGCCTAACCTCACATTCCTCGCAATTGCCTTATTTTTCCCGCCAAAGTGAGTAACTCGTTACTTATGTGTAGATGTGTTGAAGCAGAGGAAAGGTGTCAACTATGTCTTAAAGAACTGTGGATTTGCACTAATATTTAGTTTGCTATTTGTGGACAAGTGTTAAGTTGTAGTTTGCTTAAAAAACTGTCACTACAGTACAGAGTGATATAAACCAAACATTACGATATTAAGATTGAAATATTTTACATCAAAATGATCCAAATAATATCAAGATGCATTTTTGAGTTTGACCGCTGGTTTGTAATTTCTAGCCAAACATACAAAATGTTGTTGGATTCCAGTTTCTGAGGCTGACAAACCCGTTGAGCTTTTCTTTCGCAAAAGTTGCTGGTTAGCAAGTACTGTATAGCAACACCTTGACATTTCTCTATCAATATTGCACCCTTACAGTTTTGTTAAGTTTAATACAGTACATTATAATAAAAACATAAAAAACAAAACAACAAAATCAGTGATTCAGGCACAATGAAATTTGATGATAATTGAATTGCAGGTACAACCTAGCAAACTGTTTGGCAATGGAAGTATACCACATACAGAAATCTTCAGGATTGTCAAATTTGATGCATTGCATTTGTTGACTTCTATAGTTGATAAATGGTCTGCACTTGGTGAGCGAGTGGCTGCACCCCTATTTCGTCAATGGCTTGGGCAAGATTCCAAAAATATTGCAATATTTGCAGGCTGAAATGACAAAAAAAGCAAATAACAGATGGCTTTACAGGTGGGTCGAGTAAACTGTGGATGCCAAATAATAAGTTTGTTTTGATACCAGTGAATTTGAACATGGTGGGTGTTACAAACAAAAAATTAAAAAAAGAATTGACATTAACATTGCACAATCCTTGTGGTTACACAAAGATTAAATGTCTTGTTTGTTTTGTTTTTCATTTTCAGGTCAAATCGTGTCATGACATTTTTGGGGTTGATTGTAATGATGTTACTTTTCGTCTTAACAACCATCTTGGCCGTTGTTGATACATCAGACTGTAAGTATTCCATTGTGAGCTTCTTTGAGAAATAATGGCCAGTCATTTGGGGTCACCAGGGGTCAAATTGTGTAAACCTTTATAATCAAGATATCTCAATACTGGAAGCTTGGACCAACCTCTCATTAAGTGTGTAAAAGTACCACATTGAGTTAAAGAATCATGTCGTTTTCGGTGGAGGTCAAAGGTCATGTGGGGTCATCACAGGTCAAATCGTGAAACCCTTGTAAACATGTACACCCTCACTACAGTATATACATTACATCAGATTCATAAAGAAAACTGCTCATGTTACATCATCGACACCACAATGCAATTTTTGCATTCTGGTTTTATGAGTGAAACTTGTGAAGCTAAGTAACAGCAGTTTGACTAATGCACTGGCTGACTAGCTGGTTAAATAGAACACTACGTAGTACGTACGATTCTTTTGATGTAGCAAAGTAACAGGTAGACACACAGTATGGCACTTACCCACAAGTGCTTTACATCTCTTGTTGAAGAACCCTGTCTCAATATCTGTAGATATGAGGGTAGCTTCGTTAACCTCTACGTTGCGTATGAAGGAGATAGCAATAGTCTGTGATGTCGCTAGCAATACACATTCTTAAAGATAGTTTTCTTCCCTGTAAATAATAAATTTTTCTTTATATTGTCCTTGTTATATTGTAAGGAACGGTAAACTACAGTATTGTACTTTGTATTATACAGAGTTACCATTGTTACCTTCTGAGTTTTGATCCCCAAGACCCACATCATCTTACAGTTTAAATTCAAGCACCACTGATCGCAAGGCATTTCCTGTTTTCTAAAATTGTTTCTCTCATCTGTAGATGACTTTTTCTTCAAAATCTATAAATAAACCATCAAAATAAGCATTTTCACAGCTCACTTGCCATGATAGTGTCAATGCATCCACATCCGTTGGTGGCAAGGTACATTGTTCCTGTTTAACAAAACTGAATAATCACATGGGCATTATAAAAACAAACTGCTATTAGTATGTGGTGGCATTGAACCGTTGATGCAGACAATTCAAAGCTAACAATTTGAAATGATCAGCACGTTTCCTTTTGAAATGTCCCATTAATTTTATAAAACGGAGTTTATACAGTTTTAGTACATTTTTGTCTCAGGAGAATTGACAAGATGGTTAGTACAGTGTTATGTCATCCTTGCAGGGTTTGATGAACCTAGGGACAGTAAGTTAGAAGGCAGCTCTTCACATTGACATGTTTAAATTCAAATACTTAGCCACTGCCATAAATACTTCCCTACATGTGTCTGTGATTTCAAATACATAGTCACTCCCATAAATACTTCCTACATTTACTTTGTTCCTCGCTTACCTGTCTCCCCACAACCTTAGCACCTCCTACCGTGCCTAGAATGAACTGGTAACCTTTTAACGCTGTGCGCCCTCTATGACCGGACCCCTCGGTCTATGCCCTTCCTTCTCATTCTACCATCCAAAGTGCCAACATCGTGCGTTTTGTTGTCCAGATTTCCTACAGCAATTTTTGTACGTAATTGGAACCTACAGTAGGTTCTTGGTCTTTACCATACTTTGGATACTGAAGTATTACCAATCGTGCACAGCCGGATACGATTCTATTCAAATACATATTCTTTTCAAATACAGATTTCAAAATACATAGTCATTGCCATAAATACTTCCGACATGTGTCTGTGATTTCAAATTCTTAGCCACTGCCCTAATTTGTAATTGCAGTATAACAGTTTGGACTTGTGGCAACGTTGACAAAGGGTTCTAACTCTATAATTGAACTTCAGGTTCCATGCATTCCTTTCAATACAGAAATTAACTGGTGCTCTAAATCCTTCATGTACAGTCCCCTGCCGATCCTTCACCTCAGTGACATGCACCTTTAAAATAGCAGCAAGTCACTTTGTGGAAACCTTTCCTGAATTGTGAAATATTAAACGTCCATTGTTTTAAACAGACATCAGTATTTGCTGTATGTTGATTCAGTAGATATATCTTATCAGTTTTCTAGAGTTGGTAATACCGAACAAGCAATCTGGAATATTTGTTCAGATGACATCTAACATTCTTAACAAAATTTGATCAGCCATCAATCAATCAATTGTTATCTCCCTCTTAAAAGGGATATTGGCAGAGGTTAATGGTGGCTAATGGTTTGCTATTAAAAAAGTATTACTTGTGGAGTGAATTTTCATATTCTAATGACTACTGTCTGGTAATAGAATCCTGTAATTTTATAGGTTGTAATTTGCTTTACAAGTGAAATCATATTTCAAATTGGCAAGTATGGGTTTGTTCCTTCATTTGAGGAACAACATTGGGGATGGCTTTCAAGTCACTTATATAATCTTCTTTTGAATCACATGTGGTACAGGTTTATGTTAGAATTGCTGTTATCAATCATTTTGTCTTTTGAAATATTTTTCCAGGTTATATTTCAAGCAGATTAGGCAGAGGCATCACAATCACATGTTAAGATGTTCTACTTAGCTGTAGTCATGTTCATTGCTATGCATGGTACAAGTCATGTGACTTGATGTGCTGTTACTTGATGCCATGTTACTTTTTGTTTACCGTTATTTTGAGGGTACTCTTCCATCATATCTGTCGTCTGTTTTGTGTACTTACCAACCACCACGCGTTCTTCGTTCCTCTTCCGAAAAAAACTGCTAAAAATTCCCCTGGCTAACCTTAAGTCTGCCGGTGAACATTCTTTTAAATTTGCTGCCACCGGCTTTTTGGAATTCACTTCCAATTAGCCTTCGTAACATTCCTGTTTTCTCATTTTAAAAGCAATTTCAAGACACATCTCTTCCGTCAAGCTTTTCCCGATTCCTAGATTTCTTTCGTGTGTGTACTTTTGTCCTTGTGCGCTCTGTGTTCTTCGGAAGATTTTGCGCCTTAGAAGTACAGTACCATTTATTATTATGATTATTATTATGATTATTACTTAATGTTTTTGGAATTTTGTTTATCACGGGAATCAGGGTTCGCAGGTTTCTTCCGGGGGTGGAAAAAACCGCGGAATAAACCGCGGTTTATTCCACTCGGAAGAAATAGGTTTCTTCCAGTTTCTTCCGGACAAAATGGAAGAAACTCAATTTTTGGGGAAAAACTGTTGATAAAGTTTCATAACAACCTGCAATGATTTTTAACTATGTAATAAATGGACAAGAAGCACTATAGTGTCATCTAGGTAGTCTATATCTAGGTTTGGAGCACGTGACCTGCTTGCAGCATATGCTGTACACAATATAGTACTAGGCTACTAGCAGCGGACAATTCAGGGAACAACTATGGGCAAGCTATATTTTGCAGACAAGGATGGTCGTGATTATAGCCCAGTTCTTAGTTAAAAACTAGTTTCTGAGTGGAGGGGCAAGTGTTCCCTAGAAATTAGTGTCCGCCTACTACAATGCACACTCATTACTACGATTACATTGACCACTATGACCATATTTTGTGGAGATTGAACTCAAGACATGAGGGTTGCAGATTCGACTGGAAGTTGTAGTGTGAAATGAGGAGGGCTGGCTCATGGCCAGCTGTGTTTAATTGTGGATGTTTGTTCTTTTCGCTGTTGGGATGACAAGTCCTCCTGTTATCTACAAGTTGTAATTTAGGGAGTTGCAGAAATTAGACTGTTGCCTAAATCTAACAGATATTGTTCGGCTATTTTCTTGGTGTTCATTGTATTAAATCCTCAGTTCATGGGCCAATCCAGGTTAATCATTCATACAGTATGGCCAGTTATGCAATTCTGGTTGATGGGGGGATCGCGAGATGATAAGTAGTCCTTCAATATTGTGATATAAAGCAAACATCTTTTGGTGTAGAAAAACAACCCAAAATTATAATCAAAACAAAAATATCATATTTTGATGGTTTCAATGGTATGCATTTCAGTCAGATGGTGGTAAACTATTTGTCTCTTTATCATGTATGTGGGTTGTGCTGCGTATATGCCAATTTTCACAGTTTCTTCCAGTTTCTTCCGGTTTCTTCCAGTTTCTTCCGGAAGAAACTGGAAGAAACCTGGAAGAAACAGGTTTCTTCCAGTTTCTTCCACATCCCCGGAAGAAATAGGTTTCTTCCGGAAGAAACCGAACCCTGACGGGAATGTTAACTCTGGGCTGGTGTTAAACTTTTACCAAGTTTATGATTGTCACCAGCTATAGACAGGTTATCTCTGTTTGTTGCACAATTTATTTAACATGTAGGAATGAATAGAAAATAACATTAGCTTGCAAACATACATGCCACATGCACCCTGTGGCAGCTTGTCCAAATGGCGACTTAACTGATGTGGCATGTGCCCACTCTCAGCCTAAAGGAATTTGGGAAGGATAAGCGTTCAAAGAAGTTCATGACTAGAACAATAGATAACAGCAAAGCAGTGCTTCTTGTCTCTCAAAAATCTAACCCCTCCTATCCCAAGTCTCCTCAGTGCCTCTCAGTTTTAGAAAGAGATAATTGGTATGGTTCAGGTTGCCATTGTTCCATTGTTTCAATGTGTACCATTTTAGCTTAAGTATTAAGTATTAATACCAAATCTGTTTCAATCATTGTTGTTTGTCAATAAAGTGTTAGCTTGCTCAAAGTTCTGTATGCGTTTATATTACATCAGTAAATTATGTTTATTAACCATGACCTAGCTGTGTGAACTTCACCTCATAAAGCAATATTAAACTTCAAGTTGCTGTCATTTTGTTGCATTTGCAGCTGTTTCCCCCTTTGCTGTGCCTTGTACTTTATAGAGAATACTAAGATGTACCCCATGAACATGTATTCTGTCTGTGAACTCTTCCTCATATAGTATAATTAGCAAACTTACTGTGCAAAGGTTGCTGTCGTTTGACGCTTATGAAAGATAAAAAGGAAATTACAATTTTCGCATTTTTGCTATGCCTTGGGCTTTACAGAGCAAACTAAGGAACACCCCCTCCCCACCCCACCCCACCCCACAAAAAAAAAAATTGATAAGGCTGAAAAAAAGTTATAGTAGGTTTCAAAAGCTTGTGTTTGTCTTCTTTCCTATCCTGCTCAATATCTTTCCTCAGATTTAAATTTGGAAGTGCTTGTCATTGTTTCAGGTTTTATAATAATATGACTAATGTTCACAATAAATGTTCACAATAAATGTAAAACCTATTGCAGTTAAGTTAATTCTTCTCTGTTGTATTATATATATTTTAAACTGTGCAACACCACCCCCCCCCCACCACCCTCCCTATTTCCTTTGTCAAGGAAGAAAAAGACTAGCCAATAATATCCAACAGGAAATTCTATGTCTGCTCTACACTGGATGTACATACTTAATTCCTACTTTGTTATCTATACATCATTTTCAACCGATTGTCAATCAGGCTACTGGTGGCTTATACCATATTGAAGGAAGCCTAGGCTCTGGACCAGGTTGATCTTCAATGTAGGACACAAGTGTGTTGAGTGGTTAATGTATTATAAACTAATCAGATTTTATCATGAGGAAGACACTTGGTATAGTACTGTAGTAGACATACCAAGATAGTGAAAAACACCTCGGAGTGGTACAGGTAGTATATATGTCATCATGGATCCTAATGAGTGCTTTTTGTCTCTGTAGGTTCGTTTAATCTAATAATAGTACTTACACTGTTTATAGATAGAATGAGGATCTGAATACTGGCACTGTCTATCTGCCCCAATTTGCATTCAGCAAATTCTTGGAGACTTTTACATCACCCACCCCCCCCCCCCCTCTGCACACCAGACAGTGTCTGTCTGGTAGTTAACCTTTTCAAGTATGTCAAGCTTCAGGGCATCAATGTAAGAAGGAAGCAGAATGAGGGCAGTATATTGATTGTCTGAGTCAGCCAGAGAGTGGATATAGTACTTGTGATGGGGATGAGGGCGTAAATTGGGTTGATAAACATAATATAGTTACATATAAAAAGCACATTATCTGTCAAGTGCTGCACTTGAAAGGGAAATTGTTGTAACATTTTAACTTCCAAGAGTTGAGGACATTTTGAAGACAGGCCTACTTTGCAAAATCTCTCAAAAGTAAGAAAGAAAGGAAGAAAGAAATGATATTTTAAAGACCAGCCTGAATTTAACCAGAATCCCAACCATAAGATATCACAAGATAATGAAGCATAACAGTCCTGTTGTGGTAGGATAAAAGGTGTATTTTCTGCCAACCACACAATATTCTCAATTATGAAAACAAACAAAGTCCTAGCATCTCATCTTTAATACAGATAGCAGTGTGTAACCATTTTACCCATCAATCAACTGGTTACATTTTACAAGTTTTAATCAATATAATCATAGGCCATTTGTCACCAGATCCATTCAAGCAAATATAGTGAAAGTGTGTGTTATAACAGTTTCAAAATAGAATGATGTAATTAGCATGTAATTAGCCATAACGGTTCATAGCAATGGAAACACATTTTGCTCAGTAAGTACAGTAATGCCCATTATAAGTACTGGGTTGTCTGCTTTGAAAGTATTGCTGCCATACTGCTAGCTACAGTTTTGTTATTGGCCTCGAAGAATTTGAACGACTTTCTAAAATCGGTTGTTACTTTTAACAAGAAGTAGCTTGATTCAGTAGATGATCTATATTTTTTGCTTAGCAGGTGATGGGATATGTGAGAACAAGTAGTTAGTGTTATACTTGAGTACCATTGGCCGCATTCTTTCAAAGTATATTAAAACAAAAACAAAAATTGCTTCATTCTTGCGTACCCATGAGGATGTGATAGGGGAGGGTTGGAGTGTGGTCTCATTGTTAGATTAAACAGAGACCAGACAGATTTATGTCTGTGACTGCTTTGTGTCTACAAATTTCTTGAACCATTGCCAAATTTGGCATGTACAGTATGTGTATATTACGGTCTCTGCTGAATGCAGATAGTGATTTGCTGAAGGAGATCACCTTACAATAAAGAAGTTAAGTGAACTCCTGTCTACTGACACTTTATTACTTTGGGGAAAAGGGCTAGACTTTAAATCCAGAAAGGATAGGTTTCCACCAATATCGGAAGCAACAGAGGGCAGGAAATTTTCGAGAAAGTTATAACTGAAGTATTGTTTTGGTATATGCTAGCGATTGAAATTTTAGGTCCCAGTTATCATATTAATTTACTCCACGTCTTAGAATGTGACCTTTGTAATGTAGATTAGTAGTTGTGCAACCTTTAATGTAGTCAGTACAGGCCCCAAATTATAGCATGCTATAATTGCTAGAAGTTTTCAAAAAGTACTTTCCTGGAGGTCTTTACTCTCCAAATTGTTCTCAGACATTGTTAAGGAACACACAAGATGACTGAATGTCCCAGTGAGGAAAATTTCCTCGAAGGTTGTAATAAAAAACAGTTTAAGAATTTTGTCCAAAGGTGACCATATTTGAATATCTAGCATATTTGAGGCCAATACAGCATGTACCTTTAAAAAGTGTTTTTGTTCCCAACCTAAATTAGAATTGTAGAAAACATTTAAACTTAAGAACCAAACTTGTATGGGATCTAGAGTACTACTGAACTGTTGTAGTATAAATCAACTTGACAGAGACATTGATGTTTTTGACATGTTGTTGAGTGTAACAGAGCAATTGAACAATTTCACTGTCATTAGTGTAACATAAGTGTTAGATAGCGTAATAGCAACAACTGTATGACGCCTGATGTCCTGGTCTAATGACACATCTTGAATGTCACTTCAAGGCCACCATACACATAGGCGTAGGAGGCGGGGGGGGGCTGCAGCCCCCCCCCAACCAAATTTTTTGGGTGAAAATTCGGGCAATGTGCTGAGAATTTTTCGGGCACCTACTGAAAAAAACAAAAATTTGCAATGTGTATCAATGGTTAAACTGATATTATTATTATCATTATTATTGTAACAACTTCCCCAATAATTATAACCAATATGGAAGGGTAATAACACGGCAAATGATTGTATGTTATTGGCATGCAGTGTAATAACCCATGCATGTCTATTTGATATGCACTTTAATATGTTTAACGCGCACGGAACGTGCAGAAAATTTTGGTTATATTTTTCAGGCAAGTGGTTACAATCAAACTGGGTTCCTATTGGGCCCTACAAGGGAGAACCTCAGGTTCTGTCACCACATTAATATGATATTGTTTTTCATTCGGATAATCAAATTCAGATAATCAAACAACAACGTCTACTAACCAAGCATCGAAAATGTTTAAAGAAAAACTCTTGTTTTACAAAGAATCATTTAAAATATTGTCGTTGAGCTGCGAAAACCTTAGTAATATTAATATTTTTTTCTTTTGTTTCATAGGGCCTGGAGCTTTCTTTGCTATAACCATGGCAACTATTGTCATTTTCAATGGTAAGTGATTTCATATTTTACAGACCCATGATGTACGGTACCGTAGGGCGGTATTCACAAGACCCTGCCTCATCTCCCATCATTTACTCCAATTTTAGGTCTGACACTGTAAACCCATCTGTGAGGGTTTGCTCCGAATGCGAAAGTAAATTGCTTGCATATTTGAATCGAAATACTGATATATCATGTTCATGTGCATAATTTTTCACTTTTCATATAAAATAGGAGACACATTACTAGCTCATCCTGGGCTGACAATACCAATGGGGTGAAAAGCCTCGTAAAATGTGGAGGAGCAACCATAA
Organism: Apostichopus japonicus; assembly: GCF_037975245.1. Lineage (NCBI taxonomy): Eukaryota > Metazoa > Echinodermata > Holothuroidea > Aspidochirotida > Stichopodidae > Apostichopus > Apostichopus japonicus. Next base: position 10,008,456 of record NC_092568.1, read on the forward strand.
ATGTTGGATTGATTTGTACTAAAACTGTGGCTTTGTAGATAAAACTGGTGGAAATCAAACAAGCTTCGTGTAGTCCAGGAAGCCATCCGGGATTAAAGTCTAAGTAAATGAACAACAGCAAACAAACTGGGAAATTATTTGTCGATCTCCTCATAAAGAACTTGTATATAGTGTCTGAGCAAGACACAAGGTTGTACACAAACTTACCTACACTTGCAGGGGTCTCCTAATTTCAGTACAAACATTGCAACCTGCCACAGCTTACAAGAAATAAAGTGCAGATTGATTGGAGTGCTGAGAGACTGGTTATATCAGTTAACTGGTTATATCAGTTGTCTTAGAGCCCTCCAATCCTGTCCCCCCCCCCCATCCCTCTCCATCCTCCTTCTTTCTACAGGAACATTAAATTAGTAACATTCTCAGTCAATTACCCTTCTACCGAGAGTTACAGTAGCTGCAGTTCTTGCATATATATATTTATATATATATATATATATATATATAATAATAATAATAAATGAGACTTATATAGCGCCAAATCAGTAGACAAAAGCCACCGCGCAAGGCGCTTTACAAAGAAAACAGATTAATTTACAAAAGAACAAGTGAAAAGATGGGTCTTAAGTAGACTTTTGAATGTAGAAAGTTTAGAGCATGTTCGAATGTGATCTGGTAAATTGTTCCAGAGATAAGAGCCAGAGTATTCGAAGCTTCTGTAACCATATGTCTTCAAACGTGGTTTAGGAACAGTTAAATACAATTTGTTGGACGAACAAAGTGTGCGGGTTGGAATATATGGCAAGAGAAGTTGCGACAGGTATACAGGCTGTTCCAGATGATGAGCACAAAACGTGAGAAGTAGTTTATACTGAAGAAGTAGTTTATACTGAATTCTATAGCTGATAGGGAGCCAGTGAAGTTCCTTTAGAAGTGGAGTGGTTCGGCATTTTCTTCCCTTCCTTTTCACAATATGGGCAGCGGTGTTTTGGATCTTTTGAAGTTTCTGGATGGTTGAATCAGGGAGGCCGAATAAAAGAGAATTTAAAAAGTCAAGCTTTGATGTCACAAACGCATGGACCATTATCTCGCAAGTCTTATCATCAAGGTAATTCCTCATGATTTTCCTCAGTTGCCAATTTGCAGAACGACAGAGATTAATAACATGATTTTCAAGTGACATGGTCTGGTCAAAATATGCACCAAGGTTTCTAACAGTCGAGGGGATATTAATAGAGTCATTACCAACAGTAAGTGGCGGAAAATTAGGTGTGTCTTCAGAGAAACGTGATCGAAAAACAATAAACTCTGTTTTATCACAGTTAAGTTTCAACTGATTAGTTGTAAGCCAATTGTTTACAGCACTTATACAGGTTTCCATTTTATAAAAGGCATTGGGCACATCATCCTTATCGAAAGCGAGAAGTAATTGAGTATCATCCGCATAATGATGGAAATGAACACCATGGTGACGAATAACATCACTTAATTCCGTAGGATACAAAGAAAAAAGAACAGGTCCAAGTACAGAGCCCTGTGGAACACCAGTAACTAATGGACGAGGAGACGAAAGTACATCATCGATCTTCACCCTTTGATAACGCTCAGTAATATAGGAATTGAACCAGGATAGGACAGTACCACATAATCTGTACTTTGACTGAAGTCTTTCTAACAATATGGAATGATTCACTGTATCAAAAGCTGATGATAAGTCTAAAAGAACTAAAAGGACAAAGCAGTCTTCATCATATATATTGATATATATATATTGATATATATATATTGATATATATATATTTTGATATATATATATATATTGATATATATATATATTGATATGTTGATACATGTATATATATGTATATATAAATATATAACACTTGGGTAATACGCCCTCAATGACAGTTATACAAAGCCAATGTATACGCATTCACACCAGCAGAATCACTGTGGTCGAGTGGTACGGACTTTGGTCTGTGACACAAGATCCGGGGTTCGATTCCTACCTTCGCCTGGTGAGTCCAAAAAGGACGAAACCAGTTGTGAAGTGGAATTTTTCTGGTGTGTTATTCTTTATTTATGATATATATATATATATATATTGATATAGATATGCAATCACCCTTGTTACAGTAGCTGCAGTTCTTGCATATCTATATATCATGTAAGGTTATAGGTAGAGTTACTTTGACATCAAAGTAAAAAGAGAAAATTTGTTCATGGCCATAAACCAAAGATTGACAGGGACCATAAAACAAATACTAAAAAATGCATCCAACAGATTATTGCCAGTGCACAGGGAAACAAAATGTGAAAAAAAGAAGATAATCTCTCTGGGAGGTGATGGTCCAGATATGAGAATGATTAATAGGACTTAGTAAGAGGCGTTATCATATACATGGGAAGGCATACACATGTATGGGAGGGATCACAGTTCCCTTCAAAGTCAATCTGAAGGATAACACGATGGTAATAAGGATGGGGGTGGGGGGTTAAAGTACAAAAGAACTACTGAGAGTAAAAGAAGAAACTTGTTCATGGTTGTAAACCAAACATTGAACCAATTTATTATTGACACTGGCCAATAAAACAAACAGTAATAAAAGACAAGTTATTGGGAAAAAAGGAGACGAAGTAGACGAAAAATACTGTAACTGGTGGATTTGAAAATGATTAATTGGACAGTTGTTTATTCGAAGATTCCTTATGTTGATAAATAATGATGTAAAGCTGGTAAAAGAAAGTCTGTTGTTGGAATGAAGATAGATGGAATTTATGGGTAAACATGACCCCCCCCAAACAGCTTGTTCCAGATTTTTCATGAAAGTTCATATTGTTTCAGCGGAAACAGTCACGATTGTTGATATTGACAAGATTTTTGCCGGAACCTCTTCTTTTGATGATTCTGTTTCAAGTGTCCGTTCCCCTCCCCCCCCCCCCTCCACCAACATGATCTATCAATCAGATATAATTGACAGATTTTCCTTTTTCATTTAATCACTTCAAAGTAATCATCAAAATTTGATCGCTAAGTCTGACTCATAGAACATTTACTTGGCAAGTAGGACACTATCTTTGTAACTTAACAACAGGCATAAATCTGAAGTTGGGAGGTGGGCGCCCTTTTATCATAAGGGGAACGTATTCCTTTCATAAGGTTTAAGGCTGGACCAGACGTCACCTACCGAATCAAATCTACTTTGGATCCTACGTCACCTACCGAATCAAATCTACTTTGGATCCTGCCCCACCTCCACATTTAAGATATGAAATAGTATCCTCATTTTTGGGGACAAAAATACAGTAAACAAGTTTTGAAATCAGGTACAGTTAATTGTTTTTACATTCATGTCATTATAACTTGAAATAAGGTGGTGTTCATCCCATTATCTGTGGACGTAACATGACTATAGTCCAGTGATTGGCGCTACGTTGATCGTGAGGGCCACAGTGACTATTGTACATAATCACGTAATCAGCGTGCAGCAATAATGTACTTCTTAGTGCACCTATTCCCACAAAATGCACAAAATGGTAATAATATATTTACATAAAATAAACTAAAAGTTCCATATGCTGATATTCCATCAGTATGATATATTAATAAATCATATTGCCACATACTGTATATATACATACAAACTCCCCCAAAGTATAGATCTTTCCTTTTTCTCCTCAACGATAAAATGGCTGCGGGGAATGATCGTTCATAGAGCTTTGAAACCCATCTCCTGGGCCACAGAAAATTTGCCCACTGGCTGCGTGTGGCTCATGCGGCGCCCTTTGCCCACCTGTGGCTTAGGAACAATGCAAGCAAGCAATCCTATCTAGGATAACATTACTTCTGTTTCATGTCTACCAAAAACAAAAATATTAGTATCTCAGTTGCACACTTTGTGAAATGGGGAACTGTATTTATTAAAGTTCAACCATGAAAAAAGTGTGATGACCTTACTTATTTGTTCAATAGCTAGATAAAATGTTAGTTAAGGTTAAATTAAATGTTAATAGTCTATTTCTTAGAAGGCATGAGTGAGGTCTTTCTGTAAACAGCTGATGTCTGAGAGTTGGTTTGGTTTCAATTGGTGAGGTCTTTAGGCCCCTTATGATGCCCTAATATGACATACCCTGTACCTACCAAGAAGCATCTAAATCTTTGATCCACACGTAACCCACACCTGTCGTGTTATTTTTCGTTTTTCTTTTTTTTCATTTTTTTCCACATTGATTTGTAGTAATTTATTGTTAAACTGTGGGATATTTCCACTGCAGCATCGAAAATTTGAGCAGCTCTAGGTTAATTTGAATTCTTGTATAAACCAAGTTCATGAAGAGGACATATGTATAACAACTGTCTACACTTAACAGTGTCAGTAGAAGGATGTCACATCTGTTTCACTCACCGAAATTTGTATTTTGTATCCTGTTGTGCATCTTTGCAGTTTCAAACTTAGTGATTTCATGGCCATCCCATTGTCTACAGAAGTTCCCTTGATCCTCTGACGCCCCCCGACCCCTTCATATTAATTCCCTTCTCTCATAAACAGACCGGTACAGTTTTTCATATTTATCTTAAGAAATGTTGTAGTTCTTAAGGTGTAATTTAAGTACACTAGAGTGAGATCATAAACAGGAATGGATTGAGGGGGAGTTGGGGGGGGTTCTCTGCAAATTTATGGAACTATTTAGTACTGTATTTAGAAAACCAAAAATAATGTACACTTTGAGTGCAGCTCATTATTTTATTAATGCATACAATTGATTTACCCCTGATTATTGGGCAGAAGCAAGTCTTCCTTCCCCTCCCCACCCCTCAAACAGAACAAATAAAACTGACTCTTCCACTGCCCTTTTGACCAGAGAAAAGCCAGTAAAAAATAGCAGCTTCTAGATTGAGAAAAGTCAAGAGTGTAGACACTTCTCCCTTCACGCCTGTGCCCTACCCACTTGAAAATATCTCCCAAACTTACCAATTTTCCTGTCTGTATTTAAAATTGTTTATTAGCTTGGATAGTAGTTGGATACCACATGGAATAAGAACAGACTGGGAAAAAAACAGTGGGTTATTTTTCTTCCTGTATAGGTTAACGATTATTCCTTCCTTTGTAAAGCTAATAAAAATAAATTATGTCATGTCTATGCTCTCCAGCTGTTTTCACAGGTACTGTCTGCAAGTCTAAAATGAATAAAAAAAGTTCAAGGTTAGGCAGTTTTTTAGTTGTATACTGTAAGTGGAGCTTTTACTAATGTTTCTGTACTTCCAGTAGGCTGTAACCATTGGGTTGGTTTGAATAGCCTCAGATGGGCGACAATCAATTTTATGCAGTCTTCACAGAATACCGTAGTTAAAAGAGTATTGTTCTGAGGAAGCTTTTAACACAAATTTGGAATCTTTTCAATTTAAAGTCATTTAAAGTTATTTCTGATTGGAAAACCGTAGATTGCTCTTGCATGGAAAACCCCCCTTACTATGACCTGGTGGCGTATCGAACCCCAAACCTCCCGATTGCTAAAGCCTCTCTGCCACAGCACCGGTATAATTCTACGTGTACTCGCCATACTGTACTCATGCTGTTGTACTTGTATTATGAGTCTTGACACTGAATGAATGTTACTAAACAAGTAATTAATGCAAATGATTTCATAATCCAAACACTTCTGTCATAGTCAAGTATATACTACATGCAAACAGCAATTTGGAAGAAATTTTTAAAAAAAAATAAGAAATGTTGACTGCGGAAATCAAAGTTTAATTAGTTCAGCCGTTAAAGGAAGGAGATTATTATAATTCGATTTCAGCACTGAGTAGTTTTGAAGGATTTATCAACGTTTATTCAAAAGGGCTGCCTTCGAAAAAGGTCATCATACTTTAAATCTGAAAAGCTGTTATTTAAGTAACTTCCAGAATTGGTTAAAAGTGCTTCTCGTAAAGCTTGTACTGCATATCTTGAGGTGGTTTAGGTACAGTACAGTACGTGTTTGCCTTGAAAGATTGTATGCGTTTTACACCCAGGTTTTAAACCACTTAGTGTTTTTATGCACTGGATCCTCAAGGTTTTATTTATATTCGATAAGGTAGTGCCATTTAATGCTCTGTTATATTGATGTGTTTTTGTTTGAGCAGCCATAGATGTTGTTTCCTTGTACTCTACACACTACCAGCAAGTCTTCTTATTATTCTGTGTGTTAATGATAAAGGTGATTATTAACAACTTTCCCCAGCTCAGACAACCATGAAAAATGTTATGTAAAATATAATTCACTTTATTTTGCGATAATATCATGGCATCAGCTCCAAGACTGCGTTGCCATGATATCGTAGATGACCTCTCAGGGGAAGCAGAATGACGTCATACTACAACACATTCGTCGCTGTTTAATATCAATACCCGGAAATCCGGGATAATTTAATAACTGTATAGGGATATGTTAGCTCTTACTGTAATGTTAGATTTTCAACACACTGATGAAAGCTATTTGATCTGTTCCCCATGTTGGATATTTCAGTTCTGATTGTTCCTGAGTGGGGCCCTAGAATTGAACATTTAGTACCACTACTCTAACCCGCCCCCCCCCTCCTCCCCACATCCCACCTCCCATGTTCATTTGAAAACTTGTAAGAATAGGATTAACCTTGTATGCTCGATGGTTTGAGAGGCACATTTTGTGAACAGAAGTCAGCAGGTGCATATATGCTATACAGACACATTGAAAGATATATGAAGTGAAACTTGGGGATGAATTTAATTGACATCTAGTTTGTAGCACTGCACTGTACTGAAGTACTAGATTTAATTCTGTCTCTATAAAATACCTTGGTTCTGTCTTTATAAAATACTCTTGGTTCATGTGTACAAAACTGCTATTCATCTTCTGCAATTGTTATCTCTATAACAATTTGACCCTTTTACTTTGAATGATTCGATGAGATACAGGATAAATTATTCCTCGTACAGTAACTCAAGAGACCATCTCGTTAAGTAGTATATAAGTTGCATGTAAGAATGTGAAAAGATTCAAGTTGTGGCACGCAACAGCAGCCATGGTACAGTGTTATAATTGCCACACATCATTCAGTCAACATCAGCTTAGATCATTGGAGTATTTACTGTCATATTCTGTAATAGTTGCAATCTCCAGTCCACTTAATCATCTTGATAAATGTACTGTTTATCTATGTAAGAAACAACCCCCCCCCCCAACACTCCCTGACTCCATTCACCTGTTGACGTTTGTTTCATGCTATTCGAACCATAGGTTATGACATAAAGTTCATGTTTGTTATTACTTTTAGTAAACAAATCCTTTGGGTTATGGGAATTTCTGAGTCCCTCTGGAGTGCTCACTCTTACAATAGTGACCCAAATAAACAGAATGGGTAAAAGCTTCAAAAGTTAAAAAGTTTAGGCAGACATTAATAGCCAGACCTATTTGATTGTATAAAATGGGTCAAATCCAGAGGCATGCCGAAAGATTGAGATGGTGGTGAGAGAATCTAGTGCAAGGGAGGAGGGGATGAGGGGAGGGAGAAGTGAGGGTAGGAGAGCTCGAGAAGGTAAAACCTCAGCAATGATCTCTTGTGGAATGCTGTGAATACTAGGCTTGTCTGGACTCTGGAATTCAAGTTCTACATAGAAAGACAAAGTTTTGCTGGTGTATATGTTAAAATACATTTGCTGTATACAGTATGCCTGTTCAACATATCATGATGCTAGTATACTGTACATAATGATAATGTTTCATATAATCTCTTTACTTAGTTAAGAGTCGATAAGGGTGGGGCAGACATGGACCCTACATTTTCCATTCCCAGCATCCAAAATTGGCATGCAAAAAACATAATCACCCCTCCCCCCCCCCCCACCAACACCCTCCCTCAAGTCTCCCATGGTGTTCTTCCCAAGTTGTAATTACCTAGATTATTATCATACAGTAATCTGGTTCTCTTTAAGTCAGTCTGTAAACTGAATCTCTTTTGACTTTCCCAAAGTCTCTTAAGTCCTCTTTTCTACAGCAAAGTTACAGCTTCATTACTGTCCCCCCCCCCCCCATCCCAGTTCCATCACCCCATCCTGTACCTCTTCTCCCTTGTCATAACATATATGGTAATCATCTAAAATATGTACAGAACTTGACACTTAGTAAAAGATATGAGCAACCTGTTTTACAGTAGAAAACTGTACATATGAACCTCAACCAGCACCTTGCAACTAACATACTATCAGGCAGAATCACTGAATGCATGTTATTATGTTTAGTACTGTGTATATGGTAGTACTTTAGGTGCAATAATGTATACCAACTGTGAAGGTACATCGCCACTGTGAAGAGAGACTTTGTTGACTACCTTTGTTGTTTACTGTTTGTTCTATGCAACTGAAGCAGCTGTTTTAATAGTTTAAACACTGTTTATAATATTTATTATTTAATTAGCAATCCAATTTAAAAACACCTGATCAAACTGTTTAATATGCACGTTGACAGGACAAATTGAAAATCTGACTCAGAAATTATTAACCATATTTTGAGTGGAAAAGTGACTTATTTTTTTATTTTTTTTTATGTATTTGCGATTTTGAGATACTGTACATCTATTTATCATGTATCATAATTTAAGTAGTATAAAAAGGCACCAAAGCAGCAAGAATGTTACAAAAGGATACAACCTCTGATATATAAGGGAAGTATTTGACAATGAAATGGCACACACAGTTGTGGCCCTTATGAATTTGTAATTCCATCATTCTTTTAAAGTAAGTACTTTGCGTTAATTATCGTGAGTTATATTCTGAGTGTTTTTTCTATTGATAGGTGCCGGAGCAATTTACCAGTCTGGAATGTTTGCCCTAGCCGCCAAACTCCCTGGAACATACATGCAGAGTTACATCGTTGGCCAGGTAATTGTCGTTAGGATGTCGATAGATAGCAGCTCATATTTTAATTATAGTTGCAGTGTATGTGTATATCGCAGCCTGCAATGTCCAGTTAGTGAGTTGCAGCCTGCAATGTCCCCTTAGTGAGTTGCAGCCTGCAATGTCCCCTTAGGGTAAACATTGTCGCTCTTTTCACCCCTGGTGCCTGTGTATATGATCTTTTAAAGGATCCATGATTCGGCTTTGTATAGTGGTATTATCATCAAGTTGTACCAGAGAAAGTCAAAGATGGATGGATTCTTATTAATATTTTTGCAGCAGAGTTGGTCTCCAAAAAAAGGAGGAAAAAAAAGATGAAAGTTGAGGAAGGTGGGTGGGAGATGAAACTGTCCCCGTTTGTGCCTCCAATGGGTTCAGTTAAAATACAGACCAGACGTGACCCTTGTTAAAAGCCATGTTCTGCTTTTGGGCATCTCATCTAGGCCACACATCCATGGAGATTCATCTCTAATTCTGATCTAGTTGATACCCGTCTGTGTTGATGACATTCATCATTGCAGTAGTCTATGCTACGCTGTAAGCTATCAATGATAGTTAATTTCTGATCGAACCTCTGCTCCCTACGGATTTATGACCTTCGATCCCATTTCATTATTTCAATCTTCACTTTGCACACAATGAAGTTGAAGGGGAGGCAAAACACAAACAGAAGACCACAACAAAATACCTTCAGTGTGTGAGGTTGGCCCTCTCAGTATCCACAAAGAGTCCAATACAGGTTTGAGAATTGGGTGAGGGTAGAGGGACGGTGGAGGAATAGTCAGACCAGTGACCAATGGGGGTTGAATGCAGCATTAGAAATCATTTCTTATGAATATATTTGCTGTGAAAATTATAAGCGGCCATGGCATTCTTTTCCTTGTCCCCCCCCCCCCCCCGCAGGGAACTGAATCCATGGGGGTCCTAATTTGAAAGTCATTTGAGGTTATGAGGTCGAGCAAATCACTTACTGGAAATGAGTTCACCATTTGCCTCTTCGTGGAATGCAGCACGCAACATGCAAAATGAGATGCTCATTTGTTCACTGTGTGTAAAATGCAATGTGCATTTTTTTATTGTGTGAACCATGTGACTTGATCCCAAATGACTACGGAGAAACGTATGGTTCTGAAATCACAAAGTAGACCGATTGTCTAAAAAGTTGAGATTTAAATATGAAAGCTAATGCTTAATGGTGTCTTGGGTGAATTCTTTAACAGTCTACATTTTCCTTCTCCATCCACAGGGTCTTGGTGGAACATTTGTGGCAGTCTTGGGCATATTGTCACTTGCAGGTAAATTTGATGCATGAATTGGCTCATACTGCCACCGTTTACCAGCAAAGCTGGTGTAAAGCTACATGCTATTAATTTGTGTCTACGACGTTAAACATGATCTTTTCAGGGATCTCAACACAGGTTTGAAATCCAGGGGATGGGGGGGGTTGGCAAAAGTCTGATCAGTGGTTATTGGAGCACATAGGGAATCCAGAAGGTCAAAGGTCAGTTTTGGATCGTATTAGGTTATTGATTGAAAATGCGCACATAAATGGTACTCCTATTCGTGACACCATTATAGCACGAAGAGTTTAGATGTAAAATGGAAAACATTGATTAGTAATGCATTTCAAATGATGAATGTTTAGTAGCATATTTCCCATGAATTGGCATCAAATCTGTTTGAGTCTTATATTTTCACGTGCACAGAATTAGTTAGTATACAAGATATCACTGACAACCACACGTTTCCCTCATTGATCTGAGTGGATGGTACGGTGGCCCACTGTATCAACTTGCGTACAAGGGTCTTTGGTTCTAACTCATATTCCAGATTTATGGAAAAGAAACTGCAGACAAATGTCCCGGAAAAATGATTTTTATAGAGAAGATTTATCTGATGTAGCGTGATGGATAACTTGCTCTTTTGGTTAATTAACGTCAGTGATGTTCACCCTCTGGTCTTTCTCCTCCTCCTTCACAGCTGCCGGGGACTTACAGAAGGCGGCGGTCGGTTATTTCTTGTGCGCTGTATTCGTTCTCATTTTAGCTGTCATCACCTTCGTCTTCCTGTTCTATCTGGTAAGAGCGCGAGCATCAAAACTAAGAACGAATTCCGATACAGTTTGCGAATGGTGTTAAAGTGTATAGATTAACGTGTGAGTGGTTGTGATAAATTGATCCGCTATATAGTAATCGTGAAGGTATTGCCTTGTCAATTTTTGAATAATAACAGGAAGAAAGCAGAAATGTATGAATGATAATTCTATTTTGACCTCAGTGAGCGGAAAAGCCAATTTGTGGACAACTTGGATCACTTTTGTCAAGGTTTTGACAGTATGAGCTAAAACATGAATAATTAAATTGTTATTTAAGGGTAAGGGAGTAGCTATATTTGTGAGCTATATGCACAACATCATATGTTATGAATATGAAATAATTTAATCGTAGAATAATTTTGATGATGATATTTAAAGGTGAGAGGCAGAGGTCAGTATCTCTGATACCATGTCTCCATGTGATTGGTTTACTTGATCGCATGCTTTTGCAATTCATAAGCAGGGATGTGCCCAGGAATATTTGAGTGCCGGGCAGATTGTGCGGTAGTGTGATCCACACCCTGGGAGAGGGACCTCATGGGTGGGGTACCCCCTCCCTCCCCACTGGACAAATTTTGCACATGAAGTATGCTAAGGTGGTGCTATTTTTCCTATTCTGTGCCATGTATTCTCCCAAATTTTGGTTATGGTAAAATTTGTTAAATTATCATCAAGAAAGTGCCGGGCAGAAATGTTTAAAATACTGTTTGTGCTGGGCGGCATTTTAGAACTGCTGAGCGCAGCAGCCCGGTGCCGCCCAGTGTTAGCACACCCTTGCATAAGGAATGCTTGCCAGTTATCCAACTTCTCAACTTTGTTATTTAACATTCCCATTACATTTCCCTATTAATGAGTTACGAGTCATATCTAATCATCGGGGTCCTGGCAAGATCATTACGTCCTGTCCCTGGATGAGGCACTTTGTCTTCATAGCCTCTCTTCACCCAGGTGAATAAAAACGGGCAACATTGAAGATTTGGTGCGCTGAAATTTCTCCCAGGAGCAACTGTTTTAATCTGTCACACTCCGTTGTGTGGCTGTGACAAAGAAACAATGACCATGCAGGGGTTAAGTGTTATAAAAGTCATGTGAGAAGGGCCTTGCCTTGATACAAGACTGTAGACCTTCAACTTAACTTTTTAACCCCCTTTGGTTTCTATGCCACAAATAAAAGCAAAGAAACTGGTGTATACTTTGTATAGTTATTACCATCATTATCTGGTGATATCTGTCACCACTGGCTATTGCATCTAAGCATGTGGCAATTCTTACGCTTCCATTTTGATTTCATCTTACAGCCAATCGTGAAATACTATATCCGTTTATCCGAGAGCTTTATGGTCGACAGCATCACACAAACACATTCCTACAGACCACCTCCCCTCTGGCAGATCTTCAAGGAGGTAAAGTTTTAAAGACAGTAGGATCATGTTTTATTTATAATTTAATATATATATTTCTTTCTTTTATATTCCGTGTCAAAGGGTGCCACATGTACTTATGTGGACCTAGATTAAAGGATCAACTAGCTTAGTGATATTACCAAATGAATGTGTGTGGGAGGGTGGGAGGGGGGCTTAGTTGAGGGGTTTGTTGATATGAGTTTGACCTCACCTCAAAAAACAAATCAAACAACTTTAAAGTTAATTCTGATTGTGTTTGCATAGTACTTTAATTGACTCGGACCACCTGACAATTGTTTGTCATTGGGTTGTTATATTAACCTACTTTCATAGAGTTAAAATTTCAAGGATTTCTAGCAAGTGTGAGGGTTGCTTGCTTGTTTGCACTTGCAGAAATGATGTAATCTGTTTATTATTTCTCTGAGAAGGGAGGTTAATATACTCTGATCAAAAAGAGCAAAACCTTATGTGGAAAATACTTGGTTTAATATAGATGGTTTTGGTTGAATTATGTGAGTGGGTCTGACTTGGCTGTTAAAGTGACATTTGCAAGGTTAGTACGCCATGTCTACTACAAGCATGCATGCCTTTTACAGGTTGCTCGCTTTTTAAGAACTACAGTTAATCTGATAGGTAATACTCTCTGATTGATGAATAAAAATATTATATGCTTAAGAAACATGGTTTGAAAATGATTTGATTAAATTAAAATATCATGTCAATGAGTCTGAACTGGCTAAAGTAAAATTACAAGCATGAGGGACATCTTATCCAACATCAATTGTCTTTAGCAAAGCAGTTCCCCCCCTCCAAGAATGTATGCCTGCCTAATGTTTTTTTCGGTACTCAGTGAATATAATTCTGGAAGGTGATCTCATCCATATTTTGGATTGTGTGCCCTTTCATGTTAGCATACTGGGAGAATATTACTTTCAATTTATCACTTACATCGAGGCCATATTTTTTGTGACGTCAAAGAGGTCGGGTTTTGTTGGTTTATTCGAACCTCGGAATGATCTTAACCGAAAATGCAAAGACAAACAAAAAGGAGAGGCTCAGAAACTCCCATTCCCACCCCCTTCCCTGCCCCCACCCTCTCCTTTCTTCACACCTCTGGAACCCCCGGAAAACAATCCAGCCCTTTCCTATCTGCCTCCTTGTGCGATCCACAAGATTCGCTCTTTTAGTTTGTTTCGAACAGACTGCATTAATAAACAGACATAATTATTTTTTATTTCATTTTCTTTTATTCCAGATTAAGCTACAGATTCTTAACATCTGGCTGACGTTTGCTGTCTCCTTAACCATCTTTCCGGCCATGCAGGTTGATGTCGTTGCCACTCACAACAGTTCCAGTGTGCTCTGGGGGCTCTACTTCACCCCTGTCACCTGCTTCCTGCTCTTCAACTTGTTGGATTTCTTGGGAAGTATCGTTCCAGCTTGGATTAAATGGGTAAAAACACTTTGAACTTTTTCTTCTTTCTTCTTCCCCCCCCCCCCCATTAGGGGGACAGTTTGAACAACTCGGTATAACTCAAAAATGATTTTTTTTTTTTTTTTTTTTTTTTAATTACCAACGTTTAATTGACCAAACCAAGGGGTCAGATAATTTCACCAAGTGATTTTTAATGTGATTGTTGAATTTGATGAGATTTGTAACTTCTTGTCAACCTGACATTTTTCATGGTTTTATCTAAACACAGCACATATAAGGGAAATTGGAAAACGTTTTAACTTCTTGAGGGGACATGTAATTACTGCAGCTCACTTACAACATTTTTATGGGATTTAAGTATTAAAGATCAAATCTGAGTTTTAAATAATCAAGGGGAAACACAAAAAGGCTGCTTCAGATGATCTTGAAGTTATATTATTTTCCAAAAAAAACCCCAAAATATTGTACAAAGTATGTGTACATTTTGAGCTGATCATTTGCGTTACCTTTATACTTAGTTTACATTAGGTTCTGCAAATAACAGTGTTTTGTTGAGTTAGTCGTCCAGCTGTATGTCATTATTTGTTAATGTCTAATGGATAAGCCATCTCCACATACTTCTTACTGGAGCCATAAGGTCTTTGTCTCACTTTACTAATCAAGACTACAGTATGAATATGTCCCAAAGATAATGAGGGCGGTATTAAAGATCTTAGCATGCATAGTCTCCGGATGTGTGACCTGCTGAATTCACTTTGGCTTCGGCTTTGAGTACGACGTCTCTCTATGCTACCGTGTTGGATGAATCTAACCGTAGTAGTAATGACTGACTTTGCGATCCCCATTATTGCCGACTTTGCAATTTGCGATCCCCCCCTCCCCCACAGTTTTGCAAGGGCGGTAAGAGTAACCCCATAGTTTTATCTTTCTGCAAACTAAATATGGTACTTTGCATAAATGGCCATCAGTTTCCAAGATGGCAAAGTGTCTTTTAGTTACAAATGACACAAGAGTAAAGTTTAACTTTTATTCTTATGCTTAAATATGGAGTTAAAAGAAAACTATACATGAAAATAATGCGTAATTATGCTTAAAAGTCTTATTTGGCATTGACATTGCCACAATAAGGTGATATTAATAACTGACTATTCATGGAAAGCTCAAAGAAGCCTTTAAACATGCTCTTGAGGTCATCTTATTGACAGCAGGAACAATGAATTGAGGTAAAAGAAGAATTCAAAGGTTTTTGCAATTAAAATATAAAAAGATCTCACTAAACTTGTAGGACACAAAATTATCTGTATCAGATTAAAGCCTTAATGAATATTTAATTATCAGTAGAAGTATCTAAATAGACAAATCTGTTAGATTGAGATGTACTCTAATTACGTGAAGAGAAACTGAAATTGTGATGAGATTTGGTCAAAGTTACAGCTCAACACGAAACGCCAGCCTTAATTAGTTGATAAACAAAAAATACATAGTATACCATGGCATTAATATGAATTCAATTTACATATATTTAAATTATTTGTGTGTTTGTTTATTTCTTCCTTGACCTGCAGCCCTCGAGACGTAGGACCTGGATCCTGGTGGTGTCTAGAATCGTATTGATCCCCTTGGTCATGTTCTGTAACTACAGACCAGAGACTCGGTCTCTACCGGTGCTGATCCATAACGACTACATCTACATCCTGATTGTGTCCCTCATGTCGTTATCCAACGGGTACCTCAAGACCACGATCATGATCGATGCACCCAAGTAAGCCGATGTATTACTTATAGTAGTTGTATTTAGTGAATCGGACCCCTCGGTTAGATCTAATAATAAACACTTTGGCAAGGATAAAAAAAACACAAAGCAACAACATTAGCAACAACATTAGCAAATCCATACACTCACAGTGGGACACTTAATGTTAAAGATCTTCAGTTATGCCCTTAAATATGCTAGAAATAAATTATGGTCACTGAAGTTCAAACTTCAAAAGGCATTTAACTGCCACCGTCCAAGCATTTGTATTTTCTTTTCTCACAGAGAACTTAAGGTGACTAATCAAACAATACTGAAACTATATGAATAATAAGTACCTTTCAGAAAGTACTTTTTTTAAAACCTTTATTTGCAATATTAAGCAAGCTAAAATGATAGGCTGGTACTGGACACCTACAAGTCCATCGTAGCTACAACAATTAACCCTCTGAGACAGCAGCAAAGATAAATAACGAGTCACACCAAGCAGTGGCGTAGCCAGCATTCTATTGTTAGGGGGGCAAGATTTTTCTTAAGGGGGGCAACCCCGTGATGGTTGATGGTAGGAATTACCAAGAAATTATTGGTGCTTATTCTGTAGGACGATCTGACCTTATATGAAGTATGAACATGAGCCCTGAGGTATGAATACTTGTGATAAGAACTCGAAAAAATGTAAAAGAGAAGTATTTTGAATACATCACTGAATTTCATTTGGGGGGGCAAGACTGTAGCACAAAGCAAATTGGGGGGCATTGCCCCCCCCTGGCCCTCCTCTGGCTACGCCACTGACACCAAGACATAAAGAGAGGAACAACTGAATAAAGAGATAGATGGTAACGACAGAGTAGTCCAAAAAATTTAACACTATGAGACTAGAAATGTGACGAGGACAACATCTATTCACTAAACACTTACGTCAAAAGTTGACAACAATCTGGAGGTCAGCATATGACCTTCTTTCTGTAACACTGCTTGGAGAGAGGGGGAGGGAGGGACTAAATTCATTCCACCACGTTCCTCCTTCCATCCCTCTCCCTTCTCCTACAATGTATACCAATCTAATGCAGCACATTCACCTTTTTTTGCAGACATTTGTCTAATCCGGAGTGGGCCAGCAAAGCAGCCGCCATGATGGTCCTCTTTCTGGTTCTGGGAATATTCACGGGCCTTCAATTTTCGATTGTGGTCTCCCATGTGGTCTGAAGTTTTGACTCGTCATCAAATCTGACAGCAATCTTGCTACCTTCCACCGCATAGTGACGCCAGACCAGAATATCGTGTGAGATTTACGTACTTGAGATTGGACTATAAAAAATTTCACCTTGCTATCTAAGAACTATAATCATCTGAAGCCTGTCAAAACCTTAAGAGTGTACCCTACCAGATTACATATATATATATATATATATCTATATATATATACATACTACTACTAAAGCTGAGTTTCACGCATGTATGTGTATTATGGCGGTCTCAGGCAACCCATGAGTTGCCTGATGATCGGTGTAATACATGTATGTGCATGAAAATCTCAATAGCAGCTTTAACTAAACCTGTGTATTAATATGTAAATGCTGGCTCTGCCTCAGTTTCAAGCATGTTTATTGATATGTATATATATATATATATATATATATATATATATATATATATATATATATATATAGATATATACATACATATATATATATACATATATATATATATATATGTATGTCAAGCTTTTTAATCCTATAAACATACTGTACTTACTAGGAGCAGAGGTTGTGAATGTCAGGGAATAATTTATTGTCCAAATTTTGCGTAGCAGTGTTTGAAGGCTCTTAACTTTGTTCCTTGTCAAAGACCACGTTCTGTCTACAAAAACTGCTATGCATATAGGAATTGTCCATTTGGTGACACGATACTAAGTAAAATATTTCCTGCAAGTGGATAGATAGATGTGGAGAGTTAAACAGTGTAAAAGTAAGTAGTGCAACTGTTGGAAAAGAATAAGGAGGAGAACATGTGATTTGTTGTGAAGCGTAAAAGTTGTTGGCATATTTTTCCAACGGTCTAGTTTACACAGGGTTATTGGTTTTTGTGTAAAGTTCTAGGTTATGTTTCTTCCTTGTGTTTAATCTGCAGATGGTTACATGTGTGGGGAAAGCTCCTAATTTTATAAGTTTGATATTAAGTAGAACCATCTGTCACTGTCAACATGTATGGAGTTTTACATATTGGGGATCATGGCCAGTAGTGACATCCAGATATTTTTCTTTGACTTTGTATCATTTGTGTTTCATTTAACAACCAATGCAACTTAGTCATCAGTTTGAAAATCTTTATACTTCATTTCTTCTGTTGTTCTAATGTCTTTTAGTAAAGACGACAACATATTATTTTGTCATGTGAAATACATTTGTTCTTGATTCACTCTGCCAAAAGGGGGTTTTTTTCTTTCCAAAGATGGAACAGATTGCTAAGAATGTTGTTCAAAGTAATGAACAACAAGAATTCAATTTAAAAATTAATAAGAAGTAATAGTAAACTTAAGTTGGGGGGGGGGGGGTGGGTGAGGGTTTAGAGATGGAAAGACATATAACAGCAAATTTAGCAGAAGTTAAATATTTCCACAAGTTACTTTTAATGATCACATACAGAAACACCAGGAAATAGTAGGAAACTGTTACAACCATTTTTTCTTTCTTTTTATTATGTTACATGAGCATTGTCAACTGAGAAAGTCAGCTTCAGTTATTTAGTATTTAAGAACACCTGCTTATTCCTCGATTCCTTTTTAATGGTTTTTTTATGTTACTAAAATTCCCTGCTTTTGTTTTGTTTGGTTCGAATCATACAGAATGTTCTCAATGATACAAAATCATTTTGTTAGTTCTTAGTCCAAAAATGTTAAATTAGAAACATCTTTATGTTAAATTCGAGATGTTTTCTTGGTAGAAAGTAATCAGTAACACAAGGAGTCATGTTAAGAGCTTCAATATTGTATGTTGAGCATTCCCGGAACAGTAAGTATGTACGTACCTAAGAGTGAGTAGATAAAAACATTTGTTATAGAGCAAAGTCATGAAAAATTCATATCATTGGATTATGATTTAGTATTTAGTATTGCTGAAGTCTTCAGTCTTATGTTATGTGTACAGGAACATTACAACTCTTATTATCTCAAGTCATAAAGTATTCCTTACAGCTTTGACGAAGTTCCTCATTACATATCCATAGTAGATTCCTGTATATATGGATAACTATATCCAGGATAACTAGTATATTTACTAAATAGAAGCTTCCCAGTCAATCCTTTCATTACATGTCCAAAATACCTATAAAATCAAATTGTATAATATGAAAATATTTAGAAAATGATTGTGGTATGCTGAGGAAACCATTTACTTAAAAATGATTCATTTTTTCCCCTCTCTCCCTCTTTCATTTGTGTTTCGTTGAAAAATCTGCAAATGGACAAGATATTAAATATTTAGCTGGTTCTATAAACTAAATTTTCCAAGTTCAAGTATACAAACCCTCAAAATGAAGTTGCATTTCAGTATTCAAAGTATTTACTGAGGCAGTTTGTCACATTTATTCTTTCTATTTTATCTTGAATTTATACAGATACTACCTCCTCACTCTCATTTTAAGTAGTTTTAGTCCTTTTTTGGCATCTAATGATTTCTTGCATTCATAACAAAAGTGGCATTGTTTATTTGTTTTGTTTTTTGCCTTGAGAGAATCTATATAGGTCAATTCTCAAAAATTCTTTCCCCCTCTTCTGAAGGTCAGGGTTTGCTTGTTTCTTTATTCAAGTGTGCCTTGCACCCAGAGTGCCTCTTAATGTATCCATACTGTCTTTACTGAAAAGTATTTTTGTTTTGTCATTATTAGTAGTGATAAGGCGATACCGAGTTTTCAATTCCTGTTGTCCTGAGTTGCATCATTTCCAGGATAACACTAATTACGAGATGTAGAGCCCTGTGTTAAACAAAAATATTGATTAAAAACAAAAACACAAAAAAAGAAAGGATGCTCGGTAGAAAATGAGACTTAATGAGGTAGGACGTAAAATGGAGGGGCTTGTCGCAACTCGTCTTAGTATAAAATCAACCGAAATGTTGTGATATATGTCTACCAAGAATGCCTATGGACTGCATGATCAAATTTCTACATAGAGTTATCATTTTGTCAGCTGTGCCATTCTGAAATTCAAACTTTTTGTTGCTGCACATTGTTTTTTTTTTTTAGTTTTTTTTTTTATAACTTTTGGATAATCCTCTTTTGCTTTTCTTGTTGATGTTGTTTGGTCACCACTTTTTACTGGCATAATTGAGATGACAAAGTATCAAAGAGTGAGTGAGTAAGTGTTGGTCGTGAACTGCTGTTATCATTTAGTACCTTAACCTGTGTAATTTTTGGCATTGACCTATTTCAGTGTGAAATTATAGAAGATGATTGTGTACACATTTTAAAAAGGTATATGTAATAGACATCGGTCTTAGTTCAGGGTTTTAGGGCAGATGAACAAACTGGAGGGGGCAACAGTTGTGTAACTTGGATGAACGGCAGGTAGTGGTGTTAGAATGGATTCATGTTAGTTCCTATAAATGTGTTATAAATGTGATTTGCTATTACATTACCAGCTATTGTTTGTTGTGTTAACTGTTAAGATTGTTGTTGTTTTTTTTTTTTAATTCGGAAAAGTAAAAACCTGATTCTGAGGCTAAGGATTATGATGCACAGGTGAAACATGAAATAGACGGACCTCTTTATTTTATGTGACAGATAGCGAGATATGAAATAGACAGACCTCTTCTATTTTGTGTGACAGACAGCGAGACATGAAATAGACAGACCTCTTTATATTATGTGACAGATAGCGAGACATGAAATAGACAGACCTCTTTATTTTATGTGACATAGCGAGACATGAAATAGACAGACCTATTATTTTATGTGACAGGTGGCGAGACATGAAACAGACTGACCTATTTTATTTTATGTGACAGACGGCGAGACATGAAAGAGACAGACCTCTTTTATTTTATGTGACAGGTGGCGAGACATGAAATAGACTGACCTCTTTTATTTTATGTGACAGACAGCGAGACATGAAATAGACAGCTCTTTTTATTTTGTGTGACAGATAGTGAGGTATCGAGATGATTGTGTTCCCATTATTAAGAGACATTTTATATTCAAGCAAGACATGGGAAAGATCGCTGAGGAGAGCAGCTGGCAAACTATCGATGAGACAGTTGGATGAGTAATTGGTGGGAAGTTTAGAATGGAGTCTGAACGTGTTTGACAAAGGAGTGAGTGTTTGTATTATGATATTACAAGTTTATGGTTAGTTGTGTTTATATTGTTATACTAATAATATGTGTAAAAAAGAAGAAATATTTTAGAGATTAAGATCACGTATACCCGCAGTTGAAAGTTTTCCTTGACAGTTTTGCTCTTCTATGTATTGTTTATTTGTTTGTCAGAAAAAAAAAGAGGAATGAGAATAGTCAATGCAGAATGTTTTTTGAATCTATAAAGTTTTGCGAACTTTATTTGTCCCAAGTATTAACTCATATAAATAATAATGAACTTATCCTGAAATGCAAAACAAATGGTTTGTTGTTGTTTTTTGTGTCCTGTTTGTCTCCCACCCCCCCCCCCCACCCCACCCCTCTCTCTCTCTCTCTCTGGTTGATGTTTTAATATGTTGCGATTCATACAACCGTTTGTATGTCTGCCAAACACATTTGAACTCTATGGAAACAGTGTTAGACCGTGTAAATTATAGTATGTATGTATGTATGTTAGATCCTCCTGCAAGCAGGAACTCGCGAATAAGCCTCATTGGCTTATCAAAGCCGCAAGCTGACCGAATTCAGTGTCTTGGATTCAAATTTAACGTCCATGATTATGAATTGTCAATTGTCAACAACTCTGTAACTGGACGACATACATTAATCTTGGAGTGACTCGAACCGGGGATCTTATGATTGGAAGGCACCGAGTGAAAGTAGTTCTCATTCAAGGACTTGGTAATACTCCAAATTCGTGATACATTACGTATGCATGACGTAAATAATCAGAGGAATAATAATCCACCGCTGCCATGTTAGAGCGACAGAGGAGATAAAATGTTCCCATACAATTAGGCGGATGAAGAATGTATGCCCGTCATTACATTCATTAACCACCCATGGCGGATCACCAAATAAATGTTGGCCTATATGGCGGTTGGCAGGCGTTCCTCTGTAATCAAATCGGCCCGTGTATGAGCTTATATGTGTTCTTTGTAGATGTGATGACCAGAAATGCACAGCTGATTTGGTCTTTAACCATATTTGTGTAACTTGACATATCGAATAACAAATCTGTGAAAATCAAATGCATTTCAAACCGTCAAAAGATTAGAGCTCCTTGGAAGTTGACTAACGTTAGGCCTAGGCTAGCTACGAAAACCACTGAAATTTGTGAAATGACATTCCATTCTTTGGTCTAGCCAAGATGACGCATATACGTTAACAAAGTGGGTAGGAAGGCGTTCAGATCCGATCGCCTGTCGGGGGAAGATAGTTCGGCCGGGGAACGTTTGCATTCGGCCGAAGAACAAATGGACCACTACTACGGATGTACCCTCCCCATTTTTCAACCTCACAAAAAGTTTTCATCAGAAAATCCTTGCGTATAGGGATACTTGTTTAGACCTCATTTATCATCTCAATATGCTTCAGAATGCGCCATTTCACGTCTACGTTTTAATTTTTCTTCTTCGGAGGACCACATGAAGCCCTATGTATTACACAGGAGACAGCTTCAATGCAGAGCAGGACCCCCTCCATGAAAATTCCTTCATTTACCTCTGGCCCTCCCTATAAAGATTCACCCTCTACCTTAATCAGTCGGTGATATTTGTGCATCCCCAACCCCTCCCTCCCCCCCACCCCCACCTTTGAGATCAAATGCACGTCACCGATCGACTCTTGTAGTAAGAATGTACAGCTTTTAAAATACATATGTGATGATAACATCATAGACTACCTGCTATCATCAACTTCCAGAATTAATTGTTGTGATAATAACTACTTATACTTTTATGTGGGGTGAACACCTCCGGCGGATACGCGCCTGGTTATTGTTAGTACATGATTTATGCAATTCTGTCTAGGTCGGAACATTCTTTCGTTGCCGCTGGTACTTACATTATTTATAACTAGCGCCACTCCTTCCGTGACGTCCTCGAACGCTCTGCTACTTTCTGATGTATGTTAGCCTCCCGTTTAGATAGAGTGATCAATAGGATTTATTTTGGCATAAAGGCTTTTAGTTTCTTTACTTGAGGAATAAGGTGTTTGGGAGAGCTCAACATATTATGAAATAAACTACCGACACCAGTAGATTTCGATCAACCCGACTTAATAATAATAATAATAATAATAAGGCAGTTATTTTTACGACGCTTAAGCGACCAAGAATGTGGGAAAAGCCCGCAAGGGCTTATGGATTACAACTTTCACGTCGGGTGGCTTCCAATTCAACATTTTAACTCAAATTTGGAAAACAAATCACTTAGAAAGTCGTTTCAGATGGGAAAAACAGTAGATTGCTCATGGATGATAAACCCACCTTACTATGACCTGGCCGGGGATCGAACCCCCGAACCTTCCGATTGCTAAGCCTCATTGTTTCAAATGCCACCGCCTTAATCCATTCGGCCACAGCACCGGTATACTTGATCTACCTGTGCGCACTAAAACTGATCTTATTATTTCTTTGGAAAGAAATTATGGCTAGAACGGGATTCGGACCAGTGACCTCTGGATTCCTCGCCTAGAGCTTTACGAACGATTACTCGCCTAGAGCTCTACGACGATTACTCGCCTAGAGCTCTACTAACTGAGCTATCCAGCCATTAGTTTGTCGGAGATCCCTATATAGACATGCCTTTCTGGGGGCGCCAGTCAGAAACCACATTAATGTGAATGCCATAGTGTGTAACCAAGGATCGCATTCCATATTCAATCGATACTTCAGATAGAGGGAAGGGGAACGGGAGATTTCAAGAGAAACTCGACTTTTTTGACATTCATACTTTTAATAATTTAAAAAAAATTCCCATTCAACCCTCCATTATTCATTTACTTCTATAATTATTTCTTTGATAATATCCATGTGTAACATCTCTTACTTTGTTCATATTTACTGCAGATAACATAAATAGCTCTGGCTTATATGTTTATAATATTGCGTTCATCGAACGCAGTTTTTCTGGATAAAACGGTGTCACGTGCAATTCTGTGCTATGCTTAGGTCCACGTGCAGCAGATACAGTATAGGGTATTATTCACCGTCTAATGTAGAGAAGATCACACTCTAGAGGACTGGAAGTCACCCAACATAAAGCAAAACTCAAACTCGATCCGCTCTCGACCAAAGCGTATCACTTTTGGAGACTGAAACCATGTCATCATGACATTTTGACGTCACCTGAAGTAGGAGAAGTTTCTTCGAAAAAAAGGAGTAGAAATCCCTATATACATGAACCTGCTTAAAGCTTCTTGAGCAATCTATTTTACACTGTTTATTTGAAAATATTTCTATTCTACACATCATTTTAGCCACGAGGCCGAGAAATCGGCTGGTTTGCCTGTAGTGACATAATAAGCATGTATCACTCTGTGATCTGTTCAAGAGAAATGGCTGTCCGGTAAATAACACGTTTTCTTAAATTTATCAGCTTATTTCAAAGAAAAGTCCTTGTCGGTAAACTTCCCGAACAGGGTTAAAAAAAAAGAAACAATTTTAATCCCTTCTTTTTGTTGTGAGTTTCGAAGTCTCAGTCATATTCGTCAACAATTAATTCATGGCGGGACTACAGACGCCGATCCTCTGCTATACAATGGGATACTCATTGTCATCCATAAGTCTTGTACTGGATGAAACTCTGATATGTTTGACCATCGAAAGTGGAAAGTGCTTTCCATTGGTTATCACTCCCATTTGTAGGTAGATTTCAGAAAGTCAGGGAGCTTAATATATATATATATATATATATATATATATATATATATATATATGTATATATATATATATATATATATATATATATATATATATATATATATATATATATATATATGTATATATATATATATATATATATTGGTCACGAGTTGTCACATTAGCGGACATGTCGAGTCTGCAGTCACGGTAATTTATCTATTTTATTCGTATAATTTCTTTTAATCAAACGCCTTATTCCCTTAAGACACGATGGGGTATCTTAGAACAATCTAATCCTTTATGTTATCCTGAAATATAAGTAATTCTTTTGTTATAAGGCCTCTCTCTTCCTCTCTCGTGTCTTCTCTGGTTGACAAATTGCAGAAGTTTGAAAGGAATAAACCAAAAGTAAAATAAAATGGTTTTCATTTTATTTGTATAAGGTAAACTCTTTCTCGTCTGCGGTAAACATTAAGCAATCAAACCTTCATGGTGGCCAGACTTCAATTTCTCAAGGGTGGTCTCGAGAATAATGAAGAAATAATATGTGACAAATATTAGAACAGTGATGAATTTGTAAGAAAGTGTAAGGGAAATTAGAAATAAATTTAAAATTAATTGAAGTGTTCATCCATTTAGGTTAGTAAAAAAGTACTACAACAATGTTATTTTATGTTGGGGAGGGGGAGGGGGGAGGGAGGGACGGAGGCACCGGTCCGTTGAATATTTTTAGGGGGCGCTGTTCTTTTCAAGGAAAGGGGAAAAAATTGTAGACACGACAACGGTAACAGTTTTCAATTACTACGCATAACCATTTATCTATGGAAGATTAACAGAGGTGCAGTGGCGGAGCTAGGGGTATTGGTCAGGAGGGGCGAGAATGGTCTCTAGGGGCGTCATCGACACTATCAGAGCTATATACGGCTCTGGACACTATCTAAGCGGAGCGCTACCACTGGTTGGCGCGTAGCGTACAGAAATGTTTTGAGTAAAGAGACTCCCTAGATCGCCGGAAATGACCCTTTCCGGGCCTGGCTAATTTGCAGATAAACGAAGAATAAATAGGTGTCATCGCCAAATTACACCAACAAAAGTAGAGGAGAGAGCAATAAAAAAAGTCAATAATCACGAATAAGTAAAAGTGGTACAGAGCTGAGAAGGGCGCCAGCAGTCCATTTGAGTCCGTCGGGGGGGGGGGGGCATCCGCCCCCTGACTGTATGGACGCTCCGCCACTGCAGAGGTGGACACGACACATAAAAAAAAAACATTTAGCGAAGTAGTAGGATTTTTACAATATAATTATTACGAAACATGATTAAATCGGAAAACAAAATCGATGATTTTAAATAGATATGATCTTTGGTTCCATTGCCATCTTCATAACTCGTCCTAACGCTGAGCTTCTCACATCGTTTTATTTCATTTAATTTCATCTAGAACATTGTGAAACAATTTGGGATACGAGCCATGTACAACACATCAAACTATCTTTGCAGATATGAAGTTGTGAATTTAAGGAGAAATTTATATTTCGTTTCTTTATTAAATATTGTTTTTAAATGTCAAGTTTCATCACTCCCGACATCGGGGCGGGAGGGGAAGGGGAGGGTTGAGTGTGGGGGGGGGGGAGATGAAGGTTGAGGGATAAAAGCTTTCAAGCCATTCTGCGATCCATTACAAAGATGAACTTTACTCACTGGTAGCGATTTTCGATACTAGGTAAACTTGGAAACAATACTGTCAACTTGAAGTTTCATGTACTTTAATGTTTGCAATACAGATATAAATAATCATTAAAAAATGTCTCTTTTGCCCGAAACTAGTTGTCTGTTCTTCTTGGTTGTCAAGGGCAAAGTGATTTTTTTCTTGGAGCGTTATCCACAATTTGTGGAAACAAATCGCTCCCATAGGCATCGACTCCAAAGAATGTTCGTATATGCGTTCTTTCAACCGTTGCAATTCGTTAATAAACAGGAGATCGCCTGCAGCCTATATATACGGCTGACTTTATGTGGCACTAAGTGACTAATTTAGGCAGGGATTGGGATTTTTAAGCAGTAGAAAGAAGAACTCATAGGGGAAACTGTTTATTTCTTTATATATAGGCTATATACGTATCAATAAATATTCTTGAATTTTTCTGTTCCAACGAATTCACTTGAGGGAAACGTGTCACAGACTTAATCAGTTGAGAAAGTAAAGGATTTGTTATTTTTTAACCTTGTTTAATAAAAGAAAACTGCCTCAGTGTTTTTCTTTCTTGCAACATCTAAGGGCACCGCTAATTGCCAAGGGCATATAAATGATCAAGAGTAAAAAAGCTGACGAGATTGTCAAGTTAGCAAACTTTGACTAACAAGAAGAAAATATCCTTAGGGTATCAAATGTAAATCAGTTGAGAAAATCTAGGTGAAAATCCGGTAATTGCATGACAGAATAATTTTCATGCAGGTCATTGTTAATTTGATAAACAATGGAGTATTTTGAAGATTAAGACATTCCTTCCAACAACAACAAATGACGAAAAAGAAAAAAAAAGAATAAGAAAAAGAAAAGCGCTCAAGGTTAAAAAACACTTCTTGACATTTTCTCTCAATTTTATACAGAACAATAAGTTAAAATTTTTAATAAATTTAATTGAGGAACAATCACGTCCTCTGATTTCACGCGTCCTTTAATGTCTAGAACCACAAATTATCAAAAAATTGAGACAACTGGCAGGAATTTAAGCTTTGTTTCAGAGTGAACAAAATAAATTCAAAAAACAAAATCTGTCTTTTCATATTAAAGAGTGTTATTTTTTCAACATATTTATGAGCCATAAATGATGACCTCAGCCAAGAACACTATTAAATAATGTTATGACACATATCATTTGAAAATAAACAAACTTATATTAAGTTAACCATAAGTAAGTCATCACCGTGTGATTATCGACGAAAACGATGTCTTTATATTATTTTTAAATCACACATTAAAGAAAAAATGTCACGGTGAAGATATTTTCGCATATGACTTTTGATTCCTTTCCGAAGGCAGAAGAAATCTATGCAATGGTGATGGCGTGTATTTGCGTGTGTGTGTGGGAATGGGGAGGGGGCGTGACACTTGCTCGTACACGCTCTAACTTCAGAAGGACAACTGGGGTACATTTCATATTTGGTATGTAGGTTCCCCTTAGGTAGAACTGGTTTGAGATCGTTGTTGGTACTGGTCAAAGGTCAGTTGAGGTCAGCACGGGTCAAAGTCTGAAAAACATTATTCACACAAAATCACAAAAAGTGGAAGTTGCAGGAAGTTCAAACTTGGGTGTGTAGCTTGCCGATGGTGAGTAGACGATATGTAGCATTGTAAACATGATATCTCAGAGGTAAATACTGTGATGACTCATACTGTGATTCATGGTTCAAAAATGGTTAAAACATGTTAGTAAAAGGCACATAGATTTTAAAACATTCTATACCTAACTGTAAACACAGTAGCTTCACGATGTAAACGTGTCAATTTGAAATACTTCCTGTGGGCAAGGAATCACTAAGCGTTTTGGCTTTCTGGTCATATTTTGCTTATGAATACATGATAGGTAATCTTAGTATCGAAACGTATCGATGCCAAATTTTATAACAAAACGTTAACAGCAAAACGTTAACAACAAAAAAACACATGTTTTGGCTGGTAAACTTTTTTACCTATACCCCCCCCGCCCCTCCCCACAGGAAGAGGGCCATACATATAAGGCTCTGTCCAGCAAAGAAACAGAGCGCCACCAAATCCGTTTCAGTTCAGTTGGTTGACATTTGAATGGTTATTGGAATCGCCTTCCTAACCATTAATTTCTTTATTCTTTATATAAAAATATATGACATTGCTATAGGGTGTACCATTCTGAGAACATTCGCCATTCATTCCACAAATAAGGCAAGCAACATTTCCACATTTTTATTATATATAAATACCATAACTTCCATTAATGATCCTTTAATGTTCAGATTTTGTAAGAATAAGCTATTATACTACGCCAGATTTGTTCTTCTCAAAAACACATTTGACTGCATCTTTTACTTCAAATAAGTTAACTACCGTTTAATTAGACCGATGCACAGGAGGACAAAAAAAAAACTGTCACAAAGAAGACCACAAAATGGAATAATCCTGAAATGATTCCTAAGTATTACGTAATTCCATGGGGTCAAATATAGTACCAGATAGTGATACATGGATTGACCCTTAAATGTACCTGTTTATCATCGGTTACGCGTGATAAGACCCGAGCGGTTTGAAAACAAAGCAAATCCCTGAAAGAATGTTGGCTGAATTAATTCCATGCTCTGAGATCATTTTTTTTTACCGGGTTTATCATCGAGTGGAATAAAAATGCAACAACTTACAAATATGAGGTTTCCAGCATGAACAACGCCCTATAAAACACGCAAGTATGTGAACAGTTTACAGTTTGTAATAGGCACGCTTTCATTCGCGCAGAAGCTCGCGAGCGTTTTCAAGCGTAATCGTTTCAAATCTGTCCATGCCGCATATACCAGTGCGTTTCACGCTTTCTTAATCCCGGCTCAAACGGTACTTGCAAACAACATTTCCTACAACGTCTATATGGAACTACTTTTTTATGTACTTTATCCAAGCCGTATATTGCCAAGTTTACCATTTGTTTATTCATGGTTTAACGAGCATGCGCACACATTATCTTGGCGACGATGATATAACTCCCAAGACTTTTGGTTTCTTTCCGAGATTCATGCTTACCCTGCTTCTTTTTCCGCTTCGCTGATTTGATATACCCACACAAATGCACTAAATAACATTGACACACATGTACGCGAATTGGCTTTTCATTTTATTTGTTTCCATTTCATTAACTTAATTATATTTTTGACAAACGGCGTTCCGTACTATTCATCTTATAGCCAAGTTCGTCATTTTGACCCACCTCATGGGTTTTGCTATGTTTATCTATTTTATGCTACAAGAGGCCGAAATGACTAAGTTGCTTATTTTTTAAGGTCATTGATATTAGCAAGTCTTTCTCTATATACAGACTTTACATATACAGCGTATACCGCAACTTGCCACGTCATTGTTGAAACATCTTGGTGTCTCGGCATTCGCGGGGTCGTTGTACTTTTTTGTCTTTCCTGTTTGCGGTAAAACCCTCAGATGTTCGGATATCAACGAACCACTAAAAGAAAATAATGATTACTGCCTGTCAAGTTAGTAAAAGTAACAATAGTCTTCGCATCAAACCGAGAGAACCTCCCGTAAGAGAGGAAAACAGTCAAGAACTAATTCTTTCTTTCTCAGTTCTAATTTGATTAGTACATCAAGAAAGTACATGCTACCCTCCGGAATTTACTTAAACAACTTGTTCCTGGGTTGAAGTGGAAACAAAATAGTGTATATCGGAGAGGCTGGGGGACGGGGGGGGGGGGAGGCTAGGGGATGAAAAATGATAGGATATAATGTAAACTGGACGGAAATGATCGCTGGGGTTCAGTATTCTTGTGCTTGCTAACATTTCATCGATTTTACAGTCCGTCAGATCAGTGGTCTTTGCCAGCATGTTATATCAGCTTGCAACAAAAAGCTCTGACTCATCCATTGATGGCATTGTCCTTGCGTTGTGTTTGTGTTTATTATTCGCGGAAATGGTTCATGAGCTACAGTGTGTGAGCTACGAAAGCGGTGATGAGTTATGCACCCGTTACTATGTGTCCTCTTAATCGAATAATGATGTACGTATGGGTGTCGACCATAGGCGTAGGAGCCTCATTTGATTTGGGGGGGCTGTAACGACTTGCCCGAAAAATATAACCACAATTTTTCGCGCGCTCCGCGCGCGTCCCACATGTCAATGTGCATATCATTTAGGCATTCATTGGTTATTACATCACCTGCCAATAACATAAAATCATTTTCCGTGTTATTGCCCTTCCATATTGGTTAGAATTATTGGGGAAGTTGTTACAACAATAATGATAATAACAATATAAGAAAAACACATTGCAAATTCTTCTTCTTTTAGTAGGTGCCAGAGGCGGAGCTAGGGGTATTGGTCGGGAGGGGGGGGGGGGAGAATGGCCTTAAGGGGCGCTTTTGACACTATCTAAGCGGAGCGCCACCACTGGTTGGCGCGGAGCGTACAGAAATTTTTGGAGTAAAGATCCTCCCTAGATCGCCGGAAATGACCCTTTCCGGGCCTTACTAATTTGCAGATAAACGAAGAATAAATAGGTGTCATCGCCATTTGTCAGAAAATTGCACCAACAATATGTGACAAATGTCAATAGGTATTTGAGAGCGCAATATAAAAGTCAATAATCGCGAATAAGTAAAAAGTGGTGAAAAGCTGAAAAGGGCGCCAGCAGTCCATTTGAGTCCGTCAAGGGGGCATCCGCCCCCTCTGACTGTATGGACACTCCGCCACTGGTAGGTGGCGCAAAATTCTCAGCATATTGCCCAAATTTTCACCAAAAACATTTATATATTTATAATAAGCACTGCCCTTTACAAAAAGTTACTTCTAAGAATAGACGACTTTCATCACCGTGGCTAACAAGAGGTGTTTTGAAATCTATTCGACATAAGAATAATTTATTTAAGAATTATATAAAAAATCCTACTCCTGAAAATAAAGCCAAATATTCAGTCTACAGAAATCAAACAACCAGTGTTACCAGGAAGGCTAAAGAATTATATTACCTTAATTTGTTTGAGAATAATAAAAACAATTTGAATAAAACATGGAAAATAATTAATAAACTAATTACAGACAATTCTAAGTTACACAAAATTTCAAAGATTAATCACAATGGAAGCGTTTTGACTAATGAGAATGATATTGCAAACGCATTTAACGATTTCTTCACACTAATTGGTCCTTCCCTGGCTGAGAAAATTCCTACTTGTAATGCGGTGTTTAATGATTTCCTAAGAGGCTCTTGTACAAATTCTTTATTTTTGTCTCCTAGTAATCCTTCGGAAATTATCAATATTATCAGTAAACTTAAGAGGAATTCTGCATCTGGGTTTGACGGTATATCAGTACGCATTCTACAATCTATTTCACATGTTATTGCCCGGCCATTATCTCATATTTTTAATATTTCACTATCAACTGGTATATTCCCAAATTCTGCCAAACTTGCTAGAGTAACACCTATATTTAAGACAGGTAAAACTGATGAATTGTCAAATTATAGACCAATTTCAGTACTCACTTCTCTATCTAAAATAACTGAGAAAATTATCTACTCCAGAACTATAACTTTTCTAAATAGCAACAACATAATTTCCGATAATCAGTATGGTTTTCGTCAAAATCGTTCAACTAGTATGGCTGGCCTTGACGTCATTGATTTTATTACTACTGGTTTTAATAATAAGCAGTCTACCCTTGGAATATTTATAGACCTATCAAAAGCTTTTGATACGGTCAATCATGATATATTATTAAACAAACTAAGTCATTATGGGATTAGGGGACTTGCGTTACAGTTGTTTCGAAATTACCTATCAGATCGTAAACAGAGTGTTATTATTGGTGAACACGTTTCAGCTTATTGTAATATAACTTGTGGTGTTCCTCAGGGATCTATTCTAGGACCGCTCCTTTTTCTCATTTATATCAATGATCTCCCTAATTGTTCAAGTATTCTTAAATTTTGTCTTTTTGCTGATGACACTAGCATACTATTTAAGAATAATGATTTGAATGCATATAATCGTATTTTAAATAATGAACTTTCTGCTATTGCAGATTGGTTTTGTGCTAATAAGTTGTCTCTTAATGTCAATAAAACTAACTTCATAGTTTTTCACACTTACCATTCCACCAAACCCAAACTAAAACTTATCTTGAACAATACAATTATACATGAAACAGAAAACGTTAAGTTCCTTGGAGTTCAACTTGACCCACTCTTAAGCTGGAAAACTCACATTGATTATATTTGTACTAAAGTGTCTAAGACGATTGGCATTCTTTATAAAATTAGGTTTCAGGTTCCTCATCAGGTATTGTTATCCCTTTATTATACATTGGTTTATCCTCATCTTTCGTACTGTAATATTCTCTGGGGCAATGCGCATACTGTTCATCTGAATAGATTATTTGTGCTCCAAAAGAAGTTGATACGACTGATTAGCAAATCAGATTATCTTAGTCATACTACTCCTATTTTTAAGAATTTAAGTATCTTAACAGTTTTTGACATATATCAACTCCAACTTGGAAGCTTTGTTTTCAAATATCTTCATGATTTACTTCCACCTCCGTTTAAGTCTTTTTTTAATTTAAATAATCAACTCCATAGTTATAACACTAGACACTCAACTGCCATTCATTTGGATTACCCACGATTAGTTTTAAATACTAAGTCTGTAAGATTTACTGGTGCCACATTTTGGAATACTCTCGAACCCAAACTTAAAAAATCACCAACCTTATCAATATTCATAAAGCAACTGAAGCTATATTTGTTAAACAATGATTTGTAATATATGCGTTAAAGTTATCACATTTAATAATGCTACTTGTGCTTCCCGTTCGGGAAGTGGGGGGGGGGGGGTAGTTAGCGTATTGTATTTAATTTGTTCATGGTGAATCTGCACTTTATGAGTGTACAAGCGTAGCTTTTTCAGATTTTTCCATGCTTTTTTTCTTTCTTTGACATTGGTATTATACATTATTGTGAATGTAATTGTAAAAAAGAAAAAAAGTGAAATAAACGAAACGAAACGAAACGAAACGAAAAAAATTGGAAAAACACGCTGCAAATTATTATACTTTCAGTAGGTGCCCGAAAAAATTCCCAGCATATTGCCCGAATTTTCACCAAAAAATTGAAAAACACATTGCAAATTATTATATTTTTAGTAGATGCCCGAAAAATTCTCAGCATATTGCCGAATTTTTACCAAAAACAAAAACACTTTGCAAATTCTTCTTCTTTCAGTAGGTGCTCGAACAAATTCCCAGCATATTGCCCGAATTTTCACCAAAAAATTGAAAAACACATTGCAAATTATTATTCTTTTAGTAGATGCCCGAAAAATTCTCAGCATATTGCCGAATTTTCACCCCCAAAAAAGAAAAGAAAAACACTTTGCAAATTCTTCTTCTTCCAGTAGGTGCCGGAAAAATTCTCAGCATATTGCCCGAATTTTCACCAAAAAAATCGATTGGGGGGGCTGCAGCCCCCCCAGCCCCCCCCGCCTCCTACGCCTATGGTGTCGACAGCAACGTCTATAGTCCGGTGACATTTATATCACCATGTACATCAAATATTCATATATCCTTAAGTTTGAAAATGAGAACACAGGATTCGTTATCTCCGTATTTCCCGTGCCCCAAGTGACCTCGGGCCCGTAGTTGTAGCCATTGATTCCCCTTCCTCCCAACCCCTACCCAGGTTACTGTAGGCCTAATTGTATTCATTCTCGCTTTCTATATATATATATATATATACATACATATATATATATATATATATATATATATATATATATATATAAATATATATATATATAAATATATATATATAAATATATATATATATATATAAATATATATATATATATGTGTATATATATATATAATATATATATATATATATTTATATAATGTATATAAATATGTTTGCGTAAGTCACATAGCGTCAATAGAAATAGGCCTATGCACACATAATGTATCCTTCAGATGTTACATATTGTTAACATCACTAGGTGAACTGTATAATGCATATTATGAATTTAAAGTACAAAAGTACTTAAGCATTTAGTTTGAACATAAAACATATATGCAAACACACTTCTTTATATTATATGTGTGTGACTATCATTTGCCATGATCAAGTACAATGGAGTCTTCACAAACCATCTGTTTGTGTTCGCCGACAACGCATATGAATCGATTTACTTAACAAAAAACAAAAGTTCTCATTTATCTAACAGTGTGAATCTTTGGTGGTTTTCATGTGAGTCCAACGCGGAAATTAGACATTAACCCATGTAAAAACCATGCATTACTATTGTGCAGCTTTCGGCGTGGACATTGTTGGTAGACAAAATAAGCTGGAAGGTGTAGAGCCCAATCAACTTGATTCCACTTCATGAAAATAACAGAATTTTGCATATTCTGTACTTATAACTGCATACATGCAGGCGTTATAACATTTGGTGAATTTTGGAAGACATATCAATTTGGCTATAATATATACCATCTAAAAGCAGTTCTTCCTATCCTTCAGTATTTAGTTGTATTGTTTAAATTGTCAACACGAACTAAAAAAACTTTGAAAGTTGATAGCTAAATTTCAGACTGTTGCAATTGCCGAGAGCACATAATTGTAGTTTGTGCCAAAAAGATAGGAAAAAGACAGACAGACAGACAGACAGACAGACAGAGAGACAGACTGACATTGCACAACTTCAAGTGGTTTTAGGAGGAGGATATTCCAGAGAAGGCCAAAATTTACTTTTGACTGATCAAGGAGGAACATACGGCCATTATTCTAAGCATTCTGATGGGGGGGGGTGGGGGAGTGGGGGGGGGCAAGAGAAAGAGAGAGAAGGAGGAGGATCGGGTTGACATTCAGCTCTCTGTAAAGGGTGAAATCTTTTCTATCAAATCTGCTTTCCATTACATAATAACGGATCAATTGACCTGTCACATAATCTTGTGAAGTGACAGGTATAGCGGTGACAGGTAACAGCAAAAAAACCTTCTATTCCTATATTATCATGTAACTGCCTTTCGGCTATATGGTAGGTTTTTTTTACTGAGTGTTTAATGAGAGTACATAACAGCTCCCTCTATTTGTTACATAGCTTTGCATCGTTATTAAATCATGCATATAATATGCAAATTAGAACCCTCGCAGCGTCTTTATATATTCAATTGATTTGAATCCAATTGTGTTTGACAGCGGCATTAACAGGCGACCTTCGCGCCATCCTGCTGGTAACATCGTTTTAATCAAACTACTACTACTCTTATCGGTCTTATGCACCTGAGGGGGGGGGGGGGGGAGTTATAGAATGATACGAAAAAGAAATATATATCTATATTATACCGGGAAAAAAGAGGATGTAAAGGAAAACAACCTTAACAATATTGGGTAAGAAAACCACAGTAAGTTAATGTACTTTGAGACTCATGAGGTAAATTACGATAATAAGATTGAATTTTCTGTTTTTAGTTTGCCGCCTGCAGGTGACTTTGCTTGTACTTTCTGATATCAAGGGTGAAACGCACTCCAGGTGTCAATGTGTCAGAGTATTAAAGCGATGTATACTGTTTATCACTATATTCTCATACATGATACTATAGGAAACTAACGTCGTTGCCAATTGTCAAAAACGTGGATTTTAATATTTTTTTAAAATCTTTTTCTTATCTTATAAAGACTAAAAGAGAGGAGCACAGAACAGGAATGTTTACATACATTCTGATATTTTTTTAAAAGGTTTCTCTACTTAAATAATATTTCTGAAGGATGTATAATATACTAGTTAAAGTAATCTATATGCTGATATGGATTTTCAAGAGGAGGGGAGGGGAAGGGGAGGGGGAGGGGAGGGGGAAGTAAATATAAGGAGATATTAATAGGCCTATATATTTTACATATCTTCCAAGATTCATACAAACGTTTATAATTTACCACTTACTTATTACTGGGAACATATTTTCAGTAATATTTTTTTCAGATCAAAATTCCAAATTTTTGAAACGATTTATACAGGATCGGTTAAATGAAATGTTATTTTTAAGTGGGCCCATGATGCAAGGCAGATTTGACAAAATTATTAATCAAACGCAAAATTCCTGCTTTAATGAACCCACCCACAGGCCTGACGAGAAGGGAGATTTTGAAGGGTAAACAGCTCCCGGGGTCACACATAGGTGGCCCGGAGAAATATGGGATAATTTTTTTCCCTTTCTCGTGTTCATTATAAACATCAATGGGCCCATTCTGGCTCTCAGTGCCCCCGCCAACCCATGCACTATAACACCACCACACTCCCTTCCCCGTGCTTCACGCAATGAAGCTAGTGTCAGCCAATCAGATGACGATACGCTTGCCATGACGTCATTATGTACCGTTCAAGTAAAGTACAATGACCATTCCGTCCAAAGCAATAGAACATTGCAAACTATCAGTCAGTATTTGCTTCATTTTTCTTCTCGGGAAATTAATAAGACATTTTGGCGACAAGGATTTCACGTAGTCAAACAAAACATGTGTATCGTATAGTGTTTGACTACCGTTCATTCTGATAAAAAAACTGGCCGTTCCCTCCCCATTAAATGAGACATAAAACTCTGCTGAATTGTATTACCAGCTTACTGTGACATGGCATGCAGAGCTATTTAGAAAGAACAATGCACCTCTAAGTAAACAAGAGATCTATCACAGAGACGTTAAATTCAAGGAGTATATAATTATGATCTATAATTTTGTTTTTCATTTTGCGATGCCGTATGGTGCCACAGGGTATGTGACATCTTTTATATTATTCTTTATATTCTGGTTTATTGAGTGTCTCATTATAAAGGCGTCTACTGAATATTTATCGGGAGGAGGGAGAGGGGGCGGGGCATGAAGCTCTTAATTAACCTGAAATTTCAATATCTTACTTAACATAAGGATGTGGCTTAAATGTTAACCTTTATAAACAGTTGGAAATACATTGGTTAGTGACTTAGTGACTATATTGAATATTTATCGGGAGGAGGGAGAGGGGGGGGGGGGTGGGCGGATCTTAGCCAAAAGGTCGAGAAGTATTATCGTGTATGTATATATCGTACAAGGTTGTATTCCAGGTCATCTAGTGAGTTCTTGTTGTTGAGACGTGTCCTTGAGAAACAGGGTACTAAACCCCATTCCCACCTTAACCTACAATTTCGGATTGCAACGACTTTTGTGGCCAAAGATAATTGAAAACCATGTTGTGGTAGTAGGTGCAATATATACGAATCCATCCCACGACAAGACACAGCCAGTGGAACCGGAAGTGAGGTCATTTACAAAACACAAAAACCAAGTAACAAACTAAAGAAGCAACTGTGAAACACCTGTATAGTTTCCTTCCTGAAGAAACATCTAAGATAAGGGCAAAAAAAGATCAATATATATCTTAAAGTTAAGAAATTAACAATTTACAAGTATACTGTCGTCGGATTCGGTGGTTCCTGACTAAAATAAACATGAAATATAGAAAGAAAACGGTATAATAAATATAATCCTTACCTATATACGGGCTATAGCAGGGCAGCTCTGCCCACTATACCATGACATTAAACGTTGTTATACCGCTATAACTATTACGTAACACAATTACACGAAACTATAATAGGAACAAACACAAGCCCTCTCCGGAATGTTCTCTGTATATGAACATAAGGTGAATACCGTAAGAAAAATACATTTTCTGATATTCTGAAGAATATTTCAGAAAGTAATTTAAGTCAAATTTCTAGAGTGGAAGCGACCCTATCTCTCTCCTCCCCACCCCCCCCCCTCTCCTCTCCACTCCTCCTTACAACATCTATATCCTGCCATCGCATGTTGGGACTGTGAAACCTTCTACCAAATAGACCCCCCCCCCACCCCCATGATATATCTCTGGCTTGTACTTTCGTGTAACGTAAGCGCGCCACCTTCTTTCAAGACTAAAACTATACTTCTTCTTTGCATGTTAAAAAATATAGAACGTGACATTCTATAAATTCGCGAGTTCATCCTGTATTCTGTAACCATAGAAACCGCATTGATAAATCTTCGCTAAATTGTTGAAGGAATTAAAAGAAAACCGAGAGACAATAAGTGTTTACGAATAGAACAATAGAAGGAAGCTTGACAAGAGTGAAGTTGTTTGTTTATCTCGAAGGAGTAATTAGGAACGCCTCCACATACTTTTCTGGTCACGTTCAAATCAGATGAGAAATACGATTTCAGAGTGCAGTTGACCCCTCCAGGCAAAGATGATAAGAAGTAACGATCGTCGCGTAGGAAGAAGAAAAAGAAAACGGATGGGGGGAGGTGATTGACATATTTCTTGCCTCTCTCTCTCCATCTCTCTCTCTCTCGTCTCCCTTAAGAGTTGATAAGATACTTGAAAAATTGGCTCTTAATTCAGGCGTGAAAATGGGGCAGCCGTTTGATCTTACCGACAAGTGGTCATCCTCGCGGGCGTATTTTCCTTTTCCTTCATACTTTATATGCAATATGTCTTCATCTGTTTTTATTATTCAAGTAATGTTCCATCCAAGATCGATACATTTTTTTCTGTCTTGTCAGTGAATGGTTCAGACAATGGGGTTAGTAAGGTTGTTGTACAAAAAAAAATTATATGTAATAAATAAAAAATATATATAAAAATTAAAAAAAGTGATTGAGGGAGAGGAGATTGAAAATATGAAAACCAAACATTCAAATTATATTTGATGTATCTCTATGGGCTGATGTACCAAAGTTAAGAGTCATTGGATATGAAATAACATAATTAGCTTAAAGGAGATAAAAAGAATGCCTGGTTTATTTGTGACTGTCTGACTGATTGATTATACGTTTGACTGGTTATAGCTAGCAAAGGAATGAAAAACTCTTTCATTTTTTTGTAAAAACGCGATCAACAACATATTTATTAGTCCTTTTCGCTAGTTTGTTTTTATATCCTACTTTCGTTCCTGTTTGATTTTTTTTTTACACTCAGTGTTGATTAGAGCTATAATCAGTATACTTCACGGAAAACCTAATTAAACAGGGTAATTAAACAATACAGGCTCATTAAACAATTTCCACGTTTGACATCAAGACTGGAAAGAATGCCAGATCTAGCCTTTATGAAATTTATGAATAATGATTATATATATCTATATATATCTATCTATATATATATATATATATATATATATATATATATATATATATAGCGGGAGGTCCGTGGTTCGAATCCCGGTTGAGGCTGAAAGTTTTTTCACTGTTCTTGATTTTCCGACTCATTACGATTTTCATTTATATATATATATATATATATATATATATATATATATATATATATATATATATATATATATATATATATATATATATAATCATTATTCATAAATTTCTTTCTTACTAAGATACTTGTTTACGACCCAAATATCACACTGCTAGATGATAAGAGAATGTTAAGAAAACGTGACTTTTGATTTTAACCGTTTTACAATTTCCTCTTCTTTTTATAATTCTTATTTATATTTTGTATTCCTTCGTTTCGTCTGCAAAAAAACGTTCATGAGTGAATTTTTCATTTTATTTCTATTTTGTTTCGTAGCTGTGCATGATAAATATGTAAACGACCTTGAAAATCCCATCAGTTAGCCACTGTTTTTACAACCTTCAAATGATAAATGAATTAATTTGTTTTACTCAGTTAATATGATCAATTTATAATCACAAGTTTATGTGAAAGATATCATAATAATTTCGACGATGAATTACTGATATGAAGGTTCCCTGGTACATATACTGTTAAAACACAATGCAAAGAACAATAATAATTTTACTTGGTCAAAAGTTATTAGATAGAAACACGTACGGAGGGAAAGGAACCGCAAAGACTCACCGCTGATGTGCATTTCTTTACAGGTAAAAACAATTCTTTCTTTCTTTGTTAAAGTATTGAATAAATATATATACATATGTAGAAGACTACAGCTAATTTTTAACTAAAGAAAGATTGAAGGCAAATTTGGGGTTATTTTTTTTTCAAACACATTCGTTGATTTTTAAACTATCCGTGTGATTAATCTACGAATATAGAAATAAAGCTCGGATTGGCTACGATGAAACAGCTCGGCAGTTTCCACCACTTCAAAGTCTCATTGGTCATAGTATATTGAGATATGCAAGTGCCATAAGTAACCTCACTAATGGAACACCCCCCCTCAGGTTGGATACGGGAGGGGAGAGGAGGGGGGGTCAGCAATCTGACCGATGTTCATGGGATATACCGTCTACGATAGCAAAGCTATTTTTCTGAAAAATTATGGGAGGCCATGAACTCCTGCCCCCACCCCCACGGCCTCCCCCAGAGTTTGAGGGCCCTGAACGATTAGTATTTATGTCGTGGGTAGGATCTTTCTGTTGACCACTTCTGTATATGCCCTGTCGGCCCGTGAAACAGCTACTGTAAACGAACGAAGATCGAATGAGTCATCGAAGCTGTTACGTGATACGAAACCTCTACAATAACTAAAATGAATTAGCGCCACCGACTTTGTTGGTCGTCCACCGTTTACGGGAAATCGTTTACCGGTCATACATACGTAAACATACCTGAGCGTTACTACCTATGTAGCCTACATAGCAGGCATAATGGTCTTGTTGTGCGTCATTGACAAATTTTCAGTATTTGCAAAAGCTCTTGACCAGCAAACCAAGGAGTAAATAGACCAAACGCTGACTGGTCAGTATTTCCCGATGGGACTACGCGACACACTTATCGTGGCGAAATTTCGAAGGTTGATAAATACATGTTAAATTATCGTGGGGGTTTATTGCGTGCGTTCGCTGCTTGATGTACACTAAGATAAAAAAAAAAATTGTTTCGGATTATCATTTGCGTCAATATAGGTCAAATCTATGGACATTAAAATATAAAGAAGATTTGCATAGATATGAAGAAGAGCTTATTCCTAATGGTAAACTTACGACATTCTAGTTAATTGTATTCCGGTGTATATAATTGTTGACACTGAATCACACACAAAGTTCAAGGCTAACCATTTGTCGTCGACGTTTTGGAATCGCGCATCTGCAATGGTGATGTAATGGGTTCTTATTGCGCTCTGGGAACGCAAAACTGTGGTCAGTGTGAACATGGAGCTATTACCGAATAGCTCCATGGTGTGAACAAGGGGTAACCGTGGGGTGCAAGACACCGAGTTATGTAACATTTTGCTTTTTATCATAACTTTTATACGGTGCATTGAGGGTTGAATGAACCATTTTCATTTGTTGAGACGGAGTTGCCCGTGGGCGAAGTGGGGTCAAGGAGAACGGGCAGTGGGGAGGAGGAGAGGGGGAGGGGTGGGAGGGAACAGCCTACCTACTTTAGAAAATAATGTTATGTCATGACCCTCTTAGCGTTCCATACAAATGATCCTGTTGTTACTACTAGACAAAAGTTATATCATGCCATAGATACTATGGTTAGGTCTGTAGGCTTTACTGAATTTAAGCAATAATATTCTGAACACGTCAGGTGATAATGTTTAATTACGCATTACTAGGTAACCCTTAATTCAAGAGAGCTCTCCTACATTGTTATACTTAGCGCGGAGCGTTAACCATTTAAATCGACAGCTTTTCGTTACACAATAAGTGTGGATTTCACATGTAATTTCAGAGTTCCCGTGCGGTGGGGGGGGGGGGGCGATACATGCATGGGTGACCAAAATACAAATAACAGTTTTTGTTTCCAGGTGTGCATGTGTCTTTCCAAAATGATATACCACCAGATAATTGTAAATTTAACTCAACTTGATGCTTCATGAAACACTGAAGGTCACCCGACGCCAAACGAGCGTGCCATAAACGTGCCGGATAAGTTTAAAACTCACCAGACGGCGAGATCTTTCTTTCTTTAAGCCTTCCTTACTACATTAGCATCCGTCCTAGAACACTCCAACCACCGACCCTGTAGTTTTTCGTACGCCCCTCCCACTCGATCCCCCCCCCCCACGGCCACTCCCCCTCTAATTTCAACGTAACTCTTTCAAATAGAGATCAATTATTTTCACTTTGAATTCCTCATCTAAAAAGGAGATGTCGTCGCCAAACCAAATTTTATCACACTCTGATATTCTTTAAAAGTGCAGTAAGTCTTAATTCTTTTCTCTTCCGCCGGAAAACGATTTCCTCTTTTGCCAATTCTCCCCACCCCCTCTCTTTTTTTTATATTTATATATAATTTTCAACAAAATCCGTGAAAGTTGGAGACATTTTGACCAACAGTTATTGATTTTCGATTCTGAGTCCGCACTCCTTTTTATTTCTTTACCTCTTTATTATTTTCTTTACATTTTTCTTTGGTTTTTATTGAAACCCCTTTTCTTTTTATATCCTTAATTCAAATTCACTTAGCCAAATCGTCTACAGGTCTACATGAATACTTTCAAGAGGATGGAAACGGAAAAGAAGAA
The DNA here is from genome assembly GCF_037975245.1 of Apostichopus japonicus. NCBI lineage: Eukaryota > Metazoa > Echinodermata > Holothuroidea > Aspidochirotida > Stichopodidae > Apostichopus > Apostichopus japonicus. The sequence goes on from NC_092568.1 coordinate 10,051,260, forward strand.
GAAGAAGGAGAAGAAGAAGAAGAAGAAAAGGGGAAAAAAGCCTCGACTTGTCTGTTTGATAATTAGTCCATTTGACTGCGAAAATGTACTATACTCCTAAACCGTTCGATATCTTTCCCCCCATTTTGTTCTTCACGAATTCATTTTCTTTTATCTCTGTCTTTCCCATTTCTCTCTCTCTTACTGTGTGTATGAAACTACCGACAACGATTTTTCTAAATAAAAATTCGATTATATTGTTGGAGAACCATATCGATTTTACTCTTTTTAAAAAAAAAATTTATTGAAAACTTTACAGGGTGTGTTCAAAAAATCAAAATATTACAAAGTTGTAACAAACAAACGCAGATATAGATAATAATATAAACACGAACAAGGCTGGCAAAATATCGGAATCACCCTAAAGCTTTTAGAATCTATCTCGATACTTTTGACACAAATCAAACGCGACATTTTCAGATTGGATCGAAGATATGACACTTTGCTGGGCTAATTTACTCTCAATAAATCTGCATGACTAATTATCTTTGGGCTGCCAATTTGTAAAAGAGGTATTAGTTCCAACTTTCGTTGTTTACAATGTTTTTGGCTGTTTTATTTGTCATATTGTTTGGTTATATTCTGTAGTATTGATCCATGGTTCTAAAACAGGTGTGAACACCAATCATTAAGGAATTAAGCTATAACAACGCATCATGAAGGCAGCCAGGCATGATATAGACAAGTGGTACCGCTTCGTAACAGCTGGCGATCTTCACTCTGTGCCATGCAGTTCTGTTTCACTGCGATTACTAGCTGTTTTGCCAGTATAAGGAAGTGACGTAATTATTCAAATTTAGAAACTTACGTCAAAATATGTAATGACGTCGTTTAAAATGTCTACTGACTATTCCATGCATTAGACCAGGGATGTTTCCTTAGGAAACATGTATATAAGGTGTACCTCGGGTGTCATGAAGGAATAAAATGCAGCTTCCTTTGTCGTAGTTAATTACATTCTATTGAAATCTAGTCGAGGCGTTTAAAGAGGAAGTATCTGAAATCAGAGCATAAAACCGAAACCAAAATTATGTTTGAGATAAAATGAAAATGTGTTCATACACATGACGTGTATCAATTACAAGAATGTGAATCTTTGATGCTTTTCATCATAGATATAAAGTCATATCCTATTTATCACCATTTGCAGGTTTTTTTTTTTTTTGCATCTTTGGGTTGCAGAACAGTTGTCCGTTAAAGGTCAAAGGTCGTGATGATATGTCATAATTCAGTGATGAATAGTCCATTATTCATTCACTTGTAGCATATAGATATGACGTAATGAATAACCAATGACTGACAAGGAAAATGAGTCAGACGGCGGCACAAGATGTAAATGTTATACATATATTTGTTTATTGTAACAGGGCGCATCAAGAGTCAGGTCGGAAAGATTATGTCATCAGCCCCCTCTCGAAGTCTTCATTTCTCCTTAAGTATGTATAATACATTACTGTCTTCCCCGGCTGTAGCTCCCCTTCCCCACCCCCCCCCCCCACCCCAGCTACGTAAGGTGACGTCATGGACTGATATATAGAAAAGTTATACAGAGTTATACTGAAACTGCATTGCAACATTGAATTTGTTACAATAGTTCAACGCTTAAAAGGGCGATGGCGAGGGCGTTGTGGTCAAGTGGTTAAGGCAGTGGACTTGTGATCTAAGGATTACAGGTTCGAGCCTTGGCCAGATCATTGCGTTGTGTCCTTGGGCAAGGCACTTTATCTCCGTTAATCTTCTTAATTTTAACCCAGGTGTATAAATGGGGACTTGCGAGGTGACTTGTAAATATAGTTGCGTGCGCCGGTTTGTGGCTGCACCCTATGGGAAGTCCCCCAGGGGACACGTGGCTTTGGTGCACTGTTGTGCCCCAGGAGAGATTGTTTGAATTGTTCACACTTTGGTGTGTAGGTGTGACAAGTTACACAGGTTAATTTGACAGGTTAATTGTAAAGCGCATAGAACTTGTGGATTATGCGCTATATAAATAACGGCGTAATAATAATAAAAGGGATGCTAGTTTGACAGATTATTCATTGTTATGGTAACTTGGTTCTGCCAGGGAGTTCTAAATGGCAACTCCCTGGTTCTGTTAACACAACACCTGAAATGATGACACCACGGCCAAACAATTGAAGAAACGGTTGGCCTATGTTCACCAGTTTCAGTTTCGGTTTCAATTTCAATGTATTCTCTTTATATCCTCGTTTTAAGGTATGAGAGACTTAAGTGCAATCTTTTATACTGACAATCACAAGAATTCCAAACAAAGAGAGAGGGAGAAAGAAAAAGTGTTTCAGTAATCATATTCTCGGACGGGAAAGGGGGTAGGAAGAGGATAGGTCGGATCCAGTATTTTATAAAGGACGGGGTGTGGCTCTGTTGTTGAAACCGACTTCCATGTGGAGTCCTAGGGGCATACTATCTTAGAAAAAAATGTTAGATTTCAGATGGTGCATTCCGAGGAATAGGCTTAAAGGCCTGTTTAGAATAGTTTAGGTTTATAATTAGGTCTAAACGCAAGGATGTGCAGGCTTATACCGGCAACTACTTTTAAAAGTTTGTTTGAGGCTGTGGATGTTTGTGGGGTGTGACAAATTTCAACTGCTCCACGCTACGAGGAACTGTATTCAAACTGCACTTGAAAAAGTGACCACTCCCATCCTTATCCCACTCTCCAAGCCGTCACTCACTGTATAAGTCAGATAATTGTTGTGCCCTCCGCCCCCCCCCCTATACCCCTCCCTCCCCACCCCTTGAATTATACTGTTAACTGACTGCTTCGTCGCAAAATTAAGACCAAAAGAGGACCGGAAAGAGCCTTTTCACTATCACGGATTAATTCTATTCTCCTCTGTCTTTTTCTTCTTCTTTTATACTAATCTTATTGTTTTAAGAAATTGATGAGTTTCGTTGTAATGTTCTCGTTATTTTTAGCATCCGTACATTGTTATCCTTTCATTACAATTACTTACTTCCGATTGTCCTTTCAAATTAAATCCCTGGGAATTTCTGGACCAATTTTTTTTTCAGTGATGATGACGTTCTCAATCCGCTATCCCCACGCAAAACCATAGAATATGAAAACAAGAAAGAAAACTGATTAAAAGACAAAACAATACTTAAAAACAAAACAAATAATAAAGAAATAAAAAATCGATGTTTTTCTTTCTCCCTTTATTACAGGTTTATTTTCGTTAAAAGCTTGCATTCAAGTGAACATGTACTTTTTAACACTCACGGATGTCTTCATTATAAGTAAAGATTTCCGTTGTTAAAATCGATATGAACGAGTGACTTTATCAATCAATTAACGTCCCTCCTTGAGGAGATCTTTTTCTTTACTGATCGTAACCTTGTCATTTATATCTTCTCTCATGACTCAGCTACAGGACAATGTAGGTCAAAACATCAAAGTATTGTTCGTCCCATCGGCTAAAAAATCTTTTCGATTGTCCAGCCGGCTTGGTCACCTCTTCCTTTTAATAAAATTTCGAAGGCATTTTTCTTGGTCCAAGGTCATTCATTAATAAAGCAACGTTCCGTAGTTCGCCTCTATTAAGCCTTTAAGAAAGAAAGAGAACCTTAAAGGGATTTATAGACTATGAAACTGCTGCAGTGATGGGAAGAAGATCAGTTTATGGATCCTTCCTTCTTTTTTTTGTTGTTGAATTTATTTATTATTTATTCATAACACCATTGGAGATGCCTCGTTTCCCAAGGATTAATTCTATGCTTCAGGGTAAACTATGGTCAAACACATAAGAGTAGTAGTATGGAGGCTGACTCGTAAATGAGATTTTTAAAAACTTAAGTACGCTGTTTAAATTAAACCAGAGAGTTGTTAACTTGACAACTCCTTGATTAAACCCATAAGTAGGACGGGGTCACGTGACTCCCCTCGGGCTGATTATTGATCCCTAATATAAACACAACACAAATTGAATTTTCATATGAATATTTGGTGAAATCCTTTATCAAGTCCTTTCTGCCTCATGTGCGCGTGATTGCGAGCATGCGCGTGTGTGCGTTAGTGTCATTCCATGCCATGTAATGTAAGCTACAGTAGTGGTCAGTTGGCTGTTGCAGCCTATTATGTAACATCGGTTACCATGACAACGGTGACCTTGGAGATGCATGGTGTTGAAATTGTATGGGTCCTGCGAGGTAATAGGTAGTGGAGTTCCAGGTTTGGGTTAGGTTACATAACAGGTCAGTCTTTATCTGTGAGTGTATGCATGTGCGTGTTCTTTGTGCGCGTGTGCGCTTGTGCGGGAGCGTTTTAAATAAAATTATGTTGCGAACTGCCCCTAAACCGTACGACCGATTAACTGCAAACTTGGTGGGTATGTATCTGTGCATGGGGTGTAGTGTGTTCGCAACATGCGACATCATATACTCAGAGGTCAAAGGTCAAATAATAGAAAAACAGCCCAACGCACCAAATGGCCGAAACCAAGAAAACCCTGCATGTATCGAACGGAAACTTTGCCGTGCATGCATAAATGAAGAACGCCAAAATGATATATGGCGAATGGAAGTCAAAGGAAATTTCATACCCATGTAGGAGGTTGACTTTCGGTGTTAAGAGCGTATTAGTTAACGAAAAATGTGAAAGGTCACGCGATCGACGAATTTCAAGATTCATGACAGTGTTTCGTAAACTCCAAACCGGAAGGCTCATGCAACTCAATCTTGGTGGTTGTAAGACTACGTGCTTCCGGATTTATGACGTCATAGATAATCATATAACCAACTTCCGTAGCACATCTGCAATTCCATGGATTGCATCATTTTTGTTGTAGAAGTTATGTATAGTGAAGAGGATAAATACTGTTGAAGTTTCTTTTACTTTATCCGTGTTTTTGTGTAGGATCCCGTACCCATCCCCCCTCCCCCCTCCCCACCACCCACCACACACAGGCATACAAACAACACACACAAAATCTACTGTCATACTACACAAAACTGTGTTGTTTTCCCCGCGTCTGCCTTGGCAAATTACATGCCATATCATAGCATGGAGTTGGTCATGTGGGAAAGATGTTGTGGCCCAAACACGGCGCTCCATATATTATTTTTGTTAGGTAATGGGCAGAACCTGATACACGGCAACCCTCACCCCCCCCCCCCCCCTCAAAATGCCGCTTTATCGCTCATCCCACAGATTGACCAGAAGTTAGGCTACTCATGACTATCAACATATAGTCACTAAGGGGTCACTCAAATTAACGGGGTAGGGGGTGGGGGAGGGGGAGGGTGGTCATGTATACTTTATTTTCCCTTCACAAATCGGATACTACATCTCATCGCAAATCGGATCTTTAGCTTTCCTTTAGTAATGTTTCCGTTTAAATAGCCCATAATGAAAAAAACTGGCGGTAATATAAGGTTTGAGATTTGCTTTGTGTGCTATTTATATTTGTCTGATCGACTGTCATTAAATATTTAACTGAATCATTAGTCAAAGCTTGTTTTTACTTCAGAAAGAGGATACATTAGTTTGTTCAATTATTTGAGCAATACAATCCAAACGATGACCGGATACTGGCGACCTAGTATCAAAAACATTCTTCTATACTGAAGTCATCGCATAAAACAATGAGTATGTAGGATTGCATAGCTCTTAAAGAACAGAGCTATACTTCCGGGCCTTGCTGTTGAGTACAATGTGCTTCGTGTATGTGTCATGTTTTCCATTTGAAAAAAAAAAGGCTTTTTCCTTTTCAACAGATGGAAGCAGAATGACCAAACCGAAAGCAGGGGATTAAGTAGAAGGATATCTTGAATTCAGCCAGGGAAGTGGGGTTGGGGTGGGGTGAGGGTGGGGGAGTGTGGGGGAGGGCGTGGTTAGGGCGGGGTAGGGTGGGGGTAGGGTTAGGTGGGGACGTTTTAACTTGCAAACACTCTTTCCCAACGAGGTTCCAAATCTCGAGGGTCCTTTGGTGAACAGACAGACAGACAGAGAGAGAGAGACATCAGTTCATCCATATATGTCATGCTTGCATTCATCTTCGTTATTTCTTATTTCGTTATTTCTTATATTGATCATCAGTTTGTCAGGATCTTCCCTTTGACAGGTTGGTGATGTGTCTGAATTAGAGTATTTTCATTCTTTTGTGTGAGCTTAATCCACGATTAAACCCTCCTTTTCTGTTCCTCACACAGACAGGGTTTTCTCAAAGTAATTGCCCTTGTCTGGTGACTCATTCTAGACTGCGGTAATACTATATACCATTGTGTCCGTCAAACCAGCCCAACTTCCGGTTACGTCATACTCTTACCAGCCATACGTCGCATGCATGTAGTAAAATAGTAAGGAACTTTTTTTTCAGTTTGGTCGCTATATATTTGCTCATGGAGGTAAAAACAGACCTCCATGATTTGCTTGGGATGAAGAATCTGTTTGGCCAGGGAGTTGTTATGGAACAACTACCTGGTTTGGCCGGGTTGGGTCACCCGTGACTTTAAAAACCACAGTGTGACTCAACATAAGATGTTTATGACAACCTCTGTAAATTGAATAATTACACAAGCATTTCATTAGCAGAAACCTAAGGACAGTTCGTTGGAAATTGCTGCGCTTAGATTAATTTTTTTGGTTTTTGTTATTAGTAGTAATGGAGAACGGAAACATCAAAACCTAAAAACAAAACTAAAAAATCATTTTCTGAAATCATTTTTTGAAAGTTTAATATTTGCTCTGCATTATTTAAATTACAAATTGATTATTTGAAAGTTAATGAGTTACAATAAAATGGAAATATGGCTTGTGGAAAGGTAGTTACATTCATGGTACACATGCCAAATTTTCACACTTTTTAACTTTTCCTATTTTATTTATTAGTCACTAGCCTATGTGTTATAGCATGTGTAGCTGAAATTCTCAGACGTTATCAATTGAGGAAGTTGTCCCCCCCCCCCGCCTTTTGTTTAACATGTGCCTCGATATGCACCAACCCACCAGATACCCCCCCCCCCTCCTTCCCTCCCTCCTGTCCACCTCATATCACACCAGCCCGCTTTACACCACCAATCAAGTTATATCTTAACCGTAAAAACTTACACTTCTTTCGCTTAATATTTTAATGCATCGTAGTTTTTTTTTTGTTTTTTGTTTGTTTTAATAAATGAGTGCTCCATTCACCCCAATATCGACATATTTGTTTTTTTTCTCCAAATCATCTTTTTTATTTGAATAAATGATTAAGCATTTCTCGCCCTCGTTTACAGTTACGCCACCTTCAAAACCTGTCAAGTTGCCAATACAACTTTTAATCCATAATTTACCCAGCCTTGTTTTAAGTTTGCACTGTTTGGGAATTTTCACATCTGTACTTGTTATCACTCATTTGATATGGCAATAAAAATATATACTTTGGATATAAAAGCAAATATATTCTGCCATAACGCTTTTTTATTGGTCTTTTTCAACAAAGGTGCTACTTTTAACAACACATGGACTCTACTTCGCATTTATGAATATGTTTTTCTTTTGCTTAAAGTGAACTAAGGTAAATATGGACGCTATCATGAAAATTCCGATAAAGGTACCTTGTTAATGTAGGTCACCTTGCTTACCAATAGCGAGGTCAGACCGTCCTAGAAATTCTCGGTAATATAGTCGGACAATATTTTTCATTCTCACACACATTACATTAAAGTAATTTATATAGAACTGCGAAACTGTTAGTTGAAAGTCACAAAACCTACAAACTACGACGAATAAATTTATTCCTATCGGTTTTACAGTTGATCATTTTAAACTTCATGTTCTTTTCTTCAACTTACAACCAAGAATTCTAAAGAAGACATTCGGTTTCAAACAATTTTGCGTCCTACAAATTGCATTAGCGACAGTGCAAAGTTACCAAAGGTTTATATTTTAAGGGCGGACTGCTATCGGCGCAACAACCATTTAAAATTCGTTAACAACGTCCTGATTTTACATCCCCGTTGCTACAAATCAAGATGTTGTTTTCGAATTTTACATGGCTGTTGCTACAAGTCAGGATGTTGTTATCGAATTTTACGTTAAATTATTGCAGTGCGTATGGAACGCGAAAATGGTAATAATTCGTTAACAACGGCGTTAATTGTAGCAACAACCATGTGAAATTATTGTTATCGAATTTTACATGGCTGTTGCTACAAGTCAGGATGTTGTTATCGAATTGTACACGGGTTTTGCTACATGTCAGGATGTTGTTAATTATTGCAGTGCGTTTGGAACGCGAAAAGGGCAATGATCCGTTAACAACGAAATTACAGCAATAACTCTTAGCAACTATAGACTATCAAGGGGATATTCCATTGGCAGACAATTTTCCACTGATATGAATGAGTAAAATATGCTATAAGCTGAAAACCGAATCTTAATATCTTATTTATAAATGTACGTAAAGTATGTTTTTTTTTTGGGGGGGGGGGGGTTTAATTAAACTTGTACATTTTTTACCAGAGAAATCCTTCATATCCTAGGAAGTGGATACTGGCAGTTGACATGCGATGAGAACACTGGCTATGTTATGTTTCCTCGGACCTGCTGAAACTACAAACGCCAATAGGGTAACACCGTTTACTTGCTCCAAGAAGTTGGAATGTATACCAACGCATTTGATGTGCATATCAGGGATAACTCAATTAATCTTATCTTAGGTTTTTTTTTTCGTTCAGGTTGGCAAAGCAACAAACATCGTATGAGATGTAAGTAAACAATGTATGTAAATAATAACACAATTCGAGTGGAACTCGAGTTTATAGTTAAGCAACAACATCAGCGAGACAAAGGACTAGTATTGATATCAATGTTTTGACACACTGCGAAACATTTTATGAAGTATGATTTTAACGGCCTCCTCCCCTCCTCCCCTCCTCTCCTCCTCTCCTCCTCTCCTCCTCCACTACCTGCACATTTCCTCTCTTTCATCTTCTCCACCTGCTATAAGCAAGATAATTTCGGACAAAACCTTTGAATTATAACTAATCATAATCCAAAATATATGGATTTATATTAATAGACTTTTACTAAATACGACGATTCTCCTCAGAGCCTTGTTGCTGCATTTCTAGGACAGGTCACGAGACAATACGAGATGATCATGTGTCGTAGAAAGGGTTCATCCTCTTTTGACGAACTCATATATTTGGGATATATGCCTATCCTTCCATATCAGTGTACAGGAATGCGAGGGGATACCGTATAAAGGGAGTGACGGGTGGAGAATCCTGGGTGGGGTTGACTAATACAAATACGGCCATGGTCAACGCGGTCGAAGATGGGGAGGGGGGGGGCTGTCAATCGTAGAATCCTTATAAGGGATGCGAAAGCGTCTTTCATTCAATATATAGACCTTATTAGGACCACGTATTTCAACTCACAGATTTCTTTCTATTTTTTCCATTCATTTTACTACAGCCATTACCCTACTTTTCGACCAACCATTATTTCACACCCCGCCCCTTCTAAACAGTTATAATTACCAAAAAATATCGTGTACTCCCGAAATTAAAACCTTGAACTTGTTTTTAGTGTTGCCATGGATACCGGAAGCTTGACACAAAATCCGTTTGATAATGCAATAACGTTTCTCCCTCGGGGTAAAATCGAGTCAATCGATCCTCGCAGACAATGAAACGCTCAAGGTCCAGGGTAGGTATATAGGGGGGTGTCTATATACGGCCCCTGGATAAAGCAGCCAATTCCCGGACTGGAACTATAAACCTACAAATATATAGCGAGAGAGAGAGAAAGTAGCCAGGCAGTACGGCGCGCTGATTTCACGCGAGACCGCGCACTGACTGGCAAATTCTGATGCAAATTTGTACTTTGCTCGCCAAATCGCTGGAGGCTATGGGGGAATTTTCGGCAAAATTCAATTTTAATGGGCCATGTGTGATTGCAAGCGTGCACTTTTGATAGATGCTTGTAGTTAGTAAAGTGAACGCAGTTCGAAAGAGGAGATTAGAATAGCCACAGAGCCGTCCAAGCAATGTATCGAGAGGTAACCAGGGGCAACTGGTTATCGATAAAAAAAGAAATAAATAAATAAATAAGACAGTGTATATATAATTAGACCACTTAAAAATATCCAGGCATCAAAAAAAAAAAAAAAATCCTGGGGGCATTTCACACTGAGCTACGACAAAATTTTCGATTCGGGACCGCTTCGTTCCCCGGAAATATCAGGAAAGGATGTAACAAGTAAAATAAAAAAGAATGGCAGATTATTGAAAACCTTGTGAGGATATTCATGATTTAATTTTATAACCTTGATAAGTAAATTAACCATAGATCAGTTATTAGAGCAAGAAAATAAAAATGGACGAATTTGACAGTCGAGAGAGAGAGAAAAAAAACGAACAGCTTTTAGATTAGAAGGGGGTAATAAATACGATTAGGTTTATCTCAGGTTTATAAAGATATAGAGAGATTTTATAGACGTGTGTCAATTTCCTAAGAATGATATGAAGTTTCCTATGACATATATATTCTGTCTTAGGATACAGAGGGTGATTTTACTAAGCGTGACAGTTCGGTAAGCCTTGGTGGGAATCCCTTTATGGCAAAACTTTACAATGTTGATAATATGATATATATTGTTTAATGACAAATAAAACACAAAACAATTCTGAGTAGGCCTAGGTGTTTAATAGTTTGTATATATTTTACTGGATTTAAAAGATATTAATTTACCAATAAAAAGTAGATAAAATGCGCGGTTTTGTTTCATCGATGCGATAAATAGGACAAGGCAGTATTGAGACATCTCTGTTCATCCGCAATAAATAGTTTTTAATGCTTAGATAACGCATTGCATTTTATGTAAACATATACACAGACGGACACACGTGGATGGATGCATGGCCCAAATTTACTTTTTTGACTGGTTCCCCCTTCGGTCGTTATATCGAAGTATATTCTGAGCAGATAAACACTTTTTGTTTGTCTTACATGGTAATTTTATTCAATGATCAGCAAATGTAAAGCCTGATTTAATCACAAAATAGCCATGACCGTTGGTCCTGTTGAACCTATAGTCTTGTTAAGACCCTATACCAGTATAAGCCAAGTGTACCTTTCTTTTTCACAAAGCTATTTTCCCGATTCTATTTGCTGTATTGCCCAGAGAATGCCCGCGACATCGCTTTAGATTGATACAAGGTTTGTATCGGACAGATCCTCGGGCATGTAAAATACAGTGGGTAAGCACATTCGTGGTAGGAAGAAACGGACATGTACAGTTGCACGCGAGAAAAAGAGTATTACAAACGACTTGGCCAAGACTAGTTGAAACCGACGAATGTTACTAAGCATTCAAACAGAGCGACATGTATCGCACTTTATATCTTACCTGTTGATCACCGCTTCAGTAATGGATGCGGGTTGCTAAAACGAACACTTCCGGGATCTGCATGATCGTTAAAACGGATGACGCACAATCACGTGGAACGCCGAGTATTTCAATACCATGCACATTTCTGCGCACATGCGTACAGCCAAACATGTATATCACGTGGTCTATGTCGTGATGTGTGTGAACGAACTGACCGTGATGTGATACAGCCAGCGGTGAAGGTTAGAGAGAAGTGCGTATCTTACATCGCCAAAAAATAAAAACATTATTTAGTTCCTTAAAGTTGATTAATCTCTTAATATATCTGCCGCCATGTTTCTCTGTTTGTTTCTCCTGAGCTGACCTAGCCTACTTCGATGGTGTCGAACACCTTGTAATACAACGCCAGTTTGTAAATCCCAGGGGTCAACCAACACCAGTTTAGCAGTCGTCTAGGATTGTAAGCGATAGAAGAAAATTTAAATTGTGTTAAAATGTGAATATTTGTCAAATAGTATAAAGTAATCAACAGTCTGACGGGATAAAGGAGCAGTTGATATCAACAAGGGAACGGCAGAAAAGTGCAAATCACATTGGCCGTTCGTGACTGGAATATATATTAAGAGATCTTCCCCGTAAGACAAGCTTTGTCGCCTTTAACGAATATTGCATCCTGTGAAAATAATCGCCAAAGATTTTGTAAAAAAATGCGTCCGTCAAGTGCTGATGAATTAATCACTATAAATATTACCTTTCGTGTAATTGGACACTCGTTGACACTGTCCACAAAAATTAATTTTGTAGAAATGGTTAAATATCAGCTGATGAAAGGACACGAACCCGAGCTCACGTTAAGTCTCAAGGAGGTAGTATACTCTTCATTTATTTATTTATCTATTTATATTTGAAGGCAAAAAATGAAATGATAATTTTCTTGTCAGATATGTATTTCATTGATATACATTGTAATAATGGTTTTTGAAATTCTGCTACGGTACATCGTTAAAATTGTTAGAAGAATATAAAAAAAATCCGAGTTTTTCAAGTTAATACTTGTAATCAAAATACGTATGAACACGTCTTACACTTTGTTGCAATAATTAAGTGCATTAATATCTTGGGAAGTTTGATATGATTATGTAATTTAGTAATTTAACGCCGGTTTTAACATCAAATTTAAAAAATAAAATTGGTTACGAAAATGGTACTGGCAAAATCTATATATTTGATCATTGATTGTTGCCTCAATTATTGAGCTCAATAAACCCATCATCCCCACACCACCGCATGGATCCAGGGACTGTATACCCTAACCCCACGGGGAGGACCCTCAGACCCCCTATACGGGGTCAGCTTCAACGACCCCCTCTCCTTTATAATCCACCGCTTGATAATTGCTCGTGGGTTGAGTATGGCAGCGAATCAACACTGTTATCATTATGACCGTGTAAGCACGCCTGCAGTGTAATAGTGCTTGCTTCAATTGCATGCCGAAAGGTTTGCAATACTTTGATGTCACTACCATGGTCTATCCATGTCTTTCTATCGCCAAGACCAATCCATATGTATGCATCAGCTCTATAATAATAGTTTCAACACCCCCCTCGCAAAACCACACACCTGATTGGTCGATCTTAAGATATTGAAGAATCTGATTGGTGGAAAGTTTCACGGCCGATTTAGATATCTTCCTCCTTTTATCCGTAATATAATTCCGTTGGATCTGCTAACACTTGAATCAACACATACAATAACCTGGCAATCCTATTTCTAGAAAACAACAGGGTTTAGAATTTATCATCGAACTGTTGGGGCAGTGAAGGTGTCGGGGTAGCCCCGGGGCCAAAATTTATTTAGAGAAAGCTTTTTCTTTATTAAATCTCTTAAGCGACGAGATGTACAAGTTAATTCAATTAGGAGGCAGTTATTTTTTATGTGACAGTTTACTGAGTAAGTGCAGATGGTTTGGGGATTACTGGAAATTGCGTGACATGCTTAGAAAATAAATCTTTAAAGTGCGCTCTTTATCACAGCATTATGTTATAAAGCATCAACTGAGCATGCGCATAAAGAGATGAATAACACTTCGTACCCAAGTCAATTGAGATACAAAAGTTTAGGCCAACAGTCTGTGAAATAATTAGGGTTGATGTGTTCCGTATATTGTTTCAATATTTGTTTTTTGGTTTCAGCCGTCTTTCTTTAATCCCTAAAACAATGGGCTCTGATTTAATTGGTCTCTATCGGTCACTCTTAAAGCTATCGAGGAAACTAATTTAGAAAGGAAAAAAGTAAACTTCAATCTCATAACGAGATGGAGTGTTTGGTATCAATTAAACTCTGACACCAAAAAAAAAAAAAAAAAAAATTCTCGACAAGTGAAAAGAGAGAACAACATGCAAATAAAATAAGATGCAGAGAACCGCAAAATGACATATTAACGATGTACCCTAAGGCACGCAGTACCGGTGAGTCCACGAGCAAGGCGCGTGAAATTACTTAGCTGCTTTCGGAATGAATCACCCTGTATTAGATCATGGGGGGATTATAGAAGCAACTCCCTGTTTAGAAGCAAGCAAACAATCCGAGCAGATTGAAACTCGGAAGCTCTAAACGGACTCAAATCTGCTAGATGGGTATAGGGATAGAAGGATTGGCATTGGTTACCGTGGCATACGTAATGTTACCATGCCCCTCCCCCATCACCCAACCCCCTCACCCAACACTACCCACCTGCCCATTTCTGTTTCTGAAAGTACTTTACTAAAAGTTCTACAATATCATACTCAACACTATTTTCATATACTTTTTTATTAAATTAAAGACGAGTACATTAAAAACAAGTGTAATGCTTGCCGGTGAGTAAGAAAATTAATCAGTATTATAAATGTAATTATTCAAAGACGTTTGGTTATTGTGAACAAGGTTTTTGGTAATTCTAGCATATTTGGGGGTTACATTATTGCCCTTCAATTATTCAATACTTCAAAACTCTAAACAATTACCTCGTTATGTAATATTTTCACATACGGATTTAAAAAAAATCATAAAATATACCTTTTATATTATTAACCTGTTGAATGGACAAGCAGAAGTCAACCGTAGACACTAACGTAACTACTCAGTACCCCTATACCGACTCGGTATAAATTGAAACTTAATATTTAGGCATAACTTTAATTTAAACTGGTATCTAATTTTCCTAAAAGAATTGGCTAAAATGTATATAAAGTAAATGATCTTGGAAATACATTTTTTAAAGTTATAACCCACAAGAAAGACGTTTTGATTTTAACTGTTTCGTATGCTAAATTGTACTTTACTAACTTACAACATATACTAACAGACCAAAGATCTCGTACGATTACATGTCAGGAAGTACAGTTGTCAGGAAATACAGTTGTGTTCTGCAGTCCCCGTCTGGGCCTCTAGGTCTTCTACCCGGTCCCCGGATAACCAACTATAACTAGGCTACGCATCAATTCATGTAATTTACGGATGTCAACAGCAACCTAAGAAAACTATAGAACCCAAAGAAGAAAGGAGAATTGAGAGGGGACATATATTATATATACATCTGGGCTAATCTCTGTGCAGACATATTATATGTGTTAATGTATCTACTAAATGAATAGTTCGTTTTATTATTTCTCTTGCATGTGGCTTATGTAATTAATACATATATATGTGTATATATATATAAATATATATATATATATATATATATATATATAAATATATATATATTCTTTCTTCAGCATTACAAGTTCGAATGTGGTAACAAATTGTTGCCCACATTCGAACGAATTTCACGAATGCCGAGGAGGAAAAGACATAAAAGGTTCAATATGTGTGTAAAACACTTAATTTGCCAATCTTTGAAGGTTTAAACCTGTTATCTTTTGTCTGTTATTATTTTCTGATTTCCCTGCTTTTTTCTTTGATTGCTTTTAGTTATAGATGATGGCCCCCACACGTTAAATTGGAAATGGAAGTCACTGTACTGTGAGCTGCATCTATCCAAATTAACTGGCACTGAGGATCATGAGGCAATGAAGGTGTAATACAAGACGAGGAAAAAAGAAAGCTAATTGTAAAATTATAGACAATGGAAATAGGAGTGGTCGTAGTTGTCCTGTGTCATTAGATCTGATTATCGAAAGCTTTTCCTTATAAGCCTTTGTGCCTAAAGAATCCTCAAGGCCTCATAAATTCGTACAAAATATTTCTTTTAAAGGAATGTATTAAAACATTTCTGACTGTTTATACGAATTCAAACTGCTGTCTTGTATGTGATTGGTTCTCTTTAATTATTGGTTTTCAGGTATAAAATTTACATGTTCTACAAACCTATAATGGAAACTTTCGTTAAACTTGCTCAAGACGTTTCTCCTCATGTGGTATACCGGTCCGGTAGTTTTGCCAGTAAAACTGCATTTTGCGGTTGTTTTGTATAACATTACGTCATTGTGGCTAAGATCTCTATGTATAGTATCAACCACTTGGCTTGCCTTCTATAACTATCGAAGTACTCAAAAAAAAAAAAAATAATAATAATAATAATCCGATCGATACAGATAGTTCTGTGTCCCACAAAGTTTAATGTATTTAATGTGTTACTCGTTCATTTGCATACCTATAATGTCATCATTCCAAGTACGCTTTTTATGGTATATTTCCGTAATATATTACGTTGTAGTTTGCGGGGTGTGTTTCCGCTATACTGTTCAAGCAGCTGATTCAGTTTCACCAAATTGTCACAAATTTTCACCCGAAATGTACTTGAAATTGTGTCATTTTCGTCTCTCAATATAAGCATAAAAAGACAATTTCATTTTAAAATAAACATAATCTTCCGGAAAGACGTTCATTATGTGTAAAACCTGAGTGTATAGAATCCTATTTTTTGGGGGGGGGGGGGGTAAGAATGCTTTGGTGTTTATATCCCTTTAACATGATCCATCCCTCGTTGTTCTTAGTTCTGTCAGACGCAAATTACAGCTCAATTCTCTAAATAGACGGAACTTCGTATAAAGTCACGCCTTATTTTACGAGAGTTATGGTAATTGTTAATGATTTTTAAGATTCGTTCCGTCTGCCAAGATTAATATAACTGGAAAAGTCTGACTTTCTTCGTGTATGAGGCACACGATGTAATAAACTGCGACAAGTAGCGATAAAGCAATCAGTTGATTCACTTTTATGTAGGGTTTTATATTTTTTCTTCTTCTCCTTTTTTTGGACAATATAGTGTTAATGTGTAAGTGCTATGAGATAAAGTCAACCGAAGTTAAAGAGTACATCTCATGTAATGATAAGATGTGAGAGGTGTTTTTTTTTAACTAGCCTTCGGCCTGTTATTTCCCAGTCTTGTTACTCGAAGTTTAGTTTAGTTTAGTTTCTTTTATTTTATTTTATTTTGTTTTAGTTTCTATTACTATTGTTATCACTGTATTTAAGTGCAATGGCATTTTGAATCGTGCTCGGGTTACAAAACGAAGGAATTTAGATGAAGAATTATTCACTATAAGAGTTACAGGTTTTTTCATCATGCATGTTGTTTGGGTAAAAGAAACAGGGAAAAACAGAGAACTGACAAAATACTTGGGAGTGTTTCTAAGCGGAAGAGAGAAAAGCTGACTGTGAAACCATAAATAAACTTTGATGAGAAAAAAGTTATATGACTGGAAACGGCTTGGCTCGAATCCCATTTAAGCCAATTATCCATATATAGGTCTAGTTCAAGTGCTGGGAAATGATAAGAGGTTATAGGTAACAACAACTTAATAATCCGATTTAAGGGTGGGGGGGAGGGTATTGCAAATTCTTGGGTGGGGGCTAATCTACATGGTTTCAACTTTTTAGGGTGGATTATTTAAGTTTCTATATTACTCATATTTTTATTATTCACATCCGAAAGCAATATGGGGAACGGCTAAGAAACGGCGCTCATGCAGTCAATAATTGGTGGTTACAGATCGGGTTATAGAAGTTTGTTAAATTTAACTGATGTTTTTACAGGAGATTTTACAGTAGATTTTACAGTCTCAAACTTTGATCGCTGTATACTTTACCGACACAAAACAGCCCATGCCCCACAAATGATATGGATGCGATTCAGATCTGATCTCTTCCTAGCTGGTTTTGATTGAATTCCTGAGTGCTTTATAACGATCTTTCATGAACCTGCAGCTGTTCAGTTTCAAGTACCGCCCCCCCCCCCCATCACTCTCTCCACCTCTCGCTCTCCCTCCCTCTGCAAATGTAAGCAACATAAGGCAATGCAGATAGACGGAATCGCCATGCATGTGCATTGGCGAGGAGTACATGCGTGGAGCGTATATGTATGTTGCAGTATAGGCTATAGCAACGAGTAAACAACTCCCCCCCCCCCCAAAGTCTATTTGGTATGTAGTCTTGATCATAAATTTGACTTTAAACCATCTGCCCGGATCTCTTGTCTCCTCCTCTTCGAATTATATTTTCGTAAGGATCTTCCTTCTCTGAGAACCTGTCGCTTGCTCGGGTCGCCGTCGCCTTTGAGTAGCATCGCGCCCACGTGAAAATTATTGAGGGCCATGGCCTTCTGTGCCCCTTCTCCATGGTGCCGTGGGAGGGGGATGATACAGCAACTGGGGTATTCGTTGACAGCCATGCAATGCATAACGCAGTGTAGTGTTTGTTGTATAGGCTTACAATGGTGGAACAATTTCACCTAAAGCAACTTTATCAAAGTCTAACAAAATCCTTTTGATCGAAATTTTACTATGAAACACCTGTACATTAATGTTACGTGTTTTGCGTGCTAATCGTGCGTTCCATCTGAATTGGGATATCCCCGATCTGCAGTTGTATATATATATATATATATATATATATATATATATATATGTAATGCCGTTTTTATCTCTATATGTATTATATATTTGTATATGAGTCATTTAATATAACTGATTGATAATCTGCTGGTCTAATTATTACTATAAAAGCGCTATATATTTACTTCATGGGTGGGAATTAAACAGATTAAATTGACTTTGAAAGGTATTGTTCAAACATAACCTTGTAATATCAAGCTGATAAAGTTTAATATTAGAAATACACTTTCGTGGAACTACTATTCATTCTTTTTTTTTTCAAACTGCTGAGTACCATTTTAAAAGTGACTTTCACAATCAAGCAGTGGCGTAGGAAGGTACTTTTGAGTGGGGGGGGGGGGCTGAAGACTGATGGCCGGCCTGGGGGAGGGGTCTAAGGGGAGGGGGTGTCCCCCTCCCCTTTGGAAATGTTTTGCAGGTGGCCTCAGATGCAATTTGGTGTAATATAGCACATTTCAACACCCACTCCATTTTGTAAATAATTTTGCATTTTCACCTGGCCTTAGATGCAATTTGGTGCTCCAAATGAGATTTTTTTTCACATTTGGAAATGAAAAAGGGGTTTTCTGACTTGCGAAGCGGGGGGGGGAGGAATGATACTTCCGCCCCACCATATTTTTCACTGGGGGGCTGGCGCCCCCCAGCCCCCCGGTTCCTACGCCCTTGTAATCAAGATCATTTAAATATATCATGATCAATTTACTTGATTAGTCGGTCAGTTTCTGTGTCGAAGGAAGATGTTATTTCGGAGAATGGCTATTTCAGGGAGCTGCTATATGATTGGGTCAAGTAGCAGCTCTCTGGCTATATAAATGATGCAGGTTGTGGCGCAAACAATAATATGACATCACCATGGTAATGTATGTAGTCAACTTAAAGATCACCTGTTATCATAAAATCTCTTCTATAGCCATCAAGAGAGCATTCGTTATCACCGAAACATTGAATGTGTTTTTAATTGAGCCTACTCCAAAATTTGAGTGAAATAACCTTAGGAAAAGTACTTAGAAACTTGTAGAAGTCTTAAAATGCTTTTCCTGGTGAATCGTAGGTGGATCAGAATAACCTATTATGGCTTGTAACTCCCTTATATTTCCTATTCAGAGGTAAAGAGGGTATATTCATGATGAAAGAAGGGGGTAGGGAGTCCACTGTTATGAACTGGAGTACATGGGGGGGGGGAATGGGGTGGAGCCCCGATGTCGGTCACGGTCCAGATGGCGAAACCTGCGGAAGCTGATTTTCAGGCTTTTCGTATTCTCTCGCGCATGCGTATGGATCAGGAAGAGTGTCTACTCTGAAATTTGTTTGTAGGAGAGCGGGTTGCCAATAATGATGCCGGCCGGATGAACTTGACAATGTCAAACGTTGTTCATGTTATTAACACTATCTGGGTAATAGTGACTTTTTAGCGGGGTTTGTGAAACAAAATTCGTTAAAAATTCGTGAAACTATACCAATTAACCCAACTAAATAAGTTTTCGCAGGCAGGTGTAACTAGTATGGTGTCAAACACAAACCGGAGAGCTGTCACATGCTAAATGTATTTACTGGTTTTGCAGTTTCATGAGAAAATCAGTTTTATCCAACGATTTATATTTTTGAATTATGGGATAATGTAATCCATAGAGACTAAAGAGTTAGAAGATGAGAGGGAGCTAGGTGGGGTAGGGGAGGAGGGGCAGAGGTCTTTCGATCACCTATATTGCACCGTCAGCGTTACCGAGAAAAATTGGCTGATTCATGTCATTTGTTGTATACAAAGGAAGGCAATTTTATAGATCCAAACCGTGTGACAATGTCAGTGCATCTTCGTTTGTACATTCATGTGCACGTCGATATGGACGAAGGGTTAAATCCTCTTATATATGTTTGGGACTGTGGTTGGGTGGGGTGGGGTGGGGGTGTGGCGTGGTGATACCATAACCTTAGAATCAGATGATGTGACCTGGGGAAGGGAGGTGAGGGAATGATGGAAAGGAGAGGTTGCAAGTAGGTGATGGGAAATAGATGGTGCAAATCAGCAGTTTTTTTTTTATCTTTCAACGTAAATTTCCCCTCCTTTGAAAATGTCTTGTATTGAGTGACTATAGGAGACTAAGTTTCATTCCGATCTGTTACGGTAGCGCAGTTTGTGTGTGTGTGTGTGTGCTTTTGTGTGTTTTTATTTTGTCTTTCCCAACGTGAGAGGACTGAATAACTCTACGAGGCATAAGCAGAATAAAGAATAAACAAAACAGGACACAATGGGGGGGGGGGGGGGTGGCGCGGACGTGAGAGTTTGTTCTGCGTTTTTCGCAACATTATAAAAACAACAGCAGTTGTGTCTCCTGTAAAAAAAATAGGATACAATTCCAAGGTTTTGAACAACTGATCATAATTTTTGTACAATAAAACACTGACCATAATGTCCCCATATCACTTTCTGAGACTGTCTGTCACTAAGGATACGTAATATTTTCTTACGATCCTGTCATCTTTATTTCTGTATTAATGTTTCTGTAGACAAGTTGTGTTTAACCCTGATTCCGATGGTATAAAATATTTAAAGTTATGTTTTTGTCCAAACCAGGAAATTATAACATTTCTGCGTGGATACTTTAGTTTCAATTAAGTCATTTCCTGACATTGTATTCTTATGAATGACAAAGTGAACGGGAGCGTGCTACACGAAACTGAAACCTAAATAGCTCCCTCATTATTAAAGGCGGTGTCGGCTTCTGACAAGAACCAAAATCGTTGTTATCTTTTTAAGTAACGAAGTAATCACAGGAGAGTTGCCGTCTAAATGGCGGGAAGTTATTAACTGCCAAAATTTCAACAAACAAACAGACGAACAAACATGTTTTCGCCTCTGTTTCTTCTCCTGTCTCTCGCGTTTACTCTTCTTTTAATATGAACACTCATTCCCTTTAAGGATACTGTCTGGGTCAGTTTGTCAATAACAAAGGATGAAAAAAATCCCCATGTAATAAATTTTGGGGTTGTTTTATTCTTTTATAACGTTGATGTATAAAAATGAAATTTAAAACCTGACAAGAAATCCGGTCTTTCAAGTTTGGGGAAACAAGGAAAGAGAAGGACTAAAACACACAACCTCGTCTGACCTCACAAAACCGCAGACTTGACTATACGAAGACAGAAAGAACAACCGGCTGAAAACGCCGGGTTATTATTGTCAGGAATGATTCTGATTGGTCAATTAGCGATCGAGGCACGAGGGTATACCCTGGTTATTTTCTCGCCCCAATCCCCCAACCAGTTCAAGTTTGTTTACGTTTCTCGCCTCGCCTATGACTCGATATAGGAGTGATGAAAGCCACGCAGGCACCAATGGTCGAACAATTAACTAGGGAGAGAAAATGAAAAAAATAAACAGGGTTTGTATAGTAATAGTTATATATGATGGGGGCCACACGTTTAACATGTATGTATGTATGTACTTGTATGATCTCCCAATGCTGGTAATAAACATGAAAGGACACACGCTGTATGTGCGATTCCAATGTAGCTAGTGGCGATAATTCGATTTATTGATTGAGCATCCAATCCAGAACACGGTACGAGGATGAGCTTTGGATAGATGAGCACCTTACTCAGGCGCTGATCGGGATGGGGCCATGGGGGGGGGGTGTTGGGGAGGGGAGAGGGTGTCCTCTTTCAACCGCATTCAAAACTTTAAAAGTAGTTATTAGCAAAACCATGCGTTTTAGACTTATTTTATAGTCGTCAAGGAATCGATAACTAATGTGAATTTGCTGAAAGCATCAGTCACCAAATAGTTAAATTAAGTTAAAAACAATTGAATAATGAAAATTGCAAACATACCCCTCCTCCCCTCACTACTGCCTCACTTCCTTCCCTCTTCCCCTCCCCTTCCACATCCCAACTATATATCCCCGTCCACCACCGTATACCCATATTGCAAAACACGATATCTGAAAAGCAGTTGTTATACTCCGATAGAAAAGAAAGAAGGTGTACAACGAAATCCAAGATTCGGGTCTACACCAAGATAGCATGGTCTACACCAAGATCTGCAGAACAGGTGACGTACGTGTATGATATCATTGTCAGCCCAAAAAGAATAACACCCCCATATCCACCCATCCCCCTCACACAAGCCTCACTCGCGGGGGGGGGGGTAGGAGAGGTGACAACGCGCGACAGTCATCAAACTGCTTCATTATATTCGTCACCATGCAGATATAAAGGCTGATCTGTTGTTTGTGTTATATAGGTTCATCTATACCATGTTTAAGCTGCATCTTATTAAAACCGGTAAGTTTATGCCTCTGGTTGTGATCTTTATCGTTATCTTTGGTCAACTATATTAAACCGTGTGTTTAAATACTGTTCTGTTATCATATATGTCATGATAGCTTGCACTGATAACATGTTAATGCAAACAAATGGTCTCCAAATTGTCGCCGGGGTATTTCTGTTTGGTTTTCAGACATGTCTGAGTAACCCTCTGGATTTCCAAATTGTCTTTGACATATAATTAGGAGTTAAAAATATAACAGTCGGTTCTATATAACAATAGTGAAATGTTGGTTAAAGATCCAGAGAAGTTAGACGTAGTTTCACGTGACCATACATCGGTTTTCTTGGCACTTTTCTGCGTTTAGAAGTTTCTTGGTTTTTCTAACTTGTTTATGTACCAATAAATCACATCTCTGTCAAGTCGAATCGAACCAAATGATTGTTATTGATAAAGGAAAAATCAAGCAAAAATGAATAAATAATGTTATTATGCAACGGTATGTTGATCCGCTGTCGTAGTTGAAGCAGTATAATTAGACAAAACATTCACCCTCACTCACCCTTCGCATACCCATCCAACACTAACCCCACCCTCGTAATCGTACCCCATCCATTCCCCGATAAAGTTACCTTCAATAGAATCGATACCAACCAGTAACACAAACTTTATGTAAATCAAACATAAAGAGTATAGGTTGAAATTTTAAGTTATCAAAATTGATGATCACGTATGCTTATAAATTCAAAATATATTTCTTTTGATAAAGGCTATTTGTACAAATGTTGTGTGGCAAAATGTTTGAGTTATGAGGATCGTTGAATATGTGCATGGAACGCCTATAGTGGAACATAAAAAACATGGCTATACGCGAGAACAATTAAACACGCGAAGCCTTGTTGCATTGATCTAAGAAATGGGCTGTAACTGGACCGCAATCTATAGGGCGCGACTGAAAAAGGGGTCGCGAAATTGTTTCAATGGGGGTGAGGGTCTGATGGGTCGTGGCTAAGTCCTCAAGAAAGATCCAGGGTCGTAGGCCCTAACATTTGCGGACCGTTTTTTGTTGTTGAAAGGACGGAATGTTAACGATATTTTAAACTGTTTAAAAAGCCTCTGTTCAAAAAGAAATGACACCAAACTTTGAATACAAAAGATACCATATCAGTACTATCAAATGTGACAAAAATGATCTTTCTCCCATTCAGGACATGTTTTGATGTTTTGGTTCTCTCTTTTAAGGACTTTGGTGTGATTTTGATTGCTTTTGGCTTTTAACTGTAGCCTGTTTGTCACCTCGTCAACCACAATGACAGGTTTTATGTACAAGACGTTTGATAAAATGACCAAGTCACTCCCGCAGAGCTCTTTGCCCGCAAGGCAACACCTACCGTGGTGCACCGGTGAACTTGTAATTGACAGTTCATGTCATGGATTGCCTACCATCTGCATAATACACCATTGTTGATCAGACACACCCGTGGTTTCAGACGTGAAACGCCCAGATATGACGAGGTGAGAAAAGCAACATAGAAATGGAAAGGGAGAGAGAGAGAGAGAGAGGTGGAGAAAAAAGAAGAGAAAGTGGACTTTATCTAACCCACAAACAGACGGTTGTGGGAATTGTTGGCGCGACAGTTAAAGAAAGGGCAAAAACAACATTTAACAAAGCATACGGTAGCTGGTTGTCTTATAACCATATGTCACCTTTGACCCAGAATTTACTAAAGTTTTAGGCCTCCTTAGAGACCGCTCTCTACATGTTCGTTTTTTCTTTTTCCTTTTTTCGTCTCAACAGTTAGCGATAAGCTCACACCTATTTCTTGATATGCAATGTAGACAAGGCAGGGAATGGCCTATACCTTTCCGCAAACTGATTTTCTGATTTTTCCTTTTTCGTCTCAACAGTTAGCGATAAGTTCACACCTATTTCTTGATATGCAATGTAGACAAGGCAGGGAATGGCCTATACCTTCCGCAAACTGATTTTCTGATTTCTCCTTTTTCGTCTCAACAGTTAGCGATAAGTTCACACCTATTTCTTGATATACAAAGTAGACAAGGCAGGGAATGGCTTATACATTATGCAAACTGATTTTCGTGTTTTCTTTGTTGTTTTGTTATTGTATTTTGAAGATTTAAGGCTCTGTTTCGGCATTTTTACAAACTTTGAACATACTATTTGGTACCTACCTATCTAATGGTGAAGGAGCTCAGCTGCAAACGCACCCTGCTGCTTGAAGTCATGAAGACATTAAGCTTGTTGGTCACCTACAGAGTCTGATCTATGTCACAGATTCGGTCATTATAGATTCATTCCAGGGTTTCATTCTGTGTTTCACGCAAGCGCAATGAATCATTTGGGTTTTGTCATATAGGTTGGTGCAATCAACCAGTAATTACTGCCCGTCAACCAAACCACTGAATGACAATAACAACCGTCAGGACATAAATTTTCATTTATGAGACCAAGTCAACCAACGTATATTAACTTAAAGCATAATGTATTCATTTTAACAAAATCTTCAACACAATATCGATTCTAATATCCCATAATAATGTAGGTCCAGTGTCGTACACAGTAGTTCAAAGGGGATGGGGACAAGATCAAACATTTTCCCCGACTGATTATAGGAATATTATACCCTTTTACGGAGGGCAAAGGCGCATGCATGATTTTGTGAGGGAGGGAGTAAGGCCCTGGTTGTTTGTTGTTGAAGCCAACTCCCATGTAAGGGATCCAGGGATCAACGATCAAGGGATCCTACCCCAGAAAGAAAGAAATTTTAGAAGTCAAATGATGCATCCAGATCCATCTTTAGACTATAAATTAGTCTGTAATTAGGTCTAAACGTAAGGTTTTCTGATATATTCTCTTAAAGTTGTGTGTGAGGTTTAAAAGGTAGGTGAAATGTACATCCACCTTTAATTCTTCCCGACTGAATGTTAAAAAAATATCCCCAACTGAACCACCCCACCCCGACTAAATTGAGGGACATCTCCCCCCCCCCCCCAACCCAACCGCCGCTATTTGCACACGTCATTGACGTTGATAATATTTGTTTTATTCTATAAAGTGACGGAAATTTTGACTGAGCGACATACTTTCCAGAATGGAATGGGCTCTTGAATGACTAATTAATTAATTTAATTTGGTGAATAAGATCTGCTGAGTGTCTTTGATCAATTGTGGAATCTTATGTTGAATGACCTTCTAAAAAATTTGGTAAAATTATCGAATCAACACAGAAGCTTTTTTAAATGATTGTATAACATATAACATAACATAAGTTGGCATGGCATGGCATGGCATGGCATGGTCTGGCATGGCATAGCATGGCATAGCATAGCATAGCATATCATAGCATAGCATAGCATAGCTTAGCAGAACATAACATAACATAACTTAACATAACATGGCATAGCATACCATATCATGGCATGGCATGGTACGGCATAGCGTAGCATAGCACAGCACAGCAGAACATTACATAACATAACATCACATCACATTATATTAATAAGTCATGTTCAGAATAGAGAAATATTAAGATGTAATGCGAACTGCCTTTTCAACTATCAGGTCAATTCCAGATTGTGACGTACGTGGCTACAACATCAACAACAATATCAAAAGGACACGAAAAGCTCTTACGTTCAACTTTCTGCTCATGGCCCACTTGTCTGCGTAGAGCAGCGTGTGTGTGTTCATCAAATTTCAGTTATTAAATATTGTTATCATAATTCCTACCGAGATTTCTGCACAACCTAATTTATGGAAACAAGACAACATCGTTTCCTTTATACTTCATTCATGGAACGGTGATTGACAATTATTGCATATCACGATTAGCATAGGATACAACATTTTGACAGATGTCTTTGCCAACACTTTGGATAACATTTTTATTATTATTATTATTATTACTATTATTATTATTATTATTATTATTATTTTTTGTAAAAGAAAGAAAAATGCAAGATAGAAACGTGACAAACACAAAAAGAACAACAACAAAAAACGACTCGACAAAATTTGCAGCCTAAAGATGTCAACGTCTTTCTTCAAACATTTCAGAAAAGAAGGTCGAAACTAACACTGTGTTATAATTATATGTAAAACATTTCATTTTCTTCGGCGTTTTGTTTCTTTCTTATTTCTTTTTAATCTTTATCAAGTTGACAATGCCATCATCTGTGAGTGATAAGGAGCAGACTAATAAGTTAATAATATAAGTCAGTTAAACTCAGTTTAAAAATACAATTCAGTTTCCTTCTCCTTCCAGGTTTACGGTTTTGACGAGCATAATTGTTTACTTGCTGTTTTGTTTTCTTCTGATTATTTTCATTTCATCATACATTCACTCACAATATAGGATTATACTTGAAATGTGCTATGTAGTTAAGGGAGTCTGGTGGTGGCGTGGCTGGGTGGGGTGCGAGGGATTGTGATGGTGGGGTGGGGTGGGGTGGGTGGGAGATAATGGCAACTGTGGCAGACAAGAGCCTTCGATCAATCTACGAACTTCGCTCGGCTGACCCACGTAAAATACATTACGACGTACACCATTATGTAATCTCTCAGGCTACGAAAAATCCCAGCTGGACCCACTTGCGAGATACGACTACCCCTATTCGAGACCTCCAAACCATTTCCTGTGACCCCATTGATGGTTTCCGCCCTACCCCCTCCCACCACACACACCATCCCTGCATGGTGTATATTACAAATCATGTAGCCTACATCTACAATTCAACACTGCCCAAAACCAGATGTGTTTGATCTTCAGCTATTTACACTGAAAAGTCATTAAGAAGTAATTACAGCGTATATAAACATGCCATCCGTTTGTATACGTGGAAACATTTTATTTAGTCTTTTACATTATTACACACATCATAGTTACCCCTACAAATACGTGTATATTAGTGTATATTAGGCTCATCTTGTGTTAGCTTAGCATATAGGACATGATAACATTGTCATTTGTCATACTTATAGTATAGGCCTATACTGTAATGGGTTTCTGCATGAAAAGCACAGATACCACAGATGTATAAAATTAGTCAACAGAAAATACTTTATAAAAAAGTCACCCCAAGATAGGGACCGTGCAGGGAACCAAACAACTTTGGTCCACTCTCATACCCCATTCCCCTTTACGGTTTCATAATGGATACTGCACTGGCTATAGAAATCTGTTGCTACAGTGTGCAACGTTATACAATCTAAATTTTTGACCAAAGAATGTATTAAGAAACGAAATGGCTGACATTCCAGTGGAGACTCAACGTTTAGTGAATGCATGTGTTGGAGATTACGGCTGTCTTCAACTACGTGGTAGTCTCTTGAATTAAAGTCATCGATTAAATAAACAGAAAGAAGAAGAAATTGGAATTTTACTGAGGACAAAACCGTCTCACGAATTTGAAATAATTCGTTTGGAACACAACATAGAAAGATCCTTCAGGTATTTTCCCTGACAATAGTTAATCCAATTCCATTTGAACAATTCTATAAATGAGGACGGAAGAGCTGCACCAGTATCTCTGTGCATCAACGGACAGATCTTTTGTAAAGCTAAATCAAATCAATTTGGACCAAAAAACAATGGACTGTTGAAACACCTGTAGTCATTTGTTTTACAACACCGTTCGATTTGGACCCTTTACAAAGAGGTGATATTGGACCAAAGACATTTCTTATCAGTTTAGTCATGGAGTGCCTTCGTTTTTATGTCATATAAGCCTCATGGAGATTAAGGGGGTCACCTGTGGGGGGGGGGGGGGGAAACTGAGTGCATTGAATACGGGGGTGGGGTAAATTCTAAATTCTCGACTCATTTCGGTAGGGACATGAACCTTTACGGAAGGGCCAGAGGCAGACCCAGGATATTACAAAGGAAATAATGTAGCCCTGGGGTCGTTCAAGCGGATTCCCAAGTAGAATAATAACGACGGATGAGGGGGGGGGGGGGTGTGAGGGTTTTCACACACAAGTGCCTAAAATGTTTTCTATATTTAATACAATGTTCATTTTCTGTAATGGAGGATGGGTTTTGCATATGCTGAATTCATGATATTGAACTTTATAATATGGTGTAATGATGACATTGGTTTTAGTGTCAACACTGTTAACATTCTACTTTGAAAATATGAAAAGAATAACAAAAACACAGATTTACGAAATGACACCTTCCAGACAGACTTATTAAAACTACGATATCTCCCAAACGAAGCAAGACTTTTCTGAGCATTTGAGGGAGTTGTTCTTCACAAAGACCACTGTCATAATAGCAAAGATCATGGTTGAGTTTTGTGTTCCAATTAAGAAAACGTACTTTGAAACAGTTGATTTCTTAACCGCTTCGTCATTTTAGCTCGATCCCAATAGGTCTGTTCTATTATCATGAAAGACTCAATTTTAATTATCTGCACTGATCCCTCAATTTTGCGTCATAATGACGTCATTAGATAGTGCTAGAAACACGGAAAGCGTGCAAAAGAGATGGCGATAGTGTCATGTGTTGTCTAAACATTTATGAAATACTGTTATGGCTCTTAAAAGCTTCCGTAGGTAGAAAAATAGGAGAATGACAACTCATTGGGCCACGTATTCAGTGGACATGGGCTGCACACATGCCGGTCGCAGAGAGTGTCTAGCCCTCTGGCCAAAGGCAAGGATTCACGCACGCCACCTAGGACGCTTCTGGTCGACCTCTGACCAACCGACCCTCCTCGCATCCTCCCGGGTTCGTTTACGACAACAAGGGAGACATGGCACGGGATCCTAGGCCACAAAAAGCACCATACCTACAGCCGGAAAAATTATGCCTCCAGCCTGTCTCGAACCCTAGCCACGGTTTACTCGGTTAGCAGTGCAAGGTCTTTCGCTTACACCGTCGCGCTAACCAACACATCAGCTGGAATAGTAACCTCAAAATTAGTATATAAAGATTCGACCAGAGAAAAAGGCAGTAAATGAAAAATAATTTAATCCATAAACTTTAGTGGGAGTCGAACTCGGAACGTACAGCTCCATATTTCTTCGTTGAACCTCTGAGCTATCTGACTCTTCGATGATTATTGGGTTTACTTTTACTATAGATGGATTAACCTGTTAATATCTGTATGTTAGATGAGTGATCACATCAAAGCCTTCTTTGTCTGACATAGACCTGCTTAACAGGAAGGAATTCCTTATAAGACTTGTGAATAACAGACATAGTTAAACCTATCGAGCCAACGTTTTGATTCCTTTCAATATTAAGGGGATTAAGGCTTTAGTTCATCCTAACAATAATTGGGCGTACCCTATAGTCAAAGATCACATCTGCAATGAAATGCTTCTTTACAGCAAGCTAAAACTAAACAATGACTCCTTCATAAACACGCTTTATGCATTGGCGTAACCAGGCCGGTGCAAACTCCCGGGCCCCGGGCCCCAGGGGGGTGGCGGTTCCAAGGACCGAAAGTATGACCTCCAATCGGTGGAAGGCAAGGTTTCAAAAGCATATTTTCTTGACAAAATCACTCATCACAGCAAGCGCACTATAAGTCGGACAATTGGCCGAAGCTGTTGGGACGCCGTCTTTATCAAAAAACTACAACCAAAATAATTCTTCTCTCATTGCACAGGCCAGAATGGTCAGTGAGTTATAAACATCGAGAGGCAGCCTGAAGGTTTTGACTGCAGTCAAAATGTGTCGAAGTGCTCTTATTCGCTCATATTTTGGAAATGAAAATTGAGACGGTTATAATGTCATTTGCCGTGCATTTACAATGTCATCTGCGGTTAATATGACGCAGTTCTTGAAATTCACCACAAAAAAATGCTTCTTCTTCAAATTCTTCAAAATGCTTCTTCTTAAATTTTATATCAATGTTCCCTAAGTTGAGTAAAGTGGATGTGAATTTTGAAACTTCTGGGCTACTTTTGTACATTTCTTTCATTGTTGTATAACATTTAGGCTATAACTGTATACAATGCAAAAACTACGAAATCAACCTCAGCTGGGAGTGTTACCATTTTCGTTTGAAAAGCATTTGCTTTTTGTCATTTAGTGTTTAATTTTCGGGGTATTCGTCAATTTGAAGTAGCGAATTTTAACGTTGTTAAAAATATTTCCCGGGGACGTCGAGGACTGCAAAACAGCGAGACGTAGAATATATATATATATATATATATATATATATATATAGCCTATATATATATAGCCTGTATATATATATAGCCTATATATATATATATATTTATAAATATATCACTATAAATATATGTATATATTATATATATATATATATATATACTATATATATATATATATATATATATATACTATATATGTATATACTATATGTCTATATAGGCCTCTTCGGTCTATGTAAGATGAGTTTAAACTGCTTCTTTGTTTTATAACATCCTGGATTCTTTCACGGTTGAGTATATTTCCAGGGTACCTGGGAGGAGAATTCCCGCCATCTGTTTATCAGTGTCGCACGGTGACTCATACAACCAGCATGAAATCTCCAACGTATATATACATGCAACAGCCATTAAATAACAAAATAAAAGCTTACTCAAGTCGATTCCAGTGGCTGTATGTAGGGTCTGATATATATGACAACAAAAAAACCAGGAGAAAAATATATCAAAACAGATCATAAATGTATGATGTATTTGTGATTAAGTCAAGTAAGTTGTTATGGGTTAACCATCGTATTGTATCACATCACTCTGTCAGTGATAAATACGGGGTCAATTTTGATAAATATTAATGAACTCATATGACTTATGTGTTTGATATGTCTTAGCTTGTGGTGTTAGGCGTCCAGATCATGCCAGCATATGGTGGTCTATACAGTCCTATTATTTAAACCGCGTTTTAGTCACGATTTATACGTCACATTCTTCATGCAGAAATCACTAACGTGTATATGTGGTTAACTTATATGGTAATGAAATAAATACTATTTTATTGAGACGATGGTTCAAACGAGAACTAATAAACTAAAATAACGAATGAAAAAATAGTTAGTTGTAATATTAAATATATTTGTAAAAGAACGAACTAAATACAGAAATAGGAAGTAAAATATGATCAATTGCTGCGGTGGAGTGTAGGCCTATATTTCCAGTTTGTTGCAATATTCCAAAAAATAGCGATATATCCATAAATTTATTCTATTAACAAAATGTACCTGCATATATCCTACCGTCATTTTCAAGTGTCTATTATGGTCTGAACAGGAAGTAGTATTTGTACAGTGATACGATAAAGTTACACATTACGCTTTCAACTTATACAGGACAATGTAACAACATTAGTAGCACACTCTCATATTCGAGGGGGAAAAAAAAGATTTAAACAAAAGATTTTAGAAATTTACGAGCTTCCTGTCAGAGGGTTTCATTTTGGTACCTGCATGGTTGCGTATATATGCAAAAGCTATATGAAATGTGTAATGTGTATGTATATGGTTACGAGAAGTAATTGTCACATATACGTTGATGACATATATAGCAGCTCCCTTCCAGATATCACTGCGAACACATGTAACCTATATATATTCAAATGCTGACAATTCATACATTGTTAACAATATGCGGGTGCCACGCAAAGATGGTATGACTCATCTCTATGGAATAATCGACTTGATAAACGTGTAGGAAAGCGAATGTGTGTGAGGGGGGATAGGGGATGGTGGATGGGGTGAGGGGGTGGGGTGAGGGGGGGTAGGGGATGCTGCAGTTGAGGGGGAAGGGACGCGAAGCTGCGACAGTGGCGCTGTGAGTACCAACACATTATGCAGAGTAGCGAAGTTTCTTACTTCCTTATTTCTACATGTGCATTCTGTTAAAGTCTATCAAGTCATCGGTTATTCGTTATAACTTAAGCAACATCATTATCGGTTATTCGGTATACCGTAGGCCACCTTACCCGGCTTGTTCACATCAATATAACTACACCGGTAACAGTCATCACATTTGAAATGTTTAAAGCAGGCGTTTCTATTTTTAGGGTACGTCTCCCGCCACCTAAGTATGCTTAGAAACACCTGAGAAAATATTGTCTGTTTACTAAACCAACATGTCAGCTTTCATTCATGTTGTGATACCTGTAGAAAGTCTGTCAGGTTTAAATCCAATACCAATTCCTAGCCCGTTCATCGCTGCACTGTCCTATAAAAAAACATGAATAGGCGATACATTCTCCACAGGTTAACAGATGTAGTCACCCACAGTTATATGTACTGCACTTTCGTGTTATGGTGCAAAGCACTTGTACTGACAGTACGAGAAGTATGAAGTTCATGTTTCTAATCAGGTTAGCAACTGTTCACACGGACAAGTGCTTTGAAGCACGATATGAAGAGGACAGTATACTCACTAACATTGATATGAACAGGACAGTATATCGACTAACATGGATACGAATAGGACAGTATACTCACTAACATTGGTATGAATAGGACAGTATACTAACTAACATTGATATGAATAGGACAGTATACTAACTAACATTGATATGAATAGGACAGTATACTAACTAACATTGATATAAATAGGGTGACAGTATGCTAACTAACATTGATATGAATAGGACAGTATACTAACTTACATTGATATGAATAGGACAGTATACTCACTAACATTGATATGAATAGGACAGTATACTAACTTACATTGATATGAATAGGACAGTATACTAACTAACATTGATATGAATAGGACAGTATACTAACTAACATTGGTATGAATAGGACAGTAAACTGACTAACATTGATATGAATAGGACAGTATACTAATTAACATTGATAGAATAGGACAGTATACTAACTAACATTGATATGAATAGGACAGTATACTCACTAACATTGGTATGAATAGGACAGTATACTAACTAACATTGGTATGAATAGGGCAGTATACTAACTTACATTGGTATGAATAGGACAGTATACTAACTTACATTGGTATGAATAGGACAGTATACTAACTAACATTGATATGAATAGGACAGTATACTCACTAACATTGGTATGAATAGGACAGTATACTAACTAACATTGATATGAATAGGACAGTATATAACATTAATATGAATAGGACAGTATACTAACTAACATTGATATGAATAGGACAGTATACTAACTAACACTGATATGAATTAGACAGTATACTAACTAACATTGATATGAACAGGACAGTATACATCTAACATTGGTATGAATAGGGCAGTATACTAACTTACATTGGTATGAATAGGACAGTATACTAACTAACATTGATATGAATAGGGTGACAGTATACTAACTAACATTGACATGAATAGGGTGACAGTATACTAATTAACATGAATAGGACTGTATACTAACTAACATTGATATGAATAGGACAGTATACTAACTAACATTGATATGAATAGGACAGTATACTAACTAACATTGATATGAATAGGACAGTATACTAACTAACATTGGTATGAATAGGACAGTATACTAACTAACATTGATATGAATAGGACAGTATACTAACTAACATTGATATGAATAGGACAGTATACTAACTTACATTGGTATGAATAGGACAGTAAACTGACTAACATTGATATGAATAGGACAGTATACTAACTAACATTGGTATGAATAGGGCAGTATACTAACTTACATTGGTATGAATAGGACAGTATACTAACTAACATTGATATGAATAGGACAGTATACTAACTAACATTGATATGAATAGCACAGTATACTAACTAACATTGTAAAATTGTCCCAACTGGCTTGATGTATAGTCAGTCTACCGATTACTTTGCATACCGGGAGTCGTGTCCTCGTAATTGTTTGTAACCGTTAAAAATAGTATGAACACCTGGGTCCATAGGCTGTACGGAATATTGCACCTGCTAGTTAAAGTTAATTTGTTACGAAGTGATGTATGGAGGTTTGTTCATTTAGTATAATCTTGTTCGCAATTAGTATAGTAATTGTCACAAACAACCAATAGAAAAGTTTGTTATACTAGTGATTTTCTATATACAGCTGGTGTTTACCATCGTGCAAAAATTATACTATCGTTTGAACACCGAACCTCAAACTTTAGCTTTTAGAGACCTTTCACAACTTTTACAGCGTAGATCTGTTTGCGCTTATCCGTTTGTGTCTGTTAGAATTGGGGTGGAATTTGTTGTTGTCATGAAGCGATTAAGCTATATAATACTTGAAATGAAATAATATACAGTAAGAAGCAGTACGTCATAGCTCACGTATAGGCAACCCCATATATGCACCCCTGTATATAGGCCCCCTATACGGGCAACCCCATATATGCACCCTTGTATATAGGCACCCTTATAGGCAACCCTGTACAGGCAACCCCCTGTATGCCCTGTTGCCTGATTGAGCGTGATCAGGGAGTTCGTTACAAACTCCTTGGCTTCTTGAATCACTGTTACATTGTTGTATAATTTAGATATATCATTTTCCGTTTGTTTAGCAATTTTGATACCATGCAGGCCTTTCTAAAGAATATTCAAAATAAGATTTCAATCGTTCAAACTAAAATATTTTCACCAAGTCTGGTTAATGAGCGGCGACCACTTGACCACTGAAGTTCTATTCTCAACATTTCGTCACTCAGTCATACTTTTCGTCTATTAGCATTGATTACATGTAAATGTATAAAGCAAATTTGAACACGTAAAAGTTTCGACTTTTCACTTCATTTTTTAAATGAAACTTGACTGGGCAAGCTAATGGCCTTTGCCATTGCTATGGCATTTAAGACCGGCAAAAAATATGTAGATTATCAGAATTAACTCAAAACGTTATTTGAAATGCAATTTTGGACAATGTTGGTATATGCCTTGGCGTATAGATGCTATAAAAAATCTCAGCTCCGAACGCAAATAGCTAGTTGAATGCTTCGTATAACTTTGCGTGCGTAACGCGTACGATTTATATGCGCTCGGTCGTACGCGTATGCGTGCGCGCCTGTGCTTTTGTCCATCTTGATTCTCTGAACGCAATCAGTCGATTCATAAGAACGTGTATGTGCATGTGTGTGTGCGCGCCCGCTTGTGTGTGCGTACGCGGCGTGATTGTTCATCTTAATTCTCTGAACGCAAC
Organism: Apostichopus japonicus; assembly: GCF_037975245.1. Classification (NCBI taxonomy): domain Eukaryota; kingdom Metazoa; phylum Echinodermata; class Holothuroidea; order Aspidochirotida; family Stichopodidae; genus Apostichopus; species Apostichopus japonicus. The sequence continues at coordinate 10,086,911 of NC_092568.1, forward strand.
CAGTCGATTCACGGAACATGTATTTGTGCGTGCACGCCCGCGCCGCTCTTGCGTGCGCGTGTGCACTTGTCCATCTCGTACGCTTCAAGCATCTATACACTGTGAGCAGAGGTACGGTAACTATATTACCATGTAAAAAAATGTCCCTAGCCCTGCGAACAAAATGGTTGAAATCAGATTAACTTATTGTTTACTCTCTTGTTATTGTCCACGAATGGTTGAATATATCGGGAGGCTGCCTTAATTTCATTCTTGCATTCTTATTTTGAATTATTCTTGAAAATTAGAGTAAACTTCATATTTTTTTTTTTAAAGAAATTAAGTTATATTGACAAATCTAATTTGTAGTTCGTCGGTATATGACGTCTTATACTTTTCTGTGACGAACATGTTGCTTTAGGACGGCAGAATATTGTTAAGAAATATCATACAAAGGAATGTATTGTTTATGAACAATAATTGTAGGCCTACTTTCGGCAGCTGTGCAGTACAATGCAACAATAGACTATTATCAATCGCCTTATTGTATATTAAGTCGGCCGGGTTAGAGTTCCAAATAGTTATTACCTTTTTTTCCTTTCAAAAATATACGCATATACGACGTAGAATCCATGCTGCAACCTTTTCATTTCGGTAAACAATGTCATAAAATTTAAGCCGCCTGGGATTTTCTTGTTTTTGTTATTATTATCATCATCATTATTTCTTTAAATTACTTGTATTATTACTTGTAATTATTTCTTTAAATTTCTTTAAATTACTTGCTTTAGGACGGCAGAATATTGTTTAGAAATATCATACAAAGGAATGTATTGTTTATGAACAATAATTGTAGGCCTACTTTCGGCAGCTGTGCAGTACAATGCAACAATAGACTATTATCAATCGACTTATTGTATATTAAGTCGGCCGGGTTAGAGTTCCAAATAGTTATTACTTTTTTCTCCTTTCAAAAATATACGCATATACGACGTAGAATCCATGCTGCAACCTTTTCATTTCGGTAAACAATGTCATAAAATTTAAGCCGCCTGGGATTTTCTTGTTTTTGTTATTATTATCATCATCATTATTTCTTTAAATTACTTGAAATGCGCACAAAAAGAATTCCAAGAATTGTTTAATAAATATACCAGGGAGTAAGTTTGATCACGAGAACACCGCCGGCCCATGCATTCGATATGTAGGACCCTGGATGAAAAAAGGGTGATTTTATTTGATCGGAATCGAAGCGTTACCGTTTCGTTCAAGTTTGCCCGTTCTTCTTATTCTTGAACCAAAAGAATGAGTCACACAACTGTATGCGGGTCGCTAGTTACGTGTAACGATATTATGTATTGCAATCAGCGAGGTCGGCATCACTTATTGTATGCAAAAAAAAAGATAATTAAATTGTTTAAAGAAGATTCCATCCACGGGCTGCATAACGATAAAGAAATGAAAAAAAAAAGCCAAAGCAAAACAAAGCAAAAAATGTCTATAGAATCCCAGGCGGCTTAAATCTCTGATATTATGTCTCTTAATCACAACCTAAGGGGAGGGGAGGGGGGTGTAAGAGAAAGTAGTTTATAATCTACATACTGTGTAGATCCTCGGCAACTGTAAACTCATTGAGCCGTATTAGTAAATTATCTCATTCGCTTATTGAAGGATGTAAAAAAAAGAAACGGTAACTGTGGCCGAGTAAAATACCGCAACCGCGTGTATACATGTTAAAACTAACTTGTTAAAAGGAAATATGCATATATACTCATATAATATAAATGAATAACAACGAACAGTATGAGAGTATAAGTAAATTAGAGTGATGAAAACATAAATAAATTATACACATATATATATATATGATAGATTACAGCAATTTAAAATTCAATATATATTTTAATAAGGTTCTGGTGACGGAACCACATGTAAGTCGATTATTTTAGCAGGACACTGAACTGATTCTATTAGTAATTTCCAAACAATTACAAAAAGCAATGTACGTTTATTATAGAGTGAAGAAAATTGGAATATATCATCGTTATGGAATTTATAAAACAATTTTAGCAGGGATATTGAACTCAATTTTCTTACTTAAACATATATATATATATATATATATATATTTATTTATATATATATATATATATATATATTTATTTATATATATATATATATATATATATATATATATATATATATATATTTATATATATATATATATATCATCATCATCACTTGGATTTTTTTTATTTTTACACTTTTTTTTATCTCGACTATTAACTGCTTATACAGTCTGTCTGTCCCGAGTTCAATTCAGTTGAAAGAGGATGTGAGGCTGTGTTCAAGGGATATATAGTATGATATAGTTTGTTTGTACTTTCTGATCATGCGAAAAGGCCACTCGAATATAAGAAGTACAAGTTACCCGTAGCATGCTTACCATGAGAGGGTAACTCGATCGCCCCGTTGTATTTAATATTTCCCCTTTCTTTTTTCGGGTTCATACCTTGTACTCTACGCGCCTCAAAGTGCTCAGCTGATTATAAGCATGAACCGCATTGAGATATAGCCAAAGAAAATTCTACATCTTCTCCTTTTCGAACCATCTTCATCTACATGTTCACCTGGAACTCTCTTCGAGTACGTCCTGAGGCTCTCGAACCGAACGGTCCCTCGCATTAATTAACGGAAGGTCATCGGTCTATGAATCGCTATAACACTGACCGAATACGAAGTTGGTTTATCACAACTGAAATGTGAAATCCGTCAATGATGAAACACTAAAGATCACCATCATTGTATAAGGGAGAACTAAATTCGACACTTCACAATCGTCTTTAATCTATAGGTAATAAAGATGATTATGATGAGAAGAACCCCCTCCCACCCTCCCCCCCCCAAAAAAAAACAATGCCACCATCCGACTCCCCCCCCCCCCCCAAAAAAAAGAGCTATAAAAAAGTTAAATACCATTTGGGAAATGTCATGTTTTGACTTTCATCATTACTCTATGTAATTAAGACATTTATGATATTGACAAACATGCACTCCCTTCCCTGGCTAAGAAAAAATCATTTCGTTGGGAGATGTCATGTTTGTACCTGTATAAGTAGACCATATAATGAGGACTCTGGAAAATATTAAGGAATGATGTACCATAGATAGTTCAACTCATATAATAGCAAGGTATCGAATGATGTTGTGGATACTATATATTTAAAAACGTTTATTCACCCCACACCTGTATAGTTCCAGTATTCTTCAGAGAAACTGCTCTTTTGTAAATAGGACGACTATATGACCGACGGGCGAAGCCATAAGAATCACATCCAAAGTTTTGTACTAAAACTTTGCCTGGTTATCGTCAGGTTCAGATGCCTTGCATTAAAAGACAACCTATACTTCATGTTCAATGTGTCTTCCTTATAGTGGAATCTGTTCCAAGCAAATGTGATGCCTTCTCGTTGATCGTTAATTTCCTAGTCAAATGTCTTTAAAGAAACGTTCATTTAATCTTATAGGAATGACAAATATCATCATCATATTGGGATGACATACTACCACACTAAGTGACGGTTGTCAAGGACTGTATCAATGTGATAAATGATCATGATAAGAACTAGTCACCCAGTTGTCAAGATTAAAAGCGTGAATCCTGCATGCAAAAATTGAAATAATTATCTCCTTTAACCGCTCACCACAGAAACGCATCCATACAAATTGTTTATATATAGAGATATATTTTTTACATGTTTATCCATGCTTTTTATCTTTACTAACACACTAACATCATACAGCCTAGTCTTTTCCTTTATGACTTATATTTATTGCCATAGATACTGGTGTTGTATACCCTATTACCCAGAAACTGACTCATAAGTTTGAGTGTCAGAAGTGGACGGTATACTTGTTTATATAATTTCGTCGTTTGTGACTCATCCCAGGTTTGTTGAAAACCATGGCAAAAGTGAGGGTATACAGGCCCTATATATAGCCTATATCCAAACTTACTTTACGCTACAACCGACAGACTTCATTGTATATAGAAATGTGAGGCATTTGTCTACGTCCCAAATGAGCATCCAGCTATAGCAACGTCCTGTAGAGCAAGTACCGTATGGTCAAACATGGTTAAGAAGATTTATATGATGTATGCAGGGGAGTTCAAGGGCGGAAACACATGTGCTGTAAATGGCTTGGCCGCTTGGGTACAAAACGTACCGATAAGGCAATGTCGACGCTACGTAGGACGGAGACGGAGGACCAACGAGAAGCGAAGCTTGCCCCCCCCCCCTTCCCTTCCCTCACCATCCACCACACTTATGTAACTTAAACCATGGAAAGATTACCCAGCAACCGATCACTGATTTGGTTACGTTATACGCTATCCGCTTGTTCCTCCATCGCTATAGCACTCCTCTCCAACACCCAACCCCCCCCCCCCGTCTACCTGAATGTCTTATGATACAAGGACTGCGGCTATAAATAAATGGTATTAACTGAACAATAACGAAAGCCAGACGGGTAGGGTACAGTTCGAAATTAAATTGACAATAATTATAGTGTTTTACGTGAGGAAAAGTAAAAGACATATACCACCCATAACTCCCCAACCCATACCTCCCCCACCCATACCTTCCCCACCCATACCTCCCCCACCCATACCTCCCCCACTCACACCTCCCCTTCACCCACGCTCAGTTTCTTCATGTTGACATACTTGCTTTGTTTGTTTAAGAAGATGTAACCTACTTGGTTCGGACTTGAGGTTGGTTCTGCACCCCAAATATTTCATTGCCAGTTTCAGCTTATTTTCACCTTTGGTTATTTTCTATTATCATGCAGAATATTAGACTTATGAAAAAACAAAACTATATGACATTGTATCACAACAACATCCAATAAACACTTTCGTTCTTAATCGAAATTTTGCGAAAGATTCCCCAACTACCACCCCCCCCCCCTCTCCCACTCCTCACACTCCGTTCAATGTCAAGCTATTTGGGACAGGATTTCACAATAAATTTAACAAGGGCCAGAGGAAAACATTGTTTGGATCAAAGGACCTTAAAGCATCAAATCTCTCGATATTTGTATACCCAGACCGAGCAATGTGTGTGCAGGGCAGGCTCATGCCTATGCCCTGAAAAGTGAACCAACCCGAGTGTAATATGGTGCATGGTTCGATTGTTTTTTGTTGTTTTTTTTCACGGGCTGGCCGGATTGAGAACCTTTTTTTTATGGCATTGCATCTCATGTCAAGACCCCTACCCCTTCCATTCCATGCCCCCTCCCCCTATCCCTTCCATTCCATGCCCCCTCCCCCTATCCCTTCCATTCCATGCCCCTTCCCCCCCCCCCCTCTCCACTAATGTCGCTCAAGTATCAGCGCATTGGCACGTGACCAGAAAGTATATATTTAAGCTAGCCGGAAAAATAGAAAAGATTTCAAATGTGTCCAATCAAGTGTTCCGATGTGGGACAGGTAAATACACTATCGGCAATTATTCATGTATTCTGTCGTGAGCGGGCAACTTCGTGTGACAATTTAAAACTCATTGGAGCTAAACAATTGCCTTAGGTAACCTTGAATAGGGTAAGTTGGCATTATAATTATGTCAGCCATGTTCTATTACTCCACAGAGTGCAGACAAAGATATTAAAAACATAAAATAAAGAAAAAAGACAGCTTCTAATTACTTTTCAACAAACCTCCTTCTTTTTTTTCATATCTTTTCTTTTTATCAATCACCCTTCGGCTATTGGTCGAGGTTAACAAATTTTCAGGTCGCTTATAACTATAGCTACACATTTTTTTGACTATTCTGTTCTTTTCTTTTTAACCTTCTTCTACTTCATTGGCAAAAAGAAAAAAATTATCTAACATCTTTTGTCACTTGCATCTTAAATTACAGGAAGTTGTAAGGATAAAATCTAATTAATGTTGTCATTCCTTTCGGCTATAAAACAAAAGCAAATTCTCTAATTGCTCATTTAGGTGAATATTTCTTCGGGATACGTTTCTTGTCCTTCTCGACAAACCAGTCTTTTTTTTTTTAATCATTTTGTATACTTCCATTCCCTTGACATAGTTCTAAATCTTCTTCGGATGTAAAATATTAGCTGGATATTGGAGAATAGTATTTATTTATTTATTTGTTTCATTTAAAGGGGAAAATCTTGAGTTGAATTTTTTAATAAAGTATCATCCATACTAAGCCAATGTGATATTTATACAGATAACTGAATATCCATTAAAATCAAAACTAATCTAACTGTATCTAGATAATCAAAATTGTATGCAATGTTTATTTTTTCTCTTTTTCTTTATTGCAACCCTTAACACTAGTGGCGTTTGCAAACATATAAAATCATTCAATCCTTCCATTCGTCTCTGACCCTTCCATAAGGTTCATCCCCTCCCCCCCCCCCCCCCCGCCACCCTACATAAAATCAGTCGGAGAAATGTAGAACTTAGAATTTGGATTTGGCAAAATGAAGGCAAAAGGCGGTTAAGTCGAGAATTAGGAGAAGTCAAAACGGGGTTTTTATCTACGTAGATCTCTTAGTTGGAGAGGTATATCGAAATATGCATGAGCATTAATGAGGTATATCGAAATATTAATGAAATATATCGAAATATGCATGAGTATTAATCCATTATCCAGAACCTTGCTATGATATATCGATGTGAAATGTTCGCGTGCATGCTTGTAAAGTATATATAAGTACGTAGGAAGTGTATTCTTGTTATATATAGATATAGGCTGTCCTTGGATAGAGTATTCATGGAATCGGTCAGAAATGATACTAGTTACCACTCTATTAAAGCACGAATCTGATACAGTCGAGTATGATATAGCGAAAGATTGTGACAAAATACATAACAACGTATTGCCAACATATAGCTTTAAGGAGACGATTATTTCAAACGAAAAACATAAAGAGCGCCAAACATACCCCGCCAACTAACATTCAAACTTGTGAATGAATTGCTGTTAGGTTTTCTTTACTCGAATGTCTCTTACCCGACATTTTGAAGACAAAAAAAAAAAAATATGACAGTTTCATTTTGAGCCCATGAAGTTGCCAATTTCGGTTGCCACAATATTTGCACACATACACGGAATACATGAAATATAGGAAACACGAAATCGTATACGTTGTTACTTCATGCAGGACATTTAACCCTGCACCAAGATTATACCCCAGAAGTATGAAATAATTCATATATTTAGGGAAGAGAGATTTTTAGGGACTATAATCATTCTTTAGTTTCTGTTTAAGCCGGTTCAAACCTTACTAATATTAGCAATATTCAAAAAGTTTTAACTTAATAAAACTCCTAGAACGAGGAGGTATACCCACTTATGTGGGGACATCACATGGCTTTCAAAATGATGTATTTAGCTTACCCAGTCCGACTCGAAAGTTTAAATACATTAAAAGAAGCACGGTAGTTGTGTGTGCGTATAGAAGACGGTTAAGGGGAAAGTATAGGGGGTGAGCGAGGAGTATCTACATGGAAGAGAGGGGGTAGGGTCGGGTCGCTTTTTGTTGACGATATGATGTGTTAGTCTGTACGACAACGTGAAGTCCATCGGTTCAACATCCAGTCCTTGTTGTACAATACATAAGAATATGAATGCCACAATCGTGAGCATAACTGCTGACGTCACACAACCACTAAACTACCCCCCCCCCCCACATCTATAGTCATCCTGAGGCAAAGGAATCACAAAGTTTTAATTTAACTATACTTTGGCCAAACGATTCAAGCTTCGTTCTCTCCGTACAATTAACTATAGCTTTTAGTCTTCGTGTTATCAGCAAAATCCTGAAAATTAAATAATAAAGGAGAAAAAGAAGATGGGATACCACTATATAGGACATGACGTCATCACGCAATGACCCACAATTATCACAAACAGTAACCGTACAGAACGCATAAGCACATACAGCCGTACGCACACGTGTGTATGGGTACGCAGTTGCGGGGACTAAACGCTTCATAGATATAATCTGGTGTAACGATGTACGTAACAGATAATGCATCGATTTCTATTATGACATGGAGGGGCATGGGGGGGGGGGTTAAGGGAAGGGTTGATTAACAAAACAATGTCATCTTACTGTATTTCTGATCACAAGTCCTTTCCACTCAAATACATGAAATGCGTTATTATCACGTAAACTCGCTATGGTGTAATGCGTTGCTTGTAAGTGAAGACTATAAGAAAACAATGTATATAGATATTGTTTTGTAGAGTCAAGTGAACTGTTTCAAAGTAGGCCAGTGTTATCCATCCGACAGTAATGGAACAATAAAACAGAACAAATAAACAAACACTTTTAATAGCCGGAAATGTATACTTCACAATGAAAATAAACACCGAAGCAGTTTTCTTATTCTAATTTGTTTGTGTGTTTGTTCGGCATCCAGTTTCCGAAGTCGTACAGAACGTTTAGCAATGTTTTGCTCAAAACAAAATAGTCAATCTGCGTGACAATTTTGGTCGCATAAACTGTTATCATCATTCGATTTTGCTTCCAAAATTGTCTATATAAATGTTGGTGTGTGTTAAAATATGCACACACAAATATGAGAAGTCAGAAACTTTAAAAAAAAAACGAATTGTGACTTTTTTTCGTCATATAATATTTTTTGCGTTAAAGAAAAAAAGTTACCGAATTTTTAAGAGCAAAAACTCCGTTTCATTGTCACTTTATGAAGTCACTGGTACATAAATAGCCTTATCGGTATAAATATCAGATGACATACCTCAACCCACTCTACATTTTGTGTCATTTCGAGGTAGATGAAACGGAAACAAATAAATGATGTAATTTTGTGTGACTACAGATGCATGAAAAACGTTGTTAGGCATCAGAGACCTGTCCCCTCTAGTTAAATATAAGTTTTTCTAAAGTGGTAATTAAACCGCTCGTCTTTGTTCTCTGTCAGGTCAAATAAAAAACCTATTTAATCATCCAATGTCTAATTCACCCTTTACAACCTACTCCCCCCCCCCCATTCCCACGGTCCTCCTCCCTGCCTCCTTCCCCATCTGGAAGTTTCTGAGACATTTAACAGAATGTAATTGCTTGTAAATTTTGTATTATTAGACAGTAAGTATACATTTTCACAAGAATTTCCGAAATTCTCCAGACCTCGTAAAGCTGGCGTGGAAGTCTACAAATATTAGTTATACTGCGTCGCTGACTCGACCTATTTTGAAATGTTAGTCATAGAGGGAAAGATAATAGCTTCAAAATGGAACTATTAGCAAGTAAATTGATCAACACATCGGCCGATCTCAGTCAGTTAATTAATCTATTGTAATCAATAAACAAAATAGGATATATACTAACAAACATTATCATGTATAGTGAATACCATCGATACGCTAATGATTAAACAAATCATAATCAGACGTATATATCTTTATTACTAAGCCGGAACTATTTAGAACTTAAGAGGGAAACGGCAAATTTCATAGTGTATACGTATGGCGGCGGGGTGGGGGGGGGGGGGGGTTATGGGTGTCATTCAGTCATATGCCATATTGGGACCATAGAGGGAAATCCCTTTGCCCTTTTAATTTGTCTCTTTGTCCATTTTTTAAAATCATTTCTGTAATCATTTCCATAGTGAAAGTTTTTATGACAATCTTTTGTTTTCTTAATTATAGCTTTCAAAATGTTAAAACAACATGTTAGCAGAGAAAGTTGAAAAAATATGACAAAAAATATTAGCAATGTAAAATGCAACAACATGTTATATTCTATTTAAACAAAGATGATACTAATTAACTCGTCTATCATGTAGGATACTACAAACAAACAAAGAAATCAAGAAATAGTCTAGAAACGTTCAAAATCTAAAACAAATGGTTCTGTGACGTCATATGTTGCGTGAGGTTAGGCTCAAGCTGTCTTAGTTGCGTTCGTGATTGGATTACTTCACCAGATTCGAAACTACGTCATCACGTACATGCGCAGTTGAAGTTGTTCGACTATCAAACTATTAGTGTTGATTTTCGATAGGTGATAACTTTAGGATGGTATATACCTGCTCCGTAAGTTAAACTTCAAACAGCAAGTTATTGTTTTTTGCCAAAGTCATCGCATCGATATCAGAATAAATTCATATTATTAACGAAATAACGAGACTGAACACAAGCAGTGACACACACACGCTCACACACACACATGTACACACACACAGTCACCCACACGGAAATACACAAGAACAACAAACAACTCATGCAGTTCAGTGACCGCAGTATAAGTTCAATGTAACTGAAAACTGAGGTAAATGACTTCACATTTATAAGACCTATTTAAAATCATTTGAAATGCCTTTGTGCTTATATTAGGTATATAAAAGCCAACGTCAAGTGTTGCAACATTTCCGAATTGCACCAGACTATACAGAGAGGGGGGGGGGGTAAATTTATGATATTACAAACAAATAAAGAATCCCCTGTTTTGAATCCCATGCACTTTCAAAAGTAAATTGGCTGATGGTAATTTTATTGTAGTGATTCTCAATGGATTTGGTTTCGTAAAGTTTAATGCTAATTGTAGCGTAAAGGATCTCCACCTTTCTCTCTCTCTTTCTTTCTTCTCATTTCTTCTCATTGTTTTTCGGGTTATATCTTGACTTTCGAAATCACACCTTCCTTTTTACGATTGCAAACATGAAGGAGAAGGTTTTTAATTGTTGTCACCCGAGGAAAACAGAAACAGTACGACGCCAATTAGCGCTAATTACGCGTCTCAATAACCAAACGTATAACTTCCCGAGTCTGTAATTGTAGTCATGATTAAAACGGCGATTAGACACGAAGATATTGTCTAGTTTAAAAATTGTATCATTTAATTTTCTGGTCAGTGATTAGACACGGAAGAGCATTCTATATATAAGTATAATTTTTTGTTTTTTGTTATTGAGATGTTAGTAATTTGTCTTTTTCGATGATTTATAATTTTTTTTAAAGTAACATCTTTTGGCTTTTGATTGGTAATTTTAATAAATTTTGTATGGGTATTTCTCAAAATAAGGTTGCATTTGGGCAAACGGAGGCTACCTCTCCTTCGTTGTTTTGCCCCCAAAAAATGTAACTGGACAAGCACTTGAGTATGTTACGTGCTTTGCAACATTAAGTAGCCCAGACATTTATTTCCCTTCATATTAATTAGTACGGTATTAGTCATGGAAAAATGTCAAAATCAAAATTCGACTATTTTTGAATTCACTATTTGAACGTTACTGTATTGTTGTTAGCACGAAACACATATCAAGCAAAGGCTTAGTCAAGAAAGTCAAGTATATGAGAACAGGCATCTGTGTTACAATGTCATGCGGTGATATTTTTTTCACCGCGTCGAAGAAATACACTGTAGGGGATTTCCCTTACATCATGAAAGCGCGTATTCAGCGTTCATTTCAATCTTTTTCAGTTGATAGGAAAGGTTCGTATCTTGTATTTTCTATTTTTGTTCTATGTCATGCAATCTTTATTTGTGGTGGCTTATCCGATTTTACAAGGAAGGGAAAAGAGAGAATTTGGTAGAAGAGAGTTGATAGGATAGTTTTTATATGAGAGAAGAGACACAAGGAATAACTCAGAAAATAAAAATCACTTCCAATCTGCGATGATTCCGTAAATTATTTTATGTGTGGCCACGAAACCCTGCATTCAATTTAATGATTACATTTTCACATTCGATAGCCACATGCAGATGCATCTATACATGTATTAACCCTATATATATTCCCCTTCAGTGATACAGGTACACTAGTAGCATAAACTGAGTTTGTGTTTCGTTTTTATGTGGTTTTGTATTGCATGCAATTCTTTTCCCAAACAGAATTTTCTACCAATATTAGATTATATATAGCCTATATATATATATATATATATATAGCCTATATATATAGCCTATATACATAGCCTATATATATAGCCTATATATATCTATATACATATATATATATATATATATATATATATATATATTCCGCTTTTTCGCCACAACTTGTTTATTTTTCTCACACGTGTTGCTTGTTCTTTAATAATGCTCAATACAGGTTAAAAAAAACTGAAAATTGTTTACGTAGACTTCCGAAATGTTAATTGTTTTATACCGCCATCTCCAATACAACCCCCCATCCTCCCCACCACATCCTCACAGCATTTAGTCGTGGCGCACCAGGTCCCTTTATCCTGTAACTTGATGCTTAATTTCCGGAAATTGCCGACATCTTCTGGATTCAGAGTTTTTCCAGGCTTAAACAGTACCCATTGTCACCGTATGGGAGGGGTATGGGAACGCCATTTATATTGGAATACTATTATGTACGTCGGCATACGTCGGCATATCGGCTGCACGTAGGTAGGGTACACTGATATCTGCTTATATACATCCCCTGCCCCCCCCCCCCACCTACATCCCACCTCCCATCCCAATATTCGCCGATCCTGCAGGAACGTCTGCATATATAGTGCATGCTGAACCCAAATCAAGAAGACAGTTCTTCAAGTTTTTTTCGAGAACCTTTCAATATCTAAAGTTTCTAACATCTGTCAACGGCTATTATTTTTGAATTTTGACTCTCAGCTAATATGAGAAATAAATGGAGAACAAATACCTCCCTACTGGCTGACAGAGAAATGTTTCTTTCTATTATATATATAATAAAAAGAGGACTGCAGAATTCAATGTGCAAATGTATTTTTCTGCCGTTTTTAATGTGGTTGTCATGCGATATTGACTATGTGCGTGATTGATTATCAATAGATAATTTTATATCCACTATTAGTGTTAAGTATTTACTCCTTTTTGATGAATTAATAACCACATCAAAGGGAGAGAAAGTCAGTGGGTGAAACTAAACCGCAATGCAGCGGCACGAGTCAAAGGGCCCACGACAGTTTCCCTGTATATATACATACTTATATATAACCATATACATTTTGCTGAAAATACCAGCACTATTTAACAGCGAACTCAAATTTATATTAGAATGTTTACATACTTCAACACTTGGGTTGACTGGGTTAGACAGACGAAATCACTTTCAAATGTGGTTCGACTTTTAAACAGTGAAAATATAACATTACGTCGGTCATAAGTTACAGGATTAAAACAATAGCGGTAAACATTAAAAGTTGTAACAGTTTGGTAATTTTTAATTGAATTTCTGGTCAACTTTTGAGAAAATGTAAGTCTGTGTATATATACGGAGTTATAATACTTCCATACCTCTATGTCGTCTGAGCAGCGTATATCGCACAAAACATAATGTTATACAAATACAGAAGACACGCATAACACTATTATGGATGAGGGAAATATTCTATACTGTTAGTTGAAAAAAACAAACACCCACTCCAATATTTTGTTCCTCGTTCTTGATATGATTGTTTATTTGATTAGCCCTTCCCTTTTTTCTAGAAAATGAATCACAGTATTCTGTGACGTCATCCTAGCAAATTTTCTTCCACGGATTTACTTTCCTATATTAATATATTGCTTGATGTTGATACGTCCTTTGGAATGTGGTATATTACGATTTTTTTGGGGGGTGGGGGAGGGGTTCATTTAGAACTTCTCCTTTATGGAAATTGTTTGTAAAATTATTACTTTCCGTATTCGTCACCATTCGCACTTTACACAGTAAATATGAAGACTTTGCGGCGAAATTGCCATAAAGATATCACTAACTTAGCTGTTGCCAAATGCATCCATATATTGTCACCAAAGTAGAAAAAAAAACCATTCTAACTAAAGGTGCAGAAAATTCCAAGAAAGGTTTGTTAAACATTGAACCGCAACCACGGAAATTATTTACCTTAACAGCACAGTGTGCCACATTATAGTAACTAAGCAATGTCTTTTTCTTTCATTCTTCTTCTTCTTGTTACTATTTGGGTGTGGGGGGGGGGGGGGTTACTCATATCTTTTCATGTGTGCATGTTTTCTAACAAAAATGAGGACAAATGACGTTACACCCTCGTTGCAACAATCGGCAAAGCACCCAAAAACAGCGGTGTCAATTAAAGGTTGCAATCGTAGATACGCGTGCCAAGGTTCCGATTCTTCAAGTGTTTATTCATAAACTAAACGAAACAATATATATATATATATATATATATATATATATATATATATATATATATATATATATATATATGTATATATATATGTATATATATATATATATATATAAAGGATATTTTTTTCTCACCCCCGTGAAAACACCCCTGTTGTACAAATGATAACAATACACATATATAGATAACAACCACGTACAATGAACACGGGAGAACAGGAGAAAGAAATAAAAGTGGGAAGAGGTTAATGTTAATGCAAACAATAGAAGGTCAATGAGAAAGCTCTGGAAAACATGTCACCATCATAACAATAGGGAAGACCGTTCTTGGCGACAGTCCAAGTTTAATGCGCAGTTCACTTTTCGGTTCAGTGATTGGAAGAATGACAATAACTATAAGAGAACGGTTCGATTCGATACTAGTTTGGCAGCAGGACAATTCCAGGTTTTAATCTATCACCACTCCTCCTTACCCCCCAACCCACCCTCCAACCCGAGACCCTAGACCTCACCTCACCCTTACGGATTCATTTTTCGGTTTTAAACCGAGCTGTTTTCTTACCCTTTAATGCCAGGTAAACAACCTGTGCACTGTCTTATATTTCAGATGTTATAAGGACTAGCCTATTTTTCATAACGCGGATTTATGTTTCTAAACGCGGCTGTCGATTTGGTTATATGTGTCGTAATCATTTAAGTGACGCATTATTGCATTAATCGAAACAACAAATGAGAACCATGACAACAAAAGCACAATTGTTTGGCATTGGCACCATGGTTACCACGCTTCTCCCTTTTTCGTTTCTCGCTCTCATCTCTCATTTTTTTTTTTTTTTGGTTCAACTTGGTTGATTAAGAAATTAAAAATGAAAACAATGAGTCAGAAACTAAAGCAAATTACAGCAGCGGCCTAGCAACTGAGCAAACTTTTATATTGCGTATTTAACATACAATAGCGTCAGTTTGAATATACAATAGCGATAGTTTGAAATAAGGTTCAATTAAAACTGCAATGATAAAAGTTTTTCTTCGTCTAATAAGTAATGAATTTGTTTTATGTTTCCATCATACGTTAAAAATATGGTCTTTCGAGAGTAGTAAACCCCATGCGAACTTGTAGGTGTGGTGGCGGGAAGGGAAGGTAGGGAGAATAATTATCCCCCACGCGAACTTGTAGGTGTGATGGTGGGAGGGGAAGGTAGGGAGAATAATTATCCCCAACGCGAACTTGTAGGTGTGGTGGTGGGAGGGGAAGGTAAGGAGAATAATTATCCCCAACGCGAACTTGTAGGTGTTGTGGTGGTGGGAGGTAGGGAGGGAAGTTACCTCCCCCCCCACGCGAAGTTGTAGGTGTGGTGGTGGGAGGGGAAGGTAGGGAGAGTAATTATCCCCCACGCGAACTTGTAGGTGTTGTGGTGGGGGGAGGTAGGGAGGGAAGTTACCCCCCCCCCCACGCGAAGTTGTAGGTGTGGTGGTGGGAGGGGAAGGTAGGGACAGTAATTATCCCCCACGCGAACTTGTAGGTGTTGTGGTGGGGGGAGGTAGGGAGGGAAGTTACCCCCCCCCCCCCCACGCGAAGTTGCAGGTGTGGTGGTGGGAGGGGATGGTAGGGAGAGTGTTTCATTCGTGTAACACATGTTGGCATTCGATTTCGATCGCATCGCAATAGAAATGGTTATACACATTGTAATCAGTGGTTTAATAATTGTGTGAATTGATGACAAAATATGACACAAGTTAATAATTAGGGTCAGGGTGTGGCTGCCGTGAGGGCAAACAAAGGTTATCACATGATAAATAAAAAAAAACCAAAACATTGCCACGTGACTTCCATCTGTTTAATGCCGGATTGTTTGTAACAGCGGCCGGTACTTCCTCGTTCGCAATTGTTGCGCAATTTTTCACCGGCCGGTCTTTACTACGCAATCAATCTGAGCGCCACTGTACGTATGATTATAGATATACAAACAAGGATAACGACGAAACTTGGCACAAGATCAGAGCCCCAACTAAAAACAAACGAGGTGTGTATAGGCGATAAACATCTCTTGACTTTTTGAGTTAACTGTCACAGAAACGATAGACGGCCTTTGACCTCTGAAGGTGGGAAAGTAGTCGCGTGTCGCGGGGGGGGGGGGATGGGGAGGGGAGGGAAGGGGACGGGAAGGAGGAAAAGGTGACATGGGGACGGTTAATTCTGAAACAGTTGTTTATTTAGGAAATAAAACACTTGTGGGGGTGTGGATTGATGTACAATTTAGGATATCTAACAAGCGGCAGAAGAGGTTGGGAGATCAACTTTTATCATCGTCGGGATTGGAATTCATGTAAATTTTGAGTTTTGTGCGAGTGTCTGCGACTAGAGCTCTTAAAAACACTTAAGTACTTTAATCCGGTTATAAACCTTCCTTCAATTTTGTGAAAGGAAACATAACCAACACCAAGAGTTAAAAAATGCCGTTTACTGATAAATTAATCCAGTTTTGTTGAATTGCAAAAGTACGGTATATGACAAGTGAAAAACTTGTCATGTCATTTCAGTGCAAATGCAAATATAATCAACAAGTATCAATTCGATACTTTTCTGCACCTTCAAGATAATAAATGAAAAGTTCAACATTTAAAAAAAAAATTTAAAAAAAAAAAAAATTCGACATTACGATGGCTCTTAGACGTATCCGTAGTTAACTACGCAACCATTTTACTGCTGTTTAATAAACGTTTCACACTAATTTCTACTTTACGTTTCTGTCTTATAACCTAGCATATTTCTTTCTTCCTTTCTCTTTGTCTATGCGCATGAGTTAACAATAAAGTATACATAATTATGTCTATTGTCCTTCAGGAAATCATTTCATGTCCTAACATGACAGCGATGGACGCTAACTCTAGCGGCGTTTCTTTCTCGACACCAAAGAGTAAAATTCCCATCGTTACAGCATTCAGTGGGGGGGGGGGGGGGAATAAGCCAGTTACTTGCCAATTTCAACTTGCTGTATTAAATTCGTCACTCGTAGTCGGAATAATGAACAATATGAAAAATAAAAATAAGAGCGGTAAAGGGTTACGGAGCGGAAGGGAGGGGCAGGGATGGGGTGGGGTGAGAATGCATTGAGATACTATCGTGCAGACCTCGTGCTACAATATTATTAATATATATTAGAATGACAATATTTTGACGCTTTCCTATGCCTGCCACATACTAAGCCCTATATCCAATCACCACCGTAATCTATTCATATCCAATTGCATCCAATCCTTTCAAACTTCACCCCACCCATATACCTCACCCACATACCCAAACAGTTCCATTCCGCAATGTTATACGTGACTTGCAGCAACTTGTGACTTGTGTCAAGAGTGTATGGGGAGGGGTGAGGGAGGGGTAAGTCCAGCTTCCGCTCACCCACCCTAGTGCACGCACAATAAACCGTAAAATTGGGTATTGATGGATTGTTCTGGTACCTGACAGTATAGATAACGAAACATCGTCATTAAATTCGCTTAGAGACATCATGCACGTTTAATTGACAAAAATTGTCAAGAAACTCGAGTTAGTAAAGCACTTACGTGACGAAAGAATGAGGAAATAACATATAATACCACTCAAATTATCACATCAATCTGTAACATGAAACGATAGATATCCGACAATGTTGGCGTAGTCTATATCAATAGCGCAAAGACAATGCTGGCAAAATGCCCTGTTCTCTAAACTTCTAATTTCGTTCTATACTATAGCTGATGCCGTGTCTTTCTTTCATGTTTGACCAAAATATATATATACATATAGATGTATATATATTAATACAATATTAGTTTCCATATAAAACGCAGGTGCTCTAGAAACATGTCTGGACATGTTTAGCTGCAGCTTGAGCCGCTATCTACGCAACCAAATATACAGTTTAACTTTTGGGAAACGTTTGGCCATACTCCAATCACTGCATCTATCTATCTATCTATCTATCTATCTATCTATCTATCTATCTATCTATCTATCTATCTATCTATCTATCTATCTATCTATCTATCTATCTATCTATCTATCTATCTATCTATCTATCTATCTATCTATCTATCTATCTATCTATCTATCTATCTATCTATCTATCTATCTATCTATCTATCTATCTATCTATCTATCTATCTATCTATCTATCTATCTATCTATCTATCTATCTATCTATCTATCTATCTATCTATCTATCTATCTATCTATCTATCTATCTATCTATCTATCTATCTATCTATCTATCTATCTATCTATCTATCTATCTATCTATCTATCTATCTATCTATCTATCTATCTATCTATCTATCTATCTATCTATCTATCTATCTATCTATCTATCTATCTATCTATCTATCTATCTATCTATCTATCTATCTATCTATCTATCTATCTATCTATCTATCTATCTATCTATCTATCTATCTATCTATCTATCTATCTATCTATCCCACAATACCAACTAAAAAGAAGGGCATCAGTCACCCCCCCTCCCCTCCCACCCCTCTTCTCATTATCACGGTAAAGCTAAAGAGTCAATTACCTTTCAAGTATCATATTGAACTTTTAGCAAAGTACTGGTTATTGAAACATACACACATAAAAACACTTTTGTGTCATAAAAGTTACTTTTCTGTATTACTACTCGGTGGTTTGTTATAGGTAGGGTTGCCGGGAGGGTGAATTGGTGGTTAAGCAGGGGTTGAAGAGGGGATGCGTCAGTAAATTAATATCTTATTTCTCCACACAATTTGTGTTCGGTAATCAAATTTATATATTCTCCCGACCTTTGGTTCGCAACCGATATTATCGTTGCCAAGTTTTTTTTTTTATGTGTGCGTACGTGTGTGTTTCTGTGTGTGTTTACGTATAAGGGTGTGTGACAGAGGTGATTATACGCGAGGCACTTATTGACACTTTACAGTGGTACGACAAACTCGCTAAAATCACACGCTTGGCACGCGAATAAATATACTTCTCCTTCACAAAGTATACGACACCGTGTGAGTGTCTGACACGCTTGGTTGAATGATTGACCTTATAGGACATGCAAACTACTAGTTGAATGACGACGGGCTAACACCTAATTGAACTCAGGTTGTAGGACACGAACACAAGACACCTAAAAACATAAATAAATAGAAGAGGGTTCATAACGTAGGTGATTTTGAAGAAAATTCCACCCAAGATACAGCCTTCTGATGATAACCAAACAACTTGATCATATACACTCTGAAGTCTTAATCCCAGCCCTCCCCCAAGCCCCTCCACCCCCACCCCCAGCCGCCATTAATACATCGAGAATGTGACTGATAATCATGACGATGTTACGTCAAGTCATAGGAAAAGGATAAGATACTGCATGCATGATCAGGTTAATTAAAAGGTTCGGAAACTATACGTATATTACGGTAATTCATGGAAACGTTATGCAATCAAGGCATGCGGGCTAAGAGCTTAAAAACGATAAGAATGCTTGGAAAAGAAGAAAAAACAATCACTACAAAACTTAGCTTCTGATGAGCTTTCCAATACATATATTTAGGTTTATCTTAACTGACTTTATGCAAATTATATAATGAATATTCAAAATCAAAACATGGCATGCTATTACGTAGCTTAACTATTGTTCAAAACGCCTTTTTACACTTATGCTTATATTGATAGATATGTTCTTTGAGTCGTTGTGGGATAACAAAGGATGCGCGGGTGAGGTCCCCACTTACCCTCTGTACCTATACGGTCTCCACTTACTCCTCTAACATTGATCTTACCCCCTCTAAAACTCTTACACTCGGTTCCGTTCTTCTCCTTAACCTGTCGTGAACCTGTGTAGCCCTCGTACCATCCTACCGCCGTTCGCCCCTCTTACCTTATACCTTACCATCTTGCACGTATACCCATCTGCCTCTTGCCTTTGTGACCTCTCGTACCTCACTTTCCCGCATATGCCCCCCTCCTCTGCCCCGCCCTCCTTTGCCCTCTAATAAACCGGAATTGATAGAGTGAACCTCACTAAATAACCGACTGCAGGTGATACGATGTGACACATATTGAGAAATCTCTCCAGTTATTTTCTTTTCACGTGATTCAATCATGTAAATCAAAATTATGCATAAATTAATGCCATCCGATATCGCCTTAACTTGACGCGAGTGTTCTATGCAATTTCCACTCTGCACTTACTTTCATTACTAGATATTTCTTGTTCTAATGATCCATACATCACAGCTTGTCAATGTGCTACATGCGGACCGCATACGATCTTCGGGCATATATTTCTGCGGCCCGGAAGACATTATGAATACCATATCAGTTCGGCCGGCAGAACCTTACGTTATGGCAAGGAAAACCATGAAATATATATGTAGGTCGACTTTTGGTATCAGAGTTTGGTGTACTTTTGATGGGATGTATCAGTACAACTGATGAATACAGCTCATGTAGAACCTTCTTCATTTGAACTAACTATATTTGATCATATATGGTCACATTGTCATCTCAAGGGAATAGATGCACCTTTAAGTGTTTGGCCCGCGGATTGGGAACAAAATTTCACTTTGGCCCAGAAGATCTTTTTCATGCCCAACTGAACTTGCTATATAGCATCCCATCGTTTTGTTACTGCTACATCGTTTTGTTACTGCTACACATCCCTTTGTTGTATTAATGTCAGTTCCATTTCTTCTATTATTGTAACACCCCCCTGTCCCCCCTCCCCTCCCCGTAGTTGTAATAAACATTTGTCTTATAACTATAATATGTAAGCCATCATCACCGTAACATCCAGGTTCTTTCTTTTTTATTACATTTAAAGCAGCATTCTGGGTTGATTTTGTGTAAGTCTTTCTATGCGATATGCTATATGATACTATTAACGCATAACAATGTAGGCCATAAAGTTGCTCTAAAAAGAGCGCATTGACTTTGGTGGACAATATCAGAAAATCGGCTGAGTTCTCAAAACAATATCCAAATTATTCAAAGTGAGACTTGTGTAGTCTTTGTAGCAATTGAAAGTGATTATGTAGGTGAGTAATGCAATTAATCTGATTCGGTCCTCAGAGTCTCTGCGGTCGGTTTCGCTTTGTATTATGAACAAAAAAAATATTGTCAAAAGCACACAGGATATTTTCATGATGTTCTATTTAGACTTTAACATTCGAAATGACACCCAGACTTCTTGCCGGAGGTAGGGGGGCAACAACGTACACTTTCGGGCGCTCACCCCAAGAACCAAATTAAGGGGAACTCAAACTCCCCACCCCCCCCCCACTGGCGGGCAGAATATTAAAGAACAAAAATCCCAATGAACAGTAGACCTACATGAATATATCACATGTATGTGCGATACAACCTAAGCAGTTGAAAATTCTTCAACATTTTCTTCAAAAGTTGCAAATTATAGTAGCACCATTTTGCATCTTAACACCATCCATGTGACAAAAGTGACTGCTCAAAAAGCGGGGAGGGGTTGCCATGCCCCCTCCCTAGATGACGTAACATCTTAGCCTCCTTTTCCCCCACTACAAAACTAGTGGTTGCGCCCCTGGCCGGAAGTAACATGTTCACAATGCATAACAAAGATATCGTGCGGACAATATATTGTTGGATGACGTCCAAGGATACTCGTTTGTTCGTGTCGTGGTGTTCATGAAAAACATTTCTGGTCGAATTCTTAGAAGTTCTCAAACAATGGATTAAAGTTAACTTGTAGACTTGATGTTAGGAGCCGACGTCACTTGATCAACTTTCATAGAGTATTCCAGAGATTTAGCCTCTTTTAAAGATGGATTTGTTGAAAATCAGGGAATGGGGGTGGGGGATGGGGAGTGGGGGGTTGTGGTGGTGGGAGTGGGAGGAGTATATAGAATGAAAAACAACACAAAATTTTCCTTTCTAGTGGCAGTATGTCAACACTAAAATACTGTCTGGCGAGTTATCTTGTCAGTGATAACCGTTCTTCGAGAAAGGAGACTGTAGATATTAAAAGGGAAAATTACTTCCAAGTGTGGTCATGTGACATGATCGTGGAGACTTAAACTGGATATAATGAAACCAACGAAGCTGAGCAAGGTATTTCTCTTGAATGTGACATAGTGCGAGGGGGCAATAACAAACCGTGTTTGAATATTTCCGTAAATCATTGCTTCGCCCGCATATTTTGGTTATCGGACGGCCTGTTGTTGTTTTCCGTATAAACGTTCTGTGGTCAAATCCATGAAATACAAGTACAATCAGAGCAATTAATCAAAGAATCTACTGTGTTCGGGTCAGTGTATAAGCAAAAGCAATCGTCTTATTTCTGCGTAATTTGGGCCTGTTTCAAGTTCATAATTCCGTTGTTATCGGTCTCGGAAGTCGAACTTTGTTTACGTGTTCTGTACGACGCTGCTACTATATATATACAGTGTCCTGCTGCACTAACAAATGAGTGAGGGGAATAATATATACTTGGATGGGTGCCACATTTAAGGACGGATTAGAAAGCTATATAATGTTAAGCAGAAACTTCGGGGATGAATTCACCGTAAACTGAATAGAGTTGTAACCCGGAACGAAGTAATGACAACAACGCAACTTAAGCCCAAACGTGAAGTTGACTGCACTATTTTTATTCGCTAATAAATAAAGAGATCATGGCAATGAATCAAATAGTTACACACACGCACACACATATATGTATATGCTATGCCTACCTTTGTATGTATATATATATATATATATATACCCCAGTTATATAACTAATCAATGTATGTTTCTTTATTCTTCTTTTCTTGGGGGGGGGGGGGAGGGTTTGGGGGTTACTCATATTAATTTCATGTGTGCATGTTGTGCAACAAAAATGAGGACAAAGACGTTCCACCCTCGTTGCAACAATCGGGAAAGCACCTAGCACAGCGGTGCCAATCAAAGGTTGCAATCTTAGATACGCATGGGCAAGGTTCCAATACTTCAAGTGGTTTTCCATAAACTAAACTATATATATATATATATATATATATATATATATATATATATATATATATATATATATATATATTTACGTGTAATAATTGTGATCTTGACACTAATTACGTGCTGGTCTGATTGTTTCTCTATTATATCGTACACAATGCCATTTATTCAGATTCACGAAGAATGAATTTAATGGATACAATAGAGAATCCCATTTTCAATGTCATCTTGTCAATTCGTGGGAGCAACGCAACTGTGTAAACTGTCATAACATATAGTAAATATCATCCCCAGTTAATTAGGTCATTACGTGCAGTGTACTTCTAGAGTATAATGTCCTCACAAGGTCATAAAGTGTTTGCGTTCTTAAGTCATTAGCAAAGAATGAAAAGTGTCCTCGAAAAGTTCGAAATTGACAAAAAGAAAGAAAGAAAGATTGAAGTGTTTTGGGGAAGAATTGTGGCATTTTATTAGCTTTTGCTGGACGTTGATTTCAATTTCTTTATTGTTTATTGAAGTTGATGTATTGCCGAAACTGAAGCAGTTACAGATTATTTGCACATTCTGATTGTGTGTGTAAAACTGGCGTCACGGTTCTATGCCATAACGTCAGTTGGTTTCTTATATTGGTAAAGAAAAGAGCTTAATTTTTAATTAAGAGGTCTGTGACGTATTCAGGAATGATTCAATCAGGGAGGAAAATGAAGTTGGTCTTAACATCATTCTCCAGAGAAAGTAAACAATCTTCAGGTAGCAACCCTCTACACTTCACGCCACCCTTTCCCACACCCGTCCCCTTCCCCTTCCCTTTCCCACCCCCACCCCTTCTATAGAGAAACAGTATCAAATTTTGTTTCCTGTCTAGAACAATAAGTATAAAAAATAAAAAAATATGTTAATTAGTTCTGTCATGCTCAAGTAACATGTTATATTTTCACTTCCTTAAACAATTTGGCGATAAAGTGAAACTATAGCCTATATAAATATGAAATCGGTTCTCCTTTTGGAAGGGTTTTTAAACCCACGCACGCTACATGGTTAATAAAATTTCATCACTGCCTGCACTTCCATATAATGTTTTGTTGTACATAAACCCCTATATAATTTACCATTGTATGCAAGATGTAACATGGTTTTTTTTTTTTGCGGAAGTGGTCAGCCCGCACATTTTGCAAAATGACTCATTACTGCAGGAAGTTCAAGAATTATTTATAGTCTGCTCGGTTGATTAAATTACATTGAAAGGTGGTCGTTCTCATTAAAGGGGATTTAAAATATCGTGTTATAAAAAAAATTGTTACAATCACGTACCGTACACTGCGAATGTTTCTGATTTAAGAAAATAAAAGTTAAAGAAGGCACTACAATACCGTGGTCTCTTTGTAGATAGGATCCTCATTATAATATGCGGCACCTTGAACGCAATTTGAGTTACAGAAATATAACATATACTCATGGGTCAACTCCCCCCACCCTCCCCACCCTCGTCCACTTCAGCCCCCGTCTCTATCCCTATATGCCTACAAAGGTAAAATACATTTAAAATTTATGCCTAAACATTGAGATTATTTCTATAGTTTTATTCAGGGATATTGACAGCCCCACAATGTAAGTATAAAAGGCAACCAGACATTTCTCTGTGCCTGTGCGCGGTGGGCCAGGGGTGGGTGGGCTGATACTACGCGTGTATTGGTTAGATGAAAAGTCAATATTTGGATCAATATTTTAAATTTCCGGTATGCAGGCTAAACAGATGGGTACGGTCGTTTCTAAACGCGCATCTTACATGTACAACAGACAATATACCCTCAAAATCATATGTAGAAATATTGCTCCCAGTTCGTCCTAAAAATTAATGCTCTATTTTTTTTCCGGAACTTTCCATCTGCGTTTACATACATGATGAATAAGTCTCGTTAAGTTCATCGAAACCCCAATCTACCACGGAGAGAACACATACCAGATAGGAATGATGATCATTCAGGGAATCAGCACCCGATACTCAGGTATAACAGGCAATATGCCAGCTCGTGTTAGCCACGCGACACACCTGTTGTTCGATCGGGGGATATTGCCGACATACTTGTCCCGCAAGGTAATTCATTCGTAAAAGGTTCCCGTCAGTGATTTTGATTTGTCACTCACATTTGTCTCATCTTCGTAAAAGCAAAATAAATCCCAACTGTGCGAGTCGTTAACCTTTTAACCCTAATTTACGGAGAAACGTCACTATTTGGGTCCAAGTAAAAAATAACGTACGATGGATTTCTTCCGTGTTGCGTATAGGGTCGACGAGAAGCTGGAAACGCAACGTTTTCGTATCTGCAGCTATGTATGTATATCATATAGGTAATCATAATGAAAATGCAAAGCTATGGAGCTCCATGGTCAAATTTCATTACAGAACACTGTTTTAGCACATGGACAGAAGCCTATACACAAACTTTCACGACAGAGGCGGTGGTGAAGACGAAGGGGAGGGGTCGGGTTAGGTGCATAGGTGGGATTACCGGGGGGGGGGATTGATTGATTAATATCTTGTCTACAAGACGTACGTCATATTTAAACGAAGGACATCTCACATTAAATTAAAGGACCCGGAGAAATATGGGGTGAATAGCAATGTATTCTCATTCACAATACTATACTTAAGGCAAGATTTCGAGAAGGGCGTGCGGTGACAATTTTCTTCCTCGGGTTCGTTCTGGCTCTCGGACGCCCCTGGTTGTGGGATGGGGTTAGAGATGAGGTTTGGGTTAGGGATGTGGTTAGGGTTAGGGATGGGGTTAGGTTTAGGGTTAGGGGTGAGGGTATGGCTGGGTTAGGGATGGTGGTAGGGTTAGGCTTAGGGCCAGGGTTAGGGATGGGTTAGGGTTAGGGTTAAGGATGGGGTTAGGGTTAGGGATGGGGTTAGGGTTAGGGATGGGGTTAGGGATGGGGTTTGGAATGGGGTAGGGATGGGTTAAGGTTAGAGATGGGGTTAGGTATTGGGTTAGGGGACCAAATATCGACATAAACTATATAATCTATACCAAGTCTTCGAATTCCCATGTTTTACATCTTTACGACCGTAAGCTTGTTATACGTGAGAATTTCGAGACGATCATTAAGATCTTTCTTTATCCTCTGTAAATACTCGAACCCGAGGCGTACGGCAATAGAGAGAAAGAGAGAAGACCACCATGCATCCAATGTGGACGGAACAAGTAAATGCACGCGTAGGGTGCAAGTTGCGCGTTTGGAGTTAAAAGACCTGTACCATCGCCTAACCAGAGTTTGCCGTGACTAAACATAAACGAAAGCACACTAACAGTATAGAGAATTCAAAATACTATGTTTAGGCATCTGTCTTAATACAGATGCATCCTCTCCATGCAGCCTTTCTGCTTCCTATATATATATATATATATATATATATATATATATATATATATATATATATATATATATATATATATATATATATATATATATATATATATATATTATGTATATATATATATATATATAGAGAGAGAGAGAGAGAGAGAGATAGATAGGAAACATTATTTGATGACCTCTCACGAAGATAACCAAATCAAAGCAAGAACCAAGCTCTTTTCGTGTGATATTAATTGGTTAACGTTATATATCCCAATTCCTTAAATGAATTTATGTATATAATGACCTAAACCACGAATGCACAGTCATATTTCTCAGGGTATTGGCTTTTAATTAAACGCATTCACATCGTCAGTGGAATACAACAGGCGGGGGTCAGTTAACTTTTATGATGACTTCGTTAAAAACATGTCTCTATCACGTTTTCCCCCGAAGTTCATTCAACCACACCGTAAAAAAGAACTATTAGACGAAGTAGGGGGGGGGGGGGACAAATAAAATAAAAAAGGCAATAAAAAAAATATATAGAAGTAAAACGCTCCAAGCCAATTTTTTGGGAAGAAATGAGTAATAAATCCATTTATCAAAAATGGATATTCGGCTTGGAGAAATTCGATACGGCCACTGTTTTTACTCCGAGAGCTTCTAATCGTTGTCTCTTCATTTCGAACGTAAAGGCGCCTTTACTTATTTCGTGTATTTTTCTTCTTTTCTCTTTCTCATCTGCGTGACCAAACGGTCAACGAACCTACTATATGAAGTATAGTTAAACTATGTATTATATGCTATAATATGTTATATAAAGAAAAGGGCGGGGACGATTGTGAAAAGCAAGTGTATGCGCATATTCTTTCCTCTTTATAATTTGGAAACAAAAGAATGAGGTTCATTCAACTCACATGATTAGCTTAAGAAGATCATTTCAAGTGACTGAAAAAGTGCAATGTTTACCAACCTAAATTATAGAGGCGGTCTGGAGGGAGGTGAATTGGAACGGACTATTCTGGTTAAAGGAACCTACTGAATAATTCCGGGAAATCTTACAGGACTAGTTGGAAGTTTTAAGATAACAATAATGTATAGGCCTATGAAGTTGGAATATGCACGCCACTTCAAACACATTCCAATAATATTTAATTCAGTCTGCGTTACCTGGTTATATCAGATGTTTGCCCTGTTTCTAATTAATGATTAAATTATATTGTTTTTTTGAATGCATATTCATTGAGCTGCCTTTTCTATGTATTGAGTGAAAACTTGTATAAGTAGTCTTTACGTATATACAATTAAGTTGCACTTGGTATATGTGTCTTCGATGAAGCTTTGCGTCAGTTAAATTGGTGACGTCATGAATCATTCAGCCAATCACTGAATTGCATAAAAATGACGTTCATGCCCCACCTTTCAGTGATATTCAGTGTCGTTACGAATAATATTGGTTTCAATTGATAAACTATACATCTATGGCATGCTGATACAATAATGAGGGGAGGGGATGAAACTATATATATATGTTGCCATATGCCATGCAAATTACTAATAAAATATATGACCTCTATAAAATATCATAATATTAGGGGAGCCAGATAACCAGATGGGTGGACGTCGGCGTGGAAGTCAGTATGTGTATACCTGTATGTGTGGCTTTGCGACGAGAGGTGGGGGGGGGGGTGGGCTTACATTAACACCCTGTCCACCCTCAGCAAAATTACTTATGTTGTCGTAAATATATCGCCGTCCTCTTTGCCCTTTTACATATCCAATTAAACAGCAGCGCTCATAAGTGAAATTTTTTTCAGAAAATGAAAACCCGGAAAAGATTGTTTTATTTTACTAATAATAAAAAATAGCAATTATATGTTTTTACGACGCTAAAGTGACCACAAATGTGAGAGAAACCCGCAAGGGCTTATGGATTACAACTTACACGTCGAGTGGCTTCTAATTCAACATTTTAACTCAAAGTTTGAATCTTTTCAATTTAGAAGGTCATTTCAGATGGGAAACCGTAGATTGCTCTTAGATGAAAAATCCACCTAACTATGACTCGGCCGGGCATCGAACCATGAACCTCCTGATTGCTAAGCCCCATTGCTTCAAATGCCACCGCCTTCATCGACTCGGCCACAGGACCGGTTCATGCATTTATTTTCCTTAAAATTTCCTTTATAGGACCATCGTCTGGATTAAACATTAATAGCAACATATTCCTTTAAACTGTCACTTCTTGGAAGAGATGTATATGCATTCATGAAATTAAAGTATCATAATGAGTGATTTAAGAGTTCGGTAATATTATATGGAAAATGAACTTTTAAGTCCCCCTTGGATAATATTGTTACAACGCGACCCGTGTATTAAGAAATGTTCCTCATAATACTAGAAAAGGGTTCAAATATACTCTTTAAAGTCGTATTTCAAACTCCTATTAATGGAACCATGGGCTATCGGACGTTCAACTCTCATGGTAAAGGACATATCGCACACAGAGCTTGTAAGCATGTTAGTACATATGTATAGTTACACTCAAGTGCATGTATGCACTGAAGTGGGGCGAGTCGTCGCTAAAAACAGTAGTTTTCGTTAGATTTTGAAGTAGTTTCCACACTCTATATATGATACTTAAAACCCTATAAGCAATGCCCAAGTGTACTGCAGCTCAAGTGCAGGGAGATGTTTTAGGTGGCATACATAGCCTACTCCTCTAGGAGTCTATATCAATCCGCCAGAGTGTTCTCCTTCAGGAAAATAACCTGTTTGGATATGTTATCAATCAGGATATGTTCTTTTTGTGTATCTGGCATTTAGGCCTCCCAGGAGCAGCGTATGAAAATTGTTTACTACTGAGTAAAGAGGTTTTTTTTACAAGTGACGAAAACATCAGGCTCTTATAGCAAAACAAATCTGCACGGTCATGATACGGAAACTTGATGGTGCCATGAATGGTAAATTGGTCAGCAATCCAGTGATGGGTAGCTAGTGAGAACTTTCTATCTAGACTAAGAGACCACATTACATATGTGATTTAGTGTGTAAGACAATTGGGCTTTTAATAGGCGTATGATACCTTTATTGGACAAAGAACGTCAGTTAGCGTTGATTTTAAGCAATGCACTTTCGTTAATTTGACTGTTGTCAAGTTTATCTTAAAAAATGTGTGAAAGCTAAGTTTGTTTGTGACAAAAAGTAATATACGATATGGTGAGAGAAAAACAGATAAAGAAAAGAAAAATAGCCGGAAACGGCAAAGTAATGCACGATCTCCAGTACGGACAAACTTGACATTCATTGATAACCATTCATATAGATATCATGTTTCGCAATTGTATTCAAATATAAACAAATAAATCCATGGTCAGTTTAAAGAAGAACAAAAAAGGAAGTTTAAACCAGACTGTCACATATGCTTATCCGCGGAGTAATATTTACTTTCACTTCACATGTAGGCAAGCTAAGTTTTAAATTCAACTTTAACAACCAGGTGTGAATTATTCTGTTTGCACATTCAATGCCTGTTTGTAACCACAGACAGGATATAGAAAGGTCATTTCTCTTTCTATGTGACATTTGGTCACTAGCAGAATGAATTAAGGCTTCCGGTGTCCAAGTATAGTTACAAGTGTCCTTCGGGGGTCTATAGCTTATACATTATAACCATTGACAATTATTAATCCTGGACGTTAAATATGAATCTAAGAGACTGACTTCGGTCAGCTTGCGGCTTTGATAAGCCAATGAGGCTTCTTCGCGAGTTCATGTTTGCAGGAGGATCTAAAATACATACATACACACATAAATAACGGAACGTAACAAAAAAACACATACGATATCAAACCATGTGCGATAGATCCTCATCAAGCTTACCCTGAAATTATGCACATTCGAACTCTTTTTGGGGGTAGGGGTGGGATGGGATGGGAAGGAGGTTAGGTGGTGTTGGTGTGGGGTGGGTGGGGTGGGGTGGGTGGTTAGGGTTGAGGTGTTGAGGCTGTCTGGTTAAGATGGGGGCTAGTCTTACATACACAGGGGGCAGTTTCACATGTTCCGGACGAGGAAATTGGGACCAATGTTGTAAATAATAAACAATCATGCAGATTCTTGCAATATTGCGTTAAGCATAAAGAAAGGCACACACGAAGAGGGTTAATTATACCTGTTTGAACTGAACAGAGAACAGCTTCTTCTGACCGGGGGGGGGGGGATGGGGGGGAGAGTGGGAGTATATAGGAAGAGGAAGAAAATTTGATAGTGACTTGACAACGGCTAACAGAAAAAAATAGAAAACAAATGGTTCTTCTTATTTCAACAAATAACGGGAAATATTAAGACGCCTACATATAATTTCTGTTTATTTATTTGTAGCCCACGGATTCAATACAACATTTATTTCATGACTTTTTTGCCTCTTCTCGTTTTTGTTTGTTTGTTTCGTATAATAAATCATCTGCGGCGCATTACCAGGTTTTGCAATCTGTCAAAAAAGAACAATCATATTATTTGTCAAATGAACAAATGAACTTTAACATGATTAGGTATCGATCTATAAAAGCAAACTGAACCAGGAATCATCTTTTCGCGTCCGTCATATACTAACTTTTATTGACAACAAGATAAAGTCAATATTAAGTCGGATTCAAATGCTTGTATATAGAACTTTCTGTTAAATAAAAAAACTAAAAAAAGAGTCGTCATCCTCTGTCAAACCTGTTCCTGCTTTGTGTGTATATTTCCGTGTGTGTATATTTCCGTGAGTGTATCTGTATGTCTATATGTGGGTGTATATGTCTGTGTGTATCTCTCTGTGTGTGTCTGTGAGTAAAATGCTTTTATAGCCAATGTAGGGCTGAAGACTAAATGGTTTGCATGTGTTCGATAGTGCAATGGAGAGCAAAATAAATGAAAACGAAGCAACAACAAAAAAAGGAGGGGGGAACCGGCACGGAAAGAAACGAGACAAAGAAAAAGACTTGATGTGAAATTGAGTATTTTTTAGTTTTTTTAGTTTTTATTTGATCATGGAAGCCGTTTCTATTGATCTGCACTGGATACTATAAACCCCCCCCCCCCCCACAAAATAAAAAAATAACATAAAGCTGATGATACTTAGGACTTAAACTTTCGAAAATAAAGAGAAAAGTTCAAAATATTGATAATAATAAAAAACAATCCCTCTTATATGCATGTCATTACTTAAAAAGATGGAAACCTTTTTAGCCAATTAATTCGAATACAAGCAATTATATTAATATATCGCTAATTTATAACTTTTCACCCGTTAGTTGGTAGAAGCATATCTAAGAGGGTACATTATGTAGCATAGTTTATCAATTTACCCAAAAAATGTAAACTAAAAATTAAATAACAGCGCGAATTGTTACCGGGTGTGTTTAATTCATATCTAAAGGGGGGGGGGGGTCATTAAAAACACGCCTCGTTGATCTTTATTTGGGGGTGAACAATGGGCTTCTCATGCACGATTGAATGGATAACGCCAATGTCTATATCGTAAAAAAATGCCTTTCCTACATTATTTCATGTTTGAGCCAACAAATCAAAAGTGTGAGTAAAAATGCTTTTATACGCAGTTACCTTGTGCAAGTTGCCCTTGTTTGGGTTTAAGTTTTAGTTCCAACAGATCACTGAAGAAGAAAAACCCCATTTCACTCTGACAATTTGAGTTGACGATAAACTGATGATGATGCTAAAATTTAGTCAAATTTCTACTTTTTTCATACTAATATATTCCGTCGAAAGGTATTCTAGTTACCTGACCGAGTTTTTTTCTCCTCGATGTATCGTTAAACCAGCTGGCAACATGAACCATCATCGCGAAGTGTAATATCTCTCACTCACGCAATGTAAATAATCACGAAATTTATTGTTAATTTATCGTTACATTCATTATAACCTATATGTTTTAACAGAGACAGATGTTTGACACCATCGTGCCAGTGAGTACATACATATACATATATATATCTATATATATGTAGGCCTATATATATATAAATATATAGGCCTATATATATATATATATAAATATATAGGCCTATATATATATATATATATATATATATTGCTCTGTCCAATGGACATAGAGCACTCTGCGCCAAGATAGACGCCAACCTACTCTATATATATATATATATATATATATATATATATATATATATATATATATATATATATATATATAAGTAAATAAATAAAACAAAACAAATATTAACACTTAACTTGTATTTGCCTTCAAAAAGTCATGGCAGATCTAAATGTAGGACTATCAGGCTTCTCTGTGATTCAAGTCAACTTTCTGGAGTAATCACTTTCAACTATGTCAATGATACTCTCCGGCATTTGTCATTACAATGTAGTTCATTTTGTTTGAACGGTCAAATGGAATTTAAAACAGACAAAATCCAGAATTTGGAGAAGAAAAAAAAAAAATTTTAGTCACAAAGAATATGATATTGTCAAATTGCTCTGACTTACTATTTAGCTGCGATTAATATGAAAAGAAAGGGGAAAATGGGGGGGGGGAGGGGAGTGGTGGAGGGCAATGTTGAAGTTAGAATATGATTCCATAACAACGCATGTCGACCGATAATTAACTTGCCTCCATGGCGAGGAAATGTAAAGATGAGTGTCTTAGGTTTGATCAATTGCAACGTTTTAGTTTCAGTAATAATTATCTGGTGAAATTAGTCGACCAAGGGCAAAAACAAAAGCTATATAAACCAGTTAAGTGCACTGTGGTTATATAAACCAGCTAAGTGCACTGCGGTTATATTCCTTGTCGAGCAGGAAAATACTTCGCATTTAACGTTCGATAAAAATTCTTTATTCTTTAGGGATCTAGTCCATGCGATGGAGGGTGGAAGAATGTAGTTATAGGTGCAATTAATGAAGCGATAAAATTTGTTTTAAGCTCTCTCTCCACCTCTCTCTCTCTCTCATTCTATATATATATATATATATATATATATATATATATATATATATATATATATATATATATATATATATATATATATATATATATATATATATATATATATATATATATATATGCCCTTCATGAACCCCTCACCAGACAGAACGCGACGGAGCTGAACGACGTTGGGGCGATTAATCATGTAGGGAATGATAGTGATGTTTATCCAATCAAACATGCTTGTTGTTCAAATATGTGGAGTAGTTTTGGCTGTCACCTCATATCACTGCAGATGTGGCAAGAGAACGAGGATATCGCATTTGAAAATGTTTAAAACAAAAAGTAACCTACATTCTACATCCTCTATAAAGAAAACGAATATTGAAAAGAATATAAAATCAAAGCCAATTCTTTGCAGAGTAATTTGTTGGCGATTAACTGCTCGAATCGTAAATTAAGTCGATTAGTAAGATATATGTCTTGCGATCGGTAATTTCCTCATGTATCTTACTGAAGTTGCCCAATTATGTCGTAGTCACGTGACAGCCGATATTTCCTGCCGGTTGTAAATAAAACGCGACGGTGACATTGTCCAGTGACAGACTCGGTTGACTTTAATGGCCTGTGTGACTCACATTTGATTTAACTTGGGAAGTAGATAAGAAAAAGTTGATGAACTTTTATTCCCATGTCAATGTGATCTTAAGCCTGTATAGTATAAACTTACACAAAGTTCTCAGTTTTCGATAGTATGGAAGGCCCAATGGGACTTTAATGCAGGGAGTTTAATGACTCTATTCTTTCATTGCGGTAAAATGAAGAGAAAAAAAAGAGAGAGAGAAAGAACAAGTCAGTTTTCTTTTTCCTCCTCCAACTTTTAATAGCCTGATTTCCAGGTGTTCTTGGCACGCATTTATGACGCAAGTCGGTCGCAGAGGCATAATTAACGTCCAGGTAGATGAAGAAAGGAGATCACTGATATTTAGCAAACACGAGGGGGGGGGGGGGACCGATATCTACACTGATAATAACACACGTAAAATAAAATGATACAAACTAAGCATTGTCCCAAAGTAGAACGTTATGAAATAGGTTACTCACAAAGTGTGATGATGTCGTAAAGGAAGTTAAATATCGTATCTGAACGGCAGATCCTGGTTCTATATCCTTGTAATATCATTCATCCGTGACGGGATGTTAGATGATATTTGTTAATCCATTGTTTCTTGTGCACTTATTATTGAGGACTTTAAAGCTATGAACTGTTTCAGTGAAATTATGTATCTATATTTACAGTTTGTCATATATATGCATGATGCCAAACGCAACGCTTTGATACATTTTTTAACTAGAGCAGATCTTCCTCAAAGCAAGATAGAGATTTCCAAAATAAGAGCTGTTTGCATTTCTGCCCCACGATGGTTTTTGTTGAGTGATTTCTTTCATAGTGATATTATGATGATAGGCGTACCGCTATTATCATACCTCTATTATAGCATACCGCTATTATACCGCTATTACACCGCTATTATACCGATATCATCATGATAGGCATACAGCTAGGCTAAGCATAGTCGTTTGACTATGCCTATTCATATGTCCTTTCAAAATGATATTATCAATTCATGATAGGCATATCGCTAGGCTAGGCCTAGTCGTTTGACTAGGCATATTCATATGTCCATTGTATAAAACTTACAGCTGAATGTTGTGTTTAAGCATGGTGCTAATAGTTCAAAATAAGGCTCAAAAAAGAATAAAAACCAATGTGGCCATGACTTTGCTTTGAGCTGGTAAAAAAGTGGAGAAAAAGATTCCAAGAATTTACTTATAGCAGGTTTCAATTGACAGACTTTCCTAACAATACAATAATGGTGTACGTACATGCCAATTTAGTTGGGAGGTATAACATAAGTTGTTTATTTGACAAAGCAAACAAACGTACTGTGTAATGTCAAGATGGAAAATGGCATTGTTATTAAACTTGTTAGCGCTGAATGAGTATGCTTCGCAACATCTGTTACAGAGGCACAGGAGAGACACACCAGCAAGTCATGTGACCCTGGAATCTGGCCCAAATGACCGTCAACACTCCTTCAGAACCAAGTCACCATGGTGTGAGTCAAGCAGTGACGTCACCGAGCAGACTGTTGACGGCGTTCTAAAGAGGAGCTTGCCAAAGTCAACACGAGATATTTTTTGTAAAGAAAAGCGAACCCAAGTGCCTTGGCACGAAGACCAAACAACCTGCTTCACTCTCAACTCCAGTCCCCGTTTACTAACATCGAGGGTTTACTCATGTAATCTTGACTGTGTTACGTGATATGCGTAATGACGAACCCCTTCGTAAGGGAATAATAGTAGAAATACGAGAATCCAGATAGACTTACCTCGAAATTAGTTTATATGGGAAAAGGCATTTCACCTTTATCACTGGCTCTGCACTTTTGGCAGACCCACGAATTCTGAAGGAGGATGAGGGGTTGGATTGGGGGGGGGGGTGAGTTAAAAATTGTGCGGCCTGTTGGGGAGTGAAGGGGAGAAGTTCGCATCCCTAAAGTGGAAAATCTCTTTCTGCCTCTGGCTGAGCTAATACCGCCTATGCTATGTGGAGGTGGCGTTGTGGGGGGGGGGGTGGAGGAAGGTTCGTTATTTATAATTTATAAGTGAGTATTTATAACTTATTACTTTGCGACATAAGTTCAAATTCGAGGGTGAGTGGGGGGAGGGAAGGAAAAGCGGTAACTATGTCCATTTTAGTTAGATACCGCATCCAAGGTGCATGCGACGTCTTAAAATCAGTCAGCGCGGAAAGCCGAGTCCCTCTGTTTAACCTTCTATAAACCTACATCAAACGTAGGTGCTTATGTTATCCTTAACTGTACCTTTGCGTGTCTCCACGTGCCATAGTTAACCCTCCTCCACCTCTCCTGTTTCACTTTCTTAACTTCCTCTTTTCTTCGTACTATCTCCCTCTCTACCCCTCCCCTCGATTCCTTTCTCATTCCCCTACTCATCCCATCCCATCCCTACCCATCCCATTCCTCCCCTACCCATTTCATCCCTTCCCCTACCCATATCTCCCCTACCCATGTTTTCCCTACCCATCTCTCCCCTACCCATGTTTTCCCTACCCATGTTTTCCCTACCCATCCTTTCCCCTACCCATGTTTTCCGATACCCATCCTTCCCCTTATCTATCCTTTCCCCTACCCATCCTTTCCCATACCCACCCCCTACAACTTACCACTTAATCAGCAAATGTAGCGATAACAGAAATGGTTCAACAAAAGAACCAACGAAACAATGTTCGACCATTATATATACTAGTCATGGCTTTAGTTTATGATAAACTTTTCCGAGGGAGAAAAAAAAAGATAGACGCGGAGATGGCTGCTCTGACTTAACGGGCTAGTATATATTTGGATTCGTTGTCCAATCAGAAGCAGTATATATCCGGGACATCTGTTATCACCCATGATGAGGCACTTACACTATAGGATTTAATACGACAGATTCCTGGCAGGTAATGCGACTGAGTGACGTGTGTCCCATGACAACGTCATCGGGATCACAATGATTATCCATGATTATGGCATCATATCACTGCATGAGTGGCACCAAATGTGACATCAAATGACACGCGGGCAGAGGTTTGTACAAATCCTGACGGGCAAGCAGGCTTTATGTTTCCCAATGAGTTTGTTCTGAAAGACGGCTTCCGGTTTGGAGAAACCGATTAACTTTTAGATAAGGGAGTTCAAAAGGTACAACATGCAAGGTTAGCCTGAGAGGATTATCTGTATTGAAGTGTACAGTCTTGCAGCAAGAAAATGTGTTCCGATGTTTCATAAAACTTTTGTTGAGTTTGAGGCATTTGGTTGTGATTGAGAGACGATGCTTGATATGATTGTTCCACCATTGACCCGGGGAGGGGGCGGGGGAGATCCGATGGAGAATGGGAATCCGAGGAAGAAGGTAGATCCACACGAGAATGAGGAGGAGGGGGGGGGGGGAGGTTCCGAGGCAGAGGGGAAATCCGAGGGAATCCGGATCACCGGCTTAGGTGATTGTGCTGTCAGGTTTCGGACATTTGTCCTTAATTGTAAACTGATGATAGCCTATGATTATGTGTGGTGGAAGGGGGGGGGGGGGAGGCTAAATAAAGCGGTACTGCGAGCAGGACATAGCGAAGTGCTTGTTTCCTACAGGGCATATACAATGAGGAACCTCCCGCGTCCCTTGATAGTGGTAGGTAGGTGAGGAGTGGGGTACACCGAAGACCGAATTATACCGGCAACATCTATCTCCAAAGAATTTCTGTTTTTTTTTCTTATGCTAACTAATTAACGCACGCTAATTTTTATTAACTCCTACGACACCCTTGTTAAATCATGGTTGTCGGTCTTGGAATGACCGCTTCATCCAGTCTCGAAATTTGTTTCTAATTGGGTAGCCAAGGGCAACCGGGGAACCCTCCGCGTTACACAAGTAACACGTCATACGTTGTTGATTTATCTCCCATGACTCCCTATGGCGCATACGCGACGCATGCGCCACCACTGAGTATTGTCTAACCGACATCTAGTATATGCATATTCAACAGAGTAAGCGACATCAGCCAGGTAGGAAAATATCCTAATACTAATACCTCTCTAAACTGTACTCCAATATCATGCTCTCAAAAACACTGGTATTGACAGTACAAACAGTTCCTACCCTAGATCTGATAGAAACATGATATTCATGCTGCTCGTACTGACAATACGAGTGCTCTGAAGCGGCACATAGCACTACAATGTAGAAAAAAATTGTCCCAACTGGGTGACGACATATAGCGGTGTCATGGTCACATGACCACAATCCTGATGTAAGAAGAGTAATGATGATGTTTGAGATTGCTTGCAAAGACAGTTACCTAGATCTATACATAAACTTTGAATAAACGGGGTTATTAGGGGATTTTGTTGAAGCATACCCTATAGGACCACTATATCAAACAGCATGTGATACTGTGCAATGGGTGCGTATAATGACACATCAGTCAATCTAATGTTTTTGTTGTTGTCATTTTTATATATTATTTTATGACTCTTACACTTCCATTGATCTATCGACGCCGAAGCTTATGTCTATACTCGTGAAACGAGCCGCGTTTGTCTGTTCAATATTGAAACCAGAGTGTTTTGCTTGCATGTAGTGACGCAGCTATACCGACATAAAGCAAAAGAGACCGTGCCGTCTGTAGAGAGGTGAGGCGTTTCCTTATCGACCGGGTTAGCAACGAACCCAAAATATATGCAATCTTGCAGAACGCGTCAAACACGGTACTTGTTTGCTATTACAGACTAGCTGAAATCTGGAGCAAGGTATATATTCTATTTATGGGTAAACATGAATATATATATATACATATATTTAGCCTATATTGGCCCTATAGATTCATGTTTAACCTGTCTGTATACATGACTCTGTCTATAGAGAATATTCCCGACTTATTAATTCATCACAATAATTGAACTTTATGATTTTGTAACAAGCATCTGCGTATCACGTATATGTATATAGTGACGTATCGGTTTACTCTATATTGCAATTTTAAGCATGTGTTGTGACTGGTGGCAACAGGTAAATAGGTCCCTGGATGGCAGCAATACGACGCCGGTCAAAAGGGTATAGTAGTTATAGATAGACAAAGAGCTGAACACTTGCTAGGATTGCGTCATCCCAAGGCAAGACTAGGCTATATATGAAGTATTGCGAAATAAGGACGCAATGCATTTTCAAAACTAACTACGCAATTAAATCGATGTTAAGGCAATGAACACGTATATATATATTTATATATATATATATTATTGCTAAACTCTACAAAAAATGGTTTATCAAACGATGTTGTTATCGCTTTTCGATGTGGATTTGTTGTTGGGGACGGGAAAGATCTCAGGGGTAAAAATGGAAGGCGGGGGGGGGAGGGAGGGTTGAAATAAGGTACAAAAAACCAGAGGGAATGACGAGGAGGCTTATTTATTTTGGTCACGTCACTTTCCAAAATAGGTATGACCCCACAGAATTCTGTCTGTACCTGTATGGCTTATAGACAGTATTAGATGGAGGAATCAAATGCAACAATGTCATTGATGACGTACCGTTATGACATTGTGTCGCTTTACTGTAAATAAGAAGGGAAATAATAACTCAAAGATCTTGTGTATGGTATATATGAGTCTATAATTGCCGTTGTGGTGTAATTCGACCAATATAGACACGTACATCATTTCCATTAGAGATACTTCGCGATGAATATGCAATGTAGAAGGACAGCGGAAGTTAAGCTTGAGGATGATCAGATAGAATATTACTAATTTGAAGATCGTAAGACTGGGAAATGAAAGAGAATGGAAGGGGAGGAGTAAAGGACACGGAGACGGGGTAGGAGAAGGGGAAATAAATAGCTACGTTGAGCTGAAGGTCAATTTGTAACCATTCACTTGCTTGGATCATTGTCAGACTACATTTTGTCTATTGCGCCATGTTGTGAATGTTCATCTGCGCATGCGTGCGTGCGTGTATGCACGCCGCGTACACTCCAGTAAGCAAATATTTATTTACCTGGCCAATAAAAAATACACTAAAGTCTATAACACAGACAGCATGCTAGACATGTTTCTCGACTTTTGAAATGAATTTCTTTTTTGTTTTCCATGTTGCTAGTTGCGGTTACACTTTCAAAAGTATAGAGCAAAGGTCTACAGGATCTCATTTTGAAGTGATTCATTAGAATTACAAAGAAATTATGACTAAAAAAAGAACAAGAAAAAAAGTAAATAAACGATGACTGAGCAAGTATCCTCTTCTGTCTCTTTAATACCATTGAATTACTACAATGATATTTGTTCATAATTTGCTTAAATAAGCAAAACTTAATTGTATAGAAAAGAAATTGTCGAGGAAGCAAAAACAAAGGCCATTTTATTTCAATCATTTGAAAAAGGAAGTTAATTTATCTTCCCTATTGTATTGTGATTAATACACTTAGATCAAGTCAGCTGTTTCTCTAAAAGATCATATGTAGGCCTATCTTCTCCAAAATATCGCATGTTTAAAAGCTGCCAAAATATTGTTCCCCCATATAATCCGACCTGTCTGAGCATGGTCCAGACTCACTTTCGTACTCTGTTTATCGTTTTGAATCACAAAGGTATTTTTTTTCTTCAAGATATGTGATTCCATTTACAGTGTTGCAATCGATCCAGTCTGTCTTGTTTACGCAAGATGCAAATCGTTGCCCCTCATGCGCTTGCGTGCAGTTCATTTCATTTTGGCCAATCCATGTTTTTTCTACCTTTGCGAAAGTTATTGTGGTTATTTATCACCAAGTGACACAAGTTACACAAGTCAAGCAAATAATATTCGTGATATAACTTTGGAAGTTTCAAATACAGGGGTTCCCCTATTCCATGGTATACAATACAGTCGATATTTAGAGATTTCAATATAAACAAACCCCTTTTTACTTATTGAATATTCATTAAATGTATCAATTTCCTTTTATAGTCAGATATTTACATCACTTGTCCATATTAGTAGTGCCAGGAGACTGATCGAATATGGCTTATTAATTTCTAAATTCGATTGATGACGTAACGTACCCGTTCAATGCTTGATTTAACGACAGGAGCATATAAGGTCTGCATACTCGATTTACGTCTTACTGTAAACAATATTCTTACAATTTTTTCCGATTTCAACAATGATTTGGGGGAAGAGGGGTAGGGATTGGGGTGGGGGGGGGGGAGAAAAGGGGAATACCTTCCTAATTGCTCAGCTCCTTCACCTGAGTGACTCAGTGACAATGTCTTCAAATAGCTAATGAATTAATATGTGTATTTTGCGTACACTTTTTTTGCGTTATTCTGGAAGTCCACACGTGTACAGACTTAACTGATTACCGCTTAGGCATAATATAGCCCAAGTACCGTATGTGGATACGGTCCCTTGGCTGCTTCAGTGTAATTTATGTAACACAATTTTGTTCGATACAGAAATATTGCACAAATTCCATGTAGTGTAGTACCGGGATTTTATTTAAGAAAAAAATATTTATTTATTATTTTCTTTAAAAATCTTTGACGTTTATGACCTAATTATGATGGTTCCTGAAGGCTCAGTTTTTGATGGACGTACCACCATATCCTAACATATTGTGTTCTCTTGTATTTATTCAGCCGATTCACACAGAGATTATACAATTACTACTGAAAATTTTAAAGTTGTGTACCACAGTAAAAACTGGATCGTGCTGATAAATATGATGCATGTGCTATTAAGATTACAGTAAGAACTGAGGATATGTGTAATCCACCTAAAAATGCATCAACTTTGACTGGATTTGTTGGGGTTACACATATCCTGAGTTCTTACTGTAATCCTAATAGGCACATGCTACCGATTTATAGCACGATCCAGTATTTTACTGTGGTACGAAACTTTGAGATTTATAGTAATTACTGTGTTCTCTATGTGTATCGGGTGATTTATTCCGGTGTGGTACAACAACTGTACAAGGGCGTCGAGAGCCAAGTCGGACTCGGAGATAATTACGTCACTGGGCCTACTTGTTGATGTCTTCATTTCTCCTTAATGGGAATAAATTACTCTTCATCGCTTATGTCTGCGTGACCCCTAATTGACCCCATACCTGGGGCATCTACCCCCTGACGCCCTTTAGTCAGGTCTGCACAAGTGCAAACACAAAGTGAACATGTCATGCTCTCCGTATCATATATCCTATGGCTTTGATCTTGTCGCATATCGCTCCCTCCCTCCGTAAATACCCACAACATACCATGGTGGAGGGGGAAAATGCAACATGCATATAGTGGGGGGGGGGGTGGTGGGGGGTGCCTGTCAAACGTATAAGTGTTCGTCGTATGCCTTTAGAAAATTCGCCTAACATTAAAAAGAAGAAGAAAAAAAAGGGGGAAAAAAGAAGATTTTCGCAAAAGTCATAGGTTAATGGCGGCATATATCACGTTCATGAAGTCACTATTTACAAGAGAACGCATGCTGAGATAGAAGCCAGTGATATATGGACGTTTTACATGGGAAGTTAACGATTTATGTACTTTTATCTGGAAATCACATCGTGAAGAAACGCATCAACTTCAAGAAACTTAAAATTCAAGAATGATGAGACATGCGGTTAAATTTTGCTGTTTTTGTTCTTTGAAGAATGAAGATTTGACTTAATTTATATTCCTAGAATCATGCTAAGAAACCACACCCCCCCCTTCCTCTCCAAAAAAAAGAAAAAGAAATGACATAAATTTGGCAAATTATGTTGCATTGTTCAGTCCTTCCTTCATCGGGCAATTAACCAAACTCCAAAACGCTAGTTTATTCCTAATTTTCCTTACAGTAAAGACATCTGAACAGGGCTAGTGGCAATATTGTTACATTACTATAGATAGATGTCACGATTAAAAACAGATTGCACGTCATTCAAACCTGCGAAGCAATTCTGACTTTTTTCGTGCTGTTTTTTATAGATTGAAAATGGGGGAGGGGGTGTAACACCCCACCCCACCCCATGGATCCATGCTTTGGGGTGTCTTAGCTTGTGTCTTATTCTAATTAACACTCGAGATAATTGGTCAAACGCAGAAAGCCGCTTTAAACAGTTTTCCGCTGTCAATCATATTACTATTACAAACCATTTTATGAGATGACATAAGTGATTCACGGTTTGGGTTTCTCGAAAATAAGGCAAAGTGCAATTGATCTGAAGCGGGAGCCGAGACGGCGGGATACACAGGCTGTAAAAGGGCGATGGTAGCCCCATTGTCCTCACCACATAGGGGTATCGCGGTTACCACACCACAGAAGACACAGACCCGGCATGTATGTGAGACAATCCTGCCATTGTCGTGCCTTGTTACTGTCACTTATGCATGGGGGTGAGTGACACATGTACACAGTTTAACTATGACTTGACCGAAAACAAGAGTTTTCTTTTGGTAAATAAACCATGTCGCCAAGACTGGACAAACACTGTTTCCTTTTCAATTCGAAGCAATGCAGCTATGCCGATAATTCTATATATACAAACATGGTAAATATAAATAGGCTACAGTTGACTGAACTTAATAGAAATGTGATACATGTTTAGTAACTTTTTTTATGTGAATTTTATTTTACTTTGGTTATACTTGTGTGTATATTTTACACTGAATAATCGTTACATTTTACATTGCAATGTTTACGCTGTACTGCACACTCTGTACTGTTTAGGCTGCACTGTTTACTATGTACTGTTTACGCTACACTGTTTACGCTGTATTGTTTACGTTGTATCTTCCTGTACTGTAACCCAGTAGGTGCATGGTAAATATTCACTCATTTCAATTCGGATCAGAAGTATTAAGTTAACGACGTCAATAAAGTATAAAAAAAAATGATAATAATTGGATTTTTAAATTTTTTTTTACGGGATCCAACTAACCTATAAAGGAGTCTGTAATTGGGTCAAATAGGCTAACGTTTTAACCCTGGAATCGTATGGGTTGGTGTCATTGGACCATTGTAGGGCAATTCTCACACATGTCTTTATGAATAACGGTTTTGTAGAGCACATAGCCATTAGCTGTGTGACTTCAGACGCGGTTTACATGTTGCGTGAGTCATACATGATGGTTTGTGTAAAACGGTCGACAATCTTTTGATAAAACAGAAATTTCTATTCAAGCTAAATACACTTGTAAACATCTGCGTGCAGCTGTACAGCTATCGCGTACATTATGTATGTATGTTTGTATTTTAGATCCACCTGCAAGCAGGAACTCGCGAAGAAGCCTCATTGGCTTATCAAAGCCGCAAGCTGACCAAAGTCAGTCTCTTAGATTCATATTTAACGTACATGATTATGAATTGTCAATTGTCAACAACTCTGTAACTGGACGACATACATTAATCTTGGAGTGACTCGAACTGGGACCTTATAATGATTATGAAGGCACCGGCGTTAACCAATAAGCTAACACTCCATTATATTGGTATTGTGTCGTGATTGCAGTCCTGTACGCAGGATTTGGTATGCAGTGGGTGCGTTTACTGACGG
Organism: Apostichopus japonicus; assembly: GCF_037975245.1. Classification (NCBI taxonomy): domain Eukaryota; kingdom Metazoa; phylum Echinodermata; class Holothuroidea; order Aspidochirotida; family Stichopodidae; genus Apostichopus; species Apostichopus japonicus. Next base: position 10,131,420 of record NC_092568.1, read on the forward strand.
TTAGGAACTTTTTATTAACAGTGTACAGGAAGGAGGGGTTATTTTTTTCTATATTATGTGATGGTTAGGAAGTATAGGACGTCACTAACCCGTAACAACCCCTTTCCTTACATTCATTCCTACGTGCCTGGATTGTGCGTTAACTACGGTAGTTATGGTGACGTCATATATCAAACGTCAAATTTGGTTGACAGGATGGCTGTTAATGAAACTAGAAGTTGAGAGTAATATGTTAAATTCGGTATGAGATCTTCCATAAAAGGGGATTTACCCTCCACTCATGGCAACGTTGATTCCGACGTTCGATATAAGTTTTCAGAAGCAAAGCTTGCATGTATATGTGTTCTGAAATGTGCGTTAGGCGTATAACGCTAGGATATACCCATAAACCACATAAATCAGACTCATGTTAGAAAGTTACGTAGTCCAGGTCACGAACTTATGACACTGAATTTACTCAACCAGCAACATTTTCTCTGTCTTCAGTCACAAACAGTCATCGTCAAAGAGAAGGTTTGATACAATGTCTTCAATCATGATCTTACACACACTGGATATGGCTTCAACTCTGCAGCCAAATGTAACGCTTCTTAACCATTGGGATTCACTTAATTAAGTTAACCTCAATCACCTGCTTTAAAAACAAACCAAAGAACGAAGAAAAATGAACAGTCGGATGCCGGAAATTTCAATCTTCTAATCCCAATGCCGTCAATCTTCTAATCCCAATGCCGTCGCTGTGACGGGTTATACATTGAATACGGCAACACACATGTTGTATAGGCTAGGCCCCACAACACGGAAGGAAGTGATACCCAATATATTCCATAGCAACTATATTCACGCGGGCGTGGCGCCGACATAGACAGATGGCTTTTCAACACCAATGAACACTGCCCTTATACTCTCTACTCCCCCCCACCCGCCCCGCCCCCACGACCACGCGTCCAAATTTACATCTGACTCGGCCGTCTTGAGGTCACTTGGTTATGGTCCCTGGTTACACAACGCGGAATGAGGGTATGCTGCCAATTTGTTTCAAAAATGTAGGGGGCGGAATAGTTCAGTTGGGCTGAGTTTGCACATTCGTTGTAATGTCACTGGATTAAATAACTCGTTCCATCCCAAGGACTGCTTTAGTAAGCTATTTTATTAAAAGTTGTTTGTAATTTTGCCAAGTGTTGAAATCTATATCTGTTTTTATGATTTGGGAAACGGAAACATGAACAGTGCCATGGAGGAACATATATTAATTGTCGTACTACAACTAAAGAGTGCACGAAGGTACTTATTTTAATTATCATACAAACAAATATCATCCTGTTCCCACGCTTCAGTGACCTTTTGTGTTTATTTCCTGGTTGTAACATAAGGATTTCTTGCGACGAAATCAATCTCTGCTGTCCAAAAAAAATATATATATGTAGCGAAAATTCCATCCTAGTGTGATGAAAATAATTATCCTTGGCTTCCTTAACGCGAACATTTTAGGGATTTATTTTTCCAGCCAGGTAGCTTTCATGTTGTAACCACGTAAACAGGTAGCCTCGTTTCGAGTTGATGTAAAAGGAACTCACAACGGAAGCTTCATTTGGGAGTTGGCGAGAAAGAAAAAAGTGAAAAAGATCCAAACTTTTTTTGTTTTGAAAGTCTTTGTTTAACCACGATGAACAAAGGTTGCTCACGTTCAATATTTGGACAGAAGCCAACCGGAGAAAAGAGAAGGCCAAAATCAGATCGTGCACTCGAAATGTTGTTGCCTTAAGAGTTTTATTTTTAAGTTTCATGTGTTGGGTCATTCTGTTTAACAAAAAGGTTACTTTGCGGTTTGAAGTAACGCACGAAAGGCCAATAACAATGGGAAGAGAGGCAGCAGATTTGCCGAAATTGCAAAACGCTAATAAATAGAAAAAGGAAAAAAAGAAAAGAAAAACATGAGGAAAAAGAAAAGATAATACAACAGAAACAGAGGACCCAATTTGACGACTTGTTTTTCTTATAGATTAAATAATAGTGAAAGAAATACTACTGAGATTCAGCTGAAATTTTGGACGGCTCTACCGTTCGTTTTTTGTTTTGTTATGTTTATTTGTTTGGACAGCACCACTTTTTGGTCAGCGCTACCAGTCCCATTTACCGCCAATCTATTCTACCAGCTCCGAAAATTGTTCACATTTCTCTTTCTTTAATTAAACTGTTTGTAAACATTGATGAGACGTCTAACTAACGCGTGAGTAACGTAAGGATATGCACACTACTACTAGTCACAGCCACTATACTGTTACGTCAGTCAGCAGGCTATGATGTCATACTTGACTGATTCATTCCACCAATCATGAATGCAATTATCTATCGTCTGCATACAACCGGTCAGACGACTAGCGCAGCCTAACCGACACATGCAGGTCAAAATTGGAAGATTTCTTCTTGACCTATTTAATTATGCAATGCACCTGAAAATATTTTTACAAACTGTACTTTGAACTAATTCAGTAACTATAAGAGCGAAAAGAAGAAAGAAAGAAAAAAAAGAAAGACAAATTCCAAGGTCAAAATTTGCGCCATTCACACCGTCAAATTGAGATCGGTAATCTTGCTTTCTTCACTATTATTGGATTTGTAAATAACAAAGTCCATTAAAGGTTCTATATACTAGCTAAGACAGGTCAAATCGATAATTTGGCAATAAGGTTATAAGATTTTTTTTTTTATCGTTCGACTCTGTCGCTGTGACCTGTACACATGTACATATGATAGATATTATGTAAACAACACAGGAAAACAATATCAACGTGTGTGTCTGTATGTGGCATTCTGAAGGGTATAAGCTATAAAACTTGACTTAGGCTGCATTTTCATTATTATGTTTACTGCGGTATTAATCTGTTTATCCGCTACTCCTGAAGTGGTACATGCATCAGTCACTCAACCAATTCCTGTACTAATGAAGAAGTGCGCGAGTTTTTCACCTGCCTTGCGTTATTGAAGGCCCGCGCGTTCTTAGTCAATCTGTAACCATGAGTGCCACTGGGGCGATACATGCGTTACTCATCCAATACCAGCGGGGTGGCGTTCTACATTAGAGAAGCTCCTCTTGTTGTTGTTGTTGTTGATCATGAACACCACTGATGTTATGTGTAATAATGTCTTGAGTTCGATGTTGTAATACTTTGCGAATAGTTACGTTGTGGCTACGGTGCTTATTCCGAGTAAGTTTGTTTCTGACATTTGTGAGATGTCTGTTGGCCAATCCCCATATAAAGAGGGAAAAGTCTACCCATATTATGCCGTGTTATGGTAGCTTAATATTTCCAGTTGTTTACACTAAGTCGTCAAACTAGTGTTGTCTAAAGCCACAAAGACGTTTTCACCAGGTGGAAGATATACACATATTAAACTGGGTTACTTAAACGTCTTTTTATTCATGGAAGCTTCATTGTTTCTGTATATATCATGACCATAAATGTAATATTATTCCCAAACGAGAGCCCATAGCCCAATAGCTGTGTGTCATAATGATTCATCTTCAGCTAATAACTATAACACTAAAGAATCTTGGGAGTCGAATATTTTGAAGACTTCCGATTTGAATGATTTGACACGAGACTCATAAAAGAATGAATATATGTCTAGACATCGTCAATATGTTTGGAAATGATCTGAACTTTTGGAAACAATTCCATAACAGGGTGTCTAAGTATGGTTGAATTAAATATGGTCCCCAACTTTCACCGTAATCGGGTCCCGCCTGTAATCGCCCAGCAGACGACACGTTTGGCGCCCAATTTTACTAATCAACCATCTAGTTTGTCCGCCCAGCTTCCAAAATGTTTACGTAGTTACGTGCCATCATATATAGAGGGTTGAATATGGCAGAAAGGTGTCAAAAAAGAGATTTAGAAATCAGCAGGATGAACTCGGCTTGTTCTAGAGAACAAAGAAACCCATCGAGCACTTCATTGTAGATAATACCGATGACGTAGTAGGTATATATAGGCCTATATATGCATACATTGTAGCTGTGTGGGGCTCCCGTATGTCTGTGATGGGTTGCAAGTCACATTCATATGCGTCGAGATACTTGCCCATTTGTAAACCTGTCTTTGATTTATTTCTTTTTTTTGATCATCATATTAAAATAAAAGAGCTGTCTTTCTGATTTATAAAGTACACTTTCATACCTATTCATTTTCTAGCCGCAGTGCAATTGTCGGTTATTCTGTATGTACGCATGCTCAGATTTCTTTATATAGACCTATGAAGCATCCCTTAAACCTTTGCCCCATCGAAGTTGATCAGGAAACTTGGCGCAGTGTGGACTTGTTTTGATATATATTTATATATATACTTAACCTCCGTGTCTTTGTGAATAGCTAATTTTAATGCTGACGTTTTTTTTTAACTATACACGGATAACCATGCAATTACGTCATAATAAATTTCGTTAACGTCAGTAAAGTAATCATCTGCGTAATATAGTAGGTAAATATTGAGGCAATATTGCTTCAGTCTTTTGTGCAAATTTTGAGTCTGCTTATCACGGTGTTTAGGTAACTAACTAGTTGAAGTTAAGACTTTACACTATAAGTAAATTAAGAAGCGACATTTGCTGAAATCTTCCTACGCACAAGTATTGTTAGCCGCTGTTCTTTACAGGTTTCTCTCCCTCCCTCTGTTTGGATGCCGTTCACGAGGGGGGGGGGGGGGTTTAGACTGCAAAAGAACAACCAGTTATTGTTAGCAAGTGTGGGAAGAGTTACAATTGAAGGATGTGCCTGGTTTAAACTCCCTGTTGTTCATGGTTCATCACGCGGTGGGTTGACAAAATGGAAGACTATGCAACACGTACGGGATAGGCTTATGCTTTCAGCTTCAATTGCGTAATGAGAAGAAGGAATGGCTTGTGTGTGTGTGGGTGGGGAGTGGGGGGGGAGGGGCTGGTCAACTTACTAAAATTAACGGAGTGATGTACCATGCAAAATCTCATTTATCCAAATTATTCGCATTTCATTACAACAAATGTGTAGTGATGAAAGTGTCTTTCGAAGCGGAGAAGCGCGTTATAAATTAAACAAGATACTGTTACTTTAATTTTAAGTTATATATAAAGGGAATGACGAATGTTGTTTTCAACCTGCGTAACTAAGATTTGTCGGACAAAGAGTTATTTGAATGAACAAAGTTCCTAGTACACTATATAAGAGGCTAAAGTGGATGCGCTGGGCTTTCGATACAAGTTTTTTTGGCACTTTACACAGTAATAAGTTTGTTGACTCTGTATGGGCGTTTCAGTTGGATCGTTTCCAAAAATATGACGCCAAACAAGTTTCAAATACGATGCTATGTTAAAACACAAGCAGAAAGAAAGAAAGAGCAAACGCATGGAATTAAGGTTGGCTGTTGCTTGGGGTTTGTTCACGGTACTTGAATAATTACTGAAGACTTGGAGATTAATTAATGTCAAGTGCTTAGTTTAATTGAATATGGGATACCTACGTAACCAATTACGGAAGTTGATTCCTTGTTCAAGTTTTACAAGGGGACTTTTTTTCCTCCGTATACGACTAAGAAATAATAGTCATCAGAATTTAAGTTAGGAAATGACAAGAAGGAACGAACGATTATTAATCATGGTAAAGGGAAGAATATTCAGAGGGGTTTCGTTGACTCTTCTTTCGGAGTTGAGTTTACCGACATACAGACAGACAGACGGACAAATATACGTACAGAAAGACAGTAGCTGAGCCACACGATAGATTAACAACTCTATGTGTCCACATGGCTGCTCTCTCCCGCCTTCCAAATCGGGAAACTTCTGGCACTCTAAATCTTTCAAAGCTATTTTTTGAGAGAAAGCAAAAATGAGCAAGCTCAAATATTGGACTGAGTTTACTTAATTAGGCATGTTAATGGACTGATTAACTGCCTAAAAAGTATATAGAATCCTAAACTTAACTTCACAGAGTACCGAGGCTGACCCTCATAGCCCTTCCCTATATACAGCACTCCCTACCCCTATATCGTTTAGGACGTCATGAAATCATGTGAGTTGAATGAAACATTTGAATTGCACCAACCAAAAATTAGCAATTCGTCTTATATATATTTTTTTGTCTCCCATGTTGTATTACAGCCCTGTTAGTACAGTTCAGAGAACTTTGTATTGCGAAAATCACCGGTTCGAAAACCTTTCAAGTATAGCCAATAATTTAGTTGGTCTTTCAAAATTCGCCTGTTTTATGAGTTAAGTATATCAGATACTAGAGTAATGGTTTATTAATAATGTATGAATCACTCATGATTAATCTTCTTGTTCTTCTTCGACTTCTTGGTTGTTTTGTATACTCCCGATATTTCTGGTTAACCGGAAATCTGTTGGGAAACGCTGATGTGTTCAATTCGTAAAACTGTCACCCAATCTTTTGCTGACTTTGCTAGTGTTTATATATTTCTTTGTGAAAGGCCTATAAACTAAGACAAAGAACAAGGAAGAAAGTTAGCAATAAACAGAATGATAAAGGAAATTGTGGGTAAACAAGTTTTTTTTTTCTTTTTTGAAGAACGAGAAGAGATTTGGCAGGTGAGATTGAAACATAAAGCTCTCAGTATTTTCAGAAATCCAGTGTTCTACCAACTACATGATTGTGTGAAGCGCGATACCGCAGCTTCACTGGCAAATTGAGATAGCATTCAGATTAGCTAAAGATCAGTTGGAGGAGCATACTGTAAATAAATCAGACTTGCTTGGTGACCCACAGATATGTTGTCCTAATTCAGCGACCCGAAAGTCCCACGAGCCAGGATATTCCATGACTCCCTGAGCCACGACCCACCAGACTCCCTGAGCCACCAGACTCCCTAATCCACCACCCACCAGACTCCCTTATCCACGACCCACCAGACTCCCTGAGCCACGACCCACCAGACTCCCGGATCCACCAGACTCCCTTATCCACAACCCACCAGACTCCCTGAGCCAAGACCCACAAAGCTCCCTTATCCACGACCCACCAGACTCCCCTACCCATTCCGTCTTTGAATCGATACTCCGAATACACGAAAGCCAGCTTGGACTATGTACTTGATGTAACTTGACACAAAATCAGTTCCATCTCCGTCGACAAGCCCCGCAAACGTCAGGAAATGTCCCGAGACCTATGGAAACGTTTTTGTAACCCGTAGTTGAGTGCTGCAGGGGAAAAGGGTAATGGGTGAGGAGGGTTAGAGCGGATGAGGGATGGGTGGAGCGGGTGAGAAAACTTCAGAGGATTAATTGCTATTATGTTAGGTGATTTAGACCACCTTGCAATGATTATTTTTCTGATTTTTCTTGAACATTATGATTGATTTTAGTGTAATAAATAATTGTCAACAAGGGGAGGGGGGGGGCGAGAAAAATATGCCTACTGAGAGAAAAGTAGGAATGATGACAGTAAGAAAACAGAACACGATTCAATTTCAATTTTAACGCTTTATTGTAACGCAATAGGCATGAATCTGTCCATCTTAAATATTCAATAATTTTTACAAGATTTTCCAATAGTATTTGAATGAAAGGAAACAGAAAATATTCTTTTCTTAGAAAAAGGAAAAAAAAAAGAGGAAAAAAGACATTTTTGTTTTTTTCTTCAACTGAATCTTATATTCAACAATCTCATGTTCCTCAAAATGTTTTTTTGCTCTTCTTTTGTAAAATACTGAATGTGAGTTTTGGAAGAATAAAGTAAAAAGGAATTTTCCCTTAATAATCCTTAGGTCATTGCACAAGTAAAAAACTGACATTTGTATCACAAAGCAGGGGAGTTGGAACTTTTATAACTTAGCACCACTTCTGGCTCATCATTCATACAAACAAACTAACAAGCAGACACACACATACACACACATGCAATATCACTCTACCAGACCATTTGCTTCACTTTCACATTTCGAATTCTTTCGTCTGACATTTCTGGTTGAAAGTTTGATGCATTTCTTGTTTTCATACACCCTAACTGGTCTCCTGAGCATATTTGTGACTATCAGTAGAAAGCCTCTCATTGGAAAAAAAACACAAAAAACGTCTAAGTCTAGTAGACTAAAGGTGAATAATAAGTTGGGTGCCACAGGGTGGGTGTTTCTGTATGGGGGGTGGGTTCAGAAATTCTAACGACTCCCCTTCACCCACTTTGTCAATCACAGAACTTTTACTCAAGGGTTTCTTCAAAATTAAGGTGGTGAATATTGTAACTGAAGTTAAAGTCTATATTGCAAATTTCAATTATATCATAATATTTGAGCCACAAACTACATGCCAAATAGCCCATCCCCAATTTCATCCCATTCACCATCCCATCCCATTCATCCCATTTTCCACCCAATATACCCCCATTTGAATATTTTAAACCGGTAAAAAATAATCATGTAAATTTGGCAAGTCGTTTGCAAGAAAGAAAAGGTGCGATTGGAAAACCTATCCCATTTAGGTCTAGGGAGACCCATCTCGGCTAGAAGTCACAAGGACGAAGGTTTCTTGTCTCATTGTCTTTTAGGTGCCACGTGAAAGCATATTTTGTTCTCTTTTTCCTTCTTTAAATCCTGACAGCTATAACAAGTTAATGCCCAACAAATATCGATAATCAAAAATCTATCTTTCTTTTTTCTAGTTTCACGTTTCTCATGGATTCGTACACACCACCACTGGGAGCTGCACCACCATTTTAGGTGTCCCCAAGAAGAACTAAGTGTCAACTAACTCACCCCCCCCCCAATAAAAACGAAACCATCAATGTTTTTCCTTCATCGTACCAAAAACTGCACGGTCAGGAAAAACAAAATGCAATTATGGTACAAACATCAGAAATGTGCTCAAACACGAAAATGAAAACTTTGATGATTAACTCATTAACTCATCTTGTAGGAACACGATTCTTAAATGTTCTTGACTAAATCCATCCGGTTTTGGATTACTGGGTTACCTAAAAGTGTGATAAAAATACAACCCTGGGTCAGAGGGTAACACAGAGGTTACCTAATATTGCCATTTAGCATGACACCTGACATCCTTTACAACTTGAAACTGCATTGTTGGTCGTTGTCCTATAAAGTGAGTCATTCATAGACGGCAAAAATGTTCCTTGAAGAAGCCGAACATCAATTCTCGATTTCCCCCACAAAATGTACTTATTGCCCGCTCTACCCTTAACTACATAATGCTTCCGCACCTTAATGCTCTCCCACACTTGACCTACATGAATATCCATAGAAATTTCTATACCTAGCATAAAGATATTTACATATAATTAATCTTTAGAAGCTTTTTAAGTTATAATAATAATAATAATTATAAATAGGAATGAGTGGTGTCCTTAGTACATAATAAATACAACCAGTTTATATTACACTGTACATGAATATCCACACCTTACCCTAATCTCTCTCTCTCTCCCCAAACCCTCCTATCGCCATAGTTACCTCCTCTTACAACATCACTTTCCACACTAAATAACAATTGCAACATGAAAATGCACGAGTGAATATAATCCCAATGAATAAGTCATTTCTCTGTAACAGTGTTTCCAATAATGTTAGTTAAATCTTTTTATTTTCTATGTACTGAACCCAATGAATATTCATAGACAAAAAATCTTTACAACCAATTATATCTTATCTCTCTCACACACTTTAAAATTCATAATTGAAGAAAAAAGCTGAGGCCTTTTCACCACTTGAGTGTTTTTGTAAACAAATGTGGGTTTTTCACTCAATTTGAAAACTTCTGACCAGAAAACGGTCCAATACTAACTATAAAACTGTCTGCAGCCAATGAATGAATGAATGAATGATAAACAAGAGTAAATTCTCTTGTCCAAAAATAAATCATTCGACCGTATCATTCTGCAGATATCCAAATATCTACCAACTTGCCCAAGTTGACTAACATATATGTTCCATAGTGACCGTGAAGCCTAAGCTTTCCCTAAATAGCTACTCAGACGAAAGACAGAACAATTCCCCCACCCCTTCGCCCTCCTCACTATACAGCTTATCCAATCCCTTATCTTCTCGTCCGACTATTATTTACCACACACAAGACTCCATAAATGTTCTCACAATATGCAGCCATCCACCGTTTGATCTCAAGGTTGTTCACCCGTCACCCATATATGTATATATATATATATATAAATATATATCAAAACAAAACTGTTCATCAAAGGGAAACAAAAGAAATCTGCATGTACAAGCGAGGTGTTTCAAAATAAATGAAGAAATTTTGTTTTAAGTTTCAGTAATATTACAGGAAGTACTAGGTATCAGCAAACACAGTCTAATAATAAGGTACAAACTGTATCAAATGCGTCATCTTGGCTTTGGTGCTTTTCACAAAAAAAAAATTAAATTAGGTACAAAGATTGATGATCAGACAACTTTAAATATTCTTTTGACTTCATTTCAGGATAAAACAAAGGACAAATAGATGATTCCATCTAAAAAAGAGGGGATGTAAAACTTGCAGGTGTCCAAAAATGTCTACGTTTTTCATATTTAAAACACAAATACTCTCTAGCATTGCGGTCAGTTATCCTTAGTCAAGACGCTGAAATATCGGTAAAAGATACCATGATTTATCTGGTGGAAAATATTTAAAGTTTCGTCATGCATCCATTAAATCGAGGGTTAGGCATCTTATTTTGGGGTCATTCCCATGGATTGAGACGGATAAACTGCTACTCTCAATGACTTAAAAAATAAAATAAAAAGAACAAAAAAAAAACAGACAGAATCTCCTATAGGACTGAAAAATTCCTTTAAATTAATATTTGGCAACATCTGGCAAAATATTGCAGTTTTAACCTGGTTGGATAAAATTCAAACATCCCTTCCACTCCCCAACCCCCCCCCCCCCCCAATACCCTGCTTCCCGAATACCTCTTTGTGAAAACATTTTTTTCTTTCTCATATAACAAGGACAGTACTATACATGGATAACCTGTCAGGGGTTCAATTGAGTGTTTCATCTCAAATATTTGGAACATACTCATTCATAAAAGTGGAATAAATAAGGCCATTTAACCCCAAAGATTTTTCTATTAGCTCTTAAAATGCGGGCTGAAGTTAAATTTCTCAGTCAACGTCTGCAATCCTTGTCACACGTACGACGTAAAAACCTCTCCGAGAACTGAAAAATGTCGTTTCCCCTGGGAGACAGAAATCAATACATAAAAGAGAGAGAATTAAAAAACAAAGAACAAACCCCCCCCCCCCCAAAAAAAAACCCATGAATATTCTGAAAAGGACACTTTAGGCAAAATAATACTATTTTTTGAAGCAATGCTTTTGCATATATCACAGCCTTCATATAACATTTATGTACAAAAACACCACTCGATTTGTCTCTGTCAATCCTTACCGTCACATATTTTTTGTTTTTGTTTTTTTGGTGACAATTGTTTCAAAAGTTGATTTTTGTGTCCAAACTGTTAGAAACACATCTTGGTTCATACAGAGAGCAGTAATTTCATTTCGTGAAGGGTGCCAAAGGGGTGTATCTCCTAGGTTTATAAGCACTTTTGTACTTTCTAACACAAAAACAATATGTTCAAATGAAGTTAACTTAAAAAACTGATAGATCTCTTTGAAAATGCCCAAATTGCAGGAGTCCTTTGATAGAGAAAAAGCACATATAGTCCCAACCCACGTGGAGAAGGTAAAACGTAAATAAAACCATGATAGTCAAAGTTCACTTTACAGTAGTAGTAACCCAACCATGTAAGACGTCCAGGTGGAAAGTTACCATACTATTATTGCAACACATCATTTGTCTTCCCCCCGCGCCCCCCACCCCATTTCACCAAATACACAGTCTTTTTTCTGGATATTTACTCCAGTATAACCAGCTCCACTCCTAGAGCTCTCAATTATCGCAAGATTGGGGGGGGGGGGGGGGTTGGGGAGAAAGAGAGTTAAATACCAAGCCGCCTGTTCTCATGTTACTTTGTGTTTTGTTCATAATATCAGCCGCACTGTTAGGACTGCATATTGACACACTGTTGACATACACCTAGTAAACGTTTTGAGTTGAATACATATATCCATTTAAATCTTGTTTACACTTAACATCTCCCCCATCAAGCAGTCATTAATTAAAATCTATGGGTTAAAAGCTGTTATCCCATTTGCTCTGATATATAGTCTTAATTGCTCTATTTTTTCAAAACAAAACTTCATTTACATTGTACTTTATAATCAAGAGGGCACACACACACCACACAGTCCCCAAAAATGGCAAGCTAACATACAGAAATACAATACAAATTGTAGTCATATTTACTTCTAAGCACCAAACTTTCCTTTTCCAAACTTTTGCAGCACAGCTGATAAACCTTACTAAAAAGGGAGCCCCATTAGCAGATGTATGAATAACATTAATTTTCAATGCCGACAATGTAGGTCTCGGCGACCTTTGTCAAAAGTACTTGTCAACTCTTTGATGAAAACAATGTGAAAACATACACAATTATAGCATCTGGAATGCTTTCATCTCCCCCCCCAAAGTAAAAACAAAGAAAAAAAACAACTTACATAAAACAAACAATTCTCCCCTTGGCAAGCAATTTGATGTGTTCAAATAAATCATAACACTCTTCATTTAATTACATCCAGGTTAAAAAGTAGGATACAATGTTTACTTTTAAAACGTCAAATCCAAAATCATGTCAGTTTTAAGGACTGTGAGCACTAAATGCGAGAGAGTTTTACTTTGGAAACTACTTCTGACAAATCTATATGTCTGGCCAAATGGGGCTTTGGGTCACACAGTGTAGAAACCCCGGAAAGGAGTCCGTCCCTCTAGTGTTAAAAGAGGTCACTACTTGAGGTACCTCATCGAGTGACCATTACTTTATGGTCGTTGCTAACCTCTAAGAGAAGCTCAACAACAGAGATGAAAAACCCACAGGTCCCACAATGAAGACAGAGCACCGAGAGTCTCTACGGGCCCGGGTCGGTTAATATCTCGTCAACGGTGATTTTTGCTTCGGGTGCTACGTACACTCGCACCACCGAATCCCACAAACCTGCAAGGGATACAATACAGTCTACCTAATAATGATCTAAGACACCACAACTCTGCAAAACATCACCCTGTCACGGTGTGACTCTCCCATTTCTCGACTGGGTCTAATTATTTCCTACAAATATATATGTATATCTATATATAGTTCTTCCCCTTCTGCCTAACAGTCCAGAACATGTTACATTCTATCTTCCAATCAATACTTCTACCTCTTCTCCATTGCGTGGTCGTTTATTGCAGTTGTCAATTGGCGAAACATTTTTGAAAATGTACAAACAAAACAACTTTCAAAAGATATATATCCAAAAACATTTCTCTCTTTTTTAATTTGCTCTGTTGTATTTGGTTTCATTTCTCTTATTCGAAATGGCAGGAAAACTTTGCTTTGTAATACTTTTCTCGTTGCAGCCAAAAAACTCGTCTTTTCCCACAAAAAAGACTTTGGAAATAGAAGGAAAAAAGGAAACAAGAATGGTGAAAGAAAGTTTGAAACTATACAGATTTTTGTACATGTTGTTAAGTACAGTACCTGAAACTCCTTTGTACAACGGTTCCACCGACCGAGATAGCTCTGACACTTGAACGGCATTTGTTTTGCTTTGAAGACTCTCTAGCGATAAAGTTCCATGATTTGCACGACCGAACGTGTACAGTGCGGTGAGAATTCACTCTTATAAATATGAGCTTCGGTTTTTTTGTATGGTACCCTGAGCTAGAAAAGGAGACTTATTTACAAAAGCTGGTGAGGTGCGTTTTGGTTTCTCCTTTTTTTGATAACCTCTGATAATGGTGTAAAAAAAGCAGTCCAGTTCTTGGAAACCTCGGTCACTTCCAACGTAACACAAGCTGAAAGTCTTCACCCTCTTTCCGTTCAGGTTTTTAATCCACCCCCCGGCACGTGTGTGCCGCAAATTCGGCGAAGTTGCCTCCGTCACTCGGTTGACTTTCCTCAAATCACTCTGCGCGCTTCTTGCGAGGTCGTAGCGAGAGTGCCTGGCATCTTTTCGCAAGTATCAAAATAACCTGGAGTTTTTTGGCGATTCCTCATAATCCGCCTCCAGATCCGATGGCGTTTGGCCGGTGATCTTGGTTCTGCCTCTCCTCTGCTCCCTGATCGCGATTCAACAAGCCAACAAGACGTCTCAGGATTGAGTTGCTTCTCCCCCTCTGCTAAAAAGAGAATTTAATAAGAGAAAAGATTAGCTATTAAAGTAGTGAGCAAAGTACAGAAGATTAAGGAATAACTTCTGCACAAAGCAATCTTTCTCTAAAACAACACATTCAATAATAGTTTGAATCATGAAACAATATTGAATGTTTTCATAAGTAACTGTCTAAACAATCATGCTACTGAATGAACTGTTAATTTTTAAGTATTAATACCCTGCAAAGTCCACAAGGTAGGGACCTCATCATAAATTGTAAGAAAAAGTTTGTCGGACAATTTAATTTGGGGGGGGGAGGGAACAGACGGTAGGAAAAAAAAGTTGCCCCGAATGGAGGACGAAACTGCAGAAGTCACCACCGAATGAGGCAAAATAAGATCATTTCCTTCCTTGCGACACATGGATACATTTAAAAAATTCCCAAACTAATAACTTAGTACAGGAAATGGAGACGGTACCTGGTAAAAGGTAGATTCAAACTCATCGCTGATTCTCCGCAGCTCTCGACCGACCTCTATAGCTGATTGAGATGGTCTCGACGGTGCCGAGTTGGCTCTGTCTCGGAAAGTTCTGTCTAAGACGAGATCTGGCAGCTCTTGAGCTCCTTCCCTTGCACTGGCTGCCTCCCGTGCACTGCCCTCGGAATAGAACCGTGTGCGCACATTATCTATTGGGAAGAAAAAAAGACACATTTTGATCATGGCTATCGACTTTGCAAAACGTAAAAAAAAAAAAGAAGCTACATATATCCTTATATAGTATCTATATATATATATGTATATATATATATATCACTTTCAAGATGCGTTCTTAGGATTCACAAATGATTTCGAGTTGGTTAGCATCATGTTTGATCTCTAGAGTAAGGCAAAATATGTCACCAAAACAGAACATTGTCCGATACAGGTGGCAAATGCCTACAGTGGTATTACGAACTTCTTTACTGGTTTCGAACATCTGGACGTTCAATCAGCATCCATGGCCTAGTTGGTTAGGGTGTCCGCATATAAAGAGTGAACAGAGAGAATATAAAGAGTGGTAAAATGGACCCTGATTTGCTTACAGCAATAAGTTGCCCTGTAAAACATGACTGTAACTTGAATCCATGTATCTCAACATGTCCAGCCAAGTAATGTACACTGTTTCTAGATTATGTCATAGATTACATCAAAGTTAATGCATTTCCTCCTTTTAATTCATAAACTGAAAAATAATAACATTCTACACAAAAAAAAAAACCTTAATCGCAATACATTTTTTTTTTTTTTTTTTGTGATACCAAATAATTTCATTGCTAAATAAAGTTGGTGCTAAACATTGTGATATCTTCGATTCAACTTTATTATAGCTTTTACTTGAATAAAAAAATAAAAGAAGCCTTGAGCACCCTGTAGGGTGGATATGTGCGCATTATAAATCTCTGTTATTATTATTATTATTATTTCAATATCCCTACTTTTTGTTCATGAATTGTTCTTAACCTTAGCACTCAATGACAATCTGTCTCCTGTTCGGTCCATCTATTTAAAAACCTGTTCTGATTTTACAACCACCATTTATGTACACTACCTTATCAGTCTATATTTTCTGATAAACTGTGGTCTTCATAACTGAACTTATTGACAATACATTTGCTTCAGTTGCACTTTGATATATGGGTCAATGATCAGATAATTTGTTATTATCATCATTTTTATGGCTTTTCGTGCCCCCAAATTTTTTGGCTTATGGTGTACATACTAAGTATCGTAAATGCCTGCCACCACAACTAAACATTTATATTCAGGCATAACAGATGATTTCTGTAAAATATTCCACCAAAGAAGGATGAACTTTGGTTGTCTAACTTAAAAATATCTCTCGTCATAAAAACGCCTTGCAAATGGTTACAGAGATAAATCGGTACCAAACCTTCCTCTGCACCATCACAATTCCCCTTCTTGTCCCTCAATAACCCTCCCCCTCTACCTTTACCCAACTGAAACACCAAACAGAAACAACACTTGAGAAAGTCATTCAACTAGTTATCAACAACTTTGATATTTATCGGCGTGCTTTGACCTACAGCTCTACATATTTAAGGCAACTGACAGACCTATTGGGCAATACGGCGGAAGTTGGCACTTCCTCTTATAAGTACCAGCAAGTTGCGTTTTCTTCTAAAAACAAAAACAACAGATCGCTCTAAACTACTTTTAGTCCGTGAGTATTACGTGGCTGGCAGCCAAACTCTAAAACAGACAGCTCTCACTAAACCAAAACCAAAAACATCAAATTAGCTAGAAAATAAGAACACAACAAGACAAAAAAAAAAAAAGTTTCACATGAAATAAATCGTGAATAAGCAAGTCAGCTATTTTCAGTGTTTTCGTAAGTCAAATAACGAAATTGAAAATGAGAGTCTAAAATTGGCTGAAGGCAATATTTGGCGTCTTTTTCATTGTCCAAAATCCGTAGTTACAGCACTTAATAAAGTCTTACTCAAGCATGACAAAAGCCCTCTTGTTACTGTTGGCTTGAACCCGCGACGGGCAAAACACCGTCGCAGGAGGTGATATTTACTCCCCTTCCCTTGGTCTTGATATTGGTTGAAATGCCTGGCCAATTTTTTAGATATGAATTCATGTACCTTTGAACCCTTAGCTGCACGATAACTTTTACAATATACTTCCTGACTAGCATACCAGCTCAAAGTACAAACAGGTGAGAAAAAAAAAAAAAAAAAAAAATTTAAACAGATTTTTAAAGTGACGCTTGTAAACTTAATTGCAAAGAAAAATACAATTTTTAAATTAAATGACTATAATATCTCCAAAATTATAATACCTCTCACTGGAGAGGGCTTCTTCCTTTTCGACTCTCCCATGATGTTGATGTCTACAACGGTCATGAATAAGCGATGCAAAAATCGGCAGAGTTTTCCAAAACCCTGGAGGAAAGAACTTAATCCAAACATACAGTGGCTGTTGTACTTCGGCTCTACCCTTGATGAATGTCGACTGCAGAATGAGTAGTACCTTGGGATAACCTCACATCTTTCCTATCCTTGGTGTAATAGATCACAGCAAACATAAAGGTTGGGGAATCCCTTCACAAAATAACAAACACTATTGCACACAGGTAAAATAATCCTCAGATTGAGAAATCCCAAAACCACAATACAGTTAGTATTTTTATCCAATGTATATACTATGAGTCTATCCCATAGCTTCACACAACTCACTTCACAACAAGACTGTGTGTCCCAAATCAAGTCTAAACTTGTTCTAAAACCTCATCTTGTTTTCAACAGCTTTTCTATAGCTCAGTGTTTGTTATTCAAATAATAGATAGAAGCAAAAGCTCACCCAGCTATTGTAAGCCAACCCGGGTGAATCAGAACTAAAAAGAGGGCGGTGGGCTGCCTATCATGACTTTCAATTATGATGTCATTGTTGTGCATGTGGCTGGTTCTATAGTAGCTAATCACAAACTTTTGTTTGTTATCTTGGTCAATGTTATTTGCATACAATACTACTGTGAACCAATAGGAAGATAACATAGACTTGACTGACGTGTGGGTGGGGCTTAAAGTTTGCCAGAGTAACAGATATGATGAAGGGCAATGTTCTTCATTTGTTTAACAAAGTAACAACTGTTTAGTACTAGCAGCAATAGTAGTACTATATCTGTAGTATACCCTAACCATGATACTATTGGGTTTTTTGTTGTTGTTGCAATGGCCTACCACAACACTCTCACTAAACAAGTTCTAAATATAGCAATGACAGTCTATGCCTTGTAACAGGTATGAAATATTGTGTAGGAGGAAATTTGATAAACTAGTTAGGAAGTAGCTTTAGCAGATTGTTTTGTTGGCAGGACAAAGGATTCCCTGACATACGATATATACAATTTTAAAAAGCAAACTTAATGTAGCCCCCTCATTATTATCATTAGTATAATTCCTGTTTTTTTCTTGGGAGGGGGGAGGGGGAAGGGAGAGATTTGAAGAAGGGAAAGGGAGAAGGGATAATCTTGTCATCTTTAAACAAAGATATAAATACTTCTGTGAAAACCAATGTTCTCCCCAAATATGCTAGAAATACAAGAAATGCCCACTCTGAATTGAGTACTTTGTCTTATCACATTTTTTCTATCCCGTAATGAATATCGCTGTGATAGTTTGAGAGTGAAAAAATGAAACTAAGATTACTGAGCATATATAAAAATAGAAGAAAAAAAGTTGGCATTTTGAGCATTTCTTAATCATCATATCAAAGGCTCACAATTGGAGACGGCGATAAAATTTACAAGAGGTAACTTTACCTGCTATGTAAATAATACTACGAAACAGAAATAAAACCCTGTCGTTAAATTTGTCACAGATCTAAGCATACTCCTCCAATTGAGAATGTGGATTATTTCAAATGAAAAACAAACTGTACAGTAGATATATACAACTTACATACTGGAGGTAACCAGCTGCAGACTACTTTATGAAAATGGGGGGGAGGGTGGGGGAGATTTGGAGGTGGAAAGGGGAAGTTGTCAAGTTTTGAAATATTTCTGAGCATCCACACATGTGCATCATCACCCTAGAAACTTGACACTACAAGTTTTTTTACTCTGCTCTTACAACCCAACGGGAAGTAAAACTTACCAGAGACATTGCACAAATGAAGCAGACAACCTGAACTATTGAGCAAGTCTGCAGAAAAAGTCCCTAAAGCATATTTTTAGGATTTCCTGTAACCTTTTGCTCTTGTCACTGAATCATCTACGTTTAAAGCAAAACTTTGTTTGTAATTAACTCAATAAATATTTATATTTATACAACGGAGACGAAAATCCATGTATGGTAAACATGGGTCGTCCATGCATAAATTACAGTTTGTTGGCCTCGGTTCAATATATTTTATATGTGCTGGCAGTTAAAAACTAACATGGATGAATTTGCTGCTTGGATATGGCAGTCCTTTTTTTATTCTTAACAAATAAAAATGTGATTTGGAACAGAATACCCCTACAGTAGCTGGCTGATCATGGTTTTTATTCGGAACGTAAGATTTGCATTTTTGCATCGTTCATTTTCGTTCGTGAACTTTAGTGTGTTCTACAACTTTATTATCGTGAAGGATCTGGGTTCTAAAGCATGCTTCCTGTTCAGTGCTTAAAGTCACGCTATGATCAATCGATGGGTTTGTACTCAAATTCACACTTATGGAATTTGGAACTCAAACTTAATGGATTTTTGTACTTAAACTCACACTTATGCAGTTTTGTACTCAAACTCACACTTATGGATTTTTGTACTCAAAGTCACACTTATGGATATTTGTACTTAAACTCACACTTATGGACTCTTACTTAAACTCACCCTTATGGACTTTTACTTGTACTCACTGTTATGAATTTGTAATAGTATTCTGGTCATATGGGTAAAGATTAATTACTCCACCCCCTCCCCCATTTAAACCTCATTAAAGAAATATGTAATATGTAAATTATGTGGTAGCTCACAATGAGTTAATTATTCATCTCCTTCTCACCTAGTTTTACTGTGTGTGCTTTGCAGGCATTGAACTTTTAAGGGCAAATTACTTGTTGAACAATCTAGTGAAGTGTTGCCTTGATTTATTAACTCTTTGCTCTATGATGACTAAGCACACTGAAGTTATTTATAACTGTCAAGTGTGGATTAACTGCTTTCTGTTATAATATAATGGTTGCCCAATTAAACAATGTATTGTGTAAACAATACACCAAGTACTGTGTGCGACAGATCTTAACTCCAAACAGGAGTCGCAAGCTTCTTCACAGAATATGCTTAGAACTAAGGTCCTAGCTGGCATTGGGGAGGCACAGGTATCGTTCAAATGAATCTATGCTTCATAGCAGGCTCAGTCCCTCTACCAATAAATTCGCATAACCTTATAATTTGGACAATGACAACACTGGTTCATCAAACCCAACCGCCCCCAAACAACAACAACAAAACAAAAGCCACAAACAATGCAACCACAAAAAAAAAATGCAATACTGTAAAAATGCAGACCCTATATTGAAGCCGCTTGTTCCAATTCTTACTACGGTAGATTTTTAGGATAAATTAAGTACTACACATCTTACATGGGTTGTTAACAGTTCTGACATGCCGGTACAGTATGGCATGGTTGTGTACAAGTTGCAACATATACAAATAGCGTTATTAAGTTCATCAGATCTGCAGTACTACATATTTACAGCGAACCAGGCGTACAGCCATTTGAGTTAATTAACGGAAATGTTAATCAACTGTTTTGATTTCTGTTTTCACTTTTCAAAAGAAGCAGCTTACAATAACTTCCCATGAGCCGAGCGTAAATTCTGTTTTATAGTATTAGATTTGGTCGCATACATGGATATGGCACTGGGATAATATTACTCAAGTGGAAAAGAAAAACCAAGCTGGTTTGAGACATCGAAACATGAGTTGTTATTACTATCATTCATCAAGTGTAATGACATGTAACTTGATGGGCAACATTATAAGCCTAACTCTGTACATAACCCCTCAGTTAACTCTGTCAGTGATCGATTCTCAAATTGATTATAAACAGTACAGCAACACAGTTTTGTTTTCCTTCCAAGTTAATACAGATGTGCAGGCACCATTTAATCTTCAATTATCTCAACTTTGTAACCAGTTTCCTGGACTTTAATTTTGACCTGGAGGTATTGATTATAATCGGCAGTTTGTCAGCGAGATTGCTCGGTGATATATTCAGTCTGTTCCCAGCGCTCTCCCAAATTAGTGAGCCTTCCTTTCTGGGTATTTCCCCTCGGTCTGATGCAACTTCCTGCTGTCTTTGAATTAGGTTTTGCAACCTTTGGGGAGTTAATGACGACAAGCTAGATTAATTGATTAAAATGAATCAATGGTTCAATGCGGCTATAAGCTAATTTGCATCACCAGTCATATAGTTAGTTAGGTAGGTAGGAAAGTGCATGTAGGAGCCAGGATTTTCAAAGTTGTGTGCACGACTATCTGAGCGGAGCGCCACCATCGGTTGGCGCGGAGCGTAAAAGATAAGTTTTGGTTTTACAACCCCCCCCTAGATGGCCGGAAACAGCCCTTCCCGAGTGTTCATACTGGTTCTGTGGCCTCATGCTAACTTGAGACACCTCATTCAATATCACTTTTAAACCCAAAAAACAAACGAGTTAAAATATTAATATAGAATTATGGGTGTTTTAAAAAAAAGAAGATAACTTGGCCAAAAAAGTGTAGGCCCGGGCCCACAGTGCTACATACTGGCTACGCCCCTGGGAGCATAGTAAACAGAGCTCATCATCTGTAATACAAAGCAAACTCAACCATCTCCATTGACCTTACATATATCTTACTTATATAGCATTTCTCCTCACTGTTGCTTTTCTCTTTTGCAGGTAGTTCAATGGAGTCATTTTCCATTCCCTTTACATTTCCTGCACAATTCCAGACTACAATCTATTTACGGATCGATGATGAGTGATCTGGGAAATACCCACTTCGTTACTCTTGGAAGCAGGAAAATGTTTGAAGCACGTACAGTACCTAACATAAGGATCCGGTAGTTCCATAGAGTCATTTTCCATTCCTTAATAATACCTGCACATTCCAGACTACAATCTATTTACGAATCATGATGAGTGATCTGGGAAATACCCACTTCGTTACTCTCGGAAGCAGGAAAATGTTTGAAGCACGTGCAGTACCTAACATAACATGTACAAAGAGCCAGATTATTTACAAAAATATTCAATCAGAACTTGTTAAACATTATACAACTTAAAAGGCCGCTTTTCAACTTACAGGTTCATTGAGATACCTACAGGTAGGTGCATAAAGCCAATATTTATATTAAGGCAACTTTAGGGCTACGATCAAATGTGTAGTACTACGACACACCACGGCTGATCGACACTTCCAAAAAAGTACATGGTGACTTTCAAGATAAGATCTCTGGAGGGCAACTTCCAAAGCAGACAGTTCCCAGGGACTGATGCTAAATATAGAGAAATATAACCAACAAGTATTATTTTCAGACTGTTTATATACAACTACATTACTTCTG
Organism: Apostichopus japonicus; assembly: GCF_037975245.1. NCBI lineage: Eukaryota > Metazoa > Echinodermata > Holothuroidea > Aspidochirotida > Stichopodidae > Apostichopus > Apostichopus japonicus. The sequence continues at coordinate 10,153,721 of NC_092568.1, forward strand.
CCCCAGCAACAAGATTACCAGCTGTAGCAGTTGTTAGAATCAACTCTTCCAATTTAGAATCATTATCATATAAATGACCTGGATGACAGGGAACAAACATAAAACCATTGATGGTCCTTGATATTGTCTTTTTACTTTACATATTCACTGACGATGATTCACCTCTAAACCCTTGTCTTCTTCGACAACCTGTAAGCCGGGGCGTATATCAGAAAACTTATTGTTACCACCGGCTGTTATAGAAGTAAGTTAACTTAGACAGGATTGCACAATAGCTAGCTGCTGAATATTGACTGGTTCGTATCTCCAAGCACTAGTTATTAGTGATACAAGTCCAGACTCCACACCCCTGTTTGTCAAGAGCTACTACTACTCTGGGCTTTTTCTGGTTTGTCAATATAGACCCAGTTGCTGGTTGAGTTTTAATCTGGTTGGCTGCACCACAAAGGGAGCAGAAAGATACAATGACTCACTTAAATAAATACAGATCACTGGGCTGGCTAGCTGTACTAATCAGTTGCGGGCAAAACCGTGCGGTAAAGCTTTGATTAAACACCGGCTCTCTCTCTCTCACAAGCAGTGATGGTGCAATAGCTATGTCCCAACAACAAATTTGATGAAGTAATGAAGTCAGTTTTAAACTTTAATTGCCTCATTGTTAATGTTTTCTTTACTTTTTCAAAGCCAGCTACAGTAGGACCCTTTTGAGCATTTCCCAATGAAATTAAATTGTTCTAACAGGTTCCATTATCCTGTTTAGTCCTAGGAGAATAATTTTTCACAATTAATTAAACATGGACGAGGAGCCCTTTTGAGAACCCCCACCGTTAACTTGTTTGACCAGTAAGACTTGGAACCCCCCCCCTCCCCCCAACAGATAAGTGACACATCTAGACCTAATATTCTTCAAGGCAACTAAAGGTTACTTGTCTTTGGTTCTTCGTTTGCTTTTCAGTGAAAGAGTTGTGAAGATTTCAAGGGTTAAATATTCATTGAACAGATACGTAACCAAAAAGATCGAGGGCCGTAGGTAAAGTTATTATGACATCATAAGCAAATTTAAAGCCATGATTCAGTGAGTAAGATTTCAAATCATCTCTCCATATGCGCTGATCTTGAAACATATGGCATGGCTACCAGTCAGTTACCCTGGGTGCATATATTATATACACCAACCATACCCATGTACAGTATTTATGTACATGGATGAGTACCAGGGTAGGTACATACCACTGTAGGTAAGTACTGACAGTCCGAGGGTACGCAAATGATTTGTAAATCTCTGGGGAGGTTTCCATAGAAACAACAGGAAACAAAAACAAGAAATATTTTGATCTTACCACATGTCACAATTTAACATGATGACATATTGGACCTAAATGCTGATTGGCAGGTACATGCATTCTTGTATCGCTGTTAAGGTTACCTATAACTTTTCTAATGGAAGCTATAAAACTGTTTCACCAAGAAGCTAATTTCCAAGTGTGAACAAGACAGCACTAAGAAACAATATTTTTAATTTCGTTTTATTCAGGGAATATCAGGTACCAATACCTTTTTTACATATAATTAAGCAAACAAACTCCCCCGTCTCTTCCCCCCCCCATTTAGTTCCTTAAATTATGAAGCTGTTAATGAACTGCTAGAACATATCTCTTTTAGCTTCGTTCTCTCACAAAGGAATTTTGGACAAAAATGTCTGATTAGTGAAAGGAAAGAAGTATTTCATGTAAACTTAGCATATGTCAAGTTGGGCTATACTGAGGGCATTTTACAGCCTATTAACATTTATTAATCCATGCGAAAGTATTTTCTGTTCCACTGTAAATTAAACAATAACATTCCAGAGGCGTTGGTTTCTATCGCTTATTTTTAATCTTCTCTTGAAGTAGAACATTTCACTTTGCAAAAATGAAATGATTCGTTATCCTTACGCTTTAACGAAGCTTTCACTGAACTGCAATCAACCTTCCACAGAATGCATAATTTCATTTTTTTTTACATTGTTGATTATGAAAACTGATTCTGAATATATATGAGATATATGCTTCCATGCAACTGGAGTGGCAATTCTTTCATTACTTCACATTTTCTACTATCAATAATCTCTATTTCAAAGAAAATCAAAAGCAAATGCGAGAGAATGTAATATTATTAATTTAACGTTTCTGAGTAATCCAGTACGCTATCGATCAGGACAATTCACTCAAGTTGTAAATATACCGTAACTTATAATGTTTATAATATGTACATAAAAGACAATGAATATGTAACAGAATGAATGCATATTTAAATTCAGAAAATGAGATGAAAACAAAACGAGATGATTGTTTTTTTTTAGTATCATGTAATTTTGGTTTGTGATATCACTATGTATGTATGTATGTATAGTGATCTTCCCACAAGCAGGAACTCGCGAAAGAAGCCATGGAGGCTTATAGACTCGCAAGCTGACCGTAGCCAATCTCTCGGCACACATCCATTTAACGTCCATGTCGGGAAGTTGTTATTGAACAACACCCTTGCCAGACGACACACATTGCTGTCGGCGGGGAATCGAACCGGGGATCTCATGACTGGGAGACGCCGGCGTTAACCACTAGGCTATACACACGCCCCACACTATGAATGACACACTATGAATGACATGGTGAAGAGGAGGAGTGGGGGGGGGGGAAGAAGGGTGCGGGCAAGGATATCTTGTGTCATCTTTCTAGAGGGAACTAACTATCATATGAACTGATATACGGTGAATAGAGAACAAGGATGCTTTTTCATTGCAAGCACGGTGGAAATTTAAAACGCTATCTGAGGCTTGATTTAATAGCAGAACGTCTAGTCAGCTGATGAAATTGACGTAATTATGGAAAACTTCACGTAATTATGGGTCGGAACATAACGCAGGTGTATAGCATACATCCAGTCAGATGCAGGCAAAAAGAATACATATATTCTCAATAAGTAGTTTAAGCTAGAAGCCACACAAGGATGGATGATTTCCTACAGCTCAGGTCATTCTCCAATAAAGATCTTGAAATTTGATTAAAATACACAAAAACTGTATTCATCCTGCCATTCTTCATCCATCTTTATCGAGAATAAAGTCACCTGGGAATAATTTTCATCCAGTAACCCATCATAAAATCCTATGCAAAATAACCAAATTGCTCTATAAGCGTATACAAAGATGTATAGTAGTTTTTTAAAAAGATGTAAACAGTTCTTTTCATCCGATAGTAATTTTATATGACAAAGTTCAAGGCCTTCTAACCTGCTAGTACACAAAATCTAAATATTCCCGAGAGTTGGTTAAACGTTTTTAGCTCTTGCCTGCCTCTGTCCGACCAAATTTTCTGGTAAACACCAGGGTGTCACCTCTTTCTTAACACAAATCTACAATATCTGAGGTTTCCTGTACAATTACCATCCTAAACCTTAAATTGTAACCTGTGTAGTGGCCATTTTGCCCATAAACGGTACCTTCACGTTTTTTGTTACGCTACGTGACAGAATGCATGTACCCCCTGAATTTACAATTCTATCCCAACAGAAAAATGAAAAAAAAAAAAAACCAATGAATTTGTGTGACCCCGTTAGGAATATAAGGTGAAACAGCGCCCATGGAATTGAAATAAATTTACCATCGCAAAGTTCATTCAACCATGTCAATTCTAAAGACTTCAACAAAACCCTTCTAACCTATTTATATGGCAGGACTATTGTGTAAATTTATGTACACTGAAATCGTTACGACCACCAATGTTTATATCTTTTGTGAACAAATCTGATCTCTGATTTAGACAAATATTTAGCAACTATCAAATTGTCTGTAGGATTTTCGGAAGTTTCGGTTTAATTGGCACTTTGTAAGACATATTTCGAAATTTTTATTATCCACCTCTTAAAATGATAGAAAACTATATTCACTGAGTCTTTTTCAACGCTGGGTCTCCTTCTGTCTACGGAATTTTGTAATATCAATGGCAATTGCCATGGTAACAAAGCATTAATTATACTGTACTGCAAGCTTGCAGATATTGCTAACTACGACCAGAAAGCCAATCTTTGGATGTGCATGACAACAATCATGAAATTGCAGCACCTGGACGATAACAACAACATAATTCAAGTTACCTTGACACTGCCCTGCAAAAAAAAATTCCCATCTACCCCATCTTCGGAAATTGTGAATGAACCCGTACAACCGTGGCAACAAGAGATCTCCATTTGTTCCCACCTATGACGTTTGACGTCACAGCCAGATAGCTCATAGAAACAGCGGTGTGATCTCTTTCAAAAATATAAAAAAGCTTACTCGTCAAATTAGCTGAGAACAGTCCATTCAGCAGCGAGGGAGACTCATTTCATGACTGTCTGGAGGAATTCATTGTGTTGCCATGACAATGAAACTGCCAATTACTCTCCCTTTGAACGGCAAACAACTCCCTACTGCGGTTAGCTACATTTTTGATCTCTTAATTGTGATACTTTGTATGTAGCCGTTTCAACCTTTTCAGTCCAAAGGACATCGGACACGCCTGCACTTCAAATTTAAGTAAATAGTCTATAGATATGCTTAATACAGGTCTACTTAAACAAGCAGGCCATAGAAAAAAAAAAAAAAAAAAAAAATAGATTTCAAATATCTGTTTCGGAGGAATGTAGATCCATTTTATAATGGTTAAAATAGGTTCAAAAAGTCTGAAGCATGCAGTTATAATAGTTCAAATTCCATGTGGTGGAATTGGGTACATTGTTGATGGCTTTTAATCAACCAAATGGAAAACTGTTTGTTTATTCCTAAAATGGAACTGATTTATGAAAAGGGGCCCATCGCAGTCTGATGCTCCCTGTGCCACCCTCTGACTCTGTCTATACCGTAAACAATGCATGAACGGCCTACGGCACAGTGAGCACTGCCTTTTCCTTGGGCTTGTAGATTGCTAAGTTTTTGCTATCAAGATGATGATGTGTGTGTGATCTACCAGCCCATTGAATTATTTGTGACACTGTTCAATATTTATAATGCAAAAGTCACAAAGTTCTCAAAATCCTGTGGATCTGTACACCAAATGATAGATCAACATCCTTACGATACAATTTTTATCATTGGGAATGCAGCCATTTTATATTGCTACCCTAATTACCCGATAACTTGATCCCTGCAGCCACATAATCCCATAAACTTTGATACAGAATAAACAAACAAACAAAAACAAACAAATCAACACAAACACAAATTGCTCACCTCTGTGGCCCTATCGACTAAATCCTTTCAGAGCTAATTAATTTGTCGCGTAAAGCCCCTTCAGCTCTTACCCAGATAGTTGAGAGTGTGCAATTTTTTGACATCACATCAAACACATACAAGTTTCCATTATATGTCAAATCAGTTTGGACTGCAAATATACCATAATATTAACTGAACTGCAAATTAGTATATTTGTGCCTGACAGAGGGTTTTGTTTACTTATTAAACAGTTTTTAAAGGGATTGCCCGTAAAAGACACAAAAATTGTCAATAACAATTCCAAGTTCATGTCATGACAAAACAATGTAAAATTAATCTACAGTACTTCTACCATGGAAGAAATCACACTATATACAACAGCACCATGCTGACCCTACTGCAAATTACTGCCAGACAGAGGCTTTGTTTACTAATTAAACAGTTTTTAAAGGGATTACCCATAACAGAAACCAAAACTGTTGATAACAACAGCTCACCATGCTGACCTCACTGAGCATCCCTCTCAATACACTGTACAAGTATTACAGCCACAAGGTCATTTTAAAATAGTGTCAACAATCTACTTCCCCCATCCCTCTCTACCTAATTGTACAATCACTGACCCACTTTCCAGGTGTCCTGGTACTTAATTGAATTAATGCCTCCATATGTAAAAAACAAAACAAAAACAAGTTAACAATTAATGTAAATTGCAAGTTGTTTACATTACTAGTCCCTACCTACACAGAAAACCTACTTCCCAAAGCAATGTACTTTGCTATGCCAAGAACCAAGTATTACTGTAATGTCCAGTTTGCTCATTGATCACAACAACTCTCCTACAGAGAGACCAAAGCAGAACATCTCCACAAATCCACTCAAGCATGTGGTAACACACACCGCATGACCTTCTTTGTCTCGAAAGCTCATTCATGGTGCGTGCGGTGTAGATCCACTGTTCAATTCTCACGAAGAAAAGGAATTGGCTCGGTGCCAAGAGCAAGAAACATGCGCTGCTGACTTGAATACACTGTGAAGAAACCAATTACGCACAGCAAATCTCGTAACATTCATCGTTGGCAAAGTCGGGGTCTCCAAACTTTTCCATGATCTGCATTTCTCACAGAGTGTGACACTTTCAGCCCATGAGATGAACTTATGAACCCATCAAGATGGAAGAACAACATTTGATGGCAGCTTGCCAATACGGGTGAATGACCATCAAAACTAAATATACTTCCCCTTTGTTTCCTCAAATACACACAGCACGCAATGAGCAATCCAGTGTTTCTGACACAAAGCTTAAAAAAGGTGATGTCATCGACCCAAACTTATGACAAAATTCCAAGAAACAGATATTTTTTCTTAAAATTTTAACTACTGTATGTAGGGTTTTTCTAATTAAAGAACAAATAGAAAAAAAAAAAAATCAGAAACATATTTGGAAAGTTAAACCTGAGTTCATTAACCTCCTACTGTAACTCACCACTGAATTAAAATGGTAAACATTAGCTGAAAATCTATTAAAGCCATCAGTATTGAAATTCCCCTAAAAGTGCAGGTCGACTTTTCTGTGTAGAGTTAGATTCCGCACGGTTTTGTGTACAGTAGACCTGTAAATAGCACACTGTACGTAACGATGCCATCCATACGGTATGTAATGTTACACTATCAAGCAGTTTTAGAATGTTTATTTTTTTCATCATGTAGTTCAATCTTTTATCATAGTTTTAAAATGTGTAATAGTAAGTTGGCCTGATGCTTCGATCCTAGCAGGATCTAGTTTTAAAATAAACAGAATAATCTTCTGTGATGCCTTCTTCTACTTGGCCGATTAAACATACTGGAAATTTTTTAGGGTTAATCATTTCAATTAATCTGGAATGAACATGGATTACAGATACCAACTTTGTTGATGGGGGAGTGGGAGTAGTGGGAATCAACAATTTAACGGCTGCAGTTCTGAACGGGACAGATTTCAGAGATGCTATTCCGGGCACAGACCAGGGGGTTGCAGAGAAAAGCTACCAAACAAATTTGTGGTGAAAGCTCTGAATTTTGAAAACTTTCTTAAAAACATACCATTCCTAAAAATACCATGCTTCAGAAAACCAGGAAGATGACGAAAGCTGGATTACACTACGAGGGCACAATTTTCCCCCCGACATCATGGACTATGTATGCTTTTGAAATTTTCCGAAACCATTAACCATTCTAAATACTTAATCAACGACAGATCGTGCCACCGTGGACGGCGAAAAAAATTTCCGATGGCAGAAAAACGCAAATACGAGAGGGCGGGGAACGATGATACTCATATAGTTTGAGTGCTATTTAATTAGGAAAACAATTTTTGAAAATAAAGGTGACTGCCTTACCCTGTTGAACTAAGCGCTGACGCAGTCTTAGATCCTGAGAATGAGAATCTCCAAATTGCAGTTGGATGCGAGTCTCGAAAAATACTGGTGTGGCAGGAGGCGTTTGGGTTCCTATAGAACTGAAAAAGCGTGGCGCGGATCCGTAGCCCGAGGACATTGGCGAAACCGCCTCCCAGGATCCCATGGGCGAAAAGCGTCTCATGATAGAGGAGGAGGAACAATGGGAAGGAGTCACAAAGCTACAACCAGGCGATAGTGGACTTTGGCCCAAAGGCGACGGTATACTTATAGGGTCAGTACTGGTTGGACTACTGCTAGTTGCCCCCTGGGGTGATGAGGATTGCTGAGGGGATTCAAATATATCCCCTTCCTCCTCCTCCTCCTCTTCCTCCATCTCCTCCTCGGAGAGGATGATGTCCGAATCATCCGGTAAATATTCTATGTCCATTTCTTCTTCCTTCTGCATACTTGTTTGCCTCTCACCGTTCCTCCCATAGATATCGACTACAACGCGCTGTGTCCACTTGCCTCTCGATGACCACGCCCTCCGCCGTGGTGAGTAGGGTGACCCAGAGGCTGTAACTGACTGTTTCGTGGTCACACAGATATCAACTTCATTCATAATACAACAGCATGAATCTGTGCAGGTAGAGATGAGAGACAGAGAGTCGTGGGTGAGAACAACAGACACGGTAAATATCAGATTGTTTCAAAACAACTGTTGACAAGATAATCAAAGAACCTTGAGAGGGAAATATCTGACCTATTTTTGCTTTTGTAAAGAGAAGACCCTTATCAGACCTTGGAGATATTGATTGGTTTAAACACTATAGTATACAGTTCACCAGTTCTTTGGATTATAAGTTACAACTACAGCCAATTGTCTTTGTCCCATTTTATCTTTGGGGGGGGGGGGAGGGGAAGCTTAGTGAATAAATTCTCCTATGGGAGGTGTCCACTATATTAAGGAGGTAGGGAGAAGGTGGGGCACCCATGCATGGGATTTATGGTTTAGTTTAATATCGATATTTGAGTCACATAGAAAACAGGAAAGGGCTCTTGAACTCCCATCTTCCCTACCCGAGTCATAAATATGTCGCAGCAAACTAACTATAACGTAAATTTCTATCACTTCAAGCTGCTTTGTTGTTCATCCATCTCCACGCAATGTCCAGGGTTTTCAAAATCTTCTGCATTTATGGTAATGAACTTCACATGCTACTCAGAAGTGTAAACAACTTACATGTATAGAATAAAAAGTAAGGAAAAAGACCTTCACCTCTGATTGAAAGTAGATCACACAAATTGCAAATTCAAGTCTGGACATGTTTTTTTGCAGAATGAAAAGTGCAATTACAGAGGTTTCAAGTCAGTACAGAGAGGTCTCGATACGCTACTGTAACACTCACTATGCAGTATGAACAGACCATACGTACGCACACAGACTAGCTCAGAGATCAAGCCATTTGCAGTTCTCAACTTTAGCTTCATGCATTAACGAGGTCATTTGCCAAAGTGGGAACAATAATAACTTCCTGTATTGTTGTTTGTCTGTCTGTCAGTTAAATCATTCCCTGTTGAACAGTTGCCTGTGATATATATATACTGTAATATATGTCTGGATCAAAGTCTGCAGCAAAATGTGTGCTGAATGGGCAGCCTGCACAGCTTGAGTATTTTTAGATCTATACGCTGAAGACTGGATCATGCAAACTGACACAGGGGTATTGTTTACTATTCTGTACATAGTTGAATATTTCACTGTCTGAAAGAAGCAAACCTGTTCAGTAAGCTGTTATCTTAAACCAAAGACACATGTGTGGTTGTGAAGAAGGACAACTCCAATATACCCTCCCCCCTCCCTCCCCTCCCACAGAGTTCAGACAAGCCTTGATAAATCCATTTGGGTGCAATCCTGATTTAACAGTCACAACACAGGGCTGCCCTTTTGTCAATTTGTGATGTCATATTGCCATCAGGAGGTGAAATACATAGTTGTGTACATATCTTAGACAGTGTATTGAAAGTATACAAGTAATGAGTAATTTCAGCACAAAGATGCTCGCCAGAATGAACGAGTGATGAGGGTGGGGGACTAGAACATTTTGGAGTCTCGGAAGCAAAAATTACCTTAAAACTGACAAAATGTCTTTGCTAGCTAGACAGGATGGAAACAGGGACTAGACAAAGATGCTGTTCAAGTAAGCTGTTGGGTGTTCTGTAAGAGAATAGATTGCCAGATTTCTTAAGGACTAAGTTTTCTATGAAACTTTCAAATTGGTCAGCTACAAAAAGATTCAGAGCAAATATTCCATATTATCCCTTTTACTGATAATGCTGAGGTTTGAAAGCAAAAAAATAAAATATAAATAAATAAAAATATAAATGCATGATTCCTCAATTTAAGTCTTAAATGACCTTTCCAAGCTGACTACTGTGATCTTATGCATCATGATAGGATACATTTCAATTCATAATTTCTGCAATCATACACAACGTAAACAAATGTACTGAGTCATAATGACAGTACATACAAATAGTGTTGCTACGATAATCGTTTTCAATATCGGTATCGGCCGATATTTGCAATATCGGCAGCATATCGGTATCGGTAAAATTTTGCCTAATTGCCGATAACAGCAAACCGATATTGAACTTTTCTTTTTAACAGCACTGCTACTTCTTTATACTTGCAATGATCTGTTAATCTGCCTAAGACGATCCATTTCTTTAGCGTCAGTTAAACTCAGATTCATTTTCGATTAATATCCATGGAAAGCTGACCCTCCGTAACCTCTAAAAACATGTCTACGGCGCGCGAATATAACCAATGACCTTCGTGAACCTTGGCCTACACACAGCATTAGTGCAGCATATATACACTGTACTAACCATTCATTTTCTCAAAGGCCGTGAAAACCTTAAACATGATGTATAACTGCACAGTTCAGCAGTGTTGGAAAACCTTGTTCAATTTCCCGCGAACACAAAATACTGACAACTTTTTTTATTTAAATTGTCACGAAACTGATAAATTTAAAAAGGCTCACATTTACTGCGTCCAGTTTATTTTGACTGATAAAAAATATCGGTATCGTATCGGTATCAGACCGATATTGGGATGATAATATCGGATAACGGCCAAAACCGATATTGGTGATATCGGCGCAACACTACATACAAATATTTCGTGCCATATACCACATTCCTTATACATACCGTATACAGTATCACTACATATATTACTCAAATCCGCATGAATAATTTAACCTTGTCTTTCCTAAAAAATGATTATATTCTCAAACAAGAGAAGTGAATTATCCCTTTGTTATGCATGACGAATTCCTCACCTTTATTTACCAAAGGAGTCTATTCACCCATGGTACATATCTACAAATTAACTACACAGCAGTCCCATAAACACTCTTTAAATAGCTGCAACCCATGTAGTGTTAGCCTGTTGTTTTAGTTAAGATATTATTACTCAGAGACAAAGTATGCCTATACATGTTACTTTACCAGGTGTGATATACTTTTATCACTGATCAAATTCCAAAAACCTATGTACAGCAGTTGTATAAATTGCCAGAAAATCAAACATTCTACACATTCCTGCCCTCTGTTATCAACATTCATCAATGACACAGATGTAGTAACGGGCGGCGGCGTTGCTTTAATTACGTTCCATTCAAACGTGACTGTCGTCCCACAATGTCGTTGCAAGACTATGTTGGATGGCAACACAGTACCGCATTCAGTTACAGTATGAATGACAACTGTGAATGACATCAGGTATGACACATGAATATACTGTAGTGTGTACATTCAAAAATAAACAGTTAGTAAACCTTGTCTGCACAGAGCTATGACTCTTCCTTTATACACTAACGTTGACTAGTAAATTGCAGGTATATTAAAAATTAAAGATTATGGTGATGATCTGTTATGACCTCATTCATTGGCAACAAAAGAAGTGGATGTAAATTATTCATGCAAAGCTAATATTACAAAAAAAAGAAGAAAAAGTAATACAATAAACTGAACTAAATATTATCAAGAATATTGAGTGCAGTGTGTACAAGTATAGTTTTAAGTTCAAGGACATCAAAGCACAAGTTCATCACCATCGATTAATTTACCGTAAATAAAAGGTAAAAAAGCCGGGATGACTCTTTCCTGATTAGATTTGATAAAGACAGGACATTGCTTGTTTGCTCCAAGCTTTAAGAAACAGCAGGGGGGTCATGAGGGGAATGTCCATAGTCAGCCAAAATGGGTGAATAGAAATCTATAAATAAGCCGTTCTGACATGATATATCAGTGTTAACAGTTTCCTCTTTGATTTGTTCATAAAATAAACATGTATACGGTGGCCAGTGAGTTACGAGTACTGATGCACCTTGTGGCCAGTTAGTTGTACGAACTGTGTGCTGTGGCTTAGAAGGTTGCCAGAAGTCAAAAGTACAATTCTTTGAAATAAAATATTTAGTCCTTGAAATTTGAGGCTATGTATCTATGCCCCTCCAAAAGGAAGACCCCCCCAGAAAGCATGATTTTCTGTACCTATCATAACCACAGCATAACTAGTTTTCATCAGAAAAATACAATTGATCTGCTTCCATAAATCACTGCAGTAACCGATATGTGGTTAAATTCAGGAAATTGCCAATTCGAACTTGTTTTTATCTAGTAACTTTTGTTAAAGCACTTGCACATTTTAGCAAACTGTGGCTAAATTGTAGGCTCATTATTTCAATTTTTTAAGTCTTTTTTGGGTTGTTCTGCTTCGCAAAAACCAAGAATAATTAGTGTCCACAATTCAAACTTTTGTGTTGATCAAAGGCAATGTCCAGCTTCTTGAGTCATGAAAAGCTTATAATCTTTTAGAAAGGGTCAAACATAGTGTGAGGACATTCCTGTCCTGAGATTCAGAGTTATATTAAACCTGATGTTCCCTATAATTGTTCATGAGTAAGTGATGTTGACACAAGCCCAACCATGTAGAGGTTACGATAGTTTCTTGTTTTGGGCGTGTAGGTATCTACTTTTCTTTATCGCCCAAAATATTTTGTTAATATTTTATATCCATTCACCAGATCAAAATATAAAACTTCAATCCGACACACAGTGCATTTAGAATCATGACAAAGTAGTGTTTGAGAAAACAAATGTGTCACTCTTTATGCTACTCTCATGTTACATTCAAAACATCATGACAAATATGTGTAGATTACATATCTCTCAATATTAACAAAAACCATAGAAGGAAATGATTTGCCCAATCAAGCAGTATATAAAATAACCTTTTCAATGTAAGTGATTAGTCACAAGTAGGATGATGAATGATTATAGCTCATCAGATGAAAATCAGGAAGCTAGTTAAATATTAAACCATGAAAAATTCAAACCATCCAATTCAAAATGGATACCTATATATGTCCAAAGATGAGTCATGTTGAGTGCAGATTGCACCAGTGGGGCTGCTAGATTAGTCAATTAACTTACAAACTAAAACATACTTAAAAACAAAAACAAACTTAAAAGCGCATGTCAATTCCTGTGACCACATTAACATACTGTAGCTCATTAAATCTTGGCTGTTTTGTTTTCCACACTAAGAGTACATAACAGGAAGCTAATTATAGCAACCAATTCAACACCCTACCCCACCCATCGTCTCTCCCGGCCCCCCCTCAAGTTTCTCGGCCTTTTAACATATAATTTCTGTTTTTCTATTAATCGGCTTCTTCCTTCCCAAGAAACTTTAGACCAACGGCTAGACAATGAGTATTCTCGCTGCTTGTTGAGTTTTACATTCATGCCAAAACATACTTATTTAGCAAAAACAGTGTAATGTTACTCATGAGGTACTATAGCTGATTCCCTTTAAATGTGCAGGGTTTTAAGGGATAATTGGTCTCGTTATGTTAATTTGTACTTCTTGCCACTTCAAAAGGAGGAAACTTAACAGTTCGATGCTGTTTGATGCAACAGTCCCTTAACAATGGGGATCTCCAGAATTGGCCTATATCAAGGGAGGACGATGTGACATCGATCCTTGCTAGTTCCTTGAGAGAAACTTGACAAGGTGCTGTAACTGACATCACTGAGAACTCTCAAAACTGAGAAATCTCTGGCGGACACTTCTGTGTAAGTACCTGCACAATCACTAATTCACACACAGCGCTCATTGCTGGCACATTTTAGCATTGTTTTGGCAGCTTCGTACACGTCTGCTCGTTAACCAATCAGAAAGCTCCTTTTTGGTAGTTTCAATCACGTCCGCTAAATTGAGTTTACAGTTTTTGAGAGGCAGCAAAATTGTATCCAAGCCTCCAAAATGGAATATACCGGACGTATACCTGCAACTCTTCTCGTGAGTAATGCAGGCGAGATCACTTTAATCATATCTTCACAACTAGCACATAGATTGAGATACCTTACAGTGCTATACAAAATCTATGCAGATCTGTAAACAGGATTAGATCCACTAGCATTACCACACAAGAGCCGTCTCTATGGCACTGTTACAACAGATATTAACAGCGCCTAGCTCTGCAGAGATGTTGAAGATCACCACTACAGACCAAATGCAAAACCTGTTGCTTTATGCATTCTGTTTGGATTACCACCAACAGTTTCTTGTTTGCAACTAAAGATTGCAGTAAACAACAACTTTGAGGGGGCAAGGAAGACCTGTACAGTACACCACAGAGACTGTCTGAAGGCCCGGATCAAATTTTTGAAACCTGATTCGTGGCCGCCAGACTTTGTTATGACTGCAAACTACGGTTCTTTCAGACAGGTGATATCGAATTTAAATCCTGATCCTCCATTGTGATGAGCCCTGTTTGTTGGAAGGATAACAGGATGCACGGTGTTGTTTTTACTGCTCCCATCTTGCAAGTGACTATGACAAAGTGTATTGACATCGATTGTGTTAGGAGTAAAGGAGAGTTGTTATGACTAGACAGTATGGTTTCTGGGGACCAAATCCATCCATCAACAGATTCCAACATTTCCTGTTTCATACATGCAAATGCTCCATGGAATAACATTTCTAGTATCTCCCATCACACAATGCAATTGCAATATGGTTGGATTGCTATTCAAATCAACATGATGATATACTGTATTTAACTGTTCCTAAACCACGCTTGAAGACCTATGGTTACAGAAGCTTTGAACACTCTGGCTCTTTATCTCTGGAACAAGTTACCAGATCACATTCGAACATGCCATAAACTTTCTACATTCAAAAGTCTACTTAACACCCATTTTTTCACTTGTTCTTTTGTAAATTAATTTACTTTCTTTGTAAAGCGCCTTGAGCAGTGACTTTTGTCTAATGATTTGGCGCTATATTAGTCTCATTTATTATTATTATACAGTATAGCAGCACTGTTTTTTTTAAAATTTACACAGGAACCATAATGTTTTTTTTTTAAATGAGAGATGATACAGAGCCCTCAAATCTGTTTCACACGAGTTGAATACTAAATTATTTCCTGGCATCTTAAGTACCATCTTTTCACTTGTTCTATTGGCTTTCTTTGTAAAGCGCCGTGAGCAGTGACTTTTGTCTACTGATTTGGTGCTATATAAGTCTCATTTATTATTATTCTTAAAATAAAACTGTTGCATAATGGATTCATCAGAAACTGATTTATGAAAAAGTAGCTAAATTTTCTTATAGTGACTGAGGGACAAAATGTTATCTGGACAAAATAGTCGGTTGTCCTACAGAAGGCTATTGTTAGAGAGTACGTTCCCCTTTTTAAACTCCAGGAACTGTCTACAGTTCCCTGGCCCCTTGGATGACATGGTGGGTAGTACTTTTGACCGTCTCACGAGAATGAATTCGTCACGAACTACCGGACATGGCTGAATCTCAAGTACTGTACCGTTCAGCTATGATAAACACTGAGATGCAACATGAAATTACTGCACTTACTAATAATATATATATATAGGTACTCCTTAAATTCAAAAATATTGATTTTCGACATTGCAGCTGCACCCTTCCCGACTTTCCACCAAATTCCACTGGAAGGAATATTATATTGTTAAAAGTTTCCTATAGATGACCAAACTGTAACCAATAATAGATCACTAATTTACCGACCCCTGTCGGTGCAAACAGGTAGAGTGGGATCAAACTGAGAGGTTTTTTATTTTCTATTTTACAGGTTTTGGTAAATAGTCAGAGATTGATATTTAACCAAAAACAGATAAGCTGTTTAAAAATAAGCCCACTTGAACTATATATGATGGGATGATGCCGACCGCTAACCGGTGTAGCTGCAGCTATAGTGTAGGCCACACAAATTTTGATTCCTACAACCATACAGTAACACAGAATCAAATATTTTTACATGGCAGGGACTAAGTTTAGAGTTGATAATTAGCTTATATCGTATAAACAGTGAAAACACTACAATCCTGTTTACAAAGGCTGCTAGGCACCTTTGCAAACAATTATCTACGTAGCATATTAACACGGGCCCACTTGCACGGCTTATTACAATATATCCTTTACGAGACAAAATGAAAATCTTGTGCATGGCTTATAATACAAAAAACTCACCCCATAAAATCCATGTACAGCATAAACCAACAGTTGGAGCGAATTTTAAAGATAAAAAAGAAAGAAGTTCAACTACTCATACAGGTTTATGTAGACCCCTCTGGTTACTACGATGTGCCACACGCTGGAATGGGAAAAGTACGTGATCACAGTATACACCGTCCAATATGTAAGGTTGAACGACCAAGAAATTATACATATATATTTAGCTGTTAAATCGAGAAAATACCTCACGGATTGGTACTGCCAGATAACAATGCAGAAATGCCCAGTATGCAACTCAGCTCCTGCAAGTGCCACAAATAAACTGTTTATAACCAACAAAAGATCCTTCTTTATCTCTTACTTATTGTCCAGAGTAAATCTTCTACCAACGACCTTAGAACACCTTCCAGTGAATAGGATAGAACACACTTAGAATTGTACTTCCCAAAATCTCAACAATGAACTGATTTTCCAGCTTGCAAAGGCCGGGTTTGATCTGTGTTGCAAAGAATTTCCTGTGCTAACTGGCCTGAGCCAAGTAGCACCCTTTGTACCTGTGCATATATACTTACCACATAACACTGATGACAAACAGCAGGTATATATGCATATTCATATCACCAATCCACCAATCACACAAGAGCAAAGTTACTACAGTTCACTGATTCTTCTGAATCGGAGCCAAGTTAGTGTTTTGATGTTTTTATTTTGGGCAATGGCAAGCTCGATGAGTATATCTTCAACCGCTTTGTTTCCAATTTTGAAATAATTTTCGTGAGATGTGACTTCAAAACAACTTAGTGAAAACAAATCCGAAGTGGTACTACCTGAAATGATCGCCTTTTTTGTCCCTCCTCGTCTTGGCTTCACTTCAAAGTCTCAAATGGTAAAAAAAAAACTATGTCAATTCACAAGTGTGTTATAGTGATTGAAAGGCAAATTGAGGAACTTTCAGAAATATGAATGGACAAATCATGTGACATCCAACTGAATGAAATGTTCCGCCAGCATGTCTTTCAAGTTTCAACTGATGGGGGAAACGCGCTGAGTCACTGCTGCGAACTATTGAACTTTGAAGAGTTAGGCGTGAGCTCTTTCTCTTGCATATACCTGGCAAAATGTTAGTAGAGTATTATAAAATTATCGCTCCAGGCGGATAATATCAATGAAATGGGAGAACTGCAGAGTGATGCATTGGAGAGCTTTGTCCCAGGAGATAATTATTATTATTATTATGAGTTTGTATCTCAAGACCAAAGGCCCCCTACCTGGAAAGGTATGGGGGTAGGGGGGGGGGGACTGATTTCAGTTTTATACCATCAAACTTCCAAAGGTAGCTTATGCATAATCGACAAAGAAAAGTGATGTGCACAACCAACAGGCTGAAAACGTAACTTATAGGTGGAATCATTTAATGTAAAAAACTTCCGGAAGGATACAAAATATCCACGTTAAATGACTGCTATATTAATTGGTTCCGAGCCAATTATAAGTGCAAGCTAACCTTTCAACAAAGTGTACAGGTGATGTGAAATTAAGGAAAGGTTTCTCCTTGACAACTACATTAAACAGTGATTCTATCGCTGCTGTTTTCTTCTTTCAAGCTAGCTATAAAAATAAAGTACGAATAAAATGCTATTCAAATGGAGGTTCTTATTTTTGTGATGTTCTTAAATGACAGAATTAGAAAAATTTGAATACAGACTGTATAGAGTACTTTGATTCCAGGGATGCCTTGCTTGGCACAAGAAGGAATGGTTTGGTATGAAGGCTGCGATTACTCAAATTTATCACATGGAGGATGACATACAACACATGATATATGCATAATTGATCTCATCTCTCATCTGTCCTCTTCGTGCCTTGTGGCACATAAGGCCATCACGCTCTGTTTCCACTTGTCCCTGTCTCGTGCACTTTCCCTTGCCTCATTCCAAGTCTTCCACCCGCCTTGCTTTCTTTCTCTTTCCACTGTCCTCCTCCACGTTGTTTTTGGTCTGCCAACTTTCCGCTTTCCTTCTGGCCGCCATGTCAGGGCAATCATACAATGGTGATCATTTGGTTTCCTTAAAACATGACGAATCCAATTCCATCTTCTTCTTTTGACTTCTTGACTTATTCTTGCAGTTTGGGTGTATTCATTGAGCTCATCCATTGAAATGATATTGGGCCAGAATATTTGTAGTGCCTTCTTCAAACACTGGTATTGGAAGGAATCCAGTCTATTTTCATCACTTTTGTTCATTTTCCACGTTTCGCAACCATAGAGAAGTACTGGTCTTACCAAAGTTTTGTATAGCTTGATTTTGATTTTTCTTCCGTACTGTTTGGAGCTCCATATCTTGTTCAATTTAGTAAATGCAACTCTTGCCTTGTTTATTCTGCTATTCATTTCCCTCTCTCCACCTCCTTCTTTGCTTACTATTGCACCTAAGTATGCATAATTGATACTACAACAAAATTTAATTTTATCAGTTCTCACCCCAACCCCCCCCCCCCAAAAAAAAAAAATCTGGATTTTATTGAAGACTAAACATCCCTATAAATCCTGATATATTTGCCAAGGAATGAAAAGCCTAACCTGATTTCCCCATGTTTTGTTATGTATGTCTGTTATTTAAGTATTGTTGTAGTTGTAAATATGGCAAATGTTCTTAAGAACAACACACTAAAAAAGGAACATTGAGGTCAGGATTTAAATCTGCCACATCAAACTTATTATTTACAATTTAACCGACTCAGGCTCTTTTATTAGCATAATTTGCACATTAAGAACTACTTGTTTCGGTTTCCTCTATCTTCAATAGAACTCTTCCATGTCAACTGCAATAATTATTTAACAACTTTTTTTTACTTTAAATTTATTTTTGAAAAAGCTCTTTTCATTTCAAAAACAAAAGAATCCCCCCCCCCCCTCCCACTTGGAAGTGGTTACACTGGCAATTAGCGGAACTTTACATGACTAGTTGTGTTACATAGTTGCATGTCTAAAATTTTCACAACTGTGAAGCAACAATCGACAATTCCCATGTTTAGGAAGAAAACGCGAGCAAATTTGAAGGATGAGAAAACGGAGAGAACCTTTTTTTGAACACTCAGCACTTTTGCCGTAATTAGTACGATACGAGGAATACAATAAAGAAGAAAAGGGAGAACTAAAGAAAGAAGGGAAAGAGAAACGACTTCGCTGAATATGTTTATTAGAAATGATGAAAATTCTGCAATAGAAAGTAAAACTTTGCTCTAACAATGGAACTGGTGAGGAAATAGCAACTTTGAAAAACAAATACTTTGAAAACTGAAAGCAACATGAAGGAAAATATTGTTGAATAACTGTTTGTTTTAGAAACCTATTTATAGTGTTCAAAACAAAACAGAACAAGTAAAGACAACACTCACTCACTGTAATGCCAATATGTTTGTTCACGGAATGATCGACCTAAAAGGTAAAGCATATATCGATACATTTTATATATAATCTCGGGGAAATAATTTATCCGAGTATTGCATCACAGAGTGCTATGTAATATGGTCAAACCGCTATACGATACAGCGGTTTTTGTACACAGATACCATATTATTTAATATGAAACAATATTCCGATACTATTCATAACTGCTACCCAAAATTTGAACACTCTTATATATCTTCCCTACATCTGTCTGTTATATCCAACATACCAACTACTCTAAGATAAAATGAATGGATATAGATTTAAATAACTTTACACCTAAATGTTCAAAATGACTTTCTACTATATCCTTGTAACCACAAAGAAACCCTAACCATGGGAAAGATAACCTTCCATGCTATAAACATCCTATCAAAATTCACTCTGAAAAGCAGTTCAGCTTTCCGCCTCAAATGTTGGTTGATTTTGTCATAGTCATGTCGAAAATGCTAGAGTGCCACACAGAAAGGTTTTTCCAACAGCCTTGACAGTTGTATAGAAGAACCCCAAACACAGATCCTGATTGGCAATGCCTATCAAATTATTTGGCTCACTGCCAAGAAAACAGTCAATGGGTTCTCCCAGTAACAGCTGATCCTTGGGTGACACAATAACAAATACTATGGAGTGAAGGTCATGCGTGTGTGTGCTGCACTGCTAAATACGAAATGTGCTTACAGGCAAGAATATAGTATCTAGATATCAACTAACACAGAGCTGGTCTTGGTTGTTTACAACAGTGTGTGCGTGCGCGTGCGAACTACAGGTGAAGAGTGGATGCCAGTGGTAAACAACAATTGTGGTGCGGACAATTAAAGGGGGATATTAATCTGCTGAGAGGGTTGTCAATACCTTTCTTACAATTTTGAATTCATTCAGAGGAGAACAATGTACAGATAGGGAGGGATATATCTAGAAGAGTAATTGGTTATTGTTTTGTCTGATATATTGTAGGTTTTTTTTCCATCGATTAGAGAATCACGGTCAGCCTTTATCTGATTTTTTTTCCTCTCTTTACTTTATATTTGAAAGGAAACACTGTTATATATCTTCCCAGACTCGCATGACACCTTGATAAGTTTCACAAATTCTATAATAACGACAAAACAATACCAAAGTGGTTCTATATACCTTCATTAGTTTTTATCATCTATTTATTCCTAAGCAAACAAATTATCAGGGTTTTCCTAAATTTGTGCTGGCTTTTGTTCCAAGGACGTCCTATTGTTACTCCTAAGAATGAAGGCACAATACCTGCTGGTCCGAAGAGGAATAGAGGTGAAGGGTTATTGCACTTATGTGACATCTCCAATATACAATATTGCTAAGGATATGTGATGAGCCTCATAAATTATGCAATGCTACTCGATATCCCACAATAATGTAAATTAATTGACAATTCAAAAAGTGAGGGGGGGGGGGGGGAGAGGAGAGAAGAAGAAATTTGGTGGATTAACTTCATTATTCCCAGATTAACTTCCATTTGGTGAGGAAAAGTACTAGTTAACATTGATTGTCTACCCACGCAGCCTGGATCTACTAAGTATAGAAGGTCTCATGTCTTTCTGAGACAAAATTTTAGCAGGTGGGTTTGAAATCTCAAGATCCCCTGTTGCAGGCCTGTAATGTGAAATAAATGTTGGTATCTTATGTTCAATGTTTATGTTACCCATAGTTACAAGGTCAAAGTGAAACAAATGCAATCACAAGTCACATTAATAGATTAGATAACATATAATATACATAAGAACCCTTGGAAAATATAATGACTCCAGATTTACGGTGAGAATACTCTTTTAATACTGTTTTAATGGGTGATTCTCTTAAAACTTGATATCAAGGCTTTGTGGATATGTATCGCTTTATAAAATGATTTATCTTTCGCAATTGATGAAGTTACTGAACCCTTAAAGAAATAGGCCATCTCCATTACAGAAATAAACAATGCAATAAATAAGTAAAGGAAAAACATTACAAAGTGACGAACAAGTGGCTTGATGATGACATCATAGTTTAGACTTGATCAAGTCTTCAGTCTTATGTCAAGGAACATCCAAATCTGTGAAATTTCCTTACATGGAATAATATTTTCTTAGCTGTTTGGGGGAAGTTGTTCAAGACAGTTTTCTCTATCACATAGATCAATAATGATGGTTGCTTTGTGTCTCCTGAAAAGAAGAGTTGAATTTAGAAGTGACATATTAATTGTTCCATGTGCACAGTATAAAAACAAAACGAAAAAATAAAAACACTTTGTTATGCAACGTTCTCAATGTAGATTAAGAACTCGTGGAGATCAATATGAAGAGGACAAAATTAGTCTGCTCTTAAAAGGTTAATTTGGCAGCATACTATAATGAATCCAGATAATTTCATTCACAAAGGATCTCGCTCGAATAAAAGATGGATTACTCACAGTCAGCTAGCCACATTGATTATAAACAGTTAAACAACAGTCGACTCATTCATGACTTATATTTATATACTATCCCTGATATTCTTGGAAGGTCAATCAATGAATGGATAGGGCCTTCTGAATCAAAACAGCCACATGTTGTGTTGGATACAGGTGAATAAAGTTGTTTACAAATCAGTAGTAAAGAACGATTGGGTGATGAAACATTGTAAACAAATGTTTCTTGTTGACAAACCATTCATATTTTGTTTGGCATAGATCCTAATGAGCTTTCAGAAGTAGCAATAGCATCATAGAGCAGGTTTTGGACTACCCTTTTTTTTTCATACCCTTCATTGATCCTAGAAAAATCATGTTTGTGTGTCAGAGGTATATGTACAACCTTCCAGGAAAATATGGCAAACTTATCTATATAAGCTATCAGCCCGTTTCAACACATCATTGGCCGTTACATCTTGCTCTGCTTTGTCTACCTATGTCCTTGTATTCAAAAGGATGGGTTGTGTGTGTGTGTGGGGGGGGGGGGGATAAGGTAGGCAAACATACCTTTGGCATCTACACAGATTGAAAGTTGGTGAAATGGGGACAAGGTCGTGTTTAGAACAGGAATTATGTACCAGTTTCTCTAACCATAAAGAGGATGGAGATGATCCTGAACAGACTTTGGTACAGGTCATAAAGCCAAACTTTACATTTGGTTATATAAGCAAACAGTCACACAAAATGTGGTGGGGAGGGAAGGAGTGTGGAGAAGACTGGTTACAATTTGGCAAAGATCAGCATCAGTTAATAGCTTTGAGTTTTGGCAAAGGAATTGGGAAACTGACATCTTGATGTACAAGGTACATGATTTTATCAACGACATCAGTTCCATTGAAGGCCAAATTTGCCAAATTACATACACTTTACAACAGAGAGGTAGTCTGTCGCACCGCACAGAGAGAGAGGGAAAAAAGAAAGAAAGAAAAACAAATTCGAACAGGCCGATGCAACAATGGTGGCGTTATTGTTGATCAATGCTAAGCTGTAATGGGATCCTATCTATCACCTGCCTTCACCTGTCAAAAATATCTGGTAAGGAAGTACTAATCTAAAGCGGCAGTTTATGTCAGTTAATTTTATTCCGGGGAGAGGTAGGACACTGCTGACCTGGGGTGAGAGAGAGAGAGTGAGTGCGGGATTTGTTTACCACATGTACGAGGCATCTGTGGTTTTACCCCATACAGGGTGAAGCTGTCAACTTGGACTTGACAAAGTCTCCTTCTTCCATGAAGACTTGTTTGTTTGAGGAAAATCTTATCTTACACATTACCAGATGATATATCACATTTGCAGATAACCCTGGATGTTTAGGGCAGCGGGCATAGTAAGCTTCTGATTGGCAAGTAGAAAGTGACGACTCGTGTGTCATTCTACTGTATGGCACTGGCCTAATATATGGATTCAGGATGCTTAAAGAGGAGGACGAGAGAGGAGGGGTGAGGGTGGCCCTGGGGTTGTTGACTCAGAGTTCTACACAGCAAGGCTGTTCCCTCCCAAAATACTTGGAATTTAACATGTTAAATGGTGCATTCTGATACACTGTTAGGGTATGTAGACAATGTTGTTCAAAGAAATACTTTGAGATTTTATTGTGGGTTGGAAGAGGAGGGGGAGGAGGGTGAAGACCCCTACACCCCTCTGGTTCTGTGTCTGCAACATTCACTTTATACATCCACATATTATATTAGAGTGCAATTGAAGGCATTTGTTTAAAGGTGACATAGCCAATCTGAAGTCTACAAGAAAAGGAAAGAAGATTGATGGTTCACCTCTAAGCAGTAAACAAAATTTCTGATTAATTTAATAATTTTAAGTGAAAAGTAACATAGTTATTTATAAAACTTAAGACACAACCTTTGACATTTTATCACCAAGTTAAGTCGTAAGTTTTTAGAGATTCCATACAGTTCCAATTTCTTTCCCACCCATTTTCCTAAAACTGTTACAGTTCCTAGAACATAAACAAAATTGGAAGAAAAAAAAAATTGACTTTTACATCATTGTTTAACCCGACAAATTTGTGAACATTGATAAGCCTAATATCCATGTGTGATTTCACCATTGAACAGCATCCTTCAAAGACTTACGAAGTCCAATAGCTTTACTTTGCATAATAATGAATCTCTTCCACCTATGCACAAAGTTTACAAATAACAATAGACTTTGGCATAAATTTACATAATTGCCCATTTCACTAGGTTATTGTATCTGTATACCAGTGAAAATTGTTCCCTCAAAAACGCAGGAAAACAAACTGATTAACTGTAAATTTGTCACATCTTTCTATACCTGTATATGAAGATGTAACCTTGCAATACCAGCTGTATACTACCTGTAATGTGATTGGACACCTCAGTGCACACAAGACTTCTATATCTATTAACCAATATAGTTTAAAGTGCTTCTGAGCTGTGAGAAAACAGCGAATCTCTTAATTACAGTTTAACAGAGGAATCCACTGGTTTTCTGGGGTCTCGACTTTAAGAATCATGTTTAATACACAATGAATGATAACAGACTCGAACAGGATTATACAGTGTTTTCTACTTCAATGACGGAAATTTTACCACATCAATTTCCGATAGTAGATTGTAAGAAAAGGAAAGTGTCATGGGCCACTCGACATTCAAATGGCATGTGAAATGAAACATGCCATTGTTTGTCTGTTACATTAATATCTAGCTCAAATAATTGCAGTTACAAAAAAAAAACAGGGCCATGTCATTGGAAATCAATACTGAAACGTGCTTTAAACCTTTCACCCAGAGCAAACTCTATGAACTTGCTAGCCGTAACCTTTGGCAACTTGTTGAGTTGTCCACATGAAAATGTTCTTCTGTAGTAGGCAGAATAGAAGAAGAATATACTTATAATTAGGCATGCTTGGTCACCGCCTGTCAAAAATACACAGCATATCTGTCAGGAAGGAGCAGATATTCACTGTAAATTTGTCACTTTTGCAATTTTACCCGTAAATTTACGGTGAAGTGACAAAAAAAAAACTTATTATAATAATATCGTTTAAAAAGCTGAATATTGCCATCTGTAGTGTTCATGGCAGTGTTTTGGAAAGAAGAAAATGAATAAACATATTGCACTGTTTGACCACTGAGGTAGGAAAGTTAGTAAACTGAAGACCTCTGAGACAAAACGTCTTTAAGCTAGGGTAAAATAATAATAGATTTGAAATACTGTATGTAGAATTTCAAAACTGGTCCTGCTGTTAGAAAGAAAATTAGTCAATGCTCTTTGACAAATATTGGAACAAACTGTAACTCAAAACCCTGCATTCTAAAAAAAAAAAAAAAAAAAAAAAATCTAAGATGTCTAGCAATTTGATGCTTTTTGTTGTTGCTTGCAAGTTTTGGGGATAGATCTTACCCTCAGGTTTTCTCTGCGTTTGCAGAAACATTCTTCGAAACAAGATTTGTCTACCAGTTGCTAGAAATTTGGCAATGAATATTCATTACATTTGTTAAATTACTAAAGTTTTGAAGCTAAGAAAATCTTTCAAATTCTTGATTTATCCAATGCGGATGAACAAAGAAATTCTTTCTTCCATACTGATATACTGTACACCAATTCATTCTTAAATAGATAACTAAATATATATTTTACAGTACAAGACCAAATTTCACAAGAAACAATGTCTACTTTTTAAACCTTTTACAAAATTATTCAAAGAAAATTTTTACTTACCAAAGTTTACAAACAAGCGTGGACGAATAGATATGAAATCCATTCCGCACACTTCATAAAGCAAGATAAACTTGACACAGTTAATTCTAAGAACAACTCATAGATGAGTTACAGTGACGCATTAGCTATCCGACGACTCACTAAGCCCAGTACCGATAAAAAATAAATAAATAAATAAATAGAAAACTACGAAAAGACTTTTGTCCAGCGCAGCACATCCAATTTGACAATGTTCATTGTGGATAGTCCCTACTTTCTGCCATCTGAAACCATCTCTAATTTGTTTCCATTTACCTCGTCCATTTTTGTTCCTCTCAGCGTTTGATTCACAGCATGAGAAAACATTGACTGTTCCCTACACAGGAAATCCCTAGCCCTCTGATTGGTCGATTCTATGAATGATGCTTGCTTACATCACGGTTAGTATTCCCTCTGATCGCTTAACCGAGGGAGGAGGCTAATGGGCAGACATCAAACAGTGTTAAACACCAGTGACTCATACTGTACTCTGCAATGTTTGCAGTTCTCCTATCGACCAGGTTTTCCTTCCGTGCCATGGATGATGGAGATCGAAACAAATGAGAAAAAAAAACAAAACAGGAAAAAACCCAGAACCACAACAAAATGGAAGAGTATAAACTCTTCGATGTGAATGAAATGGTGATAGCGTTGGTCGGGGTTAACGAGTCTCGAGCCAATTTTCCATGTAGGAAATAGAAGACTTACATTGATTTAGCCATGTGCCATAACTAAAATAAAAACATCACAGAGAATCATAACGGTAGTCAGAGGCAGCATACATCATTAGACGACGCATACGAAAGACAAATGGAAGATAAAGAGACTTATTTCTGGCTAAACCCCTCTGATACATTGGTCTATTCCTTTCGTGATTAGGGAGAAAGAAACGAGGAGGCAGTAGGTGGAAAACTGCCTGTGCAGAGAGTGCGGCGTACGTCATCTATATTTAACGGAGGGTGGGTTCCTTAGAAACAGACTCTGTTATTATTGGCTTAAGTGCTGGGAGTGAATGAACTACGCCCTTGAGTAAGTGACCATGGCAAAGGGGGAAAGAAGAGAAATTATGAGAAGAATGGAGAGGAAGAGAGTCACGTGAGTCTTTAAGTGCATTGACCAAACTCTCTAAGACAATAGGCGGCGAGATATTGCCGAGGAGTCGTAGATCAATCCGCTTAAATTATGACATCTATACTGTGGGTTGAGAGAGCAAATTAGGTCTGCTCTCTTAATTGAGATTGCAAAGTTTAAACAAAACAATCAACAGAATCGAGTACGTGTAATGCCTTAGATACTTGAAAAGAAGTGGGAAAACAATGTTGATTGTTAATTACCCTTTTGATTTTAATCAGAGCAAACTCGTGGGGGCCAAAGTACACTGACATTAATCAATAATATCAAATCTCTGTGTCCCGTTGCATGAGTGTGGTATTACAAGCACGGTTGACTTAGAACAATTCATTGATTAAAAAAAATAAATACTAAACGTGGGTCACACGTAAATTAGACATGGGAGCTATGTAATTAATTACTCTGCAAGGGCTGGTGAATGTAAATTAAATTGTATGATAATTATAATTTTGGGGGAAAACTAATACACAGATCAATGTAAGATTGATTCTTAGTTAATGCTGCAAAATTGCTGGTAATTTCTTTATTTTGATACACAAAGTGAAACTTTTTGCTTGCTGTCAATAATGTTAAAGATAGCCTGAGACTGTACATTAGTTTGTAATGTGTAATTTCCCATCCCTCCTCCCTACAAAAAAAAAGTTAATAATATGAGTGTTATGAATTCATTTTATCCATCTTCTTATTATAGAAACTGTTTGAATTGACCCTAATTGTAGCTTAATTGTAGCTAGCTACAGTAGGGCAACTGGCAAGGATTTTTTAAAATGATTTATAACCGCTGAAAATGTACATGATTAAGTGGAGGTTTGGATCATAATTCATCTTACATACCATTACTACCTAATGTCTTCAATTGTTTTTCCACAGCACATGTAAAATTTTACTAGGCGTAGACCTACTGTACAATTGAGCTGGCCGAGCATGCCATGTATAGTGCAGAAGCTGTATCTCTAAAATTTGTGAGTTTCTTATCTATTTCCTTTGGATTCGTTTTGCAATTATATAAACATACAACCATTTAAGCAATCTGTCTATTACTAAACTGGATTATCCTAGTAAAATAAACTTAATTAAACATCCCCTTACAAAATAAGTTTTGAATAAAACTGATAGCCAAGTGTAGTATTCTTAAAGCAACCATACCACTTTGAATGATTATATTACTATAATAAGTGGTATTGCATAGCAAGTATATGCTGCAGCATGTACTGCCACAAGAGAGCTTTCCAAAAGCAGATGCAGAGATGTTTCTTGTTATCTTTTTTATCACACTTTGTTCTCAGTGAGTGTAAGAAACGCACTGCAAGCTATGCCGAAAGATTATGAAAATAGAAATGGAATCATACAGACTTACACATACTTTGTAGTCTAGCCGAAGTAATATAAATTGGACAAATACTTTGCCAAAAAATTTGTTCTTGGCTGTTTTCTGTTTATTTAGACTAAGTTATCCTATGCCTGCATTATGGACAGCGAAAAAAATCTTTGCATGCTACACAAACAGTGTGGACTCTACCTACCCTTGTAAGGGTCCTGGCTAAAAATTTAAGTCCAGCCTATACTATAGGCCTACGTCCAGTTTCAGCCAAAAGAGTCTTCGTTCTACTGTTGGTTGGCCTAGTCCAATTGATATGATAGTTTGCATTGTTGGCCAAGCAACTATCATTCAATTATTGAGATTAAGAGCCTGTGATTCCATACTCTTCACTCAGTTTATAAAGGCTTTGTCACTTCATCTAGATCTTTCTTTTCTATTCATCTTGTTGTCAAAATCGAAAGCAATAACAATACTAACATTATGTTAGGCCTTCCCTAATCCCCATTCAAATAAACAAAACCCACACCGAGCTAAACCACGTAAGTAAAATCACTTCCGTAACTCACACATAGATCAAACTTACAGCGTTGGAATATAACGGTAAGGTAAATTAATCTTTAAAGCTTCACAGACTAAAATGTCGTACGTACGTAATAACTGGACTTATAATCCGTCAAAAACAAATCACCTCATTCCCTTCATGTTGTAAATTTAACGCTTTCGAATCTGTATCAATATTCGCGCAAAATCGCACGCCAGACTCACACATGACTTCCCAGTAACAAATATTACAGCTCGCAAACGTCGCGCTTTGCTCAGAGTTTGTCATCGTGAAATCATCCGCTGAACTGTTCCAACGGTCAAAGTTAAACAACTAACGCCCACGCAAAAACGGAGCTTACAACGCACGTGTTACACATGATATTGGTCTAGAAGGAGAAACAAAATAAGCATGATATATACAATAATAAATCAATTAACACTCTCAAATTAATAACTTTCCAGCATTTTTGAAAGAATTTTATGATTTTAGCCACAAGGAGTCATAATAAAAACTCACCACACAATAATATCGCAAAGCCGATTTAATCCGTAGATAGACTTTCGAGAGATGTCGTTCTTCCTGTTCGATCAATGTTTCGTGGTGGTTTGGTTTCCCGCGGAAAATACTTCCAGCTTTGTTGCTATGCTTCAATCGCACTTGGAACATTGCCGGATTTAGAAAGATGATGTAAGGCGTTCATTCCTTATTTGGTATGGTTACTTCCTAACATGGTTCGATAAGAACAATACTTTTTATTCAAATAACTTGACCAATCAGTTCTTTCTCCATTCATCAAAGCCTGCAAGTCTGAACATGAATTTTTCCAACCGCTTTGGCAAAATTCCATTCCACAGCTAAAATGTTGGCGCGAAATCATAGCTGATCAAAATGCACCAGCTTTTCCAGGTATGCATTGCGTGCGAATGTCACCAACTACGTCGCGCCGGCCGGCTTTTCACAAATCCGTAAGAGCACTGACAACAACTCACGAATCATATCACTCTGGCGTTAATCAGCAATGACGATATTCAAAGTCAGTCACAGGTTATGAATAATCATTAGAATAATCAATGAGTAGACGTGGCTGTTGCCGTGAGCAACAACTTTAAACTTGGCCTGGGAATTATTACACGTCGTACGATGAATTCACGTTCATGATTTAGGCCTTCCCTGGATAAATTTCATCTATGCGGCGATATTAACCGAGCCATTGGTGCAGTGCTGAAGATTTCCTGTCAAGTTCTACTACCCAGGCCATGTGCATGAAGTTAGTGGCGCGCCACAAATTGTGTTGTGAATCCCTACTACGTAGTACTACAACTAGCGTATGACTCGTTGATGGGTTTTTTGTACTACTTATACGTGTTTGAAATATCATAACATAAATCGTGTCAGAAATATAGGCCAATATACCACAGTAAGTTATGAAAAGAGGAACAGAAGAAAGAGTTTGCATATAACACCTACATCTCAAGTTTCATTTAAGAGTTCATCATATTTATTATCATATACAGGCTAGTTTAAATATACATAATTGCCCGTGCACCTTTCTTTACAAATTTGCAATACGATAAATTCGAAGTACAAATAATAGAAAGCAAAACTCAAACAAATATGGGTCCGCCCGTGAAAATCACGTGCATACATGCCTTGTCACCATGTGATATAAGCCAATAAGTCAATATAGCTGCAGTTATTACGCAGATGATAACGACCCGTGCGTGGATCGTGCATCCCCTCGATATATCCTGTGTGTAAAGAAGGGAGTTACTTATAGCTCCCTGAGTTAAACATACAGCCGTGATAAATGAGATAGAACTGGATGCGGGACTATCAAAATTTGAATGATTTATATTGCATAGATAATTGGACGTCGCAGGTGACATTCAAATGTCCCCACAATCTGGTAACGTTTCTGTACGAACACAATTCCAAAAAAGAAAAGAAAAAAAGAAAGAAACAGAAACGCATGGGCGTGTCACGAGTAACCAAAGGGCAAAGTCAAGTTTCAATTTAGACGAAGTTCAGCCTTTATATAACCTCTTTTAATTTAAAAAAAATCTATTTTCCAAGTAATGTTTATGGGAATATTATGAAAGAATTCTATAAACATCGGACCAGCAATAGTTGTTTGGGGAACTGATTACTTCCAGGGAGATTCCCTGCCGATTGCAAGCAATCTTTGCCTTAAATGACATTATTCAATGCAGTTTACTTATACCGGAATTAACTGAAAATATGGTACGACGTTCGTTTGAAAGGGTTGCAGTGTCTTTGACATGTTAGATTCATAATGAAGCTAACCCCGGTTTCATTTCTACATTTCTTTGTTTGTTTCGGATTCCTTAAACATTAACAATTTTGTGTGTAATGTTTTACATTGAATTATTAGGTTCACTGGAAGGTCGAAGGATCTCAGTTTTTTTACGATTAATTATTTACGATTAGCATTAGCAACCTTATAACCATACACAATAGACACGTACCGGTCACAGCCAATGGGTTCAAGAGTTAAATGATCGTTGTCTCACATTCTAAAGTGTCCTTCGTTGTTCAAACTTACTTTGTTCGCCGTTAACCGTCACTCGACAATTCTACATTTACCCACATAACTGTTGTCCAGTTTTCTTCCAGGAACTATACTGGTCCGTCACGGCAGTGTGTACACTGTACTCAATTGATTGGCACAAGGCGCGAACTTGGAAAAGGATCTGTTTACGTTTCGAGCCTTCTGTCACTCGTGTTATTGACAGCAACCCACGTTGCTTTGTTTACAAACAAACTATGCACCTCCCACCAAGTTCGGTGGACGCGCCTACTATATTTGTTATGGTGAATTTGGAGGCGTGGCCTATAAATGGCCTCGCATATGGTGGGAAAATGTAGAAAATGGCGGATACCTCAAAATTGAACGTTAAAACTGCTTTCCAAGCACCAGATCTGTAAGTTGTTGCAACTTACATCCACTTTACTTAGCAAGCAGTATTTACTTCATGATAAAGTTGCATTATATACATTGACAATGGAACTAGGATAAAAATGGCTGAAAGATAGCCTTACTTTAGAATATACTGAAGTGAATGTCATACTCATATAGGCCTCTGCAATATGGCCTAACTTAGGCTATGCATAGGCCTTTAGATTAGCCTAGCCTAGATTAATCGAATGAATTGTGTTATTACAGAAATAAGAGCATCTTAGAGTTATTCGTATAGTGATTGATGTGTTATTTCCCGAGCAAGGATTCGGTAAAGACTAGCCTAATTGTTACGTCTTACAACTTATTTTCTGATCAGCTAGACAATGCCAAAGTATAAGTACAACTACTACTAACTAGTAACTACTAGTAGTAGTACTACAGGCCTAGGCTAATCATAGACTAGAACCTTGCGATGGCGTATAGCATGCTTTGCAAAGTGCCTGGATATAGATTAGTCACAACATATAAGATTTTTTTTCTAATCCTTTAGTTAAGAACTACTTAGTAGGCCTAGGCATATTTTATTTATAAAATAAACCGGTGTGACTAGGACATGGCCTGGTTAGAACTGGGGGCGTAAGTTTACTGTTGCACCACACGCACACCCAGTGTTGTACTAAAATCATAAGCCTATTCTATATTCATATAGGCTATAGGTCTACTTCGTTTCTTGGGACATAACTGTACAAAATGCTTAAACCCTTGTGTCCTGCAGCGTTAACAGATTGTCTCAACTTTTTTTCAGTAAGAATTATTTAAATAGTTTCCAAGTTCAGTGAATCAAATGTTCTCTGTTGTTGATGTTTGGTCCTGTTGACACCTTAAAATGATTCTATACTGTTTTCTTCATGGCTGTTTGTGTGTGTTTTTTATATTGTTATCTTGTTTGAGCTGAAGTTTTGCACAATTTTTCTGTACTTTGCGTGATGTAAAATTTTAAAAATCCCAGCTTTGGTTGAAGAAAAGTTGGCAAGTCTGATATATATCAAAGTATATTCTAATGTAATCTCAAGGTACCTCAAACAAACCATGGTACATCATCAGCAATGTGGTGATGGGGTTTAGTAATGTCCATCCATCGGAGGAATAAATTGAAAGAGCATTAGGAAATGTCATTGACAAAGTTTAATTGACGCTGATGATATCTGATGTGAGAATGCATGACCAATATGTTAGGCAGTCTTCACCCTTAAATGCATTGCTACACCTGGTCACCCAAAATTAAGTGCTAATTATGATGTGTATTCAAGTATGAATTTCATCCTACAACATTTCCAAAGCATTATTGCAAAACTAAAAATATGTCATTCTTAGAATCCCCAGACTTCAGATGACCTTATAGGCTTTTAGATAATAGGTTTCTCCAAACTAAATGTCATTTAATCTTATTCTGAATTTCCAGCCTGAAAGTCCCAGAGTGTGTCTATTTTTTTTCAGTATGTACTGTAGGCTATGATAGCCTTTAACCTAAATGTATGTATTATATACAAGTTTAATTAAATTTTGGGATCACTTATGGTCGGACAATGTGAAGCCTAACTTAACCTACTGTTTGTTCGTCCAAGGTCAGTTGGAGTTGTATCGTAACGTGACTGTAGTATCGTGAAGTATCTTAATTTTCAAATATATCGCAACTATATTGACTGTTTGTCATGTTGTTTTTCACTAACCTACCTCTCTTTAAAGAGCTTAAAATTCTTACACTCTTTGACCTATATCATTATCAACTTGGTATTTTTTTATATAAATTTCAGAAAGGTACGTTCCTAGTAGCTTTCAATAATTTCTATTGTAGTAACTCAGAATATCATACCTTTAACACTCGTTATAAACACTCTTTAAGTCAACCATATTCTAGAACTATTCGCAGCCAAAAACAAGTACGAAGTACTGGTGTACATTTCTGGAACTCACTTGATCAAGATATCAAAAACTCAAATACTCTTAACTCATTTAAAAGAAAACTCAAGCATTACCTTTTAAATAATAGTACAAACCACCCACGCTGAGTTGTTACATTGTCTCTTTGTATGGATTTGTTTATCTCTTTCTTCGCTTCCTCTTTATTTTTTCTCTGTATTTCCTTATCTCTTTACTCTCTCTGTACTTATGTGATTTTTGAAATTCTCTTTTGTTTGTTAAGGGTCCAGACTCGAAAAGTTTCTACTTACTTCTCGTTCCTCCACTTCCATTATAGCATACTCTGAACTTTGTTTATTGTTATTTCATCAAAATGTGAGTAAATTACTCATTGAAAATAAACTTGAAACTTGAAACGTGTACTATTGCCATAGAGTAAATAAAAGTGATTGAAGTCTTTAAACAATTATGTTAACTTGGTGCTTTCTGCTTCATAGCTACAGGTTTGTTATGATTTTCTTGGTTTTCATATTCTCAATTTGTTTTAGTTTCCAATTTCTTGAATATGTGATACACCAAGACTGATCAACTGCTAAAGAAGGATTTGGACTAATGGGAAAGTTTTCAGGCATGCTAAGGTTCAGGTTTTGTTTCCGTCAACCTGACCAACCTCTTGTAACCAATTACTCAAACCGAGTGTTGGAATTGATTAAGATAGGCACCCCGTTAGGTTAGTTTTATCAATGTAACATGACATAACATTAATTTATTATGATGATTATATGCACTTCTTTCAAGAACTGTCGCCCAAACTCGATTTCGAAGTCATGTTCACGGTCTGTGTGTGAAAGTTGTACATATTAAGAGAATGGAATGTATCCAAATGAAGGCTTTGTATACATTATGATAAATGCACAAGTAGTTTTTTTATGCCACTATTTTGGAACAATTATTTCTGTCTAAAAGTAGCAATATCATTGTTACGTCCATCGTCACAGATGTGTATTAAGTTTACAAATAAAATGTGAAGGGATGTGGTACTATAAATGAATCTCAGAATTTTGCAAAGAATCCATGAGAATGGTTCTACAGTATAGCGGGAAATATTTGAAGTTAAGGTAACAACTAGTACTGATTTCTTTCAATTTATTCATAAATTGTTTGGGGAATACATTGGTGAGTTCAACAAATGCCTTGAAGCACCTACTGTAACATACTATACAGTATGCAGGAAAAGGAGGAGAATTTTCTCAACAAATAATAAATTTCAATTGTTGATACAGGCAGGCAAGTCCAAGCCATGAAAGAAAAGCTACTGTAACCCAACCGCCATCTTCATCTTATGCGAAGGAAATTAAACCGAATACATCACAAAACAGAAATACAAATCTTTCTCTGCTTTGGATGGAGGATATAAATGTCATGTCAGGGGGCTATCATGTTGTCAGTGTGTGATGCCATAATGTCACTAGAATTTCAAGCCTAGTTTTATTTTCAGGGTGAATGTAAACAGTGAATGTTCTCAGTGAAATCATGCCAGGTTTCTTAACTCTTGCTCATGCAGAGCCAGTAACTCCAGGGCAAGTTAAAGGCATTGAAGACTCGCCCCAAACCGCATACCACGCTCTAAAAAAGGAAACTTTCTGTGGCTTGCAAGTGAAGTTTTCTTCTTGTCGCTACAAAATGCAGACAGTATTGAAACGTGATACCTTGTTATCTTTTATCTAGACCTGAGATGTCCTTCGCTGCTATGTACACTGTGGTGTGGGTATTGGCCGTAGCTGTATGTATTGACTGTACACTAGTGTCTAATTACTGACGGTAGCAAGCTGTGTGTGTATTTTCTGGGATCGCTGGTGGTGTCTAACACTACTGTTACACCTCATTCGAAACTAGGTCAGATTACCGGCATGAGACGTTTCTTTGTGCGCGAGTCTTCACACCCTTTAAGAATAAAACTCAACTCTATTACAGAAAAAAAACATCGTAATGACAAAGAGCAAATTGTTACAACTTCAGTCATGTGAATGTCGACGATGTCATACGTAGACTTGCTCAAGTCTTCTGTCTTGCGTTTGAAGGATCGTCATAACTAAAATAACTTCCTAAATGGAATAAATTCTTTCTAAAGCTGTTAGGGGGGAAGGTTGCTGAAATGTCTCTATATCACATAGATCAAGTATGACAGTTGGGTTTGCTTAGAACTCTTCTTCTAGTCACTTTTGAAAAGGGGCGTAAGAAGTGGGTTATTATGATGTTTATTTTGGGTAAACTTTAAAACATTCCGTTTTCTACTTTTTACTTCCCTCCTTAAAGGTCAAGGGGTCACGAGGCTCCTTTCGCTCGGTTTCCACCACCTGAATACCAACTTCTTCCTTTTATCACTGGAGGATTATGCAGTCTGTTGAAGGCAACCAAAGATGATGACACCGTACAACAAGGTAGAGCAAAATTCTCTTGCACTTGAAAAGAGAAACATGTCTTTCTTCACAACCAAAATGTTGGACCCAATACTGTAGTAGGAATGGAGAAATAATAACTTCTTTGAGCTTTTTGGAGTCCAGTCCATATAGTATTCCGTGTTTGGGACTATTTGTTGTGGGATTAGAACCGATATTCCACTCTGCCTCTTACAGAGGTGTTTTATATCTTCAATTGCTTACATAGTTTGCTGGGATTCTAGTCTTAATTATGTGGAATTATATGAGTATTGCTGTTTTGGATCAACAGTTACTCCTGGTTTGAAGAGTACAACCTGGTTCAGCTGAGTAGCAGATTATACAGAATTATTAATAAATGAGATGAGCTTTTTGACTCAGTTTCATATTTTGTTTACAATCTTTAAAAACTTGGAAAATCATGACTAGTGTGAACCTGGTCATAGTTGGCACTGTGTCACTATTTTGAAGGTGTTGTCTTATCGCTATGCTTGAATTGAAAACAACAACAAAACATGTTTATGTTTATTCAAGTACAGTAACTGAGCCCCTGCAGTGTTTCAATGGGAGTAGGAATCACAGCTTATTATCAAAATATATATGCAAACTGATGTCATCAAGCTATATAGAACGGCTTAATAATTACACTCTTTTCCGATAACATTCCTGGAAAAGTTTATTTTCGTTTAGAGGAAGCAGACATCTCAGTGAGACCAACCAAATTACCAAAACAAACATTACCTGTCTCCAACAAACATAACCTGTCTCGTTGTGATACCCGAGAGGGGTTTTTAACGAGTTCCTAACAGAAACAGAAGAAAACTCTGTGATCTGAACGACATAAATATTGAATAGAATGAAATTCAAAGAGTGATCTCATCCAGGAACACAAGTTGATGGTTTATTAAGTTACAAACTTGTTAAAAAACATCTCAAAATTCTTTCAGGAAAAGTCTGATCTAGATTATTTTATGAATTTCTTTATAGAAGGTTTATGTTTCCTTGAAGGACCAAGATTTTTGATAGTAAAATTTGACATCGGATTATATCTCTAATATCGCTGTTCTCGTAAATGTTGATCTCCTTTGAAGGATCTCCTGAATGTACATTGGGAGTCTGCTCTCACTAGAAAATTACTTACTCTATTGTTCTGATCCTGTATGGGATCATCGAAAGGTACTTGAGGAGATCTGATCCTCTGAAGGTATGAGTGTCATCGTCAGGAAGTTGATCTCCCCTGCTGGGGAAACTCCCTGAATAGGAGTTGATCCCTTTCAGACTAATCATCCCGAAAGTGGTTAATCAGGTTCATAACAGGAAGATGAATGAACTGATTTATTTATTCAATGTGGACGTCCATTCATACATGAAAGTTGGTTTGTTGTTTTTACAGTTTCGTGAACTGATCCCTGTGTCATTTATGTGTACGCAAGCTACGATACGTATATCATGCAGTGCTTCAAACTGCTGTAACAATACTGCTAGTGAGTCAATATACTATTATGACTGTAGATGGCCATTTGCCAAGTTGCCCCAGAACGGATCTGAAATGTAGATCTGAAAGTACAAGGTCGTCATCGTGTTGGCGTTTAGTACAATTATTATTTCATAATAGTCAAATATCGTATTTACTGACCAAAACAGTGGTAGAAAATACAAGGGGAGGATGCAAGGAGCAGTGAGGGGTGGGAGGGGTGGGTGGGGATGGGATGGGTGAGAGGAGAGGGTGGTCGAAAAAAGGAAAAGTGGGTTCATTGGGGCAACTAGCCCTATTATTCACTTTCATTAATTCGTCACCTCTCTTATTGTTATTCTGCCATTTATAGCTCGTTTAAAGTTTAAAGCATGTACCATGTAGCAGGCTTTAGAATCTTGTAGAATTAGAAGACAGTTATATACAGCTCCTGCTGTACACCATGCTTTTATGAAGTAATTTATTTCCTGTATGCCCCCACTCCTTTGACGCCAGTATTACATCAACTAATTTTCTCATCACGTTGATGGATTATAAATATGGTGCGTCTTAGTGCTGCAAAATACCCTCCCCCTCTTTTTTTTGCAGTTTTGGACAGACTCCCCTCCTTCTCTTCCATCTGTGAAAGAACTGTTAGCTTTCTTGATAAATATAAATAAAGACAAATTATCTAAACTTAAGTTTTCAACTGAAACTACATAAGTTTCTCAATGAGGGTATACACATCAATTGGAATAACAAATAAATATCCTTAATAGCTGATGATTTTATCGGAGTGGAACAAACTCTAATATTCATCTTTTACACAGAATCTTAGAGATCTCCTTTGATGAGAAAACTCTTGTTTGCTTGAATTATTTATCCCGCCCTGTCCTTTTAAGAAAAAAACACATGAGCGTGACCTTTTGTGAACTTGAGTCTGATAGAATTGATAATGCCTGAATCCTAACGTCTCGAATCAAGCGAGGCCTGTGGTGTTCTGATTATTAACTGAAATTGATTGAAAGAGGTTTCAGGAAGCTAGCCCACGCTTACGATGTGTGCTGTCTTCGGATTCCTCATCTCGTCTGAAGTTCGAACAGAAAAAAAAAAAAAATGTTGTGTGGAATTTTCAGGACAGACGTCGTTAATGGTTTTGTGCCAATATGACTAACATTGCTTCTTGCGTTTCCCCTTTTTAGAAAGCAGAAGGAGCGTTGCAGCAAAAGATGGAGTCTTCGCTTTGACAGAAAACGGTGAGTGTTTTTCTGTAAGATTTTGTTGCT
The DNA here is from genome assembly GCF_037975245.1 of Apostichopus japonicus. NCBI lineage: Eukaryota > Metazoa > Echinodermata > Holothuroidea > Aspidochirotida > Stichopodidae > Apostichopus > Apostichopus japonicus. The sequence continues at coordinate 10,192,540 of NC_092568.1, forward strand.
CTTGTCAGACAAGATGGTGTTAGGCAAGCAGCATCAGAGGAACCTCTGAATGTAAATGTCAACCTTGTGTTATGTAAATCATGTTTTGTACAGTGGAACATAGCCCATACTGTGATGTTTCTGTATGTGTGTGTGCTTTCCATATGGTGCAGTACAATAGTTTATATATACAGTAGATACTTGTGTAGTACCGTTTGTTATAATGTGGGGCTGTGTATAAATTTACTGTAGTTGTTGTCAATTGATGTTATCCATGTTAAGGTTAATTCTGTAAAACTGTATGAATGGATGCTATAAACAGGCAAACATACCAAAAAAAAGGAAAACTAGGGGGGCAAAAAGTCAACCCCATAGATAGCAAGTACAAGAATCTCATGATCTATGGAAAAAATCGGGCACTGCTGACCCAAGAGCATTAAACTTCGGCAAGTCTGCGGAACTTGAAAGCTAATACTTTTCTGCTTGTCTTAATTTGCAATCGGTGCACCAAAAAGTCACTGTATCTCCATTACAGCTGTTCTAAATTAAGACAATCTTTTGTGTGCATTCAAATTTCTTGACAGTCTTGATAAAGGAAACCATTGCCCAAGTGCAACCACGGTCTTGAGAGCAAGTGTCTAAGAACATCACTGAACAGCTCTTGAAACTCTTCAAATTTGGCACATTTGTGCATAATTTTGATCCATTTCTTGTTGAAATATATTCATGGAACATTTGGCCATTTCTTGTATATTGTTCCATTTGAACAAATAAATACTTTTCTTTTGCTGATAAACATGGTACCATGCAGCCTAGAGACCTTTGCAGTTACACACTTTGTTATTGCAGATTTATGCAAATACCAAACCAACAAATAACTGTGAAATGTGGATTTTTGTTCTTATCATATCAGCTCTGAAAGGCTCTTGTGTCACTACCTCAGGGCGTTATAAGTAGCAGAAGGCCAGAAATTTGGATTGTTCAGGTTCAAACTTGCAATTTGAGTGATTTAAATTGTTAGGGTTTTCGCTATGTTTGTAGCTAGAAACAGGGATTTTCATGTGTTTACAATGAGTGGGCTCTCTCTGATGAAAGCTTTGATATGTGCCCTCTGACAGGTTGAAATTAATTTTTTGCAGATGAGATAAGATGAGATGAGTAAGACTCAGGGATTAGTATGATAATGAAGACAAAGCTTTACGTATAATTCATATAATCTGTGACGAAAACTAATCATTCATAACTGCTATGCAGACCTCAGAAGAGAGTAGGGGCAGGGGGATAAAGACTGGGGTCTGTGATCAATTATAATGACTGGCGGGAAATAGGGAGGTTGTAAAGATGAATACAACTATAATAAAGAATAGTGATTGCTGGGAAATACTTTATTGTTCAATTCTTGTGTAGCAGTTTTGTAGGCTGTGGCTTCATGCCCCACACTGTGAGGCAGGTTGATGTGCCCTAGAATGCCAGAATATATTTTTGAGTTTTTACACGGTAGCCCGCAGATTTATGATGCGCTCGTATCCACACAGAAAAGGGCACTCAAGGTGCAAATGCCAATGAACTCAGGACTACAAAATTAATGCAAAGTGTCCATCAAAAAAGTTTGTTGCATAAGGTAAGGTTTAAGCTTCTTTCTAAAGGAGGAGACACTCTAAGCCATCTTGATTTCAAGTGGTAACATATTCCACAATCCCGTAATCCTGCAATACAGCAACTGAAACAGTAGAGATCTGATTAAGGATGCAAAGTCGACTCATTCAATGAAGATCTGTTACTGAATAACATGACTAGAAAGGAAAGACACCTCTCCCCCACCCCCCACCCTCCCCCTCCCCAATACCATGACCTATATCCAGCTGGATTTGAAATGCCAAATCTGATGCAACCCGAATAGATGAGTTCTTGTTTTACGAATATGCTATATACTTCTTTGCACTTGTATAGCAATTCACCATTTTGCATCGTATTTTGCTATAGGATACTCAATAAATTTAGATGTGTATACATGTCTCCTATTTTTGTTTTATGTTATTGTTTTGAATGATGACTATGCTGATGACTTCTAGGGTCTTGAGTAGCGCACTCCAAGCTTTTAGGAGTTCTCCAAGCCTCCATAAAAGTAACACTTTCTGCTAAGGAAAGTAACTTATTTAAAGGGAATGTGTATACCAATATTAGCTTTGGGAGGCATGCCAAATATCCCAAATTTACCTGTGTAGTTCATGCCAGCAATTTAATGGACAAACTATACAAACATAGTGTTGGTTAAGTAAATGCACACAAGCTGGTTACTCTTAGTTATGTGAGGAATAGTGATTTGCATTTTTTTCACATTCCATGTATACTTAGGCACTGTGTCAACAGTAGGATACTGATATGGCATAGCAATCTGCAGTCAGGCTACATTGAACATCAGTAATGTTACTAGAGGAAAAAAGTTTGTGTCCCATGGACGCAAGTCCCTCAAAAACTTTGCGTCCCGTTACAAAAGGTGGTGTCCCGATCGAACACCAATTGCATTTATTGTATGACCTACTTTCCTAGAGTAGTTGTAAAGATGAGATAGTATCACTGCCTATACTGTGTGAATGTTCTATACAATATATAGTGCAGATGGCCCAGTGCCCTAGCTTCGCTGTTTTACAGGGGCGGCCTTACCCGCCGCTCTTTTTCGCCTGCCCTGCCCGTTCCAGGACGCAAGCAATTTAAAGATTTTGCGTCCCTGGCTAAAACGTTGCGTCCGGGACGCAGATTCCTGCGTTCGTTACAAAGCTGGGACATAGTCTTGTGTTCTGTACAGTTTCACCCAATAGGCACTACAATTTACACTCAATAGGCACTGCTGGTCTGGTGAGATAATCTCTATGGATTCAGCCTTGCTGCAGGGGGTTTACAGCTGCTGCAGCTCTGCTTTTTGACATGGTGCCTTTCCATAACAAAGACTGTAAAAATAAATGTTTAGCATCTTTTTTGAAAAGGAGAAAGAAAACCAAATCTGGAGGTTTTAAAATTATAAAAAAAGGAAAGTTTCTGGAAACTAGATAGTTATACTTCACCTTGCTAACGATGCATCTTACCGCTTCATCTTAACTCAATTTGCATAAATTTGCATAAAGACAGCAGAAAGAACCTAAACTATTGAGTTTGATATCATACACATGGATTGCTTGTTTTGGCCTTCTTGAAATTAACAATAATGTTGACTCGCCTGTTGAAACCTGTTGTGTCAGTGTTCCCATTCAAACATGGCTTCGTCATGTGTGTTAGTATTTAAAACCTTTGTGGATGTTAGTAATGTACTGTATCTGGAACTGTTCACGTTCACCTACAAGCCTCTTTCTTCCACAGACTTGCTTCTCTGTAAACGTTACCAGTTCTTGGCGGTACTAGGTCAAGGTGGGTCTGCGGTCGTAATCAAAGCTAGAGATACGTTCAGGCATGGGAATGCTACAGTAGCCATCAAAATATTGAACCGAGGATTCTTTGATTTAGGATATCAGGTATGGCATTTATATATATATGAGTGTTTGTACGCATGTGGTTTCGAATTGTCAACTTTATATATTTTCAGTGTTTGATCAGACTGCTGCCAATAGTCGTCACCACCTCCACTGACCCCTCCCCTCCCACCCTTAGTTTTGAACTTTTCAGTGAGAGCTGAAATCATTAAAATGATACTTGTACAGTAAAAAGTGACGGATAATCAGTTCCAGACGATAGAAAGACACAACACGTTAACCAGTATGAGAGAGCATTGGAAACGGTCAGTTGAAAATCCAACGCAAAATCACATAGCTTCACTTCTGAATGGTAGATTCGGAAGGAGGAGAAAGTGGGCGGTGTCCGGGAAGTAGGAATAGAGGGCGCAGTGCTGAAATGTTTCCACTCATGTAGCTTAGTTAGACATGAAAGTGCAAATGTAGTTTGGAGACAGGTAAGTATCGTCGCTAGTAAATCCCCAAACCAATAATTTTTGGGGAAAATATTGATAAAAGAACCTGTGCGTTATCTAGCAATGAACAGTAAAATGAGCACTTTTGAGTGTTATTCGTAACCATGGTAAATAGAAAGGGAATGCAAATATCCTCATTATGTAAACAGGAAGATCTTCATTCTCAATAACTTGCTAATGGTACCCCATTTTCTTGTTGAAATGTGGTGAAAAGGTGGGACACCTTTCTTATTAGACAGTTAATACCATCTTTGACACCAAATATTTGATGGAGATGCCAACTTTTTTCCCCATTAAAGAACTGAGAGCATGTTCTTTGTCATTTATTTTCATTAATATTTTAGTGTGTGTTTTGTGTTTTTATGCACCAGTAAGAGTGTAAGACACTGTAGGGTACTCACTTTTTGTTTTCCATTTGCAATTTGAAGTTTTTTTGTGATGTGATGGTGTGGAGTTGAATGTGGTACAAAAATATATACCATAGCCTAGTGGTTAGGGTGTCCGCATATAAAGCGGGAGGCCCGGGTTCGAATCCCGGTGGAGGCTGGAAGTTTTTTCATTGTTCTTGATTTCCAACTCATTACGATTTCAAATATATATATATATGTATATATATATATATATATATTAGTGTTTGCACGGGTTATCCGGGTACCTGGGTACCCGCCCGACGCGATACTACCCGGTTCCTAATTTATTACCCGAATCCTAAGCAAAGTGTGATTTAAAAAAAAGAAAAAAAAAATGGCAAACCGACGGTTAGGCAGATTTCCCATTGACTTAGTGTGGTGTTAGGCTACAATGTGGTCGAAGATAACAGCAATAACGAAGGGGCCCGCTCGACGCGATACTACCCGGTTCCTAATTTATTACCTGAAACATACGCAAAGTGTGATTGTTTAAAAAAAAAAAATTGCAAACCGATGGTTAGGCTGATTTCCCATTGACTTAGTGTGTTGTTAGGCTACCATGTGTTCGAAGATAACAGCAATAACGAAAGCTTTCCATAGATATCTTATAACTGCGTCACAATTTCAGCTAATAAACAGATGGCTAGGCTAGACTACCCCCATTGACTAAGTGTGGTGTTAGGCAACCATGTGGTCGAATGTAACAGCAATAACGAAAGTATTCCATGGATGTCTTATAACTGCGTCACAACTCCAGCAAATAAACAGATGGTTAGGCTTAGCTATATTTCTCATTGACTTAGTGTGGTGTTAGGCTACCATGTGGAAGAAATTATTATTTATTCATTTGTTTATTTCAAAGAAGGAAAGGCTGACAAGGAATTTTACGCGATGTTTATGGATTATAGACGGGATAACTAAAAAATAGTAATCGCAAGTGGCTTTTTACTAATCGTTTATTCCCAAATGCGATCAAATTGCGCGAATCGCGCAATCTCGCGGCTAATGCGAACCCTGGGCCTGCATAATAGATAGTAGTAGTATTAAAAACTGTTTAAGAGCTAAATTGGATATTTATATGGTTTGATCCAATAGAGGTCAACACACCAGAAAAATTCCACTTCACGACCAGTTTCTTTCTTTTGGGACTCAGACGAAGGTAGGAATCAAAACCCAGACCTTGTGTCACAGACCGAAGTCTAAACCACTCGACCACAGCTGATTCTACTGGTGTGTGATTGCGTATACACAGGCTTTGTGTAACTGCCAATGAGGGCGTATTACCCAAGTGTTATGATTGTACAGAATGCACCCCTGGTGCTTTGAATCTGACAATTTACACAGAATTACCACTTTTTATAGGAAAGCCAAGCCATAATTAAGAAATGACCATGTAGCAAGTAGTACATATATAGTATAAATAAATAAAGATCAACACAGCAGAAAAATTTCACTTCAAGACCGGTTACGTTCTTTTGAGACTCATCAGTCGAAGGTAGGAATCGAACCCTGGACGTTGTGTCACAGATCTTGATAATTTATTTTGGTGGTGTAAAACAAGACTTACCCCAAAGCCATTTGAAATTAAAGTTTGAGTCATGAAAGTCTTAAATGTCATCAACTTTTGATGATCTCGTGTCCATGGTTGATTAGTTTTAAAGTTTTTGTCAAGTAATCTCTTGGAAATGGCCAGAAATTGATCAGCCATTTGCCATCAGGACAAATCATTAATTATTTATATTTGTTTCTACAATCTCTCCACTACTAATTGAGGTTTCCTGATTGATGAAAATGTATAATCAAAAGAGAACCCACCTTGTGTTAAATTTTCTCATCTGTTTAGTGTAAAATCTAGTTAATTTTGCAAGTGTGAACGTGAGAAAGACAACTGTTGCATTAAATCTTAAAAATTCAAGCATAATTTATCTGGTAACACAAACTAAGAACACTACAAATTAAGAACAAAATATGAAGAAGAAGACATAAATATATTAAAAGCAAGACTGTGTGGAGTCTGTGGACTCATTTCAAGATAAAAAAATAAACTGTCAACTAATGCTGTAATTAAAGACATAAGCATCAAGGAAAATCAGTTCGATTGTCGTGAACCTATCCGAGCTCTGAAGAAAGGTCGTTGCTGATGTTGAGTAAGGCATTGTCCACATGTCAAAAGAAAATGGGGTAGCAGCTACAATTGCTGTATGTGCAATATCATTGCATCAATATCAAACAATAGAGGCTATACATGTACAAACAGACCAGCAGTCAGTGCGCCTAGTGTGTGAAAGGTCGAGCACAAAAGGTCCAATGCAGCCTTGCTGCAAGGATGCTGCATCCCCTCAGCGTTTTACTTCTGACACTGTGCCTAAGTTCTCAACACAAGGTGTTGTAGCTCTGAGCCATGCTGTAAAGTTTGTATGCTTCATCCATTTTGCTGGCACTTCCTATTCATACGTATGCATCTTCTCTTTGTAGGTATATATGGCAGACTATAGAACAATCCATTGGTTATGTAGCTTATTTCATGTACACATACTGGTTATGTAGCTTATTTCATGTACACATACTGTAGACAACAACCCACTGGTTTATGTAGCTTATTTCATGTACACATACTGTAGACAACAACCCACTGGTTATGTAGCTAATTTAATGTACACATAATGTAGACAACAACCCACTGGTTTTGTAGCTTATTTCATGTACACATACTGTAGACAACAACCCACTGGTTTATGTAGCTTATTTCATGTCCACATAATGTAGACAACAACCCACTGGTTTATGTAGCTTATTTCATGTACACATACTGTAGACAACAACCCACTGGTTATGTAGCTAATTTAAGAAGATGTACTATCCATGGGTCACCAAGTCTAACTTCACTTTCATGGATACGAAAGACAATCTGGTATTTTGATAAGTTGGAACACAGGATCTCTCATTCTAGGGGAAGACAATTGATCCTACAGTACTTAGGTATCTAGTCAATCCTAAGAAGACATTGAAATAGTTGAGATTTCTTGGGACCTGTTGTATATAGAGAGATTATTGATAAATATATAGGAATCTGATAGTGATAAAATTCTACTTTGTGCCTGCAGAAAGCTTTTATATTTCATACATTTATCAGATTACAGTACACCCTACAAAAGGCAGTTGTTGTAAGTTTGTCAGCTTCTGAAGCTCGTATTAAGTAAATAATACTATTTAGGTCAGACAGGCATTGCAACATTAAACAAATAAACAAGATGCTTTTGTTCTTTATAGTCTATGTGACAAAAAAAAAACAGGCGCCAAGGACATACAATATTTTTAGTAAAAAATAAAAAAAAAGTAAAAAATCAACTTTAGGACCAGGAAACATTATCAGCTAGTTAATTTTTATGATCCGAATTGGGAGCCGAAGTAAGATAATTTTCGCAGAGAATTTGTATGAAATTTAGGAGACAGATATCAGAGTCGTGATGAAAGTTCACAAGTACCCTTACAAGAAGAGAGACAAAATAGGGCATTGAATTTTAAAAGTGCAATGCGCGCATCTTCCTCATTTTTTTTTGAGCAGTCTTTGTACTTTTTACTCAATATTAACATTATTATTATTAATATTAATATTAACATGACAAAATTGAAGAAGGTGAAGAACCTGTTCTTAACATGGTTGTTATTCATGCTAGTTGACTGCAAGCCAAAATATACAGATCTCTATGAACTCTTGTCACGAAGTTTCAATGTTATGCACACCAGAATAGTAGATATAAATTTCTGTTGCCGGACATTACCCACCCACATCATGCGTGGGAACCTCAGGTTCATGATTAGATAATGTATCAAAACCAACATAAACAACACTTGTATTGACGAATATTTTAAGAAAACATTCTAGAAAAATAATCAATATTTGATGAACCTAATTCCAGCTCACTAGTTGGCTCTGTTATGTTTTGATTGGACTTGATCTAGTCTTCGTTTACCTTGCTGTGGAATGTACTAGTAAAACTGTCTATCCTTAGGAGCACAATGTCTCTTAATGAATAGGGTTGGGTGGGTTGCCTTTAGCAGCTTTTCTCTCGACATCAGAAAACTATGCAATCATTACTATTGTCATTTGATCATAAAACTGCTTGAGGAAGTCTGTTGCTTTTCAGAACAAATGTTAACACTTAACTTTATACAGACTACAGTATGTAATACTTTTCATTAATTAGATGCCTATATTAATCTAGCAAACTTTGCATATTGGGGCTGCAGTTGTTGTGAGTCACGGTAGTTAGTTAATGAGGCAAATTGCCGATCAATTGCAATTTTGGATAGAGAGAAATTTTAGGTACCGTTTCAAAAAGATATCAAAATATCCTGCAGCTAGGGTGAATCGATATATCTATCAAGATATCAATCAATATATCAATCAATAGAGATAATCTCACCAGACCAGCAGTACCTATTGAGTGAAACCGCACAGAACAAACACAGTTATGTTCTACCCAGCCTAGTTGCAGGATGCTGCAGCCCCCTTAGCATCCTACTTATAACACTGTCACCCTATACATTGTTTGTAGTATCAGCACTGCTCAAACTGTATAAACTTTGAGGGAATGTGGTAACTTGTGCAAATGTGGTTACGAAAGGCATCAGCCGGACTTACAAGTATAACTAGCATGAGTACGAGTGAGTCCAAGTGAGTACAGGTAGACTTTATCTGGAATGAGTCAGGGTTAGGGTTATACGCTAGCTAGTACAAGTAATATGTTACCCTGTACAAATTACTACTGCTTTGTACGCTAGGTTTCGTGAATGCCCCGGGTATGGATGTAAATTTATGCATGCATAGGAAGATTAAGAGAACAGATGTAAGTACACATGTCTGCTGGAATACGAATGTCAGGTGGAATCACTTCAAGTCTGTAACCAGCCAATTTAATAACTGCGACTGGGTATCTCTATCGTTATTAAAAGATGATAAACTTGGTTTCATATTTGACATTGTTGACATTTTTCTCAGAATATTCGGAATATGCAGCTCAGTGTTTACAAAAGGGTGAAAACATTTTGTATTATGAAAAGGAAAAGGAAAAGGGATTAATTAATTAATTAAATAAATGAATGAATATTTATTTGGTGAAAAAATTGAGTGAATTAAGTTTCTACCTTTTTAAAATCAATTTGCAATCTTCCAGACATAACTTTTCATAACTACAGTATATGGTCCTCCTCTAGTTTTTGGTAAAATTAAGGGACTTTAGATGTATAACCTAGGGCAATCAGCTGTTAAAAGTATTCGTAGTGGAGGTAACTTGGGTGTTTGGTTTCAAGAACAGCGATAGTGCCCCCATAAAATATGTACGTGATGACAGACGACTGATAATTAAAAAGCGTCAAGATTCTTTAAAAGCTATCCTGTAGGAATAAACACTTAACAGATTTACTGTAAAATATATAATTGTGAAACATGTAATTTGGTCTCAGATATTGACAGTTTTTTTCTCTTTTCTGGACCGTAGACTATATATGCCCCTTTTTGGATGACAAGAAAAACTGTAAAGTAAATGTTGGTATGAAAAATAAGTATTAGTATAGGCAGGGTTTGAATTAATTGATGGCGCAGACGCCAAAGTGCCCCTCTCGATTTGCCATACAGCCGATTAAAATCCTTGGTTACCGACGACAACCACTGCTGCGCCCCTTTAATTGAATTGCCTCAGGTGCGTTTTTAATGATCTTGATCAGTAAACATCATTTTCAAAAACCAAATCAGTTTTCAAATATTTCCCCCCACCCAAAACCAGCAATTTTTGGGCCTAAAACCACCAATAAAGCAGCTGTGTGAAATGGAATGATCTAGACGTACGATTTAACTCTTACGCTTTAATACAGTATCTGAATCGATTGTATTTTCGCTCATTTCTGTAACCGTTTATTCACACTTTGCAAGAAAAGTATTACTGCCTGGTGCCCCCTTTCAAACTTTTGAAAATGGCAGAGGTGCCTTTCTGAAAACTACAACATTGCTGCAGTGCCCTGCCAATTCACTGAAAATCCAAGACAATCTCTACTCTGTCCTGTGAAGCTCTCAATCCTTACTTTGAGCCCTGATCATAGGATGCCATTGAACAATTTTGTTGTTGTACTGTCATTAAAGCAGACACACAGACAAAAGAAAATAAAAAACACAAAGGTCAATTTGAAAGAAGAAGGAAAGAAAAACAAAACATGGCAAACATCCACTCTCTACAGTATATTCATCATCTTGATGCATGTATATATGTCTTCCCGTCTTAGTAAATAGAGAAATTTCTCCAAAGTTTACTTCAAAGCATTGCACATATCAAGACTTAATTTCTGTCTAAACTCATCGTCTTAGTAAAAAAAGGAATTGTTTTCTGAAATCATGATTAAATTTGACCTAGAGATAGTAGTACATAATGAGACTAATGGTGGTGGAATGTGATATCTTAAAGTTGTGCTTGTTGGCTTTAAGCATCTATGGCCCGTTGCAAAATAAGGTAGTCTCACGTACTTGCTAGAATAGTACAGTATATTTTACAGCACATAATAATTACTTGTAGTCAATGACAATGGTCTGTAACACAGTCAAGACGTTGGGTTGTCAACTGTTCGTCGTTTGTTAAAATTTGACAGGTGATGTGAACTAGTCTTGACTTGACTTTATTTAAATTGGTGTAAAGTGCTATTCCTTCACAAAATTGTCTTCCAACATTTTTTTTAATAAAATATTGAAACCTTGACTCAGATGACCAAATTGTACTTTCGACCATCACACATATTTCTGTCTAGACTCGTCCTTTCATTTGGCATGGATTGGTCCTTGTAAACACAAGACTGACAAAGTTCGCAGCTCAGTCAAGTCATAATTAATATCCAGTTTTCTGTAGACCGATTATGCATCTTTTATATTATTTCTAATGAAGTGAATGATGACTTTTGGGTTTGTGTGTCCTTTACTTTATGTAATACTGTAAGTACTACGAAATTAAAAGAGAAATCTATTTCACATCATACTTTGATATATAGTGGGTGGTTTTCTTGAATTGATTAAATACTGCAGGACAACTCTTCAAGGTTCATCAAATGAAATTGTTTGTTTTTTCTTCTTTTTTTAATTTCTTTAGGAGAGCAACTGCATCAGAAGATTAAATCAAGCTGACCCTCAAGGAATATCTGGTGCTATTAGATTGTTGGTGAGTTCATAAAAGTTCTTTCTTTGGGCCAAATTCTCAGCACACTGACAGCTCAATATCCCTCTCTCCCCTCCCCCTTCCTTTCTGTGGTATTAAATGTTTACACTCCATTCACTAGCAACTCTGTGTATTTGGCATCGAGTTGTAACTTAATATAATTCTGAATAATTTCCATCTTTGATATGTACGACATAAATTTGTAATATTTTCACATAATTGGATAACCCTTCAATCTGGCCAGGCCAGCTAAAGTGTTTCTATATATGTGTGGTTACAGTCTAAACATTTTATTGCTCTACTATACAAAGGCTTAAATAAAGAAACTTATATTCCCACAAGCAAAATTAATGCCAATGTTTATTCTGTTCATTTGGAAAACGTTTGAAGTTAGTACAAAACTTTTGTTGTTCCTGGAGAAGATTTTGGTGGAGACCTGTTATGTCATTTCATCTTGACAGGGCTAAAGAATCTTTCTTTCTTGTTTGTTTGTAGCATTGTGTAGTAAAATAATCACACTATCAGGACGAGAATTTTGGTTCATTGACATATATGGGGCGAATAGATAATTTGAGCAAAAGCATCCAGCTTTTTGTGTATGTATACCAAAACATTAATCTGACACTCGCAGGCAGACGCTCTGACCTAAATACCTCATATTAACAAAACAATGTAGCTCACACAGTGAACAAATTTTTGGCTGGACTCTACAGTGTCAGGCAAGCAACTAATGACTCAGGACTTTTGTGGAATGTGTCATTCGAACTGTTGTTCTCTCTGCTGCGAGGGGTTTGGGGGGGGGCGGGCGAACGGTTGAGAAATACACAACACAGACATTATGTAACAGTGCTCGGGATGGTGAAAGACATAGCCCAGCATATAACCTACAGGTGTAATGCACAGTTGTCAACGGCAGAGGTCAATGCATCTGGCCACGCATGCATGCTCTTAATGTTCTTATCTCGAACAAAGCAATAACAAAGAAGAGACACTGTGCGTTTGGTTTGAAGTTTTCATTCGCTCGGTTAGTGCAAATGGGCCCAATTTTGGGCAGGAAAGTACTGTACATTGTCGTGATTATGTGATCATTTTTAGAGTACACAAATAGTACTAAAAACAATTGTACAGTGAGGGGACTGGTTTTTAGTTTGTGTTAGTAATGGAATGTATGTTGGGGCTTTAATCACAGATCACTGTCTGTTTTGAGATATATTTCATCTTTCCTTTCTTTGGGGCATATATATCTGCCAAGTCATGAGATTGTGGCAAATTCGAAAAGTGAACCAATCTAAAAGAAGCTACCTTTGTAGTTACCTAGCAAAAAAACAAAATTAAAGTGATATATATAGAAGTACAACCTCGGTTATTTGAAATGCTGTTTCAAGAACTACATTGTTTTAAAAACTTAAAAGTTTTCAGTAAAAAGTAGGCAACGAAAAATTGATAAAAATACTCAAAACTCTATTTTAAGAGTTAGTCTACACTCATGTATGTATGTTGACTTTACCTGCTGCACTGTAAAAGGTTCAATATATCACATTCTCAAAGAGGCAGATCCGTGGTTTGCCTTCACTTTAGTGAAAGTGGAGGCTGTAGGACAATAGGTATTGGGGGTGGGGGTGGGTGGGGGGGTGTTGAGAGAACAATCATGATTACATTTTACTATAATCTCATTTTTTTTTTTCAAGTTTAATTATTGCAGTGCCAGCAGAAAGGAAAACTGAGCTGATGAAAAATTGTTCTCATGGATAATGATTTCTTCAAAAATCAATAAAAAATGCAGCGAAATCAAGCATGCATCAGAAATGATCGTATTTTTTCCTTTTGTGCATATGTGTGTGTGTGCCAAAGTCATGTTTTGGATATCGATGTGGAGCATACATCTGTAAATGTCACTTTCCGGTCATGTTTACATGTTATTGTGTAAAGATGTTCGTTTCCATTGACTCATATTGCATCGTCACGATGAGTGGTTTGACTGATGAAACATTTGAAATGATTCAGCACTATTCTAGCAAACATCTGTATACTATCTACATAGTAAATTATGTTAATTTCCAAAATATAACAACAAAATTTTTGTCTGTAAATATCTGGATTTTTTGCCTTCAGGGGGTTCAATGATGATGTCATGAGTGACATCACCCGCCATTATCTGCGTGCACAAACTTTAGGGACTGAAGGACACGCCTTAATAGTCTCTTTTCCCACAATTAGTGACTGATTATATAAACACAAATGATAATCGAATAGAATCGACGGACAAACTTTAATATTTTAGTTTATGGACTACTTGTTTCGAGGTTGTGTTTAGATTAGATATATATGCTTAATTCTAACAGCAGTTAATTCTGTGTGTGTAAAAGTAAATTGGACTGACGTTTCGATCCTAGCAGGATCTTCTTCAGAGGCTAAATGACAAGTAACAGTAACAGAAGGGACAAAAATTCATTCAAGCAATTAATTCTAACAGCAATTAATCTGATAATCGCATTCTTAAATTGGAGTTGATGGAATTGGATCGTGAGGGGTTTAAATGTGTTCATTGTATCTCTCTCTCTTAAGTTGTCCATATTTTCTTCTATTGCTTACAGAATACCTTCCAGTTTGATGGCCATTATTGTATGGTGTATGAACTCTTACAGCCAAATCCTTTGTACCATTACTTTAAAAAAGTTAGCCGAGATGAGGTAAGCCAAACCTTTACAATTTCAGTTTCTTTAATTTCTTTATTCCAGTATAAATTAGAAAATTTATGAATTATACATAATGCCCTCCCCCACCCCCACTTACGTGTCTCCATAGCACCCTCACACGTCGAAGCCTGGTTTTCCTTTAATTAGAACTGGCCACTTCCAGTCAACCGCCCCCACTCCCTTCTCATTCTGCCATCCAGGTCCATAGCATGCATGGGTTTAACAGTGTAGTTGTGTTATGTATTTTTATCAGCCCAAAATCTCATGTTTGGTGCTTTTTTGCTTTGGAGGACAAAGTTTACAAGCAAACGGACAACAGCCAACTCCTATTATAATAGATATGGCGAGATCTGAAACCTTGTGAGCCGCTCGTGACATGTTAGTAAACAGTTATTAAGATGATACAAAACCTCTGTTGTGACTAAGCCTTAAACCCTGATCGAAAAGCAGATGATAGTTTAAGTATTCACGTTCCGATTAAAAATGGATTATGGCAGAGTTCTATAAAAAACATCAAGAATATAAACGATAGGCTGTTTTAGTTGCTCTTATATTCTGGCCGTTAATGTTAACGATTAGAATAAATGACACTCTGTGAGAATACAACAGAAACAAAGCCATGAGCGCGAATATGTTGGTACCGTGGTTTCCTGCTATACTGAACTAGTGCATAGCCTACTTCTATTATCTTATTTTTATTTTACACCGTCATCGGTGATGGAAGACTACAGTATACTTTCAACTTTGAACACAATTGAGGATCCTTTTTCTTTATTCCTTCTTTTCAATAAGACTATGTTTCTGTAAATAAACAGTGATACTTTTAGTAATATTTCGGTATACCTTTACACGTAGAGAATGAAGTGTACTAAAAAAGTTAAACCTTCGAAAGCGCTCGCTTGCAGATTCAATGGGGGTGATTGTATTGGCAGGCAATGCACAAGTGCTATTGAGCAAGGCTTCCATATTAACATCTTGGGAGCTCTCGCGAACGCACACTGCGTCTATTGTTCTGCGAGCCTCTCACAGATATTATTAAACTTGGTTCGCGAGATCTCGTGTAAACGAGTTGGCTATGGCCCAGTTAAGCCATGCTACTGTATCATTGTTGACCTTTTACAGACGTTTTTGCCGACCTTTTTGGTAACTTTCCATATGCAGTCAGTTGGCGAACATACCATTTGTAATTAATATGTGTGTGTGTGTTTGTGTGTGTATGTATCATGTTGTGTATGTCACTTCTTTAACAGACTAATTATAATTTGAGAAATAGGACGATCATGCCAGAAATTTTGAACTGTACGTTTTAAATATTCTTTTGTTTATAGGGCTGCAATATTTTTACAGGGTGTTGTTGCACAAAACCTACTTTATTCTTTTATTAACTTTTGATTTATTATTTGTACATATAGTACATGTATGCTATATGAAGCTTTATATAACTCTTAACTGTTTTTCATCTCCTACTTATAAATTATGTACTTTCATGTATTTAAACTTGATTTTAATAAACTTGAAAATTGAAATGTTTTAGTTTAAGGATTATTTGACATGTAATCTGATTGACAAACTTTGCAATTTTGCCTGCTCATTGCATGATATATATATATATATATTTATATATATATATATATATATATATATATATATATATATATATATATTTATATATATTCTTCCTGCTGTAAAGAAGGTAAACTGCTCTCTTTAATTGCTGGTCAATTAATTAAATGCAAGGTGGTTATTGTCTATTGACTGATAAATTAGGCATCAGGTTTAATGTTGAGTCGAAGGCAAGATAATGAATTTCAAATGAAACGTAACAAGTGTCAAGTGAAAAGAGCTCAGCGAATTGTGACAAAATTTCAATTTCCAATAAAGAGTTTATGTTTTTGTAATAATTGCAATTTATGAATCAAGAGTTATTACCTATGTTGATGCATAACAGTCCATCCCATTAATTTTCGACTGTTGTCAAATGGATAAACCATGACCACTGTTGAGAGGATTATAGAAGTTTAAGTTACTGTACTTGGGAGTCGTGAAACTACTCTCTGAATTTAGTATATACACTTAATTTCCTTATCTGGGTTTATACAACCGAAGAAAAAAAACAAAGAACATCGGGCAGCTGGTACAGTTAATAGCATCTCCCTGTGGAGAGTGTGTAATAAAAAACAACAGGAAAGAGAGAACCGGTGCATTTTGGTAACTTCTTGAAATCAAAACTGCAGTATGAAATGTTGCCCCAAAAGGTAATGATGGCAGTTATGAAGAACTTAGCATGCATAGAACTCTGGATGGGAGACCTGATTAATTCACTGTAGCTTTGGCTTTGAGTACAACGTTTCTTTAAACTGCCTTGTTGAATGAATAGTAATTACTTAGTGATCCGCGATATAGTTGTTGCTGACGTTGCAATCTGTGGTCTCCCTCACAATTTTGCAAGGTCGCTAAGAGTGACTCCATAGTTTTCCCTTTTGGGAAACCAAAAAGACTCGCTGGTTACAGTGACAATAGAGGTATTATTTACAGAACTGCCATGGTAAATAAAAGATCAGAATGGTAGACATGTGCGTCGTCCATCTGTCATATAAGCCTATAGGCATGTTATAGCTCAAATACATCAAGTACATCACAAACAAAACTGGATCAGTTTTATGGTATCAATTTTTTTCTGACGGTAAAATCGAGTATAATCTGGCATTGGTAACTGAAATTCCCAGATATCATTAATGGAGAGAAAAGTTACCTGATGTTTACGTCACTACCTCGCTTACCTGTCTCCACATAAACTCGACACTCTCGCTGTACCGTGCCTAGAGTGAACTGGTACTGTAACCTTCTCTTTCTACAACCCTTAGAAGTGTCGTTTGTTTTTGTTTTTTGTACACTGAGTTTATATCTGTTTCGAATCAATCTAACAGTATTAAAGACAAGAAACGTCACCTAGAAACATGAAATCTCTTACTTTTTGTCGGGCCGATTTGCAATGATGAAATTAAATTGAAATGTTTTGCTTTTATAATCAACAGTTTTCATATGGTCACATTGTTTTTAGTTACATTTTCTGTACTGTAGTTTCTAATATAGTAACCATAATTACACTTACATAAATAAGGAGAAGTCAACTTGTGCTAGTCTCGAAGGTCTCTGAGTTAGATTAAGGGTGAATTACTGATAATTATTAATAATCAAATTGATAAAAAAAATCACGAGTAAATTGGCAAATTTAATGGTTCAGATCTTGCAATCAGAATTCAGAACACGAATGAGTCGACGAGAACACATGAAACCGTCGTTCGTGGAAAGTAAAGAGAGAAAGAAAATGTAGGATGTAAATTTCTCGTACGCATGATAACTTTTTGTCCAACGACGAGAGGCCTGTCAATTTGATTGGACGTACAGTAAGACGATTTCAGGACTTGCGGCCCGCTAGGCACACCACAGACGTCTGAGCAATTAACACGAATGATGTACATCAGTTATTAAGACAAATGGTTTAAACTCTAAAACAGTAACCTTCACACTGGTTTGAAAAATGTTTTAAAAATGAGGCCATGAATTTTTTTTTGGAAAATCTCCAGGGAAGCATCGTTTGTCATTTTTCAAAAGAATACAATTTATTCTGTGATTGAATGCTACACTACCCTGGGAACCCTCAGCCAGCAGCTCTGTACATTACTTTCATTGCCATGAGTCACCAGCACAAGTGCACTTCACACTTGAATTTCTCCCTGTTTGTAAGCTGAAAAAGTTTCCTTATTATTCAGGTCATAAAAAGTATATCCAACTAAATGACCTACTTTTGAGGAGGGAGGGTGGGTCGTCTGCATCAGCAGGTGACAGACAGACGTTTATTTTACCCCCTTTTTTACTCCCTCTTGCTTTTATTTCAGGTTAATGGCAAAGGCACATGTATTAAGAATATTGTAGTCCACATGTCTGTAAAAGAAGTTTTGGCAAAATTTTGAAATTCCTTCTATTTGCTTAGTTTGGGTGTGTGTGTGTGTGTTTGTAATATATAGGTTTGGTGATAGAGGGTGCATTACAATAGTATTATTACTTTACTGTCAATCTAGCCTTTAGGTAGGTCTAATGAGTCAAGGAACTTTACCTGTTGTCTCTTGGAAAAAAATTGCAAAGTTGTTGTAAGTTATCGGACATTTACAAGTATTGAATGTATGATTGAAGTTCAGTGAGAAGATAAGCAAGAATGATATTGACCCTCCCTCACTCATATTTGTATATCTTGGCTGAGTGCATGAGACACTAATATTGTCCTGAGTTACATCGGCCATGCAGCAGAAACATGTTTACTCAGATTTACATCCAAATGGCTTACATTGTATAACATATGCAGACAAGTTGCATACATCGGCATAAAAGTAGTCTAATGGAAATGATAGCACCAAGTTGCATCTTAGCCCCCTTACCCAACCAAAACTTTCTCAAAGGAGAGGAGACATTAGAGCCCTACCCAGGAACATGGACATCTTGTTCTTTTCCTTCCCCCCCAAAAAAAAAATTGGCTATGGGCCAGATTGGGGGTGATTCAGTTGTGTCTGATAATACATGGCTTTAAAGGGTGTGAAGACTCCCGCAAAAAGAAACGTCTAATGCCGGTAATCTGACCTAGTTTCGAATGAGGTGTAACAGAAGTGTTAGACACCACCATCTATCCCAGAATATACACACACAGCTTGCTATCATCGGTAATTAGACTCCAGTGTACAGTCAGTACATACAGCTTCGGTCAATACCCACATCACAGTGTATAAACGATACAGCGATGGACATCTCAGGTCCAGCTAAATATATCAAGGTATCACGTTTCATTACTGTCTGCATTTTGTAGCGACACGAACAAAACTTCACTTGCAAGCAACAGAAAGTTAACTTTTTCAGATGGCCGCACGCAGTTTGGGTGGAGTCTTCAATGCCTTTAATAGTCATAATGAGGCAGCACTGTGTCAACAAGTAGGATGCTGATTTGGCTGCAGCATCCTGCAGCCAGGCTGTGTAGGACATGATTGTTCTGTGCAGTGTTACACAATAGGCAATGCAGCTTAAAACAATAGGCACTGCTGGTCTGCTAAGAATATGCCTATTGTTTGATATATTACTCAGCCTAGCTGCAGGGGATACTTGCAGCCGCTGCATCTTTTACTTTTAACACAGTGCGTTATAATGCAACCTTTAAGAGTCAATATGAACCTGTAAGTTAAAATGTGTATATATGCTGGAAGAGATATATTTGTTAGCAGAGGTCCTGTCTTTAGTTGTGGAATCATTTTGCATGAGTGATGCATCTAAGACTGAACACAGACATAATCATTTCCATTCAGACTTCTGAAAAATGGTGGATTTCAAATTATGTTACAAATAATATCGAGTTTTTTACTTCATAAAAAAATTAAAAAATATCGCCAGGTTTTGAAGTTTTCTTTGAATAAAATTTGCAATGACTTTATGATTTGGCCAATGTTCCAATTTAGTGAATTTATTGCTTTAGACTATAGATGACATCTTCTTTTTTAAGGGGGGGGGGGGGGTGGGGAGGAGTGACTCATTGATCTGATTGTATTGTTTACATTGAACTTAAGATGATTGATTGACACGGTATTAAACACAAATGAAAAAGAAAGAAAGAAGACAAAAAAAAAATATACTGAAAAGAAAAGATAAAAACAGAAAGAAATGAAATCATTTAATTGTATTCTTAATCCCTCTCTACGGCAGGTAAGATCTTTTAATTGTCGCTCTAAAGGTTGAATGTAGAGAAATAAAAGTAATCGTCTAGTAGGTGCTTCAATTACCAGTTTTAAATTTTCATGTTCATTAATACAATTCATTTACCTTGATTTATGGCTAGCTTTGGCATTAGGATTTTTCTTTTAATTTTGAGAAGAAACAAGGAAAAGCAAACTTCTTTTTTGTTCATCCTTTTTGTCACGTTGATACAGTCATTCACCCATAGTAATATATAATATATATATATATGTATTTGTATATGTATATATATGTATGTATATGCATATGCATATATATATATATATGTATATAGTTAATGATATTTGTTACGATGTAGGCTACATACATGCATTTGCTCTTCGTGAAAAGGTTATATCCAAAAAAGCTACGTGACAACAAAATTTATCCTGGGAGAGAGAGAGAGAGAGGCAATGACTCTGGAATTGTTTAATTGAGTCAATCAATATTCAAGGCTATAGTTTGATATGTCATCTAAATGGTAATGATCAATTAAGTCATACTAAAGGGGTGTCAGTGGTAATTAAGTTGATCCACGATCGTTGCAGCCTTCAAAAATTTTTGTTTTGGTAGAAATCACATCTCGTGACTGGTAAGCTGAAAGTGAGACAAAAGTTTATACGTGACTGGTGTCTTTCTCGGTTTCTAACATCTTTAATGAAACCAAATTTTTATTTCTATTTTAATTTTTATTCTTGAACCAGGGAGCTTTCCAAATAAGAGCATAGTAAAAAAAAAGTGAGAAAGAAAGAGAACAAACAAATTTTTTTTTGGGAAAAACACTGGCAGTAAAATTGTCATCGACTGACATTTTGAGTAATGGCGTGATGTAGATTGTCTTGCGATAAGCCTACATTTCAAAGTAATTCTGTTTTTAGCTTGATGCTGGTTCTCGAATGCTTTACAGTTCTCAAGTTTTGAAAACAATAATCTCCAAGTGGATTACAATATTGTGTAAAATGTCTAAACCGATATATATATATCATTGTTATACTTTTTTTTAGTTTCCACCTATTTAAAAAAAAAAAAAAAACTTAAGTTTTCAGGATTTGCATGAATTTTTATCATTTCCTGTCGCCGCAGAATTTTGTTTGTAAGACACAAAGATATGGTTTACCTTCTTTTTGCTGAAAACCATTTCTTTCTCAACAAACTGAAAAGAAGAAAATAGCCTTACATGGTATCTTGCAGACTAAAGGATTTGCCAGATTGCCAGAAAGAAAAATTTGTTGCAAGAGTTATTTATATGAACTTTAAAGGGATTTACATACAGTAGATCCTTACCCTTTTTGAAAGTTTTATAGAGCTATGGATATACTTTGTTCCCCATTAATTGAACTCCATTCTACAAAAATGCACTCGAATCTACCTACGGTTAGCCTACAAAATGTTGCCTGTAACATTTTATTGAGCACTGCGGCCCCCCACAGACTTACTTCAGAAGTAAGTCACTAACTCGTCATTCCAAGTCTACATACCATTAACTAACAATTCCAATTTTTAAGCCTTTAGAATTCAGACTTCACAATAGATCAATTGTAGAGTGAGGGATCGTTTTGTTCACGTTTATAATGGAATGCATGAAACCCCAAAAACTACAGTATGAAATGTTTCCCCGAAAGATAATGAGGGCGGCATTGAAGAAGTTAGCATGTATAGACTCTGGAAGTGTGACCTGATTAATTCACTTTGGCTTCGGCTTTGAGTACGGCATTTTTGTATGTTGCCGTGTTGGGCGAATCTAACTGTAATAGTTATTGTCGACTTTGCGATCTGGGTTAAACTTAAAGTCTTTGCCGACATTTTCAATCCACAGTCCAGTCATTAAATAAATTTGTAAAATTATTAAACTTAAAATATTTTTAAAGAGACAAGTCAGAGAAGCGATACCTCCTATATCTGATTGAGATTATCATCAGCTTTGCTAAAGTCATTCTTTTCTCACAGTTTTGTGAAGTTCAAGGTCACCAGATTTGCCTCCCTTTCCCCACAGGACTTTTTAGCACAGATCAACTAATATTGCTAAATCACTCATACCTAAGAGGAGGAAATTATCTTCTTGAGGTAAAACAGTTGTTGAATTTTGAAAAGGAGTGACCATTATTTAACATTTTAGCAGAATTGGGATGTATATATATATATATATATATATATATAAATATATATATGTATATATATATAGCTCTATTATAGGGCATATTTAGGCTCTATAATTCTATAATAGAGCTATATATAAATATTTAGTTGTAGCTCTATTACAGAGCCTCTATATATATATATATATATATATATATACATATATATATATATACATATATATATATATATATATATATATATATATATATATATATATATACTGGTTTCCTTTTATCAGTATGTCATTTCTATTGTAGTGAGTTTACAGTCACCCTCTGGCATTCTAGACAGTGAACATAAAAAGTCTGTAAATAATTTTCAGGATTACGATTTATGTTTAGATTGCAGTAAAGGTACAGCTATGTATCACTGTATACAGTAGGTGAGGCTTGCCTCAGTTGGATAAATGGTATTTACCACTCTCTGTATTTAGTTTTCCGCTGTCTGGCTAACCTGTCTCTTCACAACCGCAACACTTTAACAAAGTCCTATAATTTTAAACGAGGATGCGTACATCCGCCGGTTCGTCTAAACTTTATCAACCCTGGAGGACCAGCTCTGGTATTCCACCGTTGCAACAAAATTAAAATTGATATTTTTTAGCTAGTATGGTTATTTTACCTGTTTACCCTTAAAATCTGTTCTCAGTGATAAAAAAAAATGGCCTTGTCCTGTCCAGGTCTGCCAACCAATCACACAAAAATACCTCAGGGAAAATCTTAGCAAGGCTAATTTTACATTTGTAGCTGATGATAGAACCTTGTCATTTTTCTCCTACAGTATTTTTTTTTTGTGACAATACTTGGGTTTGGGGTGTGTAATTGACCTCAGTTGTATCGGAGTGGTTAATTACTGTAAATGTAATAAATTTGATCAAATTTTACAACTTTATGTCATCTAGCTGTCTTGCTTTGTTCGGTCTCAGAAAATGCAGCAGATACCCGTCTGGAATTTCCAGATAGGAAAAATAGCTGAACTTGGGATTTGTTGATGAACTCTGCAGAAGTTTAAAGTACATGTATTTAACTTAGCCATCTCTTGAACATAACACACTCCAATCTACCATTGAAGGTAACGACTGGTAGGGCTGTTCCCCCTGCTGTTCTACCCTGTGGTCGACTCATTGCCCTTTTACTTCCAAATCATACCATTTCAGACGTGATCCTTGCTGAGCATTTTACACCCCTTTCAATCCAATTCTTAACTTTTTTGTCCGTGAGGGTTTTTAAGGACAGAGGTCTTTGTGGTTTGTCTACTTTCACCTACTTGAAGCACTTATAAGTATCCTTTGAAATTACATTGTTCTACTTACATGAATTTTTTTTTGTGTGGTCACAGTCAAAAAATTTAAGTATTTCAGAAACCTTTTATTTTCTCTAAGAAAAGTCACCCAAGATACTGTGGACATTAACTTATTTAATTCCGTAATTTTCAGAAAAAAAAAAAATTTAATTGCATTAAGATTTCTAAGGAATATTCCAGAAAAAACTGTTGTGACATTGGAGTTTGTGAAGGTTAACCAGAATCAAGAATGAGTAAAATTAACATCGAAATAGTGTTGCATTTGAAAACAATGCTAAAAAATAAGAAAATTCCAACGTGAAACGAGTGCTATCTTCTTCCATAGTAAACTCTTTGAGTGCCAAAAATATAGATCTTTCCTAGATCTGGCTGTGGAATTCTGTTTATTACAGAGAGGCATTGTGGGTAATACATTGTGAGTAATATTCATAATGTGAATGGAAATTTGCCGTCAAGTTTGAATTGTCAGACGTGACTGAAATAAAAGAATGCTTCAGAGTATTCCTCTTTAGTAAAAAGGAAGGTGATTTGAATATTAAGATATTTGGTGCTGGTGATTTGAATATGAAGATATTCATTGGTGGTGATTTGAATATTAAGATATTCATTGGTGGTGATTTGAATATTAAGACAGTCATTGGTGGTGATTTGAATATTGAGACAGTTATTGGTGATGTTTTGAATATTAAGACAGTCATTGGTGATGATTTGAATATTAAGACAGTCATTGGTGATGATTTGAATATTAAGACAGTCATTGGTGATGATTTGAATATTAAGACAGTCATTGGTGATGATTTGAATATTAAGATATTCATTGGTGATGATCTGAAAGACAAATAGCGAGCGTACAGTAGCTTCCGATTTGAAGTCTCAGATCTTGAATATTAAGATATTCATTGGTGGTGATTTGAATAATAAGATATTTATTGGTGGTGATTTGAATATCAAGACAGTTATTGGTGATGACTTGAATATGAAGATATTCATTGGTGGTGATTTGAATATTAAGATATTCATTGGTGGTGATTTGAATATGTAGATATTCATTGGTGGTGATTGAATTTTAAGACAGTCATTGGTGTTGATTTGAATATTAAGATATTCATTGGTGTTGATTTGAATATTAAGACAGTCATTGGTGGTGATTTGAATATTAAGATATTCATTGGTGATGATTTGAATATTAAGACAGTCATTGGTGTTGATTTGAATATTAAGAGTGTCATTGGTGATGATTTGAATATGAAGATATGCGTTATTGGTGATTTGAATATTAAGACAGTCATTGGTGGTGATCTGAATATGAAGATATTCATTGGTGGTGATTTGAATATGCAGATATTCATTGGTGGTGATTTGCATATTAAGACAGTCATTGGTGGTGATTTGAATATGAAGATATTCATTGGTGGTGATTGAATTTTAAGACAGTCATTGGTGGTGATTTGAATATTAAGATATTCATTGGTGTTGATTTGAATATTAAGACAGTCATTGGTGGTGATTTGAATATTAAGATATTCATTGGTGATGATTTGAATATTAAGACAGTCATTGGTAATGATTTGAATATGAAGACATGCATCGGTCGTGATTTGAATATTAAGACATGCATTGGTGGTGATTTGAATAATATTAAGATATTCATTGGTGATGATCTGAAAGACAAATAGCGAGCGTACAGTAGCTTCCTATATGTAGTCTCAGATCCAAGTTGGTCACATTATCAGTTAGTTGGATCTTTCCAAAAGTGCCCCATGTTACCGCATGGCCTTGTGGGTAAAATTGTAGGGTAATGAGCAGTTCAAATCTGGAATGATTGCGGAATGTTGTCCAAGTGACAAATAAGAATGGGAACACTTGGTGTTTTATCATGAAGGTGTTCTTTGATGTACAGTACGTAGAATTGATCTCGGGTTGCATTTAATTTATGGGTTTCCCTAGGTCAACCATACAGTATGTATGCAGTACACGCACGGACAGAAATAAGAACAAAGGGACATATAGGTACAGCTAATAAAAGTAAAATGATGAGGCCCATGCATAGAAACTATTTGCTTATCATCCTGAATTCCATGCTGCAAGAATGGAGGGATGGAAAAGAAAGCCATTTTGAAGGCAGTAAATACTGCATGGGGGGGAGCTGGCATGAGGGGGGGGCTGGCATGAGGGGGAGAGGCTGGCATGGGGGGAGGGGAAGGGATGTAGTACATTCATGTATTAAGCACTTACAAATATGATCCTTTGTTGCCAATATCACCTATTACCGAGAAGACCAGAGTACTATTGAACTCTCTCGGTCAACTCATTAAAATTCTTATCGTCGGCAGATATTTGCCTTACAGTATCAGCGTACGTTTGACTTCGTTGTCCGTTTCAAAATTGGCTTTTTTGTAAGTTTGATTAATCAAATTTGATTAGTAATTTTAACTGGGCACTTGCGAAGGGCATTGAAGATCCAATCGTAGTTGGACGCTGCGCTTTTCTAAGAGTTATTATCATGATCATAATAAGTTGTTCAAATAATCCTATAAATGAATGCCTTTCACTTTATGCTAACAATCACTTAAAATATTTAAGCTTTTTATTTTATTTGTTTCTTGCCTATACACCATTATAATTACATGCCGGAACAAACGATCAGAAAATTTCTGTTGTCTAACTTTTTTTAATAAAGTCATTTTAACTGGGCACCTGTAAATCGCATTGAACGTCTAATTGTGGTTGGATGCTGCGCTTTATTTATTGTCCTAACTTGTTCAAAATAACCCTATAAATGAATGGCTTTCACTTTTTGCTAACAATCACTTAAAATATTTAAGCATTTTATTTTATTTGTTTTTTGCTATACAGCATTATAATCACATGCAGGAACAAACGATCAGAAATTTTCTGTTGTCTAACTTTTTCAATAAGTATGTATGTATGTATATGTGATCTTCCCGCAAGCAGGAACTCGCGAAAGAAGCCATGGAGGCTTATAGACTCGCAAGCTGACCGAAGCCAATCTCTCGGCACACATCCATTTAACGTCCATGTCGGGAAGTTGTTATTGAACAACACCCTTGCCAGACGACACACCTTGCTGTCGGCGGGGAATCGAACCGGGGATCTCATGACTGGGAGACGCCGGTGTTAACCACTAGGCTATACACTCCGCCTACTCCGCCTACACTCCGCCTACACTCCGTTAAGTCATTTTAACCGGGCACCTGTAAATCGCATTCAACATCCAATTATGGTGGGCTGCTGCGCTTTATAAGACTTATTGTCATTATTGTCCTAACTTGTTCAAATAACCCTAAAAATGAATGCCTTTTCACTTTGTGCAAACAATCACTTAAAATATAAGCATTTTATTTTATTTGTTTTTCCTATACAGCTCCATAATCACTTGCAGGAACAAATGATCAGAAACGTTCTTTTGTCTAACTTTTTTTAATAAGTCATTTTAACTGGGCACCTGTTAATCGCATTCAACATCCAATTGTGGTGGGATGCTGCGCTTTATAAGACTTATTGTCATTATTGCCCTAACTTGTTCAAAGACCCATCTTTTCACTTGTTCTTTTGTAAATTAATGTTTTCTTTGTAAAGCGCCTTGAGCAGTGGCTTTTGTCTACTGATTTGGTGCTATATAAGTCTCATTTATTATTATTATTATTATATAAATGCCTTTCACTTTGTGCTAAAAATCACTTAAGATACAAGCATTTTGAATAGAAACATGAAAACCTTTGTTTCAATCCAATGAACGTATTATTTATACACAGCGTGCCAAACTACAATTTATTGCAGTTCATGTAGAGTGCACGTTGTCAAAACTCGGGATAACAATTCATGGATTTGGTCGCAGGGCTTTTGGCGATTGCGAGGTGTTATCATAGCAGAATGTATTAAAGCTGTGGTCTGTGATGATATGCCAAACAATACAACAGAAAACTAAATACTAAAAGTCCTGTAAACAGTGCAGTTCACTTTTCGCATCACATTCTATTTCAATTAAATGATAGTTTGACAAAAAGTAGAAAAAGTTTCAAAATTTCTGATCATTGATTCCTGCATGCATGTGACTGTTAAAAAAAGTAAATAAAAATTTTTTCATCTGGTGTAAACATCTAGAGGTTTTTTTTGAAGTGGTTTAATCGTGGAGCTACTGTACAAGCTCCAAGATTTTGATCAAATCAACATTGTATTTTGAACTTATACCTAGTAGTCTCAAGTGGTCAATATTATGAACAGGAGACACAACATGCCGCTCTAACACATACAAGCGATGGGGGTATCCATTTTGACCAATTGTTTGATGCTATATAAAGGATGCAACAATCGCTTAACAATGGGGATGTTCCCGCTACGCCCTAATTCAACGGAAGGTGCCGTCATATCGGTCCTATCTAGTGGTTTCTACAACTCATAACCAGTGCCTTTTAAATGCAACCAAATGTCGTCAACCAATCAGGAAGCTTCGTTGACGTATTCTCAATCAAGTCCGCTAGACAGAGTTCAAGGCTTAAAGCTTTGAGCGTCAGTAAACACTGTAACACTGCAATACACAGGAAAAGTTTATACCTGCGATTCATGACAGCTGCCTAGTGGGTACAGTATCTACAACTTCGATCGTAATGAAAGAAGAGATCTCTTTGAAACATATCTTCACAACTAGGGCATAGATTGAGATATCCAAATTCTTTGGAGATTGTGTGTGTGCATATAGATCACTCACGTTAGGACCCGATATGAACAGCGCCCTCTGTAGAAACGTTAAAGATCCCCAACGTTTTCCAATATCTTTTCATGTAGTTTAATACTCATGTCATATATATGACCATTTTTCTCTAACTTAAATATTTAGTAATAAATTTCAATAATTTTACAGAAAGAAAATGTTGAAAGAGAGTGTTTCTGAACCTGAAAACAAAATGATAAAGAAATGACTACTTCAGATTTTAAGTCCAAGTTTTGGTCTCGAAAGCCAAACTTGATTGATTGCCTCTGGTAGCTGTGAAATAACTTTCCGAGAAAAACAAGGGAATGTAAACTTGCATGTTGATGAGTAATAAAGCACTTCAACTCACCTGTTACGGATTTGAATGTCAACGGTGTCCTCTCAACTTTAAGGAGCGCTCGGTCATCTTCGTCTGTACTGCTCTTTTTTATCCACAATCAATACAAGTGGAGGGCGAACCCCATTAAAACAGCTAGAAATCTTGCAATGACTATATGCAGTATCTATGCCTCATTAACCAACTTTTTTCAAATTTATGAATAAATCAGCTTCCCATTTTCTGCTCCCCTAAACTGCATTGTGGTTTGTTTTTTTTCTCCCTACAGATGTGTCCTTGAAAGGTCATTGTTTTAGTTGCCAAGAAAAGACTTTTATATATAAAGCTGATAAAATTTCTAGTTTGATTTATGTATATAGAAGTGCTCATTAAATGATTTGAAACATTAAAAGATTGGCAATAGAGCAGGGTGGGGATGGGGGGGGGAGTGAGGGGGTGCGTTATTGATCTACGCCTGCAGTGTCGGCTTAATGTGCTGACTGCATCAATGCATCATGAGTGGTTACATGGCTAGGTGGTGGCAGTTAATGAATGCTTACGTTGATGCTGGCTGTGTGCTGGCTTGGCTACAGGATAGGTGATTGCAGAGGGTGGTATTGGTGTGACTGCCAGTATATTGTTGACTGCAGTGTATGGCAGGGATCAGTAGTCATGGAAACAGTTGCATATGTGCCTCTGTAACAATGTGTAGTAGTAAATTAGTGATGTGTGTAATGTTTGTATTATATGTGGCTCCTAAGTCTCACTTTAGCACTGGCTGCAGTGCACGCACTGACAACATGCACTTGGCTACAGCTATGTAGTGTTTGGAGGTTGCAGTACTTATCACTGGGTGGCTTCAATAGTAGTACGGTAATAAATAAAAAGTAATAATAAATAATAAAAATAATAATAAAATAATAAAATAATAAATAAATAAATAGTAGTACAGTGCTACTGGCAACTGTATTTTAGCAACGGCTGATATGCAGTGATTCTGCCGGTAGTGGCAACAGTGCAACATATATATACTGCCATCTTATTGGCTGCAGTAGCACTTACAACAGTGCTCTTACTTGGTATTAACTTCTAAGTACTGGCTAGATGCAGTGACTGTGGTGCCTGTAGCAGTACTGGAGATGATAACAATAGTGGAGGGGTGGGGGAAGGGGGTGGGAGAGGGATGTTAGTAATGTTTGCATGGAAAGAGGCGACAGTACGTGCAACTTATACTGCCATCTTATTGGCTGCAGTAGCACTTACAACAGTGCTCTTGGTATTAACTAGTACTGGCTGATAGATGCAGTGATTGTAGCAGTACTGGAGATGACAACAATAGTGGGGGAGGGAGGGGGGGAGGTAAGAGGGATGTTAGAACAGTCTGCAGTGAAAGTGGCAACAGTGCAACTTATACTGCCATCTTATTGGCTGCAATAGCACTTATAACAGTGCTCTTGGTAATACTAGTACTGGCTGATAGATGCAGTGACTGTGGTGCCTGTAGCAGTACTGGAGGTGATAACAATAGTGGAGGGGGGGGGAGGTAAGAGGGATGTTTGTACTGTCTGCAGTGAAAGAGGCAACAGTACGTGCAACTTATACTGCTATCCTATTAGTTGCAGTAGCACTTACAACAGTGCTACTGGTAGTAACTAGTATAACTAGTATATATGCAGTGAAGTCCAGATCTGGTTGTAGCATTTCTAAGAGTACTGCAGATGAGTGTTGAAGTGTGCAATAATCTGAAGGGTTCAATATAAGGGTGCACTGCAAAAATATTAATATCTATTGTTGTAAGCTACGTAGATGATCGGAGTGCATAAGTTTGGGGGACAGGAAATCACCATCATTTGTAAATACCCAGACCAATAAATTTTGGGACCTTACTTCATAGACTATGTATATGTGTAAGGAAGTACTTAATGCAAATTTAAGGTAATGAGTATTGACTGGCACGCGTACCAAAGAATGTTCATGAAATAGGCAATAACCTGTAATGAAGGGTTGAACAGACAACTGACTTGGTAGAATCTAGGACTTGATATATCCCAGGTGGTGCTGAATGGAACTCCATTCTAATCATATATATGCTCTCCCCCTCCCCCATGCACCCCCCAATTCTCAATCAGTTTCTCAATGAGTTACAGTATGTAAAGTACCTTTCAACATCTGAACCAGCGACCTCAGAAATGTAAATTTTATGCCCTATCGACTCAATTTGAATTCAATTTGAGCATCCCCCCCAAAATTATTTGCTCTTGCAGTATTTGTCAAAGCGGCCCTTATAGCCATATTGAAGTTACAGTACTTTGTTTAAGAGCTAATTAATAATCAGCCATTTGTATAATAGGGTACTAAATTTACATCACTGCAACTATTTTCGTTTTTCTTGCGTTAAATGTTTGGAGATATACTCTGAACTAAATCTGTCTTCGCCTAAATTCCACGAAACGAATGCAGGTTCTTTCAAAGGCATAACGTTTGCAGCAAAATTTCCATAATGGTTTGCCTTGATTTATTTTAGTACCTCAAGAGCTGGTACTAATTATATTGTGGACTGGTTTCCATCAATATTAAGTGGACATACATTCATCTTATTATGATGAACCACAATGTCAAGGAATCCATATTAGTAATCCCTAACATATTCCTCAAGTAGGTGTTGTTTGTGACACCTATTGCAACATTCAAACAATGAAATCTTTTTTTTGGCACTGTACATATGTTATATGTCTGGTGGGTGGAGACGTGCACTTAGGTTTCCATTAAAACTTGCAACAATTAACGTGACCATTGCTTTTGTCTTGGAATGGTTGATTTCAAGAAGTTGATATCGTTTTGTGAAAAGTGCTATTTAATCTGTTTTCTGTGTTTTAAGCTCTCATTGTATGATACTCTCCTCTGTACTGGCCAGACATGTGATCTTGATTAAGCAGGAGCCTATTTACGCATATTGGTGCTAATTAAGTTGCTATGATGATCAAGAGGTGCAACGGCATGCCTCACAAGACATTTTACTGACAGGAAGGAATGTAAAAACACCTCTTTGAATCCTCGCTTTGGAATTGTTTTGTCATACCTTGGAGGTTTAAGATGGTATCTCCCATTGTTTGCAGAAGTATTCTTCCAAACTATGCCCAGCTCTTTATTCATCTCTGACCAATGTTAATTCCCTTGAGGTCTTTCTTAGTCAAATGAGTGCAAGAGTAAACAACATTTTAATGGGTGTTAAAAAAATATTGAATAGAATGCCCCATGCAGCAAGCCAAACGTCACGTGGACTCTTGGCAGTTTTCCGAACATTCAAGTCGGACCTCTTTTTTTAATTTACATTGTGTTGTTGATGATTTGCAGTGTGGAGCTAGAGCACAAAAGCTGCCTCTGAAATTGTCTAACTTGGCCGTTTGGTAACAGTGGAATCGCTACCGAAGGTCAATTAATCTTTCCATTTTAATTATTTCCATATTACAGTAACACACATTGATGCAAACCTTCCAAATTGCATCATGCAAACGTGGCTAGTAGTCGCCTGTATGAGTCATCCTCTTAGGCCGCTACAACAATTGTATGTTGCAACACTTGAAGTTAACTCTGTTTGGATGAGGTTGCCTAGCAACATTGGCTAGGCTTCCCTGGGCATCTAGGGACCTTGCCTGGGAAAGCTGTATATTTAGGTATTACAAATGCTGCAGTCCTGTATGTATTTAGGGAAGGGTCACAGGAAAACTGAAAACAGCTAAAGTCTCTTAAATGTCTTGTAGGCACGGTGTCGTCTGTTGCTCGGAGCAGACGAAATGAAGACAAAGTAATAGCAGAAAGAGAGAATGAAAGAAAACAAATATGGTTAAGATTAATAACGATGGAATCATGTTAAATTTAAGGCCAGTGATGTATTCCTATTGTTTGCATTACTCTTTGAATCTTATGGAGCCTTTGAGATTTTGTTTGAAGAGTCTCAAAGATTTACAATTTTTTTGACATTGTTAAGTAAATAGTGGTTTTAAGTACTTGTAAAATTTATGAAATTCTGGCACATTATTGTATCATACAGAAGTTGCTTGGCATCCAGGTCTAGTTGACTTAGCTGTATCTTACTCCACCTTAAGATGAAACAGAGGAAAAGAAAAAGGGAAAAAAAAAGAAGAAAAAAAGAACCAAAAATGAAAGAAGATAAATTGTAAAGAGTCAGAAATTGATTGGGGGGTAGGAGCAACTTTACTATTTGGTTAAAGCTTACAGTTGATCCTGTAATATTTTGCTGATATAGACTTATATGTTTCGATGTTTATCGTGTATTAATAATATTGGGATATTCTTTGACAAACAAATTTGTATGAAGGGTCTACTTTTGTTTCTCTTGAATGTCCTGCAGTACTCCTTAGAAAGCAGGTCTATGTTTTGGTGGCCAATTTGTATTCCGCTGTTAAGCTCTCGACTTTCGCTTAAAGTAATTAAGGTTGCAATCCAATAAAGTTAGGGCTCTCTCCTAGATTTAGGTAAATCCAGTTCAAGGCTATTAAAAATATGAATTAATAATTTGATTCTGCTAGATTGTAACTAATTTTTTATTTTATTTACACACTTGTGATAATAATATACTGGTAATATCCGACCATGCTTTTGCTGGAATAGATGGAAATTGCACTGGTCCCAAATAATATAGTAAGGCATAAACGTCAACAGTTTTACTATATAGAACAGAAACTAAATAGAAACAGATTTATTCATCAATAGATCATGATATTAAATGTTAAATTTGTGGGCATAACATGTTTGGTATTGGACTATAAAGCAGTTTATGACTCAGCAATTAAAGAGTGTAGCCACCTGGTTGGTATTTAATAAGAAAGTTATCTTAACTGAATTATTTGTATCCAGTTTAATATGTGTAGATTGAAAGGAGGAGACTAATTATTTATGCATCACTGACAATAGAAGATAAGAAAGCAATTAGTGAGTGTATGGTTACAAACCGAAAAAAAGTTTGAGTCTGGACTTGAAAGACCCTTGGAACGATCTTAATCTGGTTGAATGGGAAGTATGCAGTCCTTGAGGGAAATTGTTGTGCACTCACTCACACACAACATGAAATAGGTAAATATAAAAAAAATTAAAAAAACACAGTTGGAATGTATTGAAAAAATAAAAATAAAAGAATAGTGTTGGACTTATCTTTCCACCCTGTCACCCTGCCAGACCCATGTGTTGTTACTCGCTGTACACGCACCAGGTTATCCGCTTCACCATCAGAGGCGGGCAATTGGCTGTACTAGAAAACATGTGCACGGGGAAAATACGGCAAGGTTTTCCAACCCTGGTTTAATCGTTTCACCAGCAGTGATTTCGACGATGATGATATTTCCAGCATATCGCAGGATTTTCATTTAAATTAATAAATTAAATTTGTTCCGATTGCAAATTTCTCAAAACTCGTTGAACATGCAGTACACTGTCGTGGGTGATTAATCGTAGAGCTACAATACCACTCAAAGCATATATACTACTGTACGTACACATGGACACATCTGTAGGGAGAGAAAACTGGTTGGACAATTTCACTGACTCCGAACAAAATATTTTAAATGTAGGCAGTAATTTTAACCCTATATTAACCAGTCAGGTAGGTCAGGCAGGCACTGAAGAAAGTTAGGACAGGTCAAAATTATTAGGTCTGGTTCATTGCCTATGCGAAATTAATTAAAGCCACTGCAAATTCTTCATACTTTGGGATGAGAATCATTGAGAGTTAAGACGGGGTACTTTGTTGAGAAAGATCTAGTAAGCTGTATAAAGACTAAAAAGGTGGACAAATATTGCACGTTAGCTTGATCTTTAAATGTCTTTTAAGGTTTTACTGCTGCAGTTTATATATATAACTGTTCCCCTAAGTCCACAATACCAAGTCGAGTTTGTGCCTCTGCCTAAAGGTAAGAGGACACAGTGGGAAATATCTGTTATCGAGTCAAAATCCAGACTACATATGGACTACTATCACCAAAGAATTTAATGGATCAAAAAGAGTTTTATAAATGCATTTCAAGATTTGATGGCTTTTGCTCAATTGACGTGATATTAAATTGAATGGGACTTTATGGCTGGGATGTGTATTTGTTTGTTTTCCTACAGGTTAGAATTAAACAACTTACTAAAGAGAGCTCTCGGCAAATCTTGAAGAGATCTTTCAAACCTGTCTTTTCTCTTGACAAAATGTTTGCACGGTAGAGACTGATGAATCAGCCTCTTTGTCAGAAAGGAAAAACCTGCAGCTACTGCAGGTTCCACTGCATCAACTGCATCTTGACGATTAAGTACTATGCAGCCTGGCTGCAGAAGGCTGCAGCCCCCTCAGCTTCCCACTTTTGACAGTGTCTATAACTATAAGTGAGTGGTCGTATCAAGTCCCTGAGGCCATACTATAAAAAATTAAATATTAAATTCATCCTCCCCAAACTAATAAAGCACAAACAAACAAAAAGAAAATATATGTCTATTTACAAATATTTGGTAATACATTCAGTTTTCTCTAATTCTCCCCTCCAACCCTCCATCCCATCCCCCCAACACCCCATCCCCCAGCACCCCTCTATATCTTCATTTGTAGTATTCTATCTCATTGTTAGGAGGCGATATACTTACACTAGATAGTTTTTGGATCTGTCCATTTTAATTAAAATACCCAGACATATTTTTTTGGTGTGTCCCAGATCACAGATTCAGGTGTTGAATTGATATTACACGAATCTGGAGTCATCCGATATCCCGGGATATTCCTCCATTTGTTTTCAATAACCTGGTGGGGATGCTTGAAAAATGCATCCAGCACCCTGTTAGATCGTCCACGTGAAGTGCGTGCCTTTTATTATTCTCTGTAGGGGATGAACACCGATGGCCCTACAAGGATAATTTTCTTCCCCCTCTTCCCTTTCCATTTTCCTTTTGTGTATTCTTTCTTGCTTTCAGCAAACTGCTTGAAAACCAAAGCAATGCATCAAACATGTAGGTTAATGTCTCGGGATCGATACATCTCCGAGGCAACCTGCAAACAAATTAAAGCTGGGCGCAGTTTCGTTATCGAGCCCTCAGGCACAATACTTCAAAATTGATTTCATGCACCATTGGGGAAACATCTCTGGATGGTCATATGGACTGCATGAAATGTTGCAGAAAAAAAAAAAAAAATGGGTGATATTTATGTAGGCTAGCCTAACAGTATAATTAGTTATCATATCAAATGTACACCTGTGAATCCATCATTTTCCCGTCACTGCGTGCCAGTGGTGCAATCCCGTTCCTTAAAGTGGGATAGGATATATGCAAATTAGGAGAATTAAACTTTGGCCTACAGGGTATAAAATACTAGACAGAAGTTGACATCTTACATATATATATCGTAAAAACATAAAAATTGATGTACGTGGCTGTCGTGGCAAATGTCCGTGACAACATTCAAAATTACTTGTAGGTACGGTAGGACTTGTCGGGAAGTTGAAAATGGAGCGATCATAGAGAGGTCACATGACTCTGGGTAACTGCGTTACTATCTTGAGTGCCCTTATGTGCAGGACTGATCCAATATTCATAAGTAATGGATTTGTCAATCACTGTAATATCCAGGATTCCAATTTGTGTTCAGGTTTTAGCATCCCTACCCCCTAGTATCATGTCGAGCAGGAAGCGTGTAAGACCTTTTCTGTGAAATGATAGAATCTGTCTGTATTATTACTGTTTGTGTAAGCAGAAAAATCCTAAATAACTTCCTTATTTTCATCATGAAACACTGAGCAGTGACTAAATGATTTTCTGTGCAAGTTGTAAGTTTAGAAATACTGTGCAAGTGAATGTTAGAATGTCCAATAATGGTCAACAGTACTGCATTCAGGTATGCTATAAAGTCCAATAATGGTCAACAGTATTTTATCCGAGTATGTTAGATAGTCCAATAATGGTCAACAGTACTGCATCCAAGTATATTAGAAAGTCCAATAACGGTCAACAGTACTGCATCCAAGTATGCTAGAGAGTCCAATAATGGTCAACAGTGTACTGCATCCAAGTATGTTAGAAAGACCAATAATGGTCAACAGTACTGCATCCAAGTATGCTAGAGAGTCCAATAATGGTCAACAGTACTGCATTCAAGTATGTTAGAAAGTCCGGTAATGGTCAGCAGAACTGTTAAAAAGTATGTTAGAATGTCCAATAATGGGCAACAGTACTGCATTCGAGTATGCTAGAACAAGTATATTAACCATTGTAGTTTCTGTATCTTCATTGAAATATTTTATTGCCTGATGTTTTACCATGTCATGGCATTACTGACATTTGAAGGGTTTGAAACTCCATTAGAGGACATTTGAAAAAGCTAAGATGGTCATCACAGGTGATAGAGGTGAGTCTGCAAAAAAGTAAAATAATAATATGTGTAGCATTCATTGGGAATCGTAGCATCACTCTTCACATCACGAAGTCATCGCAGACATCCATATTTCAGGAGTAACCTAATTGCCTGCCCCCCCCCCAATTTTTTATTTTTAAGCAAGATTGAAACTAAAAGAGCAAGAAACTTAATTGATATCATTGGCAGACGGCAATTGCTTTCAGTTTTGTGTGCAATGTAACAATAAGATGCAATTTTTGCTGCCAATGCTATTGTCGTTAATATATTTTAGTTTGTGCTTGTATCACAAACAGCAACGTTACAAACTTTAACCAATACTGCTTTTTTCTTGTCTGGTTATGGTATAAAACGTTGTTATTAAGTGAAAGGTGGGATATTGACAGTACTAACGGGTTAGGTTGGATATATACAGTAGGTATTAAGATCAAAATAAGGCTGGATTATCCTGTCAATTAGGCAGGAGAAGACTCGATGTGCAGCCAGTATGCAGTTTAGTACATGTTATGATTTGATAAAACGATATCTACTTTTTCATTTGGTAAGTTATTCATCTGTGACATACAACATTGAGGTGCACACACATACTGTACCTAACTCAAAACAAACAACAACAAAAGTAAACCCCCTTCCTCCCTATCCATCTCCCTCCCCCTTTCCCCCTTTCCCCCTCCCCTCCCCCTCCCTCCCCCTCCCCCTCCCCCAATAGAAAGAAAAGAACACACAGCTGATATATATCAGTCCCATGATACCCTGTAGCAATGATAGGTTCAAGAACCCTTTTGTTTTTCAAACTTAATTTCTCTGCTCAAATCAAAATCACCTGTTTAGACCAGAGAATATTCCAGGGCTTTTAATTGTTTTCTTCCCCCACCCCCCCACCCCCACCAATAATATTGTTGTGACGTCAAATTGTGTAAAATACACAGGTTGTCCAAAATGCTCTGGCAAGCGTGTCTCTCTGTCCCTGGCTTGATCTCGTACGCGCTCGCTCGCTCGGTAGAAAATTGCTCTCGCCCTAGCCTCGCATAATTCTTGTCAACTTCATTGGGCGGGTCAAGGTATTGACGTAATTGACCGTGTGCTCTCGGGCTAGGATTTTAAATTGCATGCTACAGCTACTGTCCGTGGAAACACCTGTTTTGAGCTTTCTCTGCCATAGACCCTTAACCAGCCTGGTATTCACTTCATAACTGAATGGGCATAGAACAGCATCACAATTTCAAAGCTTTTTTGGTTGGGGGGGGGAGGGGGGCTGTTTAATTTGTGTATGACTTTTATATGAGAAATTTTCATCTGTTTACTATTGGCTAAAACCCGCAGAGTTTGTCCATTCACAATTTTGTCAATGTATTTGGTTCAAATTAACATATTTCTTACATTTATGATATGATCACAGATTCCATGTAAAAAGCAAATAAAAAAATGTCAGAAACACATAGAAAACAAACGGGCAAAAAAAGAAAAAAGAATTAACTTTATAGTACACTTTGCAATATGAAAGTCAACCTATATATATATAATGTCACATAACTACTCAATCAACTCATCCAGATAGCAATTATCCAGCATCTATCTATCTGTTGCATGTTTGTTCCAGATTTCATTGCCAAATGAAAAGAGAGCTAGTGCTGTCCTCCAAATTAAGTCTTTGAAACAAGCATATTATAAAAGTTAATAGCTCATTTATAAAGCAATCACATGTCACTTTATATTGACAAGGATGACGGACATGGAGCCTAACAATATGGCACCTGAGAGAGAGGAATATTAATGTCACAGCCACACCATGAGGGTAATTAACCTCTGCATGATTAGATGTGTGGATTTGATTCACTTCAGTGATTGATTTAGCATGTGATACGTAGTAGTACTGTGTACGCCAAGGGATTAAATTGTTGACAGATGAACTTGTAAACATTGAGGTGAAAACCAGTGTGATTATTATGCGACAAATTGTTGATACTTTGCATCATTTATCAGCAATGATTGAAATCACATATTACAAGTTGAAAATGTTATAGCCATTTATCAATCAATTCTGATATTTATTGTTTGGTGGTAGTGGAAAGGGTGAAAGAGTTGTGAGGGACAAGAGCAAAAGGGGTAGGAGAAGCGAAAAAAAAAAAATTTCTATATTTAAATACTGTCCCTTTTATCGCAAGCTAAGATAATTTATGCCTTGCTCCGTCAGAGCATGTGCAATTAAGTTGAAGCAAATTAACATGTTAATGTAGCAAATGTAGGTCTGAGGGATTTGATACATTTGAGGATGCTGCATAGGACATAATTGTGTTATTCTGTGTAGTTTCACACCATGGGCACTGTAGTTTCAAGGAATATAATCATCTGTTGTTTGACTTTGGATATTGATTCAGCCTTTGCTGCAAGGGAATTTTACATAGCTGCTGCAATTTTCCTATCTGACTCTGTACTTTACTTATATATATGCAATTATAGCATGGCTATGTACGTTGATCACCTCATTTCCTATTCATTTGCTATGTTGTTGAGCACATTTAAATTTAGAAATAAATATATGCTTTCAACTTGTTTTTTTTTTAATCCATTTGGGGATACCGTTTTTTTTTCTTTCTAAATATATATATTATATATAGCAATGGTGTAAACATATATTTCAGACAAGTGCGAAATTGCAACACGGTTCTCCAATCACTTTTATACATAAAATATGGACTTTTCTTGCCTTTAGGCCATCAGAGTTGCCTCCAAGTTGATTATTTCGACAGATATCTTCTTCACAAGTCGTCCACTGAGTAAACCGACGTACGTGATCCCAGGTGTGAGAGTCGTTAAATAGTGCATATTAAAAAATACTCAACTAAATTTTCTTGGGATGGTTGTCTAATTTTTTTTTCTACTTCTTTTTTTCTCTCTATGCTGTTTCCTCCATCGCATCAATCTAACAAGATCATCAGGTTTTAACCGAGTAAAGTATTTTTTTCTAAATTACAAATTTGCGGTGACCTTGTCCGAGGCATAGTTCACTACTAAATGGCCCTCGCCTGTCAGTGGTGGTGTCGCATAATGTCTTTCACTATTTAAAAAAAAAAAAAACCTTTTTCCGTTACCTTTTGTTTTTTGGTTATTTATCTGGAAGGCAACTAGATTATTTACAACAAATCAGGATAAGGGAACGTTAGGGGTAACTTTGTGTATTAATTGCTACGATATGCCCTCTAGGGTGTCAGTTGAGTGTTGGTGAATTTTTGTTCTAATTTTAACCAGTTGTAATACTCTATAAACTATTTACAAATGGTCAAATGGTTGTAGGCAAAATTCAGTTGAGCTGATGAAATTTTGCAATCTGAGAGAATTTATTGTGGAGAATTTATTCTAGTCTGTATTGGTCGGGAAAATATCTCTCTGTTAAATAGAAGAAAAAGGAAATAAAAACAGAAATAAAAAATTGGGGGGCAAAAGTTGAAGTTTTTTTTTTACAAGAGATCAAATGGGTATTTCAAGAGGAATATTTTAGCATGCCCTAAATAAAGTTTTAGTTGTATCTCAATATTTCTATTAAGTGTCAAAATATAATGTACTTTTGGTTTGTTTTTGAAAACTGTCTCAGAAGCTTTTATTGCTCAAAGATTTAGCTATTTTAGCTTTCATTTGTCGTAAATTTGCAACCACTTACAAATTACTAAATTTCCATAGTGATACAATTTATCTGCCTAATACTAGCTTAGCTTGACTGCCAAGAATTTAAAAAAAAAAAATGAAAATTTAAAAAAAAACTAATTCTTGACTTTCTTTTCTATTTATGCGGTTAATATGAGTATGAGAAATTGGTTCAATTCATAGGGTTCTAACATTTCTAAATAGGAATGGGATTAGTTACCTAGAACACCGTAGAGTATAGTTCATTTGTTTATAGAAGGATGGAGCTGTGAGGGGGGGGGGAAGGGGCAGGGGGTATAGAGTTTATCAGTGTTTCATTACAGCATGATCAACCTTTGCTGTTTTCGATAAATTTGAGTTAGTGAAAAGAGTAAGGATAGAGGTGATTTACAAACGGTTAAAATTGCATGAATTTTGAAGATTAGTTGTTCAACCAAGAAAGACATGTTCTGCCAAGTACAGTATGTGGTGAGAGGGTATACAAAGGTATATTTCACCAGATGAAATACCTAGTCCTACCACAAGCTAAAATGTCTTTGTGTGTGGGATCTATCTTACTTGGTAATTCTTAAACAAAGAAGCGGTCATCTCAAGAAGATGAGCAATATTAAATGTTACAGTGTTGTCTTTATAGTGGTATTATATTCAGATTGGATTTGTGGGAACTGCATATTCCATGAAAAGTAGGAACTAGGAAAATGAATTGTTCATGTAGAAGTCATTTTTTTTGGGGGGGGGGGGGAGAGGGGAATATATATTCATTGAAAAAACTAATTCCAAGCACTTGGTGAGTTACGATAGCATATATATAGTATTTGCTAATAGAATGATATATTGGTCGAATATGGTACAAAATTAAATAGTTGGTTCCCTTTTGAAAATTGTCAATGCCTAACAAAAGGTAGGGAAAGAAAT
The DNA here is from genome assembly GCF_037975245.1 of Apostichopus japonicus. Taxonomy (NCBI): domain Eukaryota; kingdom Metazoa; phylum Echinodermata; class Holothuroidea; order Aspidochirotida; family Stichopodidae; genus Apostichopus; species Apostichopus japonicus. The sequence goes on from NC_092568.1 coordinate 10,233,992, forward strand.
AGCAAATTTTACATTGGTGGAAATGGTAAGAAATTAAAGAAATATGTAAAATGTGATCATCCAACTCTCTGCCCCACATCAAAAATAGGAAAACAGTGAAAGAAAAGTAAAACACACATTCACACACAAGACAAAAAGGTTGAAAAAGAAAACATTACGTAGTAAAAATGGAGAGATGTAAAGATGGGAGAGTAAATGTTGCATGTAAGGGATGAAATGAAAATAAAGTGGAAAATGATATCAAAGAGTATGCAGATAAGGATTAAAAATCTCAAAAGAGTATATAATAGTTAAATAAATGAATAAATATTTTGTGGAGATTTCAACTCCTGGTATTCTTTACATAAGTGAACACCGTTAACCTTTGTTGACCGCTAGATTTACAACTAAGACCACCTCCTCCCCCCATCCCCCCTCCCCAAATGTGCTGTTTTCGATATCCCACGTTTTTGTTTTTGGCGGCTCGGTATTAAAGTGAGCGTGCAAACCCGAGGTAATTTTTGTTTGGATATTACATTTCCAAATTTTTCCTTTTTATCTCCTTTGACTGGTTCTTTGATACAACTGATTGGTGTCAATCTCCGTCCAGTCATTGAACTCCACTGTTTGTCTTTTTTTTTTTCTCCCCCTCTTCTTTCCCCGAAGGATAAGCCCACTGCCCATCCAGTTAACAAGATTTTAATTTTTGAAAGATTCCCAATCCATTTATAAATTACACATAGAAAGGCAATAGGGAACTGGTATGATTATCAGTATTTGCGTTTTCCTCCTTTATTGAAAATTTTTTCTGCTTTTACGTATTGGACAACTGGCAATTAATTCAGTTAAGAGTTCATGAAGGGATTTTCAAGAGGATGAGATGGTAAATTACTCATCCACAAATCGTGATAGCCCGCAGGGTTTCTCTAGCCCTCCAGGGTGCACGGAGAGAGACTATATTATCCCTTTAGAGAAGGAGAGTGAGTCTTGTCTGCTCTGGCACCAGAATCTTTTGCTTATTATGCTAAAGAAATGAATTCGATAGTTGATAACAAAGACGATGTCAGATGTCGTCATCCCATTGTAAACCTTTTTTTTTTTTTTTTTTTTGTACTTTGTGGTTGCGAAATGATTTAAAGTTGTGGTCCCAATGACTATAATTTACCTGGAATTATATACCAGTGCGATTTGACTCATGAAGGAAAGGGGCACCACAACGTATAAAATGCGACCTAAATGGTTCCGTTTAGGTCGGAGCAAACATTTTGGCAGCATTCTTGACAAGTTTCTGTATCATGACTTTGATGAAATGAATAGCTCGTACAAGTCAAAGGTTTTCAGTTTTCCTCCCAGGTACCTCTTTCTTCTGTAAGTATTAGTCATCGGTTTACAGGTACAGACCTTAGGAATGTCTTTCAACATTGAGAGTGTGGCCACAGGGAGGGATATTAGTTTTATTTCTATCAAACTAAACTAAAACAATTTCAACTATGACTACTTCAGAATAGGGTGAAGGCCTGATATGATGTTCCCATTGTAACTTTTGAAGGTATTAATTTCTACTCTGTAGTGTTGTTTGTGTTTGTGAAAGGAAACGTGGCCAGTCAGACAAAGTGCATTTAGCAAAATAGATATTTTCAGTACTAATGTGACAATGGATGTCCAATATCTTGACTTGTCCCTACCCTTACCCCGCTTACATTCTCACCCCCTTCCCTTCTTTTCCTTCATGGTTTCCTTCCGTCTTTGTGTCCCTCACCCCCCTCCCCCTTCTCTCCTAGACCCATACTCTCCTAATTGGTTCAATGTTACTTTGGTGGTGATAAGAGCTAGCTAGAGACATCCTTTGCCTCTGTCTCTGTGAAGCAATGTTTGTTTCCTCTCCGTTTTGGTTTCCCGGAAAGATAAACCATGGAGTCACTTTTACTGACCTTGCAAAATTGTGAGGGTGACCACCGATTGCAAAATGTTGGCAATTACTATAAGGCGGATCGCAAAGTCGGTAAGTACTATTTTGGTTACATTCATCCAACACACAAAACTGCTGTACTCAAAGCCGAAGACTTCATTGTTTGGCCAGGCGACAGAAGACCGTCATTTCTCGAAAAGGTTGCTATTACTGAAATCATAGGGTCTGCACTGTTTGGCAATGATAGAAAAACATTGAACAGGTAGAATAAAATGATCAAAGGAACGTTCAAATTGTATTTGATACTGTTAAGTTAGTAAATGTTGATAATAGAATGTAGTTCACATGTCTTTAAATGTTAAAACCTGTTCTGTTTGATACAAAAATTGTTAATCCCTTAGACAACAGTTCATGTACCTGAAGCTTTGGTTAGTACCATTGTTTGATTGGGGTCACGTTAGTTGGCTTAAAATAATAACAAATATGGAACTGTATCTATAACGAAAATAACTGCTTGCATGGCAGACGACAAAATATGGAACACTCATACTTTTGATGTATTCCGAAATAAAGTTCTCATTTGACTACTCAAAAATGTATATTACATGCCAACCGTACGCATTAGATGTAGAAACCATGTGACAAATCTAATACATGGTACGAATTAATCAGGTCACACATCCGGAGTCTATGCATGCATAGTTCTTCAATACCGCCCTCATTTCCTTTCGGGAAACATTTTCATACTGAAGTTTTGATTGGCCTCTGGAAGTAAGGGTATGCAACGTGCTGCTTCATTTTGTTTGCTTTTGCTTTGCTTTGCGTAATACAGAGTAGACCTCAACAAGTTTGAATGAAATATGCTGCATGCATATTAGGTAAACAGTCATGAATGTTCAACTGACACAGTTTATAAGAGTATGTCATTGCTATAGAAATTAAATCATGTTTATGTGTTAATGTCAGGGCTCCATCACGGCCACTAAATCTAGCCATAAACTGATATTTTGTTATCGTGCAAATATTGCAAGTGCTCTTGAAAAACCCTGTCTTTATAAATGCAAAACCGATAATTAATGGTCTGCATAATAGTCAACTGACCTTGATCCAAAAGCTTAGAATTTATGTCAAAAATATTTATGAATATTAGATGCTACCAAAATTGACCTTCCAGATCTGATGTACTATATTTCACAACTAGGTTATACTTTGTGTGAGGTCCTAGTTTATCACCATGGTGATTGGTAAAACTATTGTCTACATTTGTATGAGTAAAAATGGTCAAATAGTCGATCCTATGCTTTTCTTCAGAGGTTTTTTAATAGAAGATCGTTTTTTTAATATTTTTTCTGCTTCTACTACAGTTTCAAAATAGAATTTATTCATCCACATACAAACTTTTTCTTTTATAATAAGCGTTGCAAAAGACATTTTAGTATTCCAGCTACTAGAGGTCCTACTTTATCACCATGGTGATGGCAAAACTATCGTCTGCATTTGTATATGAGTAAAATTGGTCAAATAGTCGATCCTTATGCTTTTCTTCAGAGGTGTTTTAATAGATCATTTTTCAATATTTTTTCTGCCATTACTAGTTCCAAAAAATAAATTATTCATCTCGATACAAACTTTTTCTTTTATAATAAGCATTACAAAAGACATTTAAGTATTCCAGCTAAGTTGTATCCAGGTATGAGAAAAATTTTTGAATAAATTTTGAATAAATTCAAAGGGAACGATTAGAAATTCAAGATCTATACTGTCTGTTCTGATGTCGATGGGATATGTTTACTAGAAGTCTTTTAGTTTTTCCTTTAATTTTGCTCAGAAGGTAATCCACGGGGTGGCCATTAGGGGACTACGAAACATGGTTTGCAAGAATATTTGTACTTTGACGATTGTTGCAATTGCAAGGAAATATCCGATGAATTGACACCAAGTAAATCAGTTTGTATTGGATGTACAGTTTAACATATATATGCAAGCAAGTATAGCTGTACTTGTTACAACGATAACAATTAAGTATTTCAGATTGTTATCGGTTGTATGCGTCCACAAATACTAGAAAGTCCAGAAATGGTCACTCAAAGTGTCAAACTGCAGTATGATGAACTTATCTGTCTTAGATCATTTCCCTCACGCTGATTGTATGTCCAGAGGTTCAAAACCAGTTAGGAAGGTCATAATTCCACTGTTGGCGTTTGTCACCTGTATCGAACACTACTAGCTCTGTTTTTGGTGACATATTTTGCCTTACTCTAGAGATCAAACATGATGCTAACCAACTCAAAATCATTTGTGATTTCTAAAGCCGGATCTCGAAAGAGATACTTTGAACAGACTTTGTTAATGAAATGGAGGTAAACGACAAAGGCATATGAATATATAATTGAAATCGTAGTGAGTTGGAAAATCCAGAACAGTGAAAAAACTTCCAGCCACCTGGGCCTCCCACTTTATATGCACACACATATATACACAAACAGATATTTATACACACTCTACATATAGTCGAGTGAACTATCATGGATCCATTTGAAACAACTTTTTGAGGTATACAGTGTGTGTCTTGATTTGGAATAAGTGGAAGCTTACACATGTATGCAAAGTTAGCAATAAACCAGCAATAAATTTAAGGTCAGAAAGAGAGACTTGTTGCAATATTTAGAGCCTCCATGTGGAGTTTCTTTCACCAGTACAGAACACTTCCCCCATACCCTCCATCCCCCATGCCCCCATCTCCCCACCCCATCCCTGGCCCCAGAATACATCACTTAGATTGTTATTCCAAACTGTCACGCACATTTCTTTCTCTGTAACAGTTTTTCAAGGAATAAAATCTTGGGCTCTTGTAGCAGGAAATATGCAGGGATAATAATAAGCTCCCAGTTCTTCTAGTCCTGGCTGTCAGCCAAGTTGTAGTACCGGGCTGATTTTTTTTTTTTTACCGGCAAACATGTCCGGACATGTTTTTGTTAGTGACTGATTGGTTACTGATACCTAAGGAATACAGGAGATGAACAGTACTACTTGTATGCGTTACCCTGCCAGCTTGGCTCTCTAACTTGTTTACTTTCATTTTATACGTAATTTATCCCACTTAAATCTTTTTTTTTTACAGGGTATGTCTTTTCGTTTTCTGTTTAAAAAAAAGGAAAGGAAATGTGCAAAGCAAACAGTTTTTTTTTTAAGTTCCTGTACTATTTTTTGGTTCTTTTTTTGTCGTTGTACTTCTTTTTGTTGTTGGCATTAAGATAGATGAGACCCTCTCTGTTGATGCAAATCACCGTCGAGGAAGGAAGCCGTCTTTTGCTTTTAGAATTAAGCGATCGATCAAACAACGGAACTAGTAAAATAATAATCACGGAACATTAAGTAGTGGAATCCTTATAAATTCATCCTGTAATTAACGCTTAGAGATAAAAGGTGTACATAAATAATTTATACGGTCATTTATACAAGTGATAAACTTTAGCCTTCAAAATTTTCATATCCGCTCGTAAGGAACTCCCAAGAATTCTTCTCGTTTGGCTGTAGATCAAAATTTCTGACCAGGTCATTTAATATTTACACATTCTGTGGTTGCATGTCCTTTATAAGCTCCCTTACAAAAAAACAAAACAAAGAACAAACACAGGGTGACAAACTGCACCTGTGATCACCCGTAAACCACAAGATGCACATGAACATAGATGAAAAATCAGGGCTTTTGGAACTAAATTTCAGGGCTAAAAATCACACATTTTCACGTTTTTCATGTGTTCCTGAAAACGTGAAAATATGTGGACAGCTGTGGATTTTAAGGATTTTTGACACACGTGTGGCAGAGTGTGGAAATACATGTGTTTCTACATGTAGCAAACCTGAGACAATCCATTCCAACCAAAAAATAAAAATAAAATTTACAAAAATAACTTGCACGTTCCTCTGTCATGACAGAAAACCCTCGTTCCCACATTCTCACACATTGGAGTTCTATCCACCGGTTGTGACAAATTCTAGTGTCAAGATGTGCTCTGTGATTCCACAACTTTCTCCCATGAAAAAGCTGTAGTTAATGTTTGACAAAGAGTGACAACAGACAAAATGTATGTCAATTATGTGTCTGTCAAAATCACACGTTCACACATTAAATCCCCAGGTGTTCCAGGGATAATCATGTAGTTTTACACAGATGAATTTCGATCCTGTCACACAGGGGTTCTGTATTAGCTGCTCCTAATTTCTTAGCTGGGTTTTTGTGGGATGCAGATTATACTGTTATGTATTTTGCAAACAAGTGCTGGTATATACACATTACATGTAAAAAGTTGATGAAGCTGTTTCAAATTAGTATGAGATGGCTGCAATCATATGTTGTTTTCCACTTCAAAGTTTATTAGGTCTTAAAAGAGTTTCAATAACAATTTCCAGTAAGGTAATCTTGTCGCAAACAATTGTCTTCCATTTCAAACGCTCAATATCAATTCTTTGAAGAAGAGATAAATTAAAAAATAAAAATTAGAATAATGGATGGCACTATACATGAATAGTGAATGCATGTTTGCTCACATATTGCATGTGAACCGTCGTGGATCTGCCAAATTTGATAGTGATACTCCAAAACTCCAAACATTCTTAGACATCCAAACAGTCATATAGTTTCTAAAAATACAATTTTAAGTTACTTGATGGTATTGAAGTAAGTACTAGTTAACTGACAATGTCTCAGGTGCCTTTTGTTCCCATATTTGTCAATAATTAGCATATTTTGCAAATATTCATGAATATATCAGGAAAACCAAGGGAAATCTCACAGGTAAGTTTTATGTGTTGTCACTGCTACAGTTGCTGCAGTGTACCATTGCTGTGGAAGATTAACATGTGATGTACAATTAGGGGTATTGGCCGACTTGTTCTGCTTTATTGGAAGTTTAGGTGATTTGATAGGATTTTGTGTAAGCAGGACTTTTTGCAGGTTGGGCCCTCAATGGGGATCTCCAGGCACTCCCTAAATCAGCAGAGGTTGCCGTGGTTTAGGTCCTTTCCAGTTCCATCAAACTTGACAATTTGCAGCCCCCTGAATTCACTGAGAATTCATTGGAGGAATATCTGAGAGACACTCCTATGCAAACTTCTGTAGTCCTGCTCATTCCCTATAATTCACACATATTATGACATATTCCATTTATCATACAGTGTCTGCCACTCATGTCTAGCACATTCTAGCAATGAATTGTTGCCTCCCATTCAATTTTACACATATCTGCTCATCAACCAATCAGAAAGCTGCTTTGAGGTACGTTCAATCACACGTCCGCTGAACTGAGTTTAAGCTCTGAGCATCAGTAAAATTGTATCCGTGAGTCTTTTTACCTGAGATTCTTCCTCATAGTTTATAGAAGATGAAATCCTCTTGAAACATGTTTTCACAAGTAGCACATAGATTGAGATATGTCACAGCGCTAGACAGAATCCTCGAAGATCTGTTAACAGGATTAGCTCACAGGTGTTAGGAAACAGAGCTGTATGTACGGGGCTGTTAGGACCGATATGACAGCGCCCTCTGTGGAGACGATGAAGATCCTCATTCACAGAAACTGTTTAACCATGCATGACAGGGTTTTCCAATAAATCAAATAACTTGAGAATACAAATATATGTCAATACGAATTATTTGAAATACTGATTTTAAAAGTGGCAACAAAATTTGATGAGTTTTGAAAGAGAAAATTGCACAGTTTGATTTATTTTGAGGCTATAAAAGTACAGTAACAATTGTCACTTTTCGACGATGTGTCGTTCGAAGCCCTAAATGTCTTAATTGTTTTCCCCTGTTTAGCTTTGTGTTGCATAGATCTAAGTAAACTGACCTAATGATCTGTGTGTTAGACTAAGTAGTCCAGTCATTTTAATTGATATGATGTTTAAATGGTCATTGTGGTGGCTGAAACTGGTTGCTTTATAGCCCAATTGATTATAATGTTCTGCCTCTTTAGGTCAAATCTGCACATTCTAATAACATTTTGTAAAATCACAAAGATATGAAGTTTTGTAAATTTTGGAGATATTTTGTGAATGCATCTGGCCAGAGCAGAGTGAATGTCATTAGGACAATTGAGATGAAACTCAAGTTTTTTTTTCTTTATTCGTATTTTAATCATATCACAAGAGGAAATATAATAATTTCTATGAAAAAAGAAAAGAAAGAAAAGGAAAAGTGGCATTTTGGTGAAATTCTATTCACGCAGAACATTGACAGTTAAAGCAAACATACCAAATGAATCAAGTTTAATGGATACATCAACAAAACAGATTTCACAAGCCTAAGTAAAGCTTGTGAAGAACATCTACGGTACCTTGATTACATTGCAGACCATCTACAGGGGTCAAGGTCAGGAAGAGGTCAGGGGTCAAGGGGAAGGTTTAGCCAGTCAAAGTAAACATCCAATAAACTACATCTGTATCTGAAAGTTATAGCATGCACAAGATATTTAATGAGGTTTGCTAGTAAAACTGTGCAATACTCATTACTTCAATACCAGTTTTATGTTTTCTGCCACAAGAATATATATTTGGCAAGAAATTGTCATTTAAAACATATCCAATGAAAAACAAACAACCAGGCGGTGGGAAAATCAGGAGCTCTTGACTATGGCTTAACCTTTGGCCTCTGCTTCAAGGTTAGGCAGTGGTCAAGGTTAGACAGTGGTCAAGGTTGGATTGTTGGTCATCCAGTTTGTTGGATGGCCATAAATCGTAGCCAATAAAATAATTAATCCTCGCTTTAGTCATTTGTATATGTATGAGTTTATTCCAGTCATGATAATCACAGTGTGTCAAGATCACTAAATGATACCAAAGTATTAAAATCACAGATGTAACAAAGAAAACCAGTTTTGACAGAGAGAAAAAGAAGAGACAAGACTGTTTTCATCAAATTGTTTTATCTACTGCAAAAAGCCTGTGTAGCTATAAAAATGTGTAACAGTATTAGAAGGCCTGATGTTTCCATCCTAGCATGAACTTCTTCAGAGGCCGAATGAAAGATTAGAACCTGCTTGGATTGAAATGTCCAGCCTTGTCCTTGTTTATACAGGAAACAAACAAGAAAATGAGTAAAATTTAGGTGGGGGGGGGGAGAGGGGAGGGGATAAAACTGACCCTGTGAAAAAAGGATGAACACAGCAAATGTCAAAAATGTTGAGGAACAAATGCGACAAAATGAGAAACAGGATTGCATGACAACGTTTCATGAATTGCTCGGTAAAGATAGTTGAAGAGATGCCACCGACAGTTCAACGAGTCCTTAGACACTATCACCATCAGCTGCAACACATGGCAGAGGGGGAAAAAAAAAATAATTGTTGTATTTTTTCTGTTAACTTGGAAATCACTTGTGTCAAAAGAGCAATTGATTCAACGAGAGACTTTGATGTTTGCAAAACTCGTCAAACTATTTATGAAACAGCAGACATGAAGGGTTCTCATTCTTTGCTCTCCGAACATACATCATCAAAGAATTATGGGGAAAGTCAATTTGACTAGCTGTTTTCAGATCAAATACGGTTTATGTTAATTATCTTATCCGATACTCGACGGACTGGGATTGGAATTTTTGGCTGACAGACAAAATCTGTCAGTTTCAACAGGCTATTGAGAAGAGTCATGGGAGTGTCAAAAAATTTGGAAAGTTTTTTTTTTTTTTGGCCCGGGGGCCAAAGTTAAACTAAAAACTCTCGAAAAAGTCTTAAAATACAAGCTTTCTAGGGTGTGTACTCTTACACCCTCAGCTGGGTTTAAATGAATCGGGTGGTATTGAAAAGCACTTGTAATGTCACTATGTAGTGTTTTCAAATGTCAGTTTAATGTTTGATGTGATTTTTCGTTTCGTCTTTGATGTTTCGAGTTAGGTGCAAAAATGCAATCAATTTTTTTTTTCGAGAAGATCTCATACAAGAGATATCGTTGGTGTCGTGTTGACTTTGGGAGATGCACTTTATATGAAAGAGTCAAAATTGGATGGCTTAAAGTTTGCCGATGCAAGGTGTTTTTATAGTTTTAATGTGATGGGTTGCAATGTAAGGGGTTACTCTCATTCTCAGACCAAATGCATTGTCATATGGATTGGATAAAAAAGACAAATATACATGTGCATGCTTCAAAGAAAATGTGTCCTGAAATATCTTTTCCATAAATTATCTGGGCTTTATTCCTGTCACAGGGAATTGGATAGCTACTGTTTCGTTTGAAATGTTAAATCTATGTTCTTACTTGACCACATACTTTATAGAAACTAATTGTACGTATTTGACAGCACTGTGTTCCTGAACTAGGTTTCATAGATATGTAGGACAGGCACCATATGCAGCTCCTTAATCAAAAACTTGATACAAACATAAACTGGTAAGTCCTTGATGGCAGCATTGATGGCTCCTGATGGAATACTTTATTCAATAAAATTATATGATATGAAACCACCTGCTAGGAGGCCCCTGCACTTTGATATCATACCTCAAACATCTGATTATATACTTGATACGATGCCTTGTAAAATACCTGTACACATTGATATCACACTCATACATCTGCTTTATTGTTGACTTGATATCTGGTAGAATCTAGGTCTGTAGACTTTCATATCACACCTCATACATCTGCTTATTTGCAATACTTGACATGATACCTGGTGGAGGGCTACTGTACAGTATATGGCACCTGATGTGCGACCCTTGTATAACTAACATGTGATGCTACACCTCACAGGAAACATCTATTAAATATTTTGATATGGCACCTAAAGGAGCACCTTATATAACACTTCATATCAAGACCAGCTTTGGAACACCATGGTTTATCACACATAATGCAGGTCTTGCCACTAAGTGCAGCCTCCCCCAAAAAACACAACTTTTCTCTGTTTCTGTTTTCTTAACCGTTCGCTACCGTAGATTCTTGAAGATGTGTATTGATTACAATACCTCATCATGGATGTACTGAGTGGTTAACCCTCCCCTCAAAATCTCCTGTAGCTGCACCATCTATACACCCTCCCTACCTCCTGCCCCCCCTCCCCCCTCCCTCCCTCAAGCTATCTCCTATTTCTTCAGTTATATCTTCTGAAACATGAAGATATCCCCCAGCATTCATCCAGCGATCCAGCGTCTGTTCGCAAAAATCAGTAGCCTACTTTATCATATTTTTTCCCATTTTTGCATTTTGCTGCAAAATTTGCCTTGTTTTAATATCGCGGTAAATGTGTACTCTGGCATTAAGTCGATCATTTCTATCCATTCGCTCCTGCACGATTGAACTTGATTTGTTCATAAATTGATTGACGTTGGAGTATCGCAGGTTAAAGCGTTCCCAGTATCGCCAGTTAAGCTTTCACCCACAAATCAATAGAGCATGCTCTGTGCAGGCACTTGCTTGTAACAGTTCCCTAGAACCGAGGCAGGAGGAGCCCTCTGTATCAAATTTTGTTCTCGACAATGTACTAATATTTTTTTCTTTCAATATTTATATCACGCGAATGCCTTGTTGTACTGACCAAAGCAAATCTGTCCTGCTCTCTCTGTTTAGAGAGTAAATATTCTGCGTTCTTAAAAGCTGTTTAGAACTTGAATGTCCTTGTGTCGTGGCGGTTCTTTGTAACGTAATTACATTTGCTGAGAAATATTTTCATTAGCAGAAAATCCTTGCATACCTAAGCTTACCAGCCAACGCCTTACGCTTGTATCATTGACGTCATTCCCAGGGTGTGACCGTCTAGGTACCGAGGTAAATTTAGTGGAGAAAGAAACTCGTCTGTGATTGGTCGACCAACCAGCAACAGACGTCATAACCACTTTTTTGTTTGCTAATTTTTTTTGTCCCTCTTTGTTGCAAGAAGAAAGTTTTTTCGGTAGCTTAAGACGGAATGGCATCATGTTAGTTGTGAGAGGAAATCAATCAAATCGCCACGGAAACGGGATAAATCCCTACATTTTTGCGGCATCTTAGAAGGCTACATTTTCATGGCATGCGATCTGGCTAGGATGGAACGTGCTCCTGAAGGATGCACCTGTTTTTTTAATTTATGCGTGATATTGATGAAGTGATTAGAGGCACTCTTCAGCTTTTTTCAACAAAATATTTTATTGTGGCTGGAAGTGCGGAGAAACGGATTTGGGGTGAAGTCTGCAGGTCTCAATCATTTCAAGATCACCGTTATTGCCTAGAGGGAAAATAATCCTGTTCGGCAGAATTTGTCGTAAAACGGTGTAATTATCTGGTCTCGAAGCAGACCTGTAGACAGCTTGCTTGTGTATTTTATAATGAAAATGTTTCTTAAGAAGTGGTTGCATGTCCCAGTACCCTTCCAACAGGATCTATTCAGAGTCAACGAGTATGCTGCTATGGCAATAATCCATATGACTGACCTTAATTGCCACTTGAATGATCATTATTTTCTATCCTGAATCTTCTATGCAAATTAGTCGATAGGTTCTGTCACGGTATAATAGCTGCCTTGAAAGTATTGTTTTTCCACAGCTGTTCAGAATTGATATGCTTTTCTTTTGAAAAGTAAACATGCTTTCTCTGGGTTTTATAAATAGATCGTGGAATTGGAACATTAATGATAAAAAGTCACAATTTTCTGTTTTTGTGCTCATGTGGGGATGCAGGAATGGGGGGGGGGGGAGAGGGAGGGATGGGAGATAGTTGTGGAACAAACTCACAATGCAACTATACATGCAATCAGCTGCCTAAAGTTGCAAACACAGACTCCAAAACAAACTCATTCTGGTCTGCAGTGCTCAACTTTTAATAAAAGCTAAAATGGTAAGGAAGTCTTGATGGTTAGAAATCCTGGAGGGTCTGTTTTTTGTCCGGGATTCTCGTCTAGGTCAACCTCTTGATTATTTTCATTTTAGTGCAATGATTTTTATTAAAGGAGAGAGTTTTTTTTTCATGGCCTACAGATGGTGAGACGATCATTGATTGTTTTGTTACTGTTTGCAAGTAAGAGATGGAATGTAACAGTGCAGGAAAACATAGCCCAGAGTAATAAGTTTTAATAATTGATGGAAGGACTATAAGAAGGAAAACCGAATGACATCGGTTAAATGTTATGTCTTATGTGTGTGTGTGTGGTAGGGAGAGTGTTATGCAATGATATCATTTGTGAGGTACTAATGAAGGTGTTTCTGGAGATATCAATGATATTTGGGGTTACGTACAGAAGAAATGACACGTATCATCTGTACTCTGGAATGAAATGAAAACAAAACAAAACAGTGGAGTAATTATTAAGGAAATTGAAAGCAACTAACAAAATCACTGAATTATCTGCTTTATCTATGTAAGTGCAGTGTATGGTATGAAAAAAATGAAGCAATGTGAGATTTTTTAGAAGAAAATTTTCTACCTGTTTGACAAAAATTCTGTGAATAGAGATTTAAATTGAGTATTTGTGTCATTCTTACCTCCCCCCCTCCTCCCACAACTGGTGACCTTGTATGTCTTTCAAGGAATATAGTATTTTCCGAGTGCTGTGCAAACTGCAAACAGTCAGCATTTATTTGCTCATCTGTTATCATTTGGACTAGTTTAGAGAAACGTCTAACCTGGGACCCAAATCAGTTTGTTAGTTTTTCAAAGGGAGGTAACCGTTGCTGTCATTTTTGATGTTCAACCTTATCTGAGTGAAGTTAGCCGATGAATGTATTCACCAGGTGAGTTTGTGACATCTGGCCGTGTGTGGAGTTGCGTGTTAAGCAGTACATGTGACTGCATTCCCAGGTATTGTACTGTTTGTTGTGTGTTGTTGATTTAGGTGACAAATAGATAAGTACCGTTGCCCGTAACTCAATGAGGTCAACAGGTGACAAACAGTTCATTAGCTATAGCGTTTGATTGACATTTTAATTTGTCTAAGTTGGGTTTTTGTATCAATATGACTTTCTATTTTCAATTATGGTTTGGTTATAAAGATGGAAATAAATCGTTGCTTTTCAATCAATCATTCAATCAATCATTTAAGGATCTTTGTTTTAATTAAGAGCTACATATATAAGACTACTAATTACCTGAACATTGGTTTGAAACATGTCAGTTACTGCACGTATTAATGTCAATTACGTGACTGAATCCGTGCGTGGTAAATTAATGATATTAAAAGCACATATTTGTTTGTGTAGTGCAGGGTGCAACAGTGGGAGTATCAGTGCGTGTGTGTGTGCAAGTAGAGTTCCCCTTAATTGCTATGAGCATGAGCAGAAGGCTCCAATCAAAAGGCAGCCATGAATGCGACAAAGAGTAAAGGCGACTAAATGCTAGAATCTGAACATGAGTACAGACCATATCTACGAGTGTGTTTACTAAGTTGGTACTTGTAAGGCAACTTCTCTTTTAGATTTCTTCCTTTTTTTCCCTTTTTGCCTGTGCAAAATGTTAGCAACTTCTGTAACATAATATGTAAATAATATGTTTCTTTTGTGATCGATCTCGGTCCAGCCTTACTGTAATATGAAATACTTGTAAGGGTTCTATTTTTGTTGCTTATAGCATTTCTCCAGTATTAACAAAGACTCGAGAAACATTCATGCTGTCTGTTTGGTGAGTCAGAAAATATCACAACATGAATGCTTAATTGGCCTTGAAAAGTCGGTTAATTTCACGGACTGATGGACTAAATTTAGTTATTGTTTGGAGATGAATTTTGTCAAAATCTGGCTGTAACGTGCCACGTGTTCGTGTTCAAAGCAAGTAGAGTAAAAAGTTAGAAGGTATCTCTGAATCATAATAATCTCTTCTATTTTGTCCATCAATATTGCAGTCGGAATGATGGTAAAAGCCATAGAGTCTATGAATGAACAATTGCAAGTTTGGCATTATTAGATTGTCTTGGAGACAAAGTTTTGCTGTGTTCAGTAAATATACAGGAATGTGTAACTCGCTAATTATAGGGGTGACATATACAGTTGTGGTCAGTCAGAATTCAGATGTCTCATCCCTAAAAATGACCATATCTTTTCCATGCAGGAGATCCGGGGACATGATGTTGATGTTGACTCTCTCCCCCTCTCCCTCCCCCTCCATGTTGAAATAACTTTGTTAGTACCTAGAGTGTATATAGGTTTAAAGGGAGGGGTGGGCATTTTGAGGATCTTTGAATGTATTGATGGCTCTTTGTGTCAAGGATATGCCCAAGATTTGAACACCTTTTCCAGAAAGAGGAAGTATTTTGTTCGAGATAAAAATCCAATGCCCAAGGCAGTGAAGGTAACTGGTAGTCTCATTGCTCATACTATAATAGTGCAACATGATGCTTTTCATGTGATTTTTCGAGCTACGATACCCTTTCAATGATCTCGGTTGCCTTAACATGTAATGGTTCAACAATCACAGCTAATAGGCTTAATCAGGTTCAAGATGTCTATACGAACAGAAGCTCATGATTCTGTCATGGACTAAAACGGTATTTTTGTAAAATATATAGACCCTCCCCCCCCACCCTCCTCCCTACCATTCCTTCTCTTTATCCTCTCATGAAGGATAGTTGTAAGATGATGAATGTTGTTTGTTGAGGACTTGTTTTAGCCGGAAAGGCATTAACCTAGAGCTCTACAGTCCATAAGCATTAAACAGCTGCTACCTTATATAACGGTACCAATAAACGTGCCATGCTACCAGCTGGTCAGACACGTGGATTTGGCAGTCAGTAGCAGTACATAAGTTTGCTTATATCACGGCATGCCATGATAATTATGTTTTATCTAGATATTCTTCCAGAAAGAGCGACACAGTTTTATCAGGAGTGTGTGACACAATCATAGTAATACTTCCATGGGAACACATTGTACTGCCCATTGCTATATGATTATTTGAAGTTTGTAAAACACCAGCTCTGGTATAAGGATGAACGCAACTCTCGTAAATTTAAATTTTGTAGAATGTTCCCCTATTCAGCAGGTCTCGCTTTTGGCCTTCGATCCTCCTCAGTTTTGGCCAGTACCTCGCATACAGTTTCAGTCTTGTTTTTCAGTCTAGCCACATACTGTACGACAGGGTCAAATTTCAAATCGTATTACACCGTCACAAATGAATAGAGTGTTAATTCTTTTAGCAAAGGTATTGTCACGCAATCAAAAGTTGTCGGCAATTCTCATCTAGGTCAGCCTATATCTCTCTCTTACAACCCTGGATAATAAAAATTACTCAGCACCGAAAGCGGGTTTGTCGTATCTCTGATTTTAATAAACTCCGTTTTGGTTGTTCAGCCCAAGGTCCTCGGGGATTCCGCGGAGACATTGTTAAGCTTGAAATGGAGTAATCACTTTTAGCTGGGATGAGATCTCCATGGGAAAGTAGGTGTGTTGGCAATGTGGATATACACGGTCGATTGAATGTTGAGGGCATATGTCATTCTGCTGTGTCAATCCGCACATTCTGGCGCGCTAGACCCCAAACGTACGGTTTATCTCACGATGATTTGATTTGACGGTAAATACACCACTCAGCTGGAAGTTGGGTAGTCGGTAGTCTACATTTGTACATGTTAAGAATCATGCATCATTCATTAGGTATATATTCACGACGGTAATTTAGGTGAATTTTAGTGTTTGGTCGTAACAAATTGGACCGAGCTAAGATGTAGTGTAACAAGTTTATAACACTCGATTAATTTGATCAACACATTAGGTTGGCAAAGAGTTATATGTCGCTACATTCACTCGGTGGCTTATAATCAGGGAATTAATAAACTGCTGAATCTAATACACAGATTTTGTGTTGGACCACAAATTTGATACCACTTAATTTATCATTCCTGACGGAATAACATTTTCAGATACCTGATGTTAATAGGTATCCTATATTTGATAATTAAAGTATTGTACATCCTGATTGTGTTAAATTCTCAAAAATGCAAAGCCTTTTTTGGGGGAGCAAGGAACTCAACTTGGCAACCCCATGACTAAGCCCTGATTGGCATCGCACAGTCCAATCAAAAGATGAATAGATATATGCAAAAAATAATTTAATCTTTTATTTAAACTACAAAGTGCCCTCACAGTTTATACATTAAAATATAAAATATAACGTTCTCTAGTTAGCTTTAACTTTCTATAATTTAGACCAATCAGTTGGACCAATGGTTTAATACAATAGCACATACTGTATTCTCTATCCAAAGATGAAAAATAAAAAATTCATTTGTTATAAATTTCAAAGCATACTCAGAGATTGTGGTATTGTGATATTTGTACTTGTAAGTGTTAACTATCCAGTTGTATAAATCTTGTGCAAAACCAGGGACTTTACTGATACACAGTTCTGTCTGTCTGTGAATGCTAAATTATAAAAAATGGTGGCATATCTTTGGCACCTTTTGAAGAAGAAGAATCCACCTCCATTTCCCATCAAATACTTTTTGAAGTGTATGTAGTTTTTTGGTTCTTTGACACAGATCTTTCATTCTGTCTCTTAGCGTAACAGTTTCATGGTTGTTTAAGCAATGTAAGTGGCTAATTCACCCGAAAACAGTCTGTGAGCTGTGAGACGTATCTAGCCATAGAGGAACGAATTTGTGTCTATAGATGCAAACCCATCTAAACAATCAAATTTGCGCTAAGAGGTTCAGGAGGTAATGGGGTACTCCCAAGATGAAGAAATTTAGATGTGAAAATAGTGCAATCTAAGGCATAGTCCTTAGGCTACAAATTAGCTTTAAACTTATAAGTCTACAGGTACTGTACTTCTAATAACTAGTTACATTGTGTGTATGTCTTGGGGAGAGGGGGGGTGGGGGAATGGAGGAGTGTGTACACCCTACGCTCTGTATCCAGGACTGATACCTGATACTGTGTTCATTATCTCCCGACATTCGGCTGAGTAAGCGTTCAATCAGGCATATTTAACCTACAATCAGGTAAATACGCACCAGTGCAGTGCTTTATTGAACCGAAAATAAATAAACATAAATAGAATTAAGTGATAACTACATCTTTATCGAATCAACCATCAGGTGAACAGCCCCCACCAAAAGCAATGTTTGATGTTTTGTTGTACTGCTGTAGAAATGAAGGGATGGGGGGTGGGGTAAGAATGAGTAGGGGTTGGCAAAGGAGTTTGAAGATTGCTTTATTAGCAAAAGGCTGCAATATTTGCAGTTTTCTTTCTCTCTGTTTTTAAGGACCGCTCTCAGGCCCTCCAGCGGTATGGGTCGCTGGCCAATTAGGCCCATCCCTGTAACTTATGTACTGTAAATAAAAAAGGTTGGGTTTCTCTATATGTTATTAGTGTATAATTCACCTAGCATGCAGACCAGGACTACACTGAATGACATATATCCATATAAACTTAAAACTGCACAATAAATAATTGTGTTCTTGTTCACAAAGAATAATAATAATATTGAGGATTTATAAAGCGCAGGCACATCCACCGATAACGGTGCTCAAGGCCCATAACAATATTACCCCGGTCAACGATTACCTGTCAAACATAGAGACAATCCCTCCACATGGCAGCAGCTAAACCGCGCCCAGCTGACAGTTTTATCTCACAGGTCCCCATTTATACACCTGGCTGAAGAGAGGCAATGGAGAAAGAGTGCCTTGCCCAAGGACACAAGGTAATGATCTGGCCAGGACTCGATCTTGCAAGCCTTAAACACAACGCTTCGCAGAAAGAAGTTTATGATGATTTTGTTTTTTCTTGTTTTTCTTCTCATTGTAGAAACTACCGCTGATTAGGAAGGTTGCCGTCAAACTACTACAGCTTCTGGGATTCCTTCAGAAACAGAACGTTATTCATGCGGATCTCAAACCCGAGAACATTCTCTGTCCGGAAGGTAATTGCGTATTACAAAGGTCAACGTTTAAATGTAAAAGTAAAACCTTCTTGAAGTGAGTCTTTACTGTTTACAAAAGATCCTGTGTCCCCAGATCCAAATTTTATTTGTGGACACCATGCAGTGACCATCCGATGAATTCACACGGTTTTTTAAATCAGAGTGCATGATTTGAGCGGAAACTGCAAACATTTGCCAATTGTAACCCTTTGTCACACATTAACACACTTTTGCTTGTGATAATGTGAGGAAACACTAGAACACAGGTTCACACATGTCACAAGAAATGTTATGTGTGAACCTCCCCCACCCCTCACTTATCTATGAAATAGGGTGGATGGTGTCAAAAACTGCAGTTTTCCACACATTTGCACAGGTTTTGGACACAGACCGAAAATGAGTGCTGTAAATGTGTGATTTTACATGTGAAATTGGTTCCAAAACATTTAACCCATTTATCCCATATGTATATATATACATTCCACTGATGTCATGTTTTACTATGCAGAAAACTTTAAATATGAAACATCTTTGTTCGGCAAAAGTACTGTTAAATTCGGTTGACTGAAATATTTTGCAAGCTGATTTTCATATAAAAGCTTTTGCCAATGTTTTGGCCAAAGTTATCGGTGAAAGGCGTAAGTACTATAGAGGGGGTAATTGAATGAAACCAGGTATAAGTTGAGAAATGTTCCTTAATAGATATATATTTCGTCGTTCCTGCAACGATTATATTGACATTGCAAAATATATATATATATATATATATAAATATACATATACATATACATATATATATGTATATATATAGCTCACTAAATTTGACCTCCAGTACATAAATGTAGGTGACGTTTCCCTACGAGCAATATTTAGTCAATCATTTATTCACATGTAGTGCACAAAAAACAACAAAACAGAGAAGTCGTTGAGACGATCGGCATCAATAGTTAAAAATGTTTTTGTTTTGTTTTTTGAATTATGTTTGTTTGTTTGTTTGCAAAACTCACGAAGATATTCTTTCTTTACTTAAGCATGGATTTTTGGCAATGCTTCTCATAGGCGTCTGACTTTTTGACATAATCCCTGCAATGTAGAATTTATAATTAAGTATCATCCTAACTGCATTTTGACTAGTTATCAAATTGTGAAGTGAGACAGACGGATGAGGAAAAAATTAAATTCTTTAATAATACTTCAAGCGCTAGAGGTTTACAGCTTTGAAATATGTCCTATATTGATGCTATACATGTATGAGAAATAGGTGGTGTTAGGTGTCACTTAGGGTGAGGAGCCTCATCGAGGGTAACATACTTATAAAGTACAAGCACACAGAACTCCAAGGAGGAGGGATGGATGAAGAAGAAATGAAGGGGAGCGTTCTAGGAATCTGGCAAACAGAATCATTAATAACTTATGGGAAGATCAAGGAGGGTGAGATCAAGGAGGGTGAGATCAAGGAGGGTGGGATCAAGGAGGGTGGGATCAAGGAGGGAGTGAATAAGAAAATAGGAGGAATAGTACAAGGATTACTCAAGAAGGGATGGATGAAAGGGTAATGAATAAGAAAATAGTAGGTTTGTTACAAGGAGACTCATGGGTCATAGACAGAAAATCAAGAAGGGATGGATGAATGGGTAATGAATAAGAAAAAAGTAGGTATGTTACAAGGAGACTCATGAGTCATTAACAGAAGATCAAGAAGGGATGGATGAAAGGGTAATGAATAAGAAAATAGTAGGTATGTTACTAGGAGACTCATGAGTCACATACAGAAGGTCAAGAAGGGATGGATAAATGGGTAATGAATAAGAAAATAGTAGGTATGTTACAAGGAGACTCATGAGTCACAGACAGAAGATGAAGAAGGGATGGATGAAAGGGTAATGAATAAGAAAATAGTAGGTTTGTTACAAGGAGACTCATGAGTCACATACAGAAGGTCAAGAAGGGATGGATAAATGAGTAATGAATAAGAAAATAGTAGGTATATTATAAGGAGACTCATTAGTCACATACAGAAGATCAAGAAGGGATGGATGAAAGGGTATTAATGAGTAAGAAAATAGTAGGTTTGTTACATGGAGACTCATGAGTCATTGACAGATGATCAAGGAGGAATGGATGAAAGGGTAATGAATAAGAAAATAGTAGGTTTGTTACAAGGAGACTCATGAGTCACAGACAGATGATCAAGAAGGGATGGATGAAAGGGTAATGAATAAGAAAATAGTAGGTTTGTTACAAGGAGACTCATGAGTCATTGACAGATGATCAAGGAGGAATGGATGAAAGGGTAATGAATAAGAAAATAGTAGGTTTGTTACAAGGAGACTCATGAGTCATTGACAGATGATCAAGGAGGAATGGATGAAAGGGTAATGAATAAGAAAATAGTAGGTTTGTTACAAGGAGACTCATGAGTCATTGACAGATGATCAAGGAGGAATGGATGAAAGGGTATTAATGAATAAGAAAATAGTAGGTTTGTTACAAGGAGACTCATGAGTCATTGACAGATGATCAAGGAGGAATGGATGAAAGGGTAATGAATAAGAAAATAGTAGGTTTGTTACAAGGAGACTCATGAGTCATTGACAGATGATCAAGGAGGAATGGATGAAAGGGTAATGAATAAGAAAATAGTAGGTTTGTTACAAGGAGACTCATGAGTCATTGACAGATGATCAAGGAGGAATGGATGAAAGGGTATTAATGAATAAGAAAATAGTAGGTTTGTTACAAGGAGACTCATGAGTCATTGACAGATGATCAAGAAGGGATGGATGAAAGGGTAATGAATAAGAAAATAGTAGGTTTGTTACAAGGAGACTCATGAGTCATTGACAGATGATCAAGGAGGAATGGATGAAAGGGTAATGAATAAGAAAATAGTAGGTTTGTTACAAGGAGACTCATGAGTCATTGACAGATGATCAAGAAGGGATGGATGAATGGGTAATGAATAAGAAAATAGTAGGTATGTTACAAGGAGACTCATGAGTCATCGAAAGATGATCAAGAAGGGATGGATGAAAGGGTAATGAATAAGAAAATAGTAGGTATGTTACAAGGAGACTCGTGAGTCATTGACAGAAGATCAAGGAGGGATGGATGAAAGGGTAATGAATAAGAAAATAGTAGGTTTGTTACAAGGAGACTCATGAGTCGTTGACAGAAGATCAATGAGGAACAGATATGAACACAGAATGGTCTCACAAGTCATAGTGAGAAATTGAAGGAGATGTGGTTTAATTTCTAGCAAAGCACTGGAGGAATTTAACTCAGACTTCAATATGGTCACGCCGCACACTTTGAATTTTGAAATGTGTGTCTTAAGCTTCACCTACAGTAGTTTGGGATGGACCAAGGGGTTTAACAGGAAGTGAAAAAAATCTGCCCTATTTTTGAAATGTGACCTAGCATCACATCTTTCCAAAAAGTTACTCCATCTCACACTGTCCTCATTTTGCCTCCTTTCTTTAATTCTGTCTCTCTCATTCTGTATTCTAAAAAGTAACTTTTGTGTCCTTACAAAAGGCTTTTTTTCCCTTTCCTAAGGCAGCTAACATCCAAATCCGAATAAATAATTCAGATTTTGCTTCTTCAAAAAGCAAGGTTTAACAACAAGCTTTAATATGAAATAAACTAAAGGAGATTATAGCGGTGCTCAGTGTACACTAAGTATCTTCAATCAAAGTTATTTCTGCTGTTATGGCAGAGATGGTCGTCTAGAATTTGTTTTATTTTGTTTATCTTGAGAAGGGTATTTATTATTCAATATTAAGAGGCATCCATTGAGAACCACCTAGGAAGTGCCCTGGATCATGTTGAAAATGATCCCCCATATCTATTAAGGCAACTTGACAATCAACCTCCTTTCGATTGCAAAGGGTAACATCTCTTGAAAGTGCAAATTAGGTATTCCATAGCAAAGATATGCTGCATCTGACTCTTACCAGATTTCATAATATCATTTCAACTCTCGCCGAGAAATGAATACATTTTCAAGTTCGGTTAATAATGCTGGCTGCTATCTTCATGAAATTTAAAGTAGTCCAGTTGGAGAAGCCATTGTTGGATACACACGATTTGTTGCGATACAGAGCTGTTGTTATAAGCTTCGATTTGAATGTGAATTTTTAGTATGATCTTATTATACGACCTGCTGCTAAATATGCACTTTTATCGCACTGACAGAACCGAACAGTTTGTCTCGTTAGCCAATTAGCCAATCGTTATCCAATAGCCAATTACAAAACATCAATTCGGAGGTTTTTCATATTAATCATAGATAACCTAAAAAATGGCAGAACAACACTTCACCGTTTAAAATTAGGGTGGGTTGAGGGTTTATTTGGAATTTTTTCCCTCCTTAACCTATAAATGCATATTACATAGGGTATTTTGCATGGGTAAAATGTTATTTTGCATTTTTAGCTCATACCAGCATGCTGGTGTGAGCTATTGTTACAGTGCGGCGTCTATCACTCTATCACTCTATCACTCTATCACTCTATCATTCTATCACTCTATCACTCTATCCGTCAACAATTGGTAAAACCGCTCCCACTCGCACAGTGTTTGATGGAATTTCATGAAACTTGGACACAAGGACCATTGGGTATAAAGTCATCAGAGATGGTCCAAAATTTGGGGTCAAAGGTCACCTGTGGGCCGTAATGGGCCATTTTGTGGAAATACGCAAAATGCTTCTTCTCCTACAGATTCCATGGTACAATGTTGAGGGTTTGTCACGATAGTGCTATGGTAGTTTTACCTTCAGGGTGTTCATGAATTTGAGATCAAAGATCAACTAGGGGTCTTTTGTGGCCCGGGCCGCGGCCCTATATTTTCAAATTGCTCCTGTTCGTACAGTGTATGGCCAATTATAATGAAACTTGGTCACAATGTTCCTCGGGATGAGAGTTACGAGGGGTGTTCGGAAAATTGAGGTCAAAGGTCATTTAGGGGGTCATCGGGGGTCATTCTTTGTAATATTTTCAAATATCTCAATCTCCTCAATATTTTGATGGATCATATTCAAAGTTGAACTGATGATTGTTGGATTGTGTATGAATAAGGTGATGCCTAAAAATTTTTGGTCAAAAGTAAATTAATTACAATTAATCCCCATTGTTTAAAAAAATCTGAGCCTTCACTTTTTGCCAAAGCTCCTTTAATTTGTCTCCCAGTCCCTGCAGTGTTTGTTTACATTTGTGGTTAAGCTCTGCAGAGGATGTTAGTGGAATTAAAGCAGGACTGGGAGTTGTTATTAACTGTTGAACTGTAAGCATGAGAGCCCTATAGCCAATCAGCACTTGCCGATTCTTAGAAGTCTTTGAGCCTGAGGTATGTAGGCAGCTTGTGAAGTTATGTCTTGTAGGGAGTGCTTGTTATGTCTGCTAAGGTAGAGGGGAGAAAGTTTAATAGGGTAGGCCAGTGGTATTGTTTGAGAGAGTGGGTAAAATAGGATTTAAAGGGGAAAATAGGAATTATAGCCAGTGGTGTGGCCAGGATTCTGCTAACGGAGGGGGGGGGGGGGTTATCCCTCACGGGCCCAAAATTGGTTTTGTGGGCCCTACATTTTTCAGCTCGAAAAGGTATGAGCTTCTGCACCATTGGTGCTCTAGTTCAGGGTTACTTACGAGAACTATGCAAAACCTTGTGGCAGTTCCTGTAACTGTCCAAGCTCTGCTTCGGAAAAAAGTTAATCAATTTATCCGATCAAATCAATTTGTCTTTTTAGGCTTGCTAGCATTTCATACTTGGACTAAATAGTTTTTCTGTATGACAAACCTACTGGATCCAGTAATTATTTTCAATTGAATACTTTTTTGGTGTGAAAAATAAAAATAGAAACACAAAATTAAAAACTCAGGCAGTCATACTTTGATGAATTGGAGTTATACAGAGGTAAAATGGCAAAACTGCCATGGAATATAATAAGGGTGAAATGCTGCTTTGAGAGGTAATAATGTACTTCAAGGTACGTTTTGCTCAGTGTTTTATATTTTTTGCATACTAATTGTAAGCACCTTCTGACAGAAACAATTGTATCAAAATCTGTTAAAAAAATTGCACGTCTTGTGTGTGCAGACCAAGACGTTGACGTACTTTTACACTCGTCCATGCTGTATAAATGCCAAGGAGAGACAAGTCTACTGGATTCATATTTTTGTTGGACAATTGTTTGTCACTAATTAAAAGAACTGGTGGTCATGAATGTGTCTGGTGCAGTATTTCTCATTCATCAAACATCCTTGAACAGAAACGATAGTGCTTTTTCAGTTTTTCATGAATTTGTAAAAAGTGTATTCTTTGTCGTTCATGCAAACAGCTGCAAACATTCTAAACAAACCAGACTCTTATATAAGGGTTACATATGTACCTTAAAGTCATACTTTTGTATGTCAGAATTGCGGCTGAAGTTGCCATTGTCACTATTATTAAACTTTATAGAGACTCATTCTAAAAATTGCAACCGACACATTGTTTAATTTCTTAGACTTCTTTGCAGAACACAGTCGGACTACTTTGATAGTGGTGACAGAATGCATACAGTTACTTGAAAGTTTAAAAAATGACTAAGAATATTTATAAAGCTAATACCTATATAGATATATATATATATAAATATATATATATATATATATATATATATATATATAGATATATATATATATATATAAAGGGTGTGACCTAACGGTTATTTCGCTAACCGTTTAACCGGATCGCCGCCAGTCCGGTTAACCGTTTAACCGCCGTTTCCCGATCGCGGATTTTTCGACGCAACGTCACTCGACTTTTAATGAAAATAGGACATGAGTACAATAATTAAGGGTTTTTTCCAACAGGTAGCAATTCAGGAAACAAGACGACAATCAATGTATGTTAATTACTAATTAGACTCAATAATATTGCGAACATTTCGTGTAATAATTGCTGAAAAGAAAACACACATGATCAGTATTCGTGGTCTTCAGAAGTTCAGATCACTGAATTTATTTAACTCGGCCTTCGGCAACATCGTAACTTTTGAAAAAAAAACAATATATTTGTCTATCTATCACAAGATTTTAAACAAATCTCGCGTAACTTAGCAAACTTACCCACCTTTCCTACTTACTCATTAAAAGTCATGTTGAGAAAACAAATTACGCATGCACGTGTTGTGCGATAGGTTGTAAAAATCAAGTTGAAACCGGTTTGAGCAGCCTCCGATTTCAGCGACGTTATACGTGCCAGGATTGTACCATTAGTCAAAATAGGGGTTAGAGCTGGCAGCTTGAAGGTGAAATACGTAAATGTAAATAAACTTTTAGGAGAAAAACATATAAGCAAATATCAGAATACAAATTTTGTATGTAGTTTGCAATTTTGCTTGCTTACAAAAAGTTAAAACAAATATATTGAAACTCATGTCATACTCATTTTGGAGTAAAAACTCATTTCAAGTAAAACAACAACAATTACCTTTATAGTTTTAATAATCTAAGACCCGACCTGCGAATAACATGACCTTCTTCATTACCTTTCTCTTCCCTTTACAAGAACGTTCAGGTTAATAAAATAATATTGATAGGCGTCGAAGTAGTAACTGTTTAGTCATTTTCTTTCTCTTGTGTCACATACAGTACTTTACATTTGATACAAAATTACTTCAACAACTGCTTCCCAAAATTTGTATGTGTCGCAATAGGTTAAGTTTAAACCGCGCAGTACAGTACCATTCATAATTTGCATATTACACTAAAATTTACACTCGCCGTCCAGATGGCAGGAAAATGTAACATCATGTTCAATGTGTTGTGTCATTCCCATGGTGCGATGAACTTGGGCAAGTTCGAATGTCGATGACCTACTTATGTTCTGTGACCAATGTCACTGGGAATTATATGTTTAAAAACTCGGGTTTTTCCATGTGTTATATAGAAGTTTTATGTAAGCGGAGCGAATTTTGGGGCGTCTCGTTGATTGTAAGGAAGCGCTTATCTAAGCATCAATATTTGTGAAAAATATCGTAAGGTTTTTTTCAGATATTCTCTTAATTTGAATGCCCCCTCCATATATCTCTCTTTCTCCGTCCACTCAAAGCTCGACATTTACGCTAATTCTGTTTGGGGAAAAATTATCGTAATTATCGAAATATCGCGATAATTTTTGAACTATTTATCGTGACGGTAAAAAGCTAATATCGCCCAACCCTACTTGTGTGTGACTTTCAGTTTTGTTACTGACTTTCAAATATGCCGCAGACTACTCGTTTTTATTTTTACTCAAGAAGACTAGCATATTTACATGATCGGTAAGGAGCCTGCTTCTTTTATGATTAACGATGTTCCCAGCTGTGGAAAACACTCTTTCTGATGGTACAGAGGTTGATGGAATGCCTAAATAACACCTGGCAAGTTTTGCCATGGTTGGAAATTTCCCACCATTTTCTTGCCACCACTTGTTTGGATTACAGTCCCTTTGTTCTTGTTTCTGAAGCATGTACGCGTCAAATTCGCGTTTGACAATGTCCGCGGCAGTTTCATCGGTTTCATCATCATCAGAATCTGACATGAGGAAGTCCATTGCTGTTGCATTTTTCTTCGCAGCTGGCTCTCCTATGTCATCATCAGGATGATCGTGCACGTATTGGAGGGCCAGATCTACTTTTAGGGCATCATACGCTGCCTTTCTTGAAGTCTCATCCAGAAATTTCATGTTCTTGAAACTAGGATCAAGAACACTGGCCTTCGCTAACATGTCGTCCTTGTCCCAGTGAAATCTCTGACGGATATCGGCGGCAGTAGCTTCCTTGAATGATACAATCGCGCGGGAATCTTCATCTGTAGGTGTCAGGTGTTTAGATGTCATCTTCAGCAAAACGGGCCGTACACAAGATATGCTGGTGTTGTATTCTGCTGACAATAAGGTTGTTACAACCTGAAAGATAAATCATATATTTAATATGCATTTTAGGATTAAAAATAAATATACATAGTACTTATATTCATAGTACGGCTGCTCAGAATTGTGGAAAAATATTTTCCTTTTTGTTCTAATATAGTTTATGGTGCCCGTTGACTTCCGTTTTGCTATATAAATATATTAATAGTATATGTTGTTTAACATGTTCTGTTTTTGTTTTTCCATATTAATGTAATGTTTAAGTTATTTAATCATAGTTAAAATACATAGTTACCTGCAGGGGCTTGAGGCATTTGATAAGCTCACTCATTAGATTCCACTGCTCACTTCTTAGTTCCAGACTTTTGGCGTCGCTTAGTGATGTGAATTCAGGGTTTGACAGTACGTCACAAATTGGCCATCTTAACTCAACCAGCCTTTGCATCATTTCGTAAGTGGAATTCCATCGCGTTACGCAGCTTGTGATAAGGCGATGTACAGGCTTCCCCGGTGCATGGCTCTTTTGTGCTGCCTCCAAGGCACCCATTGCTAAAGTACTCCGTTTAAAATGCGCAACAAGCCTATTAGCCGCACCAATAAGGGTTTTCACTTGGTTGCTTGAGTTCAAGCTCTTCTTTACGCACAACTGTACCGTATGCGCAGCGCAGGGAATATCTGCAGCATCAACAGCCTCGGCAATGTTTTTAACATTTGAGGCATTGTCATGAACGACTGCAACAATTTTAAGATCAATGTTCCAGTCCTTTGTAACAGTTTTCAACTGGTTGGCCAATGCAGGCGCTGTACTGTATGTCTCTGCGGTCCTGTTACTCCCGTAGCCTCACCCCCGTCTTCTAACTCTTCTTCTTCGGAGGGAAGGTGGCCGACAGGAGATGTATCTAGCACAGCAGCTTTATTCTCCCAAATTTCATCGATGTAATGGGCTGTGATAGTCATATAGCCTTCCTGAGTTAACAAAGTCCAGCAGTCAGTAGTCAGACTCAAACCTTCTACCTCTTCTAAACGCGTTTTGAGAGCAGCTTTCTCTTCATTGTAGAGGGCTTTAATATTTGAGGTCATTGTTTTTCGACATGGGGGCTCAAATCCTGGCTCAAGAAAAGATAAAAGATTCCGAAAACCCTCAGATTCAACCAAACTAATAGGCAAATCTTCTGTTGCAATCAAAATTGCTACGAGTCTTGTAATATCATTCGCTTTCGTGGGTTGCAAACGCGTTGCAGTCGAAAAAACGAAGGCAGAGGGGGTTGAGCGGTGGCCCCATGACTATTTTTAATACCATGTATCAAACGAAGGTGATTAAGCATGGATCCTGTTGAGCCTCCTTTATATGAGAGTTCGGTCTCACATAGCTTGCATTTAACCTTAGAGTCGTCCAATTTATGAAAGCTGTCCCATACGGGACTTTCCCCTTTCTTTGGCATCTTAATTGTTGTGCTTAGGTCTTTTCTTCAAGAGTGTCGAAAGTCGAATCACACCGTCTTTCAATTTAATAGCGTAATCTGTAATGGCTCAAGACAATTCCTAGAATCGTCGTGATCTGTTGCGCCAATGTGTTTTAGAAGCTCATGAATAATTAATCAGCAAGTTAACTTTTACTTTTTTTAACACCCTATTTCCAGCAAATTAATTTTAAATAAATTATAGAATCCACATTTGTAATTACAATTAATATTTGGCGCAAATCCCCGTAGATGTCAAGTATTAAATATTATTTGTATCGCATGACACACGGTTCAACAACTTCATTCATTACTGAGCACACCCACGAGTGAAAAAATAAAATGACCCATATGAATATACATTTACAATTTTACATTCAGCCAATTACAACGCACCTTGGGAATGAAAACCATCCTTATCACGCAGCGGTCTCTGTTACGTTTGCCGCAGTCCCGCCCGCAATGCATGCACAGTATAATACCATGTGTGAAAAAAATGGCTGTACACGTGCGGATCTGAGAGAGCAAACTGGCCTTGTGTTGTTAATGTTATTACGGTACTTTCTAGAACGACGATTTGCGTCTTTTGGGGTCAACATACTTTCACACAGGATTTCACCATGCCATTGATCGATGTACATGTACGGGTGATATATGTCGCAAATATAAACTGAGAAAACGAATTGACAACACTATCGTGGGTTCATGACTATTGGCCTACTACTATAATTATATTGGACACATTATTCATGCCTAAAACATCGTTGTTCTGTTTTTTTATTGATAGTTTGCAGAATTGCAGTACATTACTCAGTTCTTTACATATATTTAAATAATTTTCATGTTTAAAATGTATTTGATTTTTTTTCCCCGTTTACACGGTTTGTGATTTGCTAAACGGATAGTGCATTTGCGGCCGGTTAAACGGTTAACCGTTTAAACGGTCACACCCTTAATATATATATATATATATATATATATATATATATATATATATATGTATATATATATATATACATATATATATATGACTTATTGGGTTAACATCCACACTTTCTTGAAACGTCCAATTTTAGAACTATCTATGTTTGTAGGGACTTCCCAAAGCAAAATATTTCCCAAAGAAATGCAAAAAAATTCTTGTCCCCTCGAACTAGGTCTTTTTCTTGTCAGTTGCAGTAAAACTTTTTCCATATTTCGAATTTCTCAGGAGACATCAATCAGGGCATCAAAGTTATAGACTTTGGGAATGCTATCCACTGCGTTTACGACGAGCTGGCCTTATATTACGACGACTATGAACTTCAGACCATCGTCTACCGAGCGCCCGAGGTGAGCGTTACATTTCCATGAATTATATATACTGTTGTTCTACTTTAAATATTTAGGAGCACTTGTTGCCATGTTGCCCTTAAGTTAAAGGGCCTTATTTCATATTTTTTTGGGTCTTTTTTTGTCAAGGCCTTTATTTCTGGGTTTCCAGATTAGTAGGTCTTTTTCTCTTTTTTGGGGGAATTCTTTTCCTACTTTCAATGGTTCAAGTTTAACACACGGTACTCAATTCTGCCAAAACCAAAGAGGCTTTCGCAAGGCAGGTCATGTCCTAATTTCCCATCGAGAAGTTAACCTAGAGATTTCTCGGTTTCGTAGGAATTGCCTTTTCCTGCGGGGAAAAGGACAACAAGAAACGTTTTAGCTTTCCGCTAGAAGTGCCCATTGTCCTACAAGTTCTCTCCACTGGGAAAAGATATGGGTGTGATTTAGTAACTCACAGATTCAATCGCCTTTAAGCAAACCTAGATTTAGCTTGAAATATTTTTGCTTCAAACAACTTTCATCTGTTTTTTTTTTCTCTTAAAGAAATCGAGTATGTTTTAATGGTAAATTTGTTCAATACAGCCAAAAGAAATATAAACACGCAGTCATTTCTGCGCCAGGGAGTCGGCATAAAAGTCGGTCTGGATAACATTTCCCGACAACTCTTCACATCTTTATCTTTTCCCTTTTTTTTTTTATAATCTTTATTCTTCCCCTTTTTAAAGAATCGTTTAGAGGCTCTCAAATGATACACATTAGTCATCGGAATTCGTTGAATTTTTTCCATTAACAGTATCTCTTAAATTCTAACCTGAAAGGGAATGGGGAGGGTTTCTACGAAGAAAGGCTAAGTTCCTTTCGTTAAGGCTCTTTCTCGACATCACGTATTCCCCTGGAGCAGTTTACTGATGCGCGCCCATATTCTGGTAGGGAAAGGATGTCCAATTGAGTGACAACTCACTGCCATGCTAAAGGGCTCCCTCCAGCCCCCCATGCACTGTCAGCTCGGTAACCTTGCTGCAAGGATAAGATATGAAAATTCATAACTTAAATTGATTAAACGGTAGTGCCGCCTCGAACAATATGTTTCGAAAGATTGTATCACAACTACTGACGGTATATCACACGCCGGCCGTTCTTTTCGTCGAGGTGTACCTGTCAAAGAGATACGACGTAGGGGTACGAGGTAAATCACAACAGCGTGAGAAATTTGATTTCGCCTCCCGAAGTATCTATTTACCGTCGATTTTTTTCCCGTCAAGGTCCCGATTTCTTAAAACAAAATTTCGGGGCAATTCTCGACTGAAGGACGAGTAAAATTCCAGACGATATTTATCCACTGATAGTCCAATCCTAGACATGGATTTTCACGGAACCCTCGAAGTATCTGTCACTTTCAGTGCAGCAGGGGGTTGTGGATTATAGGATGTCATTTCAACACGAGGACAGAACGCAAAAACGTAAATGCGTTTGGAACTTTCCAATTTTGGAGTTGTTCCCGATGGCTCCAAACTACATACAAAGTTGTATGATTAGGGTCTGTGGGTATTTGCGTTTGTGTTTTCAAAAGCAGCGAGCAGTTCTCGTTCCTATTTGTAAATGGTATGGTCTTGGTTTTTTAAAAATACAACCCAGAAAAGATCGTCGTTCCGAAGCTTTCCCAAGACATCAGTCAATACATTGTGTCCGTATTTAGTTATTGGCGCAGCTCTTATTTTCTGGAATGGGTTGTACTCTTCTGTATTTATAAGATGTGAAAATGTAAACTTCCGGGTTTCATGTCAAGCAGGAGTTTCACCCCTCCCTCCCCCCGACCCCCCTTACCCCCACCGACTCTCCACTAGGTTGCAAATTCCACACCCACACCACCAATTGTTCAGTTCTGACTATAACGGCTCGGTCATATAAGCAAACTACAACAAAAATTATCCCTGAAATGGTATCAACTTGGGAAAAAAAGTTGCCCTTTTCTCTTTATAATTGTTAAGAAAATATTATTGTATGTCTCTGTCGTTCATGTAAATTGTGTATGGATGTCCCATCTAGAGGCAACGTGAATGTTGTTACAGAATATTGAAACCTCTTTTATAGCTGAGTATGATAACATTGATTTTATTCCTGTAGGATACTGCAGTAGGCTCTGTCTGCGTTTCCAAGCATTGCCGAGTCTCGTACACCGTTGGACGGTACTGTACTATCACACGTCAACGTTCTTTTTCTCCCGATCGTCCCGCAGACATCGTTAACTTAAACGCTAGAATTGCTAATGAGAGAGGCTCTTATAATTCCTTGTGTAATACGAGAATTCCTGATAGTAGCTCTATACCCACCATGTGATTTAGTTGCTACTTAAGATGCTGGTGAAATAAGTTGGGATCTTCCTAGAAAACATTGATTATTCATTCCACATGTACAGATGTGACAAGCTACCCAATTTGCTTCTTACATCAGATCCGAGTGGTTCGTTTACATATATTTGACGGTATGCTCCCAGGACCGTGTTTTCATAAATCAATCAAGATAGTAGGGTTCGGATGAGGTTATATATAAGTGTATAACATAAAGTCTGTTCAAAGTATCTCTTTCGAGATCCGGCTTTAGGAATCACAAATGATTTCAGGGTTGGTAATAGCATCATGTTTGATCTCTAGAGTAAGGCAAAATATTTCACCAAAACAGAACTAGTATTGTTCAATACAGGTGACAGACGCCTACAGTGGAATTACAACCCCTCCTTACCGGTTTTGAACCTCTGGACATACAATCAGCGTCCATAGCCTAGTGGTTAGGGTGTCCGCGTACAGAGCGGGAGGGCCGGGTTCGAATCCCGGTGTAGGTTGGAAGTTTTTTCACTGTTCTTGATTTTCCAACTCACTACGATATCAATATATATATATATATATATATATATATATATATATATATATATATATATAAAACCCCTCTTTCATCTCCCTCATTCTTCTTGTTTATTCCCTTAATATTCGCTATCTTCCATGTTAACAGACAAATACTGTACTCTCCTACTGTAACACCCTTCTGCAAAGTTTTATCTCTGAATCCTTTTCAGAGATGTCACACCCTCTAACTTCTTGCCTACACCTGGATGTTTGCAACGAGATACTGTAAGCAGTTTGTTAACAACAATTTGCTATCGGATATAACAAGGGGAGCTAGCTACTGTACCTGTCATGCTGTGCACTAGGGTGCTATCATTTTGATATTAAACATAAAAATAATTCAACTATCGTCCCTTTCAAATTCAAATTCAGTGGTCTATGCATCAGGAGAAGTGTTTCGTAATGACTATTGTAATAGGCCATAATAAAGGAGAGGGGTGGTAGTGGGTGGGAGGGGGGGGGTGAGCAGTCTGTCAAAGTTATTAGTTCCATTTAGCTAAAATGATTCATACAAAGTGGTGGTTTACATATGGCATTGTGATCAACGTTATCAAGCAGATGTTTTTACAACAACTTTATTAATTTAAAGATACAGTGATGGTATCAACGTGAACTGATGGATGGAGTTGAGAGGAGATGATCAAATTCTGCGTTAGTTATTTCCTTGTCATCGTCTCGATCCATTTTGCCTTCCATTCTGTTTGTTAACCGCTGCAAAATGAGAAAGAGAAGTTAATTATGCTTTACTCCCTCGCGGCAGTGCGGCAGCATCTTTCTTATGGAGCCAACCCCTCGTTTTCCCTTAAACCCCCCACATTCTGCACTTTTTAACGACTCTTAATGTAATTTTTACGTGCGGATAACACCGCAGAGCGAATAAAAGGAGATAGCATCACAATGGGGGAGTACCAAAGTGGAAAAACAGCCGTTAAGTTCATGAAGCGTAATCCTTGAGGGACTCAAACCTTGCTGGAGGATTAGGTTAGTTAGTATTAACTGTGACAACTGTAAGGACTGATTTTAAAAAATAAAATAAAACAATATGCTTCAGACTCAGATTAAAAAGATTTGAGGTGAAAGTACAGGTCATTCAGTAATGAACGTTTGATCGCTCTGTTAAATGCCACCTAATCGCTCCAAGAGATATTTGAATGGTTCCATAAATGAAGAGTCCAATTCAATTTCATGTAAACAGATCAAAGTATTTGCCCCGTCAAACTATTATAAAAAAAAAAATTGAAAAAAAGAATTTTGACACCCCCAGCTGCATTTGGATATCATAAAAATAGATGTCAGAAAGACCAAATAAAAAAAAACAGTAAGTTTGTTTGCACTTTTCGTTGCCACCTGTAATAGGGAGTCCTAAATAACAAAAAGCCAAATATGACAAAACAAAAAAGTTCATCATTTCAATCTTGCTAAACCTACAGTATGGGGACCATTTTCATTTTTTTCCAGATGAGATTAATATTTACCAACCTCCATCTGTTAAAGCAGCTTATGTGCTTATATCATTATTAGTCACAGATTGTTATTATAGCAGATTTTGATAAATATTTGAGTACATTAGATACATAAATACCCCCCCCCCCAAAAAAAAAAAAACTAACTATATAATCATCAGCATAAATAAAGACAAGTTTTCATCAGAAATGAAAAAAAAAGGCCAAAAGAGTTTGTAGTTTGCCTTTTGAATGTGGAAGCACTACTATGAAAAAGTGTCAACCGATCGAAGAGGGGACGAGCCATCAGATCGAAGTCCAATTAATTTGTTAATTGCTCATAAACCTTCTCGTAGGTAAAAAAAAAATAATTTAAGAACGTGTGTCCTACTTTATAACTTACAATCTTATTTTTGAGTAATAATGGGTACTGTACATTTGAGAAAATTGCCCCAAAAGTATGTTAGGCCCTTTTATCCTCCACTAAGGGTCACCTTCTATAAGCCTTCTCCAGATAAACCCCCCCCCCCACACACACACACTCAAGAGGAAAGAGAAAAGACCAGCAAGATCTTTGACATGTATAGAATTCATGTTCCAGCTCTTCTGATGTTAAAACTGTCGTAAAATACTCAAAATGTCTTAAAGTGAATTAGTCGCCTTGATTATGCCCTACTTTGTCTCTCATAAGAAGATACCCTGGCAACCCCTTTTTATCATCATGGAGGACCTCCCCCCCCCCCTTCATCTCTCTCTAGCTCCTTTTCTTTGTTGTACTATTTTGAAACTAATATTGAAACAGATTTACTCAAAAAGTCTTTAACAAACAAGTTGATATGTTGCATCATTCATGTAGTTTTTCAGAAGTCTCTAGCCAGGGGGCTGTCATTAATCTATTTTAAGACGGGTGACATCGTCGTTCTGTGTCGCCGTGGCGTCCAGGGCTTTCTTTGAGGTAAAACCTGGCGTAGAACTAGGTAGGGATAGTCTGCATTTCCTGTAATTTAGATTTGGAAACGAGTTTGTTAACCTTACATAAAACAATATATCTAGAACAAACACAAAAACAATCTATCCTTGATCTAGTAACCTAATTTATTCTTCTTTTCTCTTTTACTTTTGATTTCACATCTTTTAATCAAGCCGCATTTTCCGCAGATTGTTTCTCCGATGACTTTTTTAAGTTCCGCAGAGGGGGGCGATATTCATATCAGGTTTGATTAAAATTATCTTTGTGCCATTGCTTAGTATTGCAAACCAGCTGATTGGATCAATCCAGCAGGGGTGAACTTGATTTGTGTTTTCCTGTATTCATTCACATTTTATTGATTTAATGCCATCTCATCAAGAAGAGATACATCAATATTTAAAAGGGCTGAAATAAAATTAAAAATATATAACAAAATATGCGCAGCTAACGTAACCTTGGGACATGACACGTGCATTGTGTATGTGCGTATTAGACGGAAAAGCGTAAATGTACCATTCCATTGTTTTTTATGAAAATGAAGTTGCCGCGAAAAATGTTGAGATGCTCTCAAAGGTAGCAATTTTTGCGGTGAAAAAACAATAAAACGATCGGTATATTGTTTATCAGTTTGTAGAATGATGTGACGAGTAAAGTGAACAATAAAACATACTTTAGTCAAATGTTAAAAGCTAAAGTTATCAGCCTAGCCTCTCTATGAACAATGTTAAAATACATATATTTGTTCCAACGGAGTCGTTTCATAAAATGATTATAAAACCAATTTACAACAAAATATTAAATTTGATGGAATATAAACTTGATCAATGGATCAATATTCTGCAAAAGGTCTAACAATTGTAAGTTTCTGCAGTTAGTGAATAAAAAAGGACATATAGAACATGGAAAATTGTTCAATGGCAAAGTTTACCCAAAATGTGAGTAAATCACTTCTGTATTTGTAGAACGCTACTAATGACGTAAGTATGTTAAAGAAATAAACCACATCCTCATAGTATACAGGATGGCGAAGATACAAATCTTTTTCCTTCAAATTTGGTGGCATTTCATGAATGCATATATATGGCAACAGGATAGTCCATGATGTCATTACGTCAATTCAACGTACTCAGATGTTTTTGTTTTTCTTTACAATATTTAGCTCATATATTCACAGTAGAAAAATAATATTTCTACAAAGAAAATATGGCATAATTGATGAAATCCTAAAAACAGAGATCATGGACTGCTTTAAAGGCATTGAAGACTCACCCCAAACAGCCTGCCGCTCTCAGGGGTCGAAATTTAGAATATTTACCACTATTCCAGCGGAATAGTGGATTTGAAAATACACTATTCCGTCTCATTTTCCACTATTCCTTTGAAACTTTAAAAAGAAAAGAAATAACATAACAAAATTATATGTTGAGTCTTCTGTTGGGCTATTGATAATCATTAGTGTTTTGTGTACTGAGGCAAGAAAGTCTGCAACCCAGGACGCAGTTTGTAAAACCCACTCACAAGGGCAATGTCAATGGCTAGTTTCCCACACTTCAGGGTATACGGGTCACAAGGACACCCACGGCCCAGCGCGGGGAGGTTGCTGTGATAAATCAGCCTCGCGGGAAATATTTTGAACAATATTGCCATTCCACATTTTTATTTGAATTGATATTGTATGTTAGTTAGTAAACGTTTTCTTTCGTATGAATTTGACTTCAGTTCAGCGTTCCCACTTCCCTCTAATGTGCAGGATTCCCTTCAACTGACTCAGTAATCCAGCAAAGAAAACATTTGTCTGCTGGAAATCACTGCATCGTTTTCTTGCATTCGCGTTAAGTTATACTCAATGCACAACGTATTCACTTTTCTTTAAAAAAAAATCTGAAAATCAGTAGAGAAATTACCAATTGTGTACAAAAAGAAAGTTGGTACACCTTTCAAATTTTATGAAAAGATTGAGCAAAACACTTTCGAAAACTTCACGCAAATCTGGCATATCGTGCTAAATGCATCTAATGTCATGTTAACAAGGCTCTAGTACACCCATCTATGAATAAACCGTAAGACCACATCTGGTGTAAAGCGGGAGAAAAAGTATTTTTCTAGAATTTCCAAAATACGCAAAAATAGTATCCTACCATAGTTAAGTGTATAGCAAATAGCCTAACCGACTCGTCGGTTACGGATCACACGTAACTACAAAACACAACTAATTTTATTTTGCGAAGTTGAAGTTTTCTACAAGAACATGGAAACAATATTTAGCATATAGTGAATCATGCCAAGTGGCCTAAAACATGGCATTACCAGGGTTACTTTCATAAAGATGGCCATAGCTACAGGGGCCCCCGATATCGTGCTATGCTTGTATGTACTGTGCCTCGTGTATAATGGGGAATATTATTGTTTTATTCATGCGGGGGAGTCAGTTGGCTTGAGGTGTGTTTTACTTACCTAAATGTAACGGGGCTATTTCACCTACTTGTCTTGAACGTCTAAGATAATATTCCGCATAACTTTACCGATCCTTTACTAACTGACCTAATTAGTTCCAGAATGGAGCCAAAACAGTTAAACTCCGTGTAACGTTTCTTGGAAACATGCCAAAAAATTTTAACAAACAGGTGTTACACAGGGGATGAGCTCACAGTTGTTTGGCAAGGTAGTACCTGGGGAAATTTGCAGCACATGTGTAGCCTAACGTAGTATTTAAATAGGGTTAAACACTGCAGTTGTGATGTACGTATATTTCATTGTTAGGCTAGAACGGGGCTTTGCCGAACGTTGTTTGTTTCATAATATCGGAAGTTTTGTAAGTTAAACTTTTTAAAGATTGTAAGACATTTTAAATCTCTTTTCATACCATAATATTGCTACTCCAACTTGTCATTTTAAAATTTTCATCAGTTTCGTGACAATTTAAATTCCAAAATTTGTTATTATTTTGCATCTTCAACTGCTAATTTTTAATCGCCAGACACGCAAAATTACCAAAATTTTCCGGGGCCTTCGCCCCTGGACTCCCACAAGCATAGGCGTAGGAGCCTTATTTGATTTGGGGGGCTGTAACGACTTGCCCGAAAAATATAACCAAAATCGGGAAATCGGCAGTTGTTTTTAGTGTGTTCGCAGGAAATTGAACAAGGATTTCCAACACTGTACTACCTGTTACCCACGAGGTGATAATTTTCCCTACATACGCGATGGTAAACGGAAACGTGTAAAGTGCAATAAATTGGAGGATAATGTAAGGCTTGCTATACTGTGCAAGTGCAGTTGGCTACGGAACATGTATGTACTGTACGTAACTGCAACTCACGTGTAAAGAGTTTCTTTTGTATTTCTGGGCAAGTTTTTACGCCCGGGAAACAAATAAAATTAAAATTGCTGGCTGACTAGTGACAGGCAAGTAAATTTAGATGGATTTGTAAAAGTTTGTTGTTAGCTATCACTTTTAGCACTATCCATACGGAATAGTGAACCCAAGCAACTTGGTATTCCGTTCATGATTTCACTATCTTTGGATAGCGGAATAGCGTAAATTTCGACCCCTGCGCTCTCTGAAAAAAGTTAAATTTCCTGTGCTTGCAAGTGAAGTTTTTTTCGTGTCGCTACAAAATGCAGACAGTGATGAAACGTGATACCTTGTTTTCTTTTATCTAGACCTGAGATGTCCATCGCTGCTATATACACTGTGTTGTGGGTATTGACAGTAGCTGTATGTATTGACTGTACACTAGTGTCTAATTACCGACGGTGGCAAGCTGTGTGTGTATTTTCTGGGATCGATGGTGGTGTCTAACACTTCTGTTACACCTCATTCGAAACTAGGTCAGATTACCAGCATCAGACGTTTCTTTGTGCGCGAGTCTTCACTCCCTTTAAGCAAACAGTCCAAATGTATCAGGTTGGAAGAATAATTTGCAGGATGATTGTAATAGAAAAGTAAAGTTTTTGAAGAATAGGTGCCTTTATGACATCACAGACTACCTACTGTGATCCACTTCAGGGAAGAACTCAGTCTAAAATACTGTAGTTACCATTCAATCAACCTTAGCTTGAGCAGGGGGTTGTTATGGAAACAACTCCCTGGCTTGAGTGAGGGACAAGATATTCAGATGGGATTTTCAACTAATAGTGTAGAACGGTTCTTTTCTTGGTCACGTTGTCTGCCACCCCGACTTTCTATAGCGACTTGAGGTTTCCATGGTTACGATGATCTCTACATGTGGAGTGTTTACTTTAATATGACTTACGTGGTTCCCTACTGGTCTCATACACAACCTTCTACTGAATTTTAAGGACACCATTTCAATGCATATGCAGTTATTTAATGTCAGGTTTCCAAATGTAGAAATTATGCAAAAATGATGAAACTGAAAAAAGTCTAATGTTTCAATATTTTGCATCAAACTCAAATATGTAATTTCAGCATGGTTGAATGTGTGCGTGTGTGTGTGTGTGTGTAGATATGTCTGTGATGTCTGCTTGTAAACACAATGTTTCAAATTTGAGGGAAATATATACATATTGATTAGGCACACCCTATCGTTTTGGCCACAGGTAGGTCAAAGGTCAGCATAGGTCAGACTGTACATAGCAACCTTGTAGACAATATATTAATTGTAAAAAATAAATTAGAACGTCAAATTCTAAAAAGATAAGACAGAACTCGACTGATGTCATTGAAATCTCCATTTATTTCTGCTTCCTACAACATTTTAAAATTTTTTGTTTTATATGCCAGTATCCTCATTTAATAATCTCACTAAATGTTTTAAGAAAAGTGAACGACTTGTAAATTCTGACAGAGAGACCTAAATTGTTAGCAAACCTTTTACCGATATTGTTCTCAAGTTCATGATAACCTTGAATCATGGAAAGAATGCTAGCGTTGACTATACGTGTCAAGTTACCGAAAAGGAGAACAACAGAAAGTATAATGCATATAAATGTCTGTGAAATTTGAGTGTGGAGTTTTAATATCATATCAAAAGTAATAATACAGCTTGTACTTGAAAGAAAACAAATTATGGAACCTTGCTGAGTTGCAGTAATAGGACACCCTAAGATAAATAGGAAAGAATGTTTAAATTGCGAATTACGAGCGAATTAAGTAAAGCTTTTAGGAAAGCTAGGTATTAAGCTGTAGCATTTTATCTCAGTGAGTCAAAGATTGAAACATGCCTATGTTGCTTATAGGTCCAACTAATTAGCGAGATTAAATTATAACGTAGTGAAACGAAGAAAAATTACTTGCATTTAGACGGAGTGAGTAATAAACATTCGAAAGTACCGAACGGAGACAAAAATATGAGAATGAAAAGAAGAAGGCAGAAAAGAAATAAAATGAAATGAAGTGAAAGGAAAGGGAAAAGTGTGAGAGGGTATATAGTTTAATGCATGGTTGGCATGCTAGGAACGTGGCTGTACAACATTCCTTTGAAACATTCATGTTACAGAAAAAAAAAATATTGAAATATTGATCCCCTAGAATATACTCACAGATATCAGAATAAGCTCAATAGAGGTTTTCAAACTTGAGAATCTTGCAACTTGAAAGCTGCCTACTTTCTTAACTCAATAATTGTTGTTGTTGTTGTGGGGTTGTTGTTGCCATGCCCATTTCATTGGAATCAATCATGTATATATGTACAAATGTATAGTATCGTATATATCTCTGTGCAGTCCACTGGGGGTCCTTTATAAAATTCTTCATTTGCCTCTGGCCCTTCCACAAAAATATCAGAATTCATGAGCCTTGTGACACTGGAGGTGTGTTTCGATCTCTCGTCTCCGGTATGTGAGTGACGATTCCACAAATATATCACAAGTATTTATTTACAAACATAAGTTCATATACTTAAATGGCAGCTATGAGAAAGGGGGGAGGGGGATGACCTCATTTTTGGCAAAGACATGAATTATAAGTTTTGGTTGGAGGATTGTGGGGGAGAGGTGGGAGCATAGGAAGAAATGTTGATTGTGGGAGAGGGGTATGTACAAGAAACCAAATTGCTTTAACCTCCCAAACTTTAATAATCCTGAAACCCTGCGATTGAACATGTTTACCATTTTAGTTTTTTTGTTTCTCAAGGAAGAAAGAATACTAAACCTCTCCTAGTGTGATCTATTGTTTTGTAAAGTTAAAAATGTACTTTTGGAGTTCTTACAATGTATATATAACAATATTCTTTTTAATGTTTGAGGAAAAATCGGAACATTTAACGCCAATGGCAACCCACTTTGGTAGTGTTTAACTATGTAGTCAATCGTCGGTATAGAACTCGTAAACGGATTCAAAATGGCAATCGCAATCACG
The DNA here is from genome assembly GCF_037975245.1 of Apostichopus japonicus. Taxonomy (NCBI): domain Eukaryota; kingdom Metazoa; phylum Echinodermata; class Holothuroidea; order Aspidochirotida; family Stichopodidae; genus Apostichopus; species Apostichopus japonicus. The sequence continues at coordinate 10,276,002 of NC_092568.1, forward strand.
TGACCGCAGACCGTCTATGTCGCAGCTCTGTTAGGATCGATATGACAGCGCCCTCAGTGGAAAACGTCGAAGATCCTCTTTGTCATAACAGAACTTAATATTCAAGGCAAGATGTCAACATTTATCATAGGACGATATACAAACAGTTTCACTGCAGTATGTTAATCAAGCATAGTCTAGCTTTTTTTGGCATTTAGGAATTGGACAGTTCAATTGTGATGCAAATCCTATTATATAACATGCCAACATTATGATCAATTACTTTTAAAGGTCTTTTAAAGGGTATTATCTCAAAAATAAAGAGTGGTGTATTAGAAATCTACCCTGCTCTACTAAAAGTCCACATTGAAATTTGATGAGATTTAATAGCCTTCTGTCATCCTTTAAGGTGCGACAAAAGTTAACACAACAGTATCAATCGATTATACTAGGTTTATTATATCCGTATACCTTTTCTTTAAAATCATTTTCTTCAAAAGCTTCCTTTTTTTACTTTCCAATCAGAGAGTGATATACCAGTTTCATTTCTGAAACATTTTGTAACATCAAATAGTGCTTACATATGTAAAGTTGACTATTGTTGATAATGTATCTCTTTAAGTCCTACACATCAGTATCTTAGCCGTACCAGGGTTCTAAGCACTTAAAATCTGATGCACTTAGTTAAAAATCATTAATTTTTACAGTCACCGTTAGCAGGTATTGGACTGTGAAATATTGGTTTCATAAATTGCTTGGAAAAGTGAATTTTCACCCTTTTCTCTTTTTTTGTTGTTGTCAAAGTTGTCTTTTGATAAAAAGGATAAAGGTTATCTACCTGTAGATTTAAAAGACTGTGATGAAGAGAGTAATCTACCGTCGCATTATTTTAACCCTGGAAGTATTGAAGGGCTTTAAAAGAAAGCATGTTAAACCTACACTGTTGTAAAATGGGAAACAAAATGGCCACTACGAACAATAATGGAAGTTTGTAACAATCTTTGGTCAAAATTATTCATTTATAATGGGGAGAGGGAGGGGGATGGGGGGGGGGATTGAATTGAAAAAAAATCATTCCAGACCACAAAAGATAGTCTTTGGTGTTCCATCTGTCAGTCAGTGGTTTTTCCCCAGAATAGTGAGCACAATTGAAAAGTTGTAAGTGAAAGGGGCATGGAGGGAAGTTCCCCATAGCTGATTAGGGCCTCATACACAGCATGACTGATTATATGGCCAATAAATTGCAAAAAAGAAGCAGGCTTTTTTTATATTTTTTTTCACAGATTTGGTAGCTTATACATTTGATAAGTGTAAGAATGATGCCTGAGTACAACATTGTGTATGATGCAAACACTGATCTTCCAATGCATTTAGTGTTAATGCATGATTTTATTATTGTAGTGCAAATTAATAAGTGTGTTATTTGTTGCATAGGAACGGGACATGCTGAGTTACATCTGCCGTTGATTGAGATCTTGTTTTCATGAGGGTCTAGACATGCGAGGCCCCATTTACATAAGACAGCGAGCGAGGTGTTTACCCAGTAACGCTGTACTGTGCTAGTGTATAAACTCGGATCAGAACCACGCGATATGATCCCCAGCCATAGACTCTGATCAAGGTAGGGTCAGACCTCGTTCTCGGTGCTTAATCTGTAATGCAGACGCGGCTCGGGGTTGGCCGGGGTATCAGCAGAAACCTTTCACATCCACCTCTGTCGTTTGCAAGAGTAAATTGACACGATAGTAACATAACGAAATGGCTTCTCGTTCCTGCCTTTTCTTCTCATACAAAGCAAACTTCAACTTCCTGTTCTGGTGATCAAGAACTGGAGGTCTGATATCAAGCATTGGGTCCATGTAGATGCACCGCGGTCTGAGATTAGTGTATGTTGTTCTAAAGCCGCACATCGAGCGTGAGGTCTGATCTGTAAGGCCTTAATAATTAAGAATATTTACCCTGTTGGTATTCCTCATGTTTAACTAAGTACTCTTAAACATTTGTAACTCTCAAGAACCGATGGATGTAATTCAGTGTCTAAACCCTCAACGGTTGGTAATTTCTACCAAAAATGAACAGAGGGGCTGGAAGGTTTGTAGGCAGACCTTCATGTTTCAAGTCATGCATTTATTTGTTTGATTTTCAGTTGTCGCAGAATGTCAACTCATTTTAAGTTCTTTCTGCCAACAGCTTCGTTATCACTATATCGGTCGGTTAGTGTAGGGATTTAGAAATTGTTATTGTTTATAGACTCAATTTGAGTTTCAAACAAATAGTTTTCTTAGCTAGTACTTTTAGTCTTTGATGCCTTTACACCAAAATTTTAATTTGTGGATGAGCATCATGAAAACATTATAGCTATTCAAAATCCCTCTCACAGGGATGTAGAATTATGAGGTCAATTTCATTAACTCGTCGGTCGGTGACCTACATATATATCATAACAATTTGGTTTGTTTTACATAGCTACACTTAATTTGTACGCATTAAGACCAAACTTAATTTGTGGATCATGGGCTTTAGTAAAAGTTCCGTTTCTTGCTTATTTCTTTCTTTCCAGGAAGCAAGTAAATATCTTCCTTAACCCGTCGCCTCTCCTTAAAGCAACATCTTTGAGTTAAATTTGAAGATGTTTTTTTCCCTCTGTCAATAGTCCATTACGACTGCACTTGTTTGTTTAATTAACAACTGTTCAATTAACTTCATTCTTACATTAGATCTAAAATGATCAGTTATCTAAAAATCAGTTTGAACTTTTGGTCAGTATGTTTTGGTTCAGTGTCGGTCGGTACAGGCATTTGGCGATAGAAATTGAGGGAAAAACGACCATTTTGCCAACAAATTTTTTTCAGAATAAAATGAAATTGCTGTTTAATACTCTGTATTTATTTGAATGAAATAGGTAGATATTAAAAAAAGCATATCTTCCTATCAATTGTTCCATCTCAAGAGGGGATTATTTTTGCAATCACACTTTTTGGTCAATCTTGTTAATGCTGGATAATCTTGATCGGATCGCTAAAATTTTGAATCCACCACAGTATCGCTTGAAGTTCAATCTTCACCTTAAATTACGTATATACCGAATATCATCTCCATGCGTGAAGAGATAGTAGCAAAAATTTGTGTAAAATTTTCCAATCATATCTGTTAAAAAAAAATATGCAGAGTGATTGTGCCGTTTGGTGAGAAAATCACGTGAGTGGTTTCCAGACCCACATATTGATACATGGAATGATTAATCAGGAATAAACAAACCTGGCATGGAAACATTGTTCAGCTCGCGACTCCTTTATTATGACGGATGAGCCCTAACGTTTGCATTCTCGTCGATAATAAATACTGTTTGTAATATTACGGGAGAGTGTTGGCATGCATACAACACCCAGGTACCGTTTGCTGCTAAAAAAAAAGTCAAATCAAACACTCTCATAACACTAAATATTCTCTTTATCGAAGATGGGGTAATTATTTGCGCAAACAACCCATCATTCATCGTTTTTTTTTTCCGCAATTTTTTTTCGAGGTGTTGCCTCGTCGTCTGCAAATACTTCTTAAAAGCAGGTGCAGTCGTCTGCCAGGTTCTCGGCGACGTGTTCTTCGCACGAAATTAACCAATTCCGTTGAATAACCATTAGCCTTGACACTGTGCATAGGTCTCGTAAATTTTTACCTTTCCTCTGTATCACAGCGGCGACTTTTTTTCTTCTTCTTCCTCTTTAGTTTGGCTTGATTTTGTGAGTGATTGAGCAACATCTTAAAAACTGACCAGGAGAATAATTGCATTTATGGTTACTTCCACTAGCCTAGCTACATCAAAACCTGCACCATGCCCACCTCCCCCCTAATTTTTCCCCCTCCACCTCTCTCTCTCTCTACATCCCTCCCTCTCTTTTTTTTTTTGTGGGCGGCTGCAATCCATCCAGGGTTGTGATCTCGCCACTCACTTCATCCAACCTCTAGTATCGTTGAACTTTTTAATCATGCTTGAGTTTTTCTATTGATTTTGATGATGTAAGCAACGCTGCTGCCCTGGATGTAGAAATGATTCGATGAGATGATTCTGCTGCATACTGTCGGAGAGAGAAAGAGCGAGAGAGAGAGAGAGGAGAGGAGAGCCTCATTTATCTGTAACCTTGCCAAGGCTGAAGGGGAACACGGCCTTTGCGCAGTGGCGTGACTCTCTCTTCATCTACATGCCTACTAAAACAAGCATGGACATGTCTTGTCTCATGATCAACTCATGTATTCCCTAGCAACTACCTTAGCGATTTCCTTTTTCCTATTTATATGTTCTTCTCGTTTTTCTCTCCAAAATTCTCCTGCCCCCCCCCCTCTTTTGACGTAGATGTGAGTGAGTGGCAGTCGTTGCATGTTGAGTCATGTTGTCTCATGTGCTAGAGTTCTTTATCATATATGAATAAGTTCAACTCTTTAATTATCAGGCATCATCTCAAAATGTATGCCAAATTTTTGGCGATATTGAACGATCGTGATACAATACCTACTTCAATTACACATCCACTTTTAATTCCTCTATTAATTGACTCTCAGCTTCGGTGGCATATCTCTTGCCGGTCGTCGTTACCTCGTTTTTTTTATTAACGGCCCTCCATCTATTTGACCCGTCTCGAGTCTTTTCACCGTAATTTGCTTCTCAGAAGAATATCCAGACCAAGACAAGATTTGCCTCTTTGCACTAAATTGTGTTTTTTATCAGGAAGGAAAGACCTGGTTGAAGAGTTCAGTAATTCTTGTTGGCGCTGTTAATGTAGGAGTATGTAAAGAAGAAGAAGAAAAAAATAAAAAAATAAAAACAGAATGAAAAATAAAATAATCCAAGGTCGAGGAGGGATGGATGCATTATGGATTACAAGGGTTCATATTGTGTCTGATATCATTTACGAAACGTTGCTTTCTGCATTCATTTGAATAAAACAAAGAAGTACCACAGTTTAATTTCCGAGTAAGATGTTTGTTACTATCTATTGTTTAGGAGCTGAGCTTTGATGAAGCCAACCTTTTTAATGGCTTTTTCCAGGTTTACATAGTTGAAAATAGTAGGTCAAGTTTTATTGGGGAAGGGGGGGAGGGATTGGGTGGGCAAATAGGAGGTCAGCCGAAAGATTTTCTTATTTCTAATTAGTCCTAGCAGCAAAGAAAATTTTAGAAAATTTTTGGTCTGTAAAAAACTTCAGTGATACTTCCCTTTAAAATTTGATGTTTTCGAAGTTGTATAGCAACGGTTGCAACCCGGATTAGTAAGTTTTCAGTAGCTGCGAGTTATATATCGGTGTAGGATCTTTATTACCTAACAGTTTGCTCGTAAAAGCCGACTCTTTTTCGTGCATACATACCGTACGTAGCATTATGTCTTTGATTAACGTCCCAGTGGTCACAGGTATTTATCAAAGCCTCTTTTGGTTTTTATTGACAACTTGATGCATTTTCCGATCCAGCGATTATCATTCCCGGGCCGAAAGGAATGTGCGGAAGTATAAATCAATAGACTGTATAACTAACTATTTAGCTGCACAGGTATTAACGAAAACATAAAAATATCAACATTTCTTTAAGCAGATGATTAACGACGAATGACTCAAAGACGTTTGTCCATAAACTTTTCTTTGCTTTCGCATGTTAACCCTGACGATTTGACGAAAGACAGTCGACTGTGATGCGTGCACGCATTGCCGTGTCAATGAAAACTTTGAAAATATAAGATTGATTATAATTAAGTGTGAAATGTTGTTTACAAAGAATTTTAATATATTTTCGGGATCGGTTCCCAGAAAAAAAAGCAGGTAGATTAAAGAGTTCATGTCCAAATGATATGAATTTATGTAAAGAGTTATTAGGTATTGATTGATTTGTGAAATGAAATGGCAGCTAGAAGGGCCACCTACTTTAAACAAAATGTCACATTTTTATAGAAAGAGCTTCCTCTGAGTACGAATTAACAACCGTGCCGCAATGTGCGTGGATTTATAAAAAATAATAATATGTGTGATGTGATTATTTATTAAAACATCTAGTGACGAGTTTGTTTGAAAATGCTATTGTTCCTTCCCATGGGAGATGGGGATAGGAGGGAGGGATGGAGGGACGGAGAGAGGAGGCTTAAAATTGAGATGTATCCATTCAGACCTAACTGGTCAATAAGGTCATTCCTTTTGTTCATGTGTGGAATCTTCATGAAACTGGAATGAAGATGACCCCTTTGACTTTTGCTAAAATTTGTAGCTTTGTCCTCGCTTGGCAATGGTTCTAAGCATTTAATGTCAAAACTATAAATAAAGTAGATTACTGCTCAATATAAGTCACAGTACATACTCTTTCTGGAAAAGGGCCAACCCCATGACACGACAATAGATATACCTTGACAACATGGCAACAAAAACAGCTTATTTCTAAGAAATCCTCAAGCTAGCTGCACTCGCTTAGAATCCTTTCACCCTAGTCGGTTCAAAGACAACGCCAAAGACAGGTGGAAGACATGTCCAGGCTTGTTTAGCATATATGACATCGGTATGGTACACACTGTACGAGGTGCGAAACAAAGTTCCATTGTTTATATTTTAGGATGATGATATTTTTGGCTTGTAGCTTAAGTTTATCAGTAAAACAAAGCCATTGTGTCAGGTCAAACGGTTAATTGGTGAGCAGTTCCAGAGAGATGGATGATCTGTTAGTACGTGTAACTCATTTTGGTATTAGGAATTACAGTTTAAACCACAAGCGTCAGGTCTTTGAGTTTTTAATACTCAAGAATTGTATTTTTGTTACCTTCAGCAACAATTTTACTGTTTGTAAGATGACAAAAGTTTAAAGTTTACTCTTGTTGGTAAAGATCTAAGGGGAGGGGCTGGTTGATGTCCTGTGTGATGTATCATTGTACTATCAGGGAGTGAAGATGTGATTATGCTTCCCCTTGGATTGTCTATTGCAAGAGAACAGTGCCATTTCTGAAATTAAAAAGTTTAAAGTTTACTCTTGTTGGTTAAGATCTAGGGTGAAGGGCTGGTTGATGTCCTGTGTGATGTATTGTTGTACTATCAGGGAGTGAAGATGTGATTATGCTTCCCCTTGGATTGTCTATTGCAAGAGAACAGTGCCATTTCTGAAATTAAAAAGTTTAAAGTTTACTCTTGTTGGTTAAGATCTAGGGTGAAGGGCTGGTTGATGTCCTGTGTGATGTATCGTTGTACTATCAGGGAGTGAAGATGTGATTATGCTTCCCCTTGGATTGTCTATTGCAAGAGAACAGTGCCATTTCTGAAATTCATTTATAGACATAAGTCAGTATTATACGGAAGAAGTTCCATAATTTGAAAAGAGAGAGAGAGAGAGAAGAAAAATCAAGAATCTGAAGATTCAGGCTTATTTAATATAAAATAAATTTCCTTAAATAGTATCTTTCTCTATTAGTTTGATATATATATATATATATATATATATATATATATATACATGCTAGATTTCCAAAAATGCTCCAACATTCTAAGTACATTTACAAAATGCACCAGCTTGGAAGACAAGTACATGTATGTAAAGACTGCTAAAATATGAGTGCAAAGAACATGTAAGGAATACATACAGTAAAGTGTGCATGATTTAAATGACTTATTGTTACTATTGTTGTCGGGTTAAAGGTCGTCACCATGCAGTGAACATTGCTTCCAAACATGGTAGCAAGTCACGAGAAGGTCAGTCGACCGTGCTGCAAACTGCAACAAGCAGGGTTTATATAAACCATGATAATAAAAGCCATTTGTCCTCTTTGAGTCATTTTGATTGTCCAAGTTAATGGCCTTCAAAAAAGTTGGGAGGGTCAGAACCTTCAGGAATGCACTTTTTTTTTTTTAATCAAGATTCTAAAATTTGGGGCCCCAATGCCTTGGACTAGTAAAGATGGGCCCATAGGTGCTTTTTCTTTTGTATAACATATAACTATAAAATATTGGTCTCATGTTTAGTGGAAGGGGGCCCATGTTTTATTTCTTGCATAAAGAGCTGTTTTTTTTCCAGTTTCCATTAAATTATGTCAAGTTGACTATAGAGCTCTGATTAGGAAACTTTACCTGTCGAGACCCTCAATATGAAAACACCTGATCAAAATGTTGGCTTACTGAACTTTTTTGTTGTTGTTTGAATGACTCAGTGGATAGTTAATCTTTGTCAGACCAGGCCTGATCTGCTGTTCATTAGTGTTCAACATAAATATCATTTCCAGATCTGTCTGGATCAAAATTATGACCCTGTTGAATAATTGACACACACACATACGTACTCGAAATGGGGCTCAGTCGAACCCCCTCTCTGTCCGGCAACTTAACACAGCGTTTATAATTTATAGCCATTCTGTTCTGGTACAACGCCAACCTTCTCTTTCAATTGTGAAGTCGTTTATTTTGAACTGGTAATAATATTTACACCATTGATAATCAACGGATGGATGCATTTCTAAATACAATTATATCAAAGGCTGACAGAGTGTGACACAACGTTCTGAGTTTTATTTTTATTTTTATATAAAACCGTGACTAGAGCAAGGGCCTAGAAGTCTGATTTATTTCTGATACTGTAATTATAATACCAAAATCACATAGTATTAACATTTTGCTTCAAAGGCATAGTTTTGGTAGCTCAATGGTTAAGTTTCATTTCACGTTACGGAGGAGACGACAACATTTTTTTTGCGGGGCAATATCCAAATAGTGCCTTTGGCCAAAATGTGTTTAATACTTTACGTACACATTGAAAGAAAATTGTGTCGTTTTGGTAAAAGTTCAGAAATCATCAGAAGAATGACGACTAATCAATATATGAGGTAATTAGTTGCTCAAATTTTAGCCCTTCTTGAGATTACTTAAAATGTGGCTGACTGTTTGGGATTTACAAGTTGCTCTCTTGGTTTAGTATGAAAGTGTTGAATTATAAGAATCATTTGCTACTTAAGTTTATAGTGCAGTAGTCATGGCCCTGTCACCACGTGACTAAGTACGTGACGCTCACCGTACCAAAGGTTTGGGAAAGTTGTAAAAGAAAAGAACACAATTAAAGTTTCTGGGAACTATATTGTATGTCTGAACTCTTTCCTTCACATGTGTGACCATTCAGCTAGGGGACGTAATCTGCTAGGAGCCAAAAAACAAAACAGGTCACCAGATTAGAAATATAAAAACTATTCTAACATGCTGTTATATCATGATATCATAAACAGATGCCAAAAACTTTTGGCTGACCATTTATCATTTCTCCCATTGTTTCAAAATGTCAATGAAATCAATCATAAAAGAAGAACAAACTTTAAGAGTATACAACAGTGGACAACACTTGAGATCCTTATAACGTGCTTACTTCATATTTTTATAGCACCTCCTTTAAGAGGGGAATTTGCTTCTGTCATTTGTTCCGCTGCCTCTAATCAAGCATATTACAGATTTGTAAAGCCCGAAAGACCGCGATGCGGAACAAAGAACGCCAACAATGTTTGAATATACTCACCTTGATTCATGACGGTGCCTCGTAAACTACCATCTTGTCAGCCTGCGAGAATCCGCCTGTGAAAGTACTGCTTTGCTCCGTTCCCTGGAGGCGTATTTTTTACTCTTTTTTTTTTCCATCTTTTAAATGTTCTCTCTTTTATGCAGCTATGATATGTCAAATAAAAATAAAATTCATTTAGAAAAGCTTCTCTTGCGTGGCGAAAGATTATAACATTTTCGCCGGGCGCATTGCTGCGTAACTTTGTTGGGAAGAAGGAGAAATTTATTACCGGGATTTTGCGGGTCGCTCATGAGGAAAGATATTATATCCCGGGCCGACACAATTTCTAAACAGAAGTGTGTTGACAGAGAGAGAGTGTTTTAAGTATTATTATTAACTGTATCGGTGTGTGTATACAGAATGGAGATCTAGGTATGTTTATAGCGCCAGAGGTGCTAGACACGTAGATATTAAGTCTTTCCTCTAGTGCTTTACCTTGTTACAAAGTGTTTTTTTTTATATATAATACTTGAAGAACTACAGAGCAAATAAACACATGGAACCAGAATTAGATCCAATTTTTGTTTAGCGATGAGAGTTTGGAATATGTTTTAGGGTCATGGTGTCTAGTTTCCCCCTGAAAAAGAAGGTAGAATATTTAGTTATTGCATGATTCAATTTTCAATGATAGCAGTATAAAATCACTGATCATGTGGCGGGATTAATAGTGATACTTTCTCTGTGTTCTATATAAATCCACTTTACCTGTTTCAAATAATTAGGCAAAACATACACAGCCCTCGTTTTCTTTTTTACTTCAACATCGGAAGTTTAATTTCTACGCCGACAGTTTTGAGATGTCAGACTATTCGGTATATGTAATGTGGTGTCAGTGGAAACCTTAGATCAAATGTTGAGTAACCATGACGACTGTTGGTTGGCTTTGTACAAATGTTTGCAGTGCAGGCTCTGTACACTGATATCGACCATGTAATGTATGCGAGAGCTTGAATCTGCCGGGAAGGCAGAAGTCCTCAGATATCTTTGACAATTCCTACACAATTATGTATCATATCCGAGATGAGTCATACCCTAAAAATAACAAGTCATTTTCGGGATGCCTGGATCCTGCAGTTTGTATGTAATTCTTATAACTATAAAATAGCTTGGTGGGCTACATCCATAGTAGAACCGAGCTCTTTACAATTTGGATCCAGTCGCAACAACTTAACTGAAACCTATGACGGGTGTAGAAGAAGACTTGTCATTTTTTTAATATATATTTTTTTATTAGCTATTAATATTTAACCCACTAGATATGTTTATATTCATAAAAGGCAAGCGTATTTTTTTCTTCTTCCCTGTATTTATTTATGAACTATTTTGTTCCAATTTTTCTGTTATCTGATTTCTGACCTTTGGGGTGCATGTCGTATACCAAGATGGCAAAAGGTCCAAAGGGATAATCTCTCCAGACAAAGGAGGTAGGAAGGGATAATGGGAGAGTGAAATTACTGGGGGGGGGGAGGTAAGGGGGGGTGAGGGGGATGAGAAGTGACAATAGCCCCAAATTATGGGGAGAGGGAGCAGGAGTTGAAAGTGAACGGGTAGCACTTTGTTTGTCGTTTATGGTCCTGTCAGTAGTAACATAAGTATAAAGTAGTGGTTGGTGGATAAACTCTGCTGACCATTCCACAGACCCTCACTACCCCCTCCCGCCCCCACCCATACCCTATTATCCTTACATCTTGTCCATGCAATCTCCACCACCATCAGATATCTAGCGTAAATTTTAACTCTGCCAGAATACTACCAGAGACAAGTGACAATATTTTCCGATACGTGGAAGTTTATTCATCCACCGTGGATGAATTCTGGTAAAGATAATTATCGTCAATTATTTGGAGGTTGAAAAGCTGTTGTGGATATCCAGGGTAACTTTAATTGCATCAATTTGTATCAAATGATAAATTATGTATGATTTTTGTATAGATCCATGCAATATATGTCATCGCATGATTTCAAGTCTTGTGATTGGTTGCTTTGACTGCTTCAATCATAATTAGTTGTAACATAGAGATGTGAAAAGTTCAGCATAACTGTACATGAATCCGTCATAGGTTTGAACTTTAAATACGACAGTACTTCATGTTGATTCCGTTCGGCTCAGATTAGTTTGATGGCCGATGATAACTGTCGTCATGATTGCAGCAATGCATCATGGGGGCTGCAATTCATTTCTATGTTTTTCTGTATAAGGTTAAGTGTGAGTAGGTATAATATGATGGAAGTTGGTCAAGAATATATCTATTTATTCAAAAAAAAAAGGAAGAAAGATGCAACTTGGAAGATCTATGACATTCAATCAGAAATGTTACGCTGATATGTCCTTCACAGAAATGTTTGAGTGCAGGTAAGGTTTGTACAGTCAACTTTAAAATAGGCTTAATTTGGGGGGGGGGGGGGGATGGGAATGCTTTTTTATTAATGCCAGATATTTAAGTCTGCTTGTTGGTTCAGACCTAATGGTGATGTCATCTGTAGACTTCCTCAAGTCCTCAGTCTAGGATAATTTTAAACATGATACATTGCCATGATCTTCAAACTATTTACAAGCGGTACCTTTGTGTTAGTTGTTTATCCCAAGCATATCTGCCAGATATATGTCAGTGATGGACTGTTTGTTTTTGTAATTCTCTGTTGATAATTTCCACCAAAATATGTAATTATTTGTGATCTTAGGGTATTCATGCAGTTGTGGGAGTCTTAGACATTATTGTAGACTATACCATTTTTTAACAAAAAGAATAAAAGTTGTGCACAAGTTTGGTTGGATTTGGGCTGGCATCGCTGCCTTTAACAGTCAACTCCTTATCTTTCCATATATATATATATATATATTGCTTCTTTTAGTATTTCATTCTCTACAAATGGTCTTTTTCCAAGAACAACTGATGATCTCAGATGGCTGTCAATTCCCATTTCACTTGTGTTTTATCTTGATATTTGAGTTTCTCCTTACATATATTTTTCTTATTCCATTTATAATTTATCCTCATTTTCTCTTCTGTGGGAATTTGCAGTTGCATCGGTTGGATTTACCATGTTGCTTTAGGCTATTACTACTATGGGAAAATCAAAAAAAAAAAAGCATATTTTTTTTTGCAGTGCTTGCATTTTGTCTTCATGTATGTGAAGTCTTCTTTCTTTAGTAAATATTTGATCAGATGAAGATGGCTCAATTGTTCATGCTGTTGTTAGTGTTAACATGCAGTACTTTTATGGAATGCTAGCTAAACGTTAAGCTATAGTTTGGTGACAGACTATGTGAGACTAGAAAGACATTCTACAATGTCGTATGTGACTTGTTTGAAAGAACATTTACGTTTGCCTTAGTGGAGAAATGAATTGTACATCACTACAGATATATTCAGCTCTATTGCCATGGTGACGTAAATAATTCTGCTCTTGGCAGAATGCATTCCTTGAAGATTTTACCAATTTTTTTAACCAAATGCAAAGAGTTGGAAAAGTTATAAAGAGTGAAAAATGCCCAGCTTTCAAGAGTAATTAATTGACCCGCAATATTCTGTTCTATGTTTCGACTCCCTAACGTACACGTTGGCAATGCAGCTGTGGATGTTATGTCCGTGCAGTTTGAAACCAGTTAGGTCCTGCTGTGTCTGTAGATAAGGGGGGTTGGGGGGGCGGGGGCTGGGGGCTGAGTAATCTGTCCACTTTTTGTCTTTCTGTGCCATATTCTAGAGATGTCTGGTGATTCATTCTGCCCTATTCATTGAATAAGACGTACATGCATGTTTTATGCGATATAGGGGCCGTTTTTGTTACTCATTTATTCTTCTAATCCGGGGTTTTTCCATTCTCACTTTTCTTCAATTATATTACTCATCCTTTGATTCATCTTAACAGGGATCTCTGTTTTTTTTCCCCTTTTCCTTTTGTATACTTCACTTTTCTAACTCTTGCCCTAAAAAAAGCAAGAATTTCCGTTCATCCACGTATATAAGTAAGTACAGGCCTTGAATTTCTGAGTAACGAATTTACAACAAGTCAAGAAGTTTGAAGAAGTAAAAGTAAAAAAAAAAATAGAAAAGAAAAAGGAAGCTGTTCTTTGCTAACTGCTGCAAGGAGTTATAGGTTGGAACATGTCTAGGCTTGTTTCCAACATGAGTAAGTCTGACAAAGTGTTTGAATGACGAACGGAACATTAGTAGGTACCTGGGCATCCATCGTACGAGGACAGAAACAACGTCTGAAATTTGTCACTTTGCCAAGAAGAATTTGGAAAAAGTCTTTACTCCTTTGTGTGCTTGCATTCTCTGTGGAGTTACGATGGAGACGTATATTCAGATGCGTGCGGGCAAACTTAAAAGTGGACATTTTGATTCAAAGAGAAAAACTAGAACACACGACGTATATGTATAGTACCCATATATACATACATATATATATCTAAATATCTATCTATATATCTATATATATATATATATATATATATATATATATAAATATATATAGATATATAGATATATATATATATATATATAGATATATATATAGATATATATATATATATAAATATATATAGATATATAGATATATATATATATATATATATATATATATATATATATATATATATATAGATAGATATTTAGATATATATCTAAATATCTATCTATATATCTATCTATATATATATATATATATGTATATATAGATATATAGATATATATATATATATATACATATATATATATATATCTAAATATCTATCTATATATGTATATATTTATATTTATGTATCTATATATCCATGAAAACACGTATGTAAACATCTTCTGTCTGAAATAAGAATTATAAAACTTGGTTTTATATATCTAAATATATATATACCGGTGCTGTGGTGGGGGGGGGGGATAATGTTGGTGGCATTTGAAGCAATGAGGCTTTAGAGCAATCGGGAGGTTCGAGGTTTTATTCCTGGCCTGGTCATAGTAAGGTGGGGTTTTCCATCAATCTACGGTTTTCCCATCTGAAATGACTTTCTAAATTGAAAAGATTCCAAATTTGAGATAAAAATGTTGAATTGGAAGCTACCAGACGTGTAAGTTGTAATCTATAAGCCCTTGCGGGGTTTTCCCACATTTGTAGTCGCTTAAGCATCTTAAAAATAACTGCTGATTATTATTGATTATTATATATACAAATGCATATATCTAACAGTATGTGGGTATGTATATATCCTATATCATATATGGACCAATAGCCATATTAAGACTTGTAAATTGTTTGATCTCAGAAATGTGACAGAAACAAAATGGATGAATCGTCACATGTTTGCGATAAATTCAAACCCCTGTTCCTGCCAAAATAACCGTAATTATTAAATGATTTCTAATACGTATATTGTATCGAGATAATTGGATTCAATGCCAGCTATGCCGTACAATTTCGCTCCCAGATAAAAACATGGTTGCATCGTATATTATAGATCCTAGCTGTTTTTCGATATCATTTGACAGAATATAATTCAATATAATTAAACAGTTGCCTTATGGGTAAATATCTCTCTAGAATTGTTTTGGGTGCGCGGAAGGCTCAGAATATGAAATGTCTGCAAATACGTTATCGACAGGCATCAGTAGAAAGCGTGCAAAAATTGTCAACAAGATATTTTGAAATCTTTCTCATCGGTATCATAAAGGTTTGTTATAGTATTAACTTGCTCGTTATTTGAAATGTGAAATTTTGGCATTTTGGTTTTAAGTATATTTGACCAAATGTTGAATTATGATCATGTCTTTAAAGCCTTAAACCTCCTTCAATTAAGGAGACATGGATAAACCACTGGTATCCATTCTCGGCCTTCTTGCTAATATCATGTGTAGCATTATGTTCCCTTTGTAGGGGAACCGTGGTACACATGACCTGACAATGATCAGGTGGTCACAGTCACGATTGCTTGACCGGTGCTGTGGCCGAGTGGATAAAGGCGGTGGCATTTGAAGCAATGAGTTAATAGCAATAGGGAGGTTTTGGTGTTCGATCCCCGGCCGGGTCATAGTAAAGTGGGTTTTTCATCCAAGAGCAATCTACAGTTTTCCCATCTGAAATTTTATTTCTAAATTGAAAAGATTCCAACTTTGACTTAAATGTTGAATTAGAAGCCAAATGTTGAGTTGTAATCCATAGCGCTCTCAGTGTTTCACATTCTTGCTCGCTTAAACGTTGTAAACTAACTGCCTGATTATTATTATTATGATTGTGTAGCAATTGGGAAAACTAGGACACCCTGCTAGCCTCTTTCAATCAGTGATAACAAACCAGTTCATTCAATAATGTTGACATACATTTTCTGCCAAGACAAGTTTTCTACACTGAGGTAATGCAATCCCACACGCAACTACCGAGTAATAAATACATGCAAATGAATTTTCTATTCAATGTTGAAACTTGATCATTCGCACTAGCTAAAGAGCTGCATTGCCATGGGATTATACTTAAGGCGAGAATGTAAACGTTTTCATATTCAAAGTATTCAGAAACTACTCTAAAGATTTTTGTTGTTGTTGTTGGGAATTTGTAACATTTGATGATACCATGTATGTATGCATCACCACCATTAAAGGAAGAGTTATTAGGCACCTGGCAAAGTAAATCTTTGAAAATCAATTTTGACAACAAAATCATTTAGAAGAGGTGAAATTAGGAATTTTAAAGTTTGACTGTATGCTTCAAACTTTCCTGTAAAATATGGAATTGAAAGTGTCATTATAAGATAACTAATAAATTTGGAACATATAGCAAATGATTGTGATGACATATAGATCTCATATTTCTAACATAGAGTTAATCTAGTGAATGTGTGAATAATACGTAACATAATTGGTCAAAGTTATAACAAGTAATTAACAACACAGAAAAACAATAGAAGAGGTGACCTGAAACCCCACCCTTAAAACGTAGACATATTGCAAATTTGCTGTTCTATTTCACCCTCTACCTGGTGCCCTGGATAGTTTCAGCTATAACAGACTGTTTTTTATTTCTTTATATATATATTTTTTTAAGGTTGTTATAGATGTTGTAAAACATTGTCTGAACATGAGGAGCGTTAATTCCTTCATTGTCCACTTCGAATAGGTCAGATTTAATGTACCTGTGAAAGCTAATATCTTGATTAATCCGCAAAACTCAGACGGATTCAGGCAGCTCCTCATAATTTTCCACTTTCATTTGTCAACTTTTCATAATTACATTTGGCACAGTTATTTCTGTTGGAACTATAATAACAAAAATAAATCAATGTGTAAAAGTAAGAGGGCCTGACTTTTCGATCTTAGCAGGATCTTCTTCAGAGGCTGAATGATGAGTTTACAGTGACAGAAGGGACAAATGCACACACAGAATACAGACAGGTTAATGAGCAGGGTGAACACAAAAGAGATAGATGTAAGAGGGTTAGTAGACAAGGCATAAATCAAAGCATGGACATAAATCACAGTATGAAATGTCACTTGCTATGAAATGTCACCGATTGACTACGTAGAATTGGTTGACTGAACTGGAGTCTCACAGTTCAAATTTGGTTGAAAACAAGAGTGATGAAAAATTTACAGTTTTCAAGACATTATTTCACTCCTTGACCTGTGTTGTCTCCAGTGCGATTTTGTTGTGCACTTTCCCCATCTATATACAGCAGCCTGCAAATATTGGTAACATGATCCCCGTGACAACAGACTTCCTCTTCCGATCCTCATCCATCTAAGTCTGCCTGTATTTATAAAGGTTATAACACATTTTGTGAGGTAAAGCTTTCAACCATCGGGATTTTATCCTGATTCTAACACCTAACTTCTAAAAATTTGTCGAAAGTAGACTCTCCGATGTCATTGCAACTTGCCTGAATCAAGTTTGCTTAAAGAATTTTCAAGCACTCACCAAGTTCTTTAATATGTCCATGTTTTTTGTATCATGTATAATTTTATCAGGTATAGTTAGCAGCGCGTCCTTTTTACGGGTTGCACAGGATTTAAACAGGAGTGTTGACATTCTTCAAGCACTCACCAAGTATTTTAATATGTCCACGTTTTGCATATCATGTGTAATTTTATTAGGTATAGTGAGCAGCGGGTCCTTTCTTACGGGGTTGCACAGGATTTAAACAGGAGTGTTGACATTCTTCAAGCACTTACAAGTATTTTAATATGTCCACCTTTTGCATATCATGTATAATTTTATTAGGTATAGTGAGCAGCGCGTCCTTCTTACAGGGTTGCACAGGATTTAACGGAAGTGTTGACATTATTCAAGCACTCATCAAGTATATATTTTAATATGTCCACGTTTTCTATATCATGTATCATTTTATTAGGTATAGTGAGCAGCGCGTCCTTTCTTACGGGGTTTGCACAGGATTTAAACAGGAGTGTTGACATTCTTCAAGCACTCTCCAAGTATTTTAATATGTCCACGTTTTGCATATCATTTGTAATTTTATTAGGTATAGTGAGCAGCGGGTCCTTTCTTACAGGGTTGCACAGGATTTATTCGTCAAGGCTCATTTAATAAATGGTCGTAACTGGACATTTCACAGATCTGATTTGTAAAACTACAGTAAGTTTTGGAAAGAAGTAGAGAAAAATATTCCTTTAATATATAATATGCACTGTTTGTTCAAAACCTCAGAGTCATTATCTTGTCGCTATAAAGGCAAGATATGGTTGAAAAATGCAACCTATGTTGATTTATTTATTTTATGTAAATTTATCCTCCTCGTTTCTAGGATAAATTCAATTATTTTGCCCTTGTTGGTCAGGATAGTTGAAAGTACTAGTTTGCATTGATTATAGTTTGAGTCAAAATTCAAAATGGTTGTTTTAAGTACTGTGTGGGTGAGTCCATGACAAAATTTATTGATTCTAACATAATTTTCATGTTTTAATAGTAAAAAGAAATAATGTATATATGCAAACAAGCAGAGAGAAATTGTTAAGTATTTTCTATGACCGCATTTTTTGTTTTAGTCTATCTGTCTGCTTGGAAACGTTGTTATGCATAAAGCAGCCCTCGAGCATAAGCTGAAGAGCTTTCTCTCATAATTTCCACTGAAAATGTGCATATGGAATCTTCATGTTTTCTACAATGTGTAAATTCTCAGCCATGATATTAATGAACACTTGAAAGAATGCCCCTTTAAATCGATTGGAAGTGATATCGGAACAAAGTTATGCCCAGGAGGACATACTCGTTCGAATCAGACAATTTCCATGTTGGTGAAGACAGAGAAGGAGAAGGAGAAAAAGAGAAAAGTCGTTTTGAAATTATGTCAGTTTTCTAAGGCATGTCTTTCCTTTCGATTCACATCCGTTTGATAAAATTCCTTGCAAATTTCGAGGGATGGAAGGTTAGACAGTAATTCTTTTAACCATCTTCTGTAAGCAAGCGATGGGAAACTGATTTCGACCCGAATGTCGTCTGTCAATCAAAAGGCTGTGAAAAAACGCCAATCTTTCACCCCAACCTACATCTCCGTAGTATGGTGTGGGCCTTTGAAACCGTGTTTGTATTGATTATGACAGTGCCTTTTACCGGGATTTAATTCCGCTTTATGGAAAAGCTGGATGCCGTGAATGCGTCAAGTCGAATAATGGAGAGAAATGATATCGGAAACAATCGTGAAGGGTTAAATGACGTTCCATCAAATTTGAGTATTGAAATTGAAACAGCTGTTGCTGTAATTTTACCAAAAAAAAAATTGAATTCTTCGCAGTCTAATGAATCTCGTCATTTTCAAAGGGGTGAAAAAAGAACTCTTTAAAAAAGGGGGAAATTTAAGCAATAACGTCTAGATGACAGCTCCTTCCAAGACGGCATCAGAATTAGCGATTAGAGGAATTGGCTACTCACATACATATTGTTTACTCCCTGTGGCAATTCTACAACTTAGGTAATGTGTACAAAATATAACTGGAACTTCCATAATTTTAAGTTCCTAATCATCTTTTGCAAATACGTGGAATTTTTTTACGCTCGGAAGAGTGGTAACATGTCTCATGTCATATCGAGTCACAGGTCCTGCCCAATCTGGAGTTGAGACCGGCAATTTCTTTTTAAAGTTCTTGCTGCCTTCACTGCCCTGAAACGTACCAATAAATCCACCGTTACTCTACTATGACTGTCAATTAGATCAATTTGATCTCTTGCGCAATCAAGATTGAGCAATTTGACCAAAATTACCGTCTCCCTGATCCACAATCTGTCATACTATAGCAGTGAGTAAAATGAAATTTTTTTGTTGAAGATCATGTCTGTTGAATGGCTGCTGTAAACATCTTACAGAACTCGTCAAATTTTGGCACATTTTTACAATGTACGACTCGAGTCACATAGAAAATGCATATTCATGAGACCTTTTAAGCACTTCTTTTGTCCTACTAGCTCTGGTTATTGTCAAATGGTTCCATGATAAACAAATGAATATATAGATCCTACTGTTGTTAAGGACTATGGGATGGGAGAGCCTAACAGGGAAGGGGTGGCTTACATCTAAGTGGAACCGTAACTATTTTTAATCCGCACACACAGCCTACAAATTTTCGGTTGAGGCTAATTATCAATCTCTCCGGATCACCAGCTGTGGATCAGCCGGATGATACACTTACCTGTAGGCAAAGGGATATGAATCAACTGGTGAATTTTTTCAGGAAATTACTTTTGCCAAGATTTTAACCGAGACAATATTCTGTAGCTGCTTGAAAGATAATTTAAATGAGTTGATCGTCTCGGTCACAAGTTAAAGCATGTTATCAATATCTCAAATAAATATTTGATGACGTTAGTTAACATTATGTGCCAGTTTACCTTCCAACATTATTCTTTAAGAACACCATATATGGAACATCATGTTCTTTAAATAAGAAAACCATTAGGTTTTTTAACACAATAACTGAAGTACTAAGACACATGATTTCCTTATCTAGAGATATGCCTCGCTGCCGCGCTCCAACCGTAGGGTAAGCACTTGAAGGAAAAAGAGAGAAAGAAAGAAAAAAAAAACAACTTTGTGCCAATGATGACTGGCATCAGTCTCCAAACATGATTCTTAGAAGTCGAATATTTTCCATTTTCTGGAAAAGGAGGCCATTTCCTTCCCGTTCGTTCATGCTGAAGTAACCTTTGAAGCGGTGTATCGTCAAGTGCAACTGCAGTATAAATTAAGAGGGAGAATATAGATGCCAGGTGCCATTAAAATGCTACTCATGTTTCTCGAGGTTCCAAGAAATTAGGCATGCGCATCCTATAAAATCAGACTAAATTGCACTTTAAAAATTTGGCAACATAGCCTTTTTCTTTTTCAAAAATAAGAAAGAAAGAAAACAGTTAATAAATCATGCATGCTGCAGGACTCATCTAGCAAAAGTTTTATTTTATATTTTATATATATTTTTTAAATGTGCTTGACTTTACCCCCCCCCCCCACCCCCCCCCCCCGATGGCCTTATTTAGATAATTGACCCAAACTTGATCCGGCCATATCAGTGCATTGATGCATGTAGTCGATTGTTTGTGGTTGTATTTTATTTAATATAGTAAATTTACTGTTAAAAGCTTTATTACTGTCCTTGCTACTTATTAATTCAGTTATAAATCTCACAGTTTGGGTATCCCGAGGACAAATTATGCATGATCAATATCTGTGAAAAATTATGAAATACTTTGAAGTTGAAAGTGTTTGCATGGTAAACAAAAGTTTAACTTAACATGTGTAGGGTGGTCTCTGTGTAAGGGGGCGTGTATGTGGGTGTTGGGGTAACAGGTGGGATGCATTTCACATCATGTTTGTATGTAAGGAAAGCATATCATATAGCAATACCAAGAAACACGCTACTGTTAGGCACCACCACTGGTGAGTTTACTTGAGTATGCAGTACAGTGTGTGCAATCACGCAAATCACGCAAATATAATATAATGAATAATATAATAAATATAATAAAAATATAATCACGCAAATATCATGCAAATCGCAATTTCATGAGATCACACAATAAATTACTTCTGTGTGAAAATCGCTCAAATCAATCATGGGGCAAAAGAGCTTTTGCTGCTGCTGCCCCTTCTCTGTGGAAATGCCTTCGAGAACATGTAAAACACAGTCTATCTCTTGCTTCTTTTAAACGCTCTCTCAAGACTCATCTGATGAAAACCGTTTAATTAATTGTTCATTGTTGCCCATTTTTGCCCTCATTTTTGTCTTGTACTAGGTTTACTGTTTTTTGTTTAGCTGTCGCACTCTTTTTTGACGGACACTGGCGCATTATAAATGTCAATTATTATTATTATTATCATCATAACTTATTGTGTTTCTGTTACTTGACAAAATTACCTTGTTTGCATATCCTTAAACCAGCTGACTGTGGACCTTAAAATTATTCTTCAGGAGAGTACACTGTACTGCAGCACACAGAATAGCTTGTGCCAATATAAAAGTGTTCAATTTGTATAATTACTAAACCAGCTTGTTTGTATCATCTTGTTTGTATCCTTAAGCAGCTGTAACTGGACCTTCAAATTGCACTTCAGAACACTGTACTACAGCACACAGAACAGCTTGTGCCAATTAAAGTGGTTCATTTGTATCACTAAACCAGCGTGTTTGTATCATATGTTTGTATCATTTAGCCAGCTGACCCTGGACCTTCATATTACTCCCAGTACTTCACTGGACTATAGCTGCCACAGGAACTGTTCAATTTTACACTTCAGTACACATTATGATCTGAGCAAACATGATGTTTGTATCACCTTAACCAGGTTGTTTGTATCACTTATTTGTATCCTTTAGCCAGCTGACCCTTGACCTTCACATTACTCCCAGTACTTCACTGAACTATAGCTGCCACAGGAACTGTTTAAGTTAACAATTCAGTACACATTATGATCTGAGCAAACATGATGTTTGTATCACCTTAACCAGCTTGTTTGTATCACTTTTTTGTATCTATGCACCAGAGAACCATGGAACAACTTACAACTACTTCAATACACATCTAAGTACAACATCTGCTTGTGTAATTGCATCACTTAGTCAATTAATGAGTTTTTTTATATGACTATTGTGTTAAGCCTTGTGTATCACTTAAACAGGGTACCACAGAACTTTATAAACACACCAGTACTTCAGAACACAGTTTTACTGCAGTGTGTACAAATGTAACTGCTTGTGTACTACAACTACTTCAATACACATCTGCTTGTGCAATTTGCATCACTTAGTCAATTAATGAGCTTTTTTATATTACTGTAGTGTTAAGCCTTTTGTGTCACTTAAACAGAATACCACAGAACTTTATAAACACACCAGTACTTAAACTGTAAACTGCTTGTGTACTTTGCGTCACCATAAAAACCAGCTTGTTCGTATCACTTGACCCTAGAACTACAAACGCCTGCGAATACCCTATTGCAACATATTGCAACTAGGAAAGCTGGGAAATAGGCCAATTTGCCTCTTTTTCCTTTTCCCTCCTCAACCTTAGGTGATTTATGGGAGATATTTGAATTATGATGTCATAAATAAAAAAAGGATGTTGTGGCCAATTGAGGCAGAGTTTTTACCATCCTGATATCTACAGACTTGCAAACTCCTGGTGATTGTTAATTACTCAGTTCCTTGCAGGTTTTAAAACTATCCATTTCTTTGTATTCTGTGTGCTGAAGCTATTTTAGAAAGTGCCTTCACAGGTAGTGCTTGAGAGTTAAGTAGGCCAATATGTAATATCATCATAAATTTTCAAACTGATTACTTTTCTCTCTGATTGTTCAATCTCACAGTACATGAAAGTAGGACGGAGAGTGCTGGCTTTGGATATATCATAATCAAAAGAGCTTTAAATAAAAAACATTCTAGAATGAAAAATACGAAACACATACAAAGAAAAATCTTTCCAGAAAAATTCCATCTCATTTCCATTAAATTCATCTCAGCTGGTTTTTACTAGGTAGCTGCTCCTTACAGTTCCATAAACAAAGTAGCTAAATGAATGAACGAACAAATGAATGAATGAACAAATGAATAAATGGACAAATGAATTAACGAATGAATGAATGAACGAACAGACAAATGAACGAATGAAGTAACGAACGAACTAATGAACAAACATGAATTAACAAACAAATGAATGTACAAACGAATGAATGAACGAACGAAAAAAGAAGGACATGAACGAACGACAAATCAATGAATGAACAAATGAACAAAGAAATGAGTGAATGAACGAACGAACGAACAAACAAACAAGTGAATGAATGAACAAACAAATGAATAAATGGACAAATGAATTAACGAACAAATGAATGAACAAACGAATGAATGAACGAACGAAAAAAGAAGGAAATGAACGAACGACAAATGAATGAATGAACAAATGAATGAACAAAGAAATGAGTGAGTGAATGAATGAACAAACAAACAAACAAGTGAATGAATGAACAAACAAATGAATGAATGAACAAATGAATAAATGGACAAATGAATTAACGAATGAATGAATGAACGAACAGACAAATGAACGAATGAAGTAACGAACGAACTAATGAACAAACATGAATTAACAAACAAATGAATGTACAAACGAATGAATGAACGAACGAAAAAAGAAGGACATGAACGAACGACAAATCAATGAATGAACAAATGAACAAAGAAATGAGTGAATGAACGAACGAACGAACAAACAAACAAGTGAATGAATGAACAAACAAATGAATAAATGGACAAATGAATTAACGAACAAATGAATGAACAAACGAATGAATGAACGAACGAAAAAGAAGGAAATGAACGAACGACAAATGAATGAATGAACAAATGAATGAACAAAGAAATGAGTGAGTGAATGAATGAACAAACAAACAAACAAGTGAATGAATGAACAAACAAATGAATGAATGAACGAAAGGAACAAACTAATGAATGAATGGACGAAGGAATGAATAAATGAGTAAACGGACAAGTGAATTAATGAACGAACGAACAATGAATCAATGAATGACAATGATGATGATCAAGTGTTTTCTATTTGATCGCAGACCGGTGTTTGACGAAATATTGGTCGCCGATGGGATTATTTGAAAACATCGTCAGAAGGAAGACAATTAGTCGCACACATTTAGTTAATGATACTTAGGACAATTTTACAGTTTATTATGATTAACAATGATGTAATCTAGAAGGAATAAATGCACATAAACTGCTATACATGAACACTTCATACAAGTACAGATTGATTACCTTTGCCTGTGCTTCATATGACTCAGTCTTCCTGTTAGATCGCTTGTTTCAAATTGAATTGTTGTCGGCGTAATAATTACTCTTCGAATCGAAGGTATCTATATACCTAGGGTACAGTATCGTTGCCCTCATTATGTGGTGTAACTTTGTACATTTATGAACAAAAAAAGTGATATTACTGTATCTTTATAAGTTGAACAATACTACTATGCTATATAACAACCCTGTTTCCCATCCCTGTTAGATGTGAATATTTTTGCACAACATTCAACTCTCTGGGAGTTTCATAATTATCTCCATTTAGTGGTCAAATAGATTCACTCCAAATATCTATAGTGTAAACAGTCTGTCTATGAACCTGAAGTTATTTAAATTGTCATTTTCTTCACCGCCGACAATACCATCTTAAAATAACAACCATGTTATTGAGAAATGCAAACTGTTTTGTCAGAAACGTGTCTCATTTCTTCCTGGTTTTCATTTGCTTTCACTAATTTCTAGGTGTCAAGAGCACTTTTTTGTCATCTGTCACGGCAACTCATCTAGAAATTATTCACAAACTCTCTGAGGCTGAGGATTTTTTTTTAACACACACAAAATAAAAAGAGGCGGGGAAAAAATTCTCCCCAGAAAATTTGACTTCAAATTTACAGTTGCTACGCAAATCTTTGCAACTTGCAAAATAGCCTCCTCCTCTGACACGGATGGTTTGTCTAAGAAGCCTTTAGCGCTAATGTCCTTCCCCTTTCTTTTCTTATCTTCCTTTTTTTTTCTCTTTCAAAGACACTAAAATAAATCTTCTTTTATACTGTCTATACCCCCCATGTCACAATCTTACGGACAGTAAAGTAACAGATATATCTGAAAATCCTTATCCTAGCAACAAGGACTTATATCGGTAGTGGCTGCTGCCGTTGTGGCTGACATTTGCAGAAATGACCCAAGGTCATTCTTTGGGTGATACTGAAGCAATTCCCACCAAAAACCAATGAAATCTCTGTTGCCCAGGCGGGCTGTCGTTAAGGATGATAGCGTGGTGGTTATGTCGTCAGTCTAGACACACTAATTAGAGGGATCTAACCTGATAAACGGGAAGAACCTTATGGACAAGTGTTATTCAAAACCGCTGAGGCAGCTTACGGAGACAGTGAACTTGAATGCGGGCTCGGAAAAAAGTGCATTCGGGGGAACGTATAGTAGGGTAGCAACTGGGAATAGTTGTGCTGTTGTGTTAACAAATGTAATGTTTGTGTAACTATGGGGGAAGGGGGGGGGGAAAGGAATAATTATAGGCATAAATGGAGTGAAACCATGGAATAATGTTTTTTGGAAAATAATACTTCATTTGTAGATGGAGACTGTTGTAGTTGCTGATTATTCATAATGACTCAACTGGCAAAGTACTGAAAAGGTTTAAGCTGTACGAGCTAGGCTAAAATATAACTACGATGCAACCCTAGATCTCAGTGTTTACTATTCTGGAATGGGTTTCAAATGATGCCTCTACAAGACCTCTTACAACAGGAAATAAGAAGCTGTGATTATGGATGATGTTTCAGTCTTGCTTGCCTCTTACTGTGTCTTGCAACCTCCCCTCCCACCCCCCCCTCCCCCCGTGGACTTTGTTTACACCATTAAATAATAGTCATATTAATTAAAGGCCAAGTGTGTGGTTGAAGAATATTACAGACAAAATGAATGAATGTCATTATTAGTATATTGCTGTGATGTTGTTTTATACCCTCAAAACCTCTAAAACAGTGTTTCTTTTCCAGTTTTAAGGTTTTTCTTTATTTCAGTGGTTCCTTTAAGAAGGTATATTCAATGTACACATGTCTCTGAAGATGGGTTCCTCTTAATACGCAGGAAACAGGAAGCTGTGATGCTAGATAATGTTGTAGTCTAATTGCTTTGTGCTAGCTGTTTTGTCTCTTTGCCCGATTTGTTGAACTAGATATGACATTAATCACAAAGACCAAGCGTGTGATCATTGAGTAAAATACCACTCCATGATTAATCTAAACTACAGTGTGAAATGTTTCCCCGAAACGTAATGAGCCCTTGTTACCTTTATTATTGAAGAAGTTAGCATGCATAGACTCCGCCGGATGTGTGACCTGATTAATGCACTTTGGCTTCGGCTTCGAGTACAATGTTTCTTCATGCTGTCATGTTGGACGAATCTAACCGTAATAGTAATTACAGACTTTTCGATCCGCGTTAAAGTCATTGTCGACTTTGCAATTTGTGGTCCCCCTAACAATTTGTGCAAGGTCGGTAAGAGTGACTCCATCGTTTTCCCTTTTGGTGAACCAAACAGTGAATCTTTGCCACGTAGTCAGATCAATGCATGCCTCCTGTCATATTGCAGCATAAACCCCTGTTTGTGTTTGTGTTAACCATCACAGATTTTGCCTGTTTTTGCCTTTATGCTGCTTGTACTCATGCATACATATTAAAAGCCTGCTATGCCAAGCATGGACTTTCATTGGAGTTTTTGACAGAAGGGTACATGTACCTAGAGTTGTTATAGGTTAAAAGTATCCATTGAATATACACACTAGCCGTGAATACATACGCCTGGAAATTTCAAACAGAAAATTTTGTAATATTTGTGTTATATCGGTATGGAGGTATGTTAATAATGCAAGCAGAAGCAGTTGAATAAAGTAATATAAAACCTAAGTTATTCAACTATTTCCTGTACTTGATTCATCTGTCTATATATATATATATATATATATATATAAATTACATATTGTTATTTCAAAGAAGGTATAGATCTCAATTGGATGACCTGTGGGTATTGAATTTAGTGTGGCAGGCAGTGGCAATTACCGTTTACACTCACAGGACAGATTTGCTACATTATGAACAATGGAAAACATAATATGCATGGCACCCCTATCTTAAACGACAGGTAAATTCATCCGATTAATTCATACTCATACTTATTTCACACAATTACCATCATTTAGTCGGCCTGTCAGCTTCTTTTTTCTAATACTGTACCTCCATCCACTGGCATGTCATGGAACAAACAAAGGTATGCTCAAAATTCAGATCTTAAAGTGACAAGAGGTAGACGTCTGCCGAGGACATTGTGATGTTCAACCCGATATAGACTATGGCTATGACTCCTCTGCTCACCCCCAAATACACTATGCTAATCCATCCCCCCTCCACCCAGGTTTCTGAGAATTCTGATCCAGGTCAACCTTTCCCGCTATATCCATATTAAAAGAGTTGGCCAAACAGATTATATCTGTCAGCTTATCTTTCAATTTTTGAGATAAAACAGCACTTAATTAACCAAAAACCCCTTCCAGATTGAGAACAAGTTTTCAAGTAACCTATGGGCCCTTTAGGGTATTAACACCGTGGCTTTAATAGAAAACCCTTTCAGATAATATTACCTCGCAGAGTTATTTGTCTCTCTCGTTCTTATTTCTTGTGCCATATTTTTTTTTTTCCCCTTTGATGCTCATGAAATTGTCAAGGAATTTGTCTGTAGATAATTATTTTTCCCCCCTCTTTTATCTGCATCCATTAAAGACCTACTTTTTCTCCTTAAACACCTGTGGGGCGGTTAGGTAACCGGATATCCGTTTCCTAGGAAATAACGGCTGTCCATTAAGGGTATCAGAAATTATTTACCTGAGTACTGACAGCTCATCATCATCATATAGTCTGCTTCGAGCTCGGTCTTGATCTCGACTGCGATCTAGGCTTACCTGGGATCGAGACTTAATCGAGCACCGCACCATTCCGAAGGTTTGAAGTAGCCTTAAAGAGCAGTCAATTATGAGACGAAAAAAATGTAGCCGGCAAAACGATAGATGTGAAAATTAACCAAGAAAATGCTGCTAGCAAACGACTTAACCTACTAAAAACAAAGAAAGGAAGGGGCGAAAAAAAGGATCTGTGTACATATTGGAAAGTTAAATTATAAATTGTGAAGCTTTATGGTAAATCTTATACAAATTATTTACAAATTTTGAGCAAATATGAAGATATTTCAGATTTTTTTTGTCCCAACTTCTTTTGTTTAGAAATAGGTATTAAGTGACAGAGAAACTGGTTCATATGAACTAGTTTTCATGTAAGATCATGCATTTTTTAAAACCAAATAATTGGTACCTTCAAGAACAAGATGAAAAGCATGCATGGACATATACTGTATATCCAAGTTAATTATGAGCAGTAAACCAGGGTATGGGATTAAAGATAGGCCGGGTTTAATATTAGTTTAATCATCTTCAGATTTTTAAACGCAGCATAGTTATCAGCAACAAACAAATGGGAGAAAAAAAAAGCAAACACAAAATTAAAAAAAAAAAAGGTTTTTTTTGGGGGGGGGGGCTGAATTGATTAAACATTTAATAACCACCAACAGCCAATATAAAGGAGTGAGCAATTTGTTTGCTGCATAGATTGGTAGTTTGAGAGAAGGGATATCCATGCATTTGGGCAAATATATTAAACATGATTTGAAAGTAAATAAACATATGAGAATTATTACAATAAACCCAACACACACTGCAGTTTTAAGGACATTTTTGTTTAGAGTCGTATTTGTTTGTAACAATTATTAATAAGTAGCTCACGTTAATATTGTCCCAGGAGTCCCAGCGTGGCAGCAATATGGAATTAAATCCTATAATGAAGTTGTTCCCAATGATTTATATATATATAATTAATGCCAGTTAATCTGTCATATAGGTTATTCCATAAATCTTCTTTTCCTTAATAATCCAGTGAAATTATCGTATTAGTGAAATGGGTCTTAAATGCATTGCACTAATTCCCAGCAGTGATGCTTGTAAGAAAGTAACCGGCCTTCACTCAGGGTTGCAGACAGGTGTAGACTTGCATGTGTGTGCTGTCTGACCATTAAAGGGTGTGAAGACTCACGCCAAAAGAAACATCTAATGTCGGTAATCTGACCTAGTTTCGAATGAGGTGTAAAAGAAGTGTTAGACACCACCATCGATCCCAGAAAATACACACACAGCTTGCTACTGTAGGTAATTAGACACTAGTGTACAGTCAGTACATACAGCTGCGGTCAATACCCACAGCACAGTGTATAAACGATACAGCGATGGACATCTCAGGTCTAGATAAAGATAACAAGGTATCAGGTTTGATTACTGTCTGCATTTTGTAGCGACACAAACAAAATGTCACTTGCAAGCAACAGAATGTTAACTTTTTCAGATGGCAGCATGCGGTTTGTGGCGAGTCTTCAATGCCTTCAACAGGGATTTCAGCCAAGTTTTGCTGTCATGTGTTAATGTATTGAGTCGTGTTGCCAAGGTTGTTAGTATCTGACCGTGCTCACTGTTTGTTCAGGCTAACATGTGGGAGTTTGTACATGCTAACATATATGTACAGGCTAACATATGGGAGTTTGCACATGCTAACATATAGGATTTAGTACAGGGTAACATGTGGGAGTTTGTACATGCTAACATATAGGATTTAGTACAGGGTAACATATGGGAGTTTGTACAGCTTACGTCTTGGAGCTAACATTTTGGATTAGTACAGTTTAATATCTGGAAGAGTACAGCTAAACATGTGTGAGGCTCAGAGGTTGTATTTTGGCGATCACTAGGCATGTCAGTCCAGACTTGAGAGTCCAGATATAAGGGTCATTGATTTTACATTTCAGGACGGAGAAGTGTAACTCCTTAGAGATCTGAGACTGATCAAAGATTTGAAGTTCCTGATCATCGGAGAGCAATTTGTTAAATTCCGTAGTGATAATAAAGTAAACTATAGTAGACTGCAAGCGCAGAACTTCCTATCTTGGTCGTCATTTCCTCCCCGAGTGCGATCAATTCATCTTTACCTCATCCCCTGACATCCTGGTAGAAGAAAAAACCAACACTGGTGACTTTACAATACTGTATATACTACAGTGACACCAAATCTAATTAAATATGTGCCGACTGGACACAAAAGTTTAAAAAAATGATAAAACAAAACTTTCCAGCCAACAAATTCTTAAACGTTTTGAAAATTCTCTCTTCTCTTTGTATGTTATTCAATATTAGATGTAAATATTTATATTTACAAAATTTCATGTTGGCATGACCCTTCACTGATTTTGGGGATCATCAAGCAGTGCTTATCCTTAATTTTGCTTCAAAATAATAATCCTTTTCTGACAAAATTGGCTTGGTCAATATGAGCATCTTTCTGTTTGGATACAGCCATGTTTTATGTGACTGCATATAACTACTAAATAAAATCATGAATGTTCTTTTAAGCTTCTCTGTGTCAATCATGCGTACCAAGTGTTAAAATCCTTAACTGTTTACAACAGTTGCTGGTGGGCGATCTTCGTAATCAAGTAACCAACGCCGTTTTCAGTAACCTATGCCGACGCTCCCAGTGGCTGTATGCCACGTTTTGGTGATCCTTTATACACAGAATTCTTGATATATGTATGGCATAAAGTAAGTTAGCCTGTTGGTAACTATGGTGTCGCTATAGTGATGCATGCTCTTAGTAACTATGGTGTTGCTATAGTGATGCATGCTCTTTGAATCAGCACTGTAATGATATCCCAGGGTAGCGTACATGTTTCATCTTTATGAACTTTATGGTCATGCAGTAGTAATTAATTGAGTGCATGTTTCTATTTGGTATTAATAGAATGTAGGTCACTGGCTGGATCATATAGTCCTATATACCTCATTTACTTACAGTAATATGTCAATAAAGACTGAGGAAGATATCTCACCAGTGCATCTTTCTTTTCATAATTCCTTCATCAATTTAATTGCAATTACACCTTTTCCTCCGGGGGAGGGAAAAAGGCCTTAAAAGTCTTTTCTAAGATGTGGCTGTTCCTCTTTGCAATATCGGTTTGTATGGCTCAGGGCGTGCGTCGATACTGTAACTCAGTTTGTCATTTTTGACCATTTTATGTCTCCATGGGAACAGATCATACACTTGAAAACACCGTGCCTTTAACAGGTTTGCCAGGCACCATCGGTTCTTCTCTTATGATGGGGGATGTTGGTCAAAGGAGCAATCAATACACAAACTCCACTCCCAGGGGCCGGAATCTCTCTCAAGTAGACTTTAACCGGTCAATTGGCATGTGTGGTCACGCCGAACAAATGTGCGAACAAGACAAAAATGTCGGACACATCCAGGGTAGCGTCAATTTGGTCGACCGTGCAGCTCTGCGTGGATGAGTTTTTTATTTATTTTTATTTAAGTCGTTGCGGATATGCAATTGCAAAAGGCTGTCTATTCTGTTTAAGTCTTGATTAGGCCAGAATCTATTTTCTTTCCTTCTTTTCATATTTGGTTTTAATTTTTTTGGGGGGGGGGTGGGGGCTCCCTTTTGTAACCCTCACTTTTGGAATTATCTTTGTTCTTATTGCGTCAATTTTATGAGGTCAGTGACACGCATAGCTGGCCCTCTTGTAAAAAATCCCTAGAAGGAAGTAAAATCCATCGATACAGACTGACACCTTTGGAAGTTTTCGTTTTTTGGGGGTTTCATGTTATAATGCAATGTGCACAAATCAACCCTGTCCTACATCGGTGACAAGAATCGTATAACGAAGGATGACACAGTTCACCGGGTATCTTTCTTATGCGAGTCTTGTTCCGTTTCTTACTTCTTATTCCTCCCAGGTGGCCCTGACAGTTCTGTATATACTCTTCGGTTGTAGTAACACCGACCAGTTCCCCTCTTTTGTATAAAATGAGGTCAAGAAATTAACCTCATTTCTCTTCAATGCATTCATCATCATGGCAGGGAGATAAAGCTACTTTAAAGAAAAGCCACAGGTCCTTGGGGAAAGAGCTCCCCACCTATGTCACGTAACTAGCTCTTACAAGTTCTTTTTCTTTAACAAATTTAGGTTGTCGTGAGGGGAACGTCTAGGGGATAACCATTCAAAACTGGAGTACATAGGTATCTTCATATAAGATGTGTTACAGAACTCTTTTTTCTTTTTTTTTCATTTTTCCTTTCCTTTTTTGGGCTACCGAAGGGAGAGAGCGACACTGTTCGATTTATCCTAGCTTGTTTGATGTACAGTTTTAAGAAACATGAGTTTTAACATACATAGACAAATATCTATATTTAATGATTTTTTCATGACTTAGTCACTTTCCAGCTCTTCAGGACGTGTCACGAATGTCATGCCTTCAAATAAACCATTTGATCAAACTATTCATGTTCTCAACAGAATGTCATTTGCTCTAGATATATTATTGGAATGAAAGTTAGTTCTTGCTTGCCATATAAAATGCTCTCTAACTCCCTGTTGCCTTGAACTGATAGTGAAATGTCAGAAATTGAACAAAGGTGCTTGAAAGTTCTCCTAATTGAAAGCTTGAATACATCTACTCCTTTAATATCCTTGTAGTCCTGTCTTGTATAACAGATGTATTCATTTGAATGGCTTTAGTATAATAATGATGCAGTGTGAATATATATGTCAATGGTATTAAAATGGCCAGCCAGTTAACTTGGTATATTTATGTTTCTTTAATACCACTTTATTACTAATAAACCTGGATGATAGATCTGGATACTGGCTTGTCTGTGGATGCAATATCAAGCATTCATTTCTGTATATACTGGGCATGCAATGACACTGACCAACTTGTAGTATCAGAAATTTTGATCCATATACAGTAGGCCTGAAGTTGCAGAAAGATGTAAAAAATCTATGCCATCGAATCAAGTTTACATTCACTGTACTTCATAATAAATCATAATATCTGTAAAATGTGTCCGCAAAATTGGATCAAGTAAGGCAACAAACAACAACAGCAGTAATAGGCCACTGCTGATCCCCCGGGTCAACCCCTAGCTGCGTCTACATTACAAATTAAACACAGAGCACAAGTTCTGATCCTTGATCCTAGTCTATCCTGTGGTTCAAATCATGGGGTACGTTCTGCTTTAACATATTTTATAAATTTAACACCGCACTCACAGTCTTATGTAAACAGGGCTTTTACATGTGGGTATAATCATGGAGTTGGAGAGACACTGTCATGGTATAATAGGAATCAACATACCACAAGGTAGATCATCAGAGTGTTGGATCAGGTGACAGGCGTTGAATTTGACGGTATGAAATGACATGTAGTTCTTACCGTAATGAAATATTAATTGACAGAATATGACATGTTGTCGGCATATTGCCACTCCATGTGACCATGCCATCATGTATATTAGTAATTGCCCCAGGTCATGTGTGTTCACATAAGAGCTCTAGCGTGGCCCACACAGTGTATAAACCCATATTGCCACTCCATGTGACCATGCCATCATGTATATTAGTAATCGCCCCAGGTCATGTGTGTTGACGTAAGAGCCGTAGAGTGGCCCACACAGTGTATAAACCCAGGGTGATACCACCTCATCTTAAACGTCGTTCAAAATGGTCGCTTCTTTTTCACTAGTATTTATTTAGAAAAACAAACAAACAAATAACTTCTGTCGCAGATTAGATCAATTTTTTTGTAAAGGGAAAACTAGCGTATGCCTAGTAATCTCTTCTCGACGATGATGTTTAACATCTGCAAACATGTCGTACGATCGGCCTCATTATATTCACCAAAGGTACACAGTTCCAGCTAGCCACGTAATCTGATTCGTCTACTCGAGACAGAAGCAAGAGGAAAGAAAAGAAGAAGAAGAAGAAGAAGAAGAGGGAAAAAAAGTGTTTCGTTCCTCTTTGCACAAAATATAAACAACCATACAGCTGTAAAAGCAAACTACAATGTCGGACAATCTTGCTAGTCCATTGTCTGTTGCCTGGTTTTGACAACATGTCGGATGTATTTCAGAATTGTATATTAATCTGCGTAACATTTCCTTTGTCTGTCTGGTAGACGTAGTAAGGGACACCCCGCCGGGATCACGGCGGAGGGTATGACTCAAGTTGTATCGAGTGCCTCTTCGGTGGCAACTTTTTCTTTTTGGCCGTACTGGCAAACGTGGAATAGACCACCCCCTGACGGGATTGCTCGTACTCGTCAAGATCGGTCGTCCGTAGTCGATGACAGCTCAAACTTACAAACTTTCAGCTGTCGTTTTATTAAGAGCGGATTAATCTACATGTAGAGGAACATGGTAGCATGCAAGAAACAAAAGGATAATCTTTCATTTGAGAGGCGTCCTTTTGACCTTCTTATGTCGCCTATTAGAAGGAGTTCCTCAGGTTGCTTTATTTCAGTTTGATCAGAGTATAAATGTATCTTACATTGCATATATATAAAACCAAAGAATTAAATCTATCTAACATTTTATAAATGATAGAATTAATGTATTTAACATTGTGTATATATGTAACCATAGAATTATTATATTTAACATTGTGTATATACCATAGAATTAATCTTATTAACATTGTGTATATATAAACCATAGAATTAAGTCTATCTAACATTGTGTATATGTAAACAATAGAATTAATGTATCTAACATTGTGTATTTATAAACCATAGAATTAATATATTTAACATTTTGTATATATATATAAACCATAGAATTAAATCTATTTAACATTCTGTATAAAAAACCGTTTTTAACATGATATCTACAAATGTAAATATTGGAATGTTTTGATGCCCTGTATGTTTTATACAATAAAGGTCATTCAAGGTTGAATTCTTTAAAATCCGGTGAACACTCCAGATCCAAAACAAACCTTGGGTGGACTTCATGCTTGGTCCGTATGTATATCAATACGTCCATGAGTGTGAAAGAAATTGATTGTTTTATCGGAGGCCAAAGGACATTTGAGGAAAATTTTTAACATTTAGCTTTATTCTCACACCAACCGACTTGGAAACATCAACAATTTTCATATTCCACTTCATTGCGTAAAAAGACACATGTAGTCTTGTCAAAGTAGCGAGCTGACTGGATTCAGATATTATCACCAAATGAGTTTGTGATAAGATCAAAAATTTATTATCAATGAAAGCAATACACCCTCCCTGAAATTTTCATCAAATAAATGGAAAGATGCGGGCAATTCAATGAAAATCCAACAGCTGATGAACCCTGTGCAAGATTTAAAGGCATTGAAGACTCGCCCCAAACCGCGTGCCGCGCTCTGAAAAAGTTAATTTTTCGTTGCTTGCAAGTGAAGTTTTCTTCTTGTCGCTACAAAATGCAGAGAGTAATGAAATGTGATACCTTGTTATCTTTTATCTGGACCTGAGATGTCCACCACTGCTATGTACACTGTGATGTGGGTATTGACCGCAGCTATATGTACTGACTGTAGACTAGTGACTAATTACCGATGGTAGCAAGCTGTGTGTGTATTTTCTGGGATCGATGGTGGTGTCTAACACTTCTGTTACACCTCATTTGAAACTAGGTCAGATTACCGGCATTACACGTTTCTTTGTGCGTGAGTCTTCACACCCTTTAAAGTACAGTAATGTAATGAAAATGTTATTCCACAAACCATTGCAACTTAGCTGCATTTTAACTGTGCATCATTTGGACCATTTCTACATACAGGAGTTCCTTGCTTGTTGAAAACAAAAGAAAGATAATTATTTCAACAGTGGAGTACTTAGACAATTATTCAATAATATTTGACTAAATTGGAATGGGTTTGCTTTGTGTCTTTATTTAGTTGACTTCCTTGAAACAATCTTTCTTGTTAGTATTAATTGCCAGGGACTGACATGGAATATTCCCTATTGACTGATTCTATATAAAAGTACCTATGCCTTTTTTTTTTTTGACTCTTTGTTTTTTGGTTTCCTTTCCAAGGGACCTGTTTCTAATAAATATCTAATAAATACCCTACTTTGTTCAAACTTTATGGACCTAAATCAAGTTCTATACTTTCATTTATCTTATTAAGTTGGATAATTTTTCTGAACTTAAGTTACGACTTTTAACCAAACTTATTATACTTTTTTTTTTGTAATATAATAATATGATCATTCTTCAAGCGATTCACCAGTATTAACAGTAGGAATTATAATGAAAGGAGTGACTACATAGCAGCGTTGAATTGAAGAGTAGTGACTTAATCATGTAAGAGGTTCAATAGATATGCAAGCAACTTTAACTAATGTTACTTAATTTACTCCCGTCCTGAGAGGAGTTTGCCAAGCTTCTTTGACTTTGCACTCCTGAAGGTTTTGTTTTATCTGGTAATCATGGTGATAAATAATTTGTTATCAAAAAAGCAGCTGGTTAAGTTTTATTACAAGGAGAACCTTAAAAAAAAGTCCTCCAAATTTATAATGCCATCTGTTCTTTTAAGAATTGTCCATCTTTAAGATTTCTAATGCTCTTAATTAGTCTTCGTTAAAAGGACCTTGAAATTGTTGCCCTCCATTGTTATCCCTTTTATTTTGCGTCTTTTAGATTGGGTGCATACTTCTTCTAGAATTACCATTGCCTTGCTTTTCCAGCATACTGAACAATTTCTATTCCTTCTTGATTTTGTTTCTTGTAAAATTGTAATCGACCTCAAATGTAAAACTGCTCTATCTTAAATTGTTATATTGCTTAATTCTCTCTTTTTTGTTGTTGCTATTTTGGCCATGGGGAGGGGAAAGGGGAGGGGGAGGTGGGAGGAGGGTCATTTTTGTTGTTAAATGTAACTAATACAAATAAAATTTAGCATTACATCATAGACTCATTTCAAAGTTGGTATTATAATATCTAAGCGAACAGTGTCAGTGAAATCCTGACCATAAGTAGACATTTAGCAGGATCTCAGTATGTCTTTTTGGTTCCGGCGAAAGGGAAAAATGACGTAGTCACTCCACCGACCTTGCACAATTGTGACCGGAAATGCGGATTGTCGGCAATGATGATAATGAGGATCGCAACGTCGGTAATTACTGTTACGGTCAGATTCGTCCAACACAGCAGCAT
The DNA here is from genome assembly GCF_037975245.1 of Apostichopus japonicus. Classification (NCBI taxonomy): domain Eukaryota; kingdom Metazoa; phylum Echinodermata; class Holothuroidea; order Aspidochirotida; family Stichopodidae; genus Apostichopus; species Apostichopus japonicus. The sequence goes on from NC_092568.1 coordinate 10,313,694, forward strand.
ACAGGAACGCTGTACTCAAAGCCGAAGCCAAAGTGAATCAAACAGGTCACACATCCGGAGTCTATGCATGCTAAGTTCTTCAATACCGCCCTCATTACTCTTCGTGAAACATTTCCTACTGTAGTTTTGGTTTAACAATGCTTGATACAGTCCTTTTTCTTTCCTTACATCAACAGGTGATATGCGGTCTTCCATTTGGGACCGAGATTGACTTGTGGTCTGTTGGATGCATTCTGGCAGAGGTATGTTATGAAATTTTCCCATCTGAAATGACATTCTAAACTGAATAGATTCCAAATTTGAGTTAAAATGTTGAATAGGAAGCCACCCGACGTGTAAGTTGTAATCCACAAGCCCCGTTTCTCCCACATTTGTCGTCGCTTAGGGGTCGTAAAATTAACTGCTGATTATTAGTATTTTTTTGATTATTATTAATGTTATGTGGACATTATGATGACCGAGAGGTTTGATTGCTTATCCAAAACTTGCGGGAATATTTTCTGCATCTGTTCACGGTCAAAAACTACATCTAAACTACAAAGCGATATGATTTTTTATTTTTGCAAACTTGAGTGATATTTTGTGAATGCATCTGTTGTCATGACAGCAAATTCAGCTGAGAAATGTTTTGTTTCTCTCTCTACAACATCTAACACACTTTATATTCCCAGAGGAATGTAAGGTGTCTACAATAACGAAAAGTTACAGTTGCATGAAATTCTAAATATATAGAACCATTGACATTCAAGCAAACTTTGTAAAATGTATAAATCAAGGATAAATCAAGAAGAAGATTATAGTAAGAAAGTAAACTCTTTGGCCCATAGTGACATCATATACCACCCACTAAGGTCTAAAATAGGGACTGGGATAGGGAGTAAGGAACTAAGGATATTAATAATACAATGCTATTCTAGTTTGGCACTGTGTCAAAAGAGTAGGTTGCTAAGGGGCTGATATTTGTACTTAGTATCTACATTAAGTAATTGAATTTTTGAAATTGTTATGATGAAGATTCATTTAAATGCCAAATTCTGGCATCAGTGTAGGTAGAAACATGTCAGTATTTTTCCATGAAATTATGACAAGAAAAACATACAGGAACTATAATATTCACCTGCTAGTGACACTATGACATCACACCAAAATTGGCAACCCCTGACGTGACTTTTGCACCACAGTATCTACGGAACGGAAAAAGGTTTTTCTTGACTCTTCTGGAGAGGTTACACTTTATCCCTAAATCTAAGTTGACATTTGTGATATATTTATACCAGCCTGGGCCATGGATGTCCAGTTTTCTATTCCTATAATAAGCATCCCTGATTAATGAATTTCCTATTTTGGCAGTTATTCTAACTGTGATTCAATCCTTTGTTTTTGAAGACTCTATCATGTGATTATACTTATTAGCCTGAGCTGGTGTGTCAAACCCACCAAGACCGTGATTCTCTTGACCCCCTACAGAGCTCTACATTTGTTGCAGTTTAGTGGTTTAACACAAAGTCTTCTGTGAATATTTTATTTCTGGTTGTGAACATTTGAAAATGGATCTGTTGTTGTTGTTCTGCAATCACTGTTACCTTAGGCTATAGTAGTTTTAATTGTTCAATCACATGTCAGCATTTAACCTCTTCCATGAATTGAATGGTCTATATAAATAGTTTGCTGCTACCAGCAATTTGTCCATGCCCACAACAGTTGCCAGATAAATTAAGCCATTGATTCATGCAAATGTGTTCTGGCTGAGTTAACAATTGTTGATATCACAATAGGTGTTGACGACATGTTTCTCAACTGTTCGTCAATGGTATGATTAGCTCGAAAAGTTGCTGAGATACCGGCATAACTCTCAATTCAGAGAGTGTTTCTGATATGGCCTGTTAATATTTAAAGGGCCTCAATGCAAACTTGCTGACAATTGACAGCTGAGCACAAAGTGCCCTATTTGATGCTATTATTAATCATGTATTAAAATTTGCCCATCTTTTTCTTTTGCCTTTGGATTCTCTATTTTCAAGCTATACATCGGACGGCCGTTATTCTTCGCTCGAACAAAAGGACACATCCTTGGAAAGATTTACCAGTTGCTGGGGCCTCTACCAGTTCAGATCTACCAGAGAGGAAAGTTCTTCCACAGTTTTGATCATCTCGGTGGCCCTGCTCAACCTTTCGTTGGTACGAGGTGAACGGGGAGGGATTAAGGCCGTGACAGATTGATTGAAAGTCAAAGAAAAAACTAAAGCCAGAGATCTTATTACATGAGATCTTGTATCCCATGTTGAAAGAAAAGATTACTTCTTCACTAGATGTTGATAAAAATGTGACAATTATTTTTAAAGCTAGGCTTTAGAACAAGGGACTTCTCCTGAAAAGATGATGCTGTTGCCATGGCAATTTAAGTGTAGCAGTTAACATCTGATGAGGGAGAATCTGGGGGACCCTTGATTCTTTCAAGGAAGTCATGTTGTGAAGTCAATTTACATTGCCTCGAGAAACCATCATTAGGTAGGTGGTATGTATGCCATCGCCCAAAAGCTTGGAAGAACAAGGTGGTTATGGTTGTCACACAAGTATGATGGATAATATGACAGCCGTACCCGATCACCTACTTAAAAATAAATAGAGATCTTAAAGATGATTAAAATTATTGCATATGAAAGTTTCTTAAATTAACTTTACAACAAGAATCGGAGTTTCTAATGCAAGAAATTTTCCGACTATATCCCTACTCCTATGTATTGAGGAAGCATCAGTCTTTTAGCAGGTATCTTCTCCAATGGAAAAAAGAAGTATCCAGTAGACATTGAAATTAGTTTGAATGATTTTCTTTCACTAATTCCAGGCTTCAGGCTTATTTCAGTGCCTTGACGAAATTGGAGGTTTTTTTTTTCATCTTAAAGTCTGTGTTGGGTGTGTTGTGTTTTTTTTTTTAATGGAAAAATTCGACTGACCAAAGTATTTCATTTTCTATCATCAACTTCAAGTTTTCATTTTCGTTTCATGTTTTTGTGTAACTCTGATGTGACTCATTGCAAACGTGTTGGAATCTCTTTCATCCTTTTGCAGAAACTTTCAACAAACTAAGAGGTGTTCTATTAAACACTACCTGTGCAGACTTTGTTTCCTTCATTCTGGGATTTCTGTCGTATGACGTAGGTAAGTTATTATGTCAACTGGGTAGAAACGACCGATATTGAGAGGATTGAATGCAGGATATAGTAAAATATGTTTTGTTATAGCTATTGGTCGTGTATCGATTTCTAAACAAAGGAACCACTAATTCAGTTCTCGTCTGTCATTGTTAAAATGAAGTCTGCTATGTTGGGGGTGATGGATGTTATGAAGCATCACTTTTGATTTTTGCCCTGCCCTCCCACACACCCCCCCCCCTGCCATTCTTTGATGCTGTGTTAGAAGCAGATGAAAGATATAAAGATCGGTCCAGATATCGATGCAACCAGCCTGAAAACTCGAAGCTGGTGGTACGTTCCTTAGTTTATATGTGACTGAGATGGATTCCAATTTCGTTTCTCTTGCAATCTCTCTTGAAAGTTCATTCCCTGCCACTTTCCTTCATGCTGAAGTGATCTCGTGGTGTGATTTCTGGGATTGCTCAGTGTACTGAATGGTAGCTCAGTAATTATGGTACAACACAGCAGGGACATGTTATCCCAGAGGGGTTGACTGGGTTTTCATTGTTTCTGTTTGAAACTAGCTTTTTGATTCCTTGCCAAAGAAACCTATACAGTGGTGGTGGCAGTGTCAGTGTGTGTTTGCGTGTTAATGTATATGTTATACTCTTGTATTGAACACGATGACACACACGCACACAAAAAATTGAAGATAAGGTGGTGAATTTCATACTTAATATGTAAAGTCCATTGTTTTTAGGAAGAGATCAAATATCAATTGAATTCAAAAAAGAGGTAAAAGTCTGAAAACATTGTTCACATAATAACTCCAAATAAAAGCTTAAATGAACTTAACACCCACACTTTGAAGCTACCCTATAGTAAGAGAATGCTATTGGTTTTATTGAGGTCAAAGTCTGAAAAACCTTGTAGAGACAATAATTCTTGAATGAACATCATACTTTGTAGAGTTACCTTAGTTGTGGGTACAAAGACACATCCTTTTGTGTAAAGATAAAAGATCAACAGAGGTGAAAATAATGAGAATTTATAATTAATATGTTAATTTCAAAGCATGTAACTCAACTTTGGACACTGTATGTCGGTCCACTTTGTTGCCTGCGGAAGTCAAGAGAGGAAGTTTCAAGTCTGAAATGAATTGTAAACATGTTAAAGGCCAAGCTTGGATCAGCTTCATACTTGACATCAATGGAGAGAGCGACTTCACTATTGTGCAATATTCATTGAGAAATTTGCTAGCACACTTGTGAGTTGGGCTTACTCCGTTGCCATGGTAAAATTAAGAAACGTCCAACGGTTTTGTGTGTCGTAATTGTTACGGGCACCACAGTGGACCCATAGACTACACAATATTAACATGTTTACTGCAGACTGTTTACACCCGTAACAAAAACAGGCTAAGAAGTTGAACAAGGCATGGCACAGATACGTAACGGCAGCCATTGGAATTCCTCCGATGGTTTGGAATATTTACCTAGCAAGTATAATGTATGCTAAGACTGGTCACTACAGATCCCAACTTGGAATCAGTCTGTTGAACTCACAGCTGGATAGCTTGGTTATTTTAAATAACACACCATGATTCAAACTTGTCATTCTGAGGGAGTACGATTAGTAACTTTCTCAAATGCCGCATATTTCTTTGCTCATGAGAAAGTTGTTGATAATTTCTTGTCAGTGTTTACATTTCTCGGTTTCAATCTCCTGCAAATTAAATAGAAAGTGAATTTATGTTCATGCTCCTAGAGAACTATATGAGTAACCATAGAAACAAGGTAGAGTTCTGACATTAACCAATGATACAATGATTAAATATCAATCTAAGAAACATCAGATGATATTACTACTATATATAGACATTTAATTTTTGATGCTGTTTAAGGTGTTTGTTTGATCTGAATTTGCCAACTGCTTTTCTCATTTTCTCATTTTGACAAAAACTTCTTCCTGTTGCCTCTGTTTTTCTATGCATACAGGTAATAGAATGTCTGTCCAGGAGGCCATTCAACATCCATTTCTGGCCCCAGAGATTGCAATTGGTTTCTTCCTGTCCAGTGACCAAGGTATAGTAGAGACACCTTAACAGAAACGACAGATGTATGTACATTGTTGAGAAGGGAGTGGTGATGGAAGTAAGGGTAGGGATAGTTGTAGAGTAGGGATAAGGGGGGGGGATGGTGGAGTTGGCATAGGGAAATAAGTTGATATATAAATTCAACATTCATTTCTGGCCCCAGAGATAGCAATTGGTTTCTTCCTGTCCAGTGACCAAGGTATAGTAGAGATATCTTAAACAGAAATGAAAGATGTATGTACACTGTTGAGAAGGGAGTGGGGATGGAAGTAAGGGTACAGATGGTTGTGGAGCAGAGATGAGGTGGGAGGAGGTGAGGGGTGGTGGGGTGGGGGGGTTGAGTTGGTGTAGGGAATGAAGATGATGGGGAAGTTCAACATCCATTTCTGGATCCAGCAATATCAATTGTTTATTTTCCTTTCCAGTGTCTGAGTTATAGTAGGGACATGTTAACAGATATGACAGAATTGAGAGAGGGAGTAAGGACAGGAAGAGGAAGGATGGGAATGATGGGTGTATGGGAGGAGGATAATAGTGACATGCCACCTGATATGTGATGACCGTTGTATCAATACAAGACATTTATCACAGGATTTAGAATAGCCTTTTAAAGGCACATTTTTGATAAAAAAAACAGTTAAACTTCATTGATATTTATCAAAACACCCAACAAGAAATATGTGTGAAGTACATTTGCTTGTGAGTTTCCCGCATGTGTAATTAAGGCACTTTTAAATAATGTCTATAGTCAAGACTACTCTTCGACAGGTTTTATGCCTGAAACATCCTGGAAGTCCCTATGTCAAACACGGGGTACCAGTTTGCGTCGGAGCAATAGTTGTCTTTCGAGGTGTGATGTCATGCACCTTCTCGCTCGAGTAAACCACCTGTTAATAAATTAATCCCAAGGTTAAACAGTATCTGGATCATATCCTATTTAATAAATAATCTATAACAAGTCACTTCAAAGTGTCGGACTTGTAGCAATTTCTCCTTTGAGAGGACAGCCATTTGGGAATAGTTCTTAGCGGCATTAATCAGCGAATTTCATTTTGTCAGTATTCTTGCAAATTAACATTTCAATTTTTAATTTCACGATCAGTTTTTACATTTCCCGTTTAACTTACGAAAATTAGCTTTTAGTTTGGAATGACTGTTATCGAGTGAAACTGCCACAAAATTTCAGACGTGATTTCTTAGGAACACACCGACGTCAAGTTTTTTCTTTTTTTGCAGTTTTATGTTTCACCACATATAGTTGACCTTGCATGGTATATGGGGTCAACTAATAATGCCTTTAAAGGTTGGGAAGTTTACTAATATATGTATGAATGTGGTGTATCCATTTGCAATGATGCATCCCAGTTTTGAAGTCAAAGGTCGGATGCTAACTTTAACAAAGGGAACAAGACAGCAGTTTAATCTGGTGCCATCCTGTATGACATCACCTCTTTGCTTTAATAATGTTCTCTCTTCATATAAAATGTATCAACTTCAGCAGTTTTTAATTCAAAAAAACAAACTGTAAATGAGGAAATCAAATGCAAATAATCACCCGGATGCTTTATAGAATATGTACGTGCCTCTTTCATCAATCAGAAATAAATTTTGACTTTCAGGACTATCCTTTTAATATTAAATTTGTTATCTTAACACAGTCACGCTAACAGTTGTCAAGTCATGGTCAGAAGCCATCAGTCGTTACTTAGTAGATTTTAACAGTTGAGGATTATAATAAGGGTTCGAAGTTACTCATTAGTTGTTATGTCTCGGAAAGACTAATTTATTGACGGAGGGTCGCCGAGCAGTGGTGTATTTGGCCGTCCAATGAGTTTTGATTACACCTTTTCTCGCCGTTTGTCACCTTTTAATAGTGTTTGGTCACGATACGGGACTCGATGTGGAAGAAGAACCATCTGTAAATAAATAATGAGACAGGGTAGAAATAGTTGCTGGCTGATTTCCTTTTATTTAATATTGATTACGAGTTGATTAAACAGGATGATCGAAGTAGTGAAGAAGTCGATATAGTTCGAATTAGACATGAAGAAAGCAGCGATGAATTTTAACGATTTACAATCGTTGAATTAATCTTTTTTTAGAGGAGACAGTTTTAGCATTTTTATTGGAAGTCATACAAAGGTTTTGTACAAGATTGTCAGCGCATAGATACGAGTGAGGGCGGCATTTGAGAATGTGAAACGTTGCTGTTTAGAGGGGACAGAAAGGTATTGAAAAGGAAAAAAAGAGCTGCAGCAGCTGTAAAATCCTCTGCAGCAAGGCTGAATCGATATCAAATAATACAGATATCTGGCCAGACTAGCATTGCCTATTGTGTGAAACTGCAGGGCACAAGGTACCATAAAGTCCCCCTCTGTGTTCCACTTTCGACTCGGTGCCTGAAGGAACTTAGTAACCCATAGGTAATTTTAAACGATAAATGATGGATTTAGCTACCAGCTCGTAGCGTAGTTCTGTTGATCGGTTGAAATTTCAGAGACTGAAATGTAATGTCTGGTGGATCATTTACATGTTGTAAGTCTGGGGTTCCCTTAAACTGGGGTGCATGGACCCCCAGGGGGTGTGTGAGTCCATCCCAGGGAGTTTGTGAGATATTTCTGAAAGTCAAAACTAGAGTACTTTATGTTGAACTAAAATCTGATATATCATATAATTTAGTAATGTACAAAATTTGTACCTATTGACAAACTCTTTTCGCGTTCCATATGCATATGTTGCCGCAGTAGTACCATACAGTGCGTTTTTCATTACATTATTACACTATGAAATTAATCTTGTACAAATCACTGTTATGCGTATTAGAGTATAATAATGACTCAGATCGTGTCTCGAAAATTTGGGGGTTCGTGGACAACTCTGACATCCACAGGGGGTTCGTGGGGGGCTAAAGTAAGGGAAACCTTGTTGTAAGTTGTGTTTACCTCTCACTAAGTAATTTGATCACAGCTAAAGCATCATTCAAAAAAGTTGATCCTTGTAATTGTGGTGTCTTTTCAAAGTTCATCAGTCAGGCAGGCTCTATGTGATTATTTAGCACTGCACTGTTCCAAATTAAAATGAATTTCAGTATTTCATATCTTAGCAATGTAGCAATTAAAAAAAGGAATACATTCTAAGTTCTTATACATCCACTGTATTTTGCTAGCTATAATCAGTCATTAGTCTTTTCAAAGAAAGCACACAGGAATGGAGGTCTTTTGAAAGCTCCATAGGAAAGCATGGTTCAAAAATGTTCTTCTCTCCAAATGGCTTGCCCAGATTCTCAGCAACCTAGATTTAAACAAATCAATTTTGTGGGAAATTTGGTGCGAGCTCATCTTGAGCATGTTATGGTGAAAGCGTCACACTAGGTACCGGACAATTGTACTGAAAGGTATGAATGTACACTAAAAGTTTGTTCATAACGACTGGCTAGCAGGGGGGGTGGGGGATGGGGGGTCATGTTAATAGAATATTCAAGAGGAGGAAATCTGTCTAGAGATTATTTTTTGAAATTCAGAAAATGCTCCTTTCTCTCCCAGAAATGCTAATCAATGTTGTCTCATAGCTGTTATTGTTGTTGTGGATCTTTTCATTTCTTCAGTGATGTACTGTATAGAAACCTTGAACAGTCAAGGAGACAAAAGAGGGTGGTATGATATGTCACCACGAATGCAAAAATCTTTAGATATGTTTTTCATATTTGAACAAAGATGTAGTGTGTCAATGAATGGGGTGGCATTTTAGTGAGAGTGACAACAACATGGTCGTAATTAATTTGCCTTCGTTTTTTCTTTGTCTTTCATGTTGCTCCAGCCATCAACCGTTGCTATTCTCAGGGTATCAGCCTCCAGCCATCGCAGTATAACTATTCCCCGTACGTATCCAAGATGTTAAAGAGCAAGAACAGTATTCAATTACTGAGGAACGGGACGGGCTCAGAGTGCAATACGGACAAAATGAAGAGAGCCGTGGCTGAAGTGCCACCGCTCGTAAGAGCATCTGTGAAGGGAAAGGAAGTGACCGACAGTCATGTGACCACAGGTGAATTGACCAGCTGGAAATCTGAAGTCTCATCTGATTTGGGAAAAGAGGAAGGAGAAGAGAAGAGTTCATGCCCGGAGAACCGACGGGGGAAGTCAGGAACGAGCCAACCGCAGATATCTGTCGCAGGATTGACAGATGAAGAGAGACTAGAATTACCACTGATAGAGGGCTTAAGAGAAGGATCTTATGATTATGATGGAATTAAACAAATTGGTTTGGAAGATGACAATGATTATGATGGAATTAAATATATTGGTTTGGAAGATGAGAATGTGAAACTAGCAGCACATGAAACGGATGGAACCAGACACACCAGTCGAACAGAATGTGACACTGATCATGGAAATAAGACAAAAGCTGTCCGACCAGGGAAGGGAAGAGGACCAGGAAAGGGACGAAGACCAGGGGAGGGAAGAGGACCACTGGAGGGTAGAGGGCCAGGGGAGGGGAGGGGAACAGGGGAAGGACGAGGGCCAGGGGAGGGACGAGGATCAGGCGACGGAAGAGCATCAGGAGAGGGAAAAGGACCAGGGGAGGGAAGGGGACCAGGGGAGGGAAGGGGACCAGGGGAGGGAAGGGGACCAGGGGAGGGACAAGGACCAGTGAAGGGGAGAGGACCAGGGGAAGGACTAGAATCAGGGAAGGGGCGAGGACCAGGGGAGGGAAGAGACACAAAGCATGAGAAAGTAAAGGTGCAGCCGTGCGACAAAAGTAAACGTCAGAGAAAACGAGTCAACAACGAAAGGTATTGGGAAGTTGATGGCCCTGTCATCGGAGAGGATGGTGTTCCTAATACCGGGAAAGTCACAGCCCCCTCTACAAGGAAAAGTAAAAGTTCCGTTGCTTCGGAATTTGTGGGCTCTGAAAATGTAGCAGTTAGGAGTCCTGATAATAAAACCGTTGTTAAGACTACAAGGAAAGAGGGGGGTCGGCAAAAGAAGATTATTAAGGATTTGGGACAGAAGCAGACGATTGGATTAAATGAATCACAGGAAGGGTTTGAATCCTGTTATGATATTGAAGAGTTGGATGATGAGAACAGAGCGAGGATACCGAATCAGACTCACCTTGAGGAGACCATCGATGCTAGCAGAGGAGGAGGATTGGCATCAGGCAAAAGAGGAAAAGAATTGTCAGAGGAGAGAACTATGAAAAGAAGTAGTAGGCTGACAGATCTCCATGACGATGAACAAGATTGTAGTCCGCATGCATCACCCACATGTGGTGGAAGAAAATCAGAAAGAATAAACAGAATAAAAGGGAAAAAGAAGATCAGGAAGAGAGAATCGAAAAGCTTAGCGACAAGAAGTAAAAACCAACCGAGGAAAAATACGGCTCGTACAAGGGAAACTTGCAACGATGACCACAATGAGAGTGACAGCTCCATTCCATCGGATATCGACTTGTCAGGAAAGAAAAGACTCGCTTGGGAAGTCTACGACCAAATGGAGGCCACCGAACTAAACGATTCACTATCGGACGGGGAGAGACAGGTCAGGTCATTTGTGAGAAAGTCCGATTCTATCGATGATGAAAGCGAATGGACATCAGATCAAAGCATCATTTCACACAGTTCAAAACATTTCAGGGAGAAAACTCATTCAAAGAAAGAACAGGGAGAAAAATTGGAGCTGTGGCCGAGTGTACAGGAGGAAACAAAAGATGGAAGTTTGGACAGGTCAGGGTCAAATGTCAAGAAGTCAAAGAAGAGGCCAGTAACAAAATCTACTAATGCACAAAAAGGTGATAATTTGATAAAGAAGAAGCATCTGGCAAAGAGGAAACCTATGCAGAAAACAAATGCTACGGAGACAGTCGCTGGAAGAAAACAGTCGGAAAAGATTAATCGCATTCAGAGAGAGGGACCAGAAATGGACTCTTTAGGTCTCAGTAGGGGAAAAGTTAGCAGGAGGGATATACTTAAAACATCCTGTGCAACCGATTCCCTCGAATCAGATTCCTCGGGTCCTACGTTCGGTGTCATCGCGGAGGGCTACTCAGGTAGCGACGATGAATGGAAGGAAGTAAAATCTCCTAAAAGTAAGAGGAGGAAGTCGGATAAAAATGTTGAGAAGGGACGGATGAGCAGTAGCGGCCGAAAACCTAAGTCTTTGGTAAGTTTTATGAAGCTGTGCCGATGATAAACGTCTCTCTTTTCAAGCAGATATTGTAAAAACAATGTAGGCAATTATTTAAAGAGTAATTATAACTAAGTATAAGATTTAAGTCGGCCAACTATAAAGATGCCTTCATAGATTTTCACACCAAGTGTGAATAATTAACATTGATTTGTGATTGGATTATTTTGATTCTCAATATATCTTTGCTCAGACATCATTACTTATCCAAATGAAAAAAGAAAAAAATGCAAATATGAAAACTTCAAACTTTTCACCTTTAACTTCAAATTTGAAACAACCATGTTAATTCGACTTCAATGTTTAAGGTTTTAATAAGTAAGAATATCATCAGTAAATTTGTCAAACTCAAGTTTGAAAAAGACCCATTCCTCCAGAATGTGCTAGAAACTCCAATAGGGTTACCTATAGGCTTGAAAGTAAGGTTTTCTCATTCCGGAAACCAAACACAGATTCTCTGAGAACCAGAAAGTTGTGACATTTCTGGAGCAATTGAGAAGCTAGTCTGGAGCTATTTCTAAATGCTAACTTGTCACCAGTTTTAGCTTCTTAGATCCTCTTCTGGAAAGCTCACATTTATACATTGTTGCAACATATCCTCAAATTTTTAAAAAAATGCAGGAAAGTTGATAGTTTTGATAGGCAAACAATGTAGTGCTGACCAATGCTGATCTTTCCCCGTTGGTGCTACAGCCATTATCAGATGAAGAGCACAAGGAGTCCCAGACTATTATCAAGCCCTGCATGGTCACAGGCATTACTAGGTGAAGACTTTAGAACAGGACTTTGAAAAGTTTTATCAATCAGCTTTCTTGATCGTGATAAATCTTTGAATGATATTTGTAAACCCATAGACAGATATCATTGATTATTAAGTGGGGGGTACTCATGCAACTATTAGATGATAACACACTCTGCTATGATCTGAAGTGTGGATGGGCGACTGCAAATTATTTGTCATCCTTCTCTCTGCAGATGGAGTCTAGCGACATCCAAGCAAGTGATTCTCTGTGGGAAGCTGCCGATGATGCAAACCCGATGTCATCACAAGAACTCTCGGACATGTCATCTGATAGAGATGATGAGGAAGATGTAAGTAAACCCCCCTCCCTGCTCCCCCCTCCCCCCCAAAAAAATTCACCCAACCCCCAACATATGAGAACATAACTTTTCAGTGTTACTTTTCTATCATTAAAAGTTCATGAGGGGCTCTTATTGACAATGAAGATCTATCTAATTGCTATGGCACTGAATTCTTGTAGGGCTCAATGAAACCATCAGCAATGATATAAAAAAAAATATTTGATATATTGTAGGCCATTGAAACACCACTGTCAATCATCAAAGTTGTTATTTGATATTTTTGCTAAGTGACCATTTGAGCACGACAGGCTGAAAAAGTGACCAAGTTTAATACTGGACAAGTAAACCATTACTTCAGTAATACTCATTTCTAAGTAATACAAAACTCAAATGAAAGACATAAAACTGTTATTGCTTTACAAAACAAGTTTACAGTACAGAGTACAGACCCTTATGAAAAATTGTTTGGAAATAGGAAAACTGATGCATAGCAGAACTCAATAGCTTCCATCTGCCCCTCCAGCTCCCCTTCCCTGCATCCCCTTCCCCTCTTTCTTCTTCCCTGCATCCCCCCATCTTTTCATCTCCTCGGCATCCTCCCCCCCCCCCCCGATCTTTTTTCTTCCCTGCATCCCTCACAGTCTTTCTCATAGGATAGGATTCAATTCTCATTATTACCTTGAAATTCTCTTCACCAAGAAAGATGATGTAATATCTCAGTCCATATAAGGTGATAACTAATGGATGTTTCTAGTTTGGTTCTACCTAGTCCAGACTGGATTGATTGCAGTCCCCAGGGGTTTCCCTTACCATGAGACTTGAGGGTTCAGGAGAGACTTTTCATGAATGATTCATAGCTCCCTGATGAGTACTTTCAGTCTTATCTTCTTCTTTGTTTTTCCTTCTATGTAATCTCTCTCTCTCTCTCTGTTACCATTGCATAAATTCTCCCATTTCCTGACCTATTTTTAAAACTGTGTAAACTTTGTAAAGCCAGGTAAATGGCGGACATAATTACTATCTAAAGGCAGGTGGATCTTTTTACATCGGGTTTCGCTTTTGCTCTTTGACTGTCACAGTTTGTTTGGCCATCTGCATTGATAACCGGGCAATTACCAGACAATCGCTTCCAGAATACCTCATTAGCGGCACAATTGCTATTTGGGTTAATAGCTCCCCGTGTAGACAGATGTGGCTATAACTCCGAGGGGTATAATGCAATTTATCAATCATGGACACCTATCGCCGAGGGTTGTCCACTTCTTGTAATAATATCTCATCTTTGACAGGAACCTTATCTTTGTTTGTCTTTATTTTCTTCTTCTTTTTTTTTACCTTTTACTTTTGTTTCATTTTCTTCCTATTTCCCTCCCCCCCTCTTTTCTTTTTTTCTGTTTTTCTTGTTGTATGTGATAAATGAATCCGCAGCTATCCATGGGCTGTTCTAGTTTCCCTTATATACTTCTTATGAACTTTCATTTGTCCCTTGGCTTTTGTGATTAGTTACCATTCCCCAGAGATTTTCACCACCCGTCTTTTAACAGTTGTGACAATAAATGATGCGCCGAAGAATTTATTTTTCTTAATCATTAAACACATTGAAAACTTAAATCCGTTTAGTTTGGCTTAATATTGTTTTAATATTGGTTTAATATTGGTTTAATATTTGTTTTAATAATGTTTTAATATTGTTTCAGTATTTGTTTAATGTTGTTTAATATTTCATGCTTGGCCTGTGACTAGGTTTTCAAAGGGTTGCAGTTGAGAGGGGGGAGGGGGTGGGGAGAGTAAAGGCTATGTGAATGTCAATAAGGTACATCAATTTTTTCCTGAGTGGTACATGAGCAGGGGTAATTTTCCAAGTCGTGTTATACTTGAAAAAGGACTTTGGCCGGCCTTCTTCCAATCCCCTCTGCCTTGAATTGCCGAGAAAAGTTATTATTTAGCATATCAGGGTTATAAATTTATAGCAACCATCGAGCAGTATGGAAGAAAGTCTTGACCGAGACTAGATTTCACGTAGCAGTGAGTGATAATCTTCTCTGGAAGAAATAGCAATTTAAGTGAATTATTTGACCCAATTTCCAGTACCCTGTTTTTTTTTGCCTCCTATGCGTGAGTTTCACAATATATCAACTCTCCTACGAAATTAAAAATTGTCTGTGGATTTTGAACTATTTCAGTAAAAAAACTAAAAAACTGAGCAAGCTAGAAGAAGCAGTTTAAAGATTGTAGTAGTGGACACTATTATTGAAAACTTGTTTTCCTTTACATGTGTTTTTGTAATTGGTGTATGAACAGGTGTGTCCTGTCTGTTTCTTGATGTCATTTTAATATTCGAATCGAGAAATATGAGGGTAGCTATTATCTCCAAGTCACGGGATATTTTTCTTTCTTTACACTCACAGATGGTCTTGCTACTGTGAGGAAGTTCTCTTGACGAGCCATTAAAACAAGGGTGATACTTACTGGCGATATGCAGCTGTTTTACACACACCAAATACAAATGGAACATTTACCTTTCGAAAGGCATTTGTAAAGGCAGATATATTGGCATCATTATTGCATCAAAGTCGTTCAACAAAGCAATTTACTTTGGCCCTTGCTTCACGTGCCGTTCACGTCATAGTCAGCAGTTATTTTTACGATGTTTAAGCGACTGAAAATGTGGGAGAAACTAGCAAGGGCTTATGGATTACAACTTACAGGTCGGGTGGCTCCCAATTCAACGTTTTGACTCAAATCTGGAATGTTTTCAATTTAGAAAGTCATTTCAGATGGAAAACAGATTGCTCTTGGATGAAAAACCCACCTTACTATGAACCTGGAACCTCTCGATTGCTAAGCCGCATTGCTTCAAATGCCACCGCCTTTATCCACTCGGCTCTAACACTCTTTAAGTCTATTATGTTTAACCCTTGTTCGGTGTAAATCAGTTCAACACAACTGTTTAACTCAGCTAATTACAACAAAACATCAATCAAAAGCCTTGGTATTCCATAAAATTTTGTGCTCAGTGACCTCACTTTTCACCTTGATCTCTTGGCGACCCTTCAGTGAAGGATGTTGTGGCCCAGAGAATGGGTCTACGGGTATGGGGTCTACTGGTATGGGGTCTACGGGTATGGGTTATATGTGTATGGGTCTACGGGAATGGGTGTACGGGTATGGGGTCTACGGGTATTGGGTTGACTGGTATGGGGTCTACTGTTGTGTGGGTCTATGGGTGTGGGGTCTACGGGTATGGGTTCTACCGGTATGGTGTCTACCGGTATGGGTTCTACGGGTATGGGGTCTACTGGTATGTATTCTATGGGCATCGGGTCTACCAGGTGTGGGGTTCTACGGGTGTGGGGGTCTACGGGTATGGGGGTCTACCGGTATGGGGTCTACGGGTATGGGGTATCTCTTTGAGAAATTTTCATATGATTAATGGTGCTTAGTAGCAACATTGTGTTATATTTTGAAACTTTTGAAGAAATTAATGTTCAAAACCTTTTACATTTCTTACTCTTTTTACATGTCAACAGTAATAGGTTTTCTTCCAAAGTTTTGGCGACCTTCAAAGGACATTCAATAAAGCAAGAAAAGTCAGAATAATACAACATCAATGTTCAACCAAAGAAATATAGGAATAAGATAATTATAGATATTCAACCCTTCAAGTAGAGTGAAGAGTGTTGTGCTCAAGTGGACTTGTGATCTAAGGCTTGCAGGTTCGAGCCCTGGCCAGATCATTACGTTGTGTCCTTGGTAAGGCACTTTATCTCCATTCCCTCTCTTATTCCAGGTGTATAAATTGGTGGACCTGTGAGATTTTGATTTGGGCACTGTTTAGCTGCTGCCATGTGGAGGGATTGTCTCTATGTTTGACAGGTAATCAATGACCAGGGTGATAATGGAGGACATTATCGGTGGATAAGTTTGCACTTTATCATTAATTAGAGATGGATTATTACTTAATGTAAAGATTTCCAACAGAACTGACATTAACCATGCAAAAAACAGGGTTTCAGTATTAGTTTCTGATTTTAACTTACTTGATCTTTTTTATTAGCAGAATTTTAGCTGAATGAAATGAACACAGCCTGGATTTTAACTCCTATGTATGATATTTACAATCTATCAATATGAAAAATGCAGGATTTTAATTGTCGGTTGCCTTGCAAAAGACCAGGTCTGTCAACCCCCCTCCCCCCCCAAAGGTTAAAACCTGGATTAAAAAAACTAGAGATTTCAGTCATATAAAACTCATGTATTAAACCAAAAATATCCACAACTCCATGCCAATTTGTTGTGCTTTGTTTCTACCTGTTACTAGGGAATTGGCGGGTGAGTTTTTGAGACCCCACTTTTACCCCCACTATACAAAACTATGATCTGGATGTTGAAACCGTGAGGGTTGGCAGGTATGAAATTAGCTAACAGTATCAGGAATATACTGTCATTTATCAATTGAGTATGATTTTAATTTAATACCTAGGTCTACATATTTCTTATCATTCGAATGCCAAACACATTCATGTTTGGCAATGACATTGTTGTGGTGTGTAATAGGTAGTGTGATTTTTTTGAGACTGATTGAAACAGACCCTGATAGTTAAAACAGTCGACATAGTTGTTTGGAGTGCTACTACACAGTGCTACTCACTGTGCAAAGATATTTTTCAATAATATATTACCTTTTCATGCTAAGTTGATAGTGGGGTAGAGGGGGGGGAGGGAGTGGCGATTTTGCAATTCAATTTATATATAAAGGTGAAATATTTTGCTATAATTTAGAATTTTTATTGTCAATCAGTTTTCATTCCGATTTGTATGAAAAATTTCAATATTGTGCCTTTGTTTATATTTATTAACTTTAATGTGAAATTTACTCACAAGAGTCAACTTCATAATAAAAGTGAGAAAAACGTACCCAGCATAGGACTGCTATTATTTGTGTGCAAATGACTCATCCATGCAGTACGTCACTTCTGTTCAGTACCATTTTTCCCTTCCCCCCCCCTTTTCTTTCTCCCGAAGGGGAACACTATGGAGACACTCTTATTGACCTTGTAAAATTGTGAGGGGGACCACAGATTACAAAGACGCCAATGTCCTATAACGAGGATCGCAAAGTCGGTAATTATTATTACGGTTAGATTTGTCCAATACGGCAACATACAGAAACGTCCTCAAAGCCGAAGCCAAAGTGAATTAATCAGGTCACACATTCAGAGTCTATGCATGCTCAGTTCTTCAATACCGCCCTCCTTACCTTTGGAAAACATTTTATTCGGTAGTTTTGATTTCTTTACTTGACACGGATGAAAGAAGCAAGTTGGTGAAAGCTAAGTAAACAAGATCCTATTTCAGGCATCTCCTCAGAAACAAGAAATAGCGAAATGCAGTTGAAGAAAAGTAGAGAGAAACAGAAAGAGAACTGGCAGCTTTATTTTAAGTTACTTGTTTTAGTGTTTCTTTAATTATTTTTGACTTGCAGCAAGCAAAGACAGACTTCACAGTTCTTAATTCTATTTTCGAGGCTATTCGATAGTTTTGCACCAATTGAATGGATATCATGGTTGGAAATTTTAGTGTAATACTCAAGTTCCAAGTTAGGCGGTGATGAAAGTCCCAGTTGATGTTAAACTATTAGCAATTTACTGGCAAAGATGACGTCTCTTCAGGTATCAAACAATATTTGCTGATCGGATTCCACAATGTTTTAGTGCTCAATGTCGAATTATATTGCAAGTAAATGCTAGGAGGGTCTGCATGCTTGTTCATAGAGGTCAAAGTTTATTGGAGGTCACCATTTGTCAGATTCTCAAAATTTGGTAATAGCAATAGTTCCAAAGGTAAAGCTTAATGAACTTCATGGGAATTTGGATACACCTTATTACTACAAGAACTCTGTGTACAATTAACACTCAATTCTTGCATATTATACAGCAAGGAATCACAAAGTCTCATGACATCTGGTTTTTGTTAATTATCTCAAAATAGTTTAACTTTTTTACAACTAAATGTTGCAAGTCTTTGTAACAAACCTCAATATTATTGTATTTTTAAGTTCTTGATACTGATTTGTGCTTCCTGGACCAGAGAACAAGCCTTTATACATAAAGCTTCTTCTATTGCCTGTGAGGTCATTAGCCTCTACGTCAACACAATCCACACCAAGATTGAGCAATTCCAAATAATTCCTCTGACCGTATTGAAGACTTCCAGTTTTCTGGGGCTATTATATTCAATATACCCCATGTTTAGTCCTTCATTCTAGTCTGTCCTCAAAAATCTTCAAAATTTCAGAAGTACACCATCTGGACTTGTCTTCATAATATCAATTTCAAAGATAAAAACCCCCTGGGCTGTGATTGGCACTTGATACAACCAATGAGAGCTTAAGTTTAAATCAACAGAGAGACATTACCTAGAGCATTAGTAAACATGATAGTATGGCTTTATTCTTAGAATGCAGTTTATTTTGACAGGCAACGAGTACCGCACAAGAAGATGATGAAGATGATAAGAACACAATGATCTGATTATCAGAGTTGTAATGAATCACTTCATTTTAATATCAAAATTAAGTTGTTACAATTTGTTTCTTTGACTTTAGTTGAGTCACTGACTCGAGTCAATGTATGGTCTCTACGGGGGGGGGGACCTTGTTCCGGCCAGAAGGCTCTTGTCATGATTCCTTGCCATGTTGTTAAAAACTTTGTTTACTTTACATTTCACCTCAGACATAATACATATAAAGCATATGTTTACAATGTCTCTTTCAAAGCTATAATTTCTTTCAAAGTCAAATCTACCGGTGGATGAAGAAAAACTACTACAGATTCTTCCTGCCCACGAATCGATGCTGCAATCCAAACTGTTTGACTCTTTAAGCCATCCAGTAGGCTTGAAACAAGCTTGTTAAAGTTCATTCCTAACACTACAATACCATAATCCACTTCCAAACAGAATTCCAACAAGCATCTAGTGTTATGTTCCGAATGGACAATACAAAGTATTCACTCTCACCCATAATGGTGCATTTAGCTGTTAATTAACTCGCTGGTTAATGATAAATTCTTCCGACCTCATTCCTATATGCAAAGTAGGCTATGTATAAAATCTGCTATGAAAATGTTGAGCGACCCAGAAAAATATCTCAATGTTTCTTTTTCAAGCTTTCGCAAGTTGTTTTTAAGCCTGTTTTAGACAAAGATACAACAGTACACAGTACTCTGAGCATTTTATGTCTCCCTGGAAGGAGAATTTAAAGGTATTAAACGTACCCAGTTTCTGTTACCAATCGATCAGTCTCTAGCAAAGTTAGCCAGTTTATTGATGGTAGATTTATTTAAACTCCCACCACCACTCTTTGCAAAGACATTTTTAGCTTTCAATTTCTTCTCGTTGTTGTTGTTTTCTTTGTCATCTTCTTCTCTCTTGCGTTTCTTGTCCGTCGTCGTTCCTGCTGCCGGGCTCTCGTCTTTCGATTCAACGTCTTTTTCCTCCGTCTCTTTGCCCCCTTGGTTACTGGAGATGTGATTCCATTTCTGTCAAAAGAAGAAGATAACATATTAAATTCAACAGTTTGTAAAAGACTAAAGAACAAACGTTATAGAAAACATGAATTTTGCTTTAATCATCCTCAAGACATCGGATGGAACAAAATTCACGAAACCATGACTGTAATTTTTCACTTGCCTGTTTGGTCTCGGTATCGACCTCCCTCCATTTCTGGATGGCCAATTTGAATATCTCTGTCTCAGATTCCACCTCTGGGTGCTCTGCTGCAATCGTTGATTTATTCTCCTCAAACCATAACTGGAAAGCTGATGCAGGTCTAACGAGGAAGAGAGAAAAAACAAAGAAAGTTCATGGTATATTTTGGTATATGGTATATATGGCATATACATGGTATATTTTGAACTTGTTCTTAATCAAACTTCAAATACTGAAAACCTTCAACTATTTCTAACAAACAATGTAGGTTATATATGTAAAATGATTACCTTTTCATTGTGAAACATCAATACACAGATCAACTCCATAGCAACATCACCACCATTTCAACAAAATTAACTGTAAACTTTAGTGGAGCAATTCAAGTACTTAAAATTGACCTCCCCACCCCCTACCCACACCCTTAAAATTGACACACCTGATCTCTGGAAAGACCGATGCAGCAGATCTTCAAATGTCCAAATACATCTCATTGATTTTCTTCTTGATATTTTACTGTATGGATAGTAAGGGTGGGGGGAGGTAGGGGGAAGGGGAAAGATACCCAGAAACAGACACTGTAGATTGTAATTCTGTTGAGACAATAATGCTAGACATATGTGTAACAGTGAGAGAGAATGTTTCTATTCACTTATATAACACAATAAGAATCTGATGCGAGCTACTTGTGTCACTGATATCACAAACGGCAACTTTGACATAGCAACAGAGGAGAGACGACACTTGAACCCTTGAGCGATATCATTCATATCACAGGTTCTTCAGGTTTCAGCTGGAAGGCCTGTGTGGATGCCTTCTTTCATCATAAGAGGACCTTTTATCATAAATTAAAACTGCTCTTCCAAGTTTGGTGAGCAAGTTTACCAAGCTTACCACAACAGACTAAAGATTAAAATATGGCGATTGAGCAAAGGATTACAAAAAATCATCTGGGTTTATCACCAAAATGAAGGTGAATAATGAGAATGCAATCAATGAATTTTTATTTCAATTATCCTCATTGTTTCATAGTGATAAAATGAAAAACACAGTCATAAGCAAATTATTTTTTGAATTATACTGCATTTTATGAAATGAATCTTGACTACACAAGCTCATCACCAATATAGTTGTAGGATTTGGCTATCACCCTTCATAAGACACTTCTAAAAAAGATGCTTTTCAACTCACTTGAGGGTTATTTCACTGTAATTGTTTTCTCCATGTGTGTGTGTTAATTCCAGAGCTGTACTCTACTTTCAATCGCACAAATTTGTTAAGGTCCAATTTCAAAATGTTATATATGTTACATACATGTCAACACTTTACATTTGTTTAGCTACATCTCAAGTAGACCACTTAACATTCAGGCAATTGTATCCAGTTAATGGTGACACTCAAATGCTACATACTTTTGAGAGGCACTCTTTGGTTCAGATTTGGTTCCTTCCAAAGACAGCTTCTCCTGTTTCTTGCCACCCATCGACGATAAAGTCATTTGAGCTTTCTTGGTTCCTCTTAAGGATGGAGGTGTCTTGTCTGAAAATGAAACGAAAAACAAAAGCTGGAATGAATCTATTAACTGAAGATAGAGTTATTAGCAACAAAATAATGAGTGTATTCAATTCTCTGAAGAATCTGCAGTTGATAGTTTCCTGTTCCATTTTATGGTAACGTAACTCTGAGCCCAAACGATCACTGCTTTTCGACAAGTTCACAGAACATAGATACAAAATGATGCAAATTTTCTTGAAAATTTTGAAAGCAAAAATGAATTTGAAGTAACTTGGATTAAATTTTGTTCATAAACTCATTTGCATGAATCATGGGTGTGCATATGGAAATTTTTTTCCCCTTTATACCTGTCACCTTTATTTCATGACAAGGATGAATAAAGCATGAAATATGGACAACTCCACTTTATAGCAGTTGTCCTCAATGAGAATGCAGTGGGGGGGGGGGGGAGGGGGGGGAAATACTCATTTTAAAATATCTGGAAGTTATTTCAGTGAAAATAATTTTTACCTTTCTTCTGATTCTTTTTATTTTTTTGTCCATCAGTGCTGTTACTCGGTCGTTTCTTCATGTTGTCGAAGACGTTAGCTCCTCCGAGGGTCGGAGATTCCTCCTCCTGGGTTTCTTTGGCGGCATCGGAGGCAGACTTCTTGAATGGATTCCTTTTCTCGGTGCTGATTGGAGTGAGGGGTATGAGAGAAGGCTCTGGAAGGAAAGAAAGAAATAGAATTCAATTAAAACCATGAATTTACCCTTTAAAATATCTGTTAATACAGCAGTACTGTTACAGCAGGATCACTCTAGGTCTGGGGTGGGCAACCTGCGGGCCACATGCGGCCCACAAGTGATTTTTTTTGCGGCCCGTGAGATGTCTCAAGAAAAAGAAAAAAAATCAATCTATTTTACATCATCACAAAAAACGAGCTAGCTGCTTAGAATTTATCGGCACTAATGATGCTGTCAGGTAGGCCTATTATCCCCATCAATTATCAACTGTACTGTATTGACATTATGTTTTTGTGAATACAGATTAAGTACACACAACTATTGCTTGAAAGTCCTCGGAATCAAAGGTTTGAAATCAACAGCAGGTCGTTGGTTAGGTGCGGCCCAGTCAATTTTTCACTCCTTATATCTGGCCCATTCATTCAAAAAGGTTGCCCACCCCTGCTCTAGGTACTGATTGAGACATCAGCAGAACTTCTCTGGCCATCAACAAAGCGATGGATCTAGGTCAATTGACAGAGTAAAGGGCTTGCAATCCTGAAGTCCTATGAATATGCATGACTAATTATAAAATTCAAATGTAACAATCAATCTTCCCATAATGCACCATTTCCAATAAATGATAATGGTAACATGTGATTGAGTATTGAGAGGATGGAAATCACACAGAGATCAATCAACGAAGACAGACACGTTCTTCTTTCTGTCTCAAGTGGTTAGGCTAACAGCCTACCTTGATTTAGCAACTGAAAATGAAACTGGAATGAATCGGGTGAACAGCGAAAAAAAATTATAGCAAGAGCTAAGACATTTACTGGCTAGAACAGTATTCAAACCAGTGATCTCATGCCAGAACACACCATCTCTCTCTGAGCTAAACCGGCCGTAAGTTGGAGAAAGATTCCTATAATAAACCATTCAAATGATAGTGAGAAAGTACAGCATCTTGCATATCACTGTAACCATATATAGAACTCATAGCTTTTGCAGATTCATGATGTGTGGGTATTGGATTATAATAGTTCCCGGCCTTACTTTGTTTTGGCTTCATGACCAGGGGTCTGTGCTTGGTTGGGATGGGTTTCATCTCTGGCATATCATCGTCCTGGTCGGCATCTTCATCTTCTTCCTCCTCTTCCTCTTCTTGATGATCATCCTCTTCCATGTCACTCCTCTCTCTACTGCAACAAGAAGAGGCAAGCTTATCCTATCACACCTTCAAAAAAGTTAACGTCTTCATAAAAGTTCACACCATCACAGAAGTTACTCATATATTTTTGCTTGGATCGTTGCAAGAAGGAGGGCTAGGGAGAGAAGGGTGGCAGGGAGGGGGGGGGGGGAGGAGGCCAGGGGAGAAGAATCAAGAGAAGAGATGGAGGCAGGGAAGGAAAATGCCCTGCTCGTAATCTTGTAAGAGTGGAAAACTGGAATAAAAGTTTATTAGAGGTTACAGGATGGTGCTCGGTTTTCATTTTATGCCATATGAAATTGTGATGATCTGACAAAGGTTTTAGATATCATTAAACAGTCACACCAGCAGAGAACTACAATATTATGTTTAAAGCAGATATATTAGCAACAAACTCTGGCTGTGTTTAAGCAGATATATCAATATCCTATATACAACTGACACAGTACCATTCTTATCATCAGTATTTAATATTACAATTATTTATTATTACAATTATTATCATCAGTATCAAATTATTCAGATATTGGAGGAAATATTTTCCCATTATCAGTTCCTTTTCTCTTGTCATTACTACAAGGTTAGAGTGAGGGATTAAATTACACCTCCCATGACCCCCAGCTCTGCCCTTGCATGATTCTGGTTTTACTCACCGTCTTGGGTCGTTTCTTCTTCTCTGCCAAGTGTCATCTTCATCTTCTGATTCCTCGTCTTCTGACTCTGCTCTCAGGAGCTCTGCAGCCATCTCACTCAGTTTCTCAGCTAAGAGCATCTTCCTTGATCTACTAGCATATTTTATAGCTAGCGTCCATGCATGCTGAGTGGTCATCATCTTACATACATCAGCCGCTCGAACTTCTCGTTCCGCTCTGCATGAAAGCTGAGTAGAAAAATTATAAAAAATGGCAAAATTCAAATCTCGGATATTATTTTATAAATTAGTTCTTGAAAAAGTGAAAATGAACATTTAAAACCCTTATTTTCATTCAAATAGGTTAGACTTGATACCCTAGTCTGGGGAAGGCTTACATTCTGCTTTACTGCTGGTTTTGGATATTAATTAAGCAATATAATTTTAAATTTGAACTTATTTGAAATAGACATTTGAAAATGATTAGAAATGATTTTAAACAGCACATTTGAATGTGAGACTCGAAGCTTATTTTCGTAATACCATCTCTCAGTCAGTGATTGGCTAAACATACTTTGCTGCAGAAAATCTTATTATCAATGCTGGTTGGGACATTCACAAAGCTCAAATTTTTTTTATACCAGGAATTGGATCTTTTTCTGATTTTTCTATCATCCGTGTCATGGAGATAATTTAATGGAAAAAAATGCTACGACTATTTCAAGTCCAGGAACCTGAATCTGTATTCACAAAGTAATTCAATGGTGAAGTTAGAAAGAAAAGTGCATTCGGCCTTCCGAAAGTAGCATCTGCACTATTTCCCTCGGTATCGAGAAGAGTTGACTCTAGCGCTGATAACCTTGACTGTAACCGTACCCCTGGCGGTTACGGAAAGCTTTGTAAATAACCCCATGGGTTGCCCTGTCTTTACGGCTTGTAGTCTCTTATCATATTAATCTTCATTGTCAAATATTAAAATGCAAAAGGTCTACTGTATGAAAGCATTGAGAAGGAAGACTCCTCCAGATCTCATGGTCATCAAAACCAGCACTGGGGTGTTTCTATAAACAGATTTCTTATAAAGAAGGGGTATCAATAATAAGGTAATTTATTGTCCTGTGATGTGATATGCAATATATATATCAAGGACGTCACAACGTAAACTCATATCTGATCAAAACAAGCTATGTTTTATTTTAACATAACCTTTTCTTTAATATTTCACAGGGTTACTATAAGCTCCCCCCCCCCCACACCTCCCAAGGGTAAAGTAGGATAAACTCTCATATTCTATAACTTGGATATTCAATCAAAATGAAAATTGAAGTTTCTTTAGGCTGACTTTTCTTAAAAAGATAAAAAGATCAAATAACAGCACTGCTTTGGCAAATAAAATCTCAGATGACAATAAGAAAGTCTTGAACATTTGACAAAAATTATCATTTCTTTATGACTCTCCGTGGAGCATTATACGGACTTTAAAATGCCAGATCATTACGTTGCGTTCTTGGGCAAGGCACTTAATCTCCATTGCCTCTCTTCACTCAGGGGTATAAATGGGGTCCTGCGAGGGAACTTCTTAATGTATGTTGCATGTGCCCCTTTGCAGCTGCACCCTATGGGAAGTCCCCTTGGGAGACACGTACATATGGCACACTGTAGTGCCCCTGGGAGCAACTGTTGAATTGTGGACACTTTGGTGTGTGGGCGTGACAAGCTAGCAGTGACCAAGGGTTAGTTGTGTGGGAAGGCCTGGCCTTGATACAAGACTACAAACTTTCAACTGTAACATATTCCTGTCGTAATTTTGGAAAGAAAGGTGGCGGGGAAGAATAACCCCTTTGCTTTACAAGAGTCTATATTCCATTCCAGCAGCTCTTAACAAATATTTAAACTTACCGCAAACATCTTCATCAGGGTATCCTGCCCAGCGGTGTTTGTTCCAGCCATCAACTTCTCACGCAAGTACATCTCCTGTAATGGGGACAGGTTTACATAAAAATCATGTACACATGCATTTCTACATATCTAACAATGACATAATACAGCCTTTTGTACTCAAAGTTTTAAGGTATTTCTTTACTTATTTCTTTGGTTACTGTTCCTTGAGAGAGATGGGTATTGCAACTATGCTGTCAATTTTTTCAACATTAACAAATAATTAGTGACTTTGTTTGCATACAAACTATGCTGTTGAGTTTTTCAACATTAAGGAATAAATTAGTGAGTTTGTTTGCATTACCAACGCATCTCAATTCCACCAATTTCACCCTGACAGCATACAGGGGATTCACCTTCTAGTGGCATTATGACATCACATATTTTGGAAACTGGTAGCTTGCTGATATGACTTTCAGACTGTGATATGTTCCAACTCTAGCATCACCATCATGATTAATGAAAGAGTTTTATTCTTCCATTAACTGGTATTACAAGTGATTCCCCTAAGTTAATTCCAACTTGATTTACTACTAATAGTAAGAAGAGAGAACACTCGTGCTTAGCATCTTACCTCCAGTTGCCCTTTGTCAGCTTCCAGGTCACAGAGAGGGAGTTGGAATGGTAAGAGAATAGGGGTGGGCCTTGGTAATGTTGGAGGGAAGGTGGATCCCTTGCAGCTGACACAGCGAATCTGGGCAGGGCTCTCTTGCATCCCAATAATCCAATGGTGATCAGATTTTCCTTTTGTCTGAATGAAAGACAGAAATGGTGAAAAGAACTATATAAGTTGTACTGCAATATGGCTTGAGCAATTCACGAGCATGTTACGAGAGGAAGGGAAAAGTGAAGAGAGAGAGGGTAATAATATTAAGGTAAGGTAGGTAAGGTAAGGTGGGTAAAGTAAGGTGGGTAAGGTAAGTGTAACGTTTTAAGGTTTGGCAGACTGATGATTTGATCCCACCTGAATCTTGATGGGCAGACAAAAAAAAACAGGAAAAAAAGTGTTAATAGACAGATAGAATGGACTATGTTACCGGTCAGTGACTTGCAGTATCAAATAGAAGTGAACCAGTAATGATGCTAGAATCAAAGCGTCAGGTCCTCTATCTATTATACATTTTACTCACATAACTTTATTGCAGTAGATTAAAACAGTTTGCTATTGGAGAGGATAAACTGTTATCATCTTAATACATGTTGAGACTTTATATCGCATAGTTCTGTAAGGAAAATGGGCAGAGGGGTTGGGGGACAACAGGGAGGGGCAGAGGGGTTGGGGGACAACAGGGAGAAGCTGGGGGGGGGGTTGTTGGTTACAGGCTTCTCATAAAAATTAATATCCATATTATAATACAATACATGTTTAATATTACATCATATTAGTTACTGTAATATTACCATATTTATACTATTATTCTACCTAACAGTCCCTTAAATTATCTTTCATCCTAAACTACTAAGTAATGAGTATTCATATTTAGGTCATGGCCCTTTCTATATAAATATTAATTGCAGAAAAATGAAGTAAAATGGACATTTTTACTAAAAAAAATGCAGTCTATTCATTATTTGAAATGAAGATTTACTAGTCAAAGATTCAAAAATGCTCTGTTCTGGGAATATTTAAGCATCAGATCGTATTGAAAATTTAATAAAAATTAACACAGAAGGTTGCTTTGGAGACAAATACATCAACAAACTGAATAACTGCAAAGATTATCAGGGATAGAATCCATATTTACGTGTGACTTGGTGTTAGCTACGGAAATCCATGCCGAAGACTGTTGATTGTACAGTCTTACGATTCCATTGGAATCTACGCTTGCTGCTGTACCTTCTACTGTAAATCTGTCAGAGGAGAAAAAGAAATATTATAACAAAACACTCAACAGACTTGCTAAATGCATCCACACACTCCTTCACACTCTTTTAGGCTGAAAGAGGTTTCAAGACAAGGGTATATTCAGAGGTCAACATGGGTCGACCTTCATTAAATTTGGTCGAGTTGATAAAGGCTGTGGCATTAGAAGCAATGTAAACCTAGTATCTGGGAAGTCATGGGTTCGATCCCTGGCCTGCCAAAGAAAACTGGGTATTTTCAACCAAGGAGAAATCCAGGGTTTCTTCTATCTGAAAATGGTCTTCCAAATTGTAAAAGAAATCCAAAATGAGCTAAACTTGAATAGCCTCCCAACGTGAAGTGCAAGTTACAAGGCAATCCGCTTCTTTTCACAAAAACATGTGGCTGCTTGGCGTCGTAAATTAACTGCCTTCATTCCTTACATAATGTTACATTATAGTAGAGGCTGAACATTTTAATATTCTTCCGTGGGCTTAATATGAGTACTCATCAAAATGTGTCCCATCGATGAAACTTTGAAAATGGACTAGTCCATGGTTCCTCTGCTGATAATGGGGATCAACCTCAATGGTCTTTGTCAGAACAGGAATCTTTGTTTGTTTTGTCAGGAACAAATATTTTTGGCAAACTTATTGTAGCAAACTTATTTTAGCCTATTTTAACTTATTTTAGCTTATTTTAACTTATTTTAGTGTATTTTAACTTATTTAGCAAACCTATTTTAGCAAAGACTGATGTTTGTCGGTCACTAACTATTGTAGTTGTTACCGTTACAGTTGTGATTTTTCATTTGTGATTTTATGAAAATGTATAATGCTGACTACTGACTGCGCGACTCACCCCAGCCAGGTTAACGTTGACTTGGCGCTCAGAGGTAATCTTGAATCGACCACAACAGCCTTTGCATTCTTAGACAATTGGTATAGTTGAAACCCCAAGCACTGGTCTCCCGGTAAACCTGAAGATCAAGATCGAAAAAGCTCATTTGTGCAAATGTTACATGTTACGTTAACTACTACACTTATTAAAGAAAATTATCAAAATAAGAAAAACGCTGACATTTACAAATGTTTAAAGGAGCAATATACTAGAGAAAATAAATGCATGGGTTTCATGTGAAACACATATCTCACTGACAATTTTTGTGCTAATCTTGTTAAATTTGGCAATACTATTCAATACTAAATGTTATATTTATAGCAAAGGATGAAAATGATAAGATTCTTCAATTGGCTTCTTCCATGGGCTTCATTAATATGAGTACTATCAAATGTGTCTGATTGATGAAATGTTGAGAAATAATGGACTATTTCCTACATTGCTAGTGAAATGTGACATTTTTAGCATTCTATTGAGCTCATTTGTAAAATGATCTATCTACGGGGCATCAAGAGGCTTATTAAACATCACTTAATTACGGGGTCACAAATCTTTGTTTAACAGTTGAAATGGCATGGTCTGGTATAACAAATCTTGTGATATGCTTACAAAACTGGCCACTGTAAGCAGTTTCTTATGAAACTACTTTGTCTATTATCACTGCCAGATAAAGCTCCTGTTACTGAAAGAAAAACTGATTTTTATTCTTTACACCTTTATTAAATGATTGCAGCTCAACTAGAAATACCAAGGACAGTACTCTTATGTATGTAGGACAATGTCCAAATACACAAAGAAAAACATGGCGGTTCAAAATTTGCTTCGAAAGCTGAACAGGAATTTCCTTGGTGAAAGAATTCCAAAAAATCATAACTTCGGTAATACTGGACCAGCAAAGTTTAATTTTTTTACACAATGATGAAATGATAACAAACCAGGGCCTTGATGGTAAACAATAATCATCTTTTGTTCATCTGCTGCCATGGTAACAACAGGACCAGGGAGACAAAACAAGTCCTTCTGGATGCCACTGAGGGTGAATATTCTCACATGTCTTTTATTGGTTCCTACAGCAAGGAAATCTTTCCCTAAAGCAAGAGCCTGGGGAAGAAAAAAAAGACAAAGGGAAACCAAAAATGAAAATGCCTAATTTAGGAGTGTTAGCTCAGTGGTTAACGCCGGTGCCTTCCAATCATAAGGTCCCGAGTTCGAGTCACTCCAAGATTAATGTATGTCGTTCAGTTACAGAGTTGTCGACAATTGACGATTCATAATCATGGACGTTAAATATGAATCTAAGAGAATGACTTCGGTCAGCTTGCGGCTTTGATAAGCCAATGAGGCTTCTTCGCGAGTTCCTGCTTGAAGGAGAATCTAAAATACATACATACATAGTTGTGTCTTAGCGATAAATATGCATATTTCATGATACTACACTACACTAAGGGTTCTCAATAGGTGGCCTGTGGGCACAATCCAGCCCACCGAAAGTTTCTCATCCAGCACGCCAAGAAAAACAATTATATCTCCTTTATTGATATTTCTGGTTTAATTATGATTTTACTCTTGTAACTCAATGGTTTCAGAAGAACTTCGCCATTGCGATGTTGCAATTAATTTGCACAGGTGCTTTGTTGGATGGCTAGGTGATGGTGGTGGGAACACACAGAAACAATAGACCTGCCACATACTTCACTGAACAGTCATGGAAAAGAGAATGTCATGCTATAAGCAGTGTTAATCCATGATCATCAAATGGATTTTTAAAGGGTGTGAAGACTCGCGCACTAAGAAATGTCTCATGCCGGTAATCTGACCTAGTTTCGAATGAGGTGTAACAGAAGTGTTAGACACCACCATCGGTCCCAGAAATACACACACAGCTTGCTACCGTCGGTAATTAGACACTAGTGTACAGTCAATACATACAGCTACGGTCAATACCAACAACACAGTGTACATAGCAGCGATGGACATCTCAGGTCTAGATAAAAGATAACAAGGTATCACGTCTGCATTTTGTAGCGACAAGAAGAAAACTTCACTTGCAAGCAACGGAAAGTTAACTTTTTCAGAGCGCGGCACACGGTTTAGGGCGAGTCTTCAATGCCTTTAAGGTGTTCTCCTTAATCATTGGTACTCATGGGACTAGGTGGGGCGGGGCAGGACAGGACACAACAGAACAAGAGAAGATTAAATTAGACCGGACTAGACTAAATCTGATAAATCATACCTTGACGATTTCATCCTTTGGCATGCTGATGGACCACTCTTTCTGTGTATCCCATGATGCAAAGTACTGACAACGAATTTGGCTGAGGAATGATACAGATAAGATAAAAACAAACAAATTGTCAAACTTTTTCCATGCAATTGTATGAATGAATAATTGGCCCTTAATGCAAGTGTAACACAACCCAGCTTTCATCATCTCAAAGTTAAATTAGCTTACTGAAGATGTTCTTGGAATGCAACTAGCATTTTTTTTTGTTCTCTTCTAAGTCTTTGCTATCCTTCTTGCCTCTTGTCCTTCTCTCTTCGCTCTTTCTGTCCTTCTGTCTGTCTGTCCGGTTCTTCTTCTTCTTCGGTTTTTCTCTATATCTTTCTTTCCCCTCAAAACTTAATTTAATATTTCACTGTTTTTTTTATTTCTACTTGGTCACTAGCTGAGATAACAGCCCTGCTGTTTTCTAGTGTCCTTCATGCATTAACCCTTCCTACTGTAATTGTTAGTTTTGTATTAATCTTGTACAAACAAATGAGAAATAAATTTGAAAATTGAAATTGAAATGAAAAAAAACAAAACAAAGCTACAATTAGTCTATCATCTACTTTTGAAAGAGAGCAGATTTGACTTTCAATTCAATTCCTTTATTCCAGTATAAATTACAAAATTTATAAATAGGACACATAATCATGATACACAATAGACGTAAAATGTACAATCATGAAAGCATGAACAATAAAAAATAAGATGGAGGATTAGAAGGTTGAAAGATTAAAAGGATTATAACAGAGATTCTAAGAACCCATTTTGAATGTAAATGGCTGCTATATGGCTGCTAGATAAATGAGTTCTTAAAAAGCATAATTCTAAAAGTTGGCAAGATAGACTGACCTGGGTGTGTCTTCATCTCCCTCTGTGGCCAAGAGAACAGCCTGGCTGTTGACATCTGCCATATTGTGATTCAGCTGATTGTCAAAATGAAGAGAATGGTGGACGGATGTGTCGTGAAACTCCACATCGATGGAGGATTCCTCGTCAGTATCGTAGCAGCGGATCACACCCACCATGTTCCATTTCTGAACAGAAAGAGCAGTGGAGGTTATATGTATGTATGTTTGTATGTATATATGTGTGTATTTTAGATCCTCCTGCAAGCAGGAACTCGCGAAGCCATCATTGGCTTATCAAAGCTGCAAGCTGACCAAAGTCAGTCTCTTACATTCATATTTAATGTCCATGATTATGAATTGTCAATTGCCAACAACTCTGTAACTGGACGACATACATTAATCTTGGAGTGACATAAAATCAGGACCTAATGATTGAAAGGCACCGGTTCAAAAAGGAAGTCACTGCATAGCTTACAATGTCGACTGACATCTTCCATATTATGCATCATTTTATCAGAGTGAAAATTCTTTACAACGTACAGTATGTCATCGAAAATAAATCAAATTGATACTAATAATGAAAATAATGTGATTAATTCAACAAGAAACATTCATACCATCACTGTAGTAATAGATGAGGGAAAAAAAAGAGAAAAAAAATGGCACATAGAAAAGCAAAGGACAAACCAACCACAGAATACCATAAAATTGTTCAGATTAAAACTATTTTAATGTAATCAGCTAACTTGGGACTTTTCTTTGTTTTTTTATTACTACTGTTGTGAAATTTCATACAGAATACAAAACTGATCATATGTCACCTAAACAGAAAACAGCTCCATTGGTGAGTCTAATTCTAAAACAACTCTCTGAGATGTAAATTAGAATAGAACAAAGTGAAGAGAGGAAAACTTACCATGAACCTGCTGGAGAGATGGACGGGAGTCGAAGATGGAATAAATGGTTTCTGTAAAGGTGTTGGCTTGGGTCCAGTCACCAGAGGAGGGAGGCTCTTTGGTTCAGTTACGACTGAAGCAGAAGTATCGTCAGCTATATTGCTTCCATCTGCGGAAAAAGAGAAGCAATAAGAAGGAAAACGAAATAAGCAAAAATCTGTGAAAAAAGAAATGCTAATCAAAATCATTATTCTTTTTTTTTTGTGGGCTTTTCTCATTCTGGTGAATATGATGTGAACGCAAGAAGGACAATTTAATCTACTAGTTTGCATCATAACACTTTTGATTTTTGAGAATTGACCCCTTTAAAAAACTGAGAGTTAACAATCAAAATGACTGGACTATAAAGCCTAGATACAGTAATACACATATCATTAGGTCAATTCCTCTGATGTAACACAAAACTTGATTGGAAAACAAAAAAGAGTATTTTATGGCCTTCAAATGACCATCTTTACAAAGAATTTACAAATTTGTTACAAGACAAATGGTGTTAAATGTCATAAAAGGGTGGTCTGCAACATTAATAAACTTAATATGAAGTTTTAAAGGACATATGTTGGTTGAATTATTTAGGATTTACAAAACAATGTATTAACACTGAAGCCTGCACTTCTGTCATCATTGATTTTGGCAATTAAAGGAACATTTCAGAGAATTAATATACTTTAAAGGTGAATATCTTGAAAATTGAAAAAGCTATAGAAAAACATTACAAGCACTCACATGATTTTCTTTCCTCTTAGACTATGACAAATCAAGACTGAAAATTCTGCTTAAAGTCATCCTTTAAATCTAAATCATCAACATCATGATCATCATTACCTTGTGAGGTATCATCAGTAATGAGTAGATTGCTCAGGGATTTGTCCTTGCGTCTTAAATCAGCGTCGGGATCTAGGTTCATGTCCTCATCCATATCTTCGTCGGATCCTTCTTGGAGTTTCCTCTCTGCTTGCGTGACGGCGTCCAGGAGATCGTCATCGGCCATGTCGTCAAACAGATCTGTGAAATCTTCTTTAGTCTCCTACAGAGATGGAAAGATTCATTTGAAAGGCTGAACTGTGATCATATTCTTCACATGTTTGAAGACAACCTTTTAATTCTTACAGAGACATTGCTGGTTTCGAAGTTGATGGAAATGTCAAAATGGCTTTCTTTCATCATTCACACCGATTAATAGGGTGAATTGAGGCAGAGTTTTAGCCATGATATGTCAAAGTCCAAGAAGAAGACAATTTTTAAGTGCTAGCAATATTTCTTTAGCTATTCCAGTTTTCAGGATATTTAGCTTTATGATATGGTAATTTAATAAAATATGGTAAATTAAAATCCTTGGAAAGCTCCTTTAATGCTAAATTAATGACAATGACAAATAGGTTATACTGTTAAACCACTGATTGATCAATTCTAGTAACAAGTTCTCCTAACTTCATACAAGCAACAGAGAACCCTGCTATGACATTTGACACCATTTTCATTTGCCAAATTGCAACGCATTGCAAAACATGTTATTTTGGGCCATAAAAGTATCATTTTTTCGTATTGAGGAACTGACCTAGGGGTCTGTATCAATTAGACTAAGTACTACAGCCGTTTCATTGATGAGCCTCAGACATGCTTAAAGGGTCATTTCTCAAAAATTAAAAGTGATATAAAGATACCACCTAGACTAGAAGTTTTTTATCTGAAATCATCCGTTAAAGGTCACTGAATGTTTTGAGGATGGATGCCAATTACTTGCTAAAGCTTGAGAATAAATCAGCCTTTTTGGAATTTTATAGCATACTGAAGATTTTTAAACTAATACATCCAGTGTATATATATACTCCTTGTTTTATATCTTCCAAATATCGTCACTTTTTTTTGTAAGCGTTTTTATGAAGTGTTTAATAGTCATCTACATTATGTAAAACTCCTCTAAAATTACCATGCAAACTAACCACAGGCCAGACATACCTTTGACTCTGGTTTAGACTTGGTCTGCTGGTCACTACCATCAAGGACCTGGTCCAGTATACCAATCTGACCCAAGTTGTTTGTGAAGGCTAAGGATGTGCCGGTCTTGGGATTCCACACGACACAACGAAGAGGAAGATCTTTCCTTTCCTTGAAACTGAAAAACAAAATATGAAAGAAATATTGAAAGGATATAGTGAATGGGCAAATTGCAGAATATTTCAATCTATTTGAGGAATAATAGTTTCAAAAACTATCAGACTGATTAAGCAGGATTGGTTTTTCTTTGATGAAATGTTGAGAAGGAAAAGTAAGTATTTGCTTAGACCTGACACGAGACTTCGTTGTCATAACTGGTGACATCTTTGAGGACACAAGTAAAGAGAGACTGAGACAGAAAGTTCTAGATGAGGAAAGAGGGTAGGTCTATAAAATATTTCACTAATTAATCCTGAAAAATCTAATAATGGTAATGACTTTAAAATTTATATGAAATCATGTATCTTACAATAAATTTTAAAAGTGCAGAATATATCAAACATATCTATGAATCCAACAGTGGTAATGTTATACTACTTGAAATTGCCCTTTGGGGATGACCAAAACTTGATAAAAAATGAAAAAGACATAAATCAGAAAAATGAAATTTAAACTGACCAGCTACAATACTTACACTAAAAAGCTACAATTAACCCGACCAAACCAAAGATATGATAAAGAGAGGGGAATAGGAGGGGTAAGGTGAGGTGAGGTGAATTCACCACTTTCAGTCACAGTAGGTTAGTGTTTCATTGTAGGTTCATTTCATACTTGTCAAAAATTCTCTGATTGGTCCGTTGTCATCAGCTGACCATTGATTAACCAACCGATGGGTTATGCAAGGTAAAGTTTTCGGCGGATGAAAATAAGTTGCCAAATTTTCTTTTCTACTGTTCTTCACAACCCCAAAAAATCCTTTTTTTTTCTTTATTGGTATGTTCAAGGAGAAATAACTTTTGAGTATTCAGCATTGCCCAGGAGGGTTCCCTCTTACCTTTTAATACATTTCTTTGATGAGGTGTTCCACACATTGATGAATCCGACCGACGTTATCGATGCCAGGTGAACTCCATCCGGACACCAACTCACGACAGAGGTCACCCCCAATGTTTCCTCTTCAATTTTTAATGTAAACAGAACATCCCAACTGTCTCTTTCATACAACTGAATTTCTCTTTCCAATGGGATGGCTAAAAGCTGTATTTCAAGAGAAGTTTTTTATGAATATATGTAAGAACAACGTAAATTAAAGCATCTAAAAGTTTTAAAGTCTTTAGAGATACATAAGACACATGTCATTATTGTCACTCATTGTAAAGACTTGGGTACAAAACATATTATTGGATGTCTTCCTCCCAGAGAGCTCATTCCCTTTACGTTTATTCTGTGTGTGTGAGTACTCTATGGAAATCTTTACATGTCGATGTACCGGTCTTTGAGACAACACTTAACAGTTTTCCTGAAACAATGATTTTCTTTGTCAGTTAATAGAATTAAACCCTGTCAGTCGCTGAGTGAAAATGTTGCTGAACAGCATACCTACCCTCGTGAATCTGGCTGCAATTTCTCTGAGCTTCTTTACTGTCAAATGCAGCAGAGCCTATTAAGTCTACATTCAAAACTAACACAAACGTTTCAGACACACAGAAGCACCCTCTTACGTCGCTTTTTGCTAACAAATATTTGATATCGATTTATACAAACAGTGATAAACATGTATCATTTCAATAGTGAAAGGGAAAATAAACACACAAAAAAACAAGGAATTTCTGTGTTATTGTTTGCAACTTTGCAGTGGAATAAGTCTGATATACGCAAGTGTCAGGAAGACAAATTTCCATATAGAATAACTTGCTACTCGCTAATAAATGTCATGGTCTTGAATAATTTAATTTTCTCATTTGGCAGTTTTACTTAGAGAAATATTCCATAGATTTGGTATTATACAAATTATCATTAGCCAGCAACCAAACATGAAAAAGCTGCTGTACTGTATGTCCAGCAGAGAATACCAACAACTCAGCTTAACAGCTTCTGCAAATGCATTTCTGATTTTATAATCTGTTGCCATTTTTTATCAAGATTTAGTTTTCAAATTAGTTTGCTAATATTCACCAGCAACCATTGAGGAAGAAGATGAGATGAGAAGATGGGGCCAATGAGCTATTATTGTCTATTTTACAACTGATAATTGCAATGCTTAAAACATTGTTCTTTGATGGAATGGCTTTTATTCTTTTCAACAACAACAATCCGGTTTTATCGATTATGCACCATGTCATTACAAATTTAAAAGCAGTGGTGTATTCTAACAATCAAAACCTAGTAATAAATAAAATCTGACACACTTGTCTCTTTGGGTATGCAATTTTGAACTTTTTAATGTCAAAAATGTTGATATTTGGGAGATCTACCTCAATTGACATAGCAGCCCTCCGCTCCCCAGGCATCACTTAAAGAAAAGCATAACTGTTGAAAACAGTGGTAGGCTTGGCTAAAGTGGTTAAAAAAAGTTTTTTTTTTCAATTCTTTATTACCTGTCCATCTTTGGGCTTCCAAGCAATTCTTGCCAAGGTCTTTGACAAACTGTTGGAATAAAATGAAACAGTTACAGAATAATTTTCCCCTGGTAGACAAATTGGAAAGTGTGTGATATTTACTGTTATGAAATAATGGTTCATTTGGAGATCGGAGTGAGTTGTTACAACTGCACCGAATTGTACAGAGTTACCGATTCCTTTTATATGTGGCATGTGAATCTTTTGTAACATAACAACAGATTATATTCTCCAATTTTGAGCAACTTTAAAATTTAATACAGAAGCCTTAGTATTACCTTATATCGCTGCACTTTGGAAACAATACAATTGATTTCTCCCAGCTCTGCGGAAGACAAAAAGTAAACATTGACACTTAAGAATGTTTTTTTTATTAATCTCGCACAATAATTTTGACATTGAAGTCTCCTCAACTAATATAACTTAATTCTACAGATAAATCTTACACCTCCCCCGTTAAAAAACTCAGCTTAATGTTAATTCAGCAGTATTAACTTGCCATACCTTATCACTAATATTCCAAATTTTGAGAGAGCCATCACAGCTGGTTGAAGCCTGAAAAAGAAGTGGTGAACGTAAACACATGAAGGACAAGTGATTTTTCAGAGACATCTGATTACGAATATGAGTAAACTACCAAATATTCTTAATATCTGTATCGAGGAGACTTTGCTGCTTGCCCTCCTTTCAGCACATGTTTTAAAGTAACATATCTCACACCTCACAGCCTCCGTAAAGGCTATATATATGTTTGTCCATCCCAAGTACATTTAGTTTTTGCATATGTAAGGAGAAGCTGCAGTGATATTACTGTATATACAGAAAACTAAGCTTGCCAGTATCATGGAGAGTGATCACAGCCACTTGCCAATATAAGGTAATATTAGATAGGACACTTGATAATCACTAGAGGGTGTTACAGAAGGTAGTCAATTTTTTCTTAGGTAAAACTGATGACTTATAAAGTGTTGATGGGGCTTACCACAAATTCTGTGAGTGGATCGATCGCTACACTGAGTATCGGAGCAGAATGAGCTTGTAAGATCACCTGATCTGATGTATCTTGGAGGTCAATTACTTTGATCATAAAATCACTGGAAGGAATCCAAACAAAATTTTTTTTTTATATTTTTATAGATGCTCACAAGGAAAGTGTTGATATGTAAATAAAAGGTAACAATCTGTAGCAATTTTTTGATATATTAAGAATATCTAAGATGATAGTCAAGATGCTAATTTTTTCATTTAATCGTAATACTCACCCTGCCCCGGCCACAAGCTTCTTTCCATCTTCACTCAAATCTATGTGAGTAACAGGTGCCGTAAACCTGCATAGGATCCCATCGGGTGACCCATCTGGCAACAGGTATGACTGAACAGTGTTAGATTCTGTCCCTGCAAATACCTTGTTTCCCTGTGAAGGAGAAGAATATATCACTTTTGAAATGACAAAGGACAACATTTTTTTTAATTTAAAACTGAATTAGGGTACGTCAGTCATTTGGAAGTGGATACATCTCCCATCATATATATCATTATGTAATTTGTCTGTGCAAGTCCACTCACAACCACTGCCTTTCACCCTCTCTATTTTTTTAACATTGTTATTCACATGCATCGTTATGCATTTAACCAAACCACATGAATATATGAGGGAATCGAGAGGTTTATTATTTACAAAAGGAGGGAAACGCCAAAATGGCAAGCATCACATAATAGCTACCAAACATCTGTAACAACTCATATAAACGTATCTAGGCCTGATAATGCAACTCGTAGTCTGTGAGTGACATACTGTATATATGCAAGATCAAGGTAATTGCTCCTACAATTTTCATGTGATAATACAAGGCACCTTGCAGAAATTCCTTCTGATGACCAATAAATGATATAATTCTTTAAAAATTATGTTTTATATTAAATCTTCCGAAACATATTTCCCTCACCAGAACACGAAGTGACCTCACAGTTTCTCCAATTTCTAAGGTTTGATGGTCTTCATCTTCCAAATGCTTCCATATTCTGATGCCTCCATCTTCACCACAACTGTAGAATGTTGTACCGGATCTGTTATAACACACTTCTGTATGACCACTGCAATGGAACATCTGCATTGCTGGAGCTTGCAAAGCCATGGTTGCTTACAGTATTTATTATGGCACTGACAGAGATTGCAGGAGGCCTAAGAATTGTGTTGACCTTTGTAATATGGAAAGACAGTTAAGAGACACTGTGAATCAGTAGCGTGCACAGGATTTCAATGATGGGAGGCCAAATTCAAAATTTCACCCTATTGATTTAGGAAAGGGACTGAATTTGTAGGGAATTAGGGCTGGAACTGTATGAAGGATGCATACAGGAGGATGTCAAATGTTGCATTGTGAGGCACATTTAGTCCAATGTAAGCCTATGCAAATAGCTCTAAATGCAAGATTATGCCAATGAATGATAAACTAAAAGCATCCCCTGACTGATTGAGAAAGTGACCTGAATCCTGAATGAAGTATTTAATATTTAATGCTGACTTGGGATAACTGAAGCCAACTCCCATGTAGGGGTGTTTGGGGTCCTTATAGTTATAATTTATAGTCCTGATGGTCAGAGTTTTCAAGAGTTTTATACTTTATATTATAGGTGTGGGTGTTGCCCTGGTGTTTATGACTTCCTGTCTGCTATTAAGGCCTAGGGGTGTTTGGTGTCTTTCCCCCAGAAAAAAAAAAATTAGATTTCAGCTTTACAGCATTCTTAGGCAAAGACCTATTTAGAATATATATATGTCTAACCTTTAAGTTTAAGACTGAATAGTCCTAGCCTAGCCCTTAATGCCAGGTTTCCCAATGAAGATTGCGGTCCAATTCTTCCCTAACTGAATTAGCCTAAAAGACCTCTGACACCATTTTCCGGGGTGACGATCGGAGGTGGGTGAGAAATGCACCCCATTCCCCTGTGTACATGCCATTGCTGCTAGGTGGTGTTGTCTTACTCTTAACTTTTTTTTTAAGCCATGTAGCCAGGCCAACTCATCTCTGTAGGCCATAAGAACTGACAGTGACACTGTCAATGTGATAAGCCTAACAAGTAACATACAACATGTTTGAAACATTTCAAACTGAACACTGAGTGGACTAAACTTAGTTAGAACTAGGCCCTAGTAACAATAGGCTAGGCCTTACTTAGGCTAGTACTAGTTAGGTAGGATAGGTGTAGTTTTATGGGGACCCTTAATTAGATCCATCTGACATATTTAGGAATAACTTATGTTACTTGTTATGCCTAACGTTAACTAGGCTAACTATTATTAAGTGTGACTAACGTTAACGGTTAGGCATCATAGTATTTATGGTAAGGAACACCTTATTTACAAATTCTTCACAAGCTTACCTGCTAGAGATGTGATGTAAGAAACGTCGAAGTTGCTTCTCGACCTAAACTTGGTACTGGTAGGTTAAAGTTTCAAACTAATGTACGTTGTAATATTATCATTAACTGGCGTAGCCTAGGCCTACTGACTTAACGTTGGTCTAGTATAAGAACTGTGTTTGGTATATATGCATGCAGTGCATTGCAGACTACAAAAGTTTCGCGCCACTAGAACGTAAATACACTAACCTTCGACCAGTCGTTGTATTATTGAAAAAGTCTCTCTACGGTAGTGTTGGGTGGACTTAAGTTTTGCGACATAATTTCATAACTTCAAAAGAAACTTATTATTACATCTTGATATATTTTTTTTCAACTAAACTTTAATCCTGAAGGTGGCACTGTATTATATCACTAAAACTAGCTCCAAAAATATTTGGTAAGTAGTAAGGAAAAAATTGAAACACCCACTGGTCTGCAATAAGATGCAATCGTATATACCTGACACTCCTTAATATTTTTCATCCTCCTAAACTCCCGCCCCTCATTAGGTACATGATAAGGTACTATATGAAATTAGGCAGCATTAATTACTTCAAACATTTGAAAATGCCGGAACAACGAGACCTCACATCCAATATATGAGACACAATGTGTGCTGCTTCAGAACAACGGAATGATCGTAATCCATGTAGTATACAGAGTCCTTCAATTATTAAAGAAGTATCCTAGGTAGACTTAATAATATTACAGAAAATTCAAGCGTACAGTATGTAAATCTATAACATATATATATGTGCGATACAAGGCTAAGCTTGTAAAAATTATTCAACATTGTGTCCCAAAATTTTAAAATGTAGCACTATTGTGCATCTAAGCAGACGACTGCATTTTACAAAACTTTCTCAAACCCGCGTTTTGGAAAAATGAAATGTGCCATTGGCAAATGGAGCGAGACTAGACCCACATACCCCACCCCATTTTGGGAATTGGCATTTACGATATAACTTTAAGTGAAGTTTTTCATAAAAGTTATCCAGTGGTTGACTCTCCGTTTTGCCAACACAATAATATTTGCATTCTGTTCATGGCAACTTTTTAATTTCTTCAACTATCACTCGCACATTTCATCATAACATTATTCTTCTTAAAATGTGACACAGAAAACTAAGAATACGTGCACCGAAGTGAAATAAAAACGCACCGTAGGCTACATGCATGCTGCAGTTTGCTAAACTAGCCGTATATGTGCAGGCTGCTGTAGATATAGGTATAGGCTTACATACGTAACCATATAGGTTTGTGATTTGCTTCACCTTATCATTACCACAGTCTTAATAAAGGATCCTAGAGTGATATTTCCATGATCAAAGTATACCCTTGTCACGAACAAGACTATGGACATAGTCCTTTCGAGGCTGTGGCTGATTTGGGTGACTCGACCCAAAGAAATCTGAATTATTTATTATTGATCTCGAAGTGCTCAAATACTAAATTATATTGATCTTTCCCGTCAGTTAAAATAATCGGAGCGTCACTGAGTCAACTACTTGCATGACACTTGCTCTCTACATTTGATTTCGGGCCAGTATACGTACATAAAACTGAAATGTACCGAAATAAACGAATTTTTCCCGTTGCAAGTTATATCTCTTTATTATGAAATTTTGGTTAAGATAATAACAATTTTTTTTTACTTTTTACTAGTTTCTAGCTTTTGTCAGAAGGAATTTGGAATTATCGCGTCAAAGAGATGATCTGTCTACTCTTCCGTACAATTTCCCAATATTGGGTGCACGGATCTAAAAATAGATTATTACATGTCTCAAGACAGAAGATCAAGGCGTTTTTGTTTACGTTTTTTGCTCAGTACGATCTTTACCCAAGTTTTAAACTAGTGATCATAATTTACAAAGTTACCGGTAAATCCAGAGGTATTCTATATGGAGAATCGTTGCTTTAGGTGTGCGGACAAGTTTGGAGTCTTCAAAAAGGAGGTAGGCCTACTTTAAATTGGACTAACGGAACGTTAAGCCAGGCATACTATTACTAGTACTACGTTAGTGTAAAAGTAACTTATGTTAAGCCTAGACTTCTTTAGATAGGCCTAGGCCTAGGGCCTAAAGTAACTTAGGCTGCATTTTGCCTAACAGTTTGGCTGTAACCTAAGTTAGTAAGACTAATGCTAAGAGACAACAAGGCAAAAAATCATAACATCCCATATACATTATTTGTCCTAACAATAATGCCAATAATATTGCCCTGCGTAGGCTAGCCTAGGCAGAGGTCACCAGCCTAGTTGAAGGCTTAACAAGTTAAGTAACAACTAACATTTATGACAATAATGTTAGGAATAATACTAACCTATGCTATGTAGCCTACGTCACTCGTAAGTAACTAAGGCTAGGCAATTAAATGAAACAAAACATTCAAGGCTACAATAGACTAACAAAAGACCCAAGTTAGATTGGTTACTCAGCTTCTGCCAGTTAGAAATAGTACTAGTACTAGTTACTAGGCAAGAACCAGAATAGTTAATCTACTCCAATACTACAAGTTGTAGGCTACTACTTCTAGGCTATACTAGCCAAATACAGGGAATTAATATCAACTTACCAGCTCACATTTTTGTGTGATATTCTATCCAACACAGCATGTTGCATGGACACCCTATAAGAGAGGCTAGATCAGCAATTAATGATACTGAAACATATTGTAATGAAAGTTATTGTGAGAGGGAATGGTTTGGTGGGTTTAGTCACTATATAGTCAAACTCATCCATGGTTTATTACTCTTCTGTGTTGGCCAAACCACATGCTTCAGTACTCTAATTCATTTCAAAGAGACGTGATTGCATGAAAGAAGATATTGTATTGGAATAACAGACTCTGCACTAACAAATGCTCTTTTTTATTGTAGTATTTTTGTTATTATTTCAAATAACTTTCCTCCATTATCTCTCATTCAGATAGCTTGCAGAAAATGCGGGTTTGGGTTTTGTAAGAAATGTCTCCCTCACCAAGTCCAACTG
Source organism: Apostichopus japonicus (assembly GCF_037975245.1). Taxonomy (NCBI): domain Eukaryota; kingdom Metazoa; phylum Echinodermata; class Holothuroidea; order Aspidochirotida; family Stichopodidae; genus Apostichopus; species Apostichopus japonicus. The sequence continues at coordinate 10,357,664 of NC_092568.1, forward strand.
TCTTCATCACAGCCTGAACCTGTTCCAGTTTGTAACAAGTGCTTTCAGTCCCTCCAAAAGACTTCAGGAAACCAAAAGCCTGCTTCACAAGGATCAAAGTATGATGAACTGCCAGAAAATTTCAAAAAGTAAGTAGGCCTAAATATTATAAAGCTGTGGAGGAAGAGATGCTTGAATTATAATCTTCTCTTTGAAGTTTGGTACATACAACAAATATCCAGTAGCAATAGACCCATGGAGCACACATCCATCTACATCCACAAAATATACTACAAATGGAATAACAATACAATGGAATGTAACCTCCTGAACCCTACACAAAGATGATTACCAAAACTGAATAATTAACGATAAAAGATTCCCAGCTATTATTCCACCACTAGTTACTGTATATTTTGAACCACTTGTAACATGTGTGGAAGAAATGACTTAAAATGCAACCTTTGATATTATCAAGACTGAGGAGAGTGGGAGAGGAGGGGTGAGGGCAGCATTAGGGGGGGTACAGCCTTGTCATCTGGGGTCACCAAGAGGGCCACAGGTGCCACGCCCACATAAAAGATTACCTTGAATTTATGAAGAATTCTACAAGGGCCTGGTGACATAATTTTCTGGGGCTTACCTGACTCTCAATACCCTTGCATAATATATGTTTTATTACCAGCATCATGGTAAATTTAGATGTTCCATTTTCACAGTAAAATATGTACAGTATATGATGATAGTGTACAATGTTTTAATCTCCAGATGCTAACAATTTGAAAAATTTCTTTTTGCAAGCAAACAGTGTGTGTTTTTTTTTTAAATGATCTCTCTCTTCTATTCTGTTAATCTTTTCTCTTCATGAAGGAGAGTGGCTGCTCTACAGGCAAAGGAAGAGGCCTCAGGAAAACCGATGAAGTCAAAAGGTGGCCAGAAGTTATCTGCAGCTGACCAGGATATTGCCAGTCGGTTAGAGAAACTGAAGGCAGGCAAGAAACAGGCCATGGGTAAGAACGGTTGCATCTTTCAAAAATGAGAGGAATTATTTATGATGTGGCAATGTGTATTCAATCATTTCAATGAAGAACTTTGTTAAGAACAGAGTTTCAAAGTAAGTGCTTCGTTATCTTCTGTGGTCTAAACTGTTCAAGAATTTTCTTTCAAGGTTAATGGGTCAGTGTCAAGCATTATTATCTGTACCAGCAGTTTTCTAGAATTTCTATGTGTTTTTGCAATCTTCTGATACAGCTGTCTCTGTGTTATGTGCAAAAAAACTGTTTAAGTTTTCAGTTATAGTAAAAGGACCAAAAAAATATTTTCTTAGCAAACACACCACTTTGTTCTTTAAAAATATGTACAGACACATATTTTATTCCCTCAATTGTATATGGTCATTATCTTCATTTTCCATCAAACTATAAATATGCATAATTTCTGTGTTGGCTGCTGTAAGTAAAGTTTAATTGAAGAAATGCAATGTTCAGTTTGTATTTGCAGCTCTATCTATCAGAATTTTGCCCTATTATATTGTCTTTGGAGAAATTTATAATGTTCAGTACGTATTCATGACTGTAACTCTAAGGGATATTATTATAATTATTGCTCTTACTGTTCTATCCATTTCATTTTGTAATTTATGAAAAGGTCGTGCCCTATCTTTCGAAGAAATGGAATCTCGACTGAGAGTTTTGAAAGGCCTGCCTAGCCAGTCAGATGAAGGTCACCAAACTAAGGTACTGATTTCGGTCATCTCGTTCAACAAGATTATATTGTGAATTAAGGTGTTGTGAGATATGAATGACAATAAAGAGATACGGGTGTCCCTTATGTTAGTGAAAATGATAAAAAGATTTAAAAGGAAATGGAGAATTTTACAAAAGAAAAGTTAGAACTTTAAAAGAAAAGATATGTAGGGATTATGATGAATAAGTTACATAATATTTACATGAGGATACACTTCATGAGAAATTTGTAATCGTTGCAGAAGGAAAAAGGAATCTATGTAATGGTGATGGTGGTGTTGGTGTGTGCATGTGGGTGTGTAAATGTATGTGACACCTTGGCCTGTGAACATGAAAAAAAAAGGTGCATGATGGATGGACTTGATATTTGGTGGGTAAATTTGCAGTAGTGAGTGCAAGAATGCTATTGAAATGTTGGAGGTCAAAGGTCGCTCAAGTTCAACAGAGATCAAAGTCTGAAAAATTTGTATACTTGAAAAACACAAAAGGAAATCTTGGAAGAACTTTATACTTGATATGTGGATCCCTTTGGTGATTAAAAGAATTCTGTTGAAATTGGTGAAGGTCAAAGATCATACGGTCAACATAGGTCAAAGTCAGAAACCTTGTCAACACAACAACCACAACAGAAAAGATTGGATGAATTTCCTACTTGGTATGTAGATGCATCTTATTGAGTACAAGAATCCCTATTAATATCTTTGGAGGTCAAAGGTCATTCAACATACTGTAATATCTGAAGTAAAGCTTGGATCATGTGCTTTAAAACTATTTTGTGGATTCATCTTATTGAGTAGAAGAATCCTGTTCTTTTCTGTGGAGGTTAAAGGTCATTCAAGGCCAACAGAAGTCAAGGTCAAGCCCTGTAACTTTATAATAGCAATAAACCCAAACATAAAACAATGAACATGTTAAGTACAAGAAACTTTGGTGTAGATTATAATAAATGTATTTATATAAATTAGAGGTCCTGACGTTTCAATCCTAGCAGGATTTTCTTCAGAGGCTGACTGAAAGGAAAAAAAAACTGAGGACACAATTAAATGTTCTCATAGAAAATCGTGGCAAGGAATCGCTAAACCTGTTGGCTTGCTTTTGTGTCACTCCCTTTTATTCTCAAAGCATATTCTTTAGTATCACTTTGTCAAGACATTGTATCTTCTCTTCCCAATTTCGTTGTTCTCGAGAATCGTGTATCTTTCAAACTCTCATATTTGTCGAGTGATGCTCTTGATACTCTCTATGTGTACACCACATTCATGACCAAACTTTATACCCCACAGAGTCATCAACCGCCAGACCCGAGGACAAATCACGAAAAATCTCAGGATTTGGTAACGCAGATGACGGAGGAAGTGAACATGGACAGTCGGTTGGCTGGTTCGTCATCCAGGGATGCGGGTAAAGTCTCATCAAATTCAGATCTTATCTTAAGGATTTGGATATATAGTTGTATTATGGGAATCCAAAAGCAGAACAATGTTAATCTTTGTTTTTTGCACTTGGTGTCAGTCATATGAAGGAAATAAAAAAAATGAAAATAATGACCAGAAGGTTGTTCAGGTTTTTTCAATTTTAAATTGTTTGTACCATATTATCTGAATATCTTTATGTTCAGTGATTTAATGGTTTATGGTTAAGTCACTGTAACTAATACTATCAAAATTCTTCATGTAAAATTATCCAGTAATGGATAAATATTACCCCAATATCTATTCTACTCTATTAACAAAACCATTAGGATATTGAGTTACTTGTCAATGTCAACTTAAAAACTCCTGAAGAATATCAGTCTGAGCAATAATCGCTTTTCTATGATTATGATTCTTTTCTTACTTTCTTTATCGCTGTTGGATTTTTCAGATGACACAGAGGAGATTGACGTGTCTGCCTCTCAGGAGGATTCAGCGAAGAGTCTGGAAGACGAGGTGAAGAATGTTTTAGACGAGGCTAAAAGGGAATTAAGCGATGCAGCACAAGGGAGGAAGAATGATGCAGAGATGGAAGAAAGACTAGCAAAACTGCAGGGTATGGACACACAGACATACAGAGGTAAAAATCAACACGTAGTTGTAAAAGAATGCACAAAATTAACTTCTTTGCTTTCTCAAAATTGTTTTCTAATTTCTTACTTTCTCAGTCAGTGCTCTGTTGTTGATTTATATATATATGTAAATATAAATATATATATAGATGTATATATATATATATATATATATATATATATATTTATATATATATATATATATATATATAATATAAAAGATAAACAAGCGAATATCTTTTATATTATCAGTATGGATCACTACTATTGTTTATCTTTTATATTATCAGTATGGACCACTACTATTTTATATATATCATTCAGTTCTACGTAAAGATCACAATGTTAATGAAACTTTTGTCTTTAACTTCATTTGCAGATCAAGGCAGGAAAGCAATGGAGAACATGAGTGAAGAAGAGGCAACTAAGAGATACATCGCAAAGGTAGGTTGTCACCCGGGCTCGATTTTCAAAATATATGTTCCAAAATGGTTAAAACAGCTTTGAAAAGTGTGTTGTGTAATTTTTGGAACCTTTGTGGCATTTTAATCCCATTTATCAATTCATATGTCAAAAGTTTTGCATCAAATAAGTGGTTTTTGATATTAATTGCAAGTTTCAGGATAAGTCATGTTTTCTTTTCACTGTTCACATTTATTTGTTGCCAGTCACATCCTGAGTATTTTTAATTTTCCACAAAATTAATTTTGTCAGCAACGTATGGTAGCTTTCTATGCAAATATGTGGTTCAAGGCTTAATATCTTTACTATGTAAGAATCTTCTTACTTCGGAAAATTGCCCCCTCAAAATTTAAATCCAACATAAAAAATTTACAAATGTATAGTCCTTAAACATTCTACCACGATTTTGGATTCGTTACTTCCATTGCTGATGTTTTTTTTTCCTTTTCTGCAGCTTCTTGAGGAGAGCAGATTAGATGACAAAATGGAAGGCGACGGCTACAGTCAACTCGTAGAAGACTCAAAAACAACTCACTTACAGAAGAAAAAGGTGACGTATCGGATCCATGCCGAAAAATATTTGGAAACTCCATAAGTCTGCGTTGCTAGTCTCTGCATCATTATTCTTAGAAGACATAATAAAAAGAATGGTGATTGGCTTTAAGGAACAAATTCACGTTTCAATGTTTTTATGGCAGTTTCAAACCTTATAAAGTTTATAAAGTTAAACCTTATAAAGTTCATATGTCAACAAAGAAGAGAAGAAAACAAGAAAGCAAAGCAGAACAAAACAAACCAAACAAGAAATAACGGAAGTTCTAAAGTTTTGATTGCAAACTGTTTCTTCGTTTCTTCGTTTTGTCAGTTTGCTATTTGAAATACAATGCAAGTTTATAATTGTTTGCATTTTTATAGCTTCAGTATCCTTTACATGGCCTTCTGGCCCTATGTTATACAGAGTAAACAGATTTTTGAGTCTTTGTTTAATATGTTCGATTCCTCCACTATTCATTTCTAGTTCTTCCTACTTGACTGGGTCACAAAACTGAAACGGGACCAATAGTGCCCCAAACCAGCGCATGTTTATATTGAAAATGTAATAAAATCATATGCTGCTTTGAAAATTCCAGTTTTGACCTACTGTTGGGTGAATCATACAAAATGAGCACAAACCTTGAAGAAATCAATGTCTTCACTTGCCATGTTTTACAGTAATTACAGATGGTTTATTTTATTTTGTGGGGGAGGTGTGCCCTAAGAGTGGAGGTGGAGGGGGGGGGGGCGGAGGTGGTGGAATGTTAGGTCAAGTGGGAGCTTCTATTAAGAGCATATCAAAGCCTCACAGTACTGCAAACTGGGAGTGAGAGGGGTGTTTAGTGGGGTTGCGTGCTACTCTTTAATCGGTTGGAAAAGCTTTCAAGTAAAACAGTGCCACAAACAACAAACAGTGTTAGACTCTTGACGTGTCCATGAATGTTGTCATTTTGCCCGCAGGCTGCGGTCGATCCCGATGAACTGCCTTGGTGTTGTATTTGCAATGAGGACGCAGCTCTCAGATGTCATGACTGCGATGATGACTTGTACTGCAAAAGCTGCTTCAGGTTGGACGATACTAATCAACTTTTGTGCAATTTTTATTTAAAAAAATACATAAATCTATAAGGTTTATGTTTGAATTCACCCCCTCCCCCCCAAGTTAAATTCAACATTTGATTATCAAATCACCTCCCCCTCCCCCTTTCCAAATCACTAGATGAAAGATCACCAAGACAAAGCATAAGTAATAAAACTGTCATTTTTCAACAGTTGGTGGATTTTCATATTAATACTAGCAATGCTCTTGTATTGTTTTGTGTGCATAAGTAACTGCATGCTGTAGCCCCTAGCCTTCAATAAGTTTCTAAGTCCAATAATGAGGCCACTCTGTAAGTCACTGCAATGCTTGTCTTTATAAGTAAAAAATGCAAAGTAATACAAGTATGACTGAAATAATGATTGACTGAAGTAATGAAGATTGACTGAAGTAATATATGACTGAAGTAATACAAGTATGACTGAAATAATGATTAGAAATGAATATTTGGGTTGAAATTGGATGCAGGACTGGACTTTGTTGGAAGATGGATAGTCTTGCTTGAGTATCTCCTTCTTCAGGGTCCCAGACAGTTTTGAGATGTGGTGGGAGGGTTGAGAGGGGGTGGGGGGGGGGGGTTAGCATGACCACCCACCTCATCTGTGTTATGTTTTGTTAATGAAGTACTGTATGTAGCTTTATTATAACTTTGAGTCTTAAAACTCATTAAACTGTAAATAGTATTGTAACAAGGCTATAGTATGTGCTGCTGTTAACTTCATACTCTGGTATGAACAATATTTATGTTGGTCTGAGAATCATTAGATTTCTCTCAATCTACAGGGAAGGACATGATGAATTTGATATGAAACATCACAGGATATCAAAGTACAAAGCTCCAAAAGATGCTGAGAGGTGACAAGCGTCAGCAGAGTTGGGACTTGTACAACTCAATCTGTTTGGCTCGAAGAAAAGGAGAAAAGAGCTAACTACAACTTTAACACTAAGAATTGAAGAAAAAAAGAAATGAAAAAAAAAGAAGATTGCTCTATAGTTGAACAGTTTAACAGTGTTAACAATTTTTACCTTACCGTTGAATGTATGTACAAGCAGTATTGAATCTTTATTCACATGTATGTATGGAGTGCCGATGCAAATACCAACATAGTTAATTCAACAGCATTTTGGTCGCTGGCTTGCTGGTTCGCTGGTACTATCTACGGATGCCCATCAGCAAATTTCCAATGGCCGACAACCTCTACTATTCTCATGAGGTGTAATGCTCATGTTATCGAATAGGCTGGTCGGTTGGACATACGGTAGATTATGAAACAAGGTTTCCACAATCTGACCTCTGGTGACTCCAAATGACCTTCGACCTCCACAGAAACAATATGCTTTTCGTACTTAAAGTGTCACAACTACATACTAAATATGAGATTGGTTCAAGCTTCCCTTTTTGAGATATCATGTTTACAAGGTTTTCACAATTTGACCCCCAGTGATCCCAAATGAGGGCAAAATAAATCAGTTATTTTATGATACTTTTCTTGGCATGTGTTCTAAGCAGTAGAGCAAGTAACCTACACCTTTACATTATCAAGACATCATGACAACGATTGAACTCTGTCTATAATCTAGAATTTGTGACCAGTAATTTCTACTTTTATCCGTATCGTAAAAGAAAAAGTCTAATGTTCTATTATTGAAAGATTTATGAAAATCTGAAAAAAATACTTTTTCCAAATGTTTTACCGAAATTTTACAGAAACATTCAAGATGAATAACCTTTTCTTCCAAACCTAGCCTTTTTCTGAAAACTAAAATTTTTGGTTTAAGTCGTACGAATTGTCTACCGGTATTGCAAATGCTTATGTCGAAATTCTGACGTAATTATTCAAAATGTTGGGATTTTTACCTCGAAAGTTTGCCTTTGTCTTCAATGGGGTTATTATATTTCGTAGCATTTCTTGTTAGAAATTGTGTTTTTTTTTTGTGACATAATTTCCTCATGAACCGTACAAAGTACAATGCTTGATCGAAATATAAGCTTCTGAAATCACAATATCGCATTTCTGTCGAGATTTCGAGTAAAAAGTCGAAGTAATAATGCAATATACTGTATTATGAACGAAAAATTCATCTTTTGATTTCCTAGTATTCTTTACGCTATTACAAAGAACCCAGCTGAATGATATATCACTGCTGTGAAGTGCATCCCTGGGTAAGAAATGAGGGCTCAGAAACATGCTACTACCGGCACCTGCCCCTTTCAGAAATGGGGATGCACGTCCCACCCCACAACCCACCGGTCCTCTGCTGCTGCGCCTAAGTATTGCGTCGGCATATGGACAATATATGCAGCACTCCTTCCACATCTCGAGGCCTTTTAACAAATTTCATACAATGAATACTTGGTATTTAAACTGATTTTGGTTTCAATGATGATCGTTACCTATGCATTCATGCTTGTGTATGTGTATGTGTGTCGGTGGGTTAGGGTAAAATGTTGGTGATTTGGAGCATCCAAGTGACCGTATTCACAGACATCTCTATTTTTTATCAAGCTTGCTAGCTTAAAAGTTACGATTTTTTTTTCTAGCGGGATCATGTCTTTCATGCTACTATCAGTTAAATTTCAAATTTAATCTTAGATACAAGAATTCTCTATTTCTTTGTCAACTAATTTGTAACAATAGTACGATTCAAGTTGATAACAAGCCAATAATTGCTTATCATGCATTGGATGGGTGGTGCCCTTTTTACTTATTTGATCAGTTTATTGAGAATATTTCGTTAACCACTCATTTCTGAAATCTACTCGGAATAAGGTGATTAATTAAAATTGATTCATGCTTGTATAGTCCCATTAATAGTCAGTCTGTAGAAAAAGTAACTGACTGATTGTTATTTGACATGTAAATCAGTTCACACCAATTTGGTTGAAACTGTTTGCAGCCCGAGTAAATCTCATTTAAAATGGGGGTAAGACTTATAATCTTTAAGAGATGACCACTTTAAACATCAGGGATTCAGGGGTTATATTTAAAATGACTGGACTACTTAGACTAACACACAGACAATTAAGCCAGTTCCACCCGATGCACCACAAAACTCCATTAGAAACTAACAATTTATTTTGACATTACGTAACATGTAAACAATGCATCAAACAGAAATGGTGTTGAATGTCATCTACATGTTCTCTGTTGTTAATATCAAGCTAAGATAACGTGTTTTGGTTGAGTTATTTGAATGGATAAACATTAACATTTAGGCAGACGATGTGATCACCCAAATTAGCCTCATTAAAGTTTCATGCCCATACCAAAATCAATGGCGGAATGTGAACCGCCCACCCCCCCCCCCCCTCCTCTCCGTTAAACCTTTGAAACTCTGTGCCCGTCACAGGTGGTATACGTATACCATTGGTACTCTAGTATTTAATTTTTCAACTGTTTCGTGTTCAAAACCAGCCAAATAATTTGAATTTGCTTAAAAATTACAAAATACGATAGACGTTTGCTTATGTCAATAGGGATGTATCATCGCCAATAGCAATTAACGTAAATGGATGTATGACATATCGCTGGAGTTTGATAGTTGAGTTGCTTGCAGGGATTTTATTTTCTCTATTATGTCTTCTTCTGCTTTTCATTTCAATAAATAAGCAAAATTTATTTGACGGCGGTGACGTTTTTGTTATTACAATGAATGAAGTTGGTTGCTAAACAAAACAAGCCTGAATTTTTATTTTATATAGTCAAACCCCACATTCTCGCATAGCATTTTGTATGGTGAGATAAGAAGATGATAGTTCGTGAATGCATCTGGCAACAGTAGGCTGAATGGTGTCATCACATCAAATTGATGTGTTGTTATTCTTTTGTAACATATCATTCAGTTATCCACAGTGGAAAATAATAATATACTGTGGCCGAGTTGATAAAGGCGGTGGCATTTGAAGCAATGAAGCTTAGCAATCGGGAGGTTCGGGGTTCGATTCTCGGCCGGGTCATAGTAAGGTGGGTTTTTCATCCAAGAGCAATCTACGGTTTTCCCATCTGAAATGACTTTCTAAATTGAAAAGATTCCAAAATTTGAGTTAAATGTTGAATTGGAAGCCACCCGACGTGTAAGTTGTAATCCATAAGCCCTTGCGGGCTTCTCCCACATTTGTGGTCGCTTAAGCGTCGTAAAAATAATTGCTGATTATTATGATTATTATTATATATAATGATTACAAACCCCCGTTGCGATGACAACTCTTCAAAACAATTTGGGGGAATTTAAGAAAATACACATAATTGTAACTAAACAACATGAAAACACAATCAATGTGTCTTTGGCATATACTGTATATTTCAGACTTTCTGGTTGATTGAGCTCAAGATCAGGCCATTTAAGGTCACGATCGAGCTCACTCAAGACCGTTGCCATGCAACACTAGGCTGACTGAATTTGAGTTTGAAATGGACTTTGACAACAAAAATGTCATATTTATGTAACTAAAGAACATAAAAACACAATGTAAGTGTCAATGTTTATAGATTTATGGCTGCCTGGTAGATTAGATCAAGATCATTATCATCGCAGATCAAGCTCATTCCCAATCAAGACCATTGTCATGGCAACACTATGCTGACAGAATTGTAATTCGAATTTGAGAAGAAAATGTCATGTCTTTCTAAAATTTTCAGTTAGAAATGAGTAATTTTACATTTTGTTCTATAATTTGAATTTGTCATCATGGTGTTACCATGGCAACAGCCCTATTAACACATGACAATAACCTTTAATGATCCAGATCCTGACTGCAATCAACCGGGCAGCCCTAAATCAATGTAAAAAAGACAATTAGTTTGTATTTTTTTGGTATATGTATATTATATGATATTTTTCTTCAAGTCCATTTTAATCATGGCAATTTTCATGGCAACAGCCCTAATAGGGATGACTTTGACTTTCCTGTTTGTGATTGGTTTCACCAGGGCAGCTTCAAATATATATAATGAGACACTAACGTTGTGCTTTTAGTTTATTTAATTATATAGATATGACATATTCTCAAATTCCAAGTTTTAATGAATCTGTAGCCTTGGCAACAGCGCTGGTGGCCACACCAACCATTAATTTAATGGCAAACAAGCAGATTGTGATAGCTGAGGGTCCTATCTAAGCGAAAAACATGGTGGGGCGGAAATCCCTAAGGGATTCGCTTTTCTTTTGTTTCTTTGGGGGTGGGGTGGGGTCTGTTGCTTCGTTGCCCTATTTCGTGCTTCTGCATCAGTCCTCGCTTTGCTACCGTCTTTTATTACTCTCTTGTTCTCACGTTATTTTCTTGACGACAAGATATATTTGCGCCAAACTGTAGGAAGTGAGCGGACGCATTTGCGAGTTACCCAATGGTAATACCAGTTCCTAATACAGGACGATACCATGGTTAAGTACGGTTACCCAATTTACCTAGCTACGTTTATACCTTTCATGCTTAAACCTAATTTTTGTCACGCCTATTTCAATGACAAAAAATCTTTTTTTTTTCCCCCTCAATATGGATACTATACTTATAGTATATATCTTACAGTTCTCATGATTACATTCAGCTGTGTCAACTGATAAGCTACTGATTTGCTACATTCCACTACAAGAGAATATACAAAACACAAATAAATGGGAACAAACATAACAGAAAAATAAGTTTGAATCAATGGTAAATAACATGTAAAAAATGGACTTGACTTTACAATATTTTGCATATAGCCACTCATCGATCTTGTAGACAGAATTATATCCTCTCACTCATACGCACAATGGGAGCAGGGATATCCAGCAGGCAAGCAGGGAGAATTACCTGCTAGGGAGAATCCCCTAATAGTGAGGAGGGAAACTTCGCCTGACCTCTGCCAATCGTAGTTCATGTGATTGAAAGATTGAAAACAGGTGTGACACGGTTATACCATTCCCATTTCTTTCGATCTAATGTCGTTAGTTTTAAATCCATATAGAAAGGATAAAGCAGCATATAGCTCTGTTATGATTGTATAAAGTGTATTTTTCAGAGGGAATTTCTTATAAGAATGCTTTCCCTTTTAGCTTTCCTTCCATTTCATGGCGGTTAGTTCTTGGGATCAACGTAATCTCTTATCCACCATGAGTTGAAACGGAATACAAAGAATCTTTCCATAGTTCATATTTTCTCATTGGTTCTTCCTTCCTTTTGACACTTACAACATTTTACAATACTTTGTAACATGATGTTCTTTTTCTTCAAGATTAAATTTGTTGCATGAATAAATTTGGGTCAGGTGATGAAGTTCAAGTTTGTAAGGGGGGGGGGGTCTCCGTTGGCCCATAGTCTTATTAAATATGATGGTCCCACCCAATTTTGCATGTTTTTGATGATAAGATATATTTGCCTCAAACCGTATGAATTGAGCGTGACACATTTGCTTGTTACTCAATGGCAATATCAGATCCTAATACAAGACGATACCATGGTTACGTACATAAGGTTACCCAATTTAACTATAGCTTCGTTTATACCTTTCATGCTTTACCTGATTTTTGTCATGTCACGCCTATTTCAATGATACAACATCTTTTGTTAAACAGAGTAAAACAGAGTTCTGGATGAAAGACAAATAATAAATTAAAGCAGAGTTCTGGATGAATTATGTCAATTATTTCAAACCCACACTCTATGAGAGGTGACGCAAATACCTCTTTTTAAATCAATAGGAGGAGGAAACTTAATTTTCATTCCGTTCGTTAATTAAATGAGAAGGAGGGGCGGCGGCGTTGAGGGGATAGTAGCTACGACCTTGAAATGGATGCTATTGCCTCCTATTACTTATGCTTCATAGAGATTTTAGCTGCTGATAGAGTCGACCATGTCAGATTCAGTTGACTTGTATTGCACATGCTATAAAAACATCCAAACCCCGTCCTCGTCACCGTCCCTTCCTCATTACCATTAAGTCTTTCAAAATGCAACAATTGTAAACAACGTTGGCTGATAATGGATCAAATTTAATATTTATAAAGATGATTCTAATATTTTGTATTAAACTGAATACATACTTCGTATGTGGGGGGGGGGGGTGCTATACACGCAAATACCGTAGTTTCAGAGGATCAATAAACACATCTAGTCACTTGCGGACTAAACAAAGTCTTGTCGTTGACGAATTCCCGATCCCCGTGTTTCCCAAATCTCATTGCATAAACTCAAAACCCTATGAATTCTTTTTCGGGTTTCGAATTACTGTGCTATTTCCACTGAGCGATTCAGATCCCCAATCAAGATTGTCACATGTAATTAACGTGTTTGACTTAATAAGCATTGTCCCTTCTTCATTCCAAAAGGTCTTGAAATGTGAATAGGTATTGTTTTATGAAATTTCAGGCTTACTCCAGTTCATGATCGTCTGCATAGAATATAGTAGTAATGGGAGACAACTTACAGCAAGAACACTCTTGCGAGCGCAATCGTAAGCAAGCTCAGTTTGTAAATAAGAAGATTACACGGAATACGTTTTTCTTTTACTGCTTGCTTCGAAGTCATCGAAAGTATCGGGGCATAAGCCTATTGTACATTTACGTCTTGGAAGGAAACGACATTCTTACTGCTTGCTGCAATGTAAACAAACACAAGTGTGAGCTTCTTGTAAATAAAGATATTCAGATCCGTTGTTCTAATGAGAGTAAAACAGGATGAATAGAGATTTCGTTGAAGGCAGTGTCGTTCACTATTACGTACAATTGATTGTATCCAACCAACAATACCAATTTAAGCTCGTAGAAAGTTAACTTGTCAAATGGTTCAGTGGGTAGAGCAGTGGACTGGTAGCCTGATAAACTGAGTTCGACTCCATCAATGATTAGACACGTTTAAAATTCTTTTTCTCTTTCAGCAGTCCACGCTGAAGTCTTGATATATTAATTCAACCATATAATTTACTAGCTGATGTGGTGGCCGATGCTATAGAGGGTGACGAAAGACTCATTCCTTGTCGGTCGTGTAAATCGTGGCTAGGGTTCAAGACAGGCCTCTGGCGATAATACCTGAGGTTGTGGCATGGTGCTTTTTTGTGGCCTAGGATCCCGTACCATGTCTCCCTTGTTGTCGCAAAAGAACCCGGGAGGATGCGCAGAGGGTCGGTCAAATCGACCAGAAGCGTACTAGGTGGCGTGCGTGAATTCTTGCCTTTGGCCAGAGGTGGTGACATCTCTGCGACCGGCATGCTTGCAGCCCATGTCCACTGAATACGTGGCCTAATGAGGCGTTATTCTCCTGAAAGTGAATATACGGATGCCTTTAAAAGCCATATGATTATTTCATATTAAAAATAACCCTGTTTCAAACTAGCGCCATCGAATTCCTTAAAAGCCGTTTTTTCTAGTCACTTTGAAGGTGGAATAAATTTTATTGTAATGGGTTATTTGTGGTAAGCCAAGCTAAACATTCAAACAGTCATGCGGTTCACAAGGGTTTGAAGGAACTTAATTAAGCTCATTGTTTGACATAAATGTGTTCAACTTGGCAAAGATTTACACAACCTACAAATAAACAAGTATTATATTCGTTTCAATGCCAGAGACATACAAGCCAGCAAGACCATAAGATAACATTTTAATATACATAGATTTCAATCTATATCACATTTGCAAGAAAACCAAAGTAGACCAGTGTGAATATGGTCCCATTATAAGCAACAGTGTTGTAGCAAATTCTCATACTGGATAGTAGGTAGTTTCAGAAACTGAGTGATTGAGATTCACCCAAAAATATACCCCGTCAGGGGCGTAGCCAGGATTTTCAAAGTTGTAGGCACCACTATCTGAGCGGAGCGCCACCATCGGTTGGCGCGGAGCGTACAAGAAATTTTTTGCCGTATTCTGTTTTGATAACTTCAGGAACAAAATTAACTTTGATATGCCGTGGACCGTTAAAACCACTGCTCTCGGTCTAGCTAGAGTTGTATAGCACATTACTTTTTTGTTTGTTTTTGGAATGACCTTTAAACAGTTGAGGTTCACTAGTTAAATTGACTGGACCTTTTAGTTAAGTCCACTACGGTTGCACTACTAAACTCAATGGGAGAAATGAAGATTATATGGTCTCAAATGACATGTTTATAATTTACTACAAATTTGTCGAAAGGGAACAGATACTACACATGATCTGCGGGGATGTCTTCAAGTTTGATCTCGGAAGAATATTATCCGATTCCTTGTTCTTTATTCTATTTGTTTTACAAGTCAATGGACTACATTCTGATGAACAATGAATAGATGAAGAAAACTGCCATGACTGGAATACCATGTAGTCCCCGTAATGTCCAACACGTAACACACTAATTGACTTTATCGATACTCATTGACGAACCACATCTTCTTTATTCGAAACAAGTTTATAACAATAGATAAAGATTAATGCCATTCAAGTGGTGCATTTGCTTTCATAATACTGAAACCTGTGCGACAAGATGTTTACGCTATGTGAGCAGTTCAGAATGCACAGTGAACGTTTAGTGTTTTAATCGGCTTCCGGTAACACGTATCAAGCATTCAATTGATGACTATATAACGACGAAAATACATTAAGCACATGGACATTAATATCCTCCTACTTGGGGTACGTATGTGAGGCTCATTTGCATCCATTATTATCATTTGCTGTAAAATAAACTTTGCTAGCATTTTTTTTTCGCCTTCTGGGAAATCAAACTCGACCACTTCGAGGAAACATAAGGTCCCTGCGAAACGCACCGTGTAATGGTATCCCCTAAGACCAGGGACGATTATATATGAAAGCCCCTTTCATGGGTTCCAAATGAGAAAAATAGAAGACTATAAATTAAATTCGTTGACAATGCGTTACTTGTTAGTGGATAGATCCAGTTATGTTTTTGTATTATGTTTGTTTGGTAAAGTAACGCAAACCCGGTCACGATGTGGTTCCAAACGGTACCAATATCTTCTTAGAAGAGTCTTAGTTAAGGTAGCAGAAGCACACCCAACCATTAACAGGTGTCTATGTGATAGAGATGAACGACATACCTCCAAAAGGTAAGAACATGTTAATTCCACCCTGCAGCGAAATAGCAACTTAAAAGTTCTTTGACAGACAAAGCCGGGTGATGGCTTGATCAAATCAAAATATTACAGACCGATTGTCATTTGCATAGATTTTTATAGACTTATTATTTATGCAGTACCTAAAAAAAATTAGGAAAAATGAAAAGAAAAAAAGTAGAAGAATAGCTAAAGGAATAGCCATGTTTGCACCTGGCAAAACTTTGTCACCATGACCTGACAAAATAACACACTCATGACAAAAATTTCAATTCTGATATCTCCCAAATATTTCGATTTATTCCTTGAAATGGTAACGTTTTAAAAATTCAACAGACTTTTTTAATCTCATAATGTCAACTTTCTTGAAACCGCGGGATAATGATATAATTAGGTGGTACTCAAAAAAGTAGGACAGTGTATATGAGGGTATAACGAAAGGTTTGAAACTGTTGAATAAATTCGTTGTTTTCCTCAAACTTTCGACCTTTTATAGAAAGTTTTAAGATAATGCCAAAATTTCCACGGACTTTGGTAGGCCTATGACAAAACACAAAATGATAATTTGACGGTTAGCTAGCTGTCAATTTCCTCGTAGAAACCAAGCATTGCTTTGACGTCGCTATACCAATGTGCTATGCAGTCGTACTTGTAACGTTGTCTCGAATTTTCAATGATTACAGCAGCCTGGGTTTTTATTACACATGATTAGACATGTCAAAACAAAAAGTGACTGATAAATCCACACCTCAGCTCCCCTTTCTCCGTCGGTCCTGTAGAAGGTGAATAACCGGCCCAGCGATTATAGTAGGCTATATATAGAATTGTTCAAACGGGTGCAGAAAAGTGTGATGCAAAGTCATTCCTATAAAACGGAAATGCTTTGAACGCTTGGGCTTTATGATGAATGTTATGTTTTCATGTAACGTTGAACCTTCGTGGTTCACGATCCACACGCTTAGGGTTGTCTGAATAATTCTTGCGTCACATTTTGGTCCATTCTCCTTCTTTAGTTTCGACCTCTAACGATTGTGTTTAGAACATTGGCTCCATACAAATCGCCAATGCACACGCACACCAATATTGAACCTCTGACTCTACAGACTCTCCTTCCCACTGCCCTCCCCCACCCCTCATCCAAAAGAAGAAAAAACAAGCAGGGTTTCCCTACTAAGTGCAAATTGCAAATCATGCAGCTTTGCTCAATATCTACACTCTCTGACACAAGAGCATGAAGAATGTGAATGTGGTATTCTTACTTCACTTATGGCCAGTCATATCAGAAGTATGAAAATAACAGACATTTTAGAATGAGTGATTATTATTTTTTTTTATATAACTGATACACTATCAGCTTCCCCAAATTCCCTTCAACTGCAAAAAGAAACACTAAGGTATTTAGTTTGGAATTTCATTCTTGAAGATTTACTTCATAAATTCAATCTTGAATATAAAATGTAGTCAGCATATATAAATTTACCATATAAATTCAATATTTTAAGTTCCAGATATGCAATGCACAGTCAGTATAGTACCAAATATCGAACTATGTAGATTTTTTCTAAACTAATTCATTTTCTATATCATTTTTTTCATCCTCTTTGATTACTTTTTAGGATTATATATCTTATATACAATTCACACACTTCATACTATAGCATGTCCAACTACTAATGAGATTGTAACTTTGTAAACTACTCTAGTACTCTGTAAAATATTAAAAAGTGGTGACATCAAAGCGATTGTCACCCAAAGATGTAAAGTCTAAACGAACCCCTTCCCGACCCCCCCCCCACACACAACTCATGTGTTGATAACTTTGATGATGTAACTGCTTTAATTATCATACTCTAATTACTAATTTACTATATATGATTACTTATGACTCTTAAACCCAAACTAGGTGAATGTTGGGTATACCTGAAGGAAAACCCCTACGGAAGCTTAAAAGTGCCATTAACATAAGAACCACTTTGCCCCATAAGTAAACCTTTTCAGTAAATTGTTTAGATCACAAGATAATATCTTATCAAACATCAGAAAAATGTTGGATTGCTCTGTTGCTTTAACTCCACAATTCACTATTCTTCCGCAAAATGTAAATTCTTTACTTCATGCCAACTGAGCAATTGAACAATTTTCTGTAAAATATTTAATTGACAACTTATCTACGGCAGTCATAAGGTGATGTGGAAGATGTAGAGTTACCATATTAGTATAACACAACATCTTGACAAAATATTGTTGAGATACCGAGTTACGCTAACTTGACATCTCCGTAAAATTCGTCGAAACGTTGAGTCGCCATTTACACCTAACTCGTCATCTCAACAAAATTTTGATTTTTGGCGAGATACCAAAATACGCTCTTAGCTTGACATCTCATTAAAATTTTAAAATTTGAGACAAAACATGACCAAATGAAAAGGTCAGCTATGCTCAAATGTTTCCTACATTGTAACATGTAATGTTAAATATATGTACGAAGGACCAAAAAAAGTTTCTGATAACTTTGCCTCTCCCATCCAGGTGCCATTTTATTGTGTTATAATAGTTGTTCGATACTAAGCATATACTGTCAGGTTGTTGTAAGCTGTAGATGGAAAAGTTCAAGAATGAGCTCCATACAGTATTAATGAAAGCATTGTAAACCTTTTGTCTGCACGCATCAAGACATGTACAACATGAATCCTATATACCCTTTCTTCAAATTTATGATTGCAACTACATTACAATAAAGTGTTGTTAACTTAAATACCATAAACCCTTCTAATTATCTGTAACAGAGAATCTTTTGGCATTCAGATTCCAGGCCATGTAACTTTAGTCAATGTTGTGAACACTCTCATGTGTTACATATGGTAAAATCTAGTTCCATTCAAATATTGTATGCATTACTTGTGTTAATTAGATATGAAATTTCATTACTTCTAGTTCTAACATATTTCAATTATTCTAAAAGTCATCAGGGCAAGAATATGGTATTCTTTGGAATTGAACAAAGCAAAATTCTGATTGAAATGAACTACTACTAACTATAGACCTTAGTTTAAAATTGCATTGCTTAATTGTGACCTTAATTTAGATGGTGTTGACAATTTACATTTTACTTTGAAGAGTTGACTGAATCAGTGGAAGCGTATAGGCCCAATGCATTGGTCTGTAACTTCACCCGATACTCATAGCTAGTACAGTAACTACTGTTCATGTTCCACAAAATTTGCAGTAATTTAAAAAAAAAAAAAAAAATTAGTTTAAATTTTAAATTTTTAAAATTAAATTTTAAATTAAAAAACAAAAAAAATTGCAGTAAGGAAAAACTTGCAGTAATGACTGTGCCACCTGTAACACATGTTACCGTGTTTCGAACACAACGCAGTAGTTACTGATGCACGGTTGTGGAACATGAACAGTAGTTACTGTACTAGCTATGAGTATCGGGTGGTAACTTTGGTACAAAGCAGCATTTGCGGGGGTCATTATAGGAGTCATAATAGTTTAATTGCTCACTCACCACAAAGCAAATAACTTTTAAAGATATTTTGCTCTCTTTGTCCATGTCTTATGGTAGTAGCTCTTATAAGCAAGGAGTTATTTTTAAGAGAAGGCTCTAACTTAGTGGGGAGACTCAAAGTGAAAGCCCTATTGTCTGCAGCTCATTTGTATGTCATTACTAATTAAAAGCTAATGCTAGAATAAGAAAGATGGACGCATTCCTTCTTCTAGGATTGTAGTACTTTACGTGGATACAATTCTCCAGTTCACTACAATCTATAAATAATTTATTTCCAATTAGTCCTGGATACATTAGTGACAAAGGGTTTGCTGTTTTAAATTCTGGCTTGCACCTCTTCTCCCAGCCCCTTTCCAACTGGTTCTTTAACCAGTTATATTCAAGTTAGCACCACATGTGCCTGTACCCAATAACATACTTTTAAATGTAAAGGTTCCCAAACTTTATACCTATGGAGACGTTCATTGGTACTATATTATCCTTGTTTAATATCAATCAATTATTCACAAACAAGGACTCCAAATTTAAATCAGTACTCCAAAATAAAATTAGTAATCCCACACTGTACTGTATACAAAAAAAATATATAAGATGTGCACCTATTTGAGCTCAGACATAGAAATTAACTTGAATTGCAACTTCAAATAGTCACGAACAATGACTCGAAAGTTAACACAATAGTCCACAATAAAAATTAGTACCCCACATAATCATTGTACTGTAAACCAAGAATTATGTAAGGTTTGCTAGTTTCTTGGTGGAGGTCCAAGTCCATTTGGAGTCACTAGAGGTCAAATTGTGAAAACCTTGTAAACACGATATAACTCAAGAAGGGAAGGTTGGACGAATCTCATATTTAGTATGTAGTTGGTACACGTTCAATACAAGATTTTATTAAGGTCAAAAGTCATTTTGGGTCACCAGACGCCAAGTTGTGGAACCTTGTTTTATAAGCTACCGTCCTATCAGCCCAGCCTATCAGATATAATGTGCGTTACGCCTCATACGAAAAGGAGGCTATTGGCAATTGGAGATGAGCTTATGGGCATCCGTAGAATCTAAAACTCGAACATATTTGAATTGGCTTCAACGTGCTGCTCGGAAGCCTTACTTTGCGTGCAAAATGGTGTACTTTGCAGTACAGCGGTTCTATTGGTCGTTTTCCGTCGTATTTATTTCAGGTTGGATGTAGTTTTGACCAGGCAGCGTTTATGAAACTTACCAGTTCGTCTAGTTAGATTTTTTACTATGACCAATTCGAAATAATTGTGTTAAACGGACTTAGTTTGGCAGTGAGTTCACGAGCTTTTGTCTGGATCGGCTGTTGGTCTCAATTTGTGTAGTCTCTTCCACCAGTTTCAGCATAGCTAGGCCTTAAAAGTAACGTTCGAGTTTCGTCGCGTTTATGATTATGGGACAACTTGAACAAACCTGGGTAGGCCTGTGAGCAATTTTATGTTGTCTAGACCAGCAACGGTTGGGTAGAATCGGGTTCGTTAACACAACAACGTGAAGAGTGCGAGTCAGAGTACCAATTAACTTAAGATAGCAAAACATCTCCTTCATTATTTCTTAAGGCAATTTTCCTACTGGCTATCAGTTATAATTCGCAAAGTATACAACAATTTAAGGAGTTTTGGGACAAGTTTAGTGTTGTTACTGCTAGTAGTTTTGGAAGAGAAATGCTCTTACAATATCAGATTTTCATTGCAGGAAAAGATCGTTTGATTTAGCCAGGGTAATGGAGTAATAGCGATATTTTTCGGGCATCAATCTGCAGCTGAAAGACATCGAATTAATTGGGAAATTGTACGAAGTCGCCTCTCTAATTGAGCAGCGGTTCAAAGTAGCAGTGAGGTACTGTATATGCTTAGGACTCCCGGAACCTAGGTTCTGTATAGTATATGCCTAGTAAAGTACAGAAGCCAAGCTATATATCTTCTTAGGTATTTATACAGATGTTGTATTTTTAAATGTTTGAGACACTACAGTAGGCATAGCTGCTTATTAATGATTCTGCGTAATGTTTTACCTAGTTCAACACTTACTTTTGGTGGAAAAAGTTTAAATTTCATACTGCAAAGAAACATGACTTTCTAATTACGTAGCACCATGCATCTACCTAACCTTTGTTCGTAGAAAGTATTGATGTTGCAGATCTGTACATTGAAGGCTTGAAGGTCTAGTGGCGAGTGGAATTTGGCGAGTAGATTTTTAGTCACGGTCGCCAAATAGTGAGTACTTTTAAAAATATTTGTCGAGGCCTGAAAACCTTCAAAACATGATTTTTAATGGTAGAAATCATGGATACTTTTCATACATAGTATATGGATTTGCCATATTGAGTACAAGAATCCTATTGCTTGTGAGGTCAAACTCTGAAAAAACTTTTACATGATATGTAACGATGGAAATCGTGGATACCTCTAATACTTGGTGTGTGGATTCATAACATTGAGTACAAGATCCCTATTGTCTTTGATGGAGGTGTGTATAGCCACGTGACTGACCTGTGTTTATCATGCCATAGTGTTGTTGTAACAACGAGTTCTGGTTATACTAACAAGCACAAGTCTAGTGCATTGAAGTCATCGAAACCTCAATGCATTTTGCATTCTGGTTAACTTTATGAACCGAATTTTCACCTTCATCATCTGCCCGACTCTCCAATGGCGGACGATGTGTCCTGGGGAAGGTGTCAACTGGGAGAAAGTACCCACCTCCCCTCTTAGGATTTGTATATGATTAATGGTACTTGTTGAGAAATTGTGTAAAATTTTGCAACTTTTGATGCAATTTATGTTCGAGATTTCCCCCTTTTTGATCCTCACAAATTCGGCAATTTCTTATTTCTTATATTTTTACCAATTCCCCCCCCCCCTCCCAATGTTGATGTCAACCGTAATAACGTTATTTATGTTTTAGTCAGTGGCTAAATTCTCGTTTCTGTAGGTCCTCATCTTTCATTGCATTCTACCGAAAATGAGAGAAAGAGAACTGGAAGTAATGAAGGGAAAGTACGCGAGAAGGGAGAAGAGCAAGGAGAGGTGAGGGGAATACAAATGAGAAGGAGATACTGGGGGGGGGGGGAGGAGTAAGAACGAGAAAGAAAAGTGGGGTGCGTTAGGGGTCCAACTCGGGGGGAAGGAAGGTAACGGAGAGGAGTCATAACAGGAAGGGAAATGGCAGCAGGGAGAGCGAGCGGGAAATGTGGGACGTGTGTGGAACCCCAGCATGGGGCGGATAATGGTTAGGGATATGAATGATATCTGGGAGAGGATAGAAGAAAGGGGGGTGGAGATGGTAAAGAGGAGGGGGAGGCGAGAAGGACGGCAAGGGAACAAGGGAGAGCTTCTGTTTTGAGTACGGATACTCGACTTCTTGATCATCGAACAGAATTGCACTGAAATATCTAACGATTTTGAACACAAATACTTATCTTGAATAGTTATATAGGAAGAGATTGTGATATTATATTATAATTCCTTTCTCGAAACAACCCACCACCGCTTCTACCAGCTAATACACATACTTGTACCACAAAGTACGCAACTCAATGCTAAAGGTATATGCGTTAAAGATCGCTTTCAAAATGTCCAGGCTGTCGAAAAGTCCATGTCGATGTCTTCACATAATGATTTATTTACCCCTAAAGACACCTTTGGCAGCCTGGGATGCACGGTGCAATAGGGAGCTCCACCAGCTCTTCTCTTCTGGGGTTAGTTCGTCAAATCCCTCTGGTACTGCTTCCCCTTCCTCCGCCAAATTTCTCGCCATTAAGTTACTTGCCGGATGGTGAGCAATATGTTTAAAGGCCTTCCAGCTAAACCTCTCCTCTGGAGTTAACTCAGCCATTCTCTCATCAAAGATAGCGTCGTTCCCCGGGACTTCATTTTCAAAAGGAAGCGCTGAAATAAAAAAAATTCTGGTGTTTTGAGGAGTAATTTATTTATTTAACTATTTATTTTTATTTTTTATTATTAGTATTATTATTTATTTATTTAGTTTTAGTTTTTTTTTCTTCAAATGAACAATCAATTTCACACTTTAATACGAGTTTGCTATTACATTTGAGTCATAACAAAATAAAAGTTATTTTCAATAAAAAACATTACAAACAATCAAACAGAATTAATGGAAAAGAAATTCGCATATCCCGAAAGATTGTTTAAGCTGCGTGAAGTAACTTTACTTTGATTAATACTGTAATATCGATGTTGTGAATACTCTTGTACACTTATTGTAAATTTACTGAAATTAATAGAAAAAAATCATCTACGACAGGAATTACACTTATGAAGTTGGCATTGTAAAAATGAAATGCGTCATATATAAAAATAAGAAAATTGTATGGGTGAGCTACATCTACACCGAAACCAAGAAATTACCTTTCTTTGAGAAGAAGAATCGCTTATTTAATAACATTTACATAGAATAATTGGGACCAAAGAGCGTCTTCATACCATGGGAAAAACCGACTTTACAAACTGTAGTTTTTGTGATATTCAGATTGAAAGGATAAAGCATCTGTTCTGGGAGTGTAGTGTTTCAAATCAAATGGAAATCGTAATGAGTTGGAAAATCAAGAACAGTGAAAACACGTCCAGCCTCCATCGGGATTCGAACCAGGGCCTCCCGCATTGTACGCGGACACCCTAACCACTAGGCTATGGACGCTAATTGTATGTCCAGAGGTTCGAAACCGGTAAGGAAGGTCGTAATTCCACTGTTGGCGTTTGTCACCTGTATCGAACAATACTAGTTCTGTTATTGGTGACATGTTTTGCCTTACTCTAGAGATCAAACATGATGCTAACCAACTCGAAATCATTTGTGATTTCGAAAGCCGTATCTCGAAAGAGATACTTTGAACAGACTTTATGTTAATGAATGGAGGTAAACGACAAAGTCAAATGAATATATATAATTGAAATCGTAATGAGTTGGAAAATCAAGAACAGTGAAAACACTTCCAGCCTCCACCAGGATATATATAAATTTATATATATATATATATAAATACATAGATACAGACTTACATAGCTTACAATTAATTTCAAATTCAAAGTCATTTCTATATGTGTTTATCGGTGCTCTTACTTTAGGCCTATGGAGAAGAAAACACATTTTAAAAGACTCACCGAGGATTGCTACGGTACAAAAGATGAGTACCAAGGCAGAACACCGGATAACCGACATGATGAGGTTTTGAAATGATGAAGTTCAGTATTGTGTACAATGTCTGCAACGATGGGCTACGACAGAGCGAATGATTAGAAAGGAGAACTTCTAACGCTCTTTTATGCAGAAGAAAACTTCTAAGGTCATCAATTTGGAATTGTTTGTCAGCACTGAGGGCAAAATAAATCACTTATTTTATGATACTTTCCTTGGCATGTGTTCTAAGCAGTAGATCAAGTAACCTACACCTTTACATTATCAAGACATCATGACAATGATTGCACTCTGTCAATAATCAAAATATGATCAATTGGCTGTACCATAAATTATTACAAAGTGTAAGGCTATACGTTAATAGAGGTTAATAGAGACAAAGGTTAAAGGTAAACAATGGATGTAGCGTATTTCCTTCCTGGTTGATGCTTCGCCGGGTATAATAAATCCTTCGTTTAGGGTAATGATTCATGTACATAGGCGTAGGAGGCGGGGGGTGTTGGGGGGCTGCGTCCCCAACCCCCCTTTTTTTTTAAATTCGTGCAATATGCTGAGAATTTTTCGGGCACCTACTGAAAGAAAAATAATTTGCAATGTGTTTTTCAATGGTTAAACTGATATTATTATCATCATTAGTATTGTAACGACTACCCCAATAAGTTTGAACAATATGGAAGGGTAAAAATACGGTTAATGATTGTATGTTATTGGCACGTGATGTACTAACCGATGAATGCCTATGTGATATGCACATTAACATGTTCAACGCGCGAAAATTTTTGGTTTGTACATTTTTCGGGCAAGTCGTTATATAGCCCCCAAATCAAATTAGGCTCCTTCGCCTTTGTTCATGTAGAATTTGATAAATCTACAAACCTCAATTTGCAAATAGCAATGGAGTTGTTCGCTACACCAATTTGTTGGTTGCGATTCGTTTAGTTCATTTGCACTACTGAGGTGCCTAGCAGAAAGCTTTTCTTAATTTCAAGGAACCATGAAAATATTGCAAAACAAGCGAACATTAACCAAAAGGGCCTACTTATTCGAGGTATTATTTTGGACTATTCTTTGAAGTTTTTCAATATTTAAGAGGGCATCTCTAACATGTGACATCTGACAATACACTATAAGTCAAACTTTCGACGTTCTATTATTGAAAGATTTATGAAAATCTGAAAAATTCAATACCTTTTCGAAATCAATGTTCTACCGTAATTTTACAGAAAGATTCGAAACGATTTTTTTGCCAAACCTCGGTTTTTTTCTGAAATCTAAACTTTTTGGTTTAAAAAGTACGAATTGTCTACGGTATTTCGAATGCTTATACCGACATTCCGACGTAATTATTCAAAATGTTGGGATTTTTATCTCGAAAGTTTGCCTTATGTCTTAAATACTGTCAGAATATTTCGTGGCATTTTGTTTGAAATTGTAAGTTTCGTGACATAATTTTCTCATGAACCGTACAAAGTACAGTGCTTGATCGAAATATTAGCTTCTGAAATCACAATATCGCATTTCTGTCGAGATTTCGAGTAAAAACTTGAAGGAATACTTTTGATATAATATTAAACGTAAGTATTGGTAATTCTCTCGATTTCGAATCATATGTCATCATATGTACTTCGATTTGTGATCTTTAAAAAAATATTGTTGATAGCATATCGA
Source organism: Apostichopus japonicus (assembly GCF_037975245.1). Classification (NCBI taxonomy): domain Eukaryota; kingdom Metazoa; phylum Echinodermata; class Holothuroidea; order Aspidochirotida; family Stichopodidae; genus Apostichopus; species Apostichopus japonicus. The sequence goes on from NC_092568.1 coordinate 10,383,904, forward strand.
AATATATGTTCTCTTGTGGCCAGTAGGCAGTTTTCTCGAAGGGAAGCTTTTGAGTAGATTAATAAATTCTCTAACTGGAGTACGCCAGTACGCTGAGAAATTGCCGCTGTTCTTAAAGAGAACGCGCAGTCTTTCTGTAAAATACACCGACGGTAACAGAGGAAAAGGAATGACCAATGAGAATTAGTACCCTTATGACTTATCAATGTGACTTAAGCGTAGCTCTTAAGAATAAGGTAAATCATGACTCCAACCAAATTTTAATCAGCAAAATCAAAGACCGTACAAACAGGAGGAATTTGTTTTCTCGCAATCAGAACTTTTGACGTCGGTTAGAGCAGAGATATAAGTTTTGGAACATATTTGGTGGCGATGTCTTGTACGAGATGTCGCAAGAAACAGCAACAACAATTTGCTCACTTTGAAGAACAAAATGATTAAAAATGAGCAAAAGCAAAAAATACCTGTTGCTCAAATCGGCAATTCTTATATTCAGTCTATAAGTAAATAGAGTATGGTACAATGTTTAGTTTGCGTAAGAAACGCTAAAAAGCGATATTTGGAAGTAAATATTGTTTCTGTGATTATTGTTACAAAACTTAAAGTTGTTCAAGGTTCTAATCTTAATAATATAAGAAAAGTATGATGACGTTTTATAATAAATACTTCCCAAATGCAGCTAATACAAGATCTTGGTTGTAAACTACAATCGTTACATTTTTAAACCACAGAAAAGGGGATACATTTGGGAAAATGAAGGAATTTAGGTTCGCGTCAAAATGCAATTATATGTTGGCATTTAATTTATTCTTGGTTAACCTAAAGCATATTCAATTAAAGATATAATACCATTACAAGACAAAATATGATCAATTGGCTGTACCATAAATTATTACAAAGTGTAAGGCTATCCGTAAGTAGAGGTAAAAACATGTCCTTTCCCCATCGAGTAACTAATTTATTGTACTTCAATCAGGGAGTTGTTATCAGGGAGTTGTTATGGAACAACTCCCTGCTTCAATATATTCGGGAAATGTCCAAAGCTAATTCACTTGACATTTGACAAAGGTTAAAGGCAAACAATGGATGAAACTATTTCCTTCCTGGTCGATGCTTCGCCGGGTATAATAAATCCTTCGTTTAGGGTAATGACTCATTTCGAATTTTATTAATCTAAAAACCTCAATTTGCAAATAGCAATGGAGTTGTTCGCAACACCATTTTGTTGGTTGCGATTCTTTTATGTTCATTTGCACTGCTGAGGGTGCCTAGCAGAAAGCTTTTCTATCTTTCAATGTACTATGAAAATATTGAAAAACTAGCACAAAATAGTAAAAAGGGCCTACTTATTCGAGGTATTATTTTGGACTATTCTTTGAAGTGTTAAAATAGTTAAGAGGGCACCCCTAACATGTGACATCTGACAATACACTATAAGTCAAACTTTCGACGTTCTTTTATTGAAAGATTTTTGAAAAACTGAAAAATAAAATACCTTTTCGAAATCAAAGTTCTACCGAAATTTTACAGAAAGATTCGAAATGAATCTTTTTTCCAAACCTCGCCTTTTTCTGAAATCTAAACTTTTTGGTTTAAGTCGTACGAATTGTCTACCGGTGTTACGAAAGCTTATACCGACATTCCGACGATAGTATTCAAAATGTTGGGATCTTTATCTCGAAAGTTTGCCTTATGTCTTAAATATGGTTAGAATATTTCGTGGCATTTTGTTAGAACTTGTGAGTTTTGTGACATCATTTCACCAAGAACCATACAAAGTACAATGCTTGATCGAAATATTAGCTTCTGAAATCACTACATCGCATTTCTGTCGAGATTTCGAATAAAAAGTCGAAGGAATAATGAGATATATTATAAAACGAAAAGTTTAATATTTGATTTCCTAGTATTTTTTACGCTATTACAAAGAACCCAACTGAATGATATAGCACTGATGTGAAGTGCATCCCTGGGTAAGAAATGAGGGTTCAGAAACATGCTACTTCCGGCACCTGCCTCTTTCAGAAATGGGGATGTGCCTCACCCACCCCATAACCCACCGGTCCTCTGTTGCTACGCCTATGTATTGCATTGGATTATGGAAAATATATACAGCACTTACTCCACATCTCGAGGCCTTTTAACAAACTTCATACAATAAAGTCTTATTTAAACGGATTAACTTGATGATCGTAATTTTAACCTTCATCATCTACCCTATTCTCCAGAGGCGGGCGATGTGACCTGGGGAAAGGTGTCAACTGGGAGGAGGTAACCAACCCCTCCCATTTCAGGAATTTTGTATGATTAATGGGTACTTGTTGAGAAAATGTATAATATTTTGCAACTTTTAATGTTATTTATATTCGAGATAAGTTCCCACTTTTGTATCCTCACAAATATCGGCAATTTCTTCTTTCTTCTTCTCGATTATTTTTTACGACCCCCCTCCCAATGTTTATGTCAACCATAAGAAGTTCTCTCTTTTTTTTTTATCAGTGGCTAAATTCTCGTTTCTGTAGGTCCTCATCTTCATTGCGTTCTACCGCAAATGAAAGAAAGAGAACTGGAAGTAATGTATATATATATATATATATATATATATATATATATATATATATATATATATATATATATATATATATATATATATATATATATATATATATATATAAGTATATATAAGTATTTATATATATATATAAAAACATATAGATATACGCATACACACACTCATCCGCCTGCATTACTTCATAGGTTACGATTATCATCGAAACCAAAAACAAGCCGGAAAATTTCGGCCTCCTTAAATTTGGTCAAAACCACTTTCCTCAGAGCATTTTGAATTACGAATTTGAAAGTATTTTGTGAATGCATCTGTTAACAACACTGCAAATGATGTCATGTGGGCAAATTTGTTGAGATGGTTTTGTTCTTCACAATATTTAACATATTCACAAAGGGTGGGAGGGAGGGGGGGGGGGGTTGCACTTCGACGGTATTCTCAATTCAGAGAACCTTAATAGCTATGGAACGCCAAAGGGGCAATGTATTTTGTCGTCTCCGTCGAGTTTGTCCACTTCGATGTTGTTGCTTCGATCGAGTTTGTTGCCTCGATCGAGCTTGTTGCCTCGATCGAGTTTGTTGCCTCGAGTTTGGTGTACAGTCAATACATAAAAGATAACAAGGTATCACGCTGCATTACTGTCTGCATTTTGTAGCTGACAATAAGAAAATTTCACTTGCAAGAACGGAAAGTAAACTTTTTCAGAGCGCGGCATGCGGTTTGGGGCGAGTCTTCAATGCCTTTAAAGGATAAAAGAACCAGATGATTATAGTTGAAAAATAAAGATTTACAGAGCATTTGCCATAATGACTTCAGAGACCACCCACTGTGATCAAATTCCAGAGAAGAAGAAATTTAGCCAGTCAAATAAAATTTCATTCAATCAACCATATCTTGTTATGCCATAGTTAGTGACATGAAATTGAAATGGGGGTAATTAAATAATACTGTGGAATATTTTCCCTCTTTCATACAAGTGTCGCATTGTCCCCCACCTTCGGCCTGGGAAGTGTTAGACCACTGTTACACGTGTTCACCCCCTTTACAAACTCACACGACATTTACAGGTTATTATGGACCAAATTTTGTCTAAATATGCCTCAGATTAATGCACTGTTTGAATGCGAATGCAAACGTTTTCCTACCACCTCCCAAACAACCATTTGACATCCTTTATTATTTCACTGATGTGAATGTTGTGTCATGTTTTGGTAGCTAAGGAGCTTCAGTCAATATTATTGCAGGTGATGTAAAAGTGGTAATTTAATAATACCTAATTAATGATTAAAACTATATCACTCTCTATTTCACCGGGGATCATGAGATCCCCGGTTCGATTCCCCGCCGACAGCAAGGTGTGTCGTCTGGCAAGGGTGTTGTTCAATAACAACTTCCCGACATGGACGTTAAATGGATGTGTGCCGAGAGATTGGCTTCGGTCAGCTTGCGAGTCTATAAGCCTCCATGGCTTCTTTCGCGAGTTCCTGCTTGCGGGAAGATCACATATACATACATACATACATACATACATACATACATACATACATACATACATACATACATACATACATACATACATACATACATACATACATACATACATACATACATACATACATACATACATACATACATACATACATACATACATACATACATACATACATACATACATACATACATACATACATACATACATACATACATACATACATACATACATATTTGCTTGCTATATCTTCCAGCGATTTGCCAAACCTACTAGGACCAACTGTAAAGTGTAGTCTCACATCGTACTTCAAAACACTCGTACTGATTGCAAGAAAATTTCCATCCTATGTATCAGGGGTTCCCTAACTGGGGTGCATGAACCCCAGGAGGTGCGTGAGTCCATCCCAGGGGATTCGTGAGACGTTTCTGAAAGTCTAAACTAGAGTACTATTTGTTGAACTAAAATCTGATATATCATATAATTTAGTAATGTACTAAAGTCGTACCTATCGATAAACTCTTTTCGCGTTCCATACGCATATGTTGCCATTGTAGTACCATACCGTTGGTGTACGCATGACAGTACGTTGTGAACATAGGCGCAGGAGGCGTGGGGGGGTGGGGGCTGGGATGCAGCCCCCAACCAATTTTTTTTTGACAATTCGGGCAATATGCTGAGAATTTTTCGGGCACCTACTGAAAGAAATATAAATTGCAATGTGTTTTTCTATGGTTAAACTGATATTGTTATTATCATTATTATTGTAACATTTTGCCCCAGAATGATAACTAATATGGAAGGGTATTAAGACGGCAAATGATTGTATGTATTTGGCATGCAATGTAATAACCGATGCATGCCTATATGATATGCACATTAACACGATGCACACGCGCGTAGCGCGCGAAGAATGTTGGTTATGTTTTTCGGGCTAGTCGTGACAGACCCCCCCCCCCCCAACAAAAAAGGCTCCTATGCCTATGGATGTGAAGATAATGAAATTGATCTTTTACGAAGAAATGTTATGCGTATTATAGTATAATAATGACCCAGACCGTGTCTCGAAAAAAATTGGGAGTTCGTGGACAACTGTGACATCCACAGGGGGTTCATAGAGAGATAAAGTAAGGGAACCGTGCTATATACCAAATAGAAACATCATATCCATACAGCTTATAACGTCTGTACTTAGTCTAGTGCTTCGAAGAGTGAGATGAAATCGCAGTATTTAAAGGTAGTCAGTATAGGCCCCAAATTATAGCACTCTTTAATTGTTTGAAGTTTCCAAAAAAAGTACTTTCCTGGAGGTCTTTAGTCTCCAAATTGTTCTCAGATATTTTTAAGATACACACAAGATGACTGAATGTCCCAGCGATGAGATGTCCTCAATGGTTGTAATAAAGACAGTTGAAGAGATTTAACCAGAGGTGACCATATTTGAATATTTAGCATATTTGGGGCCAATACAGCATACATTTAAAGACTTGTAGCAATTCGGTGCAAGCGAACGAACCGATGGTGAATTGTGTACCAACACCTCAAGTTTCTTCATCTCTCAAAACAAGCAATAATGTAGCAAGTTGCATTGCCTCAATAGGCTCAAGAAGTACGGTATTGTATGATACTACATGTGATTGCAGTATTTCTCGGGTTAGGGTTAATCCTATGGGTTAATCCTAACCATAGGGGTTTCCCGGTCCACAAGATACGTCACTCATTGGGTTGTATCATACATGATGACATTGTTTGTAGAAATTTCAGGCTTAATCCCAGTTCATGATCGTCTGCATAAAGTATAATTGTAAAGGGTGACAACTTACAGCAAGAACTCTCTTCCAAGCATAATCTTAAGCAACCTTTTTTGAATAAGAAGATTTCACGGAACCCGTTTTTCTTTTACTGCTTGCTTCGAAGTCATCGATATATCGGGGCATAAGCCTATTGTACATTTACGTCTTGAAAGGAAACGACATTCTTACTGCTTGCTGCAATGATACCAAAGACATTGAAGCGTGAGCTTCTTGTAAATAAAGATATTCAGATCCGTTGTTCTAATGAGAGTAAAACGGGATGAATAGAGATTTCGTTGAAGGCAGTGTCGTTCACTGTTACCAATATATTGTATCCAACCAACAATACCAATTTAAGCGCATAGAAAGTTAACTCGTCAAATGGTTCAGTGGGTAGAGCGGTGGACTGGAAACCTGATGAGCTGAGTTCGACCCCATCAATGATTATACACGTTTAAATAATCTTTTTCTCTTTTCAGCAGTCCACGCTGAAGTCTTGATATATTAATTCAACCATATAATTTACTAGCTGATGTGGTGGCCGATGTTATAGAGGGTGACGAAAGACTCATTCCTCGTCGGTCATGTAAATCGTGGCTAGGGTTCAAGACAGGCCTCTGGCGATAATACCTGAGGTTGTGGCATGGTGCTTTTTTGTGGCCTAGGATCCCGTGCCATGTCTCCCTTGTTGTCGCAAAAGAACCCGGGAGGATGCGCAGAGGGTCGGTCAAATCGACCAGAAGCGTACTAGGTGGCGTGCGTGAATCCTTGCCTTTGGCCAGAGGTGGTGACATCTCTGCGACCGGCATGCTTGCAGCCCATGTCCACTGAATACGTGGCCTGATGAGGCGCTATTCTCCTAAAAGTGAATCTACGGATGCCTTTAAGAGCCATATGATTATTTCATATTAAAAAACACCCTGTTTCAAACTAGCGCCATCGAATTCCTTAAAAGCCGTTTTTCTAGTCACTCTGAAGGTGGAATAGTTTGATTGTAATGGGTTATTTGCGGTAAGCCAAGCAACACATTCAAACAGTCATGCGGTTCAGAAGGGTTTGCAGGAACTTAATTAAACTCATTGTTTGACATAAACGTGTTGGTAAAGATTTACACAATATACACCAAAACAAGCATTATATTCGTTGCAATACTAGAGACATACAAGCCGGCAAGACGATGAGATAAAATTTTAATATACATAGAATTCAATCTATATCACTTTTGCAAGAAAACCAAAGCATACCAGTGTCAATATGGTCCCATTATAAACAACAGTGTTGTAGCAAATTCTCATACCGGATAGTAGGTAGTTTCGGAAACTGAGTGATTCTTAAGAACTTTGTTTGGGATTCACAAAAATATACCCGTATTGTGTTTTGATAACTTCAGCAACAAAATTAACTTTGATATGCCGTGGACCGTTAAAAACCACTGCTCTCGGTCTAGCTTGTATAGCATATTTACTTCTTTTTTGTTTGTTTATTGGAATGACCCTTTAAATAGTTGAGGTTCACTAGTTAAAGTGACTGGATCTTTTAGTTCCTCGGTTGCACTACAAAACTCAATAGGAGAAATAAAGATTATATGGTCTCAAATCACTGGCGGATCCAGGGCCTTTGTTTGGGAGGGGCCAGAGTGGCATTAGAGTGATATGGGGGAGGGGTGTAAGGGGAGGGGACCCCCTCCCCTTTGGAAAATTTTCTATTGCTGAATGCCCTCAGATGCAATTTGGTGCGACAAAAGTGTACAATGGTGATGTTAATTTACTTCTAAAAAAATGTTTCCCAGGTGTAATTTTCTAAAATATTTATAAAACAAAGTTGGGATCATCTTTCTCAAGAAATTTTATTTCTCATAGGTTCTGTAACTGCAAAATGGTGTTAAACTGTAAATCCTCATGCTCATACATTTACGTAGCTCCCAACTCTTGAGAAGGCAAATGCTGGTCCATGCCACGAATCGCCGTCCTGGGGGACAGGCGCGGCAGAACGGTGAAATTATTTGGGCGGGGGGCTAATGTATGGAGACTATCTAAGCGGAGCGCCACCATCGGTTGGCGCGGAGCGTACAAGAAAATTTTGGGTTTTTTCAAACCCCCAGATGGCCGGAAACGGCACTTCCCGAGTGTTTTATGCTGCGAATACCTATCCATAAAATATGGGTCTCAAGTCTGCAGATTGCACGTAAAAGTCTGTAAAAATATTGTAATTTTGTATATTCGATGGTGCTTTAAGAGAGTAGCTATTACTCGTAGTGTACTCGCAAAGACGTTTTTGAGTGTAGTAAGGGCAGTGGCGGAGCTTGGGGTATTGGTCGGGGGGGGGGGCAAGAATGGTCTGTAGGGGCGCTTTCAACACTATCTAAGTGGAGCGCCACCATAGGTTGGCGCGGAGCGTACAGAAAAATTTTGGATAAAGATACTCCCTAGATTGCAGGAAATGACCCTTTCCGGGCCTTGCTAATTTGCAGATAAACGGAGAATAAATAGGTGTCGTCGCCATTTTGTCGGAAAATTACACCAACAGAATATGACAAATGTCAATATGTATATGAGAGCGCAATAAAATAGTCAATAATCGCGAATAAGTAAAAAGTAGTGAAAAGCTGAAAAGGGCGCCAGCAGTCCATTTGAGTCCGTCCGGGGGGGGGGGGGCATCCGCCCCTGACTGTGTATATATACGCTCCGCCGCTAAGTAAGGGGATGTTGGAGAACTGGCTGAAATGAGGCAAGTCATTGGCCTAAGACGAAGTTGTGTTACGCTTACCGGTACTCACACTCACTGCTTCCACTTTTCACGGGGCGTGAAGACGCGGTTGGGGTGACAATGTGGTCTATAGCCAGGGGACGGGCCGAGGGTCCCCCAACAATTACTAAAATTATTACACCTATATAGTATACGTGTGCATCGGACAGATCGACAAGTATGCATTGAAATATGGGCAGATGCACGTTTCGGAGCCTTGGTAAATATTGGGGGGGGGGACTTATCATGCATTTGCCCCCTCAACTTTTTCATTGGGGGGCTGAGCCCCCAAGCCCCCCCGGTTCCGCCGCCACTGCTGGGGGAGGGGTATAAGGGGAGGGGGTGTCCCCCTCCCCTTTTGAATTTTTTTGGAATCCTGGTGATACCTACATGTAAAATGGTGGCACTTAGAAAGGCTTTTGTCACCCAAAATTTTCTGAGAAATATGCATTTTTTTTGTGTGTAACATCAATAAATTGAATAGTAGGTGATAATTCATTCTTTCCCGTGGCATGAAAATGTTCGCTGCTCGCCCCAATGAAAAGAATTATAGGCTAATTTGAGGTTCAAATGATGCTGTAAAGGAGGTTTTATACTCTATTATGCTAAATGCTAAAGAAATGATGGTTGCTAAGTCAAAATTTGATGCAAATTTTTTTATGTATACTTGACAATTACAATGCGGTTTTTTCGGACGCTTGTGCGGGGCAGCGGGTTTGGGTGTTAGAATGCGGGTCTAATTCCCGCGAATTGCGGGTCAGTTGGGAGCTCTGCATTTAATTTTAAACCAGAAAACGAAAAGGTTAAGACTAGTCTACCACTGCTATTCCTCTCGATTTTTTTAATTTCCAATTATATGATTTAGCGGATGTTCGGAAACACTTTTTGGCTCACCTTTGGGGGGGGGGCCATGGCCCCCCTTGGCCCCCCCTTGGATCCGCCAGTGTCTCAAATGACATGTTTATAATTTATTACAAATTTGTCAAGGACAAATGATGTCGAATGCCATCCAAGGGTGCTCCGTTGCTTATATGAAGATTAACGAATATATTCTGGTTGACCTCAATAACAACGGATTAACTGCAACAAAAGAATTGCAGTGAGGAGCCGACGTCACCATCAAGTTAGCCTAAATAAACGAATATTCCAGAAATTTAGTATATTTAACGATACATATCTTGAAAAATACTGAAAAGCTACAGAAACATTATTGGACTCAAAGTTGTCTGTTTTCTTTGTATTATCACATCAAGACTAAAATTCTGCCTTACTCATTATTTAATTATTTAAGTCACAGCAAAATCTACCTGTCGATCATTCTCCTATGATTTATTACCAGGGATACTTTTTAAGAAAAGTCACCCAGGAAAGAACCTGGGCACGAAAACCAAACTACCGAACATCTGATCCGCTCTCAACCCCAGTCCTCTTGCATCGAGACTGTGTGATAATCGTCAGGTGTGTATAACCAATCCCCTCGAAAGGGAACAGATACTACACATGATCTTCGGGGATGTCTTCAACTCTTCGGTCTATATGTTCGTTGTATACGTCTCGGGATAAAACTTCTTGGAAGAATGTTACCCAATTCTTTGTTTTTTATTCTATTTGTTTTACAAGTCAATGGACTACATTCTGATGAACAAGGAACAGATGAAGAAAACTGACATTGATGGAATACCAAGTAGTTCCCGTTATGTCCAACACATAACACACTAATGGACTTTATCGATACTCATTGACGAACCACATCTTCCTTATTCGAAACAAGTTAATAACAATAGAGAGAGATTTAATGCCATACAAGTGGTGCAGTTTGCTCTCACTAGATATATTAATGAAATCTGTACGACAAGATGTTTACGCTATGTGAGCAGTCCAGAATTCACATTGAACGTTTAGCGCTTTAACCCGTTTCCGTTAACACGCAATCTGGGAAATCAAACTCGACCGTTTCGAGGAAACTTAAGGTCCCTGAAAAAGCACCGTGTACTAATGGTATCCCCTCGGTAGTATCATGCAGGGACGATTATATAAGAAAACCCCTTTTATGGGTTCCAAATTAGAAAAATGGAAGACTATTAAATTAAATTCGTTGACAATTCTTTACTTGTTAGGCTAGTGGATAGATCCAGTTATGTTTTTGTAAGACATTTGTTTGGTAAAGTAACGCAAACCCGGTCACGATGTGGTTCCTAGCGGTACCATTATCTGGCAAAAAGCAATAAAAGCCAATGATGTGCGCAAGAAGGGAGGGCTGGAATGCCCCCTGCTTCACAAGATCATCATCTGGTTACCTTTCATTATCATAATCCACAAGTTTCACAATCTACTCAAGCATTGTTCGGTAGGAGCTCTAGCCAGCTTCTTTCCCTTTTAAAAAGGCTCAAGTAAAGTGATAATATATCTCTACAACTAAACTGGCCAACAATGATTGAAGTCCAGATGCTCATATGCAAAGTAGTTTATGCTATGTGTCTCAACATTTAAAGTGGAGTTCATTTAGGCTAAATGGTGATTTCAAGATGTAAGGCTTCAATCAGATTTTATAATCTCTAGCGACTTTAATTCAACAAACTTGCAAGACAAGGTTCTGTTGCCTGATCAGAAAATTATGCTATAAATGCAAGCAGCTGATTTCAGATGGTAACCACATTTCATATCTACCACTTATATAAAAGGCTCGTACTACGCATAAGTATACTAGTATGCATCCAAGTTGTACTTCTTGAGATACAGGCCAGGGTCATACAATGGCCAGTCATGACCACACAGGCAAGCAATGGCATGGTCATTGAGACTTCCGTCTCCCATGCCCCCCCCCCCCCCGCCCCCAAATAAAAGAGAATAGAGGGAGAAATTATATACTTCTTACAGAAGTTTTATTATTCAAGCTGGTAAGCAACCTTGTAACAGAAATCTCTACAACACTGCTATACCATGCATCTATGTAACGTAACCACATGCTATATACACACATACTATATAAATCTACTACTTCCACAAAATACAGAACTTAAAGCACTGATTGTCCCAAATGTTCAAATGAAATTCTTTCGATCAGAAATCCTCTCAATAAATAATAATGATATTAATTATGATAATAATAACAATAATAATATAACAGAATATAACCTCTTTATATTGCAGTGATACTATTCCCTGACAGAGACGAATAGCATTTGTTGACAACGACGATGCTGCAAAAACTGCATAATTTAAAACAATGTAGCGATATAGGTCGCAGTGTTTTGCTTCATAGCTGATTTGGCAATATAAAGTCACCCAACTTTCCATGCACTAAATTATCAATCAGTGAAAAAAAAATTCAAGCCGCTCTCTGGGGTTAAGTTACTTATTTTTGACACTATACACCAATAATAACCCACATTCTGAAACAGAGTTCCCACACTTTCCTGAAAACAAAATTTCATGGACTTCCCATGACATACTTGTCCTGATCACCTTGTCCTGATGAAATTGTTAGGACTTTTGCCCGTGAATTTTGGGATGAAAAAATCCCAAAACAACTTCAGTATAAATATCTCAAGACATTTTTCCATTTACTTTTGACTCTTCTACACATTACCATCTACCATGACTTTTCTTGGTCTGGAATTTGAACTTCAAATCTCTATGACTTTCCAGGTTTTCAATAATGTCTGAAATCTTTTAGAGACTACACTGGGTCAAAGTTTCTTATTCCAACTGAATGTTAAATTAGTGAATAATTTACCGATTCTATTAATCCATTCCAATGTAAATATTTTATAGAATAGACACGTTTGAAGCGACACGCATATGCTGAAAGCACATTAGAAGTTCATCAAAATTGTAAACTGCTTCAATAACTGAAATAAACATTTGAATATTCAAGGCTTTGAAATGAATTTAAATAGGATTGTTGTGTCTAAATGTATCACAAGCGTTACACAAAATTAACACAAAAACAGCTGCTTTGACTAAAATTGGTTTTACCGTACAGTATAACCTATTTCCATTATAAAACATCATAATATAAGCCATTGGCCACCTTTGCATGTTTTTTTGGAATATCGATGTGAAATAACATATGACAAAGTTACTGGAGGCATGTGCATATACTGTCAGCAAAACAAAACAACAACATGACAAACAAACAAACAAGCAACAACAGGCCCCCCCCCCTTTATCCCCTACCCTCCAGATATAAAATCTCCTTCCAAATCTCCCCTTTGAGGGTCTGACAAGAGTTGACTTGTCACAGATTTATTCAAGGCAGTTGACAAGAAGCCATGATAAAGAGATGGCTGTTTTGAAGCCATTAAATCGTTTGTCTCTTTTTAGCCATAAAACGCAACTGTTTGATGATCTAATAGCACCTTAACAGTCATTGGTAATGTCTCCATCTTTATGGGTACGGTACTAACTGTGGTTTAAATTTTCACGAGTGCAATCTTGGAGTCTTCATATGTCCAAATAATTCCCATACATCAAACAGCATTTTAATAGAGCAACCCAATGTTCAATTGTGGACAGGTGTTTTATGGTAACAGTAAAATTTGCAAGGAAGATTTGGATATAGGTTACTATTTTTTGATGTCATAGCATTTTTGGTAGGCGAAGTATAAATCTTAAAAAAAAATAAATCAAGAAAATAATAATAATAATAATTATAATCATAATAATTAGAATAATAATACCTATTCACTGATAACATAAACAATCAAGCAAAGCATTACAAGTGTAGCATGCTCATCAAATTCATATTGTCTTTGACAATTTGTAGAGGTAATTCAAACAATACAAAGGTTCATGACATGAAAATATAAAATCTTTACTGTTGGTAAATAAAGAGTTTGGTAAAAGTCTTTGCAAAATTAAAAAAAAAAAAAACTTGACTCTACATTTGATTTAGCTGTTGGGGAAAAGGACATGGGGGGGGGGGGGAGGGGGGCAGAATACATATTCTACATTATACACTTCAGTTAACAAAAATGACTCAACTTTGCCTCTACCAGAAGAAAAAAAGCATAAGGATAGCACAAGTGTGTGGGTGTTTTACAAAGCTCCCAGCTCATCACCCCGACCAAATGGCTTAAACACCAACCTAAATGTATTTATGAATAGGTATGGTGTAGAGGGGCACCTTGTGTGGGCAGAGTTTATTCAGAACAAATGTTGGTCCCTCCCCCTTGTTGGAAGTTGGAGGGTTGGAAGGATATAAAGGCATACCATGTAAATGTTAAAGCTATGGTTCACCATTCTAATTAGTTGTGTCACGTTTCAGCTGAAGAAGCACAAACGAATTAGATAACCTTCTACAGTTAATAATGATCTATACTACAGCTAAAGCCTTCAATATAGCTCAAATACAAGATATAGAGTGAAAGAATAAGTAAAGCAAGGTTTAAAAGAAGAAGCAAGGTGATTGAAACAACATTAATTGACCTCCTACAGCTTTTACATTACAATTTAATGAGACCAACATGATAGTATATTAGTATCTGTACACCTGTAAGATTTGCTCAAAGCATGCATTCATATCATTTTCAAGGAATTCAATATGAACAAACTAGCCGCTGAGAACTAGAGTACTGCTTTGTATACATACATCATACAACAGGTTATTATTTTCTACAGCTACCCATCGAGCATCTAGTGTTACACAGTATGGCTAGATATGTTCACAGTATAGCTACTGCACCTCTGCGCATAGTATACATATAGCTAGTTGAAATTACACTTTATATTAATGAAACCAACACAACAGTATCATCTGACAACTGTACCTCAAAGCAGTGATACATGTATATTATTTTTGAATAATACAGAAATGGTCAGATTTGCTGCTGATCACTAGCTGCATGTTTGCCATTTTTCTCAGCTAGCTACTATGAATAGTATAGCTAGCTGTATACATACAGCTAGCTACACTCAAAGTTCATAGCTATACGGGAACCTCAGTATAGCTACTCTAGCTGAACATTGCAATATATGAAACCAAAACACTAGTATACCATAGTCTGTAAACCTATCAGTGTTGCTAGAAGCAGAACAGTTGCTGCCTGCACTCAGACATATTAATTTCAAGGAATACAACATGATCAGATTTGTTGCTGATCACTAGCTATATGCTTTGTATACATCAAATAGCTTGCCATAAAGTTTTAGTTAGTTACACACACATTATATTGCTATCTAATGAACACTTAGTATATAGCTAGTTATTCACACAGAGCAACTACTGTAGCTTTACACACTACAAGGGTAGAGCTATTTATATGTATACACACAGTATAGTTAGCTACATGTACACACTATAGCTGCTGTAGCTCTAAATTAAAACTGAATTGAGTTTGAGATGAGAGGAAATATATAAACATGGGTGAGGAATAATGTTTGTGATACATTGCATCAACACATCCATTGAATTTAAAAGTAAACCTATACTTGACCATTACCAGTATATACAGCAATCAATGTTACTGTGCGACAGCTTAGATTTATGAAAACTTTCTCAATAAATAATGAAAAAGATGTTTTTGTGCACAAGTTTGAGGAAAATATCAGAATGATAAAAAAAAGTATGTTTTCCGCTTTTTGGATTTCGCTTCATTTTCATAAATTTACGGTTATTTTGATCCACTGACCTACACAAATAATTCATTCACTGCTCCAAAGGCTTATTTCATTGGTTATAGAAAGAACAGAGAAAATCACAATATTTCTATATTACTTTGCTACTGTAAGTGAAACTACTATATCCATATAATATAAATATAACATTGCCATTTGATATGGTAAATTCTGCAAGCTTACTTTAACATGCTTGCTAGATAAACGTACGCTTTCATTTCCTCAGGAAATGAATCATTTTTGAACGTTTCGTTTCACTACTGTCTGCATTTTGTAGTGACAAGAAAAAAACTTCACTTGCAAGCAACGGAAAATTAACTTTTTGCAGAGCGCTGCACGCGGTTTGGGGCGAGTCTTCAATGCTTATAAGTCATAAAACAATCTTTCGTGGTCAAGAATAACTTTCGTGGTCAAGAAAAACTTTCGTCCTGTAACTAGAGGATTTATGACACATGTTTGAAATAAAAACAAACGGCATTAACTTCCAAAAAGTTTGCCATGACGAATACCTGATAAATTGAATGATAAAAAGTAATCAACGATAAATATTTAAATATCATTACAATTAAACCTGTCATTTTGGTATCAAAAATTGATTTGCATCTAGAGGGTGCAAAAAAATGACAAGTTATTCTGTTTGGATCTATTAACCAAACAGATATGAAAATGATCCAGTTTCCCACTTTTAATTAGTTGCACAGTTACACAGTTAATTAGTCATAAACTAACGAACAAAGACAGTGAGCCTCTCTTTCTCGCTTGTAAGACACCTCAATTTAAACTGGGAATACTTCTCTTAATGATTAAACCTTGCCTTGTAAAGGCAAACCCATACCAAGGAGCTTTGAAACATTTTGTTTCAAAGCACTTTTTATCCTTCTTTATAGATCAAAACACACGATACTATGACATCCATGTCGTACAGTATACCATATCTAGTCAGTTTCTTTCTTCTTTGGGTACCATTACAGTATATGATTAATTAATTAATACTACTGTATAGATTGAAATTATTATGTGACCTGCAACTTAAATTATTATTTAATTTTTGTTTTTTATTTTGTAATTTTCACACGTTGTAATTACAGTGCTCTTCAACTTTTCATTATTTTATATTCTGTATTGATCTAGATAGTAGTTAGTGTCTGTGAGTAAATGATGCTATTAACATGATTTTTTTCTGATATATATATTATATATATGTATATTTCAGTCAAATAAATAAAATGAAAAGCTTCCAAAATAACTAAACGAGATGGAAGACATAAATGAGTTCATATCGATCTTTGAAAGAGGGCAGTATGAAATATACTGGATTGAAAGATGACAGGTATGAACCGACACTTCTAATGTCATGAAACTGTGTCTTTGCAGTTTTTAAATAATAATTTTTTTTTTTAAAGTATTACATAACACCTTTAACTCACTCCGTCCCTCCCTCCATCCTAAACCAACTGCACAGTTTTTTTGAGCCTCAAGTTTGTTTTCCTGTTCTGTACATACAGTAAGTTGGTAAATAATTTGAGCAAAATTTTATTTTGGTAGTTTAGGGTCAACCTGAGGTACATAACATATTTAAATCAGTCAATATCCAAATTTGTAGATTTAGTAAATACACCCTGCAAAAAGCAAACGATAAACTTATTTTTTGGCGATAAATAATATTATAATACAAAGTAAACATGAAGAATTTATCTTTGAATATATATGAATTAAAGTAACATTTTCAACATTTCTTATATATCTTAAATAATATTTATGCAAACAAAAACAGAGAAAGCAGCAGCACCTGGTTTTTATCACTGAGCTGAATAAACATACGGTCATCGTTCTGGGGCAATTTGAAAAACATTCCGACCGAGATGAATTTGTTTGTGAATCAACATTCTGTACAGAGCAAATAAAAGCAGAATCCAGCACCTGGTTTTACCACTCAGCTGAATAAAGTTACCAACACTGCTCTATGGCATTAAGGAAAATGAATGGAAATTAAAGTCACATGATAAATGTTTTGATTTCTAGGTTCCATACAGTAATTGGCCATGATCTTCATGACCAATGAATATATATAGTACTAAACAATGTGACTGATCATTACTCTTTGAAAACTACCAATAATCACTGGCCAGAGTGGGTGCTTCAGCAGTATGTCAGTGAATTGGTTGTGCTTTGGTTTTGGTCAGCCTCAATTGGTAGTTTTGATTCTTGAAAATAAGCACAGGTTTGTATTGGAGGACAGACAAAAAGATACAAAACTTTCACAACCTTGGGATTGTCCTTGTCCATAGTACTGTATATTGCACACTGTTTAACTTTTTAAACTGTGTAAAGTCTCTTCTTTGGAATCTGGGGCAGAGAATGCTGCACACAAACTAGGAGTAAATGTTGCTGATGAAGCAGTTCAAATAAAATCCAACCAAAACGAGAACTCCCACATTAATATGCTTCCACATCTAACATTCAAACTGAAAATAATATGAATGCCACGAATTTGAGAAATTTGGGAACAAATAGTGTGAACAGTAGTTTATTATATCACTTTCAAAAGTTCACAAGTTAAGGCAAATATACATGTTTAATCAATATCTTTCATATTTTGAAATCTTGATCATTTGACCACATGACCTACGAGACTAAATATATATTAGACTTCACCCATACAAAAATCATAAGATATTTGTTTCTATCAATACCCAAATACTTTGGTTATCCCTCTTGACACTACAAAACAAAAATAAATTTCAGATTTCCAATAGTTTTCAATTCTTTGTATGGCTCCTCTTGGTTAACACATTTGGAAGATACTAATGATATCTTTGGTGACCTTTCTGTTGTAGCTGACTTTCAAGAGCAGACTTTTCAGTATCCCTTGGTTGGTTTCTTCCAATGAATTCCATCGGATGGAAGCTGCAGGGGTAACGGCAAGAAGAACGGCAAGATCCAAAATCTCCCAAAGACTTCCGATAGATTCCGGAAGACACCCTGGTCGTACGTAATCACATCACTATCAGCCTCGTGGGAAGTCTGTCCTTTCAATATGTGGATGAAGTGATATGCAAATTGGGAGGCGGATCCTAAACAGAGCATCATATCGACGTACAGAAGAGTGACCAGCCCGAAGACGCTGCTCTTCAGGCCACCTGTGATCCACTGGAAGATGGTCACAGGGTATAAATATGACAGACCTTCATGAGACAAAACTGCACCGTGTGATTCACTGAGATACATCCACGTAAACAGAGCTATGCAAAATAATCCCACCGAGCAGTAAAACGTGAAGACTAGAAAGAAACGTAGGTTTCGGTGTCCCAGGCAGACGCCTACGACGAAACAGTGTGCATGTCTCTTGAGGATGCAACGTTTACACACGGGACAATGGTGGGCCCTGGGCGGGTAATAATGCTGACAGGGTACGCAGTATTCCCAATGTTTACTTCCGTTTGTCGGCGGCAATAGCTTCGACTGTGACGAGAAACTCTTCTCCGACTCAAAGTAAGAGTTATTGTAGAGACAGAGGAAGTAATTGGAGAACATTTCAAGGATGATATAGCACATTAGACCGAGTGTGAAGTGCATCATGAATGCATCGCTCTGAAATCCAGGGATGATGACAAAAAATAGCACCAGTGCCAGTAGAATAGTCATGAACCATAAATACACTGTTCCACTGATGTTTGCGATACACATGCAGTTATACTGACTTGGCAGTATGTGTTTGATGGATTGGCAAACATACTTGACGAGAGCTTTCAGCACCATCATGTCTGAAGTTGTAGAGCGTTACACCCCTAGTGTGTACTAATTCTACCAGTGAAATAATTTATTGATGCAATTTGTACTTGCAGCTCCTTTGAATTGATGTCCTTGAAAGAATCTTCTTCCATGCCTTCACATTTTTCTGAAGGAAAAGGAGTACCAAAGATTAATGAAATACATTCACCATTGCAGGAAATATAAAGATAAGGCGTACAAGATTTCAAGTATTTTCACTGAGGCGCATTATTGCTGTTAGTATTTACGTGAGTTTGCTGTGTGATTTGAAGAGAGCCTCAGAGTATATTGGTAAAATAACATGTTTTTTATTCTGTAAGGAATAAGGATGCTTCAGGATTGGAAAAAAAACATTGCAAATAAATTACAGTGGTTCAACGACAAGGCTATTGGAAATACTGTATTTTTGTGGTTGGCCACTGTAGTTTCAGATTTTCAACTTGAATTTTTGTCTTGTCTGAATGGCAGTAAGTAGTAGTTACTAGGCCTAGTACTAGTAAGTAGTATACATGTGTAAGTTAAACTACTGTTGTAAAATGTATTGTTAGGCTACCAAGCTTAGCATATCAAAGGCAGTATATGAAAAGGATCTCATCTGATCCAATGGCAGAATATTCTATGATGAATTAAACATTACAATACACACCTTCATCAAGAATTCCAAGCAAAGATGTGTAAACTTTTATTTGAATGAAGTTCCTTTGTTTGATGTTTGGGCTAGGTTTCGTTAATATTGCAACAGGTACGTAACGAACAGTCCACAGGCTTGATTCCTCTGGTGCTAGCTCAGACAAATAGCACAAACCTGATTAGGTAGTATGGTAACCCATACCCGTTTAACTTGAGACGTCACAAAGCAGGTATCACATTCACATTTAACTCTTAAACACTTTTCAACACTTTACTGCTTAATTTCTAATTTAGCATGTCTTGACTTTGTTCGATGACAGGAATAGGTATGTTTAGGGTACATTTACTAGCTTACTACTCGTGTTTATATTCTGTGACTTGTAAATGCTCTGTTGTGTTGGCTTTACTATTGCGTAATAAATGATTTGACAATCTGACAGTCACGAGTACAGCAAAGCTACAGTACAATCTTATAACATTAGGCCTACTGTATATGTACAGTAAGTGGTTAACTTCTTAGTAAAACAGTTATGTTATTAAGTGAAAAAAAGTTTGCGTCCCGTAATAAAAGCTTGCGTCCCAATCGAAAATCAATTACGTTTATTGTATGACCTACTGTTACTAATACTAGTGTAGTATCACAGCCTATACTTTGTGAAAGTTATACACAATATAGGGCAGAAATGCACAGTGCCTTAACTTCGCTATTTTTCAGGGGTGGCCGGGGTCGCCCCTCCTTTCGACCACTCTGCCGTTTCAACCCATTTTTACCCCAGTCCCCCCCCTCCTTCATCGGTCCTGGTACTTCCCTACTCGCCAACTCCGTAGTAAATCCGTGCTTTGACCTTGCAGCGATTCCAACAAAGAACTCTTCAAAAATTCCAGTACCTACATTGTGCATATCTCCTGCTAAATTCCAGTTCACTGTACTACTGCATGTACATGCCTGTTCGAGCTTCATTTTCAACTACACATGCGCAAATCCTTAAAATCTGATCCAACATTTATCCTGGCTCTTTGCAAGCAATCATCTATACAAAAATTACAGTAGGTCTATGTGATAGTTTTTTACGCAATGTAGATTTAAAAAAAAATTAGTTCAATGTTCTAAAGTACAGTAGTTTACACACGAATGTTGTGCCAAAATAACATTTACTGAAGCACGTGGTTAATTGGACCGCGAAAATTTTTTGCATCGTAAACTAGTGATGGTAAGAATGCACATTTTACATTAGCAACTATTAATACAGAGAGAAGAAACATACTGTGAGCTGAAATATCCTGTTCAGGATCAGAGATGTTAGCTTCCCACAAAATTCATAGATTGTCTCCACTCATTAACATTTTCTGATCAAAACAATGATTCAAATATTACGAAGCCTCTTCGTTGTCAAAAGGTATAGGTACTGTATGTGACAAGGCCTAAAGTTATGATATTGGAGTGCACACACATGATAGCCTGTACCGCAAAAAACTTCACTATCTCTATACAGGGGAAAGTAAGTTGCAAGTTATTGTTGTTAAACAACATACTCTGTGTTCACTGAGCACTACAGGTGCAAGAATTTTCACAGACAATGGATTTATAACCAATCAAATCACGGGAATTTTGGAAAAGCATCATTGTCTAGTTTTAGCATGAAAATCTCCGTAATGGGGTGTTGTTAACCATGTACCTTGTGGTTGATTGTTATGATATATTTATTTTCAAACAAATTCAATGATCTTTTGGAGTAGGAGAATTTTTGCTTCTTGTAAGAAGAAGTTGTGGTTTTTGAAAAGAAATAATGTTCATTCCAAAATGTGTTTTGACAGTATTGTTATGTTTTCCGTTGACCTACTGTAGTTGTGAGTGTGTATACTTGCGGTTTGTTTCTCAAAAAAAAGTTTGCGTCCCCGGGACGCAAGCAATTTGAAGAGTTGGTGTCCCTGGCCAAAACATTGCGTCCCGGACGCAGAATCCTTCGTTCGTAACAATGCTGTAATACTTGGTTTATTTTGGTCCGTAAAGAAACAAGTCGAAAATAATTTGCTCTAGGCTAGCTGCCTTTCGTTCTATCCATTACACAACCATTTATTTGTATGTAGTGTATTAACTATTATTGGAAGAAGGAAGAGGATTATAAAATTAACTTACAGCTAATGATAACTCAAGACTATAATTGGGAACCTTATAAATTGTGCAGCAATTTGCCCATTTTTCTTGGCATTTTGATAGATGCAATGCTGGATGTATAAATCATTCTCTTAGTGTATTGTTTCTTTTTTTGTGTGTACATCAGTTTACAAGATCAGCAAACAACGAATGTAACACAAAGACATAGATTAGAGTGTTTGAAATCTGATTATCTCTGACTGACACAAGATGGGAACTAGGCCAAGTGTTGTTGCAAAACAAGATTTTCCATATCAATGTATACCAAAATATTTGTTTACCCCACAAATATATATATATATATCATAATAATAATCAGCAGTTAATTTGATGAGGCTTAAGCGAAACACAAATGTGGGAAAAACCCGCAAGGGCTTATGGATTACAACTTACCCTGTACACATCGGGTGGAATCCATTTCAACATTTTAACTCAAATTTGGATTTTTTTTTTTTTCAATTTAGAGATGGGAAACCATAGATTGCTCTTGGATGAAAAACCCACCTTACTATGCCGGGTATGGAACCCGAACCTCAAATGCCACTGCCTTTATCCACTCTGCCACAAATTGGTTAATACATTCCCCACTGCACAAACTTACAGCATTGTCGCAGACTTAACAATTTAGCCAGAGACTCAAAAGTCATCAAACCACTTGGGTCCAGTGGATGCAACGGATAATTTTTAGGGGAATAAATTACACATGCGTAAACAAAACGTGTCAGATGACGTAAATACGAAACTAACAATTTTAAGTGAACTATTTCACTTAAACACAGAAGATGCTTGTGTTATTTAATAGGCTTACACTTGAGTGTATTAAAAAATCATAAAGTTAGGCCCTGTCAAATTTTGATAAAGAGGCTCTTGGTAGAAGGCTGCCAACGTATTTGTTCCAGAGAATCCCATGTAATATTTGAACCAACTTTTTCATGACAAATGCTCATTAGACTTTGGGAAGTTATATATAAACTCATATATGAGAACTTAGCACAGATGTGAGATACTTAATGAAGTCTTCACCAATTTTGTTTGCTTTCTCTGCCAATAAATGTGGAATCAAATTAGCATTGATATTAAACTGATGGTATTGGTTTTCACCATCACTGGAAATTGAGGGGAAAGCCCACAGTTGGTGCATATGAAGCTTTATCCCAATTTGCTGTGCACAGCAAATTAGCCTTCTACACTATGCAAGCTCTAGGTCCCAGTTTATTACTTGATGTGAGTTTACTAAAGAGCTTAGCAGTCTCTCCCTTTCTCATTCAACAAAAAAGATGTCAGGAATCTCATTATCTTTCTCCCTACCAAAAGTGTTTTCATTCTTTTGGGATTAAACTTTCCTTTTCACAGACATGGATACCTTCACAACCGATGTGGTAAAACTTTTACATAGCTCCAAGAAATTGGACAGAGATAAGGGAATATCTCAACTTCAGGATAAAATGTCAAAATTGACCGAGGAAGAGTTTCAAAAGCTACAAGAGACATGTTTGACAGCATTGGCAGACAAAGCATTGCCATGGGAAGCCAAGCAAGGTAGCCTGATGGCTACAAAGCTTCTACTACAGAGTGATCACCTAACTAGTCACTCCTGGACTGGACTGAGAGACTGCTGCATCTCCTGCCTTGGAGAGGAGGAGATGAGAGTACGATCAGAAGCAGGTGAGCTTATGATATTTTGATATCGATTGGTCCTTCTTAAAGGCATTGAAGACTCGCCCCACACCGCGTTGCCGCCCTCTGAAAAAGTTAACTTTCCATTGGTTGCAAGTGAAGTTTTTTTCTTCAAATTGCAGACAGTAATGAAACGTGATACCTTGTTATCTTTTGACTAAACCTGAGTTGTCCATCGCTGCTATGTACACTGTGTTGTGGGTATTGACCGTAGCTGCATGTATTGACTGTACACTAGTGTCTAATTACCTACAGTAGCAAGATGTGTGTGTATTTTCTGGGATCGATGGTGGTGTCTAATACGTCTGTTACACCTCATTCGAAACTAGGTCAGATTACCGGCATCAGACGTTTCTGCGCAAGTCTTCACTCCCGTTTAGCTTTGGTCGCAGTTGAATGTTGGCAACTGAATAATATCATTTTAATTAGCTGCTCAACAGTATATTGCAGGCTCTGAATTTACTGTAATCTTAAAGAGTTGTAATGGACCAATTCATTTTAGTCGTTTCGTTGGGAGGGAATTTCCTGAGTCGATTCGAGTGATCGACTTCAAACTTGGAAGATTGGTACAACACTTGAACCATGATCATGAAACCTAGCTGAAAACAGCCTCTTATTGTTATAATCTGTTTCATGTATTACTTGTAAGTCTGTTTCTGAAAATTATCATTCGTACAGGAGAGGTTCTTGGTGAACTATGCAAGAAATCAGGAGCTGACCTTTATATGACAATAAGAAGTGTCATCTTGGATGGAGTCAAGACCAATCTTGAGCGGTTACCACTCGAAGAAGTACCTAAGGTGAAGCAGGAACAAGCTCAGCAATTGGCTGAGAAGCTAGGTGCTACAAATAAGAATTTGGTGAGGCTTGGAAACCAAAAAAAGATGGACTGATAAAAAGAAACGGGAAAGAATAATATGAATCACTAATTGCAAGATATGCAAATTCTCGATGGTTGATAAGGCTGTTAGTGTTAATACTAATAATAATTATCAGCAGTTATTTTTACAACCCGTAAGCGACCACAAATGTGGGAGAAACCCCAAGGGCTCATTAATTACAACTTGCACGTCGGTTGGCTTCCAATTCAACATTTTAAGCTCGAATTTGGAATCTATCCAATGTAGAAAGACATTTCAAATGGGGAATCTTTGACCATTCTTGGATGAAAAACCCACCTTTCTATAACTCGGCATCATACATATCATTAATCATACATGTCAGTGGTTTATACCTTTATATACTGAAATATGTGCTAATTACATAAAAAGATGTGAATTTTCTCAAGAAATCCCACCGGTTGTTGTAAAGTCGTGTCAGAAGGCCTTGCCGCCATACAAGACTAGTTATCCTCGAACTTTTTAACTTTCACTAGCTTTTACCAATCATCAAATTTGTGGTTTCATTCGCACACTCAACATTCCAAATTCGACTTTGAACTTGCATAGATATATGATTTAGTGTTTGGCTTGGTGAACATACAACATACTTTTTCAGTGCTAAACAGAGCAGTTGGGGTTCTTCAAAGTGGCCTGAAAAATAATAAAGTTAAGAAAGAACACTTTTTTTGCACGTCTGCTCAGGTTCAAGTAGAAAATAGTGGACCTTTCAAGCGAGTTTTAATATTTAACTAAAGTTTAATCAAGATAACATAAACTTTGAAAGAGCAACCCAAATCTTTGGTTTGAACGGGGTTCGAATCCGTGACCTGACAGGATTACCAGCTCTGTGCTCTGTCAACTGAGCTATGGAGTCCTTCAGTACTTGATCATGTCTTTGCTATGGGCTGCCAGTCAGAAGTCACAGTCTCTTAAACCAGCCTTCTTGAAAAGATTTAATCAGAAAATGTTAAGGTTAATCTCCTGTCTTACCCCACAGACTCCAGTCAAAGCAGAACAAATCTTTCACGACACAGCCGGGTGGAAGAATCTGGAAACATGGATGAGGTAAAGTTTTATTTAGGAATGGGCTGTCTGATCTAGCAGCTACTTTGCAAATATTTGTCGGTTATCAAAAATAATATATGTTTACTTCCTTTAACACCTCCGGTGTCACTGGTCTTGTACAATGCATACCTTCTTGAATGCTTGGGACAGCATTAGTGGTTTTACAGGTTTACAGGTAACTGCCCAACACAGTTTGCACCATTCATCCTTAAGGTCTCAACATCCAAGAAGTGAACTATGACTGAACACCCCTCCCTCTTCCCCTTTCTCCATACATATCCCCTTCCTCACCCCCTCCTCTCTTCATCACACATCCTGTCCATGGCCTTCTTAATTCCCCCTTTTCATTTCCCACTTCACCTACTCACTAGTTAACCCACATTGTTACAACCTTTTGCACACAGTTTTATCTTGGTTGCAATTTCATCTCCTAAGCTGTGTCATTTCCTTTGTACAGGCTATGTTTACTCTATCCATTGTTCATTGGTCCAATTTTAGTTATCAGTCTATTTGTCTAGTTTGAATGTGACCTTTATGCTGTTTTTGTTTCAGTTTGCTTGTGGAGGTAAACCTAGCTGTTAGGATAGAAAAGTCTGGCCCTCTAACTGATATGAAACATAACGAGAGACTATATATACTTGATTAATAATTAGTAAAAAAAACCAGTAAAAAAAGTATTATTGCTATAGGAAACAAATATACAGTAAGTAATACAAATGCTTATACTGTATAACCTTTGGAAGTCACATGACTTTAAAACATGTTGTTCTTCCAGTTTGGTAACAGGTTTGATTGATGAATTCTCTTCAGGAGAATAAAAGTAGCTTTTTGCAATTTGGTCTGCATTTTTTCCTAAAATGACAATAGAAGGTTATAGCCCAATGAAAGGGATAAAATAGCCTTGCCATATATAATAATCATAATATTCCACTTTTATATAGCGCTTTATACCAGCAATAGGTCTCAAAGCGCTTTACAGACAATATGTTACCCATGGTCAATGATAACCTGTCCCAGAGACAATCCCTTCAGTTATGAGAATCCAAATAATGCCTATGACTAACAGATGAACAAAGTCTTTCTGCAATAACGGCTATTTCCATATCACTTTGAAACAGCACACAGGTGTGCAGTCATAGTAACCCCATGTGCATTATTTTATTGCGCCGTCATCACAAACTACAACTTGGTAGAAAAACTATTTTGATTTCTTTTGCTAGGTGCTTGCAAGCTGTGGTGGAGGGGTGTGGACCAGGTTTTCTTTCTTATATAGACCAAGATCTGTTAGACCTTGTTTTTGGAACTCTAACCCACACCAACCGTTTTGTCAGGGAGACCGGATATTACGTGTGTGCTGCCATTGTCAGTTGCAATGGGCGAGAAGGTAAACATCATACGAGCGATGACTCGAAGCTTCTATTGCTGATATTCTTTGAAACAGGATGATTGGCCCATTTTTGTTGCTTTTTGTTGTTTGAACAAATAGGTTTTCCTTTTTTTTCAAGATTGTGTAAGAATACTACATTAAGGGCCCGTTTTCTTCATTTGCATTTTTTCTCTGAAAGTTACATTTCATCTTCCTTTCTTAGCTATTTGTCAAAAATGTGTAGGTATAAGTATAGTATCCACAGACGGGAAAACATTTTGATATTCTGAGGGTGTCTTTAAAGTCTCAACACGTGTTTGCTGATGAATTTCGGAAAACAACTTCTGAAGCAGAGTCAATGTTTCTTATTCTAAATGCACTCTGACCTGGTGGGTTTAATGGAGAAAAGCTGTTGTAATCGAAAGAAAGAGATTTATTTTCTGTTGCCCTTATGGCGTGAACGATTTACCGTAAAATCACTGCAACCGCCCATATCAGCATGCTCATTACACAAATGTAACAAATATATGTACTCGTATCGTCCACTTTTCTTACCCAATTCCACGGAGGAAATGTCTGAAAACACCTGTTTATTCCTTGCAATGGAAGGAAATGACACAATTTCGCAAGCTGCATCGGTAAGACTGAAAGAAAGATACTATTCAAGAGAACTAACAAAGGCTAGCCACGAAATTGAAAGTAAGATACTGTAGGCCTAAAGGTGGTAAACAAAACAGAGAGATTTGATTGGCGCATTTGTTTTTTTGAGTCTAAAGTTACTTGCTTGCTTCATAAGTGCAGCTTGAAATAGAGGAATTGTGTGTAGAAAACCCATTGTCAGTTAGTATTTAACTTTATAGCACCACTGATCAAGATCTCAATGTAAGAATCATGATTATTCACTGCTTTCGTCTTTTCTTCTTTCACCGACAAGGAGAAAATGTTTCAGATCTTTCAGAAAACACTATTTTGAAGTACGGCCAAGATTTTTCACAACATTTTGCGAACGGTCTAGCTGACAATTGGAGTCAGGTATGTCCTACATATTTTGCATTCAGTTTTAATAGGAGAGTTCATACTAAATTGGGAGCATAAACTAAAAACTAGTTTTTCAAATTGGAAAATAAAGTGGCTGTGGTCCCTCTGTACTCGCTCTTCCAACCTTTCTCTTCCAAATTTTCACTTCCAAGATACTTCAACACTGAACCCCCCCCCCCCCCAAAAAAAAACAACAACAACAGAAAACAGTGAAGATGCATTTGGCATAGGGTGATAATACTTTGTTTTATTCAGACTAAGGCATGTAATATACCCACATAGTTGGATACCACCTCAATCTGCCACCTATGTAATTAACAGACATTTGGTTTTTCCTACATGTAGTTAGCAAGGTGTTAAGCAATTTAGTCCAATATAGCAAAATGTGTGGCTCATTCTTTTAACGTACTAGTTTCCCGCAGTAGCAAAGTTCGTTAATGTACAAGTTTACCATTCCTGGTGTGATTATATGGTGGAATTGATGCAGATGGTTTTGTATTTCTTTGGCAAAACTTTGCCAGGTTTCACATAAAGTAAATTTACAGTTGACCACACTGTTAGCTTCTTCATTATGTGAAGCTTAATCAGCAAATAGTGGAAAATAATTGGATCCTCAACATTTCATAACTTGGACACTTTGCATAGCATAATAACATTAATCACATGTCAAAAACAGATTGGAAATTTTGAAGGACAAGTAGTCTTTGATTTCTGTTAAAAAAAAAACAACAAAAAAACAAAGATAATCTTCAGTAAGTAGCAGAAGTTAGAAAGAGGAGAATATCTTTCCATAGAAGCTGTACACAAACTCCTAAAAGAATATTTCCATTTTTCCCCTCCAGGTCCGTCTAGCAGCGTCAGTGGCTACTCGACAGTTTTTGACAAACATGCCCTCCGAGGAATCACGACACAAGTTCTTTGGCATCTTGGTACCGAGATTGTGTCTCAACAGGTGAGCAGGTTAAATACTTTCTTAAGTTTTCCGTTCTACCTGATTTGGTTGCTTGAACTTTTTACAGGCTAACTACTCAGGTGTGACGTGTTTAAATCTGCTCTCACTTGATCTTCAAATGTAAGACTTGGATGGCACATGGGAGTTTGAATTTTTTTAATGTATGTGGCAAATGCAGGTTAAAAAACTTAATAATGTGGCACATGCAGGTTTGAAAATTCAAGTATGTGCACATGTAGGTTGAAAACTTAAGTGTGTGGCACATGCAGGTTAAAAACCTTAATAATGTGGCACATGCAGGTTTGAAAACTTAATTATGTGGCACATGCAGGTTGAAACACTTAAATATGTGAATTTTCAAAAATTGTTCAGTTTTATGAAGGGCAAAATCTTTATGTGTTTTCTAACAGTTATTGAAAAAGTGTTACTAAATTCCCTGTCGTAAATATAAATGATCACCCGTTCAGTAAAATCTCAAAGCAGCATTTGAGTTTCAAGAGTTGTAACTTTCATATGAAACCATCCAATATTTAGACAACAAATCAGGCCGTAATTGCATCACACACATATTCATTTCCAGTGACATCTTAAGGAAAATGATGGGAATAGGGTGGGATTATGCTAAGGTGCTCTTCTATCACAACTTGTAGGAAGTTAATCAATTTTGTCTGTAAATTGTATATTGTTTCTTGTCCTTAACTTAACGCTGAATCAAGCTGTATGATGACTTTTGCCATCATATCTCCCCACCATCTTCTCCAGTGGCGGAGCGTCCATACAGTCAGGGGGGGCGGGGGGTTACTTATTCGTGATTATTGACTCTTTTTTTGCGCTCTCATCTACCTATTGACATTTGTCACATTTTGTTGGTGTAATTTTCTGACAAAATGCTCTAACGACGGTCTTTAATTTATCGGCACTTCCGTTGTACGAAACTATTTCCAAGCGCATGTGCTTTCAACCCCCATATAAACATCCGAGTTGTCACAAATGGCGATGACACCTATTTATCTTCGTTTATCTGCAAATTAGCAAGGCCCGGATAGGGTCATTTCCGGCGATCTAGGGAGTATCTTTACTCAAAAAGTGTCTGTACGCTCCGCGCCAACCTGTGATGGTGCTCCGCTTAGATAGTATCAAAGCGCCCCTACATGCCATTCTCGCCCCCCTGACCAATACCCCTAGCTCCGCCACTGCTCTTCTCTCCTTTTCCCAATTAGTGGTTAGTTTATTTATTATACAGTGTGCTAAGATAGTGATCTTGATTATGTGCAGCTTCCAAAAATGTTTTCAAGTGAAAACATCTTCTTAATGTTTTTCTCTTTTCAAAAGGTACTATGTCGCTGAAGGAGTAAAGATTTACTGCCAAGAGACTTGGAGACAGATTGTGGGGGAGCAAGGAAAGGCACTGGTAGAGAAATATATAGAGGAAGTGGTTAGTAGAAATAAACCATGTTCTGATCCATAGCCTAATTTGAAGTAAAAAGGAAAACTTTCCATCAAACTGTTTGAAAAATAAAAATCTGATTTAGCTTATTGCATGTGCTTTATCAACTGAGGGATCCAGCCATTAGTTGGTTTCAATCTCCATCAACCATTCTTTCCTTCTTTTTCTTGTTTTTGTTTTGTGGGGGGGGGGGAACGGTAGCTAGTAAGAAGATACAGTACTGTACATACCATGTAACCAGGGATCACACCCCAGTTTCATTTAATACAAGCAAAAATTTACCAGGAAAGGGAATTTGAGAGAAAAGTCATAAATCAACCATATAGGAAACTAACTATGATATCATAAACATAATTCAGCTTAACCAGCCCTTGGTTGGTGCATTCCCATGAACTTAGGGCTAGATAGCTTAGTTGGCACTGCAAAGGGTTTCTGTCCTTTGAAGTCAATGGTCTGAAAACCCCAAAAATTTCTGTCCTCTCCTCAACAAACATCATTTTTAGAATCCACTAGAATGTTTAATCACTCCTTTCATAACAACAAGTTTATCAGTGAAACATTCTAGGATGACATGGTCTGATGCAATTACGGTTTAGTAACCACACAGCATGGTATAACTTCTCCTCCTCCTCCTCTTTTAGGTCAATTTTTACGTGGAACAGTCAGATGCTGATAACCACGCTGTGAGAGAAGCTGCCTGTGCCTGTATTGCTGAACTGGGAAGTAAGGTATGCGCAATAATTAAGTGCAACAGTCGCAAAGTCATCTCCTGGTTCCTTTGGGATATGACTGATCTCTTTTGGTATTTTTGTCTGGTACTTTGAAAAAGGTTTACAGAGATACAAATCATTTTTGGTCTTATCATGTTTGGTTAAAAAATGCAATTAAGAAGGGCAAAAAATAAGAAGAGGTTATTTTTGTATACATTTTTTTTTTATTTCCTGCAAGAAAACTTATTTTTTCTTCAAAACATCTTGAGTGATTTTTTGACGAGAAACAAGGCGTAGTTTAAGCTTGGCTCACAGCAGTATGCAATTTATAGTCAACCTTAACATTTTGGGAACCACTCCAAAGTCCTGTTTTTCATTATTATTTTCTCAAGCCCAGAGAGGGTTGAAAAATGATAATGCCTGATATTTATTGATTGGAAGACATTTTGAGGAAGTTTCTTGAAGAAAATTTGGCAATTCTTTTTTTCTTCAGATTGATAAAGAGAAAGTTCGTCCTTACGTGCAGAGGCTGTTGACAGCGCTGTTAATATGTTTCGAGGATGACAGCTGGCCAGTCAGGGATGCAGCTTGTGTTGCCTGTGGAAATTTTATCCTCTGTTTTCCAGATGAGTCAAGGTGAGCCATGCATTTCTTTCTTTGCCATTTTACAAAACTTGGTTGGGTATTTATAGTAGCTGATGGTTCTCGTTTGCTTCAAGTTCACTTTTGATGCAAAATGAACGGTTATAAAATTAAGTTTACCACAGAATTTTCCTTCAATTGGATAAAAACTCTTCCCTGTAGCATGTGTCATTACAAAAAATAAAAAATAAATAAAAAAAATATATATAAAGAAAATAATAATAATAATTCACCGGTTGGCATCAGCAGAGCCAATGACATCATTTTAACTACATTCTATTAAAATCCAAAATTGGAAGATAAAATGTTTAACGGAAACATTTTCATATTTTCATGAAACGTTGACTTCAAAGTGCTTTAATGAGGTTTAAAGGAAATATTCTTATGTGTTAGCATTCTTGAACAACTGAAACAACATTTTATGGCAAAAACGGTATTTATTGTTTAGAAACGTTTTTACATGACTTATTAATATATAATTATATAATTATTGGGTAGCAGCTTTGATGATTGAATTTGTCTCTCCCAAAATACTATGGTTTCTGTGCACAAAACACTGCTATACCTCTTTGTACATTTGTATAGCAATTTGACCATTTTACGTAGCATTCTGCATTGCGAATTCCGATAAATTATTCCTTGCCTTCTCCTGGAGTAACTGAGGGTACAGTAGAAGGTAGGTCAAGGCTTGGATCAATCGTAAACTTGATAAACCACACTACAATAGGGATTATTCACACCTTGCAGTCTTGCTCATATGTTGTGTACTTTCTTCAACAGTTCCTACATGGAGAAACTTCTCCCTTTGTTTTTTGGAAACCTTGAGGATAACATTCTCTCTGTCAGGCAAGGTGCCGCCATTTCTCTCGGAAAAGTCGCTAATGTTTATGGTAATTATTTCTGCATTGGTACACAATACATACTTGAACCCTTTTATAGTAGTATGCATTTGGTAATGACACTTTCAAGTTTACATTGTGGCTTACATTAGGTCCATCTGTACCATCTTCGCGCCATCCCTCTTACTGGGGGGGGCGGGATGGTGGAGAACACCCTTGTTATTATGAATAAATAACACCTGCATCGAATCATACTTGTAAAAACAATTTTTAATGTGATTTACTGAATGATTCACTGCATTTTATTTATTGTGTGAGCTTCATGATTGTATCCAATTAATCAATCATTTATAGTTATCAATACATCATAGTATCAGATTTTGGAATCCCATCATGCAGCTGTGTTTTTGAAATTCCTGCTATATCCTTTGATCCTATTTGCCCCTCCTTCAATTCTTTCTCAGGGAACGAAGTGGAAAAGAAACTCTTAGAGAAGGTCCAGGAAGGTTTTGATGGCGTAGAAAACCAAGACAGCTTTGCTAAAAACTTTGGTGGTCTCGAGAGTACGCCCGCCACGTTCGGTGTAGTGAAAAGCTTAAGAGACAATGATGTTGAGTTGCATTCAGATAAACAGGTAAACAGGTTTGAAGTGTTGAAAGTTTAAGCCTCATTATGCATCCAATCGTGATGGTCTTAACAACCATTTTGTTCAGTACTATTGTGTGGATTATAATAACACAATCATGGTACATGTACCGTTTTTGCCAAAATTTTAGTCTGTCGGCAGAGAGATTTAATAGCTATTAAAAATTCGAACAAAACCGCCTTTTTTGTTGTATTTACAAAACTGTCGAACCAAACATAAGTGGGACACTTGTGTGGGCAGATGATTATGGACCTTTTCATTCATAACTGTGCATCATGCTATATGCTGCTATATGCATAACGAGGCTTTAACACAAGGTTTCATTGACATATATGTATTTCATTGACATATATACAAAACAATCGACAGAAAGTCTTATAGGAGACGTTATTTCCAACATCATCTTTGACTTTATGTGAACTAGATGCCTATGATGGAATTTCCCTTGCCATCTTGTCCTCTGTTCCTATCCCCCATGTCCTCCCACCCCCCCCTTCTCCCTCTAAAGTGCTAGTTTGTTCCCAAGATATCAAATCGTCATAGTCATATCCAAAATCAACCATTTCGTCCATGAATGTGATATATAAATGCATCCAAAGAAAGTGACATCTTATTCTGTTTCCAGGCTTTTTGTTATGTATTCTTTTCATAATTTCAATTATGAACTTGGAAAGAACTCTTACTGAAGTCACTGAGAGTAGTTATAGATTTCCATTGAGCATTCATATTTTAACACTAAGTAGTAAAACATGAAGAGAAATACACACGTACTAGTTCAACCTCATGTCATTTTCAGAATTGGTCTCTTATATGAAGACACATCAGATCTCCCTATGGGCGTGAAATGATCTTGCTCAGCTGTTTTAGAGACTTGGCCAGGGTATAATTTATCCGGTACCGCATCACAAATGCTTTGCAAAATAGTCAAATTGCTATACAAGTGTACAAAGATGTATAGCAGTTATTTGTACACAGTTGTACACAGTACTAAGGGAACGTTCAAAACTGCTATGCAAAATTTTTCGAGCACTAATTTATTACCTGTTGGCTTTCAAAAGTGTCTTTTTCACCTAGTATGATGATTGATAAATGATAATATTAATAATATTTAATATTTGCTTTATATTTAATATTTGCTTTTTTGTATAGCGCTTTATACCAGCGATAGGTCTCAAAGCACTTTACAGATGTTTTATTACCCCATGGTCAATGGTAACCTGTCCCAGAGACAATCCCTCCAGTCGGCAGCAGTTATATACTGCGCCCAATGACAAGTTACCTCACAGGTACCCATTTAACCCCTGGGTGGAGATGTTAAATGATGTTAGAGTTATTTTGCATTAGTTAGTAATTTGCATATATCCATTGTTCTGAACATGCCATGCAAATATTCACTTATAATTTAGGTATCCGTCATTGAAATTTAAAGCTCTGTCAGATTTTAAGTGTTAAATTTATTTTGTTAATGTGGGTCAATCGTCAATCCATTGCATTTGGAGTTTGTGACCCTAACAGTTAATGCAATGAAGTTTTCTTTGTTTACAAGCTTTGAAGTTTGTGCCATGATTTCATCACTCCAGTTAGCATTTTGGTAGTTAGGGTGATATATATTCTTGCTCCTGCAACCAATTATGAGTGACCTTATCGTTTGGAAACAACCATAGATATTGCAAGCACACACTCAGGTCAATATTTTTCTTCATAGATGTATTCCTGCGGTTCATTGGCTCCTAAGATGGGGAAAGGCAGGGAAGGGGGATGCATGGACCATAAATTCAGGAAACCTTCGGAACCTTGGGAACTTGGCGATGGGTGAGTATTTTTATACAAACAGCCAGAATTAGATAACTTGATAGTAAAGTGTTAATATTGTTAGTTCCTAAATAAATACAAGAAAGACAATCACCAGGTAGAAAATGCATTTATGTAAAGTTATTCCCAAACAGACCATTTTTTTTTAAACTCAGCACTTAAATTCTGCTCTGTCCTGATGAATATGTTATCAATTTTAATGTAATTTTGCTCAGAGAAATTAGTGACAGTGATTTCAGATAGGTAGGTGTTAACTTTTCTCTCTTCTTTATCCGAAATAGATGCATCAATCTCCTGGCAGAACTTTCATCCATTCCTCGACTCTCACAGCAGGTTTCGAACCTTCTGCCGTCTCTGGCAAAAGTTTTGGAGAAGAGAAATTATCCTCAGCATTTGGTCTTACTTGAAACAGCTTGTCTTCAGGTTCGGTCATAAAACATTTAATTTTCTCTCTATGAATTAATTGGTTAGGAGGTATTGCATGCAACTTAAGTAGGTATTGAATACATGCCGGATATGTTCTTGTACGTAAAAAGTAGTTGGCTAAATTTTGCATCCACTTTCCACCTTTCACAATATTCACGGACATTATTTAATCGAGCAATATATCCTAAGAGAAGTATCTTTTGTCCAAACAAAGCATAGCTAGCCAGTGTTTAGCCTTCACAGTTATAAAAGGCATATAAAGTGTTTGGTGGAGAGTAGAATAGGCTAGGTATTACGTTCTGCTATATCAATGAAGTACCGCACTGTACAAAAGGTTGGTTGGGACAGGGAAATGGGTTGCAAAATTTTTACGGTGAGTTGTGAGCCAGGTAGATCAAGGTGCCCCAAAAATTGATAGCTAAACATTGTTTCCATTGGAATCCAATGGTAAACCCAACTGTCATTGTTAAACTTTTGTTTTACGAGATTCCACTGGCAAACAAATTTTCTCAAACAGCTTAGCAAACTTTTGTCACATTTAGGGAATATTCTGGTCTTCATTTCTGTTGTGTGCAACAGATGAGAGGAAATTGCATGCTGTAACCACCTTGTAGCATCAGGTAGTGGGAAAACGGTAGCCCCCTCCCCCTCCTCCCTCCCCAACATAGCTTTGAACTTTAATACTGTGGACCAATGTTTGATTTACCTACATCTGTGGGGATGTTTGTCACATTAAATCGTTATCATTGAAGAGAATGACATTTAGTTTTGGTCCATATCCTATATCCATTTCTTTAATTTCTACGGGTGGTCACTCGATAGCCATAGATCAATGTTGCAAAACAATTATTTACCTAAGGAATTAAATAAATATATTATATTTCACAGAGTAATAAGGAAGGAATAATTGTTTTAAAATGACTTACAAAAGGCAATTTTGGTTCTTACATATAAAGTGATATCTTGGTGAAAGTCACTTCTTCTAAAAAGGAGTGAAATGCTAGTGCCTTACTTCAAAATCATTTCCAGTCCTTTCTCAAGAAAAATTCAAAACACATTTCTCAACAGATTCCTATCATTGGTGGTCGAATCGGTAAACGTTATTTTAAACCACAGTTGGAAGGTTTCTTTGAAGCGATTTTCTATAGTTTGGTAAGTGTTTTGTGTGCTTTCCACTTGGGTATCAAGCTTGTCGATTCATTGTCTTTTCTAATGAATATTCATTTGGTTGGTAATACTAACTAATTTGGTGGTCAGCTAGCTATTACATAACAAACATAGTATAGAACATATAGTGAACGAGTGTAAGGAATTTAACTAAAGAAGCCCTTGAGGACTTGACAATTAGATCACTCCCAGAACAAGGAAAAGAAAGTAAACAAAAGGCTTTTGCTTTAATAGATGCCACATGGGATAACCACCATTGTAACAATAGAAATAATCACACAGTCTAACAAAGTATTACCATGCTCAGTATGTCTGTGAAAAGTGAAGACAGTGTAATAGAACAGTCTCCTTGGGACAGGTGGCCCAATTATTTGCTCTTTTATTTTTCATCATGTTGTAATTATTTTCAAAGTAATGAGAAGAAATTACTATATTTATGTTGTACGTACGGTATTGTTTGTATTATTCAGTGTATGTATCTTAATTGTTGCTATACTGTTTGACCAATGCTAATTTTCTTGACCTGTTTTAGCAGTCGTGCGCTAATGCCTAGACAAGAACTGTCCACACTATCTAACCTTCTATTTACTTTGATTCTGTTATAAAGATGAAAATAATCATGTGGTCTTAATCTTCCAACACAGAATTACAGTGCTCAGTGTGTCCGTGTAAAACAGTGTAATTTATCTCTCTTCTTTGGGGAGGTTTCCGCATTATTTTCGTTTTTGGTTTATCAAGTTTATTCATTTAAATAATCATATCCCGTACACACAGAAATAACAGTTAGTTCTTGCCAGTGTACATTATCTGCTGGCAAATAATTTTGTATTAAAGGGTGTGAAGACGCACACGAAGAAACGTCTCATGCCGGTAATCTGACCTAGTTTCGAATGAGGTGTAACAGAAGTGTTAGACAC
The DNA here is from genome assembly GCF_037975245.1 of Apostichopus japonicus. Taxonomy (NCBI): domain Eukaryota; kingdom Metazoa; phylum Echinodermata; class Holothuroidea; order Aspidochirotida; family Stichopodidae; genus Apostichopus; species Apostichopus japonicus. The sequence continues at coordinate 10,421,256 of NC_092568.1, forward strand.
GTGCACCACCATCGATCCCAGAAAATACACACACATCTTGCTACCGTCGGTTATTAGACACTAGTGTACAGTCAATACATACAGCTACGGTCAATACCCACAACACACTGTACATAGCAGCGTGGACATATCCGGTCTAGATCAAAGATAACAAGGTATCACGTTTCATTACTGTCTGCATTTTGTAGCGACAAGAAGAAAACGTCATTTGCAAACAACGGAAAGTTAACTTTTTCAGAGCGCGGTTTTGGGGCGAGTCTTCAATGCCTTTAACCAATATATTTTTTCTCCCTATATTTTTCTTACCAGTCATGTGATAACGCCTTGACAAGAGCCGCAGCAGAGGCCTGCCTGTCTAAACTAGCTAAATTCCTCGGGCCTAACATTCTCAAAGGAAGGGTGGAGCTCTACAATCCTCAGTGAGTTTCTTACTCCTTCTCATCGGATCATATATAGATAGAGTCAAACAGTAGGAAATTTGATCCAGTATTTACAGGTGTAATGTTGAATTTGAAGGATAGAACTATTTATGGGCAGAGGTATTAGCCTAGTTGCCAAACTGGGCAACAGTATTACAGAGGTGTATAACAGCTTCTTTTTAAAATATTATGCGTAACAACACTCACCAATTTCACCAGCTCCACTCATATCCTTTCTGTTTTTGAGTTCATTGTCTTAACATACCATCATCAATTTGCCGGTCATGCATTTTATTGTCTATGGACCGTGTGCCAGTTTTGTAGCTGCACCCTATGGGAAGTCTCCATGGGGGACACATAGATGTGACACACTGTAGACGCACCGGAAGCGACTGTTTGGAGTGTGTACACTTGAGTGTGTGGGTGTGATAAGTTACCAATGACTAGGAGTTAACTGTTGTAAAGTCATGTGAAACCGCCTTGCCCTTGATACAAGACTGTAAACCTTCAACTTCAACCTCTTTTTCACTTATAATTACATATATATATAAATAATCCTTCCACTCACATAATTTTTCCCTTTCCCTCATATTCTTTTCAATTTTTTGTGTTCATTGGTAAAAAAGTATGATCATCAATTTGGATTTATGCATATATTGTTTCTGTTGAGTTGTTATGTTGAGTCATTGGTACAAATACAAGTTCACATTTGACTTTCTGCCGATCAATTTTTTTTCATTCTTAACGTCCTCGATGAAAGTCTGATCATCAATTTTGACTTCCTTATTTCGTATTATATCTTCTTTTCTTGCAGTTTTGTAAATCAGCTCATGCCTCTGTTGTCTGTCATGCCATAGAGATGGAGATGAGGCAAATTTAATGGAAGGCTCTCACCATTATCCCTGGAGATTTGACTTGTCCGAGCAGTTTCTTTACCACCTCTGTCTGTTTAGTATTACTTAAGACTGCAATATTTTGTGTTTATAATGTAGCATAGGGACTATGTTCATTTATAGTGCTATGCAAACGCATTGTTTCTAGCTTACTACTTTTCATCAATTTAAACCAAATATAGTAAGACTTTTTAAAAACATGTTCGCTATTGATCAATCTCTCTAAGACACCATCTTTAATTTCTACCCTAAAATATGACTGGTTAGCAATTATTTAGTTCAGCTGCTGTTTTAGTCCCAAATTTTTAAGGACACTATCGTTACAATAAGGTGGTAAACACATACAAGTTCCAAAGCAAGTCAAATACCAACAGATTTTGTGCTTATTTTTGAAAGTGAAAAGTTTGATAAGGCTCCAGTTTTGTTATGATGAAACACAGATGCTATTATATACCAACGTACTAAAATCAATTACTTGAATTGAAATTTGAACAAATTAAAGAGTTAAACAAATCCATTGTATGGAGTTATTGTATGGTAAAATATCTTCACAGTATTAAAAGGCAGGTGCTACTTTAAAATTGATCATAATTTGGGGCAATTAATAATTGACCCTGCTGGTTAAATACATTTATCCCAGCTATGCTACCCTATGTGGCGATGAAGACCTAAATAACTGTAATAAGTTTTCTTGCAGAGATCCTATACTTTATTTTTTCTTCTTTTTAAGGTAATGACTACAAAGTACTTGATCAATTCATGATTTCTGATGTTAAGATTCACTCTTGCGTTTTCATGTTAGCTATGTTTCATTCATTTTCTGTCAGGCTCATAAGGTTAAGGATTTAAAAATATCAAACTGTTCATACTCGATTCTCCAAATCTATCACTGTTTTTTGTGAAACACATATATATGTCTTATGATCGACAGCGTTATAGTTATTCTTCACATTGTGTTAGTATGTGAAGGCTATGCTTCATACTTAATTTTTCATTTATAGTTGAAAGTTATATTGTGGAAGTATGCAAAAGAGTATTGCTCATACTACGATAATTGTTCGTACCACAGTTATTCTAAGAGCTGGTACTTGAATTTGATGTTTCATTTGTCATTGTAGACTGAATTATTGGGGGTGTTGTTTTTGTGGGATAATTGTAAATAGTTGATTAGTGAAAGAAAAATAGGTTTAGATAAACTTGTGATTGCCAACCAACAAAGTAAAATAGACTGAAAAATAATACAGAAATCATTTTCACAGGTGTGAATGTCATCTAAAGCTGTAAGGAGTCGCTAGTAATGATGACATTATTAAATATGATGTTAAAACATATAGAAAGTGGAAGGAAATGTCTTCTTTTAAAAGTTCAGTCGTTTTGATGTTAGTCTAAGCATTTAGATTTAAGAACCGTGCGGTAAGAGAGGTAAAATACTGAAAATTATTTGACTGTGATAGTTTAGTCATTAATTGGGAAAGAAATATTCACCGTTGATTGTGTTGGCTTAGACATCACCGATCACCAAGAGAATGACTTTTAACTCAGTGTAGAGTTGGTTGATCGATGGGGATTGTCAATTTAGTGCCAAGCAGTCAGTCTGATATATGTGTAAGCTTTGCTAACTGGCATCATGATGAGAAGCCATTTGTGTGTGTCAGTTGTATTATATGGTGTAATTAGGTAAAGACAGCAAAAATACTAAAATAACGTTTTGAGTCTCAGAGGTGAACAATCAAAAATTGTCGAATAATGAATCACGAAAGGCTGTTGATGTTAGTCAGGCTTTAGTTTAGTCATTGTCAATTGGGATATTTGTTCTATTTTTCGTGGAACAAAAGCAGTTGATTATTGGCAAAATAAACGAAGAGGAAGACTTAATGAAATCCCATGCTGTTGGTAAAATCTTCGTTTCCTTCTTTTTTGATTTGCTTTTCCTTTGGCTGTCTTTGTTTCTTCCTTTTTTATTAAAAGAGATTAGAATTCAGTATTCAGGAATTGCTATAAGACATGACATGGTGACACCCAGGGGGTAGGAAGCTTCCAAACAGTGGGGGGCACAACATCAGAGGGGCACTTTCTCATTCCACAACCACCACTCGTTATGCTATAAACCGATACACACCGACCATATCACTTAAATATATTGTGTTAGTATGCTATCAATACTATTTATGGAGATTGTTTATTTTAACCATGCTACATAAAGATATAGGATGCCATTTTAAAAGTAGCATGTACAAACTAAAAAAGAAATAATTAAAATAAAATATTAAAATTAACAAAGACTTATGATATCCAAAAGACAGTTCTTCATCAAAGGGGCACATTTTATTTGCCAGTGGTGCACATTTGCTATTTTCGAAAAAAGTGGGGGGGCATGTGCCCCCAGTGCCCCACAGCTCCTATCCCCCTGGTGACACCAATGTATTTGTTATGTAGTAAACTAGTCAAAATGAATAAACACTCTTTAAGGTGAGTCATGTGCAGAGACTTCCATCAGAGAACCATTATACCCCAATCCACTAAAAAAAATTGATGGATACTTCTCTATTTCTGATTTTAACAACATTTTGTTCCCAGTATGATGCTCTATATCCGGCCACTTGTTTAATATCCAAAAAAAAATTGTAGATAGATGAGGGTGGAAAGAGAGCTGGGGAGGGTGGGGTGGTGGTGGGAGGGCGGGGGAGGAAACTACCACAGAAAAGGTATCAGTGCCATATCACAAAACATTACCTAATTTCAATTTTTGTATATTACTTTTATTGCATGCTATATTCTCATCACAATAGATCTACAATAAAATTGTTTACAGATTGTGATTGCAAGGTCACAACGTTTCAGGAACTGAAATACAACATTTGTGATATTGTAGCAGGGCTGCGACAGGATGTGTGATGTGTCCAGGTTTTTTATACTTCATTGACAGGTAATTCCTCCTGACACGCCAACATGTTGGCGTGCACCTTTCATGAAATCGAACAAAAAAGTGCTTTCAAATTGTTTAAAAACCACGGTGGTTCCTCCCATCTTCTATCGTCTTATTTAGCCAATGCCCCCATTTTTTTGGCAGTGAGTAACGAAAAACAATAAAATAATAATGATGATGATCAAATTAAACCCCCCGTGTAAATATGACAATAAAGAACGAGCGTTCCCGTGTAATGATATAGTGGTAAAAGGAAGATTGAATCGTTCGACAATCCTATACCCTATGCATCCCATCCGTGCCCAGAAATCGATAAGCACGACATACAACGCAAATGAATACTGTGTTTTATCACTTTAATTTTACCTATCCGTATAACTGACTACCGTCGCGCAAGACATGCCAACCGACGTTTGCGATTGTTTGTCATAAACATCAAACATACGACTTGTGATTTAGCAATAACATGTTTAAAAATAGTTTTACCTCATAACAATATTATGCCTACATTGCAACCGGACGGTTGTGAGGGAGCCTATTCTGAAGACACTAACTGGGAACCTTGGCCCTCCCCTAGTCCATCGTCGGCCCCCTCCTCCTGCCAGCGAAGCAATTTGGCCCAGTGGCGTCGCCAGTCATTTTGAAGTGGAGCGGTATAGCAAAATGAGAGCACATTGGGTTGAGAGGTGGGAGGGGACACACGATGAGGGTTAAACAACCTGCCACCAGAGAAGCGCAAGGCCGGTCGGCGTGGGGTCCAATTGCCCGCCTAGTAATAAGGCCCTTATGGCCTCCTGCTTATTCTTTTTGGACATGGTCAATTTCATTTACAACCACGTCACCAAGGAGCCCCGAAAATGGGGGGGGGGGTTGGGCGGTTGGGAGGGGAAGGGCAGCCCCTTGGAGACATCACCGATTTGTCCCCGTCTCGACTGGCCAGTCTGGTCTCCTAAAGAAAATATGTTTATTTTACAAACTTACATAATTCTGATTTATTAGCTAAAGTGGGTCAAAATTTCTCATTGTTTCATATTTCATCAGAGTATGTTTTTCTGTTTTTTGTGGAAAATCTCGAAAACTTCAACCTTCACTGACCCGGCCTCATACACATTGTCATATTGATACAAAATTAACGATCATTATAAAAATATAGAGCCGGATAGTAGGTAAATAAACTGCCAAATAACCGTCTATGGGATAAAATAAGGTCTACAAATTCTGCACGCTTATACATGAAGTTACGTGAGTTGAGAAGTTCTTACATTTAAAAGTACCCAAACCTGGAACATATGGCAAGCCTCAGAGAAATGTGGAAAGTTTCTTTAGACATAAACGTGTTGGTATAACCAAGGGCGTAGGAACCGGGGGGGCTGGGGGGCGCCAGCCCCCAGTGAAAAATGTGGGGGGCGGAAGTATCATTCCGCCCCCCCCCCGCTCCGCGAGTCAGAAAACCCCTTTTTCATTTCCAAATGAGAAAAAAAATCTCATTTGGAGCACCAAATTGCATCTAAAAGGCCAGTTGAAAATGCAAAATTATTTACAAAATGGATTGGGTGCTGAAGTGTGCTATATTGCACCAAATTGCATCTGAGGCCACCTGGAAATGCAAAAAAATTCCAAAGGGGAGGGGGACACCCCCTCCCCTTAGACCCCTCCCCCAGGCCGGCCATCAGTCTTCAGCCCCCCCCCCCCCCCCCACTCAAAAGTACCTTCCTACGCCACTGGGTATAACACTAGAAAGTTCTACTGGTCCTAATTTTGAAAGTTTCAACAGTAAAATGTAAATTACAAGTGACAAAAGTACATGAGCGACGAGGATGGGATTCGAACCCACGCGTGCAGAGCACAATGGATTAGCAGTCCATCGCCTTAACCACTCGGCCACCTCGTCTACTGGTTACTTTGCTCTAGTCAATGCTATAATAAATCATAGCTTTTGTGTCATTCACATCAGATAAATCTACTTAATCATTTATCTTTATTTCTGTTTGACTTTATGTTCCGAAATTTGATAATTACCAATTTCTTCATATCGTGGAACCATTTTGGACAAAATTTGGTTTATAATCATTCAACGGAGTAATTGTTGAAATGAATATTCAACAGACCAATGTAAACAAACCTGGTTTGACGTCGAGACCTACGGTGCAATGTAGTTTGTGTGCGAGTTATGCACATGTATGTAATACATACATTCTTATAGTACGATCTAGTTATAGTGCGATCCAGTGGTAGGACAACGAGTTGTTTTCTTAACTAACTACAAACGAGAAATCCTGATAATTCGATAGACTCACCGAGATTAAAAAAGTCAAGTTTGAAAGGTGCCACTAAAATCCTTAGTGGTAACTGAGAGGTGAGGTTGTTTGGGAAGGAAGGTCTACACGGGACCTAACGAGTAACGTTAGGTAATTATATCAAGGGCTTGCCTAACTTAGGACATACAAAATATAGGCTACAGTAGGCCAAGTTAATTTGTAACTGCAAGCTAGAAGGTGCAACCTTCACGTAGAAATTAAGTTAAAACTTACGACATACAACATATATTTTGCCAGTTAATTGCCAATTATATTATGTGCTGAAATCCAGACAAGTAATGTTCATTATTTCATTTCATTTCATTATATATTTGATCCAATCACAAAAACAGTATACAAACAACAAAGTACGAAAACACAAAGTGGATGAGGATGTACAAAAGGAAACCAAATTCCTGTTGCCGAAGGCCTGTACACCCATAGAATAAGAGACTTAGAATTAAAATAAATATGTAATATTCACAAATAAACCATAAGAAATATAAGAATTAAAATTGACAAATTACACATGTGATAAAGCTAAGAAATGTTCCTTAATATTGCACACAAATGACTGGTAGGAACCACACAAGAGCAACTTCCTGGTCTCAAGGGGAAGTTCATACCAAATCCTAGGAAATTGGTTCAAAAAATTTATTTTTAAAACATTTGTTCTTGCAAAAGCATGATTAAAAAGTAAATTCTCAGTGTGGCGGGAATTTACAGTGATGTTTACAATAGCAGGACAAGAAAATTTACCAAAAAGGCACCTTGTAACAAAAAGAACCAAGAGAAGTTTATAACGATAAGTAAAAGAATACCAACCAAGAATACTTAAACAAGTACTATACTCCATTTCTTGTCTCCTTTGTCCTAAAATAAAACGAGTTGCACTCCTCTGGACCCCCTCCAGTCTACCTTCATGAGTCAGATTCTGGGGTCCCCAGGCAGGTAAACCATAATCTAAAACAGGGACAACCAAGGATTTAAAAAGCATAAGGCGAACCGTGCTGCTCAGACCAGCTGAAACAGAACGAAGGAACCCAATAAGTTAACAGGCTTTAGCAGAAACATAATCGATGTGACCATTCCAATTTAGTTGACTATCAAATATAATACCAAGATATTTGTGAGTGTGAACATTATCCAGCAGACTTCCATTAAGGACATAGTGGGGAGCCGGGTTTTTTTTCTTCTTTGTAAGCCGCATTACTTTACTCTTTGATGCATTAATACTCATTTTGTTAAGAGTACACCAAAGCTGAATTTGATTAATATCGTGCTGGAATGCAATAGAATCAGCATTACTATGGATGTATCTATAAATCAAAGCATCATCTGCAAACAAAGAGCAATGAGATGACAGATTATATGTAAAATCATTCATAAATCATTCCAAGGACACTCCCTTGGGGTACCCCAGATCTGACTTTAACCCATGAGGAGATATTACCATAAAAATGAACTCTTTGTAATCTATTCATATTCATTCAGTCTCTCAAAAGACTCAATGTCTGCCAAGGGCCAAAATTAATGTGATGATAATGTGATTAGTTTGTAGATATTAGGGCCAATAAGACCAAGTTAAGTATGAAACTGGTCATGTTTGTGATGAAAACAATGAAAATTCATTAATTTGAGGCTAGTATCATGTGATTCACATACTTTATTGTTTTTGGTGTGCAACTATTATTTTGGTCCTTTTGTTTATTCTTTAGTCTGTCGACATGGTTCCAATAAGGACCCTCAAGAATTTGATCCCATCGTGAAGAGCCTGCTCTAGCATTTACCATGCAGGAGACAAAAGTTTACAGAGGACCGTACTTTGCACAAACAGCAGGTTGTACCTGCTGGAAAGATGTCAAACAAAGGCTTCTCTTCAGGTACTGTAATAGATATATTCAAATTGAAATAGGGTAGTTGTTGAGAATGTTATGTTTTTTTCTTATTTGTACCCAAGTGCTACTACAGATTCAAATCTAAATAAAATGAACTATGGATCTAAATTTAAGGATGGCTCTAAGTTTGAAAACATGTCTTACAGTATAGGAAATGAACACAAGCTTATGTACTTTATATAGCAAGTGCTTGTGTTTGCTTAAAATTCTTTTAAATTGAGAACGAGTACTTCCTTAGTATTCCTTTATATGGAATATTATATTATTTCATTAGCTAAGTCTGGCAGAAAGAATATATGAAATGAAATTTTAATATGGAAATCAATCTGTCAAATATAATTTTTAACCCAAAAAATGCAGAGTATCTTTCATCTGTTAGAGCATTTCAAACAGTTACGCTGTACAGCTAGGTCAATTAAATCATCATGGTCGTTGATATTGAGGTCATTGTTTTAATTCTTCGGCAGGTATTCTTACCTGCTGACGAGGCATTCTGTCTTCTTCTGTATTGGTACCCTCTTCCTGGTATCCTGCTTCATCACTGTGTCCTTTGTCATGTTTGACCCGCCTGATTTTACAGATCCTATCGCGGTGAGTTCATTCAACATTACTTTGGTAAGATTGGAGAACAGCAAAAGCTGCTTATTTACTGTGTTGTCTTCCCCGGACTTCTTTCCCACCAAAATTATCCACAGCTTTGCTCACAAATTATGTCCATATGAAAATTGGTCTCCTTTGTGCAGGATAGATGTGAAGAAAATGCAACATTTTGTTCACAGAAATGTATGCATTTTTGCCTTCGAAAATGCAGTGCCCTTAAATTGATGCCTTAAACTGTGACTATGTACAGAAATCAAGTTTGTTTGCCCTAAAGTACACTGCTACAGTACTCTGTAGTAATAACATATGCATGAGATGCAACATGAGTTGTCTGGCAACTGTTTCTTTTCAGATTCTTCTCTCATACCTCACCCCATGTCCCCCACTCCCCCCTCCCCCACTCCCCCTGTTTGAATAATTTGACTTCCTCTAATGTTTTGGATTGTGATATTGTAGTCCCACTAGTGTGAGTCTTCAGTTACAGAGAAGGGTGGGTTTCGTTTTTGATAGCTCTCAAATAGAACGAATCTGATTAAAAGTCAAGCATTGCTGTTCATATTCTAGTATTTCCAACCTGTCACTCATTCCTTGCTTGAGGTACCCTACACTGGAGTATATGCCAGTTATAGGAAAAATTGAAGTATACATGCAGTGAAATCTGACACCCTGTTCCCCTAACCATTCTTTCCCTTCGTACTGATCGTATAAAAGCATACTTATTTATGATGTCACATCATTGCTCATCTCAAATAGGGTTTTGAGCCCAGAGGAACTGAAATCAGTCAGAGATCGATAGCATGGGCTAACCTGATGAAGTCTACAGGTAGCGACCTGCGACTGTCAACGTATCCAGTGAACTGGAACGAGAATGTCCCAGATGAATCGTCCAGCATCCAGTTCAGTGAAGGTGAAGACTCTTGGATGCCAGTAAATAGCACCCTCGATGAATCAGAGGAGAGCGTCTCGTCATCAGAGGAGGATGGAACCACAGAATCCAACAAACATGATATTTATCTCTGTGGTAATCCTGGTGAGTGCTATCCATTTAAGCTTTATATGAAGATTTATCTGTCTGTCAACAACCTGTCTGTTTGTGTGTCTGGCTAAGTAGGAGACAGAGATGCCAGATTGTCATCAGATATTCTCCATGAAATGGACTGGAAATGTTGGAATGGTGTGAGAGGTAAAAGAAAATTGCCTACTGAAACAAAAAATTTTCAGTTTGAAATAAAATATTTTGCAGTCTGGGAAAGGGTTATCAAAATGTATGCATAAGCTGTAGGAAGGGAGCCAAATGATCTTATCATTAGAGCCAGGCCATTGTTGGTTGCTGGCCAGACGTACAGTAAGTTATCACCTGAGATTTTAAGATTTTTTTCAAATTGATTCCCCTTTCACTTCTCAGTTTGCTGTTTAGACTGAGTGAGTGAGATTGAGTTGCCAATGGCTAAATATCATACTCATTTTATCATAGTTGATTTGGAAATTTTTTTGTGATTATTAATTTCTTCTGCTAGTGTAACATGTTCTATCACTTTTTTTTCCTCATGTCTAGATGTTTCCTATGCCAGAATGGTCTTCAAGCATGCCAAAGGACGCAGCTTGTTCACATTGGACTCCATCACCTCCATGTGCCATTTGGAATCTCAGCACTTTACCAGCCACGTAGCGTTCCTGCGATCTTGCTACACGGGCAACCTCACATGTTGTTCCAGCTGGAATCTCGGCGTCTATGTAGCTCTCCTCACAGGCCACCAATCCTGCGACAGTGTGACTGAGGAGAGTGTCGCTCACGTTCTCAACTTGATCATGAAATGTTCTCATTACTATCGTACCAAGGAACTCAAGCCGGACTGCGCTTCATTCGGTTGTGAGACCGTGCCGGAGGAGTGCGTGGCACACAATGCAGTATTTAACATCCTTCATTTCCTGGTGGACGTCGATTTCATGAGCGTGGAGAATCCCAACAACGACCACGTCAGCTACGCCATGGCTGTTTTCCCGGTCTACGCGGGCGTAGACATAAAGAACATCTACGAAGACAACTTCAGGGACCGGACGGTGTCGGACGGCGTGACCACTGTGTCGGGGCTCTACTTCAACATCAAGGAAGATCTGTTCAGCGAATATCTGATGTTGGATATCGTGTACCCGAGTCTGGGGATATTCTCCATTGTGATCTTGATGTGGATTTACATCGGATCGTTCTTCATCACCCTGATGGCCATCATCAACATCGCGATGTCCTTAACCATTGCTTACTTCCTGTACGTGGTGGTCCTCAGGATTCCTTTCTTCCCGTTCATGAACCTCACCAGTGTCATACTGCTGGTCGGCATTGGAGCCGACGACACCTTCGTGTTCTGCGACGTCTGGAAACAGGTTAGTCGAGACAGGACCAACGTCGCTCAGGTCATCCTGATGATGCAGACATTGAACCACGCAGCGCTGTCCATGTTCGTGACCAGCCTCACAACCGCTTCGGCGTTCTTCACGAACACCGTCAGCACGATCACCTCCATCAAGTGCTTTGGAATATTCTCAGGGTTAGCTATTCTCTCAAATTTCATTCTCAGTATCACATGGTTGCCTGCCGTCATCGCTTTCCAAGACACTTACCTGGGCGGGCTGGAAGACCACGGCGAGTCCACGCATGGCAGTGGCAGGAAGGCGAGGTACAAACAGGTATGGGGAATGATCAGAAAGCGAATCACGGATTGGTCGAGGGTATTCTTCGAAAAGGTCCTGCCCTTCATAGTGATCCGTCTGCGATACGCCTGGTTAGTGCTGTGCACCTTACTGATGGTAGGAGGGTTTTGTACCATATTCGTTTATCCTAAGCTCCACCTTCCCAGCGTTCCACATTTTCAACTCTTTCAATCTTCTCATCCTTTCGAACAGTATGACTTTGTCTATAGAAAACTGTTCTGGTTCGAAAAATCTCAGAACGGGGCAGAGTATTCCAATCTGCCGATCATAGTCGTCTGGGGCGTGAAGGAAAAGGACACGGGTAACCGACTCGACCCAGACAGCAAGGGCTCCTTGGTCCTCGATGGAAATCTCGATGTTAGTCATCCGGATTCTCAAGCCTGGCTCTTGCAGTTTTGCCAGAGATTACGAAACCAAACATTCCTCAAACCCCCCGACGGCTGGCAGCTGGAAAACTGTTTCATCGAGTCGCTGAAGTACTGGATGGAGTTTAGAGACTGCGACGATGTCAACATGGCACCGTGCTGTAGAAATGCGACTTTCCCTTACGATGCCTCCCTCTTTCAGTACTGTCTGGAAATGGCTACCCATGACCTTCACCAAGAGTATCCGGCGTATTTCGATAAGAGGAAACCAGGTCCGAGGTTTTTAGCCGTCAATAATTCGATCTCGGCTCTCCTTGTGGAGTTTGACAGTAGGACTTCGTTTTCGTACGTCTACGAGGACATGAAAGAATTTGTGGATCACGTGGATGGGTGGATGAAGGACCAGTTAGAAACTGCTCCGGAGGGTATGTCGGGGGGTTGGTTCACGAGCGATCTGGATTTTTTCGACCTTCAGGATCACTTGGCCAGAGGTACACCTTTAGCTCTGGGATTATCAGTGATCATCGCGACCCTGGTATTGCTGTTGACCACGGGTAACATAGTCATCAGCTGTTGCGCCATAGCCTCCATTGCCGGTACCTTGTTCGTCACCATCGGTACCCTGGTCCTCCTCGGCTGGCAGCTCAACATCATGGAATCGGTGATCCTGTCGGTGGCTGTGGGCCTCGCTATCGACTTCACCGTTCACTATGGTGTGGCATATTCGTTAGCGCCCGCCCAGGACCGCGAAGGCAGGGTGGTCTTCTCACTCTCCCGTATGGGATCTGCTATCGCCATGGCAGCTCTGACGACGTTTACTGCCGGGGTCCTCATGATGCCAGCTAATATTCTGTCATACACACAGATGGGGACTTTCCTGGTGCTCATCACCACCGTCAGTTGGACTTTCTCAACGTTCTTCTTCCATTCCATATGCCGGATCTGCGGACCGGAGGGTCATACGGGTAGCCTCTCTTGGCTGTGCGTGTGCTGCAGAAAAGATCACGTCCTTCTGTTGCAGAGGTACGGCAGTGGCGTGGCACCTGTCAATAGGTTTGAGGTGCACCACGTCTGCCAAGAGTATTACCAGTCATCTACCAGTTCAAGCGAGTCAGCGATGGAGGCCCCAATGCAGCCATGCAACCTCGACCAAGACCAGGAAGTTGAAAGGACCCAACTGGAAGGCCATGAAGGGCACGGCCCCGAAGTGCAAGGCTCTGATACGCTGAGTACGTTAGTGTCACATCCACAAGAAAAAGCCGCCACCTACCAGAGTGCAGTGGAGTACCATAATGGTCATTATGTCAGCCATGTTGTACCTTCTTCGGGAGTCAATGGCAAACCTGCCCTGCTTCCAAACAAGGATCCAAGCATTCCAAATGTGTGGGTCAAAAGGTAACGGTGTTCCACATGTACTGTACTGCACTCGTCCGGTTCTCCTTCATGGTTTCAAACTAGCCTGCAGCATTTAGTTACGAAATTGCAAAATCAAGTCCAAAGCTATATATGCTATTATTGCTTGATATAGGACATTTAATCAACTCCAAATTGCCACTCGTTGTATCAACTCATCAAGATACTGTATTTAGTACTTGTCTTGTACTGTAGCAGTTAAGGGTATTTCTTTAATTAAGACATCTCACTGAGATGATGAACTGTTTCATCAAACACTCCTAGGTGTCTGGAAATCACTAAACTGTCCGAATCTCAAACTAAAAAGAAAAGAAAACCACCCACATTCAGTAGTGCATTATATACTGTGTATACTGACTGTGTGAAAGTATCAGAGTAATTTAGACGGGTTCTTATCAAGAGGTTTGTGTGTTCATGCTAGCATTATTACAAGAAGCAGTCATTGCAGGGATAAAAAGAAAGGTATATTTCTTCCTAGTGAAATGTCTTCTCTGGTCATCTTCGTCTGTCAAAGTGTGTCGGAAACGGCAAGTTAATTAATATTCTGCCAAATTGCCAATGTATTCTTCATTTTCTTTGTTTCATTCAGGTTGCTCTGAACTTCAGTTTTGATTTTTGACCGTTCGTAATTTTGGTTCCCCCATTCTGTCTCAATTTCTTACTTTGAGTCCCGTAACCGTCCAGAATTCCTACCCTTATTCATCTTATGGGTCCACCCACATCTAACGGGCACATTTCAACCCTTTTGTTTTACAATGTTAGATAGCATTGTTGATTAGACAATGTATTCATGGTGCTTATTGTATTTACTTTTAATCTGAGGTTAGTAGTTGCCTAAGATAAAAAAAAAAGCGAGGGGGGTGTTATAAATTTAAGGAGTAAGACAACGGTTTTGTTTCTTATAAATGGTCATGAAACATTGGTCACATGTGTGACATTACTATTCTGTCAAAATGAAGTTAATTTTCTATGGTATCAACCGATATTGGACATTTAATCAACTCCAAACTGCCACTGGCAATATCAACTCATTAAGATACTGTATTTAATACTCGTCTTTGTACTGTAGCATTTAAGGGTATTCATTTCAGACATATTTTAGCCTTTTTTTTTTTTACAATGTTATATAGCATTATAGCAAGTAATGCATATGTAGCCAGCAGACTTCAAAGTCTTGTTATATGAATTTCATCCATTTCCATGGGCAGTGTCCGTCAGTCACGATGGTACTTTTTATTCCTCATGTTCCACATTAATTATTGGCTGCTTTTAATAAATTCTTTGCTGTCTGTCAGACATGGACATTTACAGGCACGGGGGAGTCTTACTCCCTGCTTTTCATACAAAGAAATGTCTTCTCCCACCCCTTCACCACCTCATACCTCTTTCCCTGCCTTTGTGGTATCATAGTCTCTTTTACTGACAATTGCTATACAAGTGAGCTCAGTATTTTCATAAATTGATATAAAAAAGTGAATTGAATCACAGGTTTTTCTAAGCTGTATATTGCATCATTTTTCCCCCTATGCAGGTTTAACTATAGCTTGTCAATAGAAGTAGTTCCACAAACTGCCATTTATATTCATGCTAAATTAAATACTGTGACAGAAGTCACCTAACATGCATTTACAAACAAAAATTAATTCCATATTTTGAATTGTTTTTTTATTGAATTTTTTATTGAATTTTTTTTTAAACTTTTTTATTGATATGTTTTTTACATTGTTTTTTATGGTGAAATATGTCAAACTAGAAGAAATATTACATTTTCTTTTTTGTTTGAGTCACATATTATCCGTAAAAAAGTGGATCCAGTCTAACTTTTTGAATATTGAGTGATAATCAGATAAACATTAGTCGACATTTTTATTAAAGAACATTTTATACCTTGGGTTATTGTTAGTAAAATAACTCTACCTTCAATCTAACACTTGAACTGTGCTGGTGCTGTTTTGTTTTGAAAAAAAAAAATTAAAAGACTGTGTGTGTGAATTTTTTCAAGTACAAATTTGTTGTAATTTTCTATCATATAAACTTTTTCTTATTTCATCAATCCCACCTACCATATACTATCTTCTCTTTTTATTTATTTTGTATTTATAATATTTTTGACCATCCCACCTATATTTAATCACCTTCCAAATTTAGCTTTGCCAAAGTAAAAATTAGCTTTCTTGTTTGTAAACAAATATTTCATGCGAAATTCTCCATCATCTTAGTTTGTAAATATTATATGAGGAGTTAAATCCTTCTGTGTTTATTATTGAAGGAAAAAAAGGGGGGTGGGGTGGGCATCGGAGGTGCATTTTAAAATAATCTGACATAGGAAATTTTGTGTCTTTTGGGAAATTAATTGAAAGGGAATTTGGTAAAGTTTCGTAGAATTATGACAATTATCTTTTTACAAAAGTTGGCTTGGCAAAGAATGTCAAGTTAATTTATTTGAATTGATTTCACAGCTCTTTCACCTATGCTATAAAACTTTTTTGAGTGACAAGTTAATGAGGTAATTACCGTAAAACTTGTTTTATTTAAACACAAGGGTACTAAATTGTCTTGTGGTTGTTGAGGATGAAGGGGGGGGGGGGGGGTGGTGGGTTAGGTGGCGGAGCTGGATTGCACGGGAATACATATGGAGAAGGAGACATTTTTCCCTAATTCCTGTCAAATGTATTGTTGTCATGTGTGTTATGTATATTCCTGTACAGTTTCATTTCATATTGACTTTTTATCATTTACGATTTTTGTTAATTTATAAGATTTATTTTTATTTAGCAAAGGTGCTCTAAACGTTTGCACTTGCCTATTCAAGCAATGTTGACATAGTACAACTCAGATGAAGATAAGTGAATCTCAATATTTGGATTTATCTTTTTATACCCAATGTGTGAAACTTGTACAACAGGCTACTATTGACAAGTATTCAAGTATATCACTTAGTTGCTATCAACATCACACATTTGTGAAGCAGCATTTTTTAATATGAGGAAATTATTCAAACAGACACCACCCAGTCGGGAAACTCATGATATGGGAGGACAGTTCAGAGTGGTATTATCACGGGGAAATTGTCCCAATTGTCTGTAAAGCATATCACATCTCATTATACACTGCAACTCGGAAATTTTAAAGAAAAGTAAACCCATATTTTTAAATTATATGGTGTAGATCTTTGCAATGATCAACTCTCCCAACATAACCATTACCATAACGTTCCATACTTAATTTAACAGTAAAGACATGATTATATTTTGTCCATCGACACTTATTGCTGGGCTTATGGCTGGTTTGGGTCCGTTTTGCTCTTTCAAAACAGTTTTCTTTTGATTAGAATGTACTTTTCTCAAAGTAGTGAATGAATTATAAGAAGGAACGTAGAAGCTGAAACGTTGTTTTGTGTTAATAATTTCTGTCTTTTGTTCTTACACAAAATTACGGGAAGTACGCATAGAATCCACTTTGTCGGGAACTTTTGAAGCTTCTTCCACACAAATATATATGGCGTGTGCTGCAGAAGTTTTATCTGTGTGTTGGTACAACAAAAAAAAACCCTTAGGAAAAGAGCAAGGTGCCGAATACCTCTCGGGCACCTCACTCCTTAGTATAGTTAGCTTTCCCATTCCTCTGTCTGGCACTGGTTATATTTGTTTATGATTCCAAGCTGAAAAAAAAATGTGCTTGTATAGCCTACTTTACTCCTATACTAAATTCCCTTCATTAGGCTGCATTCATAATTATTTTCCTAACCTGCAGGAACTCCATCAGTCTACCCCCACCCCTACACCTCCCGTCACTAGTCTCTTCCCTATTCTCCCAATTTAAATAAATTCTCTCAGTCATCGGATAGTGGTTTGTGAATACGCACAATTAGTCAGAATTATTAAGATTCCTTCAAGACACGAAGGATTTTACATTGCAAATAATATCAAGAACACTGTAGATTGCTCCTCAACTTCAACCAAAGAGCATGTGTAGTATGTCAACTGACGCTGTGATCAGATGGTTACAGTCAATGGACTTGTTGGATCGCACCGATGCCTTTCATATTTAGCAGGAGCGGCGGAGATTTTGGCCGGGGTGGGTGGGGGACGGGGGCAGGCTCCCTCCATATATGATTTGTTAAAAATTTCAAACTTGCCCCAATAGTAATTGTTTTTTATTTATATTTGTAATGAGAAAGTTCTCTTTTGTTAATTCTCAAACCAAAGTATATACCTTTGTTGAGAATTTAAGAAAGGTGTAACAAGAAAGGGCCGTTTTAATGTAAAATTGAAATACAAAGCAAGGAGATAAAAAATTTCGTTTTGTCGAAAAACATTGAAATATTCCAATTTGTGCTTCACATTGCACAGAGGACTCATTTTGCCAGCCTGCGTTTTCAGTTAATCTTGAAGTTTGCACCCGACCCCTCCCCCCCCCACCCTCCCCAAACCTCCGATGAAACCCTCTTCCACCGCTTCTGATGCCTAGGCTCTTTATTGGGCTGCTTTTCTTACAAAGTACTTCATATCAAACTTTTCATGGCAGGGAAACACAAATGATATTTTGTGATGTGTGCATTTTATTCAATCGTATAGATTTCATCTTCTGTGCAAAACTCAGAGATGACAACCACTGCCCCTTCCCGTGTTTATGTACGCGTACCTCGCGTGTTATGGAATGTGGTCTCTGTACTCAATAAACCTTTAGAACAATGTCCCTCCCCAATCCCCGTCACCCCCACTCCCGTACTATTAGAGCATTCGGTGTATGACAACGTTAATCATTTCGAATGACCCTAAAAGTTGCTAAACCCAAACAGAGAACCTGTTTATCAACATCTTAGCTCGCAAATATTCAAAGGACATGTTCTGGTTAGTGAAGGATACATGCGAAGGAAGTGCGTTCTTTTGCTCATGGAAGTGAATTTTCCTTCGGTTATATCCTTTCTCTGTGTTACTATGGCGACCGGATAACCTATAACTTTGCAGGGTGATGATTAACCATCTGATAATCTATGTCAATAGGTGGAAGAGAATGGTGCAGGGTTTTGTTTCGATTGTTGTATTTCTTCTGTATTTTCTGAAGAAAAAAAGCCGGTTGCGGGTAGGGGAGGGAGGAGAGGAAGAAGGGCTGGTAGAAGGGGAAGGGGATCCGTGCCTATGCCTGGCATAAAAGCACGTGCAGAAATAATGTATGATTGCAATAGTGTGTCACGAAGTCGTGATGTTTATTTCGGTGTTAGTTAGATACCAAGTAGGGTGACTTTATTCACAGGAGGCATAATATATAACTGGGCAGCCAACACAATATTGCACTCAATGCTCATGGTTTGATCCTTTTGTCCTGTGCATAAGAGACAACCGTCAATCAGTATATACTGAAGTGTGTTATAACACCGTAACACATGTTAGACCTGTCAGCAGATACCAATTGTGGAAAAAACAGACGAATTATTCATAACTCAAAGGCTATTTCAACTAATGACTGGTAAGGAGTCTAAACTACTGTCCCCATGTTTGACTAGTAAGTATACCTTGTAAAGATGGTTCAAATCGCAGGTTTTAAGTGTTTTACAGTAAAGTGTCATGCACTTTCTGTTAAAATGTGGTTAGTCCAATCAATAATTATGCATAGGATTGTGTGTTTAGTATTTTCTGTTTGTAAGTCTTTCTCAGTAGTATGTATTTTAGATCCTCCTGCAAGCAGGAACTCGCGAAGAAGCCTCATTGGCTTATCAAAGCCGCAAGCTGGCCGAAGTCAGTCTCTTACATTCATATCTAACGTCCATGATTATGAATTGGCAATTGTCAACAACTCTGTAACTGGACGACATATATACATTGATCTTGGAGTGACTCGAACCGGGAACATAATGATTGGAAGACACCGGCGTTAACCACTGAACTATAGTATGAACTATATATAGTAATATAATAATAATATGAACTATAGTAATATATGTAACACATGTTAAGAAATGATAACATACATCAGTTTTAACTGATTGTCATGCAGGTATTCACTTTTACCAGGTTTTACTAATCAAGTCATGAGAAATCGGGTGGATGTTATTATTATAAACTAAAGTTCTTCATGTTTCTCTCAGTTTGAAGAAGTTCAGATTCCACGGTAGCCGAATAGGCTTTTAAAATCCTAGTGGTTTTTGTGGTAAATTAACAGTTTAAAATTCCTTTAAAATACAAATATACGGTAAAATGATATTGTTAATACTTCCATGGATGATAAGTTATTGTCATAACATATAGGTTCCTCCTATTATTATTGTTAGAAAAATAGTAATCCGACTGTTTCTCTCAGTTTGAAGGATTTTAGACTCCACCGTAGCCGTAGAAGTCGATGATAAAACGTAAGACGTATTTGTAATCTGGAACGAGTTGGTAAAACTGAATGTTTTGTCTCAAATTAACACTTATAAAAGGCTATAGCCTTGTGGTTTCATTAATTTTCGATTGGAAGTAACAAAAATTTCAAATTTCTTGAAACATACAAATCTATGGCAAAGTGATGTTGTAAATACATCCATGAATATGTTATTGTCATAAAACAAGCTATTAGTACTAGTAGTAGAATATAATGTCTGATTGTTTTTCTCACATCGAAGGATTAGACTCCACAGTAGCCGGTTATAAGTCAGAGATGAACGTGTGAATATTTTCGTAAAACTTCATTTTTTGCCTCATGCATGCATGTTAACCCTTTTGTAGGGCTATATCAGGCGCGTATCCAGGATTTTCTAACCCGGGGGGCGCGAATTACTATCTAAGCGGAGCGCCACCATCGGTTGGCGCGGAGCGTACAAGAACATTTTTGGTTTTGATACCCCCAGATCACCGGAAATGGCACTTCTCGGGCTTGAAAATGAGCAACCAGATGTACACTTTTGCCTGAGAAGCAAGTATTTCCCAAAAGTTTTTTCCATCCATAACCTTTTTGAAGATTGTCACCAGTCACACATCATGTTCGACCTGATTGCATGTCCTATGGATCATTGCTTTTGTAGGTTATTCTACGTCACGGCCCACAATATCCGAAAGCCCCACCTTTCAAGGTTTTAAGCCCATTACTTGTTGAGAATTTGAAAATTGACTTTTCTCGTGAATAAAATCACTTGAAAACATACCCATAATGTTGCACAAAATTCAATCTATAGACAACCAATATAGAAAAACCTCCTTGAGCCCCTAACAGACAGGTCCAAATTGAACGAGTAGAGGAAAGTATGATGACGAATGTTGGTGAGGAAATTTTCGAAAATTCCGACACAGTTAATTTATTGGTGTAGAAATATTAAACCTCTTATAATGGCTTTTACAAAACTTGGTTGAAGGAACAGAAAAATAGCAGATATTTCCGATATCAGGTATATCGAAACCGAACACTTCACTCATAGGCGTCGGTCCCGTAGGAGGCGGGGGCTGCAGCCCCCCCCCCATTTTTTTCGGGCACCTACTGAAAGTAAAATAAATAGCAATGAATAGCTTAAAATGATCTCCTTGGTAATTGAAATAAAGTTGTAAGCTTGGCCGACATTACTACTGTAAAAGAGAGTTTTGACATTGCATGGATCTGTATGGTTTTACTCCATCTACATAAGACATTTGGTTGTTTAGATGGGCATCCGGCGGTATACTGTGCAACTTTGACGGACCGTGCGGTACACGATGCCATACAATGTAATGAGCGATCTTGCCTATATGATATTGGCATCGACATGTTGAATGCGCGCTTTGCGCGCGAAAAATTTTGGCTTTTTTTTCGGGCAAGTCATTACAGCCCCCAAATCCAATCTGGCTCCTACGCCTTTGACTACACACATTGACAGTTTTTGAGGCTGTTCATTGTGGAACATGCATTTCAATGCTCATTTGATATGATGTTATATCTGCTCCTTGCTTTACAAATTCGAACAGGCGTGTAGCGAGTAATTGCCAAGGGAGGGCGAAGCCTGTAGGCAAACTATCTAAGCGAAGCGCCACCACGAGTTGGCGCGAAGCGTACAAGAAAAATTTTGGCCGAAAATGCCTCCCAGATCGCTGGAAATGACACTTCCCAGGCCTTGTAAGTTGAATCTAAGCATTGTCTATTTTGAAATTACTAGCGATGTCATAAAGAAAATTTGCTCGGGGGGGGGGGCGCTCGCCCCCTTCCCGAAATGCGTTATGTTCCCCGACGACTCGGTCGAGTTCAAGTACATTAGTGAGAGAGGAAAAACGGAAACGTCAAAAATGGAGTTGTCGGGGTAAGGGGTAGGGTGAGGCGCACACCCCCTCCGTAATCCTTGATCTGTCACTGGCTACCCTGTGTATCTAATAGGGATCTTTCTCTTCCCGAGGTCTTGGCTATCTTCTACTCCCTCCTTTTCTCCTTTTTCTCTCTTTTTTCTTTTTCTTTTCCCTTCCTTCCTCTCCTCCTTTTCTTTTTCCCCTCCTTTTCCCTTTTTTCTTCTCTTTTTTTCTCTCCTCTTTTCCTTACCCGGGGGGCGCGCGCCCCCAACGCCCCCCTGGATACGCACCTGTATATAGCGTTTTGCTTTTATTCATTAAACCTCTCTAAACTTACGAATTTATGGTAAAGTGATGTTGTTAATACATCCACGGATATGTTATTGTCATAACATAGGTTCCACCTTAAAACATGCTATTATCATTTATTGTTGTAAACTTAATTTCTGACTGTTTATCTCAGTTTTGAAGGATTTTAGACTCCACCTTAGCCGTGTAGAAGTCAGACTGTCAGAGATAAACGTCTGGGTGCCTTTTTATCATCTGGAACAATTTCGTGAAACTTCATTTGAACCTCAAATTAACACTTTTGTAATCCTATAGCCTTGCGCGGTTTATTCATTTCTGATGGAAATTTGTTATATGTCCCTAACAATTTCAAATCTAGGGCAAAAGGTTGTTCAGTTTGCATTTCTGGCTGAAGGTATTGTCCTAACATAGGATCTTCTAATGTAAATTGTTATTATTATTATTATAATTATTATTAAATTACCATTATTATTATTATAAACAAAAGTTTTTATTGCAACTCTCAGTTCGAATGAGTTTAGACTCTACAGTAACCGTTTAGAAGTCAGAGATGAACGTATGAATGCCTTATTTGTAATCCGAAATAATTTCGTAAAACTTCATTTTGAACCGGCCTCAAATAAACAGTTTTGTAAGGATATATTTAGCCTTGTGGTTCTATTCCTTTCTGATGTAAATTAACAAAATTTTAAATCTCTCTAAAAATAAAAATCTAGGGTAAAGTGATGTATTAAATACTTCCATGGATAAGTTATTGACATAGCATAGGAAGCCTCCCTAAAACAAGATACTATAATTAGACAGATAAGTTTTAATTTTTTTCCCTCTCACATCGAAGGAATTTAGACTCCATCGTAGCCATTCAGAAGTCATAGATAAACGTCTCAATGCCTTATTTGTATTCCGGAATAACTTCGTAAAACTTAATTTGGGTCCTTACTCACCTTCCCCACCGTGCAGACTATGCCCCCCCCCCACCCCTCTCCCGCTTCAATATGTGCCAACCAAGTTCTTGTGTACAAGCACGTCACAAATTACAAGACCCATGCAAGTATGGTGCACTTCGTAAATTGCATACACCCCTCCTTTAATTCCTGCGCCCCCTTCCCCTACTCAGAATTCTGGTTACAAGTCTGAGACTACCCTGGACAAAAATCCGTGACCTCTGCAACCCCACCGCGGAACCTTCTGGCATGGCGGTCTTCAATTTTGAGCATTGATAACAAGCTAGCATATCCGGTAATAGCTAGCAATCCGTTGTACACCAATCTGGCCTTACGAACTATGAATCATCCTTCCCTGGAAATAAAATTCACATCGCTAGACTGTCGGAGCAATCTGCAATTTGAACGTTAAAGTCAGACATCTGGTATTCCTTTACCTTCATTTTAGCTTAAATGTATGGGAATGTACGACATAAACTCGTTTTTGTTCACTTTGGTCAAACGAAGTTGTTGGGACATTGGTGAACTTCGTTACTCAGTAGGCGCAATGTAGAATACTGTTAAACGTATTAGCAGCATGCAATAGGTTACAATAAGTCTTAAGTTCATAATATTACTATTACAATACAAGTAGGTTGGACGTAATATAGGCAACGTCATTGCTGTATAACTAGTGTTACTGTTAGTGTAACATGTGTTTCTATATAACAATAATTTCGTGATAGCCTAACTTAAGTCTTTATAGTGCATTGTAGTGTACTCATACATATATGGTTAAGTGGGGGAATTAAGTGTTAATTCTTCTACGCACTACTGGTATAGCTTGTCAAACAGCTTACTAGGCCTATACTGGAATTGCATTGGTCTTACTGGTTAGTCCTAACAGCTTTAGTATTGTACTGTAGGCCAACTACTAAGTACTAGTACTACCAGGCCTAGCACTTGTATTTGAACTGCTCATGCATTGTACAAAAATATAGCAGATAATATGACAGATTTAGTTGTTCTACATGTCACCAAAAAAAAGGCATAAGTAGATGAGTACCAAAACATGCAACACATCCACTAAGGATGTGGCCTAACCCACTATAGTCCAGTGCCTGACTCTGTTAGTTTGTCCCTGCGATAAGTATTTTCCATCCCATCTTTGACCCAGAATATTCTGAATCCAGCAATACTGGATTAATGACAGGAATCCCCATTAGCACTGAACTGCTTGAAAATTCAATATTGGCAACACTATTTTACTTCAAGATCAAGTTTATAAATCTTTGGAACCAGCTTCAAAATATCATGACATGTATTGCTTTAATACAACATAACCTCTGTTGCAAAACTATAATTTGTGAACATTCTAATTACCTTACTACTGTACAGTAGGCCTACATGCTATTTCAACAGAAACTGCAACCCTGTAAGCCTACATATTCATACTTACTACTTAGTAATTAAGTATATTGTAATAATTGTGCAAATGAAAGTACACCAAGTGAAAAGAGATTGTAGCAGCAATGTTGAAGTTCTGTTTGAATTGGAATATACAATTTTTATTGCTAAAAGTATAATAATATGCTTGCTTTATGGTGTTTAGAATTATTTGCGATAATACCAGTATATATTTAGAAAATAGAGGTTTTACCTAAAATTCATCTCATTTTCATAGCACTTGAAAATTACTGTTTATTTGATTCTTTAACAGGATTCCAGCCGAAAGCTTTTTATGGTTTATGTCTGAAGCAACTTTGTGTCATCTGAAATGAGGCAGGATTGAATCTTTTGCTTGGAACTTTTGTGGAAATGTTGTACAAGTTGTAAGTTCTAATTGGTGCTACATTATGTATACTGTATTTGTTGTAGTGCTGATAGTCGTAATTGATTAATCGCCAGTAGTTGTGATTCCACTTTGGAAGTTCAGTTAATCGCGCTCAAAACCTAAGTTGCGATTACTCGACTACAAGCTAGCACTACACATAATCTGCATTTGAAAAATAGCCTAACCTATCAAAAACAACACTAAAGCCTAGCCTAGAGCGTTTGGCCTATGCTCGAAATGTAAAGTATTGTATTTCATGAATAAGTTTATGTACAGTTTTCATGGACCCCTGTGACCAGCTAGCTAGCACTGTGCTATGTTAAAAACCGATAAACACCTGCTCCTGTTAGATTCTTTTGGTTGCTTGTCAGTAAGGCTTGTTCTGCAGTGAAACATTCAGTCCTAGCAATGTTTGATCATTGCACATAATCGCAAATTCGTAGGTCAATAATCTTTTACGAATGCCAAAGTATTTGCCATTTCTTCAAACATGTTTATAACTACTTCATTACTGGCCTGGTTCACATTTATCGGATGTCTGATCGAGTGTGTCACGTCGTTTGCGGGGTAGTTTAATTTCAGTTTGCAAAATATGTGCCTGCTATCGCGCTAGGCTAGAGCCTAGCCTAGAACGTTGAACGTCCTTCTACAGAAAACTCTTGCATCCTGATCATTACACCGCTATGAGGTGTTACATCTATTCATTGTTTGCGCGTTAGCTTTTATTAGTGCTAATAGTTGTAGTAGCCTCGTAGATTCAATCGAAAGTTTTTGATTTACTATGAAGGGATTTAAATAAAAATGGTTGTAGATTGAAAGTCGTTCACCGTTTTTGTTTGGTAGATGTTTTGACATGATATAGACACCACACATTAAGACACGAAAGAACAAATAAAGACAGTGCACCATAGAGAAAGATTTGTTTAAAACTATTTCTGCAATGTAAAAATGACAGTGATGACATCATAACTGTAATTGAGTAATTGCATTAATTGCGAACAGAGCTATGGGATTAATCGGCTACAAAAGAAAGAGTCAACCATCAGTACTAGTTTGTTGTACATTTAGTTTCGCTCAGCGAAATTGGCCAAACAACCTACAGGTATGCAGTAAGTGCTATGGGTGACAAAGAGCTCTTCTGAGGATAATCAAGTGGTTGTATACTGTGTTCTGCCTGGCATAGTAAGGCTGGTGAATTTGGTTCTTTGGTCATGTAAATACTAAGGTCATTTATTCATAAATAGTCTACATCAAACACTAATGTATATGTTTGCATAAATTTGAATATATCCCGTCCAGGTTTTGCATAGCACACATGTGATACAGACAAGGTACTCCTCCCATAAATATCAACAATGCAACCGATTACCAATGGAACCGACAATTCTAGAATCCACATCTTTGAAAGAATTCATGAAAAATTAAATCAGAGGAAAACATGGCAATTGTGCATTTTTTTTCTTCCTGAAAATGTAATTTCTTAGGTAAACTACACTTCAGTTCTCCTCTTGGTACATGATTTTCAATGAAGGTTTGCCCAGAGAGATAAATGTTGTATTCATTTGTTTTCGTTGGGGTCATGCCATGTGAATGGAATTGGGCAGGACAAATGCATGATAGTACAGTACCCATTTTTGGTAGGGTTGATTCTTGCGGGACAATATCTGCGTTAGAGATGTTAAACATTTCTAACATGCGTATAATAATTTGATTTCACTTATTACCTTGTTAGGTTTCTCATTCTTTGTATTCTGAAGCAGATTCAACAATGCTCGTTTTCAAGATTTCATAAAAATCTCTTTTGAAATATTTCTAGCTAGATGACTTTCCCACAATGGCCTCCAATGGAGAGAAAAACCCAAGGGATAGAAAATCAAACTCAGGTAAGGTTGCCTTATTTTCTCTTTGCATTACCATGGCTCTTCATTATCTTGTTTCTTGTTTTCATTATTTATTTTCCCCAATATTTGTTTTTATATAATCATTACTGCAGGGTAAATTTACAAGAGATTTGACTGTTTTGTTAAGTACATAGTAGAATATCCAATGTTGTGTTTCTTTATACTAGAGTACATCACTTATGGAGTTCTCTTTGAGCTGACCTTTCTGTGGAGCACTTTGCCAACTATAGTCCAAGTCTGCATATTTTCACCTGCCTAAACATAGCTTAAATGCATCCTCTGAATAATAAGTCTGTAGAACAGCTTGTTCATGCATTCATTTACAAGTAATATTGACTATTGTAATGATTTGTTGCATTGTGGGTTACCACGGACCATGTTACTGAAGCTACAGCGTATCTAGAATTGAGCTGCTAGACTACTTACTAGGATGCCTTAAACATTTAAACATAAGCCCCACACTTTTACCAACTTCATTGGTTGCCCATGGAGCAGAGAGTTATTTTTAAGGCACTTTGTATTTTTTATCATGCCCATGCTAACAGGCTCTCCTTATATTAAAGACATTGAAGACTCGCCCCAAACCGCATGTAAAAGTTAACTTTCCGTTGCTTGTAAATGACGTTTTTTTCGTGTCGCTACAAAATGCAGACACTAATGAAACGTGATACCTTGTGATCATTTATCTAGACCTGAGATATCCATCGCTGCTATGTACACTGTGTTGTGGGTATTGACCGTAGCTGCATGTATTGACTGTACACTAGTGTCTAATTACCGACGGTAGCAAGCTGTGTGTGTATTTTCTGGGATCAATGGTGGTGTCTAACACTTCTGTTACACCTCATTCGAAACTAGGTCAGATTACCGGCATCAGACGTTTCTTTGTGCGTGAGTCTTCACTCCCTTTAAGGAGCTCTTTCTTTATAATCTTCAGGTATCATACTGGTTTAAATCCTCTTCCAGCCCAATCTTTTTTCTTTTGCTTTTTCAAATCTTTTCTGGCTTGATTAAGAAGTAAATTGATAACCCCTTGTTATTTTCTTTTGTAGAGAGGCAAAAGCAAAGACATGACCCTCCAGTCATCATATACAGGAGGGAGCCCTCCGAGCCTACCGAGAGGGAAGCCGCAGCCGCAGAGGCCGACCAAGAACCAGAGATAACGCTAACGGTGGAGAGCGAGAAGCACACAGGGTTTTCAATCGAGTTCAGCGACAGTCACTCGCCGAAGATGGCTAAGAAAGAATCGCTGAGCGATTTTGTACCAAAGTCGCTGAAGGAGAGGATGGCGGAGAGTAGCCGTCTCGCAGAGGAGAGGCGGGCGATCAGGATGAGCAGGAGTAAGAGCCAAGAATTTGTCAAGGTGAGGAGGCTAGACACCGTTTATTTGAAGTTCTGTCAAATTTGTATCATTCATTATGCTCTGACCAGTACAGTATCGCGCTTTACCTTAAGGCCGTATATTCACCGGTCTGAGCATTACGAAAGATGTTTAATACTCGGGGTTTAAATGTAGACATGTAGGAAATCAAATTTGTGCAGTTTCTGTGCCTTAATTGCATTGTGTTAAAAGTTAATTGTGGTAGGTGGATCAACTGTAGAGCCTGAACACATATTACCAAAGCAAAAAAGTCACAAAACTGTCACTGGGTGATAAATATGAACAGTGGATGTAAAATTCTTTAGTTGTTATTAAATATCTTGTGTGGTGTATGAGAAAACTTGTCAAAAAGTTACACGCACTGGTGGAAACAAATTTATGGTGTGTTGTTTCTCTTGCAGCCTCTTGCAGGAATTAGATGCAATGAAAACGTATTAAAGATTAACAACTGGAGAATGTGTGTACTAGGGTATATTAGAGGAAATCAGATTTTCCAGTGCAGTGTTGTTGTATAAGTACTGTAGTGTTATGTAACACTACAGTAAATATTTCTTTCTGAACATCCACTATGATTGTCAGCTCATAGAATGCAACACTGTGTATGCTAGGTTCAGTATGCAAATTGAAAGGAGAGGAAACGAAGGAAAAAGGTACCCCATGTTGATTCCTAGAGTAAAGTTGTAGTTGAAGGTACTAACAAAGTAGTATCATACATTGAAATAGCACACTTTTAGTACTAAACCAGTTATTTACTTGGGATGTCCCAAAAGATTTTCTGGCAATGTTTTGCCAAAAGGACTGAGTATTCCTTCAAAGCATTGGGGTACAGGGGAGGGGCAAACACCTCCCCAATTGATAAAATTTGATAAAATGGAGGCCGCTTGGATACAAAAATATTGTGTGCTATATTTTGCAACTTTTGAAAAAATGTTGAAGAATTTTTGACTGTTTAGGCTCTACTTTATCTATATACTGTACAAGAGGAATTTCTGTAATATTCTATATCCCAGTGGGGCACTGAGCCCCCCTAATTATTTTCTGGGCGGGGGGAGGGGGTTGAAACCCCCTCAACAGTATACATTGTTGTGGCCCTGCTCGAAAGAACATGAAAAGTGATGATCCCATGAAATTCACCTACATCTTTTGTTCTTACTAACTGACCTAAATCAATATTTAAATCTTTAGAATTGATCCTGATAACTTGTGTGTAGCCCAGGCGTTTTGTCAAATTAAGTCCTTACAACCACAGGACATAAAGGAAATCGCAATTTTTTATTAATAGTGACACATTTTCTGCATTATTTGAATGGAAGTTTTTTTCACAATTAATGCTATCTACTAAACTCTTCTGCAATAGAATCATATTAATATCTAATATTTTGTATCAAAAACTTTGCCAAAAGGAAAGTAAACATTTCGTGGCTAAATGTTTGTCAACGTGCATTTCAGAAATATTCTGATTGTAGATACATGTGTCCACGGCCTGGCTCCAGATTACCTTACTGATATTACTATTCTAATGAGATATAGCCATTCGTACAGAACTAGATCTAGCTGCTCTAAACATGTTTCACTTGCTCCTGTTAGATCTGGGAATGGTAAAAGGTCCTTTAAATTTTCTGGAGGCAGGTCGTGGAACAGTCTTCCCCCAAATTTGAAATGCTTGCCAAATGTTAATATTTTTAAACGCAATATGAAAACTTATATATTGTTTAGATGTCTGATATTTGTTTGTCTATCTTTCTGCCATCCTTTTTGTGCTTTTGGATGTTAATCATGTTTCTACTGCATTATATTGTATATGTATTTTGTATTGAGGGCTTCTCTGGAAAGCAGTGTTTCTGCACTGAGCAGGACTACCCTCATTAAAGATGACAATAATAAAATTGAACAAAAGAAAACAGCTGCTCTAGACCCCATTCTGCTTAGATCTTATGCAGTCATTTTGTGATGCAGTTTTAATTTTCAGTTTTATTTGTGTTGTATTCTTCTTCTTCTTTCCAGTCACCTCGAGAATCTCCGACATCGCACAAGAGGATGAAAGATCTGTGGGGAAGTGCCAACTTCAAAAATGCATCAAAGTTATCGACAGATCCGGAACCCAATAGTTATTCAGGTTCCGTATATAATCAATTTTTCTTTTCTTTGGGGGTTGGAGGGGGGTGCCTGATTCTCCTTGTTTTCTAAGTTCTGAGTATTTGAGAATTGATTATTGGCAGGCAAGGAGAAGACATTTCAGAAAGAAGTTTGTAATTATTTCGGGTGACAATTTAATAATGCAGTAATAGCATGGAGTAGAGATAGTAATAATGGGGGCTGAATGGAATGAGTGAGACCAAAGGCTATGGTATAATATTTGCTCTAGTGACATATGGCTATTGCCAGATGTTGCCACGATATTGTTGTTAACTGATGATAAAAAGGAACATCTTTAAGAATTTATCTGGTCCTTGTAGGTCAATTCAGAATGTAAGAAATTTTATGTGAATGCTGCTTGGTTTTTAAATAAAATTGGTTGACAAAATATTTAATTTTTAATATATTTAATTGGTTGACAAAACTGGTTATCAAAATATTTAATTGGTTAACAAAACATCGGCTTCGGCTTCCTTATTGGAGTTCTTCTTTTTATCATGAATCTACTTACTAAAATGGGAGACAAAATATCAACTGTAACCAAAAAATATCCCCCTTTGTTTCAAACATCAAATGTCAGTATATATGTTCTCAATTGTAAACAAAATGTTTCTACTTAAAGATCTTGACAAAAGAAGAAAAAGTCAGGGTGAAACATCAGACAGTTTCAAAGAAAATTCTTTGCCGAAGTCCAAGAAGTCGGCCGGGCAGTCCAGCCCTGCAGTGGTGACGTTCGATAACAACGGGGACAACGTGAGCGAATCGGGAACTTACACGATAGACAGCGATAACCCCTCCAAAGATGTGATGGAAGCCCGTGAGAACATAGAGGAAGTGTTTGGCATCGCAAAAGATGAGACCAGTGATGCGGATACGGACAAAGACGTCTCAGATGAAGAGATTGCAGAGCAAGTCGTGGAGAACAAGGTGAGAAGGAAAAATTATAGGAAAGCCTTCCGATTAAAATTGATCACTGGGTATCATACTTGGGAAGTTGTTAACTTTAATTGGGGCAGAAGATAGAATGGATGTCTTTACCTTAAGTAAGGAATTTAATTATAGTATGAATAACATTTTAGTAAGAGGTTATTACATGCCTTTGATGATATTAAGCACCAATCTATAAAGTGGACTTTATTTGCAATCGTAAATGAATGTGAGGGCCTCTTTTTTTGATGTGCTAGTTTTTTATTGCAATCATTTATACCCATGTCTTCTAGGTGCCACCATACTTCTGTCTCCCCTCAGAGAAGCATGCCTCGATTCTGTAACACACAAAATTCTTGACTCACTCCCTTCTCTTCCCCACCCCCCTGTTCCTACCCCAGCCATGATTTCCTGGTGACCATTGCTTGTATAAGGTAAAGTTTCAAAAGAGAGCAAAATATGTATCTACTGCTGTATCCTGTATCTATCTGCTGCTGTATCCTGTATCTATCATGTATCCACTGCAAAAAGCCTGTGTAGGTAAATTTATGACAGTTGGAGGGCCTGATGTTTCAATACTTATTCGCAGGGAAACTTTTGAAGACAAAGATAGAAATTTGCACCTGAAACAAATGCTTTGTATACTTCACAGATAAGAAAGAAACCTAATGGAGTTACTGGAAAGGAAAAGTGGATCGAGCAGTGGGCAAGCACGGCTGCCAAACGGGGGAATGACGAAGATAATCACGTTATGCATATTTCAGAAGGTCACGGAATCAGCTACAACATTGATCTATCTCCAGGTAAAAGCCTTCAGGAGGAATATTCCATGCTTGATGACAAAACTAGACAGATAAAAGCTTGAGAAGTGAAAGGGATGAACAGTCACATGTTTTCCATGAGTAATTACAAAACTAGGGAGATAAATCTTGAGAAGTGAAAGGGATAAACAGTCACAGATAATATGTTTTCCATGAGTAATTACAAAACTAGGGAGATAAAGCTTGAGAAGTGAAGGGATAAACAGTCATAGATTAACATTTTCCATGATTGATGGCAAAACTAGGGAGATAAAGCTTGAGAAGTGAAAGGGATAAACAGTCATAGAAAATATGTTTTCCATGAGTAATAACAAATTGAAAATTGAAAGAGATAAACCGTCATAGATAATATGTTTTCCATGAGTAATGACAAAACTAGGGAGATAAAGCTTGAGAAGTCAAAGGGATAAACAGCCATAGATAATATTTTTACCATGATTGATGACAAAACTAGAGCGATAAAAGTTGAGAAGTGAAAGGGATAAACAGTCACATGTTTTCCATGAGTAATTACAAAACTAGGGAGATAAATCTTGAGAAGTGAAAGGGATAAACAGTCACAGATAATATGTTTTCCATGAGTAATTACAAAACTAGGGAGATAAAGCTTGAGAAGTGAAGGGATAAACAGTCATAGATTAACATTTTCCATGATTGATGGCAAAACTAGGGAGATAAAGCTTGAGAAGTGAAAGGGATAAACAGTCATAGAAAATATGTTTTCCATGAGTAATAACAAATTGAAAATTGAAAGAGATAAACCGTCATAGATAATATGTTTTCCATGAGTAATGACAAAACTAGGGAGATAAAGCTTGAGAAGTGAAAGGGATAAACCGTCATAGATTATATGTTTTCCATGAGAAATGACAAAACTTGGGAGATAAATGGTCAAAGGTGGATAGTTTTTGCCCAATTTCATCTTTCCTGGGGAGGTATTGGCGAGCTGAAATGTTGAACATCTTGTGTTTACTAGTTCCTGGAGTTGTATACTGTATACTGATTAAACCTATTGTACTTGGTATTTACTTCATAACACCCATTACTGAAGGTATACCATTCCCCAAACGCGTATAGAAAATACCTCTTTACTTAATTCCTGCTGGAAGCCGGTATGAGTACCTACACAGGTATCTATGCCGACTGAATACTAACACTGACTTTAACTTGAAATGATATTCAGTACTCACTTTATAGAGTTACCTGTAACTCCAGTAATCACAGTCATAATCACAGACAAGAAATTATGTCATCTGCTGCATGTTATATCTCTGCTAATGGTTCAGTACGGTTCCATCAGATTGTGAGACACTTAGTGCAGACCTTAAAAGCATTGCGATCAAACAGCTTCCAGTCAATAGAGAAGCACTACGTATATAAAGTTCCAATAATGTAATAATTCTTTTCTCAGCTAATGGTCTCATCCTGGGAGGATGGGTTTGCCAGGTCTGGAGCAGCCTCCCAGTATTTATTTAAGTAATTAACGACTAAAGCTTTCTGATTATTTTGCTTGTCTGCCTACCCTTACCAATAACAAATAAAATAAAAAAAAGTTAATAGTGGTTTAGTGGGTAAACATTTTTTTTTGGCTTAACCTGCAGGAGCCCTGCTTTGCACGGCTCGATCAGGCTCGTCCCACTCTGACCACCAATCTTTTCTTTGCAGAACCTGAAAATGCCAAACCGGAGAAGTACACCTCGCCCAGTCGTAGGCAGCAGTCCTCCCCGAGGCAAAATAGCAGCCCTTCTCACGCTCCCGAGTCTCCCTCAAAAGGTTTACGATCGAGACGACTTCTGCCACCGACACCGGGTAACAAGAAGAGAATCTTGGACGAGAGGTCACCTCCGTTAAGTCCCGAACCCAAGAGCGAACCGTACATGACGTCCTCGAAGAGAGTGTTCTCGTTTCCACCGGTTCGAGGCCTCCCGGCCAGCGATTACAGGAATATGAGCAAATCCTCTACAAAGTTATCCGTGGAGGACACGGAATGCTTGGACACTGAAATTC
Source organism: Apostichopus japonicus (assembly GCF_037975245.1). NCBI lineage: Eukaryota > Metazoa > Echinodermata > Holothuroidea > Aspidochirotida > Stichopodidae > Apostichopus > Apostichopus japonicus. Next base: position 10,455,240 of record NC_092568.1, read on the forward strand.
TATTAAAGGACACAGAGACTTACATGCACAATCTGGAAGAGAGGATGAAAAATCGGAAAATGGTGCCGGAGGAGAAGGTGGAGGTGGCTTTCAGAGCAGAGCCGGACTCGGACGAGGAAGAGCTCGACACTTCAGAGGCGTTTGAAACTAGATCCAATGTTGAATATGTAACGCCAGATCCGCCCACCACGAATAATAATGCAACCGTAACGTCTAAAAAGGGTCGGACTTCACCGAGCCCCAAACAGGCCGCTGGTAGGTGGTCCCGATTGTCAACCCCAAATAAACATAAAGTCACAACGGAGCAAGAGAAAGCTCCTCCAAGTAAAACAGTAGAGACCAAGTCGTCCAACTTTGAGAGAAACACTTTTCGCACGTCCTCCTTGCCCGATAAGAAATCCACCACCACCAAAAAGAAAAAAGAGGCTACTACGGTGGCCCCAGTCAAGCCAAAGCAGAGCGTACTCCAGCCCAGACAGACGCGCAGTACGCTGTTGAGGAAATCAAGGTTCACTGGCAGCTCGGGAAACATCAGCGATGTCAGTCCGGCATCGAGCATGTCGGATCTCAGCTCGTCGAGAGCGTCAGTGTCCTCGGTGAGAAAGAAGAGTCTTCCCAGCTTAAGTCGGGACAAAGTCAGCTGTTCCGATTCGGACGTAACTATCTACACGACAAGAAAGCAACTCAAGAAAGGCCAGAAGACCGCTGTCGGTAAGACCGACACAAAACCGGGGAGCAAGGAGGCGGCGATAGGGAATCGAGGGAGGAGTAACTCGGCGGGGGAACACTCGCTCAAAACCCCTCCTCAAAACAACTCAAAGAAAAAAGTAAAGACGCCGAGCAGTGCAGGAACCTCGCGGAACGCAGTTGGTGCTCTGAACTCGCGGAACGCCGCCGGCTCAGGTAACCTGAGGAATGCGGCCAGCTCTGGGACCTCTCGTAGTACGGCCAGCCTCGTGAATTCCAGGAATAGCTCCAGCCCGAGTTCGTCTCTCGAGGCTTACATCCATTCAGTGAGAGAGAGAAAAACTGAGAATCATTTATCGCCTGTCTCGACAAAATCAAAGCCCAAGAGACAAACAGGTGAAAAACCTGCCTCGAAGAAACAGGTTGATCTACAGGAAACAGAGAAGGTCGAACCAGCCGTATCGCAGCAAACAGCGCCCTCGGTGCAATCGACGCATATTGTACAAAATCTGGATCATCTTTCGAAAGACGAGGTGAGTTTTGTTGCACCTACTCTTCTTTTGCATTGGATGTATATTAATGTGTCACCATGTTGCTGTGGTCTAAGGATTTCAATACCATCTGCAATGGTCAAAGAGATCCCAACGGGTCCAAGAGATGGTTTAAGAAGGGGTTGCTTGCTCATCCGACAAGACTTGTTTTGTGTAGCGTAAGTAATGAAAACATATAGACTCACCAATTGAGAAACACAAAGGAAAAAGCTACTGAAGGGAGTACGAGGACTCTAACAGATATGTTTGTACATCAGCTGGACTATAAACAATTAGTTCTGTCGTTTTACAAACTTTAGAGTCATCCAGTGAATAACCTGTCATATGGAAGGAAAAAATCAGTTACGTTACATGTTAATAGCCTTGAAAACTGCATGTAGTTTGTAGCATTCTGCTACTCAAAGCAACATAGAGTAGAAGACTAGGCCCGAAAATCCTAACAGGTTATTAGTGTACAGTTTCGATAACTATGCCCTTTGTATTCAGTTTATACTAAAGCAGCATATAGTGTAGAAGATTAGGCCTTATCATCCTAACATAGTCTACTAGTGTAGTTTTGACTATTATCCCATAGTATCCAGGTATTTAAAGCAGTTTAGTGTTGGAAACTAACATTCTCTCCATTTAACTCTTGTCATCTCATCTTTCAATCATCCAGCTTATATTTTATCTTGTGGTAAGTTAGTTGTGGCAATGTTTTGGAAGATTTGAATAATTTATCCCGGCATGACTGTCAAGTGACTACTGTATATCCCTGTTTTAGTTGTGTATACCCTGCTACTTACAATACATATATATGGTTGAAGTTCTTAAATCACTGTTTGGTTGTTGTGGTTCCATATGTCACCATGCATCTGTTGTGAATATGTTTGCAAATTTTGGTTTCGGAAGTGATTTATTTGTCACATTTACTTTGTTATGAGTTTGTGTCAGGGAGTGATTTATATCTGAAATCTTAACATAGAAAAAATAATCTCTAGTGCTACAGAAATGCAAAATTTGCTTACAGTGACAGTAGCAACACTTTGTGCACAGTAAATAGGGTATTTCACACCACTGTATGAACTTATTGTTGTAATAAAGTATCTCTTCACAAAGTTTTAAAAATTTAAAACAAAGTAGTCGGTGCAAACTTAGGTTAATCCCTGTGTTATGTATACATGATATACACATATATCTCTATATATATATATCTATATATATATATTTCTCTATATATATATATATATATATATATATACATATATATATTTTATATATATATATATATATATATATGTGTGTGGCATGGGTTGGCAACACAGAAAGGAAAGGAAAAGGGAGAAAAGAAAATGAAAGGTATGGAGAGGAGAGGAATGGAAGGCGAGGAAAGGAAACAAAAAGTAAGATTTGCTTTATGAACAAAACCTGCTAGGTTATCTAATAGCCTGTTTAAAAGCTGCATTTAGTGTTGAATTTATCACAGATCATGGCAATACTTTAAGGTATTAGATCATTAAAAAGGAACGATAAAATAACTGAAAACATTTGTTAATTTAAACTTCAAATAAAGTAGTCCAATAAACAGTAATCAGGAGATAATCACAAAGGTTTGCACATGGAAAATAAAATGCATGAATGTTACATTTTTGTAAGGACAAACAATTTTCCCTGTCTGAAATTAAGCGGTCTAATTAAAACCAGTCAGTTTGGAAGCAACCAAGTGAGTGTAATCTAAAAGATTTTAGTTACATTGAGGTGTTTCCAATTTATTAAAATAGCTTGGTAATTATATATTGATACCAAGTCAGTACACCCCAAGAGAGAATGAACTCATCATAAGATATTTACATCTAAGCTACCTGCAGGAGGTCTATCTCATCAATAATTGACTCAGCTGGACTGTTTTTATTGTTTCAATCATTGTCTGGCGACCATCACTGGTTATGATCTAGTCAGTTTTATTAATTTAGTCCCGGTAGCTTCTTAATTTGCATTTCGCTTTTCGTGGCATGCAGTCTGTGATTACAAAACTCGCAGTCAAGAGGGTGCAAGCGTGTACAAGACAAATATCGAAAATACAAAAATAGATGTCATTGTTCAATCCATTCGTCACACAGTTCTGTAGGATTTATAGAAAAATTGCTACTTTTAACCCAATTCTAATTCTGATTTTTGGATACATACATTGTATGTGGTGGGAAAAAAGGCGAGGCAAGGCAAAAGCGTTTCCATCCAAAAAGTATGCCAGGAATGATACAGTATGTGCAGATGGCGCAAAAGTATACACTTAACAGTGTTTACTAAGAAATTCCATATAGTTAAGTGGGTTTGACTACTCGTTATTTGATATAATCAATTCCAATTGATACGTAACTGTTGAGCTGCTCGTTCCAGAGGTCTGCTGTAGTTTTCGTAGATGTATTTCTCGAGTGTTAGGAAACCAACAGAGAAACTGATTGAAACCATATCCATGTGGTGAATTTGGATGAACACTGGGTTTATTATCTCGCCTGCTCTATTCGATAAAAGTGTTCGGGATATAACGAGGCAGGTGTATGACTGTCACATCCATTCCCTCTCACGATGAGCGAGAGTTTGCCTCAGCGTCTGACCACTAAAGTCTGTCGTGCTCAAGGACATTGAAATTGTCTTGTTACTTTTTCTAAACTGGGTTATTAGTACCAGGAGAATATCTTTCTGATTGACAGTGTAGCAAATATGAGTAATAGACTCCTCATTGCTGGAATGACTCATACTGTGTGTAATACTGTGTGTGTGTACCCATGTACTGTATAGCCTACATGTGAACAACACATTAAGATTGTATACCATATACCAAGTGTTCAGTGTACTGTACTGTCTGTATGTTTAACAGGGTGTGTGCAAACTGGACAATCTAAGAACTGACTCCCGAACTGCATGGATGTGGTAAAGATGTGATCTGCATAATATTTTATGTACACCAAAACGTAAGAAAGGAATTTAACAACAGGAGATGGACACAGAAAACTCTACACATCTCCATCACACATAGTTAAATTTACCTTTATATACAGTACAGTACATCTAATACGCATCATGAATGGAATAGTATAAAGTATCAATGAAATATGTATACATGCAATATAATACACCCTTATTTGTATGCAACGATACATATAGCACAGTATATGGACACTGAGTTATGTAAACATTACATGCATTACATACATACACACACGCATACATGATACTGTATGTATGTACAGTAGAACCAAATGTAATATGGACGCTTGGGATGCTATACCTACAGTAGTATGAGCAAAGATGTTATGCACCATGAGCAATGTGTACAGTACTGTACATTAGAGAGACTACCATTTTTGTGAAGGTTAATCGCAGACGTTCTGATAATTGTGCATTTAACTACAGTTTATAGACAAGCCAATGGCTTTCCATGTTTAGATAGTGTGTACATGCTTATTACAGACAATGTTACAAGGAATATTAATGTCAACTTGCATGATTGAGCCATTAATGTTGACATTGCTTAGATCTGAAGTTGTTTCTTTGTACAGCTGTGCGCCTGAAAATGTCATAAAGTATGGAACCTGCGTTTCCATCTGTATGCAGTGTATCTAGTGCTTTTGTGTAGTTAATATCATGTAACTTTTTAATGTTCTGCAGTGGCTGCTCATGCATGTGACTTTTATTGGCTATGTAAATATATATATGTATGTATTGTGGTGCTTATACAATATGGGATATTGTTGTGATATCAATATGGCATGCTTTGGATCTGACTGCTATGAGTTTACAGGGTCTGTTAGAGAGCATGGAGTCAATGTTCCCTGAAACTAATTATGATAAATAACAAAGAACTACATCTCATATTAAAAGAAGTGAAATGTTAAAAACTGTCAAAATATGTCAAAAAAAGTATTAAAAATTTCAAAAATTATGCCTACATGTATTATACACAAAAGATCTCACAATTAAAAAGAACTAAGTTCTGTAGTTCCAGTGACAGCACTTTTGCAAATTGTGTGAAAAACTGTTCAAAGTCAATTCAGTAGAGACATTTCAATAGCTTGCTGTGCTAACTGTCATTGAAACCCAACTCTGGATTCTGCATAAATGAAGATTTTGTTACAGTCTCATTCATGTTTCAAATTATACTCCTCCTCTTCTTGACCGATCCTCCTCTTCTTGACCGATTCTCCCACTCTTCACCATCCTCACTTATTTCCCTTCCTTTTCGTATTTACATCAGCAAAATATAAGGAACACGATTATTGATAGAACTCGCTCTACATTTTTCTGGATAACTTGAAAGTGAAAGAAGTTTTAAACAGAATTGCTAGGAAGGAATTTACAACTTTTTTAAAAAAGAGGAATATAATATGATATTATCTTTATTTTACAGAAAACTGTGGATGATGTTCTAGGAGAAGATGTTTTCCATCTCCATTCTGGTCTCCCACCGAGAGAACTGAAGCAACAGTTCCATGGAAGGCTGGCATCAAGATTGCATAGGTCTTCCTCGTTAGACCTACAAGGTGAGTCAGTCAGTCTCTTTAGCACAAAGTCTCAGGTACAGTTAGATCTCAAATAAATGTGGTTGGCTGTATTAAACTTTTATATATTAAGGAGAATGCAAGCCCAACATGCAATCATGATTTATTTTAGTGACAAAGCTGCTCTTTGATGATCAACTCGGTAAAATTCCTCTGCAAAATCTTTTCCATTTAAAAATATATATCAGGATTTTGATGCAAGACAAGTCTTCCAAAGGACCACACAGACTCAATAGATCTTCAAATGTCTGCAAAACTGTTTCCTTTGGTAGAAGTTTTAGAAATGAATATGGGTTAAACTGATACAAACATGGTGGATTAATAGCAGTGCTCACTTGTCTTGTTGACAATATGAACCAGAAAACACATAGATTGCAATATATTTCGCCTTCTGGCTGCACTATCAATACATGAATATGTCATTGATTATCTTGGAAAAAGTAATTGATCCCCAACATGGCTTCTCATCTGTAACAGTTTGCAAACAATGACAAAACACAAAAAAAAAAACAACAGCAAAGAAACACATGATGTTATCCGACTGTTGCATAACATCATGTGAGTTATATAAATAAAGAATTGCCTTTCAGCCAGGATGGTCTCAGTATTTATACAGAAATCTCTGGAGGAGGAAATTAAAATTACTTCCCGAAAACAAGTTGCTTTCATATATATCGGGAATAATAACCATTGAACAGTTTTGCAGTGAGGGCATTAAAGTCATCATGAATGGAGTAAATATTTTCACATGTGATATGTCAGTTTGTAGTTGTAAAGTGTGTTAATAGGTCGCCTAGTTTATAATGTGAGCTACAGCCTCATTGCTTTGAGTATTGCCTCTGCTGTCCCCCTCCCCCCCCCCCTTGCCCTTACTACCACCTGTAAGTTATCAAACTGTACCACATACTATTCTGTATAGTAGCCAAATTTGAAGTTCAAAATTGTCCAATTTCCATCCGACTATTTAACCTGTTTTGGGTTTTTTTTTTACCTCTGGAGATCAAAGTATCCCAAACCTCTAAGTTGTATACTTTAAGTTACAACTTACTCTGGCCTTTGCAGTTAGATAAACAGTTGGTTTAACAGTTTGTTTCCCTCTGAAGTTGTAAGTTGCCAGAGTGCAAGAAAATTAAAATAGGGACCTCACCTACTGTAATATTTGTTCCTGCAAAAACAATAAGATTTGATACCTCCATAAACAGCTGAAAGAAGCAAGTTTTTTTAACAAAATTCCAAGTCCCTGTATTTGCCATCAGTCTCTGTAATAATAGCTTCGGCAGTTAAAACTAACGATCGCAGGGATTAGTAGCCTCGGTGACCGTCCTTGAATTTTAAATGATCTGTTCAGTGAGCCTATCTGCTAAAAAGAATTGTCTTTCTTTCCAGACGAATATCCCAAGGACCTCACTTACGACAGGAAAAGTTCTCACCACAGACGGCCTGGAAACACCGCTGGTAAACGATTACACGGGGGTAAACCAGAGGTACGTGTGACGTTTATGAACCAGTAACAGTCTTGTCTGGTCTGGTGGGACAATTTTGGGATAATCTTTTTTCAAGTTGTATGAGTCTTTTGAATCTATTTGAATTTTATCCGTTTTAATGACCATTCCCCAACTGGAGAAAATACAACCTTAGGTGCAGATTTGGTGACGCAGTTCATTAAAAAGTGATTTATGATACATGATGGGAGAGTTATAAATGTCTTGTGCTGCTACTACCTGCGGGTTCACATCAGTACCATTTTTAGTGAAGTAACTACCCTTTTAAGTTCGTTGTGAAGAAATTTGATGGGAACAAATTTAGTATAAATGGAGACCTGTTCTGTAGTTGTGTTTGCCAGTTTTTACACAAATTTGTGTTATACAATTTTAACAATCATAGAAATCAGTTTATTTTGCAATCACTTGCCTATCCTTGTAATAATAGTGTTAGAAAGAATTAAAATTCCAGTCAAGATCCTGTTATGGAATGTTTCACTTTCGTAACCACAGCAACTGCTAGTAAAGAGCAAATTGTCAAATTATCATCCCTTCAATTCAAATGTTTCAATTATTATTGGCCTGCTATTGTAATGTGAGTGTTCTAACTGTCCCAATACCCTGTTTGATAGTAGGTGAACTGCAAAATGTGCGTTTCACTGATTTATTGTTGACAAATTTCTTCGTACTCGGTGTACGGACAACTACACAGTTCTCTATTGGAACTGACTTCATCAGTGATTGTTAACACATGTATGTTAAATTTGTGTATTAAATGAACAGTGGATAACTCTCTGGGCAATTGATAATCAAATTTGAAGAAAAAAAATGAAACATCCTTTTAGCTAGAACAGGATAGAAAGCTGAAGTCCTTTCACTGTTGCTGAATCGCAATACTGCTAGAGATCCCCATCGACTGAGGACTGGATAACTTGGTCGGTAAACTTTGTGTACAGGACTTGTAACCTGAGGACACTGTTCAAAATCTCATTCCTTCACTCTTTTCAAACCTGTAACATTTGTGTAAATACTACATACTTTTTTAAATCTAACTCCCAATCTTCTTTAACCATTTGACGACTTAATCCATGAAGCATACCGCAGTGGTGAGTATTCAACACTCTTGTGTCTACTGTGCATCTCAGTACCATCCTCCTCTGCCCTAGTTACTTAATTTGCATGTTAGGCTACCATAACTTAGGTTCTGTGCTTCCCATCTGTCATGTTGTCTTACAGTGTTCCATGGTTTGTTTGGCTTTTGCTGAAATGAATGATGAATGTGTTCTTCATGAATGTCATCAAAAGCACACCCATTTTTGCAATTTTTAAGGAGGGGGTTGGGGATTGGGGGGGGGGTAGTAAAGTATGGCTAATGGTTTTACTGAATTTCAGTATAAATTATGGTGAGAGAAATATACATAATACTGACAGTGTCAAACAAAATCTATTTTGTAAATTCTGTTGCAAAAATAAAGTGAAAATCTTTTGTCAAGATATTGCATGGTACAAAGTAAACATATTACAATAAAGCTTAAAAGAAGATAATAACAAAACAAGGGGATTTATTCCTTATTTTTCTCTGAAGATATAGACCTGTGAAGTCAAATAAAGACACAATTGTTGGTTCTCACATAAAGTAAGAACTTAGCGAATAATAGAGTAAAAATATGCCTTGTAACTGGGCACTAAATAATCACGCTGAATATGCCTTGTAACTGGGCACTGCGAATCAAACATGCTGAATCCTCCTTTAAGGTTTTGTGTTGTTCTGGTTTTGATCGGGTGTTTTAACACCTCACAGTTAACAAATATTTTAAGCCCGTAAGGGCTTCCTTAGATGACAGTATACCAACATAAACCCTGTATGTAGCAGCAATTATGATAAAACAAGGTTTTGCTCAGTAGATGTGTGGTTTTGTCAAAACTTGGAATAATGACAGAGGCTCTTAATTTGTAATGTGGAAATTAAAGCAAAGTTATTAAAAAACTTGGAATTTCTATTGAGACTTGGGCCCCTGGTTCACTCAGGTTTTAAGTGTAAGCAGGGTCCACTTGAGTGTAGTCAGAGACCATCCGATCAATACTTTTCTATAATCATCAGCTGAATGGAAGCACATGGTGTATGTGTGAGGCATGAAGACACTGCATTGAAGACTACAGAATGCAAACAAGCCCTAACTGGGGTATAATGTCTTCCTAAATATGCTGTATCATAAACTGTTCCAATCATAACACTTACGATGAAAGTCATGTCATAAACAATCTGATGAATTCAGTGTTTGAGGGGGGGGGGAAGGTTGGTGTAAACAAAATATAAAATCAGGGTCCTTAACTGTGAAATTTAATTTCCAGCTGTATTGTACTGACAATATATGGCTTGTATTACAACCTCCTCCTTCCCTAGCCCCCCCATCCCCCTACCCGTTCCCACCCTCACCTGATACCAACTCAAAATCCTTGCAGTGTTTGTTGGAGAGTTTCTAAGAAAGTTCTGTCTGCTTGACATTGTAGTATTAGAAAGCCAAAAAGTGAATGATTCAAATCTGTACAACGTTATGCAGACAACATCGAACCCATAACAGGAGGTGATAGGCCTACCATGTAATAGTAGAAATTAGCAATGAATGATACCATAATCAAAGAGCTAATAGAACCCAAGAGTTTCCTGTGCAAATATTGTGATCGGGTTAACATGCAATTAGGACATCGGATTAGTCTGTTTAACGTTCAGTGGAAGCAATCAGACAGTACAGGTCTTGAACCGTTCACGGGCAGTCATGCAGCCTAAGGGTAAGACAGGCAACCGACAAAATGCAGCTTGCAGGTAATAACGTCCTATGATGATATGATAGCACTAACCCCAATGGGGAAGAATGTATCTAGTTATGCCTTAGGAAAGTATCCTGTTTACATTAACCAAAGTGCTACACAAATTCCATGAAAATAGGAAAACTTTTTGTTCACTTTATGAGATTTCTCTCTCAAAGTAACTTACGATAAAAATGAAAGACACATACAATTAAATTTGGTACCTGACGTCTGTATGGTAAACACTCAATTATTCTCTGAGAAGCACTTGTTCATTCAAAGAAACATTGTTTTCTGATCACATGGTCATTGATTCTGAGTTGTATCAGGATGTCACAGGAAGTCATAAAACAGAGACTTGGTTATGCAGGTGAACCCAAATGCTACTTTAAAATTAAACCCTTTTGTCCGTGCAGGAAATAATTGGCTGCTTTTAATGTGATGAATGATCGTGCAAACATGTGACATTAAAGTCTCTACGTGACAGGATTAGGGTATTTATGGTATAGTGGTAGTAGTCTCGGTAACACACTGTGTTTTTACTACTGTAGGTATTCAAAGAGAATCACAAAAACACTATATAATACTTTGTGTTCAGAAAGCATTGTAGGCTACAAGTTATGTTTCTTTGAAATTAAAGCTTCAGGGACAAAAAAAGGTATAAAAATATATTACAATTTCCCTCATGCATCATTTTTTTTTATGTTTCGAAGGATCAGCAAAATACAGGAAATACTTCAAACGCTAGATGTAGTGATAAACTATTAAAGAAATGAATAGATAGGCAGCATGGTCAAATAGTTTAGTTTCGTAAGTACTATAAAAATTAAGTTAAAACAAAGAATAGGAATGTAAAACCATAACAATATAAAAAAGAGAAATATGTTACTGATGAACATGGCAAATAAATAGCAAAAGCTGCATTTATAGTGATTCCTCAGTTAAATTACATGAAGGGAAATATAAAATGTCCAACACTTTTGGGAATCTAAGAAAAAGAAGAAGAATCATGTTATCTTTCGAATTTATTAATCAGAGGGCAGTGTCCACAAGTGGAGTTCAGAGCCATAGGTAAACAAGACATCAACAGCTCTAGTGGAGCCTGTATCATTCAAACCTGTCATTTATCAACTGTTTTGGAACTTACGTTTGTGCCTTGTTCGCCATTAATGTTGCCATTATGCAAAAAAATCATTCTGCAGAGCGGTCAGAGGGTAAAAACATTGTCCCTGATAATCATGAATTTATAACCTTTTCTGAGGATTAATTTGATGGGATTGGCATATCAGATGTCAACAGTTCCCTCAGAATTGACTGTTACACCTTGTGTGACTCAGTGTCGTGTTATCCCTTCACCCCTCGTCCGGGTATATATGTCATTATACTGTACAGTTCGTACCTCTTTACAAATTTGTTATACCTTTTCATTATATGAACATGTTCCATGGTTGTGGCCCAACTTTCTTTTCCCATCTTTTTTAATTATTTGGCTTGCTTGCTTCTTTGAAACTTTTTCTTAAATTTTGTCTTTTTGTGTTGCCTCTTGTGAAACGATTTGTACAGTATTCCAGTGCCCTTAGATGCCCTTTTCCCTTTCTCATACCTTGGCTATGTATATATATGTGCTTCATGATGCCTTGGTTTATGTACCCTGTTCTCTTTAATATTGTTCGCATGCATTTATTTTGAAGTTACATGTCATTTAGCCTGAAGTGTGTCTACTTGTAAGAAGTGAAGCATTACCTGAGCTTCGGGGGGGGGGGGGGGGGGGGGAGTTGAGTGAATTTAAGCAGGAATGATTTCATAAAATGTTTTTCTGGTTGACTTCAAATTTTAGTTGTCATCGGCATCAAGTGTTGCTTCTAGACTACTGTAGGTACTTCAGTAGTTGAGTTCCCAATTTTCAAGCAAATATTTCATGTGCTTATGGTAGGTATGCAGTTATGCAGGCACTTACATTACTTCTAGGAGCACTTTTGGATGTAGTAGGAAGGGGACTTGGTGTAATGCAACCAAATGGTTTATGAAACAAACCATTATGTGGTGTGGTTAATATGTGGTGGTTAATATGTGGTGGTTAATTTGTGGTGATTAAAGTGTGTTTTGTAAACGTAATCAATAACTTGAAACAGATCTTGTCACGTCCTTACCATCACACATTAAAGTCCAAAAGGAGGAGAGAGACATTTCTAGCCTATTAATTTGCTGCCATTGCTCATATTTTCTGTCCATTGTCATAGAAGAAATTTGCACATGTAGGATAACGGTACTGTAAGTACATCATCATGGGTAGCTACTTTTGGCTAAGTTCAACATTTCTTCTCTTGGTCACTTTTGGGGGGGATGGGGTGGGGGCAAGTTATGTACTGTTTTTGTATGTCAAATATATATCACAAAAGTTTTGTTTGTATGTTAACGTATAAACAATTGCATCTTGAGTGTGAAGTGAGAATCAAAACAGAAGAAAAAGACATACCATTAAAAGTGCGACATTGTTTGGCGACATAATTCAGATGTACAGTAAACAATAACAAACAAAGTATAGTTGAATACTCTTGTAGTACACTGTAAACAGTGGTTGGTGCATTGTCACTATACAGTACATCACTATTTACTTTACCAAATATACCGTTCCTGGGTATCTCTCCGTCGAGATAATACAATACGATGAAATAACTTAATAGTTCGTCATTCAATTACAGCCAACTTACATGGTATCACAATTCTATTTACAAGAACAAAGCCCAAATGAAAACTCAAACAAAGTTTTATAATTTTTGAAGTGACAGTCAAACAGACGTGAGACGTGTACCCTTAGTCAGATTCAATGCATACCGTTTGCTTTAAACTATGTCTATTTCACTTAATATTCATGAGATTTTGTTTTAATTACCATATTACTATGGAAACTATTTTAAGCATCCATTATGGTTGATGTACCCTACATGTATTAAAAAAATAATATTCAACTATTGTCATATTACAGTAACTTCACACATTTGACAGTTTGGAGGACATTATTGTAATAAAGCTGCATAATAAATATTTAATAAAGCATGTAGCTTTGCTTAAGAGGTAAAGTTCTTCTCCAATATACAGTTTGTTTATTTTTATGTTATTTTTTTGGTCTTTTTTTTTTCATTTTGTAACAGTCGTTTGATGACCTGGTGCTCTCCTCTATCAACCATTTATCCAAGAAGCTGAAAGATTCCTCAGAACAACTTCTCATTCGACTCAAGTAAGTTAGACATTTTTCACAGAACGTACTTCTCACTTGAATCAAGTAAGTTAGACATTTTCCACAGAACAACTTCTCACTCGGCTCAAGTAAGTTAGACAGTTTTGTCTCACATCATTGCATCTATCTTCCCTTGATTATCAGAACAGACTCAAGGGATATGAAAGTTTGTATGTTTCCCTGTTATTCAAAATGTGACAGGTGTTAGGAGTGGTGGGGAGGGGGGAGGGGGCAGAGGACAAGCTTGATTGAGCTGCAGCATGGTGGATATAAAAAAGCAGAACAAATATGGGGGTTTACTAGAAGAAGGTGCAATGTAGATAAGCAAATTATTCAGATTGGAAGCATAAAGCACTAAACAAGAACTAGCCAGATTAAAGGGAAGCTGACTTCACTGGTGAGGGGGGACTGCCCCAGCCCTGGCAAAACCACCCTTCCTGGAGTATTACTAACCACATTATAAAAACAATGAAGTTATATATTAAAGACATGCATGTCACAGACTGCAGACTTTATTAGGCTTGCAGGGAGGATGATGATCAAGGGCTGATATAGGGAGAAAATTAAAGTTTGTGAACAAGAACACATACTGTACTGTAATGTGTGTACCCAACCACCAGCTCCCTCAGAGTGCTTCAACTAGACCTCTTCCAAGTTCATCAACAAACCAAATAGTAAATATCCCGAGAGAAATTCTCAAAACACAACTATAGATGCACTAGTGATTAAGTTTCCCCAACAATTTCGTAAATTTGTTCCAGATAGATACGGAAGAGGGGGTTAAGACCTTTCGAATATATTTTACGTCTGGTCTGAATTCAAGTACAGAATGTCACGTTGTTGAATCATGGCTTTGAAATGTCATTAGAGTTTAGCACAGGTTCTCACCTATTTCAATTAATGTGTAACAAGTAAATACGACTGCCATTTGAAGGCTATACTATTCTGTTTCTTGAATGAACTTGTACAGTAGGAATTCCGTGCAATAGGAATAGCTGGATATAAAGTGAATCTAACTGTGAAATGGCTTTTATACGTGAGAGAAGTAGAGAATAAAGGAGAGTCAAGTACAGCCCGTCGTCGTTTCACACATAGTTTTCATTGTGCCTTGTTTTCATTCTCTTCCCGTTCTGATATACATCTTCAGTTCTAGTTCTTCACTCGGCCCACGTTACAAATGTGCCGCCATTGTAGTATAACGAAAGGCCTTGACTCTGTTGGAGGCTCTTTCAGAGGTCTTTAGGGATACACGGTCCTCTTTCGTAGAATACTGTCAAATGAAACACAATACTGCGTTGTCCATTTCTATTCTCCCTTCAACTCAATAATACAGCTAGTTGAATATTGCTACGTAAGACTGGGTCCACCTGCATAGTCTCCTTCCAACATGATATGCAGAAGTTGTTGTTTTCCTATGTATTTCTTTGGTCACAAGTTTGTTTTTGTTTTCTTTATTTTGTGCATGTCACAAATTTTTCCATGAATATTCTCGATATTGTTTTATTGATGATTTTATTGTCACCAGCCCAACCAACAGCCAGACATCTTGTTACCCGGGCACTGACTACCCTTTCCTGAAGACAGATAACAGAGAAATAGCTCAGATATTGCACAATCTCAGAAGAATGGAGCGTAAATTAGATGGTGAGTTACCCCCGGTCCCCCGAGCCTCCGCTGTTACAGAAAAGGGGAGGCGATCTCTTCAGCAAATTTGGGAGTATGGCAAAGTAACGGGGGAAGGGCGTCGGGGAATGTGTCAGGTTGGAAAAATAGTTATTGTTACTGTGGAATTGTGTAAAAGTCAGTTGATCCTGTGAAATAAATACTTCTACTTAAAGGCATTGAAGACTTGCCCCAAACCGCATGCCGCGCTCTGAAAAAGTTAACTTTCTGTTGCTTGCAAGTGAAGTTTTCTGCTTGTCGCTAGAAAATGCAGACAGTAATGAATCGTGATACCTTGTTATTTTTAGCTGGACCTGAGATGTCCATCGCTGTATAGTTTGTACACTGTGCTGTGGGTATTGACCGCAGCTGTATGTACTGACTGTACACTAGTAGCAAGCTGTGTGTGTATTTTCTGGGATCGATGGTGGTGTCTAACACTTCTGTTACACCTCATTTGACACTAGGTCAGATTACCGGCATGAGACGTTTCTTTGTGCGTAAGTCTTCACACCCCTTAAATTCCAGCAACCGTAAATTATCGTGACACACTACCAAACAAAACAAATAGCTGTGAAATTTGTAAGTGTCAGTTTGCTTATATTGACTTCATGTACTACGTACATTGAGATAATGTAAAGCCTAATGGGAACATGTTTATTTTATTGTCCCCACTCCTGCTGCCAAATCTCTCCTTCAGTGCTTTTTATATCTGTCACTGAGTACTATATGGAATTGTTAAGAAAAGTTACTCATTCTGTCACCCCAAAATGTTTCAGAGACAAATTCCAAGGCATTTATTGCCTTATTGTGGTGCACAACACTCACATCTCTGATCTAAGGTTACTAATCTAAATTCGACGACAGTCTTGCAGTAAACCAACTTACAGTACCTGATGTTTGTTGGCCATTCGAAAATGCTCTCAAGCTTACTATCTAGTGAAGCGTTGGAAGCAAAGGTAGCTGTGCGTGTTAGCATCAACTACCTAGATTGAACAACTGCAGGGACTACTGGTACACGTGACTGACCATTTATGTATTAACAGGCTATGCTAATGCGACAGTGATATACTGCTAGCCTGCAAATGACTGACAGATTCCTAACCTGGAAGTAAAGCCGATTGCTTTGACCACGAAGCTACAACAGTCCATACAGATATGGATTGAACTCTCGAAAAGTACAGCATGGATTTGCACTCTCGAAAAGAAGATTGTTGCTATAAAGTTTGATCCCAATGTGAAATCATAGGAAGTATCCGAGGTCTCTTGCCAGTGGAGGGGAAGTGCTTTTTAGTGTTCTCCCTGTTTGTGTTGACTTAAGAGGTAATTGAGGTTGTTACCGTGACAATATTGTCCTTAAGTGATTCTGTAGTATTTGTAATCATGTGTTATAACTGTAATGTGCTCTCTGCATGAAAATATCTGGTAGCAAACGTGCCCTAAATAATGTCCAACCTACAATACCCTTGCAGTACCTGTCTAAACTGATACACTTGAATATCAAAAGTACAAGCGCATCGGTTGTATTGAGAATCTGCAGCATTGCCGATATTGTTTATTAAAGTCTCTTTTTTCTGTCCTAGAAATACACAGCGTGATGGATGAAAAATGTGGCCATAAATCACCCGTCAGCAAGAAGAGCGTGTCTCCCAGGACGTGGAGGAGGACGCCCGATTTGGTCCAGTCGGAAGACTGCGTAGAAACGTCCATATGAGACTTCGGACGAGGAGGGGATCAGTTAAGTGCCTTTTGTAGAATCAGAAGATGTAATATGTGATGTCTCAAAAACTAGTGCATCGAACCAAAAACATGTAATGTGTGATGTCTCAAAAACTAAGCATATGAATCAGAAAATGTAAGGTGTGATGTCTCAAAAGCTAAGCATAGGATCAGATGCAATATGTGATGTCTCAAAAATTATTGCATTGAATGAGAAGATGTCATGCTGGATGTCTCAAAAATTGAGCATGGTAATTGGATGTTATGGATGTGCTGTTTCTAAACTAAGCATTGACTTTTAGGATGTAATATGTAATGTCTCAAAAAGCTAAGCATTGAATCAGAAATTGTAACTAATGTGTGATGTTTCAAAAACTAAGCATTTAATCATAGGATTTATATGTGATATCTCAAAAGCTAAGCTTTGAATCAGAATGTAAAATATGTGATGTGTCCAAAACTAAGCATTGACTCAAAGGGTGTAATATGTCATGTCTCAAGCAACACAGCATGGCATCAGAAATGTTAAGTTTGTGTGATGTTTCAAAAAGTAAGCATCGAATCATATAAGATGTAATATGTGATGTGTCAAAAATTAGGCAATCAATAAGAATATGAAATATGTGATGTCTCAACACCAAACATTGAACCATCGGAGGACATGTGTTATGACTCTATGGTCCTAATCTTAACCACTCTGACTTTCTTGAACTCTTTCTTCAAAAGTTGGGTGATTTTCGTTGGGATTGTCTATTTATTGGCAGGGATGTCAAGTTTGTTTTTAATCTTGATAGTGACAAAGTTCGGGGAAATCCCTGTACTTATTTCTATGCGAGAGATAAGTGTCTTGAAATTATGTGCACAGTAAATTTGGTCAATACCTGGCGTGAAAGAAATCCACATCAAAAAAGCTTTACTTGGTCTTCCAATATTATCTCTGGCATTCACTGTAAGCTCGTTTTCTTTTCTATCTCCAGAAATTTAACTCATTTCTGTGGTTAGGAATAATTTTACCTCAGGCTTACGCTCAGAATCATTTTGAAGGGAAAAGGGGTCCCGGTCTGTGGAAATTGTTTAATTAATTAAATAATTCTTTACTAATTATCTCACATTGATCGCAGGCCTCATTCGGGATGTGATTAACATCTACAATAGTCAAAACCCTATGGCATTGTCGGAGTATGTGAAATATTCTGTTCGTAAAAAAGCTTCTATGCATTATGGTAAAACTGAAGCTTACGAAAGGAGATCAAACGAGCTCAAGCTTATTAGTGACATTTGCCCGTATTAAGCAGTGCTACTTCCGCTCCAATTCAGTCGTTGAGTTTAATAACCTTACTCAAGCCCGAAATAACCTACAACAAATTTACGATTGTAAATCGCAGGGTATGATTATCCGCTCCTGAGCCTGTTTGGTTGAGGATGGTGTAAAGGGCTACTATCTAACTATCTCCTTAATCTGGAGTCATGTAAATAAGAGCTGCAAATGTCATTAGAAATTTAGTGATGGCAGTGATATTTGTAAGAACAGTAAAATTCTAGATACTCTGTCTGAGTTATGTCGTTCGTTGTATACAAACAGAAGTTGTGACCCAACTGCAATTTTACATGGTATTCATTACCAAGATACACTTTCACAGGAAGAGGCGGCCCAGACTTATTTATTCTTTGCGCAGAAATACTTGCGTTTCCCCTGTTGTTTGTGGTATCTTTGATTCTGGTCACCGGATGAAAATCTTGCAGTATGCTGAAGACACCACCATCACTGATTTGTCGGCACCACCCAAAGGTTAAGTGCATTTGCGGGGGTGGGGGGAGGGGGCACTCTTTCTAAACTAAAGATTTGTAAAGATATTAACCTGGACTTCTTATCAGTTCTCATTAATATGATGTACCACTGTACATATCAAAATTTAATTCTGTGGCTACATGGATTCATTTCATGGAAGTTTCAATATGTGGTAGCAGCTCCTAGTTGAAAGTAGGCATAATTTATATCAATAAGCCCTGTTTAAGTTTTGAAGATTTATGATTCTCTCAATTACTGGATTTTGTACAGTAGCTTATTTCTATTTAACTTTAAGAGTATTGTGTGAGAAGGAAGGTTATATTTCATATTTCTGAAAGAGAGAAGACGGCAAAAGCAAAAGTTGAGCACATGATTTCTCCTCTTTGGTTATATTTAGGAAGACCTTTTGTTTAAATGGGACAATGAATGCTGCTAACATTGTTGATTACAAATTCATATGAGAGGGTTGGCAGAATAGAACGTAGTCTATTCAGACTTTCAAAAGTTTTTGCTGCACAGGATTTAAAAAAAAAAAAAAAAACACTTTATAGAAACAGTACAAAACCATATCTAAATTAAATTTGTCGAAATCATATCCCGGGTTTTGAATATTTAATATAAACTAGTTTGAAGAATTCGTGAGGTGAATGGAGTATTTTGGTTTCTTTCTTTGATGGTTTATATTTTCGAGAAGTGAATTTCACCCCTTCGGCTTTCAATACTGTTTTTGTTTTTGGAATAGGAATATTTTGAATGTGGTTGTGCTATTTTGTGTGCTCAGGTTATTTGTTTATAACTATTATTATTATTTTATTTGTCTTGCTTTTGAAAAAAAAACTTACACATGTAAATTTTTATATCAAGTTAAGCAATCAGTTAAGGCAGTAGAACATTCTTTGCTTCCTATTAACCACAAGAAATAAACGACCCATGCACCCTTAATCATGTAACCGTCAAGAGGCACTAGAACATCATTGTAACATAAACCCCAACCCCCAGCACCTTCACAACCATTGATGTGTTCACTCTGCCAAGAAATCAGCATAAAGCATTAGAAAATTCTGTGAACTCACATATCTTGCCTGAATCATTCAAGTATGGTTTTCACATTCTCCCCCCCCCCCCAAAAGAGATGCATTCCTATTGCCAAAAATATCAACAAAAAACAATAGCAAGTCTCTGTTAGTCACATATCCAGCCCAGATGGTTAGATCATCTTTTTCCGGTACCCTCACCCCCCCCATCCCATCAAAAATGACCCTTCCACTATAACATCACACAAGAAGCATCGTAACGTCTTTATTACATAGCCCCCACCACCACTCCACTACCATCCCCCTCAAATCACAAAATATTCACTCTGCCATCTAATCAATATTTTATGTCACTAGCAAAAAACAAACTTAATTTACCAAATGACTAAAATCAAACTATACATCGTTCTTTGGTTATGTAGCATAAGAAAACATTAGATAATTCTTTTGTAGTTATTAAAACAATAGATCATTCTTTGATTAATTGAACAATATAATACTGTCAGCATCACATGTAAGACTTCCTTGTAATCCAGCATCAACTTTCTACTCGTACTTACTCAATGTGCTCGGTCAGATCTCTTGGATTTAAAAACAGGGTTAACATTTGTGGCCTTGAAAGCACACAAAGTGTTGTTCAGTTTACTTATATTTTACAATTCTTAATTCAAAGCCTTTGTTTTTAAAAAAATTGCAGTGTTACTTCCTGAAGTATTCTATACCTCGTTAAAATGCGTAAGAATAAGTAAATAATGCATTGTTGTGTTTAGAGCAGTGCTTCTTGACTAACATAGAGTAATATTAATAGTTAAGCAACTGTCTCCTACATTTGGCAGGAGAGTATTAACAACTCATTATAAAATTTATTTTACATAGTTACAAATATTATACCCAACCAATGGGTAATCCTTCCATAAAATATTGGCCCTAGCTGTTTGCCTACATGAAATTAACTTTAACTATCATTTAATTTAACATATTTTTTTTTCTACATTAGCAGGGAGAAAAACATCCTGTTGGGAAAATATGAAGGTTTTACAAAAGGAAGAAACCCCCACTCCCCCCACCCCTTCCTCTAAAATGGATTTGGAATTTGACCTGCTCATAACCAAGGCAAACCTTTCCCCATTTAATATGTTAGCAGGTTTATGGTTGCTATGTATTTAGCAATAGACAGACAGCAACTCATAAACTTGTAAGTTGTTTGGTAAAAAGAATAGTGACATGAAGATGAAGATTAATAATAGCAAATCATCTTCCTATGTCTATTATAAAGCTCCTTTTTTGTCCAGACAGGATTTGAAGAAAGGACGACATTTTCATTTGTTTGGTATTATTAATCAAAAATGTTTTCCCATGTAAGCAATAACTCCTTTTTATCAGCCTTTATTATTAATGTACAATTCTCAGCAGCAGCTGCTATTTAATTAATATTAGTCCATATACATATTTATTGGTGTCAGGAGTTCATAGGAACACACTCGTTTAGTGAGAATCGGAGTCAATTAGTCTAGTGAAGCAGGCATGTTAATCGCGGCAACTAGCAAAGGATGTCACCATGTAGTATAAGATTCACATGTTTAACAGTATATTTATAGTAATGTTCTAAGAAGGGGCTCATTTTCCTTAGGTGGGGAACCATTATTGGTGTGTGTTTGTGGGGGTGCTGGGGGGCGGGGTGGGGGCAGTTGGTACTACCATTGAAGTACAGCTTTAACCTTAACTGTCACTACTGTTTGTAGTCCCTAGAGTGTTTAATGAAATATTTTGAATTTTTGTTTATTTTGAGGCAAAATGGAAAACAATGTTTGCAATATGAGGGGTATCTTTGTCTTACTATCTCCCTAGCCTCATTTTGCCACAAATAGGATGTATGAATTTTTATTTTTACAGTTTAATGCTTTATACTGGTATATTGTTTCAAAGAAATTGGTTAAATATATAGTATGCTTTCTTTAATTGAGATAAAAAAGGTCTGTATGATCATGAATTAAAATTCTGTCTCAAAACGTTGTGCTGTAAGGAATAAGTTAAAAGATTTTTTTTTACATGTACAAATATTAAGAAGCAATGTAGCAGTGTTTAACATCAACATTAATGATAGTCATTTCTCATTCATAGCATCCCAGCTTTGTTACATGATGGGGGGCAGTATTTTAAATCTAGATTTCAGATTTAGATTAACAATTTTTGTTGGTCATCTCTTAAAATGGCATATTTATTTTAGAAGAACAATACTTTTTACACACTTAAAATCTAATTTGGGATGCGAACAAGCTAAGACAAGTCTCTATTTATATGATACTCCAACAACTCTCAAATTGGTGGGGTTTACATGGCCATAGAATTTTCCAGGAAATATCTCAATTTGCATAGTGGGATGCGTTCTCTGGCCCGCTATTTTGCCACCTTCCTCCTTTCCCATATTTAATGGCAAATTAGGAACAAAAGGTAGTAAAAGTGGGGAGTTTATGGGAAAGCCTTTTAACAAAATAGAAAATATTTTCTTGTTTTTGCCTCAGAAAATTCTTAAGATCTCAAGATTTTCGATTATTCGAAGCAGCAGGCACACACAATTAGGCATTTACAGTCACTTTGTAATTATAAAATTTTGAGTTTAAAATTTCCAAGGTGATAATTCCCTGTTTCTGACAACAGAGCCAATTATTAGGGCTATTGTGGAAGGTCTGTTTACAACGGTTTGCAATAATGGCGTTACTATTTCATCAAAACTTGGTTTCGGAGTTTATTAGTATTTTCTTCTGTCACAGTATTTTAGTTCTCTGAGGAATCAGTATATTTGATATCACAGATAGATTTCGGTCTCACAATTTGTAGTTGAATCTAGGTCTCACCTCTTAGTGGTCAGAAAATATTTGTTTTCTGAGTAAATTTCCAACAATCTCAATCGTTTCAAAACTGGTTTTGGAAACCATGAGTAAAACGAAGTTTCCTCCAGTATTTCTGTGAAGAAAATTTATTTAGTATCATTAATTTTTGTTGGAAATTGGAAGGTATTGATCTTGTGATGTTTGACACTGATTTTTTCGTTAAGTTATAAAAGTAGTACAATGCAAGGAGAGGCTTTCTTCATATTTAAGTTACAGTACCTTAAATGTCGAACCCACCTAAATATTAGCTTGTGTGTGTGTGTGAGGAAATTCAAAACGTTTGCGAGAAAAGAAAGTAATTTATTTTCATAGTGTTTAGACATTTGCACTGTGAGTATGTAGGTTTGGTATTGGGTGGAAGGGGGGGGGGGGGGGGGGGAGACAAGGTGGTATAACATTGACCAGATCGTTAATAAGCACCAGAAACTGGATTATTTTTCTGCCCTTGATTTTGTTTAGACTCCATCTTATAAGTTGTGTGCTTTGCCCTTTAAATCCATAACAATACAATCTTAAATGGGTTATATGCCACACAGGAGAGATCACCCCTTTCTTTACCATCTCCCTCCTCCCCACCCCCCCCCCACACCCCAACATCATCTCAAAGAGTTTTCATTCTTACCAGCAATGACTGATATACAAGTAGCATACAATTTTGATTTTCATTGACACTTTCAAATTATTCCTTAATTTATCATAGCTGTAGGTTTGGTCTAACATTCATCTCACATATTTTTTTTTTCTGTATATAACGTATCCGATTTTGAGTACCAAAGGCCAAACGGAGTACATCAGAAGGGAGTAAATTGATTTCTTCTTCTTCAAATATCTCATCCTCACGGTGTACTCGATGAAATGTGTTTTTTTTTCTCTTCTATGTTTTGCCAGTTCTTGCCAATATTTGAGAAGAGAAGGATTTAAGAAAATTGGGACTCATTTTCGTTTTTACTAAAATTTACAAAAAAAGATGATAAGCAATTATCAAAAGGAGGTGTTTTGCTGGTTTAAAAGAGACATTGTTTGCAGATTATGAAAACAAAAGGTTTTTGTGTCATTTGATAGATATGTATATGTTCAGTACAATGTAAACAAGCTTCACTGCTGTAACCTTACACATAAATCAGTTCATTTTTCATTTCATTTTTGTCACAATTGCAATCGTACTTTTCTTTTCTTTTGTTTTCTTTTTCCTTTTTCCATTCTTGTGTTTTCCATGTTGTTTTTGTTTATATTTAGTTTCCATATTTTTTTTGTGTACTGTCGTGTGAATAATCTGTTGGACAATGTCTGTATAATTATAATAAGGCTTGCCTGTGATAACATGTTTGTAAACATGCCAGCTATATAGGTTAAATGATGCCAACTTTGTAACAAAGCAATATGTATATCCCGGTATAATAATTGTCAAATCTCATGTACGTATAAATGCTGACTAAGTTAATAAAAATAACCAAACAAGTAATATATATTTGCAACTTCGGTATTTTTATCTGTGTTTCTTTGTTATAACTACTGCCATTGGTAGTGTTACACTAACGAGTGTGTTTGTGTATGTAGAATGGAAAGGGCGCAGGGGTGGGGGGGTGGTGAGGGCAGTGAAGTGGTAAAATGTGAAATCGTATTGGAGACAAATACGTGCAACGCACTCCCCCCCCCCCTTTCCCATCACCTTTTTCAATGCCAATAACTGGTAACGCTTCATGGGTATACACTGGATTACTGCTTGCATGATCTCCTAGGTAGGATTTTATCATCCTAATGAGACTTGGTAAAGTCCCTCGCAGAACGTCAGATCGGGTTCACATATAAGTGCGAAAAAAATATCTCTCACTTCCAGGTACACCTTCAACTCGCCCCCCCCTTCCCCCCCCCTCACCACAACACCAAAGAGAAACGGTGTACGCCACTCTGAATAGCACAATAGAAGTCTACGACTTATTATTCTGACCATGGGGTTGAATGCAAGCGTGCGGAACCTTGAGGTTGAATTCAATAGATTCAACTTTCAGAGGGTATTCCATCTTACATATTCATTCTTGTACAAACTATTCATTGACAATATGTCATTACCTGAACCAATAACCTGCAGGTTATGCTTTTCATGACGTCATACAACATATCCAGCCAACCTCACCAACATGACTTTCGGCCATTGTCACAAAGAAATCCTCGTCTCCGAATGTGAAAGGGTATTTTAGCAATAATATTTAATTGAAGAGAGCAAAGTAATGTTTGGCTAGAACGGGAAGAAAAGAACAACTAATTCTTTTGCTGTTTTTTTTTTTCATTTCATTTATAGCTTTCCGGTCAGTTTTCCGTTGTTCTTGTAATTGCGCAATAACACTTAGTGATAGTATATTTAATTAATATTAAACCATGTGTGTTGCGTAACCGGGCCAAAATGGCGAAAGAAAATGGTAACGTGAAATGTTCAACCAACACCGATGCACGGTAGTTATAGTCGTTCGTCAGTCGCATACTCTCGCGAGCAGCTTTTCTTGATGAGCAATGGTTCGGATAGGCTTAGCTAGGTCGGATAGGTCCTACCCATGCACTCAATTACACCGCGCCTCCACCCCACTCCCTGAAACAGCTGTAAGTTGAAAGTTTTATGTTTGGTTAATTTCCTGTTATAAAACTGTTCCTAATAAAACTGTTATTACGAATCAGATGGCTGTTGTTCTGGAGTGAACGTGCGGAATATTTGTTGTATTTATAGGTTCTCAGAATATTACCCCGAAATGTTAACGCGCTATATTTGCAACATAGCTCAGTCACGGAAGACGGGGAGGGAGCTAATGGTGGTATAGTAAATTGCTCGTTCAACCAGATATGTGTAAATAATTCGTCCCTGGCTCATTAACGTTGAATAAACATTACCTTTTACTGACTATCTAGCATATTCAGAGGTTGTACCGATGGCCTCTATAAATTAGACAATGTCTTAGTTTGGCGCAATTCTTTAAGTGTACTCTATGCATTTAAAATTGACAGCAATTCTCCTGAGGAAAAAAAAATATGCCGAAATGCAACTCAATATATTTTGTTTTGGTAGTTAGAATTTGTTTGAACAAAAACTAAAATTTTGACTCTCGTCACTAGTTATACTTGCATTACGTAATATCGATTATGTATACACTATAGTATGAATAGATAACGGAAGAGAACTGCGTAAAACTTATAGCAACGTACGGTACCACGCAGTATTGAGCACGAATTTTCTTCGCGTTTATTATCTTGCATCCTTGAGGAAAATATAATATTGCAGAAAGAATGTGAATGTTCGCTCCAGTTTCGACGTTCCGCACATTCTTCCGCCCACCCGGCCCAGCCCCTCCCCATCCCATCCGCTTCGTCAATGTGTGACCTAACTTAGCAAAATGAATATAAAACGTAACGTCGAATACGTATATAGGCATATCATTAATAAACAATGAAAGAGAAGTGAAATTGCTTTATTATATTAGCTTTTACTTTTATTTCCAAATTATTCACAATATCTGGTATGAACAGCTAACTTCAGTCAAAAATAGTCAAATTTGTGTAACTTTTGGCATGCACTTGAGGTTGCTCAGTACTGCTCACTTTTTAGTACTCTTTACTACACGATTATCATCTTCCTGCAATTTTGATTTAAAAAAGTACATTATTTGCTATAAATATATGAATGTTCTTCTTCAGTAATCTCGTTCTTCTCAGATTTCGCCCTTCCGTCCGCAACGCTCCATCCAACCAATTACGCCCGCCCCATCCTCTACGCCACGCCCGCCCCGCCCCAAGTCTGATATTATGAAGTATTTTCATGAGCCATGATCTCCTCCCGTAGATCTCTGTTATCTTTCTCGATTTCATCCATCTGATTCTGCATCCTCTTCATCTGCTCCGTTTTCTCTTTAACCTCCCTCCTGTTAATGCAAAAAAAAAAAAAAAAATCACTAAGTACTTGCCAAAGCGAGTCAAAACTGATGTTATAATTTGGAGTGTTAGCTCAGTGGTTAATGTCGGTCCCTTTCAATCACAAGGTCCCGAGTTTGAGTCACTCCAAGATTAATGTGTGTCGTCCAGTTACAGAGTTGTTGACAATTGGAAATTCATAATCATGGACGTTAAATATGAATCTTAGAGACTGACTTCAGTCAGCTTGCGGCTTTTAAAAGCCAATGATGGCTTCTTCCTTCTTCGCGAGTTCCTGCTTGCATGAGGATCTAAAATACATGCATAATGATTCGTCAAATGTGTCATGACAAATGCCTCATTCACATTTTGTCAATTGCGTGCAAAGTCTCTCAGTTTTATGTTGTTATATGCACGGCCTTCATTCATTATAAATTATACACACTTTATCAGTCATATGTTGTTACAAGCTTCGTTGAATTATCAACTTAGAGATAGACGATTGGCTTGTTGGGTAGACGGGCTTTGAGGGTTCATTACGACAAATATCGTGTCATATATAATTTATTCACTAACTATAAGGAAGAAATCAATTAAATAGGGCGCCAACTGACTTTTCTTGTACAGCAGACCAACAGTTGGATTTTTGTGTAACTTAGTTTTCATGAACACTTACTCTGATTGGTGTAGCTCCCTGAGCAGTGCTGTGACGTCACTCTGACTATCCGCCAAGTCATGACTCATCCTTTTGAATTCTTCCTCCTTCGCCGCGACGATCGACTGTAATCTTTCCTTTTCCTGCTCGTTCCACATATTTTTCTTTTTCATTTGTATGAAATTCATTTTTGCATGAGTCTTAATACGCTCTGTTTCTTTTAGCTGCATCGCTCCATGCATCGCGTAAACATCGTTTTTCCTCATCGATGAAGCTTTATGAATCCATTGCTGCAATTCTCTCTCCAACTTATCCTTATCATTGATAACTTCAGTATTGTCTTTCTTGAGCTGTATCAAATCGTTGTTAACTTTGTATAAATCTTTCTTCAACCAACGAATCAACGATCTCATCTCCTCCTGCTCGTTGGTCTTCTCATTCAGTTCTCCTTTAAGTTGCGTCACTATGACGTCATGTGCAGCTACTACGTCATTATCTGACAAAAGACCCTTGCCTTGCTTCGATGAAGACATCCCACCTGTTTTCACATGCATCCTGTATTTCATTTTATCGTATTGTTGCCTGAGATCCGCATGTTTGTCCTGTAGATTTAAAAACCTCTTTTGTAATTGTTTATTATTCTGACGTAAGTGATCTGCTTTGTATTCTGAATCTTTCTGAAGATCAATGTTAGTCTTTTCCAGAAGTGTTAAGCTTTCCTGTAGTGCCAGCAACTCATCAGTTATCTCCTTATTTTGTTGTACAAGTTTCTGTTTTTCAAGATAATTGATCTGATTCTTATCAATTAGATTTTTCCAGGCTTGATCAATTTCACATATCAATGAAGACAGCTGTGAATGTGTACTCTTGTCTATGGCAGGCATTTCTTGTCTATGTTTCATGAAAGAATCTATCTGTTCCTCTGCTCTTTCAGGTTGTTGGTACAGATGCATTTCTTCTTGGTCTTGTTGCAAGCCGGTACTGTCACATTTCTGGAGGAGATCAATGAGCTTCTTCTTTGCTTCGTCATTTTCCTCTCTAAGTTGTTTGCTGCTCGTTACAAGAACCTCATTGTTATATCTTGTCTGGCTAAGTTCCTTTTCGTACTTAGACTCAGAACTTACTTTCTGTTGTTGGATGGTTGCTGTTAATTCTTCAATGGCAGCTTTACTACAGCAGATCTCAAAGAATAAACGAACTTGCAGCAGTTCGTGTTCTTCTGTTAAAGTCTTCATCTCGTTCAATTGTGTTTGTAGTTCATCTGCTTTCAATTTGAATCCATTCTCTCTCAAAAGAGCCTTCTTCAGAACCTCGGTCTCATTGAAGGATTCTTGCATTTTCTGTTCATAGCATTTCAGTTGGTTTTCTTTCTCTTCAACCAATTTGTTATAATATTTGGCCATTCTGTCCATCTGCTGTTGCAATTGAGACTTCTCTTTGGAAATATTTTGCTCCAGCTGATTAATCTCATCCATGCATTGCGTTGTTTTCATCTCATAGATCCTCTCCATCTCCTTACCATGTTTCATCTCATCTGTGTAAGACTGATTCAATTCTTCCAACTTCTTCTGCAGCTCGTTCTTTTCTACGATTGCCTTCTCCGTAACAGACTTGCCGTTTCCGATCTTCATCTCGTATTCTCTTTCAAGGTTCTTCACTTCATCTTGATGAAACTTTCGTTGTTCTTTCAATTTATCTTCTAGTGCTTTCATCCCGGACTGAAGACTTTCAATGAAGTCATCTTTGGCAGCAATCTGGGAATCCATTCGTCCTTTCATGCAAGTCATCTCCTCTTCGTGAATCTCTCCAATGACTTTTGCCTCTTCGTGATGAATCTGTCTTTCTGAAATCAACTTTTCTTCCATGAACTTTACATCTGATTCGAGGTACCGCATGTTAGCTTCATGCTCGGCATTAACAGTGGTAAAGTTCTGCTTAACCTTCTCCAGACTTTTCTCTAAAACCTTCATAGTCTTCTTTAGACTCCGGTTATTGTTTCGCAATGCTGCAAGTTCTTCCTTAGCGTTGCTAAGATCTGCCGTGACTTTATGCACAACGCCGTTTCTCTTCTCCAAAGTAATTTTCCAGTTTTCAACCTCTTTCTTGTACCTTTCACAATCTCTCTCCTTCATGATAAGCATTTCTCCCCATTGCTTGCGTAGGGTTTTTTCTTGCTCACAAAAGAATTTCCTCTGTGAAATCAGTTTTCCCTCCAAAATCTTAACCCCGGATTCAAGGGAAGACTTTTCAGCTTGTAGTTTTTCTTTGAATCTCAAAGAATTCTGAAGATCGTACTCGATCTTATCTGCAGTCATCTGGAGTGACGTCATCTCGATCTTGAGCTGCTGGTTGTCTTCCAGTAATGACGTCATTTTGGTGTTAGCGTTGTTGAGCTCTGATGTGACGATATCTAAGGTTTGACTATTCTCTTGTAATAAGTGAGTCATATTCATCTCCTTCTTCTTGTGTCGTTGACACTCCTGTTCCTTAGCACCAAGTCTGTCAATCCACCTCGAGTTGGTCTCCTTGAGCTGATTCTCCAGCTCTCGACACTGTACGGTCATTGACCCGAGGTCATCCTTCATTACTCGACGCTCGGCAGAATTGACTTTCATCGCTTTGCCGAAACTGGTCACAGCTTTCTCAAGGATCATCTGATCCCGTTGCTTGATTTTCAGCTGAGATGCCATATCGTGATGGATCTTCACCACTTGACGGCTTTCTTCGCTAAGCCGATTTAGGACGCGTATGACGTCATCCCGCTCTCGGTGATGGCTGACCGATCGCTTTTTAAATATTCCACGCTGAGCCTTTTCAAACTTCAAGAGTTTCTTGTCCACGAGGTCGGCGATGGTTTGGTTGCAGAGGGAGACTGTTGCACGCAGTTCTTCGGTAGGTGTGCTGTTCATCATATAGAGAGAGAAAAAAGCAAGTCGATAAACACTATTCCTTCATACTATTGTGTCGTCATTGACTTCACTTTTATATAGCGAGCACGATTGTAACCTTAGCATACTAATTTACCCCACCAGACTTAACTGATAAAATAACGTTTTGAGATACTTGTAAGAATTACAGTACATCGTGATTGACAAAATAAGTATTTATGACTGACAAGCACAAATCAAGCTTAACGGATGAAAGGTAGATGGGAACCACTTCTTTCTCCTTGTTTCATAGATGTCCTCTCACCTTTGCTGACTCTCTTGCAGTTGTTCTTCCTGGTCTGTTGGTTGGTCCTCCAAGGTGGTGGTTGAAGGCAGTGGAATGAAGTGGTTGTTGTTGTTAGAAGGCACAGAAGGGAGACCAGAAGATCCCTCCACCAACACCCCGTCCACGAAAACTAGGTCATCTAGGTAAACGATGACCTAGATAATAAGGGAACGACAAAGAGGAATTGTTCAATCATTTGTTACAATTAGGATTAAATAACTTGTCAATATATTCCATATATCAATTGCTAATAAAATCTTTTAGATAATACTAAAAATCGCGTTTGAGCTAGGCGAGAAATTAGAATAGAATTTCTGTTCAGAATTACTACAAAGTTAACGCATGCGCATTAGTGCGGTCAATGCTATCCAAAAATGGAAGAGGGTATCACGGGGGCAGCAAAAATCGCCTGGATTTGGGAATCATCTACCGTTTAGCTTTGTACGTACTAAGATTGCAAAAATTTGCAAAATTGTATTTCCGACTTTTGTACTTTGTTTTATTCCATCTGGCAACAAACAGTGAACGTCTATATTGTAAATGTGGTTTGGTTTCATTTTTTTTATCCGGTTTAACATTTCACGGTATCGACTAAATCCAATTATGAGGAGGTATGGTGCTATATAGCTGTATATGTTATTAAACTGACACTACGATCCTCGACCATATATACCACACTGCAGGTTATATGTAGGTGTATATTTCTACATATGTAATGCATATATCGCATACACTACTCTATGTGTGATGCTATTATCTGCGAATATCGAAAAGAATTAGGCTTATACAGATACTGTTCTTTAATATAACGACGGGTGACTTGAGTATATGTATATTTTAAAGCAGTAAAAGCTGCCGTAAGTACTAGCTCCTTCCGGCCTAGTCACTATCTCCAAGATTGGCTGATATAGAGACAGCTATTTTTCTACTCTTAATACCCCTAACTCCCTTCCCCCCCCCTCCCCAAGGTGTATGACTTGCCTTTCTGCAGTGAATAAATGTTGTTTCTCCACAGGTTGATATATTCCGGGTCTTAGATGACGGTAACGAATATAGAAGAGAAATGGTAAAGGTCCTTTTCGGCCTACTATATACTGACCTTATCATTGTCCATAAGTTGGACTTCAAAATCACCAAACTTGATACGGAGCGAGTCATCGCTCAACGCATCACAGCCGGGAAACCCCCATGCGACGATGTTATTCGCAGGTTCGCTTGGTTTCTGAACAAATTCAGACATAATCGCTTTGAATGCTCCGAAAGTAAAAGTATAGCAAGTACGCAAACTTTAAGAATCGATGTGTTGACATCTAATGTGCCATCACGGTTACTAGGTATCACACTTTGTGTTCATCCAAGAGTAATCTTTAGTGACGCAACAGTTAGCGTACCTCACGCAGAACGCAGCGCATTATGCTAATACTTGATGTACATTGCCGGCGTCCGCGCCCACGCAAAGACGCGAAGAAAATCGCAACAAACAAATAACAAAACTTAACATATTGAATAGAACGAATCGGAGTATAAGGAAAACACCGCATAACATATGAAACATGCATCATCAGCGAGTATAGAGCGCGTACATAAGCACGCGTACGCGACGCTGTACCAGAGACCCATTACTGTTTCTGCATTTACATGTAAGCATGATCCTCACGTTCCTTTCTTTGTATAATAGCTTTCAGGGACATGCGCAAACCAAAGCTTTTGTATAGCGTTGTAAAGCATATAGACTTATATAGCTGAATATTTAAGCGCTTATATTAATTGGACGCGCGAAAAGAAGAAGCAAACACGCATACACACACACGCACGCACAACCAAAACGTAGCAACCACGGAGAGTCATGTGACGTCATCGGCATATAATTTTCGATGTGTGAAATCAACCAGGTAAATGAATCACCGACGGGGATGCAAGCAATGGGGCGTTAAATTTGCATCGTAATCGGATCCAAATATAATAATAACACTGCCAGGTCAATTTCTGCTTCAATATGATATAAAGATCCATTTTTTGCTCTATATTCAGCTAAACATGAGAACAATTTCCTAAGCAAACGAAAACCACAAAGAAGTATTGAAATCTGCTCTTTTGTCACAAATTGACGACAAAGACGTTCACCGATTATTGTGAAAATCGTAAATGTCTTGTTCTGTGTTACGTGATTGATCACATTTACTCACCCATTTGCCATCAATTAATATTCCTCCCAAGCGGACGTTTACGATTTAAGCCGGGCTGTATATGAGCCGATCAATTTCGATTATATTAATAATCAATATGGATTTTAGTTTCCTGTGTTTGCACTTCGCAAACCCCAGTTTCCATAAAATATCGCGACGGATATATATATATATATATATATATATATATATATATATAGAGTAGGGCAAAATATGTCACCAAAAACAGAACTAGTATTGTTCGATATAGGTGACAAACGCCTACAGTGGAATTACGATCTTCCTTACCGGTTTCGAACCTCTGGACATACAATCAGCGTCCATAGCCTAGTGGTTAGGGTGTCCGCGTACAGAGCGGGAGGCCCGTGGTTCGAATCCCGGTGGAGGCTGAAAGTTTTTTCACTGTTCTTGATTTTCCAACTCATTACGATTTTCATTTATATATATTCATTTGCCTTTGTCGTTTACCTCCATTGCATTAACATAAAGTCTGTTCAAAGTATCTCTTTCGAGATCCGGCTTTAGGAATCACAAATGATTTTCGAGTTGGATAGCATCATGTTTGATCTCTAGAGTAGGGCAAAATATGTCACCAAAAACAGAACTAGTATTGTTCGATATAGGTGACAAACGCCTACAGTGGAATTACGATCTTCCTTACCGGTTTCGAACCTCTGGACATACAATCAGCGTCCATAGCCTAGTGGTTAGGGTGTCCGCGTACAGAGCGGGAGGCCCGTGGTTCGAATCCCGGTGGAGGCTGAAAGTTTTTTCACTGTTCTTGATTTTCCAACTCATTACGATTTTCATTTATATATATATATATATATATATATATATATATATATGTATAAATATATTTATGTATATATATATATGTATTTGTATATAAGTATATGTATGTATATATATATATTTATGTAGATATATATAATTAGATATATAATATATATAATTATATATATAATTATATATATAATTGTATATATATATATATATATATATATATATATGTACATATATAAACATATTTTATATATATATATATTTGTACATATATGTATATATATATATATATATATATATATGTACATATATATACATATTTTATATATATATATATTTGTACATATATGTATATATATATATATATATTTATATATATATATATGTATTTGTATATAAGTATATATATATATATGTAGATATATATGTTTGTGTGTGTGTGTATGATCACATTTGCTAAGACCCTGTATAAATTAACGTTATCAAACAATTAAAATACATAAAAGTACGCATTTGCACACACATATACACGCAGATATCTCCTACCACATAGTACGGTATATATCTGTGTTGACCCAAAAGGACATAATTGCGTTTCTGTTGAAGAAGACAATCAAGTCCTGTATACGACGTACGGAACTTTGACTAAATTGTTAATCACTGAATCAAAGTTAACTTGTTTAGTTTATCTCGTTTTATTCTTAATAAAGCTAATGAGGAAAAACCTACTGAAAAAGCTGAACCAACCCGTGATAACGAAATATATAGCCTATCGATTATCATATATAGCATGGCCTTTTTATTTTGCCAACCATTTGACCATCCCCGTTTGTTCTGAAATTTCTGTAGCCCCCCGCCCCTCCCCCGCCCCTCCCCTCTGAGTGTTAAGCTGGTGAGGATTTTATCAAGTGACTTGTTTTCTTGTTATCGTTATCCTCTTAATTAGGTTCAGTTTTGCAGCTATACGTTAACATCTTTTTCATCATAATATCGGAGACTTATTCAATAACATTTCTCTCAAATTACCAGTGTTTTGAAAGCTGAGTGTATATAGTATGCGCCAACTAAATAAGCTTCTAAAAAAAACAAGCAGTGACGGTTTTTCTATTTCTCTCCTCAGTGAATCATGCGCATGCGCATTTTTGAATCAAAGTCGTTAATCACGGATATCATTATTATGTGGATTTCTTATAATCGTTCGTAATAATGAAGGTCTTTATGTCTAACGCTGTTTTCTATATTTGATGAGATTGCAGAGTGAAATAATCGTAATAAAGAAAACAAAGAAGTATTCAAAACTAGACGCGGTTAATATGCAACCAAAAGGACCCAAAAGGACATAATTGCGTTTCTGTTGAAGAAGACAATCAAGTCCTGTGTAACTATATACACTCAGCTTTCAATCCATATAGTGCGTAAAACATAAAACTCATAAAAGTCAATGTATAAAATCAACTGTAGCAAACAAGTAGTAGTTTATAATTGATTTGTTTTTCTGATACCACAAGAGGAAGTTTACATCGTTTTATCTACTCCCTGGGAGTTATCTTTATTGTGGAGAGTTTGGTTTGTTTTCATCTATTTCTTTCACAAGTGACGGTGGACAGGTTGGAGTATAACATATAGGGTGAATGGAGTAGGAGAAACACTCGGGTGCAGCTGGGATTCTAAATCCACAAACCAGGGCCTGGGTCAAACATGGCGCCCTTCTTGTGGGCGCCCTTCTTGTGGGCAGCCTTGGTCGCATCGGCAATTTTGTGTGGACATTCTACTGTCGGAGAGGTATGTGCAATTCATAAGTATTATTCATCGAGATTATTCATTTTTTCCTTCTCATTTTTTAAACTTCTAAAACAGACAATTATATATATGCAACAAAGTTTTTGCTTGTTGAAGACAAACGACTCACTTCCTCATTGTTAAAGAATATGAAACTAAAACTTGATCATTTGACCGTTGCGAAGGGGTTCAATTGAATAACCCGGTGAATGCAGAAGAGTGCATCTCTACAGCGGGAGAAATGTACTCTTTCCCATCACCTTAAATTGAGTACAGATGCCCATGCCAACGCTTGTTCCTAGGCACAAATATGTTAAAAAATAATTTCCAGTAGTGCCGGTGTAATTTTAAGTTAATATCTCTCCCCTGCCCCCCCCCCCTGTAGCCACTATTTATCAGGATAATAATGTCCGACCGGACTGTCCGGACATGATTTTACCCAGAATTTATATCAAGCCGGACAAAATAAACCGTACCAACTTCTTTTCTCACGTACCAGTAAATTTCGTCTTTCCGGGGGGAAAAAATGTTGTCTGCCCGAAGTATTTTATAATCATGTCATTCCGTCATCTCGGACTTAATACCATTCAGGGACGTAGCCAGGGGGAGCAGGGGGAGCGACTGCTCCCCCCTTTCAGTGTCCAATAAATGTTTAAAACTGTTGTTTTTTAAGCATGGTATTTTGTCAGTGCTCTTTTGATCTTGAATACTCGTCAGCTCCGTTAACTCGATTATAATCGTAGTAACATTCACGCCTACTGATTCAACTACTTACTTAGTTTGACAGATGCAAGTAGCTAAATTTAGCCTTCAGCATATTACAAGCCTACAGTTGGCCACTGCGTAATTGCCTACCTAACCGCACTCGATGGAATGTCACGAACCGTATGCACAACGACGGCGATAACGTTCGTTCTCATCCTTTCTATGATTCTTCCTAAGTTGTTGCACGAACAGCATGTTATGAAGCTAAGCTAGAATTCGTACGTGATACGCACTTCCTATAAATAACTATTACACTGCGATAACGATATTTGTTTTTAGGACACTGCACATCTGGCTGTCTTACAAAATATGAAAGTTTATATTGTCCATCAATTAAGTTCGTCAAATGTATTAAAGTCCAGACATTGGACAATAAACAAGAATCATCCTACTGGAAAATTGTAAAAGAGCACTATGTTTGTCTTTCTGATATATTATGTAAAAGAACAGAATCTGCTGATAATATGATATCATATGAAAATGATGAAACTGGCAAAACATTGCACCAGATCGCATCTATAAGGACATTCATTTGTTCGCAAATATATCAAAGGGGAGGGGGACACCCCGATCCTTAGACCCCTCCCCCATATCAATCGCAAAAAAGTGCGCCCCCCCTTTCAAATTCCTGGCTACGTCGCTGATACCATTCAGGTACACATTACAAGATACAAGCTGTGATTAGGTGTGAACGCATCACTCCACTTCTGTGAACTTTGGTGTCTTTCATTCGGGAAGTGTTGCGAACACTTTTATATTTATTTGAAATAAAATATCTCACTAGAGCACGAAATATACCAACCAGTGGCATAGGAAGGTACTTTTGAGTGGGGGGGGGGGGGCTGAAGACTGATGGCCGGCCTGGGGGAGGGGTCTAAGGGGAGGGGGTGTCCCCCTCCCTTTTGGAATTTTTTGCATTTCCAGGTGGCCTCAGATGCAATTTGGTGCAATATAGCACACTTCAACACCCACTCCATTTTGTAAACAATTTTGCATTTTCACCTGGCAATTTGGTGCTCCAAATGAGATTTTTTTTTTCTCATTTGGAAATGAAAAAGGGGTTTTCTGACTTGCGAAGCGGGGGGGGGGGCGGAATGATATTTCCGCCCCTCCATATTTTTCACTGGGGGCTGGCGCCCCAGCCCCCCCCGTTCCTACGCCCTTGATACCAACCAGTGCCTAATATACCCCTTTCCACGCTACGATAGGAATGACACTATAACTGCATAAAGCTCGCTAATAACCTCGAAAGGATCAAAGGATACTATTTAAGAAAAAGTCACCCAGGAAAGAACCTGGGCACGAAAACCAAACTACCGAACGACTGATCCGCTCTCAACCCCAGTCCCCTTGCATCGGGACTGTGACTGTGTGATCATCGTCGGGTGTGTTTCACCATTCCCCTCGAAAGGATCAAAGGATTGATTGATTGATTAACTGTGATCCGGATAATAAAACTATACCAGTTGGCATGACAGGATTATTATAGAAAACACTTTTAGGTACCCTACCCGGAATAAAAATGAAAGATAGTTGTTCTACCACAGCTAGGATTCAGCAGAAATCTGAAATATGTATACAATGATAAAATGGTTTATACACTAGCTGTCATGAAATGAACTATATAGCCAAAACATTTATCATTCATCCTTTGTTTTATCATTCACTCTATATATACAGTAAGAACAAATTTATAGTGCGAGAGCACCTGCTTTTATAATAAACAGTGGGTTAACTTTACTGCAATCTTTAACAATGTAATATCATAATAGTGTAAAAACCAACTACTACCACGGTGTGTCTTCTAAGAATAATTTCAATATATATGAGAAACAACTAAAGGGATTGAAACAATTATGACTGAGAAATAATATAGGCCTATAAGTTTCCTTCTACAAGTTCGTTCTTCAATATCTTTATTTTTTTTTTTTTAGACAAGTTCATCAATATTCATGAAGACATATTACTACATGAATAATCATTAGAACACACATGTTTGGAACCCAATTATCCAGATACCCCTGGGAAATATCCATAGAAAATATGTTTCATTGCAAAGGATATATTCAAAGTGCTACTTTTTTGTTGTTTCGCATAATTTAGTTCCATAGCACCGAGTTTCAGATATCTGACAATATAGCCTTGTTTTGAAACGTTACGATGAAAGATTTCTTTTCAAAGTTGGTATTTTCAAAACAGGGGATCATATTTCCTGTGGTGTCATATCGCACCAATTTTTCAAGGATATTTAGTCCGGTCGGTCAATATGTCCTTAGATATGGTCCAGACCAATACTTCATACACAAGTGGTTAAATTATACTGCTTACACCGGAATTACCACAGAAATAAATCTCGTTCTTTAAAAAAATAAAAATTTAAAAAAATTTTAAAAAAATCAATTTTCTTAAAGATATCAACAGAATATATTAATTGTATTCGCTTTATGCCAGGCAAAGGATCCAGAGTAGTATATATAGGGTGTACATCCCTCCCTTTTAATGAAACCCCACTCTAAATTGAAAGTCGTAATTAGCACAACCTTTCATATGGACCTATACTTATAGACCTAATTAAGCCTAGTATGCATTAGAATGAGATGTTTCTTGTTGTGGGTGCACCCAAGACCTAGAGTTCTCTATGAAGGAACTCTACGAAGACCCATCCCCACCCCTACAGGGAAGCCGGCTTCAACGACCTGACGGCCATGCAGACCCACTCCTTTCAAAGTACTAGTTCCGCTGCTGCCTATATGCAATTTATCGAGTATACACTTTGGTTATACTTTGCATTAACTACGTGATTCATGGAGTACGCAAACTGTTTATCCTGTGCACATTAACATCTTGATATTTGTGTAACGATCCTTGTGCCCAGCATCATCTTAAAACAATTTGGAGTACTCGAAATGTACTCGGAACTACTAGAGTAGTTCTCGAGTCCTCTTTTTGCAAGTATAGTCGTTACTCGCACTCGATGAAAAGTACTCGGCTGCAAATGTATTCGTATTCGCCATGCAGTCCTCAGTTTCTAATGTATTCGTATATATCAGGTGCGTATCCAGGGGGGGGCGTTGGGGGCGCGCACCCCCCGGGTAAGAAAAAGAGGAGAGAAAAAAAGAGAAGAAAAAAGGAAAAAAGAGGGGGAAAAGCGGAGGAGGAGAGGAAGGAAGGGAAAAGAAAGAGAAGAAAGAGAGAAGAAGGAGAAAAGGAGGGAGTAAAAGAAAAACGCGAAGACACCGGGAAGAGAAAGAGGAACAGTGACATCATTACAGCGCTGAAGGGTAGCCAGTGACGGATCAATGATTTCGTAAAAGGGTGCCTCACCCTACCCCTTACACCGACAACTCCATTTTTTTGACGTTTCCATTTTCCTCTCTCACTAATGATCTATATATATACTATATATGGTCTATCATAACGCGTGTGTAGAATTGTGCTATGAAACCAACTGTGGCTGGTCTCGAACTCGACCGTGTCGTCGGGGAACATGACGCATTTTGGGATGGAGCGACCGCCCCCCCCCCCATTCAGCATTTTTTTAAATGATATCGCTAAGTAATTTCAAAATAGAAAGTGCTTAGATGCAACTTACAAGGCCTGGGAAGTGTCATTTCCAGCGATCTGGGAGACATTTTCGGCCAAAATTTGCTTGTACGCTTCGCGCTAACAAATGGTCCTGGGTATATATAGTGCCATTTCCAGCGATCTGGGAGGCATTTTCGGCCAAAAATTTCTTGTACGCTTCGCGCCAACCTATGGTGTACGCTTCGCGCCAACCTATGGTGGCGCTACGCTTAGATAATTTGCCTACAGGCTTCGCCCCTCCCTTGGCAAATTCCTCGCTACACGCCTGTTCGAATTTGTAACGCAAACAGCAGATATCACATCATATCAGTGAGCATGAAAATGGCGTTCCAGGATGAAAATCCTCAAAACTGTCCGACTTGCCTGAAAAAATAACCAAAAATTTTCGCGCGCGTTCAACGTGCCAATGTCAATATCATATAAGCAAGCATCGGTTATTACATCGCATGCCATCATGTACCGTACGGTCCGTTAAAATTGCGCAGTATACCGTGGGATGCTAATGTAAACAACGACATGTCTCATGTAGATGTATAAAAAGCATGGAGGTCCAATTATGTCAAAAGTTTCTTTTATATTAGTAATGGCGAATTAGGGGCTGCACCCCCGCCGCTCAGTGGCGGAGCGTCCATACGGTCAGGGGCGGATGCGCCACCTGGCGGACTCAAATGGACTGCTGGCGCCTTTTTCAGCTCTTTACCACTTTTTACTTATTCTAGATTATTGACTTTTTTATTGCGCTCTCATCTACTTATTGACATTTGTCACATTTTGTTGGTGTAATTTGGCGATGACACCCTATTCTTCGTTTATCTGCAAATTAGCCAGGCCCTGAAAGGGTCATTTCCGGCGATCTAGGGAGTATATTTACTCAAAATTTGTCTGTGCGCTACGCGCCAACCAGTGGTGGCGCTCCGCTTAGATAGTGTCGAAAGCGCCCCTACAGACCATTCTCGCCCCTCCTGACCAATACCCCTAGCTCCGCCACTGCCGCCGCGCCTCCTACGCCTATGTGTGTAGTGTTCGGTTTCGGAAATATCTGCTATTTTTTCATTTCCTTCAACCAAGTTTTATAATAGCCGTTATAAGAGGTTTAATATTTGTACACCAATAAATTAACTGTGTCTGAATTTTCGAAAATTTCTGACCAACATTCTGCATCACACTTCCCTCTACTCGTGCAATTTTGACCGGTCTGTTAGGGGTTGAAGGTAGTTTTTCTATATTGGTTGTCCATAGATGAAATTTTGTACAACATTATGGGTATGTTTTGAAGTGAGTTTATTCACGAGAAATGTGAATTTTCAAATTCTGAACAAATTTGGGGCTTAAAACCTTGAAAAGTGGGGCTGACGGGTATTGTGGGCCGCGACGTAGAATCACCTACAAAAGCAAAGACCCACAGGACATGCGATCAGGTCGAACATGACGTGTGCCGGGTTGACAATCTTCAAAAAGGTTATGGATGGAAACAAAAAACTATTAGGAAATACTTGGTTCTCAGGCCAAAAGTGTACATCTGGTTGGTCATTTCAAGCCCGAGAAGTGCCGTTTCCGGTGATCTGGGGGGTATCAAAACCAGAAATTTTCTTGTACGCTGCGCGCCAACCGATGGTGGCGCTCCGCTTAGATAGTAATTCGCGCCCCCCGGGTTAGAAAATCCTGGATACGCGCCTGTATATGTCATGCATTCCTCGGACTCGGATGCTAAGGTATTCGTCAAATGCTAATGTATTCGTATTCGTCGTGAAGCCCTCAGATGCTAATGTTTTCGTATTTTTCATACAGTTATTATTGTAAACAATAGTACTATATTTACCCTAATTTCGTTCGTGTCTACCCTAGTAGTATACATGTATATAGGCTTTGTGTATCACCACGTACGTGCACGAGGATATAGAACAAGCGTGATGTATGTTGCTAAGGTACGGAACAATTATATAGCATGATTGCAGTATTACTATTAACATAAAACTCTTGCGTACAGGATTTTACTTGCTATAGTGTCTCTCTTTGTCATTTCCAAACTGAGAAAAAATTATAACGATTTCGTGACATTGTGAATTTGCTACATGTTACGTTTATCAGAGGAGCAGTTTTAAGCATATGGGTTCTTGAATTTCTAATAAAAAGTACTCGTAAAGTATTCGAAAATTGCTCGGATGAGAAAGTACTCGGACACTGATACTTAGCAATCGGAACCTCAAGTACTCGGAAGTAATCAATACTTGGATATAAGCTCTTGACTAAGATTTAAAACTCATTGCATGTTTCACACACAACTCATTCTACCCCCCCCCCCCCCTCCAAAAAAAAAACATCAATTCCAAGAATCTGCGCAATGTTATCATTTTATTACTTTTTTGTAACGCCCATACAGGAAAAGTCTAAGTTTTAGAATTTTCTTTAACAATCAGTGGGTGTTATCGTACTGAATGTGGTTTACTATAGTAGTACTATCCTTTGCGATCTGACCCACTAAACTGTTTCCAAAAATTGAGCAATGTTACTTAGATAATCAAGTGCCTCAGAATTGGTAGTACTACATTGTACTACGGGGTAAAACTTTTTGTTTAAGATAATTAAAATATTAGTTCGCGATTTAAGTGACAAGTATTTGTCATGCCAGCATATATAGGGGCAATGCATAGGACCTTAATATATAACCTACAGGTATAATTAACCGAGTCGATTAATTGCGTCACCATGTCAACCGTATTCCCATACCACATAGAAACAAATTTAGATATCTCTGCTATATGTCTTAACAGTTGATGTTAGCATCTCATTATACCTTTCTCTTCCCCCCCCCCAAAAAAAACCCTCCTCCATCCCCATCCCCATGCCCCAACCCACTCCGCTCCCCACCACCATCCCCACCCCACCACCGCCCAAACCTATCCCCCATTCCCCATTCCTCATCACCCGGCTTCAATTCGCGGTTTGAAGGTTATTAAACTCAGACTTGGCCGATAGGATTCTGGCTGCCCTTAAGCTCGGGGTATAGTTGGGGTCGACCCCCCCCCCCCTTCCCTTTAATGTTAAGTCAATAGCAAATCTCTCTAAACCG
The DNA here is from genome assembly GCF_037975245.1 of Apostichopus japonicus. NCBI lineage: Eukaryota > Metazoa > Echinodermata > Holothuroidea > Aspidochirotida > Stichopodidae > Apostichopus > Apostichopus japonicus. The sequence continues at coordinate 10,497,571 of NC_092568.1, forward strand.
CCATACAAGGGTATGATTTCTTTACATAATTCAAACGTTCTGTGCTTGATAAAACTGTAAGATCTAAGGCAATAATGAATCATTCCCTACATCTAGTTTAATCTTCTTTAATTCCCCCCCCCCCCCAAAAAGTCTTTTGTATGAGACTTACCAAGTCATACGAAAAGATGTATAACCGTATAGCAACGATTATCACACCGAAATTAAAAATAGACCAGGTTTTATTGTTATCAAATTAGTATGTAATAATATTAAACAAGTAAAGCTTGGTGTTTTTGTTTCCAAAATCGATACCAATTAAAATCCACGGAGATTTCTTCTCTTAAAGGTTAGAAAATATTACCATACAAATAAAAAAGTATAAAAAAAACGGCAACCAGTACGAATTCTGTGAAGGGAACTTATATTAGGAACATTTTATAGCTTTCTTGCGATTTTGGTGCAATTGCTGTTAATTTTATGAATATTACGATTGTGTCACTTTCATATAAAGCAGTGTGATTTTTGTTTTACTATCTAATTCTTTACCTTTTGCATTTCAAATTTCCAATTGTCTGTGTGACAACATTATCTATTGGAACACTCTGAAAAGTAGTCTTATCATTTAGTTTGTAACCTTTACTCTGATTATGTCACGTAAGGTTTAAAACAATAAACCAAACATAACGCAAAACCTATTAAAATCTTCCTCATATATGGTCCCTCGTCCTACAAATGCTGCTTTATTTCATCTTCTTCTTTTTTTCTTAGATTTTACTTCCTTTTATGATAATTTTTTATAACCTCCTAGAGAATAATTCTTCATGGATTTGAGATGATATTGATTTCGAAAACATATAAGCTCCACTTGCTCAATATGATTTCAGGAAACAAATTTATAATTGATAAAAACCTGGTCTTTTTCATGTCGGTGTGATAATCGTTGCAACGGTGAAATATCTTTTTTATGCCTAAAAGTCTAATAAAAAAGGCCTTTTTTCTTTCTATAAAAGAAAGGTTTGACTGCACGTAGGTGGTAATAATTCATTATCGCCATCTATATTTTACAGGTTTATTACGCACAGAACCTTTTGAGTATAATGTTAACATATGATATCGTTGTATGGCAGGTTGGTTACAGTTGCTATTGACTTTACATTAAAGGGATGTATAGTCGTTCCTGGCCTAGCCCGAGTCTTAAAGGGCAGCCCGAAACCTCTTGATCCGAGTCTCGGTTAAGTCCGTATTTAGAAACGGTTGCGTCGCTAGCCGTTTCCGAGTCTATAAAGCCCGAGCCAGGAGCCTTTCCAACGACCAGAACTCAAAATAAAATTATAAGCCTATTATCATGTTTAAAGTATGCATAAAATACAACAGATACCAAAGATACATAAGAGACATTTAATGTATGCATAAAATACAACAGATATCAAAGATACATATGAGACATTTAATGTATGCATGAAATACAACAGACACCAAAGATACATTAAGGAACATTTAATGTAAGCATGAAATACAATAGTTACCAAAGATACATAAGAGACATTTAATGTATGCATAAAATACAACAGACACCAAAGATACATAGGAGACATTTAATGTATGCATACAATACAACAGACACCAAAGATACATAAGAGACATTTAATGTATGCATACAATACAACATACACCAAAGATACATAGGAGACATTTAATGTATGCATACAATACAACATACACCAAAGATACATAGGAGACATTTAATGTATGCATACAATACAACATACACCAAAGATACATAGGAGACATTTAATGTATGCATACAATACAACAGACACCAAAGATACATAAGAGACATTTAATGTATGCATACAATACAACATACACCAAAGATACATAGGAGACATTTAATGTAAGCATAAAATACAACAGACACCAAAGATACATAAGAGACATTTAATGTATGCATACAATACAACATACACCAAAGATACATAGAAGACATTTAATGTATGCATACAATACAAAGGCGAGCAGACCGACTGCATGACAACAGTTACTGTAGTGAAATGTATTTTGCGTTTTTTCGTTTTTTCGTATTGTTGTGTGTTATATAACATTTGGTTACTTTGTTTGACCATACCTCAAATTGTTAAGATTCAGCTGCATAATTATTTGCTCATGTTTAAACGAGTACCTTGCGTGATTGGCTTGTTGAACCCTCGTGATTTATGTTATGTAATAAGTCCTTTTCAATGTCCTTTGATATATATTGGGCGCACACGGAAAAGGGACCACTGGCATTGGTTGCGTTTAGCCAGAACACATAAAGTATATATTAAGATCTGAGATCCATGCGAAGCCAATGGAAAGTAATGCCACGTAAGCAGTTGGTGATAGTGGTTGCTGGAAGTTCTAGACATTAAAGGGCTAAAGAGGTATTTTGGTGTTTATATATTATAAGTTAAATGCTTTCTTCATGTGTATTTGATGGTTCATGTTTGTGCAATAGTGAAATTTGTGTAGTTTTATTTATGTCAAAAAACAAATTATAAAAATGTTGTATTTAGTACTGTAAGTTTTCTATTTTTGTATTTTCGATAGTTTTACGGGAGTTATAGTCATAAAACGAGTGCGGAGCCAATAAATTGCGGTGACTTTTACTTCTTGTTCGAAACCATCCGTCTTTTTGCGTCTTGCCACGACCGGTACAGTTACCATAGATACATGTTACCATAGATACTGTTGCTTTAAGCTTTAACAATAACCGTTCTCTTACAAAGGCGAAACCCACTGAGCTAAACAAACAACATCAAAACTTCCACGGCAAATCATACATGACACAAAAATAGCCAAAAAAATATTACATCACTACATATACAAATCTACTGCTTTTAACATGAGTTAAATTTCGGATGCAAATATATTACAAGAATACAAAATTATACCAATGTAAGTTGTTGTCGAGATCTGTAAGTGCAAAATATCAAACATTTACGAAGTGTCGAATGACAGCCATTGCTCCGGGTGAGAAGGTGGGTTGGCTGATGGAGAGGGTGTAAATGAGGTGCTTACGTCAACTAAAAAATAGGTATAGAACAGGATACCATTGTTTCCATGTGTTATAGAAATACTGTAACATGCATGCGTGACTTGGTACCTGTATATGCTACAGGCCTTATGCTCTGCCTCTATATTTGCTATAGAATGACAAATATGGTCACAAAATCGCAAACACCTGCACCAATTTCTGCTCGATAAACTGGGCTATCATCAAATTATACACTGCAGTCAGTGAGACTTTACTTTCAATACTGCAGTGAAGTTAATTGGGCAAACAGAAGTCATGATATTGCCGACAAAACCTCACAATTCCACCAATAGTTGTCGCTCTAACCTGTTTGTATATACCTTCCCTATACAGCAGTACCATATCGAGAGCTCGAATTTTTTCCTTTTCTTGGCGTGGGGGGGGGGGGTGGGGGTACAAATGTTGGCTGATGTTCTTCCTATAAGGGAGTTTCTTAGATGCAAAGTGGTACTTTTAAGAATCAAAGAATTTAAGTTTGTATTTTTTTGATATGACACCATGAATAGACTCTACCCTCTGTTACGAAATTGAATTTTAGAGGGGAGGGGAGGGGAGGGGAGGGGAGGGGGGCATCGAAATTTGCTAACGCCCGTTGTCGGGAGACGTATTAGGGTGTCCCCTTCCCCTTTGGGAGACTATTTGCTTCAGTAAGGGGGAATGAGATGCAAAAAGGTGCTGTCATTTCCATCATTAGTTTCGTGCGTTTGTTATATAAAATGTAAGTCATTTGAGGGATATTTGGGGGAGGGGGAAGGAGACAAATTTCCCATGATTCCAGTGGCCCGGATGACCCTGTTTATATCAACGACATCGAATATTTACAAATATATAATACTGTATGATTATAGTCTAATGCGTATCACGAGTCCCTTAGAAATTGCATTTGACATTAAGGAAGGTTTCAAGGTTAGGACGGAAAAGTGTCCAACAATTAAAGACTTAAAAGCCTTTAATGTCGATGTAGTATAGATTGTAAAAGCTCGATAAACGGGCAATACTGCATATTCTCTGTAGAGCCATTTGTTTCGCATTACCGTCTGAAATTTACCCATTAATTAGAGGTACTATTGGATCAATAAAGTATATATAGTTCAACTATAGGGCCTAAGCTTTGATTTCTTTCAAAACCAAAGGGACTAAGAGTTTGATTCAACAACTATTCCCTATACGTCCAAAGATAACATCTGCAATGGAATGCTTCTCTATAGCAAACTAAAACTGAATCAATGACTCCTTCACAAACGACTGAAACGAGCATTACAGGCATCTCTCAAGGTATCGGTTTTGACTGTTAGTCATCAAAACAAAACGAAGAATTGGACTTCCTGGCATACAGTGGTGTAACCAGAGGGGTGTGGGGGGGGGTGGGGTCTGAGGAAGGGAGAGGAGGGAGTGCCCAGAAATGTACAGAAGTTTTCGGGGCGAAACGGGCACGGCCTTAAGATAAACCCGGTAAGAAAATGAATAATATTGGATAGGCTGCTTCGTTTTATAGGATGGTGTGATCTGTTTCTAAGCAGGTGTTCCTCATTAACCATACTACTAAGCATAGAACGAGATTTCTCTGGACATGTTAACTTTGATTCAGCAGTTGACGTTTTTGTAGTCAACGTTTCGTGCGTCGTGTGGAACTTGATTGTGGTCTGTAATAAAAACAAAACATCTCCATTCTGGTCATCACGGTATACCGTATAAGAGATACCTGCGTATGCCTATCCACGGGAATATTTGTAAATGCATGATATCGTAATACATACAGGAACGCAACCACTGGAAGCATGTTTATATAAATTTGGACATGCTCATATTATTTTGGACATGCTGATATATTTTTGGACATTTTCGAAACATATGGCATACCGCACTGAGGGCATTTCTGGAATGAGGTGTTTCGGGAATGTATGAAGGTCATTTGAGGACAATAGATGAAGGTCACTAGAGGACAATGTATGTGAAGGTCACTTGAGGACAACAGATGAAGGTCACTTGAGGACAATAGATGAAGGTTACTAGAGGACAATGTATCAAGGTCATTTGAGGACAATAGATGAAGATCACTTGAGGACAATGTATGAAGGTCATTTGAGGACAATATTTGAAGGTCATTTGAGGACAATAGATGAATGTCATTTGAGGACAGTAGATGAATGTGACTTGAAGACAATGTATGAAGGTCATTTGAGGACAATGCATGATGGTCATTTGAGGACAATAGATGAGGTCACTTGAGAACAATAGATGGAGGTCATTTGAGGACAATAAATGAAGGTCACTTGAGGACAGTGTATGGAGGTCATTTGAGGACAATATATGAAGGTCATTTGAGGACAATAGATGAATGTCATTTCAGGACAATAGATGAAAGTCATTTGAGAACAATAGAAGGCATTCTTGAAATTCTTCTTTCTCACGTTGTCTACTCCAAGTTGAGGAGAGTGGATGTAAAGTTGTCATATCGACGAGTAAATTTTAATTTGTATGCACATTCTGCCATTGCGGTTTATGAGATATTGATACTTGAAATTGTCATTTAGATTGTGTACTATCAGTGAAATTGAATATAATAGGTACGATGTGATATTAGTTTCACACTAACAGCAAAATGTTTTTTTTTCTTCTTTTATCTTTCACTCCATTGTTTTGACCTTAGATAAGATATAGGGTTCGAACTTTGCCTTATGGGGAATGCTGAGTTCACAAAACCCCCATGTTCAGTACACAAAGTAACAAATTATGTCAGTGTGCATCTATGACATCATACCTTTTTTGCCTCAAGTTCATTTTTTTGTTTAGTGCAAAACATTTCAACGTCATGTTTTGTTACGTAATACGATTGCTCAGAGCTTCAGATTGGGTCTTTTTACTGGATATGTTTCTAACCGGAGGACCAATCATTAGTTAGATCAGGGAGTTGTTATGGGAACAACTCCTTGGTTAGATAAGGTTTATACCACATTTTTTGCATTTTTGCACTCTCAACCTACAACCAGTTTCATATCCCTATATATAGTTACCTGGATTTCCACTTCGAATATCGTTACCACCAGCCAATTCACACAGAGTACGCAGTAACTGCTGCCAATCTTAAAGTTTTGCGGTACCACAGTAAAACTCTGGATCGTGCTGATAAATCTGATAAATCGGTAGCATGTGCCATTAGGGTTTACAGTTAGACTGAGGATATGTGTAATCTCATCATGGATTTGTTGGGATTACACATATCCTCAGTTATTACTGTAATCCTTATAGCACATGCTACCGATTTATAATACGACCAAGTTTTGACTTTGGTACAAGTTTAAGATTTACAGTAGTGACTGACTGTGTGTATCGGGTGTTACCACAGTTACGAGTCAATCAAAGGTAGCATACCATATACACCACGTTTCTGCCTTCGGCAAACCCGGTCTGTACCGAGTCGACTGCGTAAATTTCCAGTTTATTCACAACTCGTCAGGGGCGCAGTTACACGATACTTCTTTGGGGGGGGGGGGTATAAAGAGGGGCTCAGCCTTCCCTCTACCCGACCACCCAAGTAACATAGAGCCTTTAACAGAACCCCCCACCCCAGATGACATGACATCCTTAACCCCCCCTCCCCTATCCCCAACCATAGACTGCTTAACCTCCCCTCCCCTATCCCCAACCTTAGACTGCTTAACCCCCCTCCCCTATCCCCAACCATAGACTGCTTAACCCCCCTCCCCTATCCCCAACCTTAGACTGCTTAACCCCTCCTCCCCTATCCCCAACCATAGACTGCTGCAATGGACGTACGGCCAGTAACATACTTTGTTATTTTAGTTGGTATATCTCATCTTTTTGTTTCTTGATTATTTGATTATTTGGTTATTTGATCGTTCGTTTTGTTATTCGTTTCACTCTCAACTTTCAAAGAGTTTTCCTCAGCTTTGTTTGCTTTTTTTTTTGGTTTCTTTGTTTATTATTTGTTCTTACTTTGTGGTTCTCAGTATGATCGATGGAAGTCGTAACAGAAAATTTGACTTATGACATGATCTAAAAATTTGTTAAGACGTTAAACTGCTTTTGCATTCACCGCGTTTGTTTCTTCTTCTTCTTGAAAGAACCAGTTGATTACAACTTCACCACGACCATGCATAAGCAGTATATAACAGGGGGAAAACAGTAGCGAGAACGGGATACAGCTAGCAACTTATCGTTCAAAACCTTTCAATAACTATCTCTCATGGATAATATCTCTCTATTTTTATATCTGTAGATGAATCACATGGGTGTAACGGAAGCTTACGACGAATCACTTAAACTCGAATATGGTTTGTTGTATTGTATTTTTGTGTGGTCATTTTCGTTTTCGTTTCGTTTCCGTCCCACGTAGGGATTTGGGGATGATGACGCGGTAAAATGTAGCACGTCCTACTCTCGATCCCCAGGGGAGGTATGGGTTGTGGGTGGGGGGGGGGGGTTGGGGATCCTAGTTTCACAGATCCAGTGAACTGCGATTCGTCACATTATTTGCACTCGAATCATTATAAGTCAGTTAGTAGTAAAAGCTCTTTTCTTGAAGCAAATAGACAATGTTTGTTTTTTGGTGAAATGGTAATATACAGTTAGAAGTAATTTGAAACGTTATAAAAAGAAAAACAAGAATATCCATGACTTGACATTATCTGAATAGGAAACTACTTGGAATGGATTGCTTGCTCCTTTCCTTTATAGGATTTATTGTGATAGCAAAGATATTATTTGTACAAATAAAGTTAAAGAATGACGTCATGGTTATATTATATTTTGTGTGGAATTGAGCTATTTAGCGTTGTTACTGCAGAACGGAAACTGCCCGTTAGTGGCGTTCTGTGTTCTACGGAAAATTTGTCTCTTCGAATTGACAAAAGGTGGATGTAATATGTTAGTAGCACCTCGGAGCACGTCACATGACCCTCCGTGGTTGGGTACGTCCACCCCTCCCCTCCTCTCCCCTCCCCCCTCCCGGCTGTGGAGTGAGAGTTCCAGATCATATTCAATTCGCTGGATAGAATGGATATGACAACGCCCTGTCTTAATTATGTTCGGGCTTGGAAAGCCCCATTCATTTGACGCGCATGCGTTCTCTTGCAGATGCAATTTATCAGGAGGCTTTGCTTCGCTTGGATATGGAGAACATGAACACCATTACAAATCAGCAAATCAATCTAAATGGTTCAGATGTCGTTGGTACTGGTGGCTGCTCGGAGATACGCCAAGTACGCTGTAAGTTGTACATTTTATATACCAAAAGTAAAATCATCAACAATATTTAACAATAAACAATAATCAAAATTAGATAGATTTTGTATTCATTGAAAACAGAAAAGACCATATTAGTCATTGGAAAGAAATCCTTGGGTGATTTTCGCTGAGTTTCAAAGTTATTGTAAAACTGACATGAGAACTTAGTTTGTGCAATGGAGGTCTGTATACTTAGAGGAATATTCTGTTAGTAAACAATTAAAAATCTTGAATCTGAGGAGAAAGATATTCCACTCTGCCATGGTTGAATATTCCCCCATCTTCAAAATCTTGTCCCTACCTCGAGGTCTGGTTGATTGAATGTAACCTGGTTTGATTGGCTAAGAAAAAAATCATCAACTACTCCAGGAAGTTGGATCTCGATAGGGCCGTCCAGCTGTGATGGCATAACTAGTACTTAGTGTTAGACTAAGTTGTCCAGCCGTTTGAATTGATGAGCATTGGGTGTTGAAAGGGGCATCTCTCAAAAGTTAAAAACATTTTGACACTCGAGATGTCAAAACGAAAATATTCTGCCCTTGCTATAGTTCAAATCCCAATCGCGATATATTCGTTCCTAAAAGCCAGATATGGTTGATTGAATGTAAAATATTTTCACCAGAAAAAAACTCCTTCCTTACTACAAGAAGCTGGGGGTGATATGTTGGAAGTATATGATGTCATAATGTCATGTTTATGATGTCATCATGGCATGTCTATGACGTCATCATAATGGAAGATCTTCTTCAAAATCTTGACTTTCTTATGATGATATACTGTTGTTGATTTTGTCCTTGAAATTTGAGACATTTTGTAGTACTTGCTTTAGTTGTCCATGATATTCTCAGCACTGTGCAACTTGTTTCTGCAAGACTATTTTAAGACTATTTTATTTCCCTCAGTGGATAAATGTTTTGTTCATCAGTAGAGAGAGATAAACAATGACTTTCGTTTAGCTCTGTTGTTATCGCCAAATGTAATTTTATGCTAACATTTCCATTGAACTGTCATACAGCCATTCGTTCACGCGCCGGCAGATATTCAATGCTATTCAATTCCCGTAAATCCCATTTGAATGTGACTGGTCAAGCAGATCTTGGTGAGGACCTTACTGTTTCTCTCTGGGTCAAGACAAAAAGAAACAAAAGAAATTGTAGCATCTTCAACGTGGAGATCAATGAAAACTCATTTGAGTTTGTAAAGGTAAGTCATTCACCATGTTTTCTAAAAATATAATATAATATATATTATATTTGTATCTGATCTGTTATGCCAGTTTTCATTCAGTGTGTTACGTTACTATTTCATAAAAGATCACAGATCAAAGAATGTTGTCGTTTGATTTGTTGGAAATTAGGGCTGGAGATCATGAACGATATGCAGGTGGGTTAGGGGGGGGGAGTGGGGGAAATACAATTTAACTATATGCAGATGTAGTGAACCACATTGGATGGCATGATAACTACAGGAAAAGAAAACGTTTCTGGAATATCTCCATGGAATTGTGAAAACTTACGTAAACACTCAATATATCTGAATTAGTCAGGTGCTCAAATTACCGGCGATGAATGTATCAGTGGTCAGTAGTGCCACATAAAAGCATGAACATGCATGTTATATAAGGTCATGGGAACAATGTCATAAAAGACAAGAATGTCTGTTTTTAAATTTCCACAAATTTACATTTTACAGCATAGGCTCCGCGGACAGGTTGAAAAGCACGTCTAGACTCTGTATGACATGTCAAGTTAAAGGATTGGTTCAGGTGTTTGACATGTCTATTTTGTATGCAAGAGCACAAAAAGACAGAAAGAACAGTAAAGAAACTATCATGATAGCATGCTCTGTTAAGGAGATGTGACACTTTGAAGATATCAAAATTTCTTTGAAAACGACTGGTGTAGGAAGACTTACTGTGAGGGTGTGACGTCACATCCTCACTTCCTTAACATTTGTGAATATATTTCTTTAAAAATTATTTACATTTTTTAACACATTTGAAAATAATATAATCAAAATTCTTCAGATGTTTTTATCTCAAATACTTCCTTTTGACAAATATGAGTATCTCCTGACATATCTTTTGGTTGAAAGTCATGAAATCTCACAAATATTTAGAGAAAAAAACAAAGACTTTTCAGGAATGTGAGGATGTGACATCACAGCTAGTCAGATTTCAGCAGTTTCTACACAATCTGATAAAACTTTACACTTGAATATCTCTTTAACCGAAAAAGATATTTGAACAGGGTTTTCACCATTGTGTTTCTTTTATTGTCCTCTTTCATGCAACATAAACATGAATGACAACTGAACCAATCCTTTAACTTTTACAGAGAAAACCAACAAGATAAGTTGTGGTTTATTATTTATTGTTAACAGCTACCAACAGATCCTGATTATGGATATTACGTTTTGCGGTCTGGCTCTGGTAGTGAACCATTTTTTGAAGTTCAAGTGCCAAGGAAGTGGGACTGGAACATGTTTTCAGTGACTCTAAATAATTGTAAGAATGTATTTTATTTTTTCTCCTTTTCTCTGTTGCAATTATTTGAATATATTTGCACCATATTTCATCATTTCAGGTTCTTTTTTTTTTATTCCACTTCAGTGACAGCTCATTATGGTATCTCATATCTTCCATTAAAAAGTCGAGTATGGTATGTTGCGATCAGACTGGATATTTCAAATCGGCAATGTAGCTTATCGAACTGTCTATATTAGATACAAGCGTGAAAATAAATTGGGCATAATATAGTCTTCTATATGTGTTGTATATACCAATTAAAGTTTTTGTTGGTCACAATACTAAGCTATCTGTAAAACTACGTAGACATATTCCATCAGATTGATTTTCAACAAATGATTGTTATTTATTCTGAACAAGCCAAATTAATTTTTAACTTTGTTTTTTAATTTCCGTCTGCTTGGAATTAAATAACTACGGTCACGGTTTTTTTGTTGTTGTAATCTTTCAAATTCAAAATGATTATTGATTTTTAAGAAACCATTTTCAGTATAAATTATTATAAAAAGAAATTAAAACTAATCAATTAATTAACCATAATGTGTGGCGTCACTTTGATTTTAGAAGGCACACAAAACTGTAATTGCCATTCCGTCTGCAAACAGCAGGTTTTTTTTTTAATTACTTAGGATGAATATTTTGATAGTAAAATCCTTTAGGCCAATGCGGACTATTAGCTTGTGTAGTAAAGTTTTACTTCAATGGTCATCGATATTTTATTCCCAAATATGCTAGAGATTCAGAAAGTGGTCACCCATGCATGCTCAATTATCAACAACCAATTTTACTTCCACATGTCTAAAGGCATATAACGAGACACTTTATCCCATATTTTAACAACAATCAATACCCTGGGTATCAGGACCCCCAGTAGAGTAATTTTGAAAACTTCTAGCAATTTGTGCAGCCTACTAAAAAGTTTTTGCTCTAAATACTAAGGACCTTCAAATAGAGAAGTAGCATGAGGTAACAAGTTTTATATTATATAAACAAAGAAAAATTCTAAGATCTTATTATTCAAGAGAAGGAAATCTGTTAATTTCCAAAATGGCTTGAACCATGAGAAACTCATTACAAAATTAAGTTGCCATGAGTATACCGACTGTTAAAACATCAAATATATAGAATGCATTAAAAATAAACTAGAACAGTAACATTCATTTGGTGAAATAACAAATGTTATAAGGATAATTGTCTTAGTTTGATTAATTGCTATCTTATGTTGAGCAATGAAAGAAACAAAAGTTTACACATCTCTGCACATCGTTTCAATTTTTCTATTCTTTTTTTTTTCTAACAGCAAAAATCTGCTTATTTCAAAATGGCCTGAAAATTGGACGGACATCGCAAGTTGGGCCTACATGGGAGACAAGTTGTGCTGATTATACCCATACCGGAATACAAAACGCTAATGTTAGCATTCGTCTCAACCATCCTACTGGCTGTAAAGGTGTTGTAGTAGATGAAGTTGCTATGTGGACCAAGGCTTTAAATATGTCAGAACTCATAGCTCTCCGTGTTGAGCCCTTCATGGATCTTGGTAAAATTAGCTTTTACTATACATTAATTTTTCAACCTTCTATATCGTCATATATATTTCTAGATGACTGACATCGTTGATTTACAACAAGGTTCAAATCCCAATTGAAATGACTGCTGAAGAAAGGTAAACGAACTCAGAAACCTTTTGCGGCAGCCTCATAGATCGGTGCTTGTGATAAAAGGTTTGACCCCCTTAAAGGTTTGACCCCCTTAAATTGCTGAGACCATCTTCTCGAACCATCTTACATCTGAAGAGGGAATAGTAGCTGGAAAAAAAATGGGTAAAAATTTAAGATACCAATCTAAGATACCACCCACCCTAAAATGCAACGAATTCGTATTTGACGCTTTTTCCCACCCGATTTGACCGGTTGCTACGGCACAGAAAAACTGGAAACCCTGGGCACTTTAAAGCTGTGACAATTTTAACCATAAAATATATCTCTATAACGGAGGTTTTATATTGAGTTATATTGTGTGCAAATCGTTCATGATCATTTTTAATTTTTTTCACTACCACAGAACCGGTTGACGTAAATGCTGAAATTATGAAGGTATGTAGCTTATATATATATATATATATATATATATATATATATATATATATATATATATATATATATATATATATATATATATATATATTATGATATCAAATATAAGACATGCAGGTCTTCGTGGTTTTTCTTCGTAAAGTGTGCATTACTTTCTAAGACAATTATGTATAAATGAAATTCTTTATTAAATACGGCGTGGGTGGAATTGAGGGTTTAGGGTACAAATATGTTCATTTTGTCTTTAACCTGCGTTACCATGCATACTGATTCTTTGACAGTTTAAACGTGCAAGACCAATGGAAAAGTCTGAGATCATGAAAGAAATTAGTTTCTTAGATAAATATGATATAGATCGTTCGGGAGCCAGAGACCTTCGAAAACTCACGAATAGTGAAACAGTGAGGGAATTGTTAACCAATAACAGCTTAGATGAAGAGACCCGGATGAACAATCGAGAGGTACTATCAATATTATTTTCTTCTTGTAGAAATTTAACATTTGACCTTTGTTCGTAAATTTCTACTTGTAATCCGATAATCTCTACTTCTTTATCGCAAAATTTTTCGAATGTATTTTACCCCTTACACTTTCGATTAGATGCTCTCCAATTTTCGACTTTTCCTGCAAACATTTCACCTTTTATATCTCGAAATTGTATTCGTTCCTCGGAATTCTGACATTTTATCTCAATTTTGGGGTTTCTCGTCTCAAAAATAAACTGTAATGGGGGAAACATGTTAAGGATTTAAAACGCACGCCACATATGCAGCCAAGCTACGTAAAAGTAAGACTAAATAAGTTGATGATTTGATTGCAGCTTTGCAGCTTTGAAATATTAAAATTTGGCTTATATATGACAGACATCGTTTGGGAAATAGTTGTTGTTTATGCCCGGGTGTCATTTTGTAAAATCTGTGAAATAGCGTCATTAAGATCTGATAAGCTTTTATTTTTTTAGCTTGGAGTTTCTGTTCATATTTTCAAGGCAGAATGTTTAACAAGGTGGACACTAAACTCAATGCCACCATTAAGACACGTTAACGGGATCTACATTTTAGAGTCAGCATTTACAAACCCAACTCCTGCATTATAGAAAATAATCTATGCAATAATTAAGGGGGAAAAACAACAACAAATGAAGCACATGTGACTCAATGATGTCATATTTAGACTTGATCAAGTCTTCAATCAGCCAAATGTGTTAAAGGAATATTACATCTGTGATAACTTCTAGACGGAAGCTAACTCGGAAGTGGATCATGCTAGGTACCTCTATCACATAGACTAATAATGTTGGCTGGGTTTGCGTCTTCTGGAGGGTGGGGGGTGGAAATGTACATGACAGTTATCTGTATCACATAGACTAATAATGTTGGCTGGGTTTGCGTCTCCTAGCTGTGGGGAGGGGGGGAGAGGTGCATGACAATTAGCTATATCACATGATCTAAATGATGGTTGGGTTTGCGTCTCCTAGCTGTGGGGAGGGATGGGGGAGATTTACATGACAATTAGCTCTATCACATAGATCGATATTGATGGTTTTGTTTGTGTCTCCTGGCTGTGGGGGGGGGGGTTGTTCATGACAGTTATCTCTATCACATAAATCAATAATGTTGGCTGGGTTTGCGTCTCCTGGCTGTGGGGAGGGGGGGAGAGGTGCATGACAATTAGCTATATCACATGATCTAAATGATGGTTGGGTTTGCGTCTCCTAGCTGTGGGGAGGGATGGGGGAGATTTACATGACAATTAGCTCTATCACATAGATCGATATTGATGGTTTTGTTTGTGTCTCCTGGCTATGGGGGGGGGGGTGTTCATGACAATTAGCTCTATCACATAGATCGATAATGATGGTTGGGTCTGTGTCTCCTGGCTGTGGGCCGGGGGGGGGGGGAGATGTACATCACAGTTATCTCAATCACATAGATCGATAATGATGGTTGGGTCTGTGTCTCCTGGCTGTGGGACAGGGGGTGGGGGAGATGTACATCACAGTTATCTCAATCACATAGATCTATAATGATGGTTGGGTCTGTGTCTCCTGGCTGTGGGACAGGGGGTGGGGGGATGTTCATGACAATTAGCTCTAGCACATAGACTTAAAATGTTGGCTGGGTGTGTGTCTCCTGGCTGTGGGTCGGGGGGGGGGGGGAGATGTACATCACAGTTATCTCAATCACATAGATCGATAATGATGGTTGGGTCTGTGTCTCCTGGCTGTGGGACAGGGGGTGGGGGAGATGTTCATGACAATTAGCTCTATCACATAGATCGATAATGATGGTTGGGTCTGTGTCTCCTGGCTGTGGGACAGGGGATGGGGGAGATGTTCATGACAATTAGCTCTAGCACATAGACTTATAATGTTGGCTAGGGTTCTGTATACTGTCAGCTTATGATAAACTGTATATGGCTTCTGAAAGTCTATGGGTGAAAAAATTATGGTGTTAGCAAAACGAAATAATAGTTAACTCGTATGATCAATGGAGCAATATATATATTTACTCTGTGTTAATTTATGTTTTGATTTTGCAATTCTAACAACAACAACGACAATTTGGAAAAGGTTAAATTTAAGGAATCCAATTTCTCAATCAGTTTACCATTGTTCGTTAAAACTGTTCATGTTATTAAATTTCCATCAATATTGTTCTTTTGCTTTCAAATTAATACCAAGAAATACGCGTTTCTCCTCTTTGTCTTTGTTTTAGGCATTCTTGAGGATGGGTAATCTTCTAATTGACGTATCTGTTACGGTAAGGTTAATTAGATTTAAGATCAATAAAGAATTATGTTATGAACCTAACGGCATCAAGTCTAATCACCGTGCAGGATACAGTTAGTATTGTAAAATGTTTGCTACAGCATAAACAGAATACCTAGCTCATATAATAATAATAATAATAAACAAAATGCTAATTTGTTTATGAATGGCGGATGAGTTGGGGGTGGGGGTTGCTTGATGAGAAACCGGATGTGCTTGCTAATTTTTCAATATAATGTATGTTTTCTGTTTATTTATTTATCTGTTAGGGTTAACAAAAAGCTAACATTAATGGTATGAACTCAGTCGCAAAATGATTTTTGTCTGTTATGCTGCAATCATCAGCTATAGCTTTTTGTCGATGATGAAAGTGGGTTGCGGTGGGAAGTTTAGGTATAGGGAAAAACTTAATTTGTATGCGTATTTTTATGATAATATATATTTGCTAGAATATAATCATTCGTGGACATTTTCAGGTTAACAAAACTCTAACATGCCAACTTTAAAAAAAAAAAAAGCAGTCCTTAATTGTTACGATTTGTTTGTCATGCTGTACCGGTATCAATTTTCTCAGTATCAGCACCTACTCAATGTGTGTGTAGTAAAGGGGTGTGGGGTGGCATGGAGGTGGGGGGGGGGTCCTCGAGGTGATATGGAACCGAATTTGCTTGTAGCGTTACACAATAGCCTAGCTGTTATGATTAATGATGTCACACACGCTAATTTGAAAGCTGTGTTAATAAAAGATACAGAGAGAGAGAGAGAGGAAATACATAACAAAAACGTTTATTTCCCGCTCTTTCTCAGCGTCCAGAAATATCTGACGATATCGTCTTAAGCGAATTTATTGGTGAAATGGAGGACACACTTGGTGATATTTACTTCGAAATTGACATCACAGACGAAACGTTCGTATTTGATAACATATGTGAGTCTTATCCTATTTCGGATCCCCAATAGAATTCTTCTAAGAAATTTGGTGATTCTTTTCTCAAATGACTCCATCCGAGGACTTGAAATTCCTTGTTCACGGGTAGTACTCATCATGGTGGTATATATATATAGTCATCACTTCATCATCAGTCCCCTGATTGGCCCATGTGAGATTCATATGTGTTTCGCATCTTAACATATGAAAGGAATATATGATTACCCAGCCACACTGGACCGTAAATAACAATAGGGAAAGCCAATTGTTTGCAGTTTGCAACTAGTAAGGCAAAGTGGTTTGCTTTGAGATGGCGGCAGGAGTTATGAGAAGAAAACAAAACAACTTGAAAAGCGAGCCAATAAAGTTATTTCTAAGAAAAGGATTCGAACCTGAGGTCAATGGTTCGAATCCCGTTCTAGCCATAAATTTCTTTTCTCGGATTCCATTGTCTAATATTTCCCCGGCCAGCATCCCAGTATTCAGTTAATTATGTACTAGTACTATAGTTACTTGGAGTGAAGAAATAAGGGCGGGAAACTTTTCTTTCTTTCTCAACAACAGGGCACTGTTTAATTCAACAACATGGCAAATTACATTTTTCTTTTAACTCTTTCAAATAAAGGCCACTTTTTAATTCCTTAAAATGGACAAAAAGGGGGTGCTACTTACTACCGAAAGGGGCACTTCAAAAGGGACAAAATCTTCCTGCCCCCCTCCCCACCCTCGGCTCCACCGCGCTTCCATTATCCTTTTATGCTTATGTGCAATTTGAAAAGTAACGGACGTGTTTGGAAATTTTATCAACATTTTAGTTGATATTTGTAAACGAACACATTTTGCCTAATATCCCGATTTTTCCCCCTTTGAATGATCAGATTCGACATTTGTTAATTTCACTGACGAAGACGAAGAACCAGAAAAGGTCTTAGCATTTCCAAATAGCAGTGTTGAAATTTCGATACCAAAGGAAAACTTTAAGGAAGGTGAGTTGGACAAGATTTCATTTTTTCTTTTTTCGTTCTTGGCTTAGAATACGACCGGAAGTTCAATGTCTAGGAAGGGGGCGGATGTTTGTGGTTGTTATGGCGTTTGCATACGGTGTGTCTGTGGTTGTGAAGCAAATCCTCGCATAATTCTTTATACCATATTTAGTGCAGGGATTATTATCATCAACAACTGCCCCAAATTGGGGAAATAATTTGATGTCGGTTTGGAGAGATACCGTTTTGAAACATAGTAATCAACTACTTTGACACAATGGCTACCCTGTTACGAGATATTTAAGTTATGATATCTCCCAAACGTGTTCTTAAAAAGTGTTCTTAGCTGTACGCAGGTTGCTGTTCGTCACAACCATCTCTGTCATGTGAGGTCAAGATGGTTTGAGGGTTTTATATACTTTTTTTTTTTTGTTATCCCTGATTGAATAGATATACATTCTTATTAATTCGGTAGTAAAATTTGAGTTACATGGAATGTACCGCATGTCAATTTCTAGCGATTAATACATTTAAAAGGATAGACCAGAGGAAAATTAACTTTTTAAAGATGAAAGAGGTACACGTTCTTATCAACCTGGAAAAATTTGCATCCAAATTCTGATATAGCGTTATCGAGATATTGTTAACAGAATTATCACAGACTGTGACATAAGTGAACTTGAAGCAAACAAGTGTGACGTCATAGTTGCACACTAGATGTAAACTGTTGTGTCCTTGTTCTGTATATTTTAACACTTTAGTTCGTTTGACTTTGTATTGGATAGGCGATATGAAGTTGACAATAAAGCAATGTCTGTAGTGTGTTTTGATTGAGATACATCCCACGTGATTTTCCTATGAAGAGTTGCATCTAAGGAATTGAAGTGCACTGTGTTAGATAAATTACTCCATCTACTATATGTTTAAAGGATCGATTCTCAAAATTCAATGGTAGTATAGAAATTTAACCTAGATTGATAACAGGTTCTTGAATTATCTACATCCACCCTCTAACTTATCCCAGATAATCGACCGGAAAGCATTCTGATAAAATCGGCACAACAGCTCACATGCAGCCCTTCCTCTATCATTTAAGTTTTAATATTTGGTTTCACAGGTGGCAAGATGGCACATGTCATGATGTATCAGCCAAGTGCGAACATTGTTCTTAACCGTGACACGTAAGTAAAGTATGTATGGTAAGATAGGGTTTGGTATGTTATGGTATGGTTTGGTATAAGATGATGGTATGGTTTGGTGTGGTGTGGTGTAGTATGATATGGTATGGTTTGGTATGATATTGTTTGGTATGTTATGGTATGGTTTGGTATAAGATGATGGTATGGTTTGGTGTGGTGTAGTATGATATGGTATGGTTTGGTATGATATTGTTTGGTATGCTATGGTATGATAGGGTTTGGTATGATATGGTTTGGTACAAGATGATGGTATGGTTTGGTGTGGTGTAGTATGATATGGTATGGTTTGGTATGATATTGTTTGGTATGGTTTGGTATAAGATGATGGTATGGTTTGGTGTGGTGTGGTGTAGTATGATATGGTATGGTTTGGTATGATATTGTTTGGTATGTTATGGTATGGTTTGGTATAAGATGATGGTATGATTTGGTATGGTTTGGTATGATGTTGTTTGGTATGTTATGGTATGGTTTGGTATAAGATGATGGTATGGTTTGGTGTGGTGTAGTATGATATGGTATGGTATGGTTTGGTATGATATTGTTTGGTATGTCATGGTATGGTTTGGTATAAGATGATGGTATGGTTTGGTGTGGTGTAGTATGATATGGTATGGTTTATTATGATATTGTTTGGTATGTTGTGGTATGGTTTGGTTTGGTATGATATTGTTTGGTATGGTTTGGTATGGTAAAGGATGGTATGGTATGGCATGTAATGGCATTTCATGGCATGGCGTGGCGTGGTATGATGTAGTGTGGTGTGGTTTGGAATGGTATGGTATGGTTTGGTTTGGTTTGGTGTGATATGGTATGGTATGGTATGGCATGGTATGGCATGGTATTGTATGGTGTGGCTTGGTATGGTGTAGTGTGGTGTGGTATGGTATGGTATGGGATGGTATTATATGGCATGGAATGGCATGGCACGGCATGGCATGGCATGGAATGGCATGACAGGGTATGGCATTGAATGGCTTGGCTTGGTATGGCTTGGCTTGGTATGGTGTAAGGGAATGTTGTCACCATTGGGTCCTCCACCGAAAAGATTACGAATTAACGTTGTTAAATTTTATAATTAATCACTAATTTAAAATTGGCAACATGATTCAATTCTACGATGGCTAATAATTGAACAAGGTAATATATATCTCATGTGAACATAAAAGGATAAGAACACTACAATGTTTTAAATGTTTTTTATTGTATTTCTGTGCATAGTGGTCCGAACGAGACCATCTTGACGCGTGTGCTGAGCCTTCGGCTACCTTATACTGAAAATACTTCTCTTGCATCGACCATTAACATCACCTTTGACGTGAACATCACTACCGACTTTGATGAGGTAACACACAAATTGATATGCTACTTATGTGTATAACCTATTTTGAGTTAAATGTCGGAAAAGCACTAAACACAAAAGCTAGAAACAATGACAATTAAGTCTCGCAGATGCTCAAGCTAAAATAGATAGCATTTGAACTTTGCAGTTTTTGCAATGATCAGTCCTAGAATGAAATGCATTTTGAATTGATAAGAAAACTCTCTAAATTCAGCTTCAACTGTTTGATAAAAAAATATCTAAATTCCAAGACTTTGACCGATTAATACTTACTGAGTTATTACCTTACTTAATTAATTAAAGTTAACGATTGGTTATTATATTTATTTTCTTCTTCTTCTTTATTAATAGTCACTAGAACCATTCTGCAAATATCTCAATTTGAAAAAGTGAGTATATCCTAAATATTCTCTATTTAATAGATATTTCTGTAAGGCAAAATTAGTTTAGGAGTTGTTTTAATGGGCGCTCGATTTGCTATTCAAGGTGTGTGTGTGTGGGTGGGGTGGGTGGGTGGGTGGGTGGGGGGGGGGGGGGTTATGTTATTGACATGGAACCATTGGCCTGAGCACAAGTGAGAACAATCCGGCTCGCGGACAAGCTTTCTGTACCCCTCCAGAAGGCTTTCATAGCCTAAAGGAAATGCGAAATGAAAACAAAAAATAATAAATAAAACCATTGCAACGGTTTCAATCATAATTTGATAGATTTCGAGAAACAAAATTTCGATGCTGTTCGATAGCAAAAGCTATAGTAGCAATGTAGATAATGTATTATACCTTTATTTTGGAAACTTTCATTTCAAAACTAGTGAAGGAAAAGATTGAGTATTATTCTGTAGCAGGGGAACAACCACCAGTTCTGTTATAAGAGAGGTGAGGCTAAGATAGTATGTCATCCTTGGGGTGTGGGGGGGGGGGGTACGAAATTTCAACTATATATGCACGGTACACTAAGATTTTGTACTTATTATTTTTGTTTGTCAAGCTAGATGACTGGGCCACTCGCCTTTTTATCGGGGGGGGGGTGGGAGAGGGGGTTCTGGAAGCTTAAACAAAGAAAAGTCATCATATTATTCACAAAGAGATCTTAATATATTTACAACACCTTAACGTCTCCATATATCCATTCATTTGAGTTCTTTTTTTTTTTGGTTTCATATTCTCAGCTCAACTTGGCTGACAAATGGTGTCGGAATGATCCTTGCTGAAAACATTAGCGATGACTTAGTCAGAATTGTGTGTTCTGTATCTCATCTCACCAACTTTGCTGTCCTGTTGTCTCCTGTTGACCTGGAACATGTAAATGCCTCTATTTACTTTTTAAACTAATATCAGGGGTGGTAGGAGAGGGTTCAGGCTGAGCGGGGGGGGGGAGGGGAGCAGAGATATCAGTGGGGGGATCTTCGAGGAGCAGTTGGACCTGTACTATTGATTTAAGGGGGTGACCCTACAAAGTAACCTCATAACAGACTTTCAGACAAAATGGATCCTTTGTTGCATTTTCGCACCCTCAAATTTCACGTGTCTTGCTATAGCTTCATATCTTTCCTTTCAATTTGCCAAAAAAATTGCACTTAGTAAGACAACAAGAACGGTGGTACGTTTTAAGTACAAAAATAAAATAAAGGTAATTTTTTGTATGACCATAAGAGGCATTTCTGTATTAATGAAAAGCCGGACATCATAAAAAATCGGTTGCACACGTTACCCCCCCCCCCCGAACACCCCAACCCCGGCTATTATCATATTTTGATCAATATAGTTAGGTGTATGTATATGCTAATGTGTAAATATCACAGGACTTAGCTCAGTACAGGCCTAATTGTTATTGTTAATCCATTGTTTATATTCAATTCTAAAGATATTTTTAATGAATTATAGACATTAATTATTTTAGGGCAATTGGAAATTAATGTTTTGCTGTTGATTTTTGTGCTGTCCCTGATGAACGGACGTAATGTTTTGTTTGTTAGACTAAGTATAGTACAGCCACTTTCATGGATGAGTCTAAGATGTTTAAATGGTCATTTCGTAAAAAAACGAAAACAGCAGTGTTTTTCTTGACGGTCTACATCATATCAAACATAATTTTGCTCCTAAAATCTTCCTATGAAGAAGAGTCAATTCAAATAGTGAACCCCCCACCCCCCCCTTTCACCCCCGTAAAAAAAAAGATGAGGAAATTTCTTCAAATCCATCTCATTTATGTATGTATTACTTTTTGTATAACTTAACAAAAAATAATCTTCATAAAACTCCGCTTAAGGAAAAATGATTGATCTCTCGATAAAATTATATTAATTTTTCTCTAATGTTCTCATTTTTCTTTTCTTTTCTTTTAGGATCTGGCTATTTCTTTGTTAAGTTACTTTCTCGTGACAGTTTCAATAATATGCCTTTTGTTAACATTTGTGGTTCTAATGTCACTTCGGTAAGTCGAGTTCCTGTTTATGTTGCATTTATATATGTTTGTCAGTAGAGTAGGCGAGGGGAGGGGGGTGGGGGAGGCTACTAAAGGGTTAGAAATAGGCCTTTTCCAACGATTCGTTGAACTAGGGCCCAGTGTCGACCCCCCCCCCCTCGTCTCTCAGCCCAACAGTTTATTCCAAGTAGTACGGAGAATAAGATGAAATATTGACTTTATGTGCTATACATGCACCTATCGTTCCAAATTACATTTTTATCTCCAATCCAGTAAAATTATTACATAATCTACGTCATCATTAAATGCACGTCACCATAGGTAGGATGACGTCATATTAAGCCCGTATAACCAAATGTCCCTGAGTTGTAGAGTCAATGTGGAAAAACTTGTCTTATTGATGTCTTTGGTTTGTATTTTGTTTTTATGTATAATATACCTAAATATTATACACGGATACGGTCTTAAATGTTTTAGAAGCAGCCTTTTTATTTTTAATTTATTTTAATTTATTTTTTTAATATTTTTTTACAAACCACGTCTCTGAGTATTCAAATGCTTGTAGTAGTGCAATAAAAACAGTGATTAGTGAGTTTTGTTGCAAACATAAAGACTTTTCTTTCCATTCTTTTGCCCCACAGTGAGATTGCTCTCTCACAGCGGATCCAAATCCTGAAGAACTTTATAGTTGCATTGATGGTGGCTCAGTTGCTGTTTGTGTTCACCTCCTCTTTACTTTCTAAAACAGTAAGTCATCGGCTGGTCAAGGGCGTAGGAACCGGGGGGCTGGGGGGCGCCAGCCTCCAATATGGGGGGGGGGGGGGGCGGAAGTATCATTCCGCCCCCCCGCTCCGCAAGTCAAAAAACCCCTTTTTCATTTCCAAATGAGAAAAAAGTCTCATATAGAGCACCAAATTGCATCTAAGGCCAGGTGAAAATGCAAAATTATTTACAAAATGGAGTGGGATGTTGAAGTGTGCTATATTGCACCAAATTGCATCTGAGGCCACCTGGAAATGCAAAAAAATTCCAAAGGGGAGGGGGACACCCCCTCCCCTTAGACCCCTCCCTCAGGCCGGCCATCAATCTTCAGCCCCCCCCACTCAAAATTACCTTCTTACGCCCCTGGGCTGGTGTGTGTGGTCATTTTAAAGGAATTTACTTCTAGCTGGTATTTAAGTAACTGCAACATAATAGTTCACTCTCGTTACTCTTTAATCCGTCTCAAATCCCATTTCATTCTGCTTAGTACATTAATACTTGTTCGAAACCCATCATATTAAGTATATATATATATATATATATATATATATATATATATATATATATATATATATATATATATATATTAGTAAATGGGACTCAGTACATGGGACTCAGTCGATTGGTACTCAATATATGCAGGGTACTCAGTAAATTGGTATTCAGTGTATGGGGACTCAGTAAATTGATATTCAGTGGATGGGTAACTCAATACATGGGTACTCAGTGGATGGGTAACTCAATACATGGGTACTCAGTAGATGTGGACTCAATACATGGGTACTCAGTAAATTGGTACTCAGTAGATGGGGACCCATTGGATGGGGTCTCAATGAATCGTTCAATACTTAAGCAAAATTTTCATTTGGGGGGGGGGGGGCAGAAACCACACGTATATTAGTTTCTATTATAGCCATGTGTTTTCAAAATTTGTTTCAATGTGACCAGAGAGCTTCATTTGTTCATTTGTACACTCCCTGATGTGACAATGTATATTCTGGTCTGTGCCGCAATATGTCAGATGAATTGAGCCATTTAACCCCGCCCCAAAACAAACAGGGAAGTTTTCATTGAATGCAAGAAACCTTTATCTTTTTAAAGTAAACTACTAGTGTCTTTTCGTTAAATGTAAAACAACTTGTGGTACGGCACGTATCCACGGCGGATTAATTTTGTGAGGAAGTATTTAGGTAACTCAGTGATCCACTCCCCCAAATTAAAGTCAAAAGTCTCTCTGCTCATTCAAAGTTTATGAACCCCACCCTCCCCCCCCCAACCCAAGGTTCAATCCCCCTCCGCCGTCCCCGCCGTTGAACGGTTATAAATGTTATCATTGTGTACACATCATGTATGTTATATGTAATTTGCATATACAGATCCATTAGTATCTGAACCAATGTTCAAATATAATAACATAACGTTCTATTCTGGAAATTTTTTTTTTCTCTCTTACTTGTTTTTGTATTTGCTTGTATTTTTGTTTTGTCTGTGTGTGTGTGTGTACAGGTCCTCTGTAAGTTAGCTGCGGCTCTCTCGCATTACTTCTGGTTGGCTGCGTTCACCTGGATGTTAGTACAGGGAGTCCAGCTCTACACAAAAGTCCGTCGTTTGGTCGGAGGACACATCAAACAACGTCACTATGTCTTGTTTGCATGGGGTCAGTGTACTTTTATCATTACTCTGCAGGCTTTTAGTCAGCTTTAAATGGTGTGAAGACTCTCGCAAAAAAGAAACGTCTAATGCCGGTAATCTGACCTAGTTTCGAATGAGGTGTAACAGAAGTGTTAGACACCACCATCAATCCCAGAAAATACACACACAGCTGGCTACCGTCGGTAATTAGACGCTAGTGTACAGTCAGTACATACAGCTGCTGTAAATACCCACAGCACAGTGTATAAACGATACAGCGATGGACATCTCAGGTCCAGCTAAAGATAACAAGGTATCACGTTTCATTACTGTCTGCATTTTGTAGCGACACGAACAAAACGTTACTTTCAAGCAACAGAAAGTTAACTTTTTCAGATGGCCGCACGCGGTTGGGGCGAGTCTTCAATGCCTTTAATCCTAGTAGTATAGTAGTGTGGGGATGAAGGAGGAGGAGGAGGGGGGCATCCTTTTTATAAGGATAGTCCAAGGGTAATGTCACTTTATATTTTACTCAAGAAAGAGGAAAGTTTTCCTAACATCCTTTGTGAAATGGTTGCATTAATTTTCTTCATAGCACTTTCTAGATTACTGGAACTTTTACTATAGTTTGTCCCAAACGTGAACATAAAAACCAGCAGGTGTGATGTCATAGTTACAAACAGTCGCAATTTTTTTTTTTTTTGTGACTTCTTGTTCCCTCAATTGCTTTTTACCGTTGTAGAGACGACGTTAGCAATACACATATGGCTGTTGTCCATTCATACCGAGACGTTATCACTATTTTGGATTAGAATGTTGGAATTGATTTCCATGGATAACTGGAAACGGTTTTATCTCAATATGCGTCTATGACATCACAAGTTCACTGCTATAGTACAAAACCTGTCATTTTTATATGCTGTTACGTACAAAAACAGACAAACACACACACACGCACACACACGCATACCCACACAGAGGAATTGAATGCAAATTTCTTCAAGATAATTAGTAAGTAGTCGAGTATATATCTCTCTTTCCCCAGCCAACCTCCCTCCCCACCCCCCCCCCACCGACTATATTTTTATTGATCGACTGGATGATCCTGTCATAAAGATAGGTCCATTAATTATTGCTAATTAAAATGTTCAACTCCGTGCGGTTTCGTACACCATTAATCTTCTTGTTTTCCTTGCATTGTTTTTAAATCATTTTTTCCCTTGTTAGGTGTCCCTTTACCGATCGCTCTAATTCCTTTGATTATCAACTATGTCAAGGAAACGGAACTAAAAGTGTAAGCTTTCTTTGTTATAATTTTTTTTTGGAAAACCAGACATGATTTCAATAAATTACGGCAAGGTTGACAATCTATCTGAGTAAAAAAAAATGTTCGCTGTAGTAGTAGTGGTGATTTCAGTCGTTTTGTGATATTGATATATTAATATGATATTAATATGCATGTATATGGTTCACCAGGCGATTTTTTTTTGTATGTTCAGATATAATAGTCTTTTTCTTCTTCTTCTTCTTTTTTGATACCTTTCTGAACTTTTTTTTGTTTCAGCTGCTGGTTACCGCCAGACTTGATCTGGTTCTTCGCCATACCTGTGATTGTGGTCTTCTGTGTAAGTATTTAAAGGATGACGTTTTAGGCACATAATTCATTTTGGATTTGCTGTTAAACATTCCCATTTATTGAAGTGGCTGTCCGACTACTCAGCCTCATACACAGATCCTCCGCTACAACACAACAATCTGGAAAACATAAGACCTTTAAAAGCCTTTTTAAAGTAACATGTTTGCGATGCTTTGCAAACTTGTCTATGTTGAACGTGCCCCCTCCCCCACCCCCACCCCAATGGTAATCTTTTGTTCATCAGAAGTTAAAAGAACATTTTTGGGAGGGGGCAAGTTCCTTGAATTTATGTAACAATGGCAGATCAGCCTTTCTGTTTATCTCTTAATCTCATATTCCTGTTTAAGTGAAGCTAATATGCTGATATGTTCAACTTATTTTCATTCCATCTCATAGGTAAATGGGACAGTGGCATATCTGGTGATGAAGACTTTCTTATCAATCAAAGCAAACAAGGACAAAACAGAATCTGAAAAGATAAGGTGAGTTTCATGTTTCGAGTTTCGTTCACCCCTTTCTTCCCTCCCAGAAATGTAGCCGGAAATTCTGAGTTGGAGTTCCACTTGCTACACATTAATGCTACATATATATATATATATATATATATATATATATATATATATATATATATATATATATATATATATATATATTATATATATATATATATATATATATATATATAATTGAAATCGTAATGAGTTGGAAAATCAAGAGCAGTGAAAAAACTTCCAGCCTCCACTGGGTTTCGAACCCCAGCCCCCCGCTTTATATGCGGTCACCCTATATTTATTTATTTTGTATCGGTAAGATATGAATTTGGTGAGTGCATCTGACCACAGCAGAGTGTTCTAAAGATCATGACGTCACGTAAATTTTATGAAAATAACTTTTCCTTTAATTCTTGAACCTCCTTGTTTATGATCTCCAGAGCAAGTGTGCGTGCAGTGTTAGTGATGCTTCCTGTCCTTGGGTTGACCTGGTTCTTCGGACTGTTGCTGCTGGTTCAACCAACAGTGGAAATTTTCCAGTACATGTTCGTTATTCTGAACGGCCTTCAGGTTGGTCTCCAAAACGAAGTACCTCACTTGAGAACTTTGAAAGTTTTAGCTCATTTAAATACGCTGTACCTTGTAAATTGTTACATACGTGACGCTGCTGACAAGAAGGGGCGGGGTGGGGTGGGGTGGGTGGGGTGGGGTGGGGTGGGTGGGGTGGGGTGGGGTGGGGGATCAGGGGGTTTAAAGCCCAGTTGGCCCAGGATCAAAAAGTAGCTCAGTCAAAGTTTGAGGTGCCCGGGAAATATGGGATGAAAACTGATGTATTCTCATTCTAGTTATAAGATGAAGAGTGTTAAAAAAGGGGGAGGGGAAGGGTTGGTGAAATGTATGATGCCTTTCAGACTGACAAAGGCTTCGATTAAGACGTATTCCAGGTTTGTTTTTAAGAAATTAATTTTTTTCCCCTTTAATTTCTAAGTTTTTTAGTGCAATGTTCCCAGTTATATCACCAGAATACTACTTGAAATATAGCAAGGTATTTGACAGCTTATCGTGGTTTCTTCGTTTATTCGGCGGGTGTAATATTGAAGGCTTTTATTTTGAATGTAATCTTCACGGCATGATAACGATACGGTTTATCATTCCTATAGTAGTACTTCCCCTACCCCCCTACATGGTGACATGGGGGCACGTGTCCCCCTCACCCTTTCCCTCCCCCCCGTCACTGGCTTCCAAAGGGCTTATATTTTATTGTGTATATTGTGTTCTATTGTGCTCTATTGCTTTCTATTGTGCATTATTGTGTTCTATTGTGTAAAGCGATACTCATCACTGATAATGTTTCCAAAATGTGATTAATCTTATTCTTTTTGTTCCCACCCCCCCCCTCCATTCATCCCAGGGCGTGCTTGTTTTCCTGCTTCACCTTGTACTCAATGAAGACGTAAGTAAAATCTGGAATTGTTGCATAAATTAAAAGACCAAACAAGTAACAAACTAAAAAGAAAACATGAAAATTCTTGCGATATTTATAATATTTAATGAGAACTTGCTTTACAAGTCAACTGTGACTGAAATAGTCGATAAACTGAGTTTATGATTCATTTTTTAAATATTTTTTTAATACATTTTTTAATTATAAATGAACCCTCATGAAGTTTTCTTCCTTCTCATCGCCTTTCTCTCCCAGGTGAGATCTGCTGTACTGAAGCGCAGGAATAAAGTAGCTGCCAATACTGAAAATTCCATCTTCACCAAGACAACTGTAAGGTTTATTATAATTGTTTCTTATAGAATCAATGTTTATCATGTTAGCTAGTATTTCTTAAAATAAAGGCAAAGATCTCTAAATTCATGAAAATTTTGTGTTGTTTGTCAAATTTGTTATATTTATGGAAATGTGAATTATTACAGGATGACTGAATTTTTGTATATTGAGTTGATCTTTAATAGATAGGTTGTATTTCTGTCACTCTGTTAATGTTTGAGATGTGACGTAATTTCAACTGCTGCGGTTCATCAATTTAAGTGACTGAACTACTTAGTCTAAGACACAGATCATTGGGTCAATTTCTCAAGTGTAACACAAAACTCGATAGGAAATCATAAGAAGTTTTTTGTGGCCTCAAATGACATATTTCTAATGTATTACATATTTCTCAAGGTCATGCGATGGTACGCTGTTGTTGATATGAAGATAAAAGAACATATTTTGGTAGAGTCATAGGCGTAGGAGGCGGGTGGGGGGCTGGGGGATGCAGCCCCCCACCACAAATGTTTGTGAAAATTTGGGAAATATGCAGAGAATTTTTCGGGCACCTACTGAAAGACAAATAATTTGCAATGTGTTTTTTAATGGTTAAACTGATATTATTATTATCATGATTATTGTAACGACTACCCCCAATAATTATAACCATATGGAAAGGTAAGAACACGGCAAATGATTGTATGTTATTGGCATGCGAAGCAAAAACCGATGCATGCCTATATTATATGCACATTAACATGTGCGCGACAAATTTTGGTTATATTTTTCGGGCAAGTCACTGCAGCCCTCCCCCCCCCCCCAATCAAATTGGGCTCCTACGCCTATGGGTAGAGTTATTAGAATTTATAAAACAATGGACCAACATAAAATACTTTAGACCACCTTCACCTGAGGAGCAGTCGTCATCATCATCAATGTTAGCCTTAAAGAACCACTCTAGATATTTATCATATTTTAATGGTGAATATCATGAGAAATAGAACAGCTATGGAAACATAACTGCCACATATATATTTTTTTAAATTTTATTTCTTGGGACAATCAATGTTTTCAGACTAAAATTCTGCCCTAAAGTTATCCTTTAATATCATAAAATATGTCTATGTGAAATGTATATGAAAATAAACGGAGAGACAACTCTGATTATTTAATCACGGTTAATCCGTTCATGCAAGATATTTGTCAAAAGGGTTCTATACAAATTCTGTGAAGTTTTTTTGCTCCTGTATATAAAGATGTGTAAGAAGATGGTAATATAACCAGCTGTGCAATGGGCACTTCAAACTCGAATATTGTAGCTCCAAGAATGTTGGACGCTTAGAATAGGTGGTAGTTTTTTTTTTTTTTTTTTTTTTTTTGGGGGGGGGGGGTTAAATTTGATTCTTTATTTTCCACATTTGAATTACACACACGAATATTTCAAGTGTTTTAAAGGGTTATACTGCACGCTACATTTCGATGACATTCCAGTGGTGTTAGTCATGATCGAAATATTTTATATACTGGAATACTCCTTTAAGTTTAGATGGATAATAAAGTCAGGCCGGCCCCTCCGTCCTGGTTTAAATGATTATGCTACTTATATTGTTTTATAATTTCTAGTAACTCAACAAAAATCGTTCTTTAAGCTTCACGCAAAAAGACCACAAAAAAAACCCACACAGAGAAACAGATAGCACACACTAGCATTGGTACATCGAACACAACATGTCCTCGACAAACTTGTAAAAGCACTATAAGCTTGCCGAGAACATATCTTGTGAAAACACAGCATTTAGTACTAAGATGGAACCTTCACCGGGATGTTGGGGATTAGAATTTTCTTTCATCACTTACAACTAATTTCAAACTATCTGTCAATACTTAATGAATGAAGAGACGTTGAAACTCTCTAACACGTATTCTTCCAGTTATTCTGATTTTCATATTTTTCTTCCCCGTCTAAAGCGAGCCAAGGCCGCCGGGGAAAACGAAAGCTCACAGACCAATACTTCAAAGGTTCCACTGCCTTCAGGTAAATATATATATTTATATATAGATATCATTGTCACGTGATAACATCTCTAGAAAAAAAAACATTGTTTAAATATGATTTAATTCCTTGACCTCGTCCATCCCCCAACCCCTCCTCTTTCGCATCGTCCTTGCTCTCTGGATGGAATGACTTAGTTCTATGATTGGGTAAGGGTTCACCCCCTGAGTATATTAATTGATACTAAGGTGTGGAAGGGGTAACCCCTCCCCCTTCTTCCCGAGTTCATTAATTGATATTGAAGTTGGCAACCATCATTCTTGATTTACGTAGTTTTGTATTGAGTTGGACATCTATCATCCCTTCAAAACCATTACTTCATAGTGTGTGTCGGAAGTCACCCCTGGGTGTATTTATTGATACTGAGGTGGGGAAGGGTTAACCCCCCCCCAGTGCATTAATTATTACTGAAGTTAAACAACCATCATCCTTCATTGCGTGGTTTGATATTGAGTTGGACAAACATTTCATGTTGAGGTTATAAACAACATCCGCTGAGCACATGACTTGATATTTTAGGTTGGACAACCATTCCATTTACTTGAGTAAAAGTGAGTAACCCCCCCCCCTCCCTCCCCCCGCCAGAAGAACTTTTGTGAAAACTATTTTAATGAAAATTCCTATTTGTTATTGACATAATATTCAACAATGTGACATTGATTATAACAATTCGGTACGACTATTATTATTATGATTTTTGTTTTTCTCAATATTTTGGATATTATTATTCATTGGAAAAACAAAATTCGGTGTTCTGTGTCCTCTGTCATTTGAGATTGGAGCAGATTGAAATTACTCCACGAACCTTAAACATAAGCTTTCCAAAATCAACACTTTACCCTCATCCTCGCATTTCTCCTGGTTTCCCACCCTATGAATGCGTGTTGAAAATTTGAACGAAAATATAAATGAAAAACGTATCTTGTCGAAACCCACCCTTTCCCCTTCCCCCTTCATTCCTCTTCCTCTCTCATCGTCATCGACATCGTCATCGACATCGACATCGTCCTCGTCGTTATTGTCGTCTTCATCGTCATCGTCGTCGTCATCGTCATTACTATTATTATTATTATTACTATTATTATTATTATTACTATTATTACTATTATTACTATTATTATTATTATTATTTAAACTTTTCCGTGATTGTTTTCATCCTAGTTTCAACGGATATGTAACGCCGAAATCACCAAAACAACCACATCGATGAATTCAAGCAAAAATCAACTTAGTTTTTCATGTAATATTTCGGAAGGAATATATTTACATGTTAATTACCACGATATCTGGATTTAATTTATCAATGTGGACTTTCTTTTATTCTTAAACTTATCTTAAACTTCTGAATGTTTTTCGTATAACTATGTGTCCTTATTTTTATTTATGTCTATTAAATGTTCTCAAAGAATTAATTATAACTTTATATTAATACATTTAATCAGATGAAAATGATATATATTCGTTACGGAATAAAAAAAGTGTTCGTAAAATCATTTAGTGAACAGTCAATATTTCTTTGTCAGAACCCTCCCTCACACTGACCTTGCAAATGTTGTTTCTGTTAAACTGTATTGATTGCAACTAAATATGTATAATTTATCGTGAAAGATAATATTTATTCGGAAATATATTCGGAAATATATATAAAAAATATATATATATATATATATGTATGGGTGTATGTATGTATGTATGTATGTATGTATGTATCTTACTGTAAATTCAGTCATTATGATTAATTGTTCTGACATTTACGGAATTTTCTCTTAATCAAATGTATGGGTTCAATGTTTCTTTTTCTTTCTTTTACCGAATGAAAAATAATGTTTCAGAGAGCAATTAACTTGATTTTGTTGAATGGCATACAGGAAATGGCAAAAAAAGTGTGAAATTTTAAGAGCAAATATCAATCATTTTTCAAATATAGCCTCAACTGTTGCATGATGTTCATCAGGATATACTACTTAGTGTCCATTAGGTAAAATACATAGTATCCAATATGTCAAAATACATATTGTCCATTAGGTCAAAATACATAGTGTTCAGGAGCTCCAAATACATAGTGTCCAATAGCTCACAATACATAATAGCTCAAAATACATAGTGTCCAATAGTTCAAAATACATAGTGTCCAATAACTTAAAATACATAGTGTCCAATAGGTCATAATATATAGTGTTTATTAGGTCAAAATGCATGTTGGTTTAAGGAAAATATGTTTGCAGAATTGTCTAAAACAATACAACAACCAAGACATTCCAGGTGATCATTTCATCGCCAATGATACATTTAAAACAAGTGAATTGTTTATTAATTTGCCAAAACAAGTTCAATAATGCGGTGATGAAAACACCTCTCCGTTGCAGAAACGAAATAACAACACTAACAATTTTTTGAAATTAACTCTTCTCTGCTTCTGCCTCCTCAATTCTTAATTCAATACAAAGTTTGTCCCAAATCTAGTGAATAAACTAAAGATAATTCAGCAATAAGCATCTTTCCATTCGAACACTACAAGGAAGTTTTGTTACAATTTTTCATTAAATTTATAGAATATGTTTCAATATGTTCAGAAGAACAACATGCATAGTGTTCAATGGTCAAAATACATAGTGTCCAGAAGAACAAAATGCATAGTGTTTCATAGGTCAAAATACATAGTGTCCAGAAGAACAAAATGCATAGTGTTCAATAGGTCAAAATACATAGTGTCCAGAAGAACAAAATGCATAATGTTCAATAGGTCAAAATACGTAGCGTCCAGAAGAACAAAATGCATAGTGTTCAATAGGTCAAAATACATAGTGTTCAGAAGAACAAAGTGCATAGTGTTCAATAGGTCAAAATACATAGTGTCCAGAAGAACAAAGTAGGCCTATGTTATATTTTGTTATGCATAGTTAGTATATAGATCCAAATTGCATAAGTTTAAAATATAATTGAAAGTTACGTTAGGTCGATTCTGGATCAGAAGACATTGTCTATACCTGAACTTCTAACACTGTTCGAAAACATTCCATTATGATAGCTATTAGCAATAACTTCATATTTTTTATGACTTTCTAGTAACTTTATCACTTTTTAAGAAAGTTAGCAATTTTATTTTTAGACCGAATGTTTTTTTCTTTCTTAGAAAAATTAACACATGTAAACATTAATCCCTTGCCTGAAACCCATAGAAAAGTACTGCAACTTTTAAACAGCTTATTTTCTTAAGAGATTACTACCGGTAAATTGTAGAGTACAAATCCATGAATAAAAGTACGAAAAATTTGTACTTGCGAGTACGTCATCACTCGATTACAAGGTTTTGTTTGTGGTAACCATGACAACATCCATGATCATGTTCGCCTCCGACGTTGGTCATGTGTGTTGTTAGTGATTCGAAAAACCTACATTCAATTATGACGCAATCTCCAACCATGCATATTCGGTATAAAAGATTTTAATAAATGTTTCGATGTTACCTGGTTGTGTTGGATTTTACTTTATATTTGTATCTTGCTTTTCAACGGCTAAATCACGGAGAAGAACTTAGGAGCTAAAGATGATCTACATCTCTTCATCCCCACCACCCCCCCCCACCCTCCCCCAACTCCGCCGTACACGCTCCACCTCCTGCGTACGTCATTTCAAACCGAATAAATGCAATTGTATACCATCTGGATTCCCACACCCACTTCCCTTCCCCGGGGAACGAAAACCTAGATATGATGATAAATAGTTTATTGACTTGAAATACATGGTAATATAATACTTCAATACTTCACGTATGATACAAAGTTTATAACGTTACATGCAATGCCTTGAAATACATTACTGGATTATCGATCCAAAACATTAAAGAAGGCCTATTATATCACAATTCTATCGTTTGACCTGAAAACGCCATCGACCCTACGCATGATTTTGGAAAGAATTGAAAGAGTTAAAAGGTACATTCTATTGAATTTAAAGCCTCTAAATATTAAAATTATGTTATTTTAAATATTCTGATAATTCGAGCTTTCATTCCAACAAAGGACGTATCACGAGGGTATTATTGACTGACTAAAAGTAGTATTCAATATTAAAATAATACTACTTTCAGATATTCAAATAAATTCGAGCTTTTTTCAATGTAGGGACTTATCATGCTGTTATTATTTACAGGAATGTAAACTGAAGGGCGCCATCGACCTTACCCATGATTTTGGAAAGAACTGATAAAGTCACGATTTGGGCCAAACTTTGAAAAAAAAAATCATAAGGCTATAGCCTTACAAAATAATTGGCCGAAAAATGAAAGTTTTCAGATTTCAGTTGAGTTGCTCATTATCGATTACCAGAGCTCATAAGCTGTTTTTCGTGAAGTTAAAAGTGGTTTTATATGGAACTTTAAGTCTCTAAATATGAAAATAATATCATTACAAATATTGTTTTTAAATTCGAGCTTCTTTTAAATGTAGGGACTTATCATGCTGTTATTATTTACAGAGATGTAAACTGAAGGACGCCATCGACCATACCCATCATTTGGAAAGAATTAATGAAGTCACGATTTGGGCCAAAATGTTAGAAAATCATAAGGCTATAGCCTTACAAAATAATTGGCCGAAAAATAAAAGCTTCAAATTTCAGTCGGGATGCTCATTATGGATTACCGGAGCGCATAAGTGGTTTTTCGTGAAGTCATATTTGTCTGTTTTAATCGGGAAGTTTATAACGGATTTAGAGAGTTTAGTAGATATTAGCATTTCTTTGTCAGAAACTTGACGAATAATACAGTTTGTGCCAATATTTCATGTTAGAACGACAGAAAGGTTTCATATTCCATTTTATTGTCCATATATGTACGTGGTATAACGCTATTATTACCTTATTCATAATCCAAAGGACTTGATGCCTCCTTTGTATTATTTTGGAAGGAATTTAGCAAAACTCGTCATTTTGACCAAAATGGTAGTAGACCATATAGCAAACTTAAAGGTTTGACTGCAATCGTGAGGCCCTTTGCTGGCAAGAGAAACTGGATCGGATCCGAAGCTTGAATCAGAGTCGATCTTCTGTTTCCATTGGTCGTTTTATCGGTAGCTGTGCACCTGGATTTCAAGAGGTGGCAGGTCACATGTGTAACCTTTATCCGTGTTTATAACATTGTAGGGCAAGCATGGGTTACATCATTGTTTCGTGTAGGTACCGCACCACAATTAGACTAGTGTACATCCGCTTGAAAGGTTAACCATTGTCAGAGAAAAGGGGTAAAAGTACCTAAGGTAAAGCTTGCTTAATAACGGCATTGAAGACTCGCCCAAATGAGATGTCCATCGCTGTATTGTTCATGGAGGTACCTCCATGATTGCTTGTGGGTATTGACACTGTGCTGTGGGTATTGACCGCAGCTGTATGTACTGACTGTACACTAGTGTCTAATTACCGACGGTAGCAAGCTGTGTGTGTATTTACTGGGAACGATGGTGGTGTCTAACACTTCTGTTACACCTCATTCGAAACTAGGTCATATTACCGGCATTAGACGTTTTTTTTGCGCGAGTCTTCACACCCTTTAAGCATGTTATCAGTTACTGTCATTGGTTGTTCTGCCTTTATATGGAAGAGCATAATTTAAAGTACAGATGGTGTGAAAAAAGGGAGGATCGGAGGTGATATAAACCATTTTAGAAAATCTTTGGTTAAATGTTGATATTACTCCGGGCGAGCAGATGGAAGGGTGAGGGTTCAGTATGCTAAACTTGCTCCTCTTCTTGCTCAAAATCTAAACGGTCATGATATGGAAGTTTGCAAGTGCCATGATAGGCCAAGATCTCAGCTATCATGTGGTGGGTAGAATATACCAGTTGAAAACTTCTCACTATGCTTTGGCAGGTCTTGAAAATGACGAGTTTAGTGTGTAAGTCGATGGAACAATTAATTGTGTTGCGAGACCTTTAGCTAGACTTTCGGAAATTATTTGTTGATGGGGAAGGGCGCCACCATTATCTAAGCAAAGAAAACGTCGAACAATATTTCCTTATCCCTCTCTTCCCGAAGTGAAATCGAAATATAATTTTGTTCTTACTAAATCTGCAAACTACTCATCCTCCCGCCCCCTCCCCCCCCCCCCGCACAAAGGACCGTATATTGGGTCAGACATAACTTATAAGAAATTTGAAACTAAAAACGCCCATGAAGCACTCCATTCCCCAGACAACAAGCACATTTAGGGTTTTCATGATCACCAACACATGTTGGGGAGGGGGGAGGGGAAAGGAACGTAACATCATCTAGAGGTTACCCAGATGACACCACTCTGTCTTTGTGCCGATATATTTTACACCCAAGGGAAGGCGAAGGTGTCCATTGGTTTGTATTGAGAAGTTGATGCAGGGCAGGGTGCACCAAATATTTACTCCTCACCAGTCCCCCCCCCCCATACCCCTTCCTTCACATGCATTTAACAAGTAGTAATATCCTGTTTATTTACAATAATTTACAAAGAGAGAGATATAAATAATAAAGCAGGACAATGTTAACATCAAAACATTTATTAAAATCATCCATGAGAATAAAAGTGGGGGAATTGGGGGGGGGGGGGCATGTTTAGCAATGAAGGGTTTGACAACCAGGAATTGAAGAGCTATTTGTATCCCTAACATCACACATGACCAAAGTCGGAGGAAAACTTTAATCATGAGTGTTGTCATGGTTACCAACAGCTTGTAATATTTTGCAACGATAATCATTCAACGCTGTATCTCTAAGATCTGATGAAGAGTTCAATATGACATCAGAGTACATATTGGAATTTAATAAGATAGTTGTCTTGTATAATGACTATACGATCTGGCGTTAAATTCTCTGTTCAGAAGTTATATGAGTTTGTCTCTTAACAAGAGAGTAATTTCCTAAAAAACAGCCATTAATTATTACATTAACTCCATCTTTCCTAACATCCACATGATGTTACAAAAACTGTCAAAAACACAGACGTACTTACATGTCTGTAAAAAGAATTTCAAATATCATTGTGTCATCATAAATATTAAACAAAAACCTGTGAATTCTTTGGATTTTATTAGTGAATTGAAACAGTTTTTGTAAAAATTTTGGATTTTTTTTGAAATTTTGGATTATAATTTTTTTATTGGGGGGGGGGGTAACTTAGCAGATGCATTTTAATTACCTCGCAGGATTCTTAATCTGAGGTAAAAAATAAAAGTCTGGCATTCCGGTCAGGAGACCACATTCTCTGAGAAAACTTTAAAATTTGGAATAAAAAAGTTCTTGATATCGATTTGGTTAAGTATAGGAAGTTATTATTATTTACCGCAACCCAAGTGAAAACTCTCATTAGCTACAATTATAGAAAGACAATGAGGCTTTTGTCTTTCATATATTAAAGCTACTGAGGTATTCGTTTCCCAATTCATCTGCATTTTGGCGCCTTAATATTATATGTTCTAGGATGACAGACTCAATCTATGGAGAATTCAATTTTTTTTTACCAAAATGCCGTCCTGCAGTTGTTCACTACTCAACTCTCAATATGTTTGTTTGTATGCAGTCACTGTATATCTCTCACACTTTCATACATATACTTTTTTATTTTTTTTATTGTGGAATAATTTTCATGACTGTTGATTAATTCATAATTAACGACTGCATTGATGTACTGCAAATACTTATTGACTGTTAAAAGGAAATAACTCTTTTGTTTCTATCTACTCGTTAATTTTATTTAATTTTATGCTAGAATATGTCAATATCAACAGAACAGGAATTGATCATAGAGTATATTTGTAACCATCAGAGATATTTTAGAGGCCAAACAACTTTGATGACTTTCTGTTTTGTTTTGAAGCATGTTC
Source organism: Apostichopus japonicus (assembly GCF_037975245.1). NCBI lineage: Eukaryota > Metazoa > Echinodermata > Holothuroidea > Aspidochirotida > Stichopodidae > Apostichopus > Apostichopus japonicus. The sequence continues at coordinate 10,536,322 of NC_092568.1, forward strand.
TGAAATTCAAGTTGCAAGAAAAGATTAGCTCAATAAATGGCTATCATGTAACTTTCATAAGACTTGAGGAAATTGATTTGAAAGAAATGAAAGAAAAATGGCAAGGAATGGGGATAACTTTAATATTTCATTATTTTACCTTTCCTTTCTGTTTTTGTGTTGATATTAGTATCATGCAGATATTAGATGCAGATAATTTTTTGAGTCTACAGGCAGTGCCAAGTGTAAGTCTGGTGTTATTAAGTCTAAGATTTGTAAAATTACTGCTTATTCTGCCAAAATCAATATCTCTCTCTCTCCAAAAGACTGATCATTGGAATGTTGCTAAAAATGCATTCTTAATTTTTTTTCCCAGGATAACTTTATCATATCACATTCTGAACATATTACATAACTTTAAATTTATGTGAGAAATGCCTGCTACTAGCAAACTTCTGATTAGAATTTATATGAAAAATTATTCATATTTTCAACATTTTAAAATGGCGTTTAATTAACGGCTCCATTTCAAAAGCCATCTGAGGTATTGCTTGCCTTCTAATACTGAATGCAAATTTTAACCACGGTGTCATCATGAAACCCCCAAAATTCCATCGTTATCAAGATGCTGTGTAGATTTTCAAGAAACATTGGAGGGGAAAATAGTTTGTCTAAACATTCTTTCTTTTGTTGGGGGGGGGGGGTTATAACATGAATGACTTAGTCTGCCATATTAAATTCTGTCTTTCTTTACAATAAATATGTACATTTTTATTGTAATCATAAAGGTTAATGTAAAGTTACAGGTCAAACATATTTGAGGTATGTGTGAGGATTCTTACCTTCAAATATGTTTGACCGTATAAACTATAAAATCTCTTCTCCAATTTTTTTTTTTTTGGTGACACATTTAATTTGTCTTCATATCACCATAAATCTTAAATATAAATAAATAAACTTCCAAACATTTAATATACAGACATATAAATATTTATGTGTTCATTTATCTAGATCCATGTAACATGTAACATGAAAGCAGCTTACTATACATAAAGCTAAAATGTGAAAATTTCTCAGTTTTCTCAGGATTAGATTCAGAAATCTCACATTAATGTGTCAATGTTGGATTATTTGAATGTTTCAAAGTTTCAATGGGGTTGATGAATAATGCTGTATCAAAGTTTTTCCATTCTCGATGAGATTAAATTTTCAAAATTACGTTTGCAGATTTTTTTACCCCAAACTTTGGCCAGATGAAGAAGATGAATGGGTGGGTTTTTGCTTAGGGATGCGGTCATTTGATGACCCTGATGAGGTGTGTTACATGTTTGTTGAATCTGCGATAAAAATGAGAAAAAATAAATGAAGAAATGAAGAAATATGAAATATTTGAATTTCTAACACTAATCAAAACAGCAAGGTAGGTCTTTAAGTAGGTTTCACAAGAAATGCTGCAAATATTTTATCGATGTAATTTTGGCGATTCTCAAGACTAATGATGAAAAATGGAGAGACAAATTGCCACAACTTAATACATGTATTTTGTGTTTAGAATTTCAATTCATAATTTTCAACTCAACAATTTCAGCTAAAAAAAAACGGTTCTAAGAGAGGAAAAGTTGGTCAGAGAAATGGTGGAAGGGTAGCCCATTCCACCCCCCTCCCACCTTTTTGTTGTCTGCTTATAAAGTCAACAACAACAACAAAAACAAGGGGAGAGAAGAATTTTAATATATCCACCCCTAGCTAGCATCAAGACATTTTCGACACAGTACACATATTCACTGTAACTGAAATTTCTGTCAAACCAAGCCAGTTTAATAAATAGCCTTACAAATTTTCACACAAATAAAATCAGCTAAGAATAAAAAAGAAGATTTAATTGCTTTCCAAACATATAAAAACTTCACATCGTTCTGTTCTTTTATAGTTGATAGTTTTCAAACTAATCATTTAACTCATAACTTTACTTATCGAAAAGGAGGATTAGTTTGAGCCGGTGTTTGTCCCCGATCATTACATGGAGAGGGTTTCAGACGACCATCTGTTGGTCTTCCTACGACCCTTGGAAAATATACCAAACTAAACTCAATACTGTCAAAATAAAAGAGGTCGCCATCTAGAGGCATCAAAGTTTCCTTCCTATGCAGACAAACTAACCACTCTCACTGAAGCATTTGGCAAAATGCCAAATGCTGGAGGCGGGTAGGTCGACATACACACCAACCGATAAAGGGTTCCAGAATTAACAACAAAGAATTTGGAGCTATACCTGAAGGTAATGGGGCCTTTGAGGTATCTGTCGGGATTCCCCCACTGTGCTCGCTGTTCCTGTTTCGCTGAAAGAGAAGAATTTACGAGAAAAGATGAGAGAAATGATTATTTACAGAAGACATGATTGTATCTTAAAGATGAACTTGTTTGTGCTCTGAAACTTCGAATCCAATCTCTATGAGTTAGGGCTAACTGTGAAATGCAGATGAAGCTAGAAGATGGTAAAATAACGACACAAAAAAGAAAAAGAAAAAAAAAAGACACCATTTGAGGCATTAAATGTGGCTTATGGACCGAGTGTGCCTATAGGCAACTGAGACCATGCTCCCCTGCCTTTCCCCCCCCCCCCCCCGTCCACCTGGGCTTGGACAGGATGGACAGAGAGCAATTCAAAGTTGTGATGGTTTAATTTCGATTACAAATTATCTGTATCAAATTACTTCAGTAGGTATCTGATCACTTCAGTCGGTATGTTTCAGTGGAAAATAAGCCACATTACTGATCCGAATTTAATGCCTCAAAATGGTGTCATTAAAAAAAAGAGGTGTTTCCTGGAGATACATATCAATGAAATCACAATTAACCCTGGAGAAAAGAAATACCTTGATTTTTTTTTTAACTTTGGAGATTATTATTACAATTTTTGAGTTCTGATACACTAACTTTCCATTTGGCATGATAGCTACAGCTGAATCAACATGTCTACTGAAAAGTGCAAGATTGTCTGTCCGTTAATAAATCAGAGATGACGAAAAAAACAGCCAACGAGATGCTGGCAACCAAAAGTAACGCAACTTACCGGCAGTTTGGTGAAGATGGTATTCTCAGCGCTGGCAGCCACCTTATTTCTACGCTTCAGTAACGCCGATCGAACCTGCGAGGGAAAAGAATTTATAAAAGAAATTGTAAAAAAAAAAGGAAAATATTATGGAAAATTAAACTCAAGAACAACTGTACTGGGAGGTCATGTGAAATTTTACAAAAAATTATGGATAATTGACCCAAATTTCTAAGCCTATGAAAATTCCAATGTTCACAAAATTTGAGTAGCGTAGCATGTTCAACTCATGCATATTTTACATAGTCTTTTGTAATTATTACTGGGAATGTATGCGTCAATGTTAGTTAGGACAGTTTTTCATGTTATTGGTCAACATGAACAATGACGCAAGAGGTTCGAGTTGTCCCATTTCTTCAAAGTGACCGATATCGTCCCAAATATTTCTTTAATTGTCATACTGTCGTGCAACATGATGGCTGTCCATTCATTGGTTATATTTTTCATTATTTTGCAAAATAAGTTTGATTTTTCTTAGTAATTTTGGTGGTCATTGCTCTGACTATAACAAGTTTCAAAAAAAGTTTCGAAACAAACTGATATCCATCTTAAAAGGATAGCTTATTAAGTGTCATATTATTTTTATTAATTAAAAAAAAACAGGGGTCAATTGAAGACATTGCTAAAGCACAATTGACTGAGCTTCGATACCTAAAACTGTTGAAGCTATTTGCAGTTACAGCGGACACAGTCATAACATCAAACTAGATGGCACAGACGACTCGAGTAAATACAAAATGCGAAGGGCCGCTATAGTCGTATGTTCCAAAATTAAAATATGTGGGAAACTCTGTAGGTGGGTTACAAATTTTTACCATGTCAAATGCAAGTTATGGCTGGATGTTTGAACAGTGGTGAATGCATACCTGCTTGTCTGTTTGTCTACATTGGAAGCCAGTAACAGTACACAAACAAGAGGGCCTTAAACAGGGGGATAGAAAGCTTCCAAAAAGTGGGGGGGGGGGCACTTTCTTATTCCACAACCACCACTGGTTATGCTATAAACCGATACACACCGGCCATATCACTTAAATATATATGATGTGTCAGAATGCTATCAATAATATTATGGTGCATGTGAATAATTAAAATAACATATTAAAATTAACGAAGGCTTAAAGTATACAAAAGATAGTTCTTCATCAAAGGGACACAATTTATTTGCCAGTAGGGCACAATTGCTTTTTTGGAAAAGAGTGGGGGGCACGTGCCCCCAGTGCCCCCGGCTCCTACACCCTGGCTTTAAAATGTGTTTTGTATCTGAAGAAATCCATGAAAACCATAAATCAAACCCATAAAAATGATAATATGGATCTTCATCGTCTCAGCAGTGGGCGCTGTCCACGTCGGTCCTAACATGTGCCGTAGATACGGTTCTGGGTCCTAATGCGTGTGATCAGTCCTTTTTACAGATCTCCAAAGACTTTTGTAAAGCGCTGTAACATAGATATCAATCTCTGTGTGCTAGTAGTGAAAATGTGTTGAAAAGATCTCGTCTTCAATAACTACGAGACGAATAGCAGGTAGAAGTACAGTATATGTTCCCCTTTTGGAGATTTGACTGAAAATACCTTTAAAAAATAAGGCTTTCTGAATAGTTAACGACCAGTTGTGTGTAAAGTTGCCAAATGAACAGTGGGCAACATTTCGTTAGTAAAATGTGCTTGTAATGTGTGTTATAAATCATATAATAGTTCCAACGTGCAGGTACTTTGCCTAGAAGTGTCCATCAGAGTTCTCTCACAGGAATTCTCAGTGATTTTCAGAGATTGCTGCTTGTTTCACAGAGCTAGATAGCACCGGCATGACAGCGCCCTCTGTCAACTTCGGCGGGGAAGGTTTGGGGATCCCCATTGCAAGGAGTTTTGCTTCAACCTTTGTAAGAAATGCCCGATCGTCCGACCGTTGTGCCGGGGTCCAGTGGAGGAGCTAGGGGTATTGGTCGGGGGGGCGAGAATGGTCTGTAGGGGCACTTTCGACACTATAGAAGCGGAGCGCCACCACAGGTTGGCGCGGAGAGTACAGAAACTTTTGAGTAAAGTTACTCCCTAGATCGCCGGAAATGACCCTTTCCGGGCCTTGCTAATTTTCAGATAAACGAAGAATAGATATAGGTGTCATCGCCATTTTGTCAGAAAATTACACCCACAAAATGTGATCAACGTCAATAGGTACATGCAAGCGCAATAAAAAAATCAATAATCGCGAATAAGTAAAAAGTGGTAAAAAGCTGAAAAGGGCACCAGCAGTCCATTTGAGTCTGTCAGGGGGGGCATCCACCCCCCCTGACTGTATGGACGCTTCGCCACTGCCGGGCGCCTATGTTTCTAAGAGCTACTTACATCTTCGTTGAGCACGAGATGAAGCAAGAACACAGCCACTCCCTGGGATGCAGAAAGAGAATTAGAAACTATGAATTATGAAGCTTTGTTCTCAGCACGGACAAAGGGGAACTGGTGAGTCTTCAGTGTAGTATAGAATACAATACTGCAAGTTACAGCTCGTGCATCCAATGGTCAACAATAACATATAAATGGTTATTTTGGTGGCAGATGATTAAATATTTAATATGTGTTCTCTGAAAACTCTCTCTTTATACTGAACAAGATATTCTTTATTAATAAATTGGTACCAGGGGCATGGCTAGACTTCTGTTTCAAGGGAGAGGGAGGGGGTGGTGGTGGGGTGTCGAATGTTTTTCTAGAGAGGCAGACATGACCAAAATAATAAATAAAAAAATATATAAAAAATAAATAAAAGCTTCTTGTATTAAGCTAATTTCACAGAAATCAATATAAATTATAATTTAGAGTAAAAAACTGCAGAAAAGCTAGGTCACAGATACAAGTAACAAAGGAAGAAGAAAAAAACGGTAACATATGAGTGATAGAAACCTATCCTCATATAAGCTGTTAAGGGTGACGAAAGACGTACCTGTAAGGCATTCAGAATCACAAATAGATACTGAAACAACAGAACCTCTGGTGAAATCAGTAGAAAAAACCCAAAGGCCCAGGTCAGTCCCAGCACCGGGACCATGACTATCACTGCACGCAGGCTCGATCTGGATGAAAACGACAAATACACCCGGGGTTTAGAGAAATATCCTGAGCTGCTGGCTTTTTTCATTGGATACAACTTGCAGAGGTCATGCTTCGATGGTTTCACTGAAAGCAGCATTTCGCCGTTTTCCACTTTTTTGACAAGTCCATCAAGTTTTTTAAATATATCAATCACAAAACAGCAAACTAAGATATTAGCCAAGTTTTTTCCCTGCCAAAAGGGTTAATTGGCGAGTAATTAAATACATTTGCAGATAACGAAAAAGGGTTGTCCGACAATTTACACATTTAATATTAACCGCATACAGTCTCCCCAACCCACCAGTTTGAATTCAACGAATCAGAGATTCAGGTTTAGATATGAGCCGTTGCTAAAAATAGATTCAAAACGTCGAGTTGGTAACTTTGTACAACCAGCAAGCTGGACTCTAACAGCTCCCTGGTACAACTGCCATAGACAATCTACACAAATCAAGCATGGTTTTTTATTACGTATTGGTCAATGACGTTCGTAGCTTTTAAATATTCATATTACGGGCGAGGTTTATTTGGATCCCAATGGAAAATATCTTCGAAAAAAACAGTTGAAAGTTGTACATTTTTTTACTTTTATGCCACCATTTGAAGTAAGATTTGAATAGATAAGCTAGTTATGTATGTCGTTATGGCATCGTAGACTCTGTGAGGTTGAGAAAAACCACAGAAAAGGACGCAAAATGCTGCTTTAAAGTTCGCTATGGTTTATACACTCCATCATATCAAGGGTTTTGTGGTGAGTGAAGCCGAAGAAGCACACACCCATAGCATTGTAACCGTATGAGAGTAACTGTGAAGGTTTTATGGTAATGTCACAATTTTGGTTAAGTCTACTCCAACAATGGACGATTTTGAGCTGTTAAATTAGCAAGTGAATGGATCATACAAAATCTTAAATTTTATAGTCCAATCAATTTGATAGAATTTTGTACAAATAACATAGGTGTTCGAAAATAAATTAAATTCTCATGTTGACTAAGTAACACTTATATACAAGGATACAATGGGATGAAATTCAATAAGATATACAACACTAATGCAACGCAATACGACACAATACAACAAAATAAAACAAGATACAATACAAAACAACAATAAAATACAATACAACAAACTAAGAAACAAATCAATACAATTCAATACATAACAATACAATACAGAAAAATAAATTTAAAATCATTAAAACTTTTCATTAACTTATTTTGTTTATATTGTTATATAGCCATGACTTTTATGCTCATATTAGACTAAAGTACTGTAAAACATAGAATAAGGGATGTATCGTCACACGTCATGAATACACACACAATGCAACACACATTCCTTGCACACACATTGACACCTTGAATACACCCTCCTTGCAAACTCCTTTGACACCTTGAATACAGTACACTCCATGACACCTTGAATACACACTCCTTGACACCTTCAATACACACTCCTTGCACATGCACTCCTTGACTTTTTGCAACGTCTTTTCTGTCAAATTCATCTGACAACTTGCCATGGGACTTTGTCAAAAGTCAGAACTTTCTGCCCTTCCATCAGAAGTTTCATTTGATCGTAAAAGGATTTCTTTACGGATAACAGGAGTCCAAGATTTCTCAGATACGAAACTTACTTTAACTTTTCGGCATCTGTTTTATCCTTGTTTACTTTGACGGTCAAGAATGTCTTCATCACCATGACAGTCACCATCAGATTCACCTAGGAGGAGAGACAAGAGGCAGAAAAGAACGGCATTAATAGAACCCACATCAGCAGTCGTTAGCACATCCACTAAACGAAGGAACTTCAAAGAGACGGAACAGGAAAATAATTAATTATTTATTAATTCCAGAGAAAAAGTCCCACCAGATTAACTCACACTGAAACATTTATACAAAGTAATAAAAATTTTAAAAAAGCAAAAGGAAATTTTTTTATTGCTATGAAGAAATTAAATAAGTTTAGTTTACAAAGATATGAATATATCGAGCATGCCAAGCTAGAATTTAAGGTTTCATGGGAGGGGCCATGCAACTGAAGTCGACACCTATTAGCAGCAGGTTCAAAGTTAAAACTTACCATGAAGACCAAAACCACCGGCACCGCAAAGAACCAGATCAAGTCCACGGGTATCCAGCATCTGAAAATTCAATAAAACAACAAATGAAAAGAACTATTCATTTGTAAGAGATGGACCGGTAGACTCACGGATAAAGGGATGGATGGGAGGATGGGATGGGTGGATGAAGGGAGGGAGGGATGGATGCATGGAAACAGGGATGGATGAATGGATGTATGTCTAGATGGATGGAAGGATGGATGGATGGACGTAGAGATGAATGGATAGATTCAGGGAGGGAGGGCTGGATGGATGGATTCATGAAAAGAGGGATGGATGAATGGATGGACGGATGTATGACTAGATGAATGGAAGGATGGATGGATGTAGAGATGAATGGATAGATTCAGGGAGGGAGGGCGGGATGGATAAATGCATGAAAGAGGGATGGATGGATGACTAGATGGATGGAAGCATGGATGGATTGATGTAGGGAGGAATGGATAGAGGAAGGGAGGGTGGGATGGATGGATGGATAGAGAGAGGGATGGATGGATGACGACTAATTACTACAATTACCTCACATATATTCAAATTAGCTAGAATATAACCTATGAAGTTCCCAACTTGAATGAAATGTAATTCATAGCATTGAATCATCAGTTTCTAGTAGATAATACAGTCCTTGGTTGGAGGAATCTTAATCATGCTGAGAGAGGCATTGCTAATTGTTGCTACTACTGAGCCTCATGCATGCTTGCAACCCTAACACACAAATAAAAAGTTTTAAGAAAACATGTGTCAATGGGCTCAAAATTCCTTGCGGATGCCTGTTAATTAACCCCTAGACATCTCAGAAATGTTATGTGAAAATATTGCAACAGAAATTGCCCGGTTCTGTTTTTGTCACACATACAACCACAGGTTTAATATTCCTGAGAAAATGTGTGAAAAACTGCAAAACACAGGTTGAGAGAGTCAAGATAGGATTACAATTCATGATCAGACCAAGACAACAGTTTGTTTCAGATAATTAATAATAAATTGGTTAATAACTTATGATTCCTTTCGATGAGGATTGGGGAGAGGGGATTGGCACCCAGGTATTCTTTCATACCTATTCATCGTTGAAATAATGTCGAAAACTTGGAAATTAAAAACACAAAAATAAATAAATCTGGAATTGCAAAGTTTGCCTGTAAATTTTAAATGTCCAACTCTGTGTATTGAATTCAAAGTTATAGCTGACTTTATACTACATAAAGAAAAATATATCGGTTAATAATTCCAGTTTCAAAATTAACCTTCGAGCTGAAATTTGATATCAAAATATAGTATTAAGCTTTTTTTTTGTATTTACTTTCTTCTCTATAGGAACTTACATGGGGAGCTTTGTACCGCTTGTAAAGTTAATTATCAGTGGAACGAGGGCTACCGGCAACGGGAAACCTATAGAGGAAAGAAAGGGAAAAAAAAAGGAAAATAAAAATCACAATCATTTCTTAGAGATTCTAATGTGGCACAAAGATGTTTGGAATCAAATTTCAATCTCAGATTAGCTTAAGGTGAAAATGTAGATGATTGATGATGTCAAGCTGTAAACAGGATTCATAAGACCAACACAGGAGCCTAGGAACAAAAATCTAACCCGCATCTCTCTAAAAAAGGACCATTTTGAAGAAGAATTGATGTCAATTGATCGATGTGAATATAGTCGAATTAAATGATGACTTTATGCAGAATTTAAAAGTCTTGATATGTCTGAGAGAGGGAGACTAAGTAAAACCAGCCACTTTAATTGAGGAGTTTCAGATCACTGAATGTTCCTTTCTCAAAAATTTAAAAGTGTTCAGGAAATGGACAACATGCATGCAGTGATCTCGAAATAGTGTACGCTACATACAACAAATTACTTTGCTTCACCTAAAGTCACCTTTTAGGACAGAGGCCAACTCAACACTGGCCAGGTGCGTAGCCAAGGGGGGTGAGGGGGGCGAAGGGAGCAACCACCCCCCTTTGAGCATATTTTTGGTATGTTTTTTTTATATCGCTAGTAATTTCACCGTAAAAAAGGTTAGATGCAACTTACAAGGCCTGGGAAGTGCCATTTCCAGCAATCTGGGAGGCATTTTCGGCCAAAATTTTTCTGGTACGCTTCGCGCCAACTACGGTGGCGCTAGGCTTAGATAGTTTGCCTACAGGCTTCGCCCCTCCCTTGGCAAATTCCTTGCTACGCGCCTGACACTGGCAAACATTACAAGAGTACGTATGTCAAGGATGCAGTGTAAAGCAGAGAGTGCAGACACTGCCCTCTAAATATATTGACTTATTCCCTGGCAAATTTCTTCTTCACATATTTTTTGTGTGTGGATAGATTGCCACTCAGAAACTATAAGAACCAAATTTATAGTCTATCCATATTTAAATATGAAAAGTTTGATGACGACAAACTTTTCGAAACAAAGAGAGCATATCTACTACAAGTTACGACTTTTTTGACTTCCTGAATATAGAGTTGTTACTATATACTACAACGTCGGGATTAATTTCATTAGCGAGTATTTTTGTGCATATATAGAATAAGTTACATATGCATCGACCTCCCAGTCACCCACCTTGACCCCCCCATACCCCTCTCCTCGATTTAAATTGCAAGGTCAACCGTTACCAGCAAATCTATAAACTATGACACACTTACCCCATGCAAACAGGACGTAGAAGAGTTGTTTGATGTTTCCTCCGACCAGACGCCTGACTTTTGTGTAGAGCTGGACTCCCTGTACTAACATCCAGGTGAACGCAGCCAACCAGAAGTAATGCGAGAGGGACGCAGCTATGATGCAGGCCACCTGTAAAAGACACATGGAGGGAAGGGGGGGATGAATGATAGTGTTTCTTGAAGCTGCCTGGAGTCTTAAGTCCCCTTTTTTTTTTCTCTTTTTTTCTCTCTTCCTTGTTTTTTTCTCTCTCTTACTTTCTTGGTCTGGTCTGATGTAACAATCCATACACGGAGCAGATTCTGGTTCATTTTTGGAGTTTGTCATTTGAAAGGACACTAAGCCATCTTTTGAGAATACAGCTAGACCTAAGACACGGGATACGAACGCAGCTATAGAGCAGACAGTCTGCATCAAAACAAAAACTGAAAGGGTTGTTTGATTATTGCCAATTATAATATATGAAAGACCCCTGCAAGAAAATCACATTATTTTTCTCCTCTTTTGTCCCCTCCTCCCCTTTCTGTTTTGTTGTTGTTGAATTATTTGTCTATAATGTGACAATATGGTCCAATTTAACAAATCAAATATACGGAAAGATTTCTCTATCTGATGACAGGCAAATGATAAAGTTACTACCAAAACTATCTTTTTTTTTTCTTCTTCCTTTTATCATGCTGAACCTCAACTATGAGCTGGGCCATAGTGGAGGTTTAAAGCTATATTTATCTTTCCCTTTAAATACATGGTTTGAATCATGGTTGACTTGGCAAAACATGCATTGTGAACACATAGAAAAGCCATAGGCTAATGGCAAACTGAAATACTCAAACATGTAGTAAGTAACTCATCTGGCAAAATATCTTTTGTACACTTCATAATTCAAATCTTAGTTACATACTGCATCAAAACTCAAATCAAACAATTAAAATACACAATTGCGATGGATGTTCTTATCCCGATCATTTTTGTCATTTTTGTGAAGTTAACTTTTAAGTCCCCAAGTATTACTCGCAATCAATGATATGTGGGGAGATTGAACGACTTACTTCTATGTCTGCTAAATGTTCCGAGGTGGTGACAAACAGCAACTGTGCGATCATCAGTGCAAAGATGAACTGTTTCAGAATCTGAACCCGTTGAGTATTCCCAATCTCACTGCCAGGAAAGAATTCAGAAGGAAAATTAGAGTTTTTAAAACATAACAGTTTACCCACCGACACAGGCTGTACTTTTTTATTTAATCTTTGCCAGTGAGAAGTCCGAGAAGCAAATCCAATCATCTCTACCAATCACCATCACCACCATTATCATCACCACCATTATCATCATCACCACCACCACCACCACCACCATCATCACCACCACCACCACCACCACCATCATCATCACCATCATCACCATCATCACCACCACCACCACCATCACCACCACCACCACCACCATCATCATCATCATCATCATCATCATCACCATCATCACCACCACCACCACTACCACCACCACCATCATCATCATCATCATCATCATCACCACCACCACCACCATCATCATCATCATCATCACCACCACCACCACCACCACCATCATCATCACCACCACCACCACCATCATCATCATCATCATCATCATCACCACCACCACCACCATCACCACCACCACCATCATCATCACCATCATCATCATCATCACCATCACCATCACCACCGTCATCATCATCATCATCATCATCATCATCATCATCATCATCATCATCATCATCATCATCATCATCATCATCATCACCATCATCAAAAATAAATCTTATATAATTTCGTTTTGAATTTTGTGTTTCATTTGAGGAACTTACATAACTATTTGACCTATGAAATAATTCCAGTCACTTTTTATTGATGAGGTCATTCCTCAAACATTTAAAGTGGTATTGAATTACAACCTTGCTTGAAAGCAGGGTATACGTATTAAAAGTGAACATTATCACAAACTGAATTTTGTGTTGCATTTGAGGAACTTATATAACTATTTTGATCTATGAAAGTATTCCAGCCACTTCAAACATTTAAAGTTGTATAGAAATGCAACCTTGATTGATAGCAGGGTGTACGTTTCAACAGTGTACATTATCACAAATTGAATTTTGTATTGCATTTGAGCACCTTTACATAACTATAACTAACCTATTAAACCTATCCAGTCACTTTTATTGATGGCATCATTCTTTCAAACATTTAGAGTGGTATAGAAATATAACCTGGATAGATAACAGGTTGCACATTGTTACAGTGTACATTATAACAAATTGAATTTTGTCTGTGTAAAGTTTGTCCTTGAATATGTCCCAGCAGAAAGTCCTTTTAATTGTCCGCTTAATGTATGACAAGACCTGACTTACCGAAGGCATGTAAGAACCACAAATGTAATCAGCAGGCAGATTATTGATATGGACAAGAGAACGTAGCTCAAAGTTGAAAGGGTGGCATTCTAAAGAGAGAGAGAGAGATAGAGTAAAAAAACAGAAAAATATTACAACATTTTCAATGAGAAAGGAAATATAAGTGATATGATTTAGTCAAAACTGATTCATATAGATACACAATGGTAGGATTTTTTTTTTTTTTTTTAAATATGAATTTCACTTTTACACTACTAGTTGCTCTTACTTATCATTGAAATTTGAAAAGTTTGGATATTTCTTTTATTTCTGACAAAATTGTAATTAATACAGCTGTGAAGGGGAAAAATGACAATTTTCTCTGTGATTTGGCCATTTCAGATGGAATTATTGTAACTTTGCAGTTTATGCTAGATTTAGCATTTTAATCTTGAAATCTGCTAGCCATCTCCTTGTGAATGAGTTACACTTCCAAATCATTATTTCCACATGACTAAGAGAAGAGGAAAATATCCCTCAACTTAGACCCTTCCCCTAGCTTGTCTTTCTTTTTATCAGATGAAATATGGAAACCGTTAATCTGTACTTAATCTATTAAATTAAAGCTGTACGATGCATTTAAACTCAGGTACTTTGCTCCCTTCTGACCATGCAAGCTGTATCATGGTCACACAAATTTTGATACTGCCCGAATTACAAAACTTGTTGGGAGCAGGTCCCTTTTGAGTACTCCTGACTATCTTATTATAATGTACTTTTAATGACTTTTTTTGCATTTTGTATTAACCTTGTTCACATTTAGTTTCACTAAAAATTTATTGATTTGATTTGATCTTTGTTACGGTTAAATGAGCAACAAACAGTGACCATCTTTTCACTTTAATATTTTAATTATTGTTCAGTTTTAATCCACCAAATTTCATTTATTTAACAAATTTCTCGTCACAGGAATCATGTAGTGCATCCATCAAGCAATGTGAATTTAATGCCTGACAAGACAGAGATGAAACTCAAGAGGAAAGAGACCCCAGTGGGGGCGGGGGGGGGGGGGGGGGGGGGGTGGGGGTCACTCAAGAAATAAAAAGACTTCATATCAACCTACATCTTCTAGTTCAACTCGAGACATCAAGACAGCAAAGTTGGTCAAATGTGAGACTTGGCAGGTTATTTCTGATGTTTCTTTGCCCTCTTCGTCTACGTGTCTGTGTGTTTTAACACCGTCTTTGAGCCACATTGAACTGAGAAGAAACAAATGGGAAAAAAAAGGACGTTACTCTACACACAAATACATGCACCCTTAATTGCAAAGAATCTTCATTTAAAAAAACAATTAACTCCATATAATCTGATTTAAGTCAAAATCATGTGGAGGCAGGGGTGAAGGGGGGGGAGGGGTTATATTAAATGCTCCTGCATGAAAACAGATTTTGGACGAAGGTCATAGCTCAATACTGCTCATCCATAGAAGCTCTATAAAAACTTGTTTAAAGCAGAATACCTCTCAATTATGAATGGCAAATTCATCTACTTTCCTTCCTATAGAGCCTTTGGAAGAAACTTATCCACTTGTTAATTTAGATACATCAACAGAACCGTAGTTTTTAACTCAAACAATAATAATTAGTAACCTCCCTATAGTCTACCAAATTATATGCTTCCTAAGCTAGGATACAATATTTTCCATAGAAAATATATTCTTGTTTGTGAAGGGTATAATGTGCCTACGTGTTTCATGGATATGTGCTACATATCGGCTATATATATATTTCCTTACAATTAATTACACTTAATTACAATTAATTAAGCCTAAACTGTGATAATAAGGTGAGTCAGATGAGCATATCATGTGTTAAAACAGAAGGGTCCATTGATACTGGATAGGTATGAGTTCTAGCAACCAATGTGCACTTATGTAGTATATCACACACATCAGTAACCTGATAATTATGAGTTCAACCTTATCCCTCACTATTTTTATACCCAGAAAAAAACGGCCATTTTCCGGGTATCACACAATCTACAAAGTAACCAAGCTATCTTCCTTGTCATAGCTAATGTAGCAGCTGCAGCAGGAATAAACTTTCACAAAAGAGCTTCTTTTCGAGTAATTACATAAGGAAGACAGCTTTGGTTAATTACTTCGTAGATTGTGTGATACCCGAAAAATCGCTTTTTTTTTTCGGATAAAAACCAAGCGATGGCTAACCAGGTTGAACTTGTAATGCAATACTGTTGCAACCACACAGCCTCAAAGTCTTGAAACCATTAACTGTGGCTGGATGAACAGGTATCAACCAAAAGACAGACAGATCTCGAGACACCTGTTTTTTCTTCTTCCTATAATTATATGCCCCATTGTACACCTGTCCTTTCTTAGGAACTGGTGACTGGGAAGAACATGACATTTATTGATAAAGGATGTGGTGGAACTGCTCTCCTAAACCACCAAGGGTGTGACTATCTGTGTAGTTGGGACAGGCTATGATAATCCCTGTGAAATTCTTAGTTTAGACCTACTACTGTATACAGTCATATCAGAGGTACCTAGCCTAACCTACTTTGCAGGCCTTCATAATTAGACCTAGCTACCATACATTCATATCAGAGGTACCTAGCCTAACCTACTTTGCAGGCCTTCATAATTAGACCTAGCTACCATACAGTCATATCAGAGGTACCTAGCCTAACCTACTTTGCAGGCCTTCATAATTAGACCTAGCTACCATACAGTCATATCAGAGGTACCTAGCCTAACCTACTTTGCAGGCCTTCATAATTAGACCTAGCTACCATACAGTCATATCAGAGGTACCTAGCCTAACCTACTTTGCAGGCCTTCATAATTAGACCTAGCTACCATACAGTCATATCAGAGGTACCTAGCCTAACCTACTTTGAGAAGGATTATCATGATATCAAACTCACCTTTCCAGGTTCAGATAGTGGCAGGTTGGTATTACACTTTTGTTTTGTGCATACTGTTAAGAGAGAGAGAAAGAAAACTGTGAGAATAGTAAAAGATTTCTCTTGGCTGTGTGGGGAGAAGTTGTTCATTTATAAAATATCTCTTCTATCCAAACAGAACCCATTATATTGGTTAAGGTTTTGTTGTTGTTGTGTCCTTTAAGATATCGGTTAGCAACTTGACTACTATTTGTCATTTGAGGAGTCACTATTACAAAGTAATGTTCAGTTATTTAAATTTCAAAATTTATTTTTTTCTTGTATGCATGTACGTTATATACATGATATATAGCCAAACGGTCCAACCCAAACATATGAAGGTCATTGCAAACAGAGAAGACTGTTACCGAAGCTAGTGACCATGTAGAATTAAGGTGGCATACTCCTATTAGGGGTCTATATCCGTCTGCTCGATTGATCTCCTTCAGGAAAAGTGCCAAAAAGCAGCATGAGAACATCTTTTTTGACCTGTTATCAATCATGATCTAGTTTTTTTGTGAAGAGCATGAATGGAAGTACATGTGGTGAGAAGATTGGGTCAATTGGGGTCATTTTAAACCCCTTTAGGCTTCCCAGGAGCAGCGTACGAAAATTGTTTACCATTGAGTGAAGAGGTTTCTTTACAAGTGATGCAAACTTCCACCTCGGATAGCAAAAAATCTACATGGTCATGATACAGAAAATTCAATAGTGCCATGAAAGGCCAACTTGTCAGCTATCCGGTGAATGGGTAGCGTTTAGCTAGTGAATACTTCTATCTAGACTTAGAGACCACATTACTTTTGTGATTTAGTGTGTAAGTCAATGGGGCTTTAAATGGGTGTATGCTACCAGAAACAAACAACAATCTAGACAAAATTCAAAATGATAAGGACAGGGCGACACGAGAAGAAAATAGACAGGAAGGAGGGAAAAGAGAAGATAGTAGGAAGCAGGCAAAAATGCCAGATAGTAAAGACTTAAAAATAGAATGTAAAGTGAAGTAGTTTAAAGGGTGTGAAGACTCGCGCAAAAGAAACGTCTCATGCCGATAATCTGACCTAGTTTCAAATAAGGTGTTAAAGAATTGTTAGACACCACCATCGATCCCAGAAATACACACACAGCTGGCTACCGTCGGTAATTAGACACTAGTGTCAATACATACAGCTACGGTCAATACCCACAACACAGTGTACATAGCAGCGTGGACATCTCAGCTAGGTCTAGATAAAAGATAACAAGGTATCACGTTACATTACTGTCTGCATTTTGTAGCGGCAAGAAGAAAACATCATTGGCAAGCAACGGAAAGTTAACTTTTTCAGAGCGCGGCACGCGGTTTGGGGCGAGTCTTCAATGCCTTTAAAGAACATACTTTAAAGGTTATAACCTAAACTCCACAGGAAAAAAAAAACAATGTTACAAAGCTATTTTCGGTCACTTCACTTTTTCCAGTTTTAGTGACTTGATACCATATACTCGAAGTACAACCCAGCCCTTGTTGAATTCTGATGGGGTGTGAACGTAGAGGATAGTAAAGCAAGAGCGTCCGCAGGATGCGACTAAACTTACCCGATTCAATGCTTCCTCTGTTACTGTAAAGGTGATGTCAATATTTGATGTGAGTTTCTTGCCTTTAGTGGCAGGTAGTTGAAGGCTCATAAGTTCAGTCAGGATCCCTGACCTATCCATAAAAAAAAGTTAAAAAAACATTTATTATTATTATTATTTAATTGAAGCTAGCAAGCTAGGCCAGCTCAAAGGTTTGAAAAATAATATTATTTAATTGAAGCTAGCAAGCTAGACCAGCTCAAGGGTTTGAAACATAATATTTATTTATTGGCAGCTAGCAAGCTAGGCCAGCTCAAGGGCTTGAAAAATAATATTATTTAATTGAAGCTAGCAATCTAGGTCAGCTCAAGGGTTTGAAAGATAATATTTATTTAATGGAAGTTAGCAAGCTTGGCCAGCTATCATTAATTCAATGGCATTATCTACAAGTTGATGGAATGTCATTGCAACTGAGACATTTTGTGTCTACTTTGGCATCACCGGTTCCTAAAGAAGGAACAAGGGTGAAATGCTCACAATTTGGGTATGCAAGATGATGTCCCATTGGTCATTCTTTACTTAATTGGTTGACTTCCTGTTCATCCAGTCAAGAGGTACTAACAGCTTCACACTCTAATAACATATTCTGGGTGGTGTCTTCACAGCATACTTGTATGGCAAAGATATCTCTTCTTTTCTTTTTTTCTCTTTTTTTTTGGGAGAGGGGGGGGAGGTTTAATTGTGGTGACATTTCTTGAAAGAATTTGGCAATATAGTGCGGATTAAATGATCTTATCATAGCAATGTAGCTGATTAATTTTTTCATTTTGACATTGTAATATTTAAACCATTTACCCATGCACACACAAGAATAGCATAGACCTATTTCTATGAAAAAAAAAGTTTCTTTTTTTTAAGATGATATTTTTAATACAGATGAGAAACATTTCAACAGACATTCCAAGTGAGTGTATCACATTTCGAGGAAAAATCTACAAGTAGATTGTAAAAGCTTTAATATAGAACATCCACCAAGATAACATCATAGACTACCCACTGTGATGCACTTCCTGGAGTACAGGAGGGGTTCAGCCACGCATGCAGTCAGTATAGGTCATATCTAGTCCAGTTAGGGACAAATCAAATGGATATTGAAATGGGATTTTTTTGTGTCTAACAAATTGACGTACAATATTTGTTTATAAGTCAATTGTAACTTCATCTGCCGTCAAAATATACCTTTCGAGAAGCTTTTCACAAACCAGTTGACTTCACCTCCTTCAAGTTACACCTGAAAACGCATCTCTTTCAAAAGCACTATAATGATGGTTTCTAGGAATTTTTTTTTATAGATTTTATGATGTTCTGTCGTGTTGGGTTTTAGGTTCTAGCTTCAATTTGGAATTTTCACTTTTAAGCATTCAAATTGTAGATTTTGTAGTCAATCTGTTTTATCGCTTTACTCTTCACCAGTGCTATTAATCGTTTTTCGATGATCTCATATTCCTGTGTATATCTGTATATGGTATATGTATTTACTGTTTTATGTATTTACTGTTTTATGTCATTGTATATTCTAGATTGTTTGTAAAGCGCACAGATGCATCGCGCGTAGTGCGCTATATAAGATTTTATTTACATTACATGAAAATGAAAGGCTTACGGGCAAGATTTAACTCGATAAAGATTCATGCCAGAGACTCTGTGATACTTACGTGCCATCTGCAACCAGAGGGTTTATGTCTTGATGATAAACCATGACTAGAACCTCCTGTTCATCTTGAAAAGGAGAAGGGAAAAAGAAAATTGTCTGATGATATTTAAAAAAGCCATTTATTTTATGTAAATTCAATTTACAGTATCACTGTTGGGTACAATGGGGCCTTCTCGTTTTGTTTTCGCTTCAATCGCTACAATTCCAGAGCCTGACTTTGATAGCCGTTCGAGATGTTAGTCACATATAAGTTTACAAATATATATAAATTTATATGCATGTACTAAACTAATTGAGTTCCATTTGGTCAAATTTACCAACTCAAGGAGTATAAAGAGCCTGCATGGCATGATTTACATGGACCGTTATCCAATAAATTATAGTGAACGATGCCCGAAAAATGTTAACTAACAAATGAAGCAGTGAACAACTAACACAAACACCTTTAAATCAACCTTACTGAAGTTTATATCATAACTTTTCCAAAATGGAAATTATATATATATTTTCATTTTTTTTGGAGGGGGTTGATAGAATTAATGGCATTTATACATGCAGTGACTCCAATGGTCCTGCAATGATTGAGTGCCTGAGCTGTCTAGCCACAGATAGGGTGGCTCATTTTCACTTTCATTTCATATTAGACAATGATATATACACCTGGTATATTGAACTGGTCAATCTGGCCAGTGCTTAAATAGCCGATTAATTCTTTAACCATAAGCTTCCAATGTTCTGGTCGACCCTGTGCATCAGATTACAGAATGCATGTTTAAATCTGAGAACTTCAAGACTGTGTATAAAGATGTCAAACGTTGCAGTAATTTCAACAAAATTTTGAGCTTTTTCCTTTTTCTCTGGGGGGTGGGGTGGGGGTGATCGTGGAGACTACTCAGTATAATCAACAGAAAAGATCTGCAAAGTCTTTTAATACAAAGCTTAACTGGGTTGACGCCAACTGACGACGTACTTAACGCAATAATGCAACTTTGCCAGGGTTCATTTACCACAAAGAGACATCCCCATGGGTGATTTTTTTTCTTTCTTCCTGAACCTACAATTCTACAATATTTCCAACAAGTGTGCCTAATTTAAAACCTGCTGCAAATTATAAATAGAACCTGACATTGAATCAGTCACATCCTAGTAAACCATCCTTCCCTTTAAATAAACCAACCAATAACAACAAACATGCTCACAGCCAGCTGCTTGTCTGCTGGATTTGACTGTACCCTTCCCCCCCCCCCCCCCCCCCAGCCCACACCTTTTTTTAGAGCTATAGCAATCTTTTAGAAAATGCATGTAGCATGCAATAGCTCTCTTCCTCCAAAAAAAAAAAAAAAAAACAGACAAAGGTTACATAATTAAGTAACCAAATATCAGTGAGTTCTTCAATAATAAAATCAATTTCATTACATTTAGTTGTACAATGTAGCAGACTAGTGTATAAAGCCATTTACATTATTACATTTACATTATTTGCTCTATAATATATGAGGACATCCATGCGACAATTTCAATGGATGACAAATTTATAACACAAGATTAATTCTAATATATCTGTAGACTGTTAAGTTACAATGCTAACAGTTCAAGCTACATTTTTTGATTGCACTTCTTAATATTTTGTTGTTGTTGTTGTTGAGAAGTAGTGACCCTTTAAACATCTGAGGCTAGTAAATCAAAGTGGCTGGACTACTTAGTCTACATCATAGATTATTAAGCTCAGTTTTTTAGATGCAACACAATTAAAACTCAACGTGAGAACATAACACATTTCGTTTGGTCTCAAATGACATGTTTTACAATGTGTTTACAAATTTGTCAAGGACTAATATGGTGCACGTTTGTTAAAAAAGAGTGCTGTGTTGCTTTAATGAAAAGTTACTTAAAATGAATATGCCTTGGTTAAGGTATTAGCATTTTTCAAGTAATTGATTAACAATAATTAAGGCCTGCATGCACCAAAGGAAGTACTCATCATTGTCAATCTAGCTTTAAAGAAGCATTCCAGAGATTGATTATAGCATACCTTAAAGGGGAATATCTTGTGAACTGTGATAGAATTCAATTTTTAATATTTCATTGGTTTCTTTGGGACCATATAACATATTACATAAATGACACAAATCCTGCCTAAAGTATTCCTTTAAACAGACAACTCAAGAGCTATCACTTTTCAAGTTATAATAAGCATGCACGTAAGAAAGTGATGGGAAAAAAAAAGAAAAAAAAATTACTAACCTCCTATGAAATTTTCAGCTGGTATGGTCACTATAATATTGGTCTGTGGGAGTGGAATGACTTTATCGAAATCTTTGTGATCTTCGCTGAATGTGACATAGCTCAAATCTGAGGAGACAAAAAACATGACACAGTAGATACCAGCTGGGTTGGCGGAGAGCGTACATAAATTTTTTGAGTAAAGATACTCCCTAGATCGCCGGAAATTACCCTTTCCAGGCCTTGCTAATTTGCAGATAAACGAAGAATAAATAGGTGTCATCTCCAACAAAATGTGACAAATGTCAATAGGTAGATGAGAGTGCAATAAAAAAGTCAATAATCGCGAATAAGTAAAAAGTAGTATAAAGCTGAGAAGGGCGCCAGCAGTCCATTTGAGTCCGTCAGGGGGGGTATCTGCCCCCCCCCCGGACTGTATGGACGCTCCGCCACTGTTGGAGAACTTACATATGGAACTCGTGGTGATGGTCTCGTTTGCGATGTCACTATAAAAGTAGACCCCACTGAGGGTATCCTCCATTCCCTCAACCAGTTCGTTTACTTGGACCAACTCGGCAACCCCTTCGTCCTGCAGGTGAGGAAATAATCAAAAAGAAGGTCCATTATCGGTTAATAGTGTTCTGATCCTATGACCAGCATTGTTTTTTTTTCTTTGTTTATTGTTGTTGTTAAAATGAACACTTCTCTAATTATGTGTTTCTTGAGATATTTGGAAACACAATTCAGTAATGCAGTCTCACGAATCGGTTGCTGTCTTTCCTTGTTGTTTGCCTCTGTTTTTGTTTTTTGAATGGGACTGCACCAGTTTCAATTATAGGCCTAAGTATAGCATAAAAGCCAAAGAGAGTAGAAATAAATCAAAATTCTAATTTCAATAATTGCATTATAAATATTGAAAAAACTGTCTAGGCAATATAATCTGTAGAATCAAATGGCATGTTAAACTAATAACTAGCACCACTGTTTGTTGTTATCAAACAAATATAGCAGGTTGTTGTTTGATATCAATAGATAGTCCACCCTTAGTATATCATTCTAAAAAGCTACTGTCATGTAACACTACTGTTTGTAGCAGCTATTAACCAAATGCAGGCTTTCATTATCGATATATGAAGTGCCATTTCCCAGAAATCACTAACAATTAAGCTGTTAACACACTTGTGGCAATGTTTATTTGCTGCTACTATTAAATAAACATAACTTATTGCTGTGCTTTAGCCAACTGTAACCATGGACAACATTTGTTGCTTCTATTATTTAGCATGTGGTGGTATGTGTACAAAAAACATCTATTATGCTATTCTTGAACATTACATGTTGTAAAATCAATATTTATGCAAACCATACAAATTGACTTACTTCGGAGGCGGTTTCAACGATGAAGTTTCCAATTTCTATGAAGGCCTGGACAGAAGAAAATGTGTTGTAAAATAAGTTATTAATATTATAGTTCCATATATGAGTATCAATTTGATCATTTTGAAAAACAATTAATTTTAATGTCGGTCAGTGTCGGTCACAAATGGTCAAATAATGGTCATGTGAGCTGCAACTTCAACAACTCTAGATTTTACTACCAACCCCGAATATATATATTCTGTTAAGCGCTTAGTTTGATTTCTTTCGCAAATGGAAACTACATGGAAATTTCATGGAATATACTGCAAACTTATGTCTGAAAACACATCTCATATTTATCATAGCATCTAGATCACACACAAAAAAAAAAACTTTTTATGCCAATTGGAAATTATAACCAAGGATAGGAAATACTGCAAAATGATGTCTCATATATAACATCTCATAATTATTTATCATCTGAATTTTTTCCCTGATATTTATGGGGAAAAATTTTTTTCTTACAAAACTTTTCCTGCTTTTTAGTGACAAGGTTTTCAGGCAGCTTTTGCACTAAATTTACATGTGAATGCAAATGCATCAACACAAATGCATCAATGCAAATGCATCAACACTTTTGCAAAAACACTGTGCCAATCAGAAGCCACAGTACAAAGCTTGGAAACAGTGTAATCAGGGATCGCACCTCCATATCATTCAATTAAACCCAGAGAAGAGAGCTTTTATAAGCATACATACAGTACATACTAAGGGGATCACTGCACATTAACCACTGGATAACTGAACTGGGTCGAGCACAGAGAATACAATCTAGCCATAAGTTTCTCTACTCTTTTCAAGTTTGTTTATAACATTCCTATTCATTTTTCCATTGTTCCATATATGCAGTAAGATAGGTATGTAAAAAAAAAAGAAGATATATACATAAATAAATAATTAAAAATAAATAATTAATCAAAATATTCTCTGAAATTCCTTCCCTGTCGCTTTCTGGGGTTCTATCAAATGAAATTAAGGGTGTGATCATGCATGCAGGTAGCACGTAATAGTTGAGGCACAGCTGCTGTGGCATCGATTCTGACTGGCCCCTCCCCACAGCAAAGAAATCATGGCTATAAATCTTAACTCGATCTATTCAAGTTTATAGTTTATACAATATTTTCCCCAGTCGGTTGTAGGTTAGTCGTTCATCTACTACTGGAAAGACTCCATCAGAAAATAAAAAATAAAAAATTAAAAAATTAAAAAAATCAGAAATGTAACCGTCAATATTCTCAGAGAAATATTTAAAAATGTTTTCATTTGCCTTGCGGTTATTCTGCTGGGTGGCCTCGTCCAGGGTGCTGTCGTTGAGCAATCCCTGTGAGGCACTCAGTCTCAGAATGTTGGTCAGGTTGGCTATATCTTCCGAGTGAAGAAGATCATCCGCGCTCGTGGCGTTGCCGATATCCTGTAGGATGTCAGAAGCTTCAGCAGGCTCTGCATCCGCCAGCTGTTGTAAAACCGACATTAAAAGCACGGGGTAAAGATGAGTGAGGTTTATGGAAGATGATTCGGGAACGCAGTCCCTTTAACCTTAATTATTTTTCCTTTTTTTCTTTTTTCCAACAATCTGTAAGGCGATCCATTTAATATGCACTTTCTACATTTATAGATGTTCTGGTATGGTCGTATGTAGCTGAATGATCATTTCAGGAATAATCCGGTGGCTAAATTTGATTGTTTTAATAATTAAATTTAATTATTAAAAAATCAGGCTTAAGCCTCATTATGCATTCAATCTCAAAGGTATAAAGAACTATTTTTATTACCTGTACTATTATTACCTGTATTATTATTATTATTATTAGTATTATTATTATTATTGCAAAGTAAATAACTACAAGCACGGGTCAAAATTTTGACAGGAAATTACATCGCTACAATTAATGTGATTAGTATATTACACGATAATAGTACCACCAAAGATGGCCAAGTTTCGGAATCGGTAAAGTTGGTGTCTTAATGGAATGCATAATGTCGGCTTTTTTAAAATCTGACTAGGATTTTCTTTTTTCCGCATTTTTACATGTACTCGTGTCAAAACTCTCTAAACTAAAAGCAGTTTGCATCGCAAGGATGTAGATTGGGTGATATTTTTAATGAAGAAACCGGCAACCATAGAGTGAAATGATGTCATTTCATTAACCATACCAGTGTAGCCATCAATATATATATTTATAACCAGGGAACATGAAAATGCTGCAAGGTTCCAATTCCAGTTTTTAAGATGCCAATTAAATAATAATAATCATAATAACTGAGCCATCTGACACTTAGACCAGAAAAATCTGACAGGTGATTACTAATTACTGTGGACTTATAAATGCATACCGTTTCTAATTTCTTGTCTACGTCGTAATCTCCCTTTGGCGCTAAAGTAGTAGCAATAGTTGAAAAAGCAGTTTCTGGAAAAAAAACAAATGAGAGAAAACTTCTGTCAAAATTTGTTGGCTGCTGTGCTGTTTCTCTCCTGACACAACTTATAGCCAGATACCAAAATGTTGTAGAAAACCATTTTCTCTCTCTCTCAAAAAAATTCATAATTATCAGCACTTATTTAAACACCACATAAACAAGTCTGAAGTTGTGTGTGTTCTTGGACTTAGTATTTCAATGTACATCTGTAGGCAAGGGCATAGGAAACGGGGGGGGGGGGGGGGGGCTGGGGGGGGGGGGGCGCCAGCCCCCAGTGAATAATATGGAGGGGCCGAAGTATCATTCCGCCCCCCCCCCCGCTTCGCAAGTCAGAAAACCCCTTTTTCATTTCCAAATGAGAAAAAAATCTCATTTGGAGGCTCACCAAATTGCATCTACTGTAAGGCCAGGTGAAAATGCAAAAGTTTGTACAAAATGGAGTGGGTGTTGAAGTGTGCTACATTGCACTAAATTGCATCTGAGGCCACCTGGAAATGCCAAAAAATTCCAAAGGGGAGGGAGACACCTCCTCCCCTTCACCCCTCCCCCAGGCTGGCCATCAGTCTTCAGCCCCCCACTCAAAAGTACCTTCCTACCCCACTGTCTGTAGGCATGACACATTTACGGAATTCCAATGCAAGCTGGTGTAAAGCAAGTCGTAGCGGGTTTACCGGTCAGTTGTGGCGTCTTTGGCTTACTTACGTTTAGATGCAGCTCCCGGTTATTTCAAACATAGATAGCAGCAGTCTATTGTCTTTTGTATTGT
The DNA here is from genome assembly GCF_037975245.1 of Apostichopus japonicus. NCBI lineage: Eukaryota > Metazoa > Echinodermata > Holothuroidea > Aspidochirotida > Stichopodidae > Apostichopus > Apostichopus japonicus. Next base: position 10,562,704 of record NC_092568.1, read on the forward strand.
ACTGTTTGTCCTTTGTTGTATTAATTGAGATCTTGCAATTATCCCTTTGAAATGTAGTAATTTTTTAGCAAGTGAAAGATACTATGGAACTCTTAAGTTAAAAGGAGGGGAATAAAAAGGAGTAACAATTTTGCAAGAACCTAGCTATATAGGCAATTAAGAGCTGGCTACAAAACAATAACTTTGGCAGTTCATCTTTCTTTATGCAAAATATGAAGGCACCGTATTGCAGTATAGTTTGCTGGCCCTTTAAAGGGTGTGAAGGCTCGCGCAAAAAGAAACGTCTTATGCCGGTAATCTGACCTAGTTTCGAATGAGGTGTAACAGAAGTGTTAGACTGCACCACCATCGATAACAGAAAATACACACACAGCTTGCTACCGTCGGTAATTAGACACTAGTGTACAGTCAGCTCATACAGCTGCGGTCAATACCCACACAGAGCATAAACGATACAGCGACGGACATCTCAGGTCCAGCTAAAGATAACAAGGTATCACGTTTCATTACTGTCTGCTTTTGTAGCGACACGAACAAAACGTCACTTGCAAGCAACAGAAAGTTAACTTTTTCAGATGGCGGCACACGGTTTGGGGCGAGTCTTCAATGCCTTTAAAATAAGGCCTTATATACAGTACAGCAGTAGGATCAAGTAGTCTATACCCTGCACCACCTTGCTCAATATAGAAATTACATTGACATTTTGGTTCTCCATGGTTCTCCCGTGGCTCTTTTCTGTGACCAGTTTTTTTCTTCTTCTTTTTTGGGGGGGTGGGGGATTTTACTTATTTTCATTGGCAATCAACTTAAATGGAAACCTCTGAGCCAGAGCAAAAAAACTATAAATACCTTGAGTGGTGAAGTCAAGTTGACAACTGCTGTTGAAAGGCTGAACACGGAGAGCAATGAGTTCCGACATGTTTAAAACTCTGTCCCACATAGCAACTTGATCGACTTCAACACCTTTACAACCATGGGGATTATTGAGCGAAACGGAAACTGCTGCCTTGTCTTTATCATCAAATGTATCCTCTCCAAACGGACTGTCATCGCAAATTGGTACTCCAGCACTGCCTGATAAATCTTCGAGATAGACACCATTTTCAGATACGCAGACGTTTGCTGTTGGGATAGAGACAAATAATACCCAGACATAGGTCAGTATACAGTACTCACATACGTGTGCAAAAGGTACGTAGAAGATCATCAGACAATTCATTTTTCTTTCCTTTTTTTTTTATCTTTTCTCAAATCCTAAATACTATGGGAGCTGACAGTCAGGCGCGTAGCCAGGAATTTGCCAAGGGAGGGGCGAAAATGTAGGCAAATTATCAGAGCCGTAGATACGGCATTGCAAACAATCTAAGCGTAGCGCCACCATGGTTTGGCGCGAAGGGTACAAGAAAATTTTGGCTGAAAATGCCTCCCAGATCGCTGGAAATGGCACTTCCCAGGCCAAGTTGTAAGTTGCATCTTAGCATTTTCTCTTTTGAAATTACTAGCGATATCATAAAAACATTAAAAAAAAATATGCTCAAGGGGGGGCGGCTGCCCCCTTTGCCCCCCCCTTGGCTACGCGCCTGCTGACAGTATGTATACTCTTCTGTTCCACCACAATCGATGGAACACTTTGGCCAGCGATGGCACATTCTTGGCGGGAAATTTGAATCGGAGTGAGATTCTAAAACACACTGGTCGTATTTGGCAAATACACATCTTTAATTTTTAATTTGAGCAATTGTATGCATTTAACATGAAACATTCTACACAGAAATCAGATTTGTGTGGAATATGGAAGGAATGGGGATGGGAGTGGGAGATTAGGCATTTGGAGAAAAAAAGAAAGAAAAAAAAAATACAAGGAATATGGGTTATATAAATGTTGGTTGTTTTTCAGCAATATGAGCTAGTATCATTCAAATGACTGCAACCCACAGATTAGTTAGCAAAAGTTAAATATATGTAAAACCACAAAGGAAATTGAATACAATATACACAATTTCAAGTACAATTACTGGAACCCACTAATATGACTCATGCTGTCATTTCAAGCTGGTGATTAAGAGAGGAAAATTATTTAAATGTCTGAATTGCAATTAAGGGGTGGGTATAGGCAAGACTTTCCTATGTGGTCCACTACTGAATAGAGAATGGCGGAAGTGATTGAATCACCATCACTACTCGGCAAGTTGTAAGTACTGGTTCTCAAAGGTTGCAATGATAAAATAGTGAACCCTACTGTAGTATATGACAGAAAATCACTTTGGAAATGTCAATTGCAATCTTTAAGGTTAAATACATGCGTCCTGTATGTATACATATATGGTGATCACATTCTTTACGGATTCGACAGCCTGCGTATTAAGTATAATCATCAATAATTTAGTTTCTAACGCTACTCACAGTATAATTAAAGCCAAACCTATGTCTGAAAGGTTTTATTACTGTGTATAATTAAGGTGTTATCATGTCATTATTAAAGTTACATACATTACATCCTTACCATACACTTAATATTCTGCAGTATGTACTGTACAATGAAGTTACGTACGTTACATCATTACCATACACTTATTATTCTGTAGTTTGTACTGTACAATGTAGTTATGCACGTTACATCATTACCATACGCTTACTTTTCTGCAGTATGTACTGTACAATTAAGTTACTCGGTTACATCCTTACCGTAAACTGACTTTGTTGCAGCATGTACTGTACAATGAAGTTACATACATTACATCATTACCATACACTTACTATTCTGCAGTTTATTATGTTTAATAAAGTTACATACATTACAACATTACCATACACTTATTATTCTGCAGTATGTAATATACAATGAAATTATGCATGTTACATCCTTACCATACACTTCCTATTCTGCAGTATGTACTGTACAATTAAGTTTAATATGTACGTTACATCCTTACATGTACACTGAGTATGTTGCAGTATGTACTGTACAATGAAGTTACGTACATTACATCCTTACCAAACAATTACTTTTCTGCAGTATGTACTGTGCAATTAAGTTGAGTAAATAACATCATCACCGTACACTTATTATGATGCTTACTTTGATTTATAGTGATGGAGATCATGTTCCAGTCCCATGTTTTGTCTAGCTCAAGCAGCAGACTACGGTCTGATCCATGAATAAGACGATACTCATCCATGTCTTGGTTTGTAGTATAATTCTGTTAACAATAACAAGACAGTTATAAAAACCATGTTATTCACTGATACTGCACGGTAACATTAATTAACACTGTAAAGCTAGCATTTCAATCATCATTATAACAAGACTATCAATACAATCATTGTAGAAGACATGTAGTCTGATAATAATTTCTATTTATTCCTGCAAAGAAAAAGAGATTTCCTTGTAATTTTGGTGTTATCATGCATTCGTGTCATCACGGGTAATTAATGTACACAGTACATAAATGCATATTTCAAGAAATGACACCTCACAAACATACTGAATGCAACAGCATACTTTAATATTGACAGCTATGGTTTATCAACCTAGTTGAAAACAATTCATAGGTCCAAATTAATCATGTTTTAATGACCAGACAGTCCCTGGATTTTTACGTGCCGTGCCCAGATTATAAAAGTCCCCGGAAAATTCCCTGGACGTGTACTGTCCCGAGAATATCCTTGAATTGGTAGAAAGCTTAGAAGTCTGAATAATTTCAATTTTTCCTGTTTGCATGACCTTCCATGAGCAGAAACAACTCAAACAGAAGTTGTGGTTGATTGCAAATTCAAACTTAAAGCAACCCAGATCTTTACAATAATTACATTGCCTGTAATTCAAATCATAATAAGACTTCCAGTTACGTAGTTCTTGGGCATTAGATACAATTTTATGGACAAAATATGTTTTTCAAACTGAGGTGTTTTACTCTGGGACATTTGACGACCATCCTTGATGCATTATAAGCTAACCACAACCAAATCCAACTCTTCTTTAAAGATGAATTTAGGCACCAAATTAAGTTTTTAGGCCTTTAATTAGAAAACACTGCTTAATAAACAGTTCAGGGTTGTAACTTTGCACCAGTTTTAAACATCTAAGGCTCATCATTAAAAGTGGCTGGACTACTTATTCCAACACAAAGGCCACATGAAGTTAAAGGCTTATATGCAGTTATAAAATAAAACTCTTTGGGAAACATTGACCGTAGAGTAGTTTCAAGGCCACAAATAACATGTTTACAGTATTACAAATCGGTCAACTTGTGCATATGGTGTCTATTGCTAACCAATGCACTATCAAGCTGTGCTGTTCTTTTAAAGTTAAAAGAACATAATTTGGTTGCATTTTTATGATTAATAATTTACAATGGGTTGACATTAATTACATTGAGAACTGTGTGAGGAGTCGAAGTCACCATCAATTACCCTTAAAAGGAGCATTGCAGAGGTATATGGAATAATAAATGTCTTGAAAACTGGACCAGCCTTAGAGCTGTTATCAGCTCTACAAGGTTTGTATTCCTTATTGGATTATGACATCAAGGCTAAACTGGAAGAGCTTCCTAAAGTCAGCAAACTGGGCATTACTATTAGTAATATTACTATAGGCCTAGCTATAGCCTAGGTACAGTACTTAAAGGGTGTGAAGAATCGCGCAAAAAGAAACGTAAATCTAATGCTGGTAATTTGACCTAGTTTCAAATGAGGTGTAACAGAAGTGCTAAACACCACCATCAATCCCAGAAAATACACACACAGCTTGCTACCATCGGTAATTAGACACTAGTGTACAATCAGTACATACAGCTGCGGTCAATACCCACAGCACAGTTTACAAACGAAACAGCGATGGACATATATCAGGTCCAGCTAAAGATAACAAGGTATCACGTTTCATTACTGTCTGCATTTTGTAGCAACACGAACAAAACGTCACTTGCAAGCAACAGAAAGTTAACTTTTTCAGATGGCCGCACACGGTTTGGGGCGAGTCTTCAATGCCTTTAACTAGCTGACCCTAGATGTCAATGTGAGGGGGGGGAGGGTGAAGAACATGAGTATCGTGTTATCTGAATGATTTCATGGAAAAGATATGGTCACCTTCCATTACATAACCCATGATTTAACATATGCATACCACAACTGTAAATAAATAAATTGTATGAGTAAGCTGATCAAGCCTAACCTACCATAGTACTAGTGTGTTTGAGTACTTAGGCCTTAGCACTAGTATCAGACTACTATAGACCAGTAGTAGTACAAGGCTAACACTAGATCGATCGATTTTTGCACAGCTTTTAACTATTATTACGCTGGCCTAAGTTAGGATTTTGGCAGTGCCCTTACTGCTGTATTTAGGGCTAGGCCTACGGAAAGTCATCGCTGTGGCTCTGTGATTTAAAAAATCTTTTATATACAATATAGCAGTTGGAGACTGATTCACTAACCTTACTAAGTTCGAATTTCTGACCATTGAGCTCCACTGTGCCTATACTACAGTTCCGATTGCCAGGGTTATCAAACTTCCGGACCCAGAGAGATACAGAAATGCCGGCAGTAATGTCAGCAGTACCGTTTACTCTGACATTCGAACCACTGGAGTTGAATTTCATGGAATTGTTACCATCAGCCCAAGGAATGCCTGGTGGATGATTAACAAATAATATTATGACGAATGACAACAACAAATAATAAACCTCTTTAACCGAGTTCATCAAGGTTGTAGTTATTTACCCGATCGTCGGTTGAACTGAAGTATGGCATTCTTGCTTACTCCAAATTGGAGGCTGCTATGTATCCAATCTAAACATTCAGTTATTTTTTTTTTCAAACACTTCCACGGAGTTGCATATCTCATCGCAAGCAAACACTGATTTCAAATGAACAAACGTATTATTAGTTACGCAATCTTGCAAAAAGTACCGCTGGACATTTCCATTACACACACCTGTGAAGGTTCTTCGTCAATTCAATGTGTCCCCTTGGAGTTGAAGCAAAAGCAATACAATAATAAAGATTTTCACTCAGTTTGACCTTTGACCTCTGATCTTTGGTGGGGGGGGGGGGGGGGCTGCGAGAAACAAGGGTTCACTCGGGGTATACCTTCCAAACCAAGTTGGAAGAATCGACACGGCCGTTTATGAGGAGTTTGGACACAAAATTGGACACACACACGACGGCACAATGACACGCACACACACGGGACGGTACCATTTCACCCCTCCCTCACTCATGGCGCAGAAAGCTGCGATTATGCCGCAGTTGCATACACGGATGTTCTTCTTAATAATTAGGTGGTTCCACATACGAAGTTTGAAATGTTTCCAATTTTGACTCTAATTGTTATTCTGATTGCAATGTTCGACCACAAATTACTTTTGACCACAATATAGTGTCGTTGAACTCTATCATGTGTACCTAAATATCAAGTATGAAACTTTAATGCAAGCTTTCCTTTTGAAGTTATTGCATTTGCACAAATTACAGGATCTTTACTTCTGTTGGCCTCAAGTTACCTTTGATCTCCACAGGAAATACTTTATTTCTTGTACTCAAAGATTCGAATCCTCATAACAAAAATACAACACATCCAAAACATTTATGTAGTTAAGGTATTTGTAGCTACATTTTTCAGATATTGACCTATTTTGACCTGAAGTGACCTTTGACCTCCACAGAGAACAGTAGGATTATTGTAATCAGTATGGTGGTCAAAATACCAAGTATCAAATCCATGCACGCTTTAGTTTTTGAGTAATTGTGTTTATAAAATTTTTAAGACTTTGAAATGTCATGACTTCAAATGACCTAGCTTCGACCTTCACGAATTTCATTTGGTTTTTTTTACTCTTAGCTACTGGACCTATATACCAAAGTATGAAGTGCACACAAACTTTACTTTTGCAGTTACCGTGTTTACAGATTACAATGTTTTCAGGCTTTGAACTTCTGTTGACCTCAAGTGACCTCCACCAATTTCAGAAGGCATCTTTTACTACGATATGTTTTGTACATAATAATTTTAAGTATCAGGGAACGTATTATTGATCCTTATCTTTAAACAGGACTGAATCTCTTAATAGGACGGATTCTAAAGTTAAGTGTGGAGATATGAAATCACTGATGTGGAATCTGGCGGTTACCCCCCCCCCCCTCCATCCCCACCTTCACCAGTTATACAAAGCAGCATATTGATCAACAAACTGCAGTCTTTTTAATTCAAATTTTTGCCAAAACTGTTAAAATTTAACTGGGTTTTTAATATTTATTAAAATTTTTACTGAATTTTATTAATTGCAATTAACTCACCCAAATGTTGTATTATATCTGAGCAATTTTCTTCAGAAGTAACTTGTAGCGTGTATTTCCAAGGTAAATTAAGTTTGGTGGTAACGTTATCCTGGTCCTCCATATCCAAGTGAAACAAAGCTCCATTGTAAAGTTCATCTGTAACAAGAAAATTATTACTAAGTGTTTTAGAAAATATAATGATCAAGACAAACAAACACACACAACTTGGTTTTATTTATAACCAAACATATAGTCCTGTATATATTTCTAGCTATGTCAGCAGCTTTAACCCGTTCCTTCCCTCCTCCTCCTCCTCCTCCTCCTCCTCCTCCTCCTCCTCCTCCTCCTCCTCCCTCCCTCCCTCCATACATCCTTCCCTCCCTCCCTCCCTCCATGCCTCCATCCCCGCCCTCTGATTTCGTCTATACTTTAGCTGTTAATGTGTAGTTTTAATTTCATGGAAATGCGACGCTTTTGTTGAAATATTACTTTCCTCTGTGGATAACTGATTGAAACATTATTAAAGGCATTGAAGACTCGCCCAAACAGCGTGACGCGCTCTGTAAAAGTTAACTTTCCGTTGCTTGCAAGTGAAGTTTTCTGCTTGCGATCGCTACAAAATGCAGACAGTAATGAAACGTGATACCTTGTTATCTTTAGCTGGACCTGCGATGTCCATCGCTTTATCGTTTGCACACTGTGCTGTGGGTATTGACCGCAGCTGTATGTACTGACCGTACACAAGTGTCTAATTACCGAATATAGCAAGCTGTGTGCGTATTTTCTGGGATCGATGGTGGTGTCTAACACTTCTGTTACACCTCATTCGAAACTAGGTCAGATTACCGGCATTAGACTTTCCTTTTTGCGCGAGTCTTCACACCCTCTTAAGAACTACAGAAAACATTTTCAGTTGATGACATCACTCATATCTGCTGTTGCCAGATACATTTATAGAATAGGACTATCACCAAATTATAAAATAAATAAAAAAAAGTCACATCTTCGCGATACGAAACGCTATGACGATGTGGTTTTGACCTAAAGGTGGAGCAAATCTTGCTGTAAAGCAGTTATCTTTAGCCACCAGCATATTTTGGCAAAGTCAATAGAAAATGTACTTAAATATTGTCGGCTATGTAACTGTGTGTACTTGCACACCAAGTTGCACCAAATTGCGACACTGAACAAATCATCAGCAGAGACTTCGATTGTATTCAAAGTTGACTAGTGACTACCAAATTCCCCATTTTTTTTTTTTTTAAATTTTATTTGGCATTCTCTAGTCTGCAGGGATGCCCCAACGGTATTATATCGTCTCAGTTCCAGTAACGGAGACGAGGAGAGGAAGAAGAGGAGAGAGTAGGGGGGAGATGCAGGCGCGTAGCGAGGAATTTGCTAAGGGAAGGGCGAACATATAGGCCAATTATCAGAGCCGTAGATTCGGCATTGGAAACAATCTAAGTGTAGCGCTAAGCGTAAAAGAACATTTTGGCCGAAAATACCTCCCAGATCGCTGGAAATGGCACTTCCCAGACAATGCAAGCTGCATCTAAGCATTTTCTATTTTGAAATTACTAGCGATATCATAAAAACGTACAAAAAATGCTCAAGGGGAGGGCGGTCGCCCCCTTCGCCCCCCTTTGGTTACACGCCTGGGAAGATGAGCGGGAGAAAAGAGGAGGGGGACTAGAGGGAGGGGGTAGAGAGCAGCAGAAGAGAAAGTCATGTATTGAGTATAGAGGGAAAAGAAGAGAGCAAGAAGGGAAGTTCTAGTAACGGAGAAGACGACATGGAGCAGAGGAAGGAAGAGGAGACGATAGGTTGAAGATGAGGAGAGTAAGATGAGGAGAGGATGAAAGAGGAACCTTGGGATAAGGGGGAGAAGCAGAGTGAAGGATAGAGAATAGAGCAGAAGGGGAGGGTGAATGAGACGAAGATGGGAACTGGAAGAAGAGAGAAGGAGAGGATTAGGGAGAAAGGCAGGGGAAAGGAGGGGAAGAGCTGTGGGCAGGGACGTAACCAGAGGCAGCAGTGGGAGCAACTGCTCCCTCCCTTTCAGTGTCGAAATTTTTTTTTAAACTATTATTTTTTTTTTTTTTTGGCATGATTTTTTGTCAGTGCTTTTTTGATCTTGAATACTCGTCAGCTCCGTTAACTCGATTATAATCGTAGTAACATTCAGGCCTACTGATTCAGCTACTTAGTTTGGCAGATGCTATTAGCTAAATTTAGCATATAGCCTATTACAAGACTACAGTTGGCCACTGCGTAATAAAACAAAATGTAGCCTACCTAACCGCATGGAGTGTCACGAACCGTATGCACAACGACGTCGACAACGTGCGTTCTCATCCTTTCTATGATTCGTCTTAAGTTGTTGCACGAACAGCATGTTATGAAGTTAAGCTAGCAATCTTACGTGATAAGCACTCCCTATAAATAATTATTACACTGCTAATACACTGCGATAACTTTGCTTTTAGGCCTCTGCACATCTGGCTGTCTTACAAAATATGAAAGTTTATTGTCCATCAGTTAAGTTCGTCAAATGTATTAAAGTCCAGACATTGGACAATAAACAATAATCATCCTACTGGAAAATTGTAAAAGAGCACTAAGTTTGTCTTTCTGATATAGGCCTAATATGTAAAAGAACATGTAAAAAAATTCAAACAGGAAACACAATCTGCTGATAATATGATATCATATGATAATGATGAAACTGGCAAAATATTGCACCAGATCGCAGCTATAAGGACCTTCAATTGTTCACAAATTTCTCAATGGGGAGGGGACACTCATATGACTAACGAAGAGAAAGTGCAAAATTCAATTGGTGAACGAAATCTTAGACTAACATTTGCATGAAATCCGAAAGGTTGACAGAAAACCCGCAATCTATATTAAAGTTTACGTTATTTACCTCAATAACATCGAGTATAGCGAAAAGCGAAAACTATCACTTTTAAATGGAGCCTATCATTGATTGCAGTCTACGATTCCTCATGCAGTATAAATCATTCAATGCTATTTCCGCTTTCTTTCCCCTCCCTTTTTCTGTGTTGTCTATCTCTCTACCCTCCCCCCTCTCCCCCGCCTTCACCCACCACTCTCTCTCTCTTTCTATTTCTCCCCCCCTCCCCCCCCGCCGCTCAACCCACCTCTCTCTCTATCTCTCTCTTTAACACATTTGGCAGTGTTCTATCAAACCCGATGTTCAAATTCCATAAGTATGTTTCTTTAATCCTTATTGAGTTCTGCCCAGTTTGACACTCAGTGATTATGGAACATCTTAACAGTTTGCGACATAAGTTAGACATGAAGTGGTCTGATAACCCTCTGACTATACACTAACCTAATGAATTCTCTGATACCACAGACGGGGGGGGGGGGGGGGGTCCGTTGCCGCATTGCCGTGTATGTACCATATATATGTCAGAAGCATCAAAACTTGATCGTGTAAATACCTCAACCCCCCCCCCCACCCCAGGGCCCACCCTCCCACAGCCCGTCATCGTAATTAAACTAAGACAATAGAAACAATCAGTCAATACAACAAAAATTGAAATACAAACTGTAATTGATTTGCTGCGATTCGTTAAAAGCCTCTTCAATGCTTTGGTAGGTCTGTGAGAAAAAGGAAAAGAGAGAGAGAGAAAAAATGGAATTATAAGATTGCTGTTCTATCAAATTAGAGGTGATCACGTGTCAGGTTTGTTTACACAATCTGTTAGATTATAATAATGTATCATGGCAAACGGTCACGTGACTTGATGGATCTGACGTCATTAAACTATTCATGAAATTCCTTTCTAAACCGTTTCTTATCTCTATTCTATTCTATGCTATTCTGTGCTATTCTATGCTATGCTATTCTAGTCTATTCTATTCTGTGCTAGTCTATGCTATTCTAGTCTATTCTATGCTATTCTATGCTATTCTATGCTATGCTATTCTATGCTATTCTATGCTATTCTGTGCTATTCTAGTCTATGCTATTCTGTGCTATTCTAGTCTATGCTATTCTGTGCTATTCTAGTCTATGCTATTCTGTGCTATTCTAGTCTATGCTATTCTGTGCTATTCTAGTCTATGCTATTCTGTGCTATTCTAGTCTATGCTATTCTGTGCTATTCTAGTCTATGCTATTCTGTGCTATTCTAGTCTATGCTATTCTGTGCTATTCTAGTCTATGCTATTCTGTGCTATTCTAGTCTATGCTATTCTGTGCTATTCTAGTCTATGCTATTCTGTGCTATTCTAGTCTATGCTATTCTGTGCTATTCTAGTCTATGCTATTCTGTGCTATTCTAGTCTATGCTATTCTGTGCTATTCTAGTCTATGCTATTCTGTGCTATTCTAGTCTATGCTATTCTGTGCTATTCTAGTCTATGCTATTCTGTGCTATTCTAGTCTATGCTATTCTGTGCTAGTCTAGTCTATGCTATTCTGTGCTATTCTAGTCTATGCTATTCTGTGCTAGTCTAGTCTATGCTATTCTGTGCTAGTCTATGCTATTCTATTCTATGCTAGTCTATGCTATTCTATTCTATGCTATTCTATGCTGTTCTATGCTGTTCTATGCTGTTCTATTCTATGCTATTCTATGCTATTCTATGCTATTCTATGCTATTCTATGCTATGCTATGCTATTCTATGCTATGCTATGCTATGCTATTCTATGCTATGCTATGCTATTCTATTCTATGCTATACTATTCTATTCTATTCTATTGTTTGTGTAAAAATGAGAGGATATGACGTTTCGATCCTATATAGCAGGATCTTTCTCTGGTAGTATAATCATTTATCATTAATTAATTAGTTCTCTCATTAAATGTCGGAATATCGTTATCCTAACAACACTATACGTATAAACTTACCCGCTATAGCAGAAATAAAAAACAATATTCTAGTTAAATGAACCCAATTATATACAAGAGGATTTTATGAAAGATCGGATCCGGGACATTTATGAAGGAGGGGGTACGACACCATAGGCCTCAGAGCTTTCTCTCTCGAAGAAAAAGGTATATATACAAGTTTCTAGAAGTCAAATGGTACATTCTGGGGCACACTTAGACTATGAAATGTATTTGAATTATACGGTTACTCATAGACTTCGCTTCCTTTAAGTGACGTCATCAACATTGTTTCGTCGAGGTTTTAAAAGAAATTGTTGTTTTTGTTGTACAGAGCTACAGTTTATAGTGATGTCATTGGTTCATATTTTAAAGGAAACGAGAACTTCCTTTTATCGCAACGATTTATCAAAACATGCAGTGCATAATCATAATTTATTTGTGAAAACTTGTCGCTATGAGAAATTTCCCTCAATCCGAATTGACCATAACCTTCTGTTGAGAGTATATTCGCATTCTTTGTTGCATGTTATTCATCAATAAAAATCTAGTGAAAACAAAACAAATAATTGATTATCCAAAGTATCCCAATTGTTGAATTATATTGCTGACATTCACTCAACCCCTTTCTTTATTAATTGATGATGTTTGGATTTTTGGATCAAATGGAAACCATCCTACAAATGTCTGCTTTCCTCAATCAAACTATTGCTATACAAGAATCATTTCAATTGGTCGGGCGAACAACTGTTTCGATGTTTACTCTCAGCAATAGCATCCACGACAACCAATACATAATATATAACCTCATAGACAGGGTGGTTACTAGCCACGTAACTTCATTTTTTTTGAGTTGAAAGAAAGGTAATCTCCCCACTCCCCCCCCCCCAACCGCCCACCCACACCCTACACCCATCCATCATATTAACATAATGTAATCATACATATATACATACAAATATATATATATATATATATAATAATAATATATATAATAATATATATAAAAAATTATATATAATATATATATATATTTATATGTGTGATTATATTTATATTTATATATATATAAATATATATATATATATATATATATTTATATTTATATACATATATGTGATTATATATATATATTTATATATATATATATGTGATTATATATATATATATATATATATATATATACATATATGTGATTATATATATATATATATAGATAGATATAGAAATATGTATATTAAATGGGATATAAATCGTCCCGTATCACGTGACCTTGCTTGTTTCCTGTTTCAGAGTATCTCCATGGGTACTGTTTATCTGACGTTAGACCTTCAGATAACTGAAGAGCTGATAGGTCATGTTTTGGTTGAGTTATCATAGAATATATAAATGGATTTATAATTAGTCCTGCACCTAGGAACCGCCGTGTTCTTCAAGTTACCCTTTAAGCGGCATTTCCGAGACTAAGTATATTTGGAATGTGAATATTTTAATTACCGGAGCTGTCATAGAAACGTTTTCTTTTTTTTGGACCATAACACTAATTATCAAAGGCTACAAATATGCCTAAAGTCATCATTTTACAGAAATGTTTAGGCAGAATGTTCAGGCAGAATGTTCTTTTTGATATGTCAAAATCCAAGGTGTAAAAGAGAAAAATATATGAATGCGAGTATAATGCCGTTTCTTTGGCTTTTCTGGTTTGACATCGCATATTCAGTGCAGACCTATAGTTTGTTAATGTTCACCAATCACCCATATTGTGCTAATTTTTCTTCTCTTTTTTATGTACACTTTAATAATTCAGCCAAAACATATTCTGTGAACTTCCCATAAACAACAGTGCACGTTTTAATGGCAGTCAACACCATTTATAATCCTTGAGTAGTCAACATTTCATTGGAGGGCCCATTAACGTCTTCTGATTTTCTATTGACTTGTGTGTTGCCAAGGAGTTAATAAAATGTGTGGTTAGACTAAGCACACCGAGAACTGATGTTTTATTGAAGGTTCATTTTTTGCAAACTTAAAATGGTATAGTGATATAACATGTACTATTTGGTAACAGTGTTTTGTCGTGGTCTAAAGCACATATATAAAAAATAATTTGGTGTCTCAAGTCATCCATTAATGATTTCAATCATATGCGTCCAATAGGAGCCCAATTTGATTTGGGGGGGGGGGGGTGTAACGACTTGCCCGAAAAATGTAAGCAAAATTTTCGTTCCCGAAAAATGTAAGCAAAATTTTCGTTCAACATGTTAATGTGCATATCATATAGGCATGCATCGGATGCCAATAACATACAATCATTTGCGGTGTTATTACCCTTCCATATTGCTTATAATGATTGGGCAAGTCGTAACAATAATAATGATAATAATAATATCAGTTTAACCATTGAAAAACACATTGCAAATTATTTTTCTTGCAGTAGGTGCCCGAAAAGTTCTAATCATATTGCCCGAATTTTCACACAAAAATGCTGGTGTGCTGGGGGGGGCAGCCCCCACCCCCCCCCCCCCCGCCTCCTCCTACGCCTATGATGGCAATCATGGATCGATGTGAATGCTGAATATGAAAGACAACTTCTTTGGCTGCCAAATATACTGACTTGTACAGAAACTATGTCATTCGTTGTTCGTTGTAATAATGCCATGCACAGATTAATCTAGAGAGAATCAGACATACTATTTAAAAACTAAACAAAACGCAGACAGACAGACACACAATTCAAACACCTCTTATAGCATGGAACCTTTATCGCCGCTATATTGCTTACTTTTGTAATAAAATGTATAGTTTCACTTGTAAACAGCTATAATGTATTACTTTACTGCCCCTCCACCCCCCCCCCCTCCCTCCCCTTACCCGGTAGAACAAAACGGAAGAAGCAAAAACAAAGAAAGCAAACAAAAACAAAGACAACGGAAAGAAACAACGAAAAAGAAAGCTCATATATGGGGAGCATACGTATAGTGTTCTGTGAGTTACACGGGGACATACCGTATGGTATGTTGACGGAAGTTGACGGGGATATCTGGCGAGAATGCTGGTCGGAAAGTCAGCAATTTCTAATCAGCAGGTGTGAATCAAGGGTGTGTGTGTGAGGAGGAGTGGGGGGGGGGTGGGCTGGATTGTTGTTCACACCTTCTTGAAACCTCACCCAAAATTTAAAAAAGCAGAGTTAAAACACAACTTTACGCTTAGACCTAACTGAACTAATGCATAGCCTCAGCATGCATCGTCTAAAATTTCATTTCTTTACGGGGACCCATAGACACCCTTGCATGGCAGACGGTTTGTAACTAAGAGGAAATCGCCACATTCGGCACCGTCACCCTAGCGCACCCCCACCCCCCCCCCCACCCGGGCACCTATAGGACCCAGCGGTGCATCGTTCCCGAGATGGTTATAAGCGGTAGGTCAATTCGCCCTTGGGATTTATCATATTTACATTAAAAGGCCTATATGTTAACTGTTGAATGAAGTTCAATTATGCTGTTTTAAAGTTCACAACCCCCCCCCCCTCCCCGCCAACGTGTTAATGTACAAATACGGCTGTGTCCTGACAACCGTCGCTCGGACCCGATAGAAAATAATTTCTCAATAATATCGCTATATACGCCCCCCCCCCCATCGCCATTTTGACGCACAGTGGCTAGTTATGGATTCTACCAATTGGTTATACCTCCATTTATATGCGTTGAATTCGTCATTGAAAGGTGCAACAACTTGTTTCTAAGGTATACCGGTGTAAAGTCGATTTTGAACGGGATCATGACTTCATTCACTTGTTATTGCAAAATCCATTAACAATACAAACCAGAAGCAGGAAAGACGATACCGAACAGGGGGGGGGGGGTGGGGAGGAGAGAGGTGTGGGACACATTCATACATATCTGAAGCGACGTCTTGGGTATAGGCGTTGCCACTATCTGACGTTACTTTATGTGGGTGTGTGGCTTTTGCGCAAGGAACGAGGCCTATTTTTCTCTCTATTTCTTTTTTTTTTTTTAAGTTGTTCGAGTTTGGTCCTCGTATCGGTTAATCAAGAAATAGCTAGAAATATAGCTTAGATCAAGGGCGTAGGAACCGGGGGGCTGGGGGCGCCAGCCCCCCAGCGAAAAATGTGGAGGGGCGGAAGTATCATTCCGCCCCCCCCCCCCCGCTTCGCAAGTCAGAAAACCCCTTTTTCATTTCCAAATGAGAAAAAAAATCTCATTTGGAGCACCAAATTGCATCTAAGGCCAGGTGAAAATACAAAATTAAGTTTACAAAACGGAGTGGGTGTTGAAGTATGCTATATTGCACCAAATTGCATCTGAGGCCACCTGGAAATGCAAAAAATTCCAAAGGGGAGGGGGACACCCCCTCCCCTTAGACCCATCCCCCGGGCCGGCCATCGATCTTCAGTCCCCCCACCCACTCAAAAGTACCTTCCTACGCCACTGGCTTAGATTCATAAACAGGCCGCGGTATGAATTCTAATTTTGATCTTGGTGCACATCCGGGTTCTTGCTCTTCTACTTTGGTCTAAACAGAGCTGCATTCAGTATCAGCCTCTCCTTTTAGTATAAGCTATAGAATACTCAGAGTTCTTTTCTATTTTTCGAAATTTGACTCCTAACTGCATTATAAATTGCACAAGATGGTATCGTCTGTTTGACTATACAGGTGCATACCGCAGTTATCAAAAAGCTTTGCATTGACAAAGGATAATCTTTCAGATTTAAGGTAAAAGATGATTAGTAAAATTTAAAAAATAAATAAAAAATATGATAACTCACAGACTATATATTAGCAGCGCTCGGGGATATGATATTAGCTCTCTTATCGCTTGCTGTAATGTCGAGTTTGATTATACTTATAATCTGACTTCATGTATAGAGTTTTGGTGGAGTAAATAAGCTACCAGGGCCGGATTTAGGGATGGGCAACGTGGGACGTTGCCTATGGGCCTCCACAACAAGGGGCCTCCACATATTTCATGAAAAAAAATATAAGGAAAATGTAGGCTGACACGTATCATCAATCAAAATCATATTGCGCGCATTTTATGTCATCTACATATACGCAAGCCATATTCAATTGTATCTCTTTGTGGATGTTAGAAACAGCTAAATGGTTGAATATGTACTGTACTAAATCCATGTTATGATTGATCATGATTGCTAATTTGTACTAAGAGATGTGGTAGCAACCTGTTAATTTGTACTGAGAGAGGTGGTAGCAACCTGTTAATTTGTACTGAGAGATGTGGTAGCAACCTGTTCATTTGTATACTGAAAATTGGGCAGGCAAACAGGCTTACATACCGTAATGAAAATTCTTGAACATAAATTTACTTCAAAAATCACAATCACAATAATCCCTTAATTATTCAAAAAAAATCCAAAGGGGAAGGAGACACCCCTCCCCTTAAACCCCTCCCCCAGGACGGCGATCACTGGTGTGCTGTGGGCCTCCATTACTGAAGGTTGCCCACGGGCCTCCACGTGTCTAAATACGAACCTGCAAGTTACCCACTTTTCCTAAATTAAAAAGTACCCTTTTGTTGAGAAACTTTAATTTGAGAACTACAAAGACAAAACGAAAACATCTAAAAGTTGCCGTTTAAAACTAAAATTAAAAGATACTTCAAATACTGATATCTGTGATATACAGAAAACACATGGGATCCATTTTGTCGGGAAGGTTTTAGGTAGCCATTTGGTTTTACCCCGTCGATCAACGTTACATCTCCCACTGCAAATCGAGGTTTGACTGCAATCAGCAGTATTGTTGAATAACCCCAAAAATGCCCATTTTCAAAAATACGAAATGCCCCTGTTTGGCAGGAAATTGTTCATGTTTTTTGTTGGCATTATTGTAATTAAAAGAGTTTCCTCTCGTTGAAAAATGTATAATTAAAGTGTAATTAAAGTCTGACCTCTAAAACACAAAGGGGGAAAAGGTAACGTAAAATTCAAATACTGGAATTTGTGATACGGAATGTAAAGATGATCCATTTTGTCAGAAAGTTTTTTGGTCACATTTTTGTTTGCAGCCCTCATTCAAAGTCATTTTTCATACTCTTCCGTAGGGTATGTTCCTCCAGCCCCCCCCCCCCCTCTCCCGCGCCGCTGCTGGTTTCGTTATGACACATTTGTACTTAGAAGTTAAAAGTTGGAAAATTTCTCTCAGAATTGTGCCATAGGCCGATATTGTATTTTTCTTTTTTAAATTTAAAGCTTTTTCACTTTGAGAATTATTCTGACAAAATACAAAACGCAGATAAAACCAAGGCGTGGAATATTTACCGGCATATGGTAAAATATAGTCTAATATAACGGTTTGAGATTTCAATATATCGAAATGTATACCTTCGCTTTAGGGTTGCACGACTTGAATTTTTTATTGTTCTTGAATTTTTGACCCCCCCCCCCAAAAAAAAGTATACGTTTTTGCACTTTTACTCAGACCATGGGGCACTAGATGCGTTAACACTATGATGTGAACT
Source organism: Apostichopus japonicus (assembly GCF_037975245.1). Lineage (NCBI taxonomy): Eukaryota > Metazoa > Echinodermata > Holothuroidea > Aspidochirotida > Stichopodidae > Apostichopus > Apostichopus japonicus. The sequence goes on from NC_092568.1 coordinate 10,581,349, forward strand.
CATGTCGCAGTAGGATACCTTCTCATATGCCCATATGCTAAGGACAATTCCCCCCCCCCCCCCCCATGTTTCCAATAGAGCAAACTGACTTGACTGCCTTATCATTCAAAAACGCACATTGTTATGCAATTATATCTTCTTAAATGGAAAATTAAAATTCAAACCTTTCTCATATATTTTGGTTTATATCTCATTTTTGTAAGTCTTTTGTTTTGTTTTTGTGTGGAAATTATAACCTCTGATTTAGGGAGAGATGAACAAAAACAAATATATAGTTTTGATACCATTCTCCTCCGTGTAATGTCCCCAATTCAAAGGTATTATATACATAACATATATACATATACTACTATATGGGATTTATCTATATAGATCCAAATTTATGCGGTCCCAGTGCAATTTAGGTCGAATGGAGGTTAAATGATGAAGGGAATTGCTGCGGGTACTTTCAAATAAAATTCGGAATACTTAATAAAAAAATAAAATATAATTAAAATATAAAAAAAACAGGCTGTCCTTATAATAAATTGTCTGCCAAAATTATTTCAATTTGAAACTATAAAGTGAAAAACACTGGTTACTAAACAAACAAAACATACCGCTTCGACAACAGAGTGTCCACACAAAAGTGTTGATACGACGACCAAAAACGCCCAAAAGAAGGGCGCCATGTTGATCTCGACACCAGCTCGTAGATATTGACTCCCACCGAGTGTTTCTCCTACTCCATCCAAGGTAGAATCCTTTACATCCCCCACTCATGAAATGGAGAAAAAAAATTCTCTTCAAAATGGACACGACCACAACGCACACCCCAAAGAGAGAGAAGATGTTTCTTTCCTTCCTTCCTGTGATCACAAGAGAATATGCACTTGATAATTAATTGCTCGCTCGTATACGTTGACGCAGACTGCAGTGATAAAAAAAAAATAATCAACTTCATACGATGAAGAAAAAACACAAAAAAACCACGACAGTTATTATCTTTTGTGTACTGTTCTGTTATTGTATATCAACGGTATCACTTTCAAAAGACGGTGACGTCAGAACTTGTTGAACTCATATCTGATATTGCTTCTCTCTATGCATACACAATCATATTTTCAGAGACGTCCATTATTGCAAATTATTGTGTAAGAGATTTATTTCTTCCACTCAAGATCCTGCCAAAGCTTGATTAGTAATATATTCATTAATTTTTTTTTTACCATGGAATCGTGCACAAAAGACCCTTTCTTCCCTTTTCATGTCCTCCCCCCCCCTCCCCAAGTATATATATATATATACATTGCAATTAATATTTCGTTGCTTGCTTCTGCCGCATCTTATACTTGTTTAGATGTTTTATTATATTTTATCGATCGCTCCACTAACAAAAGGCTTCTTGAAACGACTGATATATTGGTAATTTAAAGATACGTGATCGATTGGGAATACTTAAAGAAGATAAGACACGGGAAGAAAAAAAGAAAGACGTTTTCATCAAAGGCAAAATGAGATCGAAATCAAGATGGAGTTATATAATTTATAAATTAAGATTGTATACAAGTGGATGTCGTCGTTATACCCTGTGTATCGCGTTTAACATGAACCCAACTCACTCCACGCCGCCACTGTCAAGTCATAAATAGGGGTGAGGTGTAGGCCCTATACGTATATAGCACTTATATTCAGATAGTCGAAACCACTTCAGTTGCAGGAATAATTGCGTCTATGCAAGCCCGTCGGTCGCACATACGTCACTTCCTGTCAAATTTGCATTACGTGATATGGCTGCAGTGAAAACGCTGCGTATAATGTTGAGTAGTGAATATTGCACGTGTGTGTGTACATGCACAAAAATGGGTTCAACAAGTTTTCGCGAACATCTTAAAATTAAAACAAACTAACAGTTGTATAGTGTTGTAACTGACAGTCCACTGCACACAACTCATATATTGGAACATGTTGCATTTCAATTATGTTGTTCACAAACCCGTAACGCCCTGTAATATTTCCGGGTGTGTCGCCCTGGTAACATTACCATTATGTCAAATGGCTGGAGTGAAAAACAGTGCATAGTGTGGAGTGTGTATACGAAGTGGTTCAACAAGTATTCGCGAAGGTTTATAATTACAAACAATCTAACAGTTGCATCATAATGTAACTGCCAGTCCATTTATAAATAAAAAAAACTGCTGTATTGGTATATGTTGCATTTCAATTATGTTGGTCGCACGCCGTTCACGCCCTATAAATTTTCCATATCGTCACGTGGCTGGAGTAAAAACACTTTCTAGTGTGGAGCGAATTGCGCGCGCGTGTGTACAAGAAATGGTTCAACAAGTGTTTGCGAAGATCGTGGCAGTGCTTACATTCTATGGTGTTTCATTAGTCCAACACTTAGATCATTACCGGCGAATCTTTGATTCATTGATACTATACGTAGGGAAAAAAAGCATACAATAATAGACTAAGCGTATCGTTAACACAGTAATATCTAGCCTACCGTAGTCACGAAGCGTTACGCCTATTCTGACATTCTTATGCCTAGCGGTCTTTGCGTAGATTGCACATTTCTTTATGCGGTCTGAAAGCGTAGGCTACTATTTATTGATAGAATATATCACGGATTCGCAATATTTAGGCACAAATGTGTATAGTTTAACGTCAATGAGGTGTACAAAAGTACCTCATGTGTCACTGTTGTTAAAGGGATATTTCGTTGGTCAGAGTTGATTGCTTAATTAAGCAGAATGCTTGATTTTTTTTTTAAATAAATTTAGCCAGGGTGCATTAGAAAAAGTAGAAGAAAATTCTTGAGTAACCCACAAAGATAACAAGATGATGTTTCAAATTCAATTAATATTGTGTATTATTATTATTATTTTCTTCATATCCGCATAAATGTCATAAGGTCTGCCAGCGGTACATCCCTTTATGTGCATGTATATTTACAAAAAGTATACGGTAACAAGGCTCGACTTTCAAATGTTCCTCTTTGCAGTGTGCGAGTGTCTGAAATTATGATTAAATACCATTCAGTTAATCACGATATTTACTGTACAACACTCCCTCCCTCTCCCCTTCCTTTCCAATCATCCAGAAGTTATGTCTAATTATGAATTTTATTAAGTTACGATATATACTATACCTTAAAAATGCACTTTCGACCCCCCCCCTCCCCACCTACCAATGATGTCCTCACCTATTCTCATATACCTGGAAAACACGTTTACATATTAAAGCTGGTTAACTCTCCCCCATCCGTCCTACCCCCCCCCCCCCCAACCTCCTCTGCTTCCTGGATCTCATTTCATGGTAGGTGTGTCAAGTTTCAATTAACTAATTTGCTAAGTAGCGTGATTGTTTCATTTGTTTCGTGGTATATCACGACAATCTGTGTATCGAGGGAGTTGGGGGGGGGGGGGGGAGAATCTGATCTAGCGTATGCATGTGTTTAGTGATACATCAAGACATTAGCCAAGTCAGTTTATACAAAAACTCTCTAATCATTTTGCTATGTACTAAAAATTGGTGAAAGTCAATTCTTGTCTTTTTTCCCCCCGGTTTTTTACTGTTTTATTTATCGATTTACTTTACAGTGAAAACGTTCACAAAGCTGGAGAAATATGGTCGATACTGTTTCCTTTGTGATGCAAATTTCCAAAAACTGTTTCCATAGCAACGAATCTGCCTCACTGCATGGGATATTGGTTTTATTTGGAAACCAACCTGAAAATGATGTATATAGCCTATATCCATGGCTGTGATTGTCATGAGATCAAAAAAGAAATCGCTGCTACTCGACAAATAATGGAAGAAACACACCAGGAGAATTGGAGCTGCGGAACTGAGACCGTACACGAGTTAATCAATCAAATCGATTAATCGATTAATCACTGTTTGTTTTGTTATTTTCTCTTCATGCTCAGAAAAAATATTGGCAAGAAAACGAAACTGGAAAGAGTAGAAGTAGAAGAATAAAAAAACGACAAAAAAAAGAAGAGAAAGACAATAAATAAAGGAAGAAAAAAAGCAAGCAAGAGGAAAACAAAAACAGCAGTAAAACCGAAAGTGCTTAAGAAACTAAAAAATCACGCGACATTGTATATTCGTGATTAAAAAGTTCCCTTCGGAAAGTTGTTAGTTGCACAATTCTGTCAAGAAGTAGAACCATAACCTAGATTTATTCGTTAATATCAAGTGTAAAATCAACACATATTCCCAAGTGCGACATAATCAGTATCGCGCCATATTTGGTCACAAATCGATGTAGGGTAGTTTAGGTGTCACAGACATATGTATGTGGTGGATACATAAACTCATAGGCTAAACGGATGCTCTGCAAAACATAGCTAGTTCTTTTTTCTTTCCTTTTTTTCCCCTTTTCGTTGTTCAGTGACGGAAAATATATCGTTTATTCTTTATCCCCTAGATCAGGGGTTCCCTAACTGGGGTGCATGAACCCCCAGGGGTGCGTGAATCCATCCCAGGGGGGTTTGTGAGACGCAGTGGCGTAGGAAGGTACTTTTGAGTGGGGGGGGGGGGCTGAAGACTGTTGGCCGGCCTGGGGGAGGGGTCTAATGGGAGGGGGTGGATTTTTTTGCATTTCCAGGTGGCCTCAGATGCAATTTGGTGCAATATAGCACACTTCAACCCATCTACTCCATTTTGTATATAATTTTGCATTTTCACCTGGCCTTAGATGCAATTTGGTGCTCCAAATGAGATTTTTTTCTCATTTGGAAATGAAAAAGGGGTTTTCTGACTTGCGAAGCCGGGGGGGGGGCGGAATGATACTTCCGCCCCTCCATAGTTTTCACTGGGGGGGGGGGCTGCAGCTATCCTATTGTAAAGCTTGGTCTGAGACTATCAACGAGTGTTACCTCTCACGCAGTTACCTATAGTAAGTATAGTTAGTTCACCAATGTCACTATTCAAGTCTGAATACGACCCCCCTCAGGTAAGAGCCTACACATACAATCATAACAAACTGAACATGTTTAACACTATGGAATGTCTTTTCTTCCTCTACAGTATTTGAAATGAAACATGACCAGTGCACGGCATCGAAAGTAGGGTCGGGCCCCATTGATCCCTTTATAACCTGGTTTCCTTCTTTTCGAATTCTTCATTTTCACACAAGTATATTATGAAAAATTAAAAAAAAAATTATTATAAAATTATGAGGGAAAAACATCCTTTTCACATATTTCCCCAGTGCCGGCCCTCCATGAATTGACTCTATAGGCCCGGACCGGCTGTATAACCTCTTATGAATGCCACCATATATATATATATATATATATATATATATATATATATATATATATATATATATATATATATATATATATATACATATATATATATACATACATATATTATATATATATATATATATATATATATATATATATATATATATATATATATATATATATATATATATATATATAGCTATAGAGCCGAGGCTGACTCTATGTAAGAGCCCACTATACATACAGGTGCATGTTACTATTATGAATCATGTACACATTTCCGTAATGAGTAATGCTGTACTCAACATCTGTTCCTTGTCAATGAATCATTTACAAAATAATTTTTCATCCATTGATGCACTTCCCCTGACAGGTGACATAATTACAAAGTCAACATGTACATAATCATGTCACATGTGATATGCAGTAAATCGTAAAAGGTTGGTGGCGAGGGGGGGGGGGGGAGGGTGGTGATGGAAGATGTGTGAGTCTGTATTGTGACAGTTTGAAATTAAAGATGAAAATGTTTAATAAAACTCTCAATTATTAACCTATAATGACTTTAATTTTCAACTCCTTTACCGATCTCCACACATTTATCACAAGAGTAACAGTATGTAAACAAAACAAGTATAGTACAACAGAGATAGCACAGACTAAATTTCAAGCCAAAGATATGATACACGCCTTATTCAGGGGTTGCAGAAAATCTTGCCGAATTTCCAGAACACTTCTGATACATAGAAGTACTTAACAATTTAATTAAAAGTACACATAATAATACCCCTCTGAGGTTTTTTTTTTTAAAACTTTTTGAGGTCGGTCGCAAGGTTTTCCAACCCTGTTATCAAATGTTGGGCATTGATAGAATTCACCTGGTAACCTGTTGGGCATTGACATACAAATAAGACAACAAGAATGTAAAAAAAAAAAGTCAAGATATGGACAGCGAGTCATAACTCAGAAGTGGCCATCTTATAGGTAATTTAACGGAAATAAAGTAAATAACTACCGTACGCTCACTTGTTCGAATCTAATTCTAACAAAAAACTTTCTCTTTTCCCTTGATGTCACGTTACATGATTGGCTTAATACAGAAACCTACAAGTACTCATAAACTGTATACATAAGGTCTTATTTCTATTGATGAAATTCCTCTTCAATATTAGCTTGGGGCCGGGGAGAGAGAGAGGGGGGGGGCAAGGATTAGATGAGGCTCCTATAAGGGAACGTAGCGAGTAACCATTTGCTGCGGCCAGTTTTTTTTTTAGTTTTTATTTCTCACCGTGCGGCCCCTTTCGAGTGAGGATAGTTAAGGTTAATCTATAAGGTTAGTCAATTATTTACCTCTTCAACATTAGAATCAATCACACAAGATGACCTGCCGATAATTTAGAATGGCAAAAAAGTGAGACAAAATGGGAACTGGTCGAGATTTCATCATCTTAATGGAATATTTATTTGTTTAGATATCTTCCATAGGCCTACATGTATTTTCTAAACATTGCACACTGAGATGAGCTTCCCATACCTTCTTGATGAAATTGATCCTGTCATTTCGAAAGCAACGTTAGGCTCTGGGTGAGGTTCTTGCATTACATGGAAGGTATATTGTATGGTGGCTTCTGACATGTACCCACAACAAGGAATTGGGAATTGTCTACAGATGATGAATATAAGTATATTCGTATTTCAGGTAGATATGCTAACAACACAATCATTATTTTAATTTGTGTACAACCCTTCCGCGTTTTAAACCTTATGCAAAATTCAAGAGTATTAATTCATCCATACTTGCGGTAAGACAGAATTATTGACCTAATTGATAGTCTAACTCTGCCACAGAATGCACCATTAGACATCTAAACATTTCATTCTTTGCTCTGGGGTCGACCCTCACCCTCACCACCCCCACCCCCCCCGCGTCCTTCCTCACACCCAGCACATGATTGGTGGCCTCTAGAAACCCAGGGCCACACCCCTCCTTTAAAGACACACTTGACTCACTTCAGGCCTTCCGTAAAGGTTCCTGCCTTTACCTAAATCAGAGATTTTCAACTTGCCCCTCCTTCCCCTCCCCCTCCCTACCATCCCAATTGTTGGAATCCTGTGCACCCCGCCACTGACTGATGATAATCTGCTAATCTTCAGTGTCGTCTGGCAGATACAAAGTGATCAAACTCAGTTTTCCATATAAACCTGATTAAAAATAATAACGACTTTCTCTTGCTTCATTTATAGCATGTTCCTGAAGCATTGTTTGACTTCCAGACAAGATTCTCCAATGAGGTCAAAGAACTTTCCTGAATGTTCTAATAATTTGACATTTCGCCCAGATATTAAGGTTAACCTTCAACTTTATAAAAAAAAAAAAAATTGTTAGGATCTATGTCGGTGTCAAAAAAGTACAATGTAAACCTTAGAACAGTGATTTCTATCGAGCAAATGTATACAAAGATGTTTGTAATGATTCATATTAATGTATATGAAATATTGCCTTTGAATTCTAATTAATAATCAGGAAGCTGCTCATCAGAAATTATCACCCCCGTGCAAAGCAATCAAAGAGAATAATTCTGGTGGCAGTCTTATATGGACATATAGGGCAGGTGAAAACTCCAACTCATTACAATGGCGACATCATTCACTACTGTATGTTGTTGCTAGATGCAAAAATTACGAAATATCATTTGAAAAATTCATATCTCTGCCAGACAATATGCTATGTGGATTGGACCTAAAGATGCAGACAACTTCCAGAATTTTAAAGGTCGTGAAGACTCGCGCAAAAAGAAACGTCTAATGCCGGTATTCCCGGTAATCTGACCTAGTTTTGTATGAGGTGTAACAGAACTGTTAGACACCACCATCAATCCCAGAAAATATGCACACAGCTTGCTACCTTCGGTAATTAGACACTAGTGTACAGTCAGTACATACAGCTGCGGTCAATACCCACAGCACAGTATACAAACGATACAGCGATGGACATCTCAGGTCCAGCTAAAGATAAAAAGGTATCACGTTTCATTACTGTCTGCATTTTGTAGCGACACGCACAAAACGTCACTTGCAAGCAACAGAAAGTTAACTTTTTCAGGTGGCCGCACGCGGTTTGGGGCGAGTCTTCAATGCCTTTAAGCACGCAAAAAACATCACCTGGCAGAACATCCCTCTTTAAGGAATAAGATTAATGACATAGTGTCTGGGATGATGAAATGAATAGAAAACAATTAACAATCGTTTCCACGGAAACTACAGTACATTGTCAATTTCAAATCAATTATTGTCTTTTAAAGAAGAGGACAACGTGTAAAATGTATTTTTTTTTTCTTAGAACCATGTTTGAAACAACCGTAATGGTCTTAAAATTATTAAAATATTGTATAATTTTTTAATACAGAAAATGATGAATTTAAATGCAGGGTAGCATCAGATTTTTCAGAGTGGGAGGAGGGTAGGGGTAAATTACAGGGCAAGCAAAACAATTTGTGGGGAGCAAAAACCATTTGGAAGTGCAAAGGGTGTTTCTTGGAGAGAAATTATCTCTTTCTCTTTCGTCACCCTTATACTAAAAAATGTAAAAAAAATGTATCTGGCCATGGCAATGTGAGTGACAATCAGTGGGTGACAATGTAGACATCATTTATTCAAAAAAGAAGATAAATAATTCTCACAAATTAAATAAACTCAACAGTTCACTTATTATTAACTGCAGCTTACGTACAAGTAAACATTCAGGGCATTTCTTGCGACCAGAGCAAAATGAGATGGTTGAAAGCAGAAAATAGGTTCTTTTTACATGACATTCATCGCCCTGATGACATCACATGCAATCTTATCTTGACTTAATTGTGTCACTTTTCTAGCAACATGTGCACACAGCTCATGAACCGGCTGGTGAAATTTCTTGACCGGGTCATTTTTTCAGCTGACACTCTGTTCTCCCTTTGATCAAAGACTTTATCGAAATTCTTCAAACTTGTATTCTTCTACGCATGTGGTACCCAATATATCCCCATCTGCTTTGGCCCACCCAACTATACAGTACCGTACTATTAAAGGGGGAAAAAAAGCTTACTATGCCAGTGGCTTCAACCATGCAGCTACTACTAACATATAAATTAAAGGGTGTGAAAACTTGCGCAAAAATAAATGTCTAATGCCAGTAATCTGACCTAGTTTCGAATGAGGTGTAACAGAAGTGTTAGACACCACCATCGATCCCAGAAGATACGAGCACAGCTTGCTACCATCAGTAATTAGACACTAGTGTACAGTCAGTACATACAGCTTTGGTCAATACCCACAACACAGTGTATATAGCAGCGATGGACATCTCAGGTCTAGATAAAAGATAACAAGGTATCATGTTTCATTACTGTTTGCATTTTGTAAAACTTCACTTGCAAGCAACTGAAAGTTAACTTTTCAAGAGCATGGCACGCAGTTTGGGCGAGTCTTCAATGCCTTTTGAGATCCTCCAGACATCCATGAAAGTTCTCTTGTCCTCCGAATGTGTCCAGATATCTACAAAATAACTGCATTCCTCTAAACTTGGCCATTATCAGTTGTATCAATTGTTTCATGCCCCCTCCCCCCACCCCCAATGAAGTAGTAAAATGCTGCATGTGTTTCAGTTTGTTTGGTATAAATCAACCATCACAGGTGGGTATTCTTTCGTTTCAATCTTTGCCTGGCAAGCCTAACGCTACTTTAAATACCATTTAGCATACAATCCCAAAGTACTACAGCGTGGAGTATCATTTCTCTGTGATGAATTCTTTGACACCATTGATTGGGTTGTCGCCCTCTACAAATTTGTTACAGCATTTTTGTTATCAAATCGTACAGTACTAGTCTGGATACAAAGCGCTCCTACTGGTATATGTACTGTATGTGGTTGAGTACAACATGACATGGCATAGATACTGTATGTGGTTGTACACAACATGACATACAGAAATATGTATGTATGTATTTTAGATCCTCCTGCAAGCAGGAACTTGCGAAGAAGCCTCATTGGCTTATCAAAGCAGCAAGCTGACCGAAGTGAGTCTCTTACATGCATATTTAACGTCCATGATTATGAATTGTCAATTGTCAACAACTCTGTAACTGGACGACATACATTAATCTTGGAGTGACTCTAATCTTGGAGTGACTCGAAAATATCTAGTTTATCCTGATCATGGCTCAAGTACCGCGTTAAGTGGTCTGAACGCTGGGCAGCAAGAGTTGGGAACATGTGTGTTGGACAGGGGTGGGAGGGGGGGAGAGGAGGCAGTTGGAGGGGGAGGAAAATTGACCTCTCTTCTTTGATGGACCTAATCTCCACGTTTCTATGTCTCTAGTTCGGGTTTACCGAACGACTCGTCCCCCTTGCCGCTCGTGTTGATAGCGTCCAGTAACATGTGCTTGGGTATCTCAGAACCCCTGACCTGTAGCGTGTAGCAGACGTTCTCCACTTTCCAAAGACTCTGCCGGAGCGTCCTCACCTTGCGCGTCAACTCCCGTCCCGACTGGTTCCCGACCAGCTGGAAGCCGTCGTAGACTCGGCGCAGGAAATCCACCACGTTGAACGGCAACTGGAGGTCGCCGTCGCCGATGGAATTGATGCACAGTCTCATGAGTTCCCCGGTGAAATCGGCCAGACCGAGAATGAACTCCAAGGGAGGTATGTCGAACGAAACGGGTCCCTCGGGCTTCCTCTGGATGTCTTCTGGTTGCTTAGCAATAGGTGCCTCGTCTTCTGGAGAGGAGGTAGCCTCTGTTTCTTGGCTCTGAAATATAGAGACACACTAATCAGTGGAGGAGGAGCAGTTGAAAAAGAGTTGAAATATAATATAGAGAACAGCACTTGTATTGTAGCTAAAACACAGTTATTATTTTTTTTTGGGGGGGAGGGGGGAGATGAGGTGGATGCTGGTGTGACCATGATTCCATTGTTATTACTTAACTCCATCTAAAGGATTGCCTAAACCTTGTCCCTGCTGCACATTTTGCTAATTTTGGTGACTATTTAATCATGAGATCTGGTGATATATGCTATACAGTGGTTCTTTTTGGTTATATACATTTATATGTAAATATATATATATATATATATATATATGTATAATATATATATATATATATATATATATATATATATTATATGTGTACAGTACTATAAAGTTGTTCTTTTTGGTAAAATATACATTGGTAATATGCATATATACACACATATATATATACATATATATATATATATATATATATATATATATATATATATATAGATATGTAATCCTTGGTATTTTCCCAATCCTTTACAGTATGCAATTCCACAATGTCCAAACTTTCTCATGTGTTCATTGTGCAATGATTGAGAACACAGACACTAAAATCAGCCAGGTATTTTAGTTGCCTACAGTATAGACCTAGATCACCTTCAAACCTTCCTCCCTAATACATTACATATTAAAGACTCGGACTATATAAAGTAGAAGTATTGTACACTGCTGTAATATTCAACTCACAGTTTGTACTTGTGGCAATAATCTTTAGTTAACATCTCCACATATAGTCTGAAAGCAACAATTGCACAGAATTGGCAACAACACGCTTTAATACACAGGCATATTGACTATTTCTAATACTGTCTGTCAATAACTCGCTGTAACCAATCGATGATCTATGGTTTAATAGTCGAGTGATTCAAACAATGTTGTACAGTACAAGACATTTACAACTAACAAATCATGAGCTTGATCAAATCATTAGATTGCATAATCACAACCTTCAAGTTCTGAATTAGGTGAACTGAACAAATAGTCATTATTCAATTTTTCTTCTTTAAAAAGTTGTGAACATACCGTTTATCAGCAACTCAAAACTGCTTGTCGTATATATATATACTGTGTACAGTACCAACATTTTTAATTCTCAAATTCCAATGTTCACCTTTAAACCATGTATCATTACATGTATGTCATCTCCATTGCTTACAATTTAACTAATTCCCAGAAGAGACCTAAATTGCAGACACATTTGGCATTTTCTGTTACACATGGTTGTACAGTATGTTAAGCAATCTTTGTGAAATATGATATAACTTTTAACAGTACAGTAACTTGCAGAATAAGACTATTACAGAGTTTGCAACACAATAGGATTGTGGAAGATTGAAGGGTGTTGCTACAGTATTAACACAGTTTACTCTACGCACATCTGAAGTGCTGCATCCATATGGGAGTCTATAACTTAAGCAGTGTTTTTGTACAATATGTACGTTGGGTTGGCATGCATTTGGCATTACCACAAGGTAAATACTGTATGAATACTGTATGTAGTTTCACAACATGAAGGATTTACAGAATAGGTTCAATCTATGAACTACTGTATATATGTGTAGTTTCACTTTGAACACTATATAGTTATTGTATTGAACAATACAATAACAAGTATTTATATAATTTTTTTGTCAAAAATTGGACTTTTCAACCGCTACAAGTTCTTCCAAATGTGTAAAGTCTGTAATCTGTATGAAACATTGCTCTTTAAGAGATGAAAACTCTTGATTGTAGTATATAAAGCAAAGAACCGCATACTACATTAAGTAATTACTCATATCTCATTCAAAGTTTTAAACTACAGTATAGCAAGTAGTACAATTGTCTAGATACGACTAAATGATGAGTTCATGACAACCCATAATCATATGGTTCTTTTGTTGTTTGTCACCATATCACGTCATGTCAGTTTCTTTCATGGTCTGCTCGAATACAGTTGAATAAAAGCACATCTGCTTTAACCTCATTATTTGAGTTCTCTCATGATTTGTTTACCCACGTTATTAATATCACCTCGTTAATTTCTCATACAGTACAAAGAAGATTCAACAACCATTAGAAGTGGAGAGTAGAATTTAGAACTGATTTTGCATGACAAAGAATAAATAAATAACAAAAGTACAGTTTGCTACTGTATTTAACAATATTAGGGTCAGCATCAGAAACAGCAAGGACTGTATTAAAACTTGCACTATGGGCCTTGGAGTACACACCTATAATACAGAAAAGTACATATTTTTAAAGTATTGATATTATGTCATGGTGAATTTGTAGTTTTTTAAAGAGGAAACTTGATCCTTCATTTTAAGATATTAGAGATAATAATCAATCCTTCTCGAATCTTTCGGGAAATGTATCTAAGAACATTAAAAAATTAATTGCTTGAACCTACTCCAGAAACAAAGGTTATTAATTCCTCCCCCAAAAGCCATATATTTTTATACATTTCTTTTATATCTTTGTCTTTGTTAATTCCATTTTATGAACCTGTTGGTCGTCATAGCAATGATACAGTGCATTGCCTCTAATCTTTCCTAAATGTTGCGAAGGTTCCGTCATATCAAGCAAATACACTGTGGAGAGAAGATTAACGTCAATGTACGATTAATCATAAACGGGAGCTTTGGAAAATTAATAGAACTGGCTTCTCCGTATCTCAAAGGTGAAATGGGGTAATTAAATAAAGATCAAATTTGATGTAATTTATCAAACGTACTGTAGCTAATACATGAGACGGTCGAGATATGGTGTCATGACAACAGCAATGTAGAACTAATCAAGAGGATGAGTACAGTATGTACTAATTATTAAACAGTATCAATACAATCTGATTTATAATAAAAATTATGAAACTAGCTGAGAAATTGTGTATACTGGGGGCACAGTATGAGTAAAACACACTTTAAAATATGGTGCTTCTTTAGAATTTACTAATTTCCTTAATATCCTCGGGTATCATTGTGAGAACATAGATATAAATGCTATTGTCCCTGTGAGAAAGTCGGGGCTGGTCAGTGTTTCTTCGACTAATTTTTAGTAGTTCTTATTAGTAGTTCCTCTTTGTTTCACACAATTAATTGCTCCTTCAATTAACGTTACATGTATACACTGCACGCAGGTTTGGTTGTATAATATCATGGATGACTCTTAGACAAAGGCAGGATGTGCAAAAATCGTCTTGCAAATGATTACGATGAGAGGAGAGGGAGGGAGAGGATGCAGCGGGAAGGGGAAGGCAGGAGGGGTAGGCTTTGGACAAGGCAGCGAACCACACATTTACAGTATATACTGTATATTGAATATATACATTCAAATTAGTGTGCACATGTATGCATTGACAGCAGTCCAGCTCTAGGCAGACTCAGCACTGAATAGTTTAGCATTCAACTTTCTTGCGTTGTAATCCTGAAGGCTGTGAATCTTGTCTCTCATAAAAAGGCTAGGTTCCTGAGAACAAAACTGATGTACAGTATATAAATCTTTTCACAGTTTGTATAGCAATATGACCATTTGCAATAGCATTTTGCAATGCAAAATTGGGATAAATTTTATTATTATTATTAAAATTGCCACAAGCTGTACAGCAACTTTAAGCTAGGCTTTTTTACGTTCTTCATCTGGATCACTTTCATCTGGATCATCTGGATCACCTGGATCACTTCATCACTTTCTTCATCAGATGGACATCCCTGCTCCACACAGCCTACACTAATTAAAGGAAAACATGAAACCACTGCAGAAGAGCTAGCCTATTTACCTACTGTACGTGTTTCACTACTAAAGTTAAGGAGGCCTATGCTATGCTGGACTGAATTCAGAGGCCAAGCAATTGTCTTCAAACTAAAGACTTGACAGGCAGTCTAATGATCCTTTGAAAACACACGCCCAAAAACTAATTTGAACAAAGACCAGACCTTAGACATGGGAATTTACTTTAGTCCAACAATATTTATACAACTCTATTCTCTAATACACAAAGATCTCTGTCTATAATTTTGGCTATAATAATAATATGCCGGGCGTGGAGAAGTTGGCTCTGTGGACTAGGCCTGGATAAATAGGCATGTTTGGTTTGATTTGATACAGTAACTGGTGAAACACTGAATAAACATAGGATAGGTCTATGTACAGTAAATGAGCCAACGAAATACTTTCACAAACATGCTCAAGACATGAACAGAGGCAGATTTGGCAGAGAAAGCTTTCTGGTCACTTCGCCTAACAACCATTTCGCCCAACTGCCATTTCGCCCAACCAGCCTGGTCATTTCGCCCAACCAGCCTGGTCATTTCGCCCAACCAGCCTGGTCATTTCACCCAAGTGAATTCCTTGGAAGTTTTAGTAAGCAAACACAAAAAAGCTGTATTAACAGATTTCACAACTGGTTCAATGGAAAAAAAGACATTTTTCATCATCTTCAAATTGGCAAAGTTAAAACCCAAACCTTTGGCTCGCCTTCCTTTGCTGTCGGAGACTTGCGAAGCCGTAGATATTTTTCTTCCAGTTCTCTCTTCGTGACTAGACATCCATGCTTGACGTAAACGTAGAAAGCCACAGCTTCGATGTATTCTTGTAATCCTGCAGTGAAGGCGTGTAGGAATTGAAACATGTCCTCTGATACCAGTTCCTCAGCAACTTTGGAGAGTAAAGAGGACTGGATGTCTGAAATTCTATCGCAAGCTTCTTCCATGACGTCATCTTTGTTTGAGTCTCTGCGAAATAAGTTTCAAACAGTTTGAAAAGCAATACCGGCAATATATTCAATATTTTGATGATTACAAATAAGACTTTCTCTTTGAAATTTCACTCATGCAAGAATCTCTGTTGTCATGAAACCCCAAAACTTTGACAAGACCCTGCTAGTTTGACTTCATTCGAGGCATCAGTCTTCATCATATCACATGTGGGGTGCTGTTCTTGGTATTGTGTGTACTGTGCCCTCAGGTTATTTCACAGGGATTGGGTTGACAAAATCAGCTAAAACAATATCATTTAGCCAATAAATGCTGATATTTTTCAGGGTTAAAAGTCCCATAGCTGAAGTTGCTTGCAAAATAAAAATTGTTGTGTAACAAAATATTCTGCATCTTTTAGGTAAAAACCACATCCTCATAGCATTTTGTATGAGATAAGATTTATCTTTTACACTTAAGTAGTGATATTTTGTGAATAATATGCCATCGTGGCTTTTGGTAAAATCATGTATTTACAGAGGAAATAATATTTTATTTATATTTATATTTTTATTATTCTATTAATTTAGAAAAAAAAAAGAACTTAAGCAGCAAAGCAAAGATTCAGATTCAAAGATATTCTGTATAAAGCAATAAGGAGATTACGATAGGGAAGTACAGTAGAGCATTTGCAGCTCATCTGCATAACATCCCCTGACTATGATCCACTTCCTGGAGTAGGCTACTGTAGGAGAGGCAAGAGAGGGGGAGGCAAGAGAGGGGGAGGCAAGAGTGGGGGAGGCAAGAGAGGGGAAGCAGGGGAGGGGAGGCAGGGAGGGGAAGCAGGGGAGGGGAGGCAGGGAGGGGAGGCAGGGGTGGGGGCAGGGATGGGGAAGCAGGGGAGGGGAAGCAGGGGAGGGGAGGTAGGGAGGGGAGGGGAGGCAGGGGAGGGAGAGGGAGAGGAGGGGAGGCAGGGGATGGGAGGCAGGGAGGGGAGGCCGGGTTGGGGGCAGGGGATGGGGAAGCAGGGGAGGGGACGTAGGGAGGGGAGGCAGGGGTGGGAGAGGCAGGGGAGGGGAGGCAGGGGAGGGGAGGGGAGGCAGGGAATGGGAGGCAGGGAGGGGAGGCAGGGGATGGGAGGCAGGGAGGGGAGGCAGGGGTGGGGAGGCAGGGGATGGGAGAGGCAGGTGAGGCAGGGGAGGGAGAGGCAGGTGAGGAGGAGGCAGGGGTGGGGAGGCAGGGGATGGGAGAGGCAGGTGAGGCAGGGGAGGGAGAGGCAGGTGAGGAGGAGGCAGGGGTAGGGAGGCAGGGGATGGGAGGCAGGGAGGGGAGGCAGGGGTGGGGGCAGGGGATGGGGAAGCAGGGGAGGGGAGGTAGGGAGGGGAGGCAGGGAGGGAGAGGCAGGGGAGGGGAGGCAGGGGAGGTGGGGAGGGGAAGGGAAGGATGGTTAGCCAATTGAAATACTTTACATTTGATCATCCATTACTCAAATTAGGGACAAGTTTTTGAGATGGGGTTATCAACTAACTTTGTTGAATATCTTTCTCTCTAAGATTAGTGTGATACTGTCTGCTGCTGGGCTATCCCTTCAAAAGATTGAGTTTTAACTTTATACAGTGTAGAACTAACAACAGCAATAATCATATCTTTAACTTTGCAAAATCTAAATTCGCAGTTCTTAGCTTTCTTTCAATGACGATGTATGACACAGAGCAAAATGTTTGTACTTGGCTTCATATTCCCAAATTTGTATCTCGACATGAATTTGGTTAAAGTTGTCAGTTGAGAGAGCAATGTACCTCGATCAAAGTACAAATTTCTGGTGGAGCTCAGAGGAAAAAGAAATTACTGTGCAGTGAAGATGTGCAGACACATAGTCTTCTATGGTTTTGTTATGATAGTTAACTAGAAACGTTACTTTATAGCCAGACGTGGCACAAGAGAGCTTAATCCTTGCGAGTGGGCGGGAGGGGTGGGGTGGGGGGGGTGGCTGGGGTAGCACAACCCTTGCTGGGCAATGGGACATATTACTTCATTTGGTTGAGGAGTGAACTATCGAATTACTCCAAAACTGACACCCAAATGAATCCTCTGTGTATTCTACACTGTTCACAAATGAATGTACCTATGTTTTTCATCATTAGCACATTTGTTACAATTTCTTCCTTTAACGTTCACAATAAAAGAACATTTTTTAAATAACAAAAGGACTCTGTATTTGAATATAAAAATGGAAAATGGATGCTTGTTGTTATTAAACAAAAAGGGACAGTTCTCAATTATCAAAAAGGGCATTTTTTTGGGGCTTAAAACTTTGGGGCATATAACCAGCCTGTGTCACATCTCTCTACTGTGGCTCTGTTGTCACTGTTTACAGCTGTGACACCTTCCAATTAACGATGACCTAACTATAGCTGTGCTTTCACTGTCTAAAGCTGTGACACCTTCACGTTAATGATGACCTAACTATAACTATGCTGTCACTATCTACAGCTGTGAAATCTTCACATTATTAATGATGACCTAACTATAGCTATGCTTTCACGGTCTAAAGCTGTTACACCTTCACATTAATGATGACCTAACTATAACTATGCTGTCACTATCTACAGCTGTGAAATCTTCACATTATTAATGATGACCTAACTATAGCTATGCTCTCACTGTCTAAAGCTGTGACACCTTCACGTTAATGATGACCTAACTATAACTATGCTGTCACTATCTACAGCTGTGAAATCTTCACATTATTAATGATGACCTAACTATAGCTATGCTTTCACTGTCTACAGCTGTGGCACCTTCACATTAATGATGACCTAACTATAACTATGCTGTCACTATCTACAGCTGTGAAATCTTCACATTATTAATGATGACCTAACTATAGCTATGCTTTCACTGTCTAAAGCTGTGACACCTTCACGTTAATGATGACCTAACTATAACTATGCTGTCACTATCTACAGCTGTGAAATCTTCACATTATTAATGATGACCTAACTATAACTATGCTGTGACTGTCTACAGCTGTGACACCTTCACATTAATGATGACCTAACTATAGCTTTAGCTATAGTTTATCATCGAAGAAGTGTTCAGATTAGGAATAAACTTCAACACTCAAGAACTTTCAAGTCAAGTTCCAAATCTTTCACGATTTTTGAGACGACCTCTACAGGGCTGCTACGTATTGACTGACACAGCTCTGTCAAGCACGGTTTGGACAAATTAAATGTGGTCGTACATTTGTTGACATTCCCTTGCAGTACGGTATATTCCGGTACTTACCCGGATATTCTGTGCAGCAAGAAGATGATCCTCTTGCTCTCGATGGTGATATCTCTGCTGAGCTTGACAATCCTTTCATATTTGTCATGTTTCGTGTCCAGCTCCTGTTGAAAAACACTGCAAAACAAGACGGACAAAATTAGTATTGGTATACAGTGTGTGGGGGTCACCATAGGTGTACTGTACATCCCGATGGATCAGAATCACCGTTTTTGTGAGGGAAAAATTAACTAGTATCGTCCCGTCTGGAAACTACTCTGTCCCGAAGGTTTTCCTGACCAATCCTAGATATGACTGTGTTTAAAATATGCAAATTATCTTTGTACAAATAAAGTATTAGCAACACTATACGGGACCGATTTGGAAGCTTGATATGATCATTCTTTGGAAATACAAATCATGATTGATGAGGCCATATTATCACCGTATAAAGCATAACGAGAAAAAAAAGCGAAAAGATGTGTGACGTCGACTACGTACTTGCAATATTTATAAAGTGCTAACGCTAAACGTTGCTCTATTCTGCGATAAACAGTAAGTACTTCCGTAATGTTAAGTTACAGTGTACAGTGTGTGATAGATGTAATTCAGATCATACAGGTAAACCACAGTGGAACTTAGTTAAGCTGTGTTTCACTTTTCAACCAGAGAAATATGTTTTAACCCTATTTGTAACATACAATGAAGATTTGTGTACTGTACTGCAGTATAGTTATATCAGTTTGGAAGCGCATGAGAATATGGATACACATTAGTCTCACCAACAGTACCAAACAGGTCGGTGTCAGAAGGATTATTCCAACAAAACATGTTTAAAAAAGGAAATCGAATAAACAACATCTTTACAAGGGTGACATTTTGTCAAACAAACTTCTTCAGATTCATAGCAAGAGGCTGTTTTAGTCTGTCTGCCATGGTTTATAGTAGAGTATACAGTATATATATGTTCTATTATATTATACCGCGGTATAGTGTCACAGAGATATATCAAGGCCATAGACAGCGTACAATTTAACCTTCACCTCATCGATTTTGACATGAAGTCACATATGAAAGGTGGCATATATATCAAAATTCATGCAATTTATGAAAGTTCATACAGTTTCTTTCAAAGGCAATAAAACTACAATTAATAGTCAAGGAGACAATCAAGGCCAAATGCAGTGCGGACACAATTTAAGATTCACGATGTCAACTGAACACATGTCTACATTGCAGAGTCATATATGGAGAGGGCAGTATTCAAAAATCACATATTCATCAGAAGTGAAGTCGCATATTAAATGCTGACTACCATTTGGCAATTGTTAATCATTTGTGAAAGCATTGGCCAATCATGAACGACTTGAAACAGTCTAGCACTAACACAAATCTGACAAATGCGAACAAGCCTGGTGCAAACACCCAGGTATCTAATTAGCTTGGTCAATTGCTCTCATACATTTGAATAACACTATAAGTTAGTTGTAGAAAACTTGTCAAAAATTGTTGATCAGACACAAGAAAGCTAGGACTAGTGACAGTTATTAAGTACCAGGTACGGTACAGTAATGAGATGATTAGACTTATTTAGTCGAGGGATATAAATTATGATACAATTTCGGAAATGTCATGATATAACCATAGCAACGGAAAGTATTGCGGTAGCAAGCCTCTCAAGTTGTTTTTCACAAAATGCGAAAAGTCAATCAATGATGTAAATTTGCAAAGGCAAAGTCCATAGCATTCACTTTCAAAGTGACTTCCATAATGTTAGCTAACTTATATCTGCTATTTGTTTGTGTCGAATGTCAAAAATGGTAGAATGTTCCCATGTATTATTCCTTCTTGGTCAAATTGGCAATAAATGTTAATATACAGTAAATATACAGAAAAGGATGATTTTCAAAATTTAAGAAAGTATGGACATTAATGTGATCTTATTGGGTTTTTTTACAAGGATTTAGCCTACCAAGCACTACAGTATATATGCAACTGTACTCTTTCAATAGACTATCTGTGGCATGGGTTGTAATTTATTGCCGTATTCTCATCATTACCAATTCCCACATGATACTGCACAAGTAATACATTTACACAGGTTCCATAAAAACAACCAAAGTACTTTCCAATATGTATTCAACATGTGAAACTCGACGAGGTCTTAGTGGGAAATTTCAAGGGGACAAAACAACGGATATCTGTCACCCAGCTTTCCTTGTTTCACTATTATAACCGGTGCTGTGGCCGAGTGGATAAAGGCGGTGGCATTTGAATCAATGAGGCTTAGCAATCGGAAGGTTCCGGGTTCGATACCCAGCCAGGTCATAGTAAGGTGGGTTTTTCATCCAAGAGCAATCTACGGTTTACACATCTGAAATAACTTTCTAAATTGAAAAGATTCCAAATTTGAGTTAAAATGTTGAATTGGAAGCCACCCAGCGTGTAAGTTGTAATCTATAAGCCATTGCGGGTTTCTCCCACATTTGTGGTCACTTAAAGAGTCGAAAAATAACTGCTGATTATTATTAGTATTATTATACCTGAAGGCTTGTAGAATGGGTGAGTTCAAGTCCACGTTTTTCTTCTCTTCATCTCTTCTCTGTTTATTGTATCCATGACCTCCCTTTCTACTCCGTTTGTAAGAACCTGCAAAAGTAAAACAGTCGTGAAGATTTGAAGACTTTGTCAAGTTTCCTTTTCGTAAAGCTTGTGCTAGAGAATAAATGCAGTTAGTAAGTCTGTTCTTTCTACATCTGACAAGCAATATGGTACGAAAGGAGGCAAAGGACCTCCAAAATATTAAACGATAAAATGCTACCTTAAAACTATTGAAAGAAAAATGCTCCAAAAACAGTACTGTATGCACAGTAGATTTTATCAGATAGTTACAAAGGTTACGTAATTCTAGTCTTCTTCAAAACAAAATTATTCATGTACAAAGGTCATGGCTTATATACTTAAAGGCATTGAAGACTCGCCCCAAACCGCGTGCGG
Organism: Apostichopus japonicus; assembly: GCF_037975245.1. NCBI lineage: Eukaryota > Metazoa > Echinodermata > Holothuroidea > Aspidochirotida > Stichopodidae > Apostichopus > Apostichopus japonicus. The sequence goes on from NC_092568.1 coordinate 10,603,366, forward strand.
CCTCTGAAAAAGTTAACTTTCCGTTGCTTGCAAGTGACGTTTGTTCGTGTTGCTACAAAATGCAGACAGTACAGTAGTGAAACGTGATACCTTGTTATCTTTAGCTGGACCTGAGATGTCCATCGCTGTATTGTTTGTACACTGTGCTGTGGGTATTGACCGCAGCTGTATGTACTGACTGTACACTAGTGTCTAATTACCGATGGTAGCAAGCTGTGTGTATTTTCTGGGCTCGATGGTGGTGTCTATTGAACACTTCTGTTTCACCTCATTCGAACCTAGGTCAGATTACCGGCATTAGACGTTTATTATTGCGCGAGTCTTCACACCCTTTAAGACTTGACAAAAAGTTTTTATATAAAACATTGAATTTATAGTAATAAATATCCAAGATCTATCACAGGTACGAAAACCCAACAGAGATGGTGGTAGGGTATTACAGAGCCAGACCAAGTGACTAGGGTGGAGATTGTTAACTGTCAAGATGCACTGTAGCTGTTTCATGTGACATGTTGCTAGAGGGAACACAATATGAAGTTCGGATAAAGTTCTTCATGTTATACTTTTCTATCTTAGATCTAATTATTTGATGACCCAAGGATCAATTAAACCACTAATGGGTCTCTGTAATCCTTCAACAGAACTAATTCATACCATGTTTCAAAGCTCACGCTTTACCTACAAGACTATGGGTCAGTAATTTATGATTATTTTCATAATATTGTCACTATACACTCTTATCACCTACACTCTGCATGAAACACTTTTTTTTTACAATATCACAATATCTGAAATTCAAAACAGGCTAGAAACCAGTATTTCCCTCCTTGAAACATGACAAGTTCTGCTTTCATTTTGCAAATCTTTACATCAAATTTTGGGATGCCCCAAGGATTATATTTAAATTGCTTATGGACCATTGGAATCCTTGATCAGAACTTAATTTATACCCTGTTTCAAAGCTCACGCTCAACCCTATTAAAATAATACAGATCTAGATTTTTAGCAATATACAAAATATTGTTACTAAACACTTTTATCGCCACACGTGATATGAAAAGCTGCATTTGGCAATATCCCAACATCTGAAAAACAAAGATGAGAAACCAATATTTCCCTCATTAAAATTATCACAAGTTTTCTTCCCAATTGTCTTTCTTTGTTCAGCTTTCATACAGTACATACATACTGTTCATATACAGTATCATTATAACTAAATTTTACTTACTTTTTCCTTACTAGTTCCATGAAATAGCAACAAGTAGTTACTGACACTATTTTAGGCGAGCTAAGTCAGGCAGAGCTAAGTAAGTCAAGCTAGCCGCACACTGCCCGACTCACTTCAACCAATGTGCCTTTAGTTTCCAATAACTTTATCACTTTACACCCACTCTGTACCGTATATCTTACAACTGATACTGTACACTGAACTATCGTACTGACAAAGCGCACACTTAATGGCTGTTTTCTTTGTTAACAAACGATGTTCGTTAGATTCGCAAGGTGCAGATTTATTCGCACATGATTGGTTTGATACATTTGTTTAAACTGGGCAGAGTCACTGCACACTGCCAACTGAATTATTTATTAGGGTGGCCACTGGCTTAAGGGAATTACAACATTACATCTGCTGCTAGTATAATCAAACTTGTCTAACTAACAAGCTGACAAACACTGTGTGTTAGATATTTTGAAATGTCATAGATCCAGCCTACAATTTATTTACGCAAGAAATACACTTCCAATGGCTGGCCATATGCACCAAGTAAAATATGTTTGTATCTAGAATATGTGTAGAATATGTGTAGAATATGTTTGTACATGTATGCCTTCATTTATATGAAAAGCGTTATACTGTACACCCACAATTATTATTTTAAACATAAAGTAGGATTCCAATAAAAATTGACGCCAATTGTATAATTTGCTTCAGAAATATTTAGTAGAAATGCACATGTACAGTATGTATGCGTCCAGTGAGAGGTCATGCCAGATGTCAGCTGATGCCAGTAAGTTGAATTACCAGACTGTCCAGCCATAACCAGCAAACAGATCCATGCACTACAGTAATTCACAGTTGAATGGGTATTTGGCAAAGTGGCCGAATACCCCACAACAGTTATTTCCACCTCGTAGCCGGCTTCGATCTTCACGGTCTACTGCCTTCATCAACCATAGGGCTAGTGTCATTCTCAAATAACTCCCTACTTTGACTTCAATTCATGGGAGCCACTCTGAGGTTGGTTGGTTGGACTTTTCAAAGCGTGGCCAATGTACACAATCTATTAACAGTGGATGACAGTGAAGCCATACATTTTGTAAGAGTAGCAAAGTCTACCATCCCAGCAAAATACTCAATGAATACCTTCATGGAAAATTATTCAATCCTTTTGCAATCCATTTCATTCTGTCCTCACTATAGGCTAGCTGAAATATTGTATGAATTTGACATAGGAATAACCAAAAAGCAATGTGGGTCTACAGGTATGTACCTGTCTAGCTAGTATAGAACTTGCACAGTGCCTGCAGTGAAGCCAAACTAACGCTAGGGACTGAGCTACATTACATTTACGTTACATTATCCTCGGCCTCGTGACTAGGCTGAAGCATATGACTTAGAATAGGCTATACTAGGCTAGGCCTAACTAACCATAAAGTATAAGAATGAATGTTGGAAAGCCAAACTAGGCTTTATCATTAATGTTGGTCTCTTAGTTACCTAGTATAATTGACATATTACCCTGTACTTTGGTTTAACCCCTAAAGTATCATTCGATACGCTAGGTCATTAGATAGCCTAGTACTAGGCTACCGCAATTTTACACATGGGACGTACATAGCACTAAGCAGTATATTCTAAAGCCAAAGGCACACTATGCAATAGCAATTAATTCGCAAAACCGATACCACATACACGATATTTCTTATGTCACTACAACAAATTATGGTGGCTTTGTCCAGTAGCTAGGCGTTTTCCAATATAATGCATCATTCTTAAAGCTTTCGATCACATTGATGATGTATTTGGTATTGCTTAAATAACAATTGATAACAACAATTTGCCTGCCTAACCTTTATCGCCTGCCATGACTTATCTGCGAAAACACGATCTTTGCTGACCAAACCCCAGGCAACGCTGAACCAAGTGAAGTGTATGCATCGAACTAAAATTGAAGTTATAGCGTAAATTAGTTACAATATCACACACTTATGTTTTTTGTTACAATTTGTTGCAATTTGCCTCTTTGTTTTATCCGGTTTTTAAATTCTCCTTTCACTTCAATCAGTTTTATTTCCATCCTACATTTTCAATATTCTTTTTTCAATCTTTAGCTTACGTACACGTTTAGTTCAATGGTTCTTGTACATAGATTATGGTTATTTAATTAATAAACATGATCACCTCATACCAAAGTTACGTTAATTGACCCACTGTCATTGACAACACAATTATCATTCAATGAAGGAACAATTACTCGTCTTCTTGGAAATGAAGCAATAACACTTGCTCCTAGCACAAAATTACAGAGCGCTCGATATGCAAATCGTTTCACCTTTTCACGATGAAAGCAGCTGATGGCAATTTTATTACTGAAACAACACCATATAATTTTGTTTGTTCTACAATATTTCCAGATTCACCCTAGAAAGTATTGCGACCGGTTCAAAGAAGAATATCGTTTACTAACGCTATGAAGTTTTGCTCGGGACACTGAACTTTTTCGTGTAGTATTGCTTATTCGCTGAATTTCTGTTGCTATTACAAAACCTTATAACTTTTCTCTTGCTCAAAAACAACTGCGCTAACCAACACATCAGCTAGAAAACTAACTTCAGAACTTATACTTAAAGACGAGACTGAAAAAAAAGAGGGAAAAGTAAAAATAGAATTGTGTCACATTCGTCTATCTTTGGCGGGTTTTGAACCCTCGATATCAGATTTTAGTTATCTACTAAACCCACTGAGCTAACGGACGGCACTTCAACAATAACCAATTTAAAGACTTAGACAGATGGGGTTGTGATTTTTTTCGTTGCAGTGAAAGCAGAAAGCCATCCGTTTCTGTTACGTTCGTTCGTTCTAAATGATCAGATAATATGGGATTCTTGACAGATCAGAGAACAATTACCCTAGGCTGTCATTATTGATTCCTTCAAGACACGAAGGATTTTAAATTGCAACATAACACAGGTTCCTCCACTGTAACCGTTTATAAGTTAGAGATAAACGTCTGGATGCCTTATTTATAATCCGGAACAATTTTATATTTATTAATGTTTGCCTCAAATTAACAGTTATGAAAGAAGTAAACTAACAAAGTTTTTATAATTTCTTAATAAATGCAAATGTAGGATAAAGTGATGCTTTAAATACAACCATGGATAAGTTATTGTCATAAAACGAGATATTATAATTATAAATATAAGATCTGACTGTTTCTCTCAGTTTTGACGGATTTTAGGCATCACCGTAGCCGTTTAGAAGTCAGAAATAAACGTCTGTAAGCCTTATTTGTAATCCAAAACAATTTCGTAAAACTCAATGTTTAAAACTCAAACTCAGATTAATACTCACGAAAAGATATAGCCTTATGGTTTTATTCATTTTCGATGTAAATTTTTTTTTAAAACTCTTTTCTTTAAAAATATAAATCTAGGTGTACGGTGGTGTTGTTAATACATCCATGAATATTTTATTTTCAAATCATAGCTTCCTCCTTAAAAAAAAGAAGCTATTTTTATTATTAGAAATATCAGAATCTGACTGTTTCTCTCAGTTTGAGGGATTTTAGACTCCACCGTAGCCGTTTAGAAGTCGGAGTTAATTGTCTGGAAGACCTATAATCCGTAACAATTTCGTAAAAGTTCATCTTTTGCCTCAAATTAACACTTATTAAAGGCTATATAGCCATGTAGTTTTATTCATTCTCTATACAAGTTGCAGAACAACGTTATATCATCTTATTTCCAGGGGGTCTTCTACATCGGTGGCATTCGACGTCATTATTTAATTAAGAGGACACAAACTCAACCATCATCTTTGACTTACATTACAGAGATCTTTGTGAAGAACAACTTCCCACGAATAGCTAAGACAAATCCGGCTCCCTTTGACAGATATCCTATAGCTTAAAAGATGTGTGTGTGGGAAGCTGCCATTTTGTAAATCTGTGATTTTCATATTGCCACATCATGGATGTGAAACCTTTTACTTTCTCTCGGTTTTTCTGTTCATATTTTCAGGGTAGAATGTTAACAGTGTTGACACAGAAACCAAAATGTCATCCCCACAGCCGTTCCCTCTTTCTCTCTCTACATCTCATGTTCCACTTACCCGAACAAAAATACCAAGTATAATTGGCTACCACATAAAGCCGTTAGCAGAAAAAAAAATTAATAAATTAATAAAATACAACTAGAAAGCTTTTGTAGAAAGAATTGGATATCAGAAATAGTGTTGTACTGAATATTAAAAAAAGGAAGGCATGGACATAGAGTGCATGGGACAAGTAATCGACTCAAGCAAATCATTCATTTCGGATCACAACCCTCCGAAGAAATAAGTTCTTATATACGAACAATTGTTCTGAAACTTAAGGCAATGAGTAGAGCCACCCTTGCTAACCCACCAAATTTCAAAGTGCTTATTTACAAAGTTGTTATTGACACATTAATACATAAAACAAATTATGACATCAATTCTATGTTCAAATGTGATTTTCTTGCATTCGACAGCGGTAAATTGTCGAACCCCTGTTTAAGAAGATACATTTCGACTTTAGAAACAGGGGTTCAACATTAACCGCTGTCGATTGCCAAAAAAATCACATTTGAATATAGAATTAATCTCATAATTTTGTTTTCATTATACAAAGTTCGCACTATTGAATGCGTTCAATGAAACTTGTACTCTCTACTCTTTCCACACACATACATTTATATAAGACGATATGGATGTTTCGTGCTTGGAAGATAATTCTCAAATACTAGATTCTTTTACACATCCTAACTTTTTCATTTACCATCTCCGTTAGCCCCACCAGATCAATATTGCTGATATTAATATCACTTCAGTCGGTGATGTACTTGCTTTCCCACAACCAATATGCGATTCTCCAAAACTTGTACACCTTTGCTTTCTTGGCTAGCGCCCTCTTTTAACTTGAAACGCAATTCGAAAAATGTAAGGTTAGAAAAGAGCGGGTAGGGGGGGGGGGGGGGGTGAAGAACAAGAACAAAAGAAGAGAAAGAAAACAGAGAAGTTTACCGTATTATAATAAGTAATTTTGCGGTTAAAGAAAATGATAAAGTTTCGAATTTATAGTGCTATGTAGTTTATAAATACAGTTGCCGTAAACAATCGATCAAAGCCAATCAGTCTACTTGTAAATGATAAAGATATTTATTAATATATATGCAACTGCAGAAGGATAAATGTTTCTCGCAAGTTGTTAATTTGTTTATTTGAAGTATAACAGACCTTTCCTACCGTTCTTAACACCTAGGACATTCACATAACAAAACTAAACACATACTGATATTGCCTTTTTCAGAGCACGTTTAATTGGAGTTTAGCTACAAAGGAGTTTGGAGTTTCGCTACTAAGGAGTTTCGCTACAAACCCCAAACGCTGCAACGAAGGTTATGAGTTTTGGCCCAGATTTTTGTTTAAAGAAAATGATGAAAGTTTTTTTTTACTAATTGTTCCCTGGAACTTTTGACCGTCCAACTTATTACACAGAGACAGAAACATATATCAGTGACCATTTTTAATTGAGGTTGACTGTAAAATGATTTCAGTTTAAGAATGAGTGTCCGTTGTATTTTTACTAGCATATTTTGAGGCAATCCAGTATTTGTCAATATAACTTTGATTATAAGGGATTCCCTGTTTTAATCAAGCCGCCAACTGTCCTAGTATGATATAAAGCATACTGTCAAGGTACACATAAAGTTTCATGATACCTTTTAAATTACGCACTGTAGTGATGGTATGTGAATGATCCCTCATACAATCAAAGAACGTTCAGAAATGTGCACGTGGATAAGGAAAAACCGTTAATCCATAACTTTGCACTACAATGTTCATAATCTTAGTTTCATATCCAACCACCATCCGCACCCGTAGAAACAACACCCTTCCCTCAACCCCCCCCCCCCCGCCCACCCCCATAAAAGGAAAAAATCTTTCCTTTCACAAGGGAATTACTTAATCCATAATTTTGCACAAAATCTTTTTGTCTTCAAATAATGCTTAGTGGATGAATTATGGACCAAATCATAATGTTGTTATGACGTCATTGTTAGAAATGCCTTCAGAACAGAAAGCTAACCACAACAATCCTGTAATGGTCAGCCGACCGATGATTTCAAGGTCGTGCAAATGCGTTTTTTTTTAAGACACTTCAATTATCGGGGGAATACTTTCACCTTCAACGGGCATTCTTCTTTCAATGATGTGATCAGGTGAGTGTGACCATTTCCCACACTCGACGTTTCTGACATCATGTGAGGGAAAGACTTAGCACCTTTAAAATATCAGTAACGAAAAGGTACAAAATCGCGACAAAGGGAAAGAGAGAGAGGGGGGGGTGGGGGTCGGAGTGAGAGAACAGTCTTCTGTAAGTGTAAATTTTCCCCCCAAACTTTCATACAAATGGTAAAAAGGTAAGCAATTGTGAGAAAGTATTGCTCATGTCAAGATAGTGTTGCCGATTGAGAAATAATCCGTATTGCAGGGAGGGTAGGCCTATTGGGTATAAAATCGGAAACCAATTGTCCTTGACAAAGTACACGTCAGATCAATACGATACGATATATCGGCACAATATACTGTACACACAATATACCGTTTCGGTATACAATGTACCGTTTCGGTATATAATATACTGTTTCGGTATATAAGATACTGTTTCGGTATACAATATACTTTTCGGTATACAATATACCATTTCGGTATATAATATACTATTTCGGTATATAATATACTGTTTTGGTATATAATATACTGTTTCGGTATATAAGATACTGTTTCGGTATACAATATACTTTTCGGTATACAATATACCATTTCGGTATATAATATACTATTTCGGTATATAATATACTGTTTTGGTATATAATATACTGTTTCGGTATATAAGATACTGTTTCGGTATACAATATACTTTTCGGTATACAATATACCATTTCGGTATATAAGATACTGTTTCGGTATACAATATACTTTTCGGTATACAATATACCATTTCGGTATATAATATACTATTTCGGTATATAAGATACTGTTTTGGTATATAATATACTGTTTCAGTATACAATATACTGTTTCGGTAAATAATATACTGTTTCGGTATATAAGATACTGTTTCGGTATACAAAATACTTTTCGGTATACAATATACCATTTCGGTATATAATATACTATTTCGGTATGTAATATACTGTTTTGGTATATAATATACTGTTTCGGTATATAAGATACTGTTTTGGTATATAATATACTGTTTCAGTATACAATATACTGTTTCGGTAAATAATATACTGTTTCGGTATACAATAAACTGTTTCGGATATACCGTTTCAATATACATTATACCGTTATATATATACTATACAGCTACAAACGGTATCAAAGTAATGTAGGATACTTCATTACAATGCGATGACGTAAAGTATGTAAATCAATTCAATGTATATATGGAAACAGAATATCAAACAATGAAGGTGTAAAACATTATAACACAGGGGTAAGATCCCCATTCAAGTTATTTCTACCCCACCCCCACCCCAGCCCACACCACACCACCGCCAGTTGGGGTAAGATATGTACCGGTATAGGGTTCAAAGAATACACAGCTCAAAATACTTGGCAAATATGAAATGTAATATGTTATGAACATTAAATGCCATCCCTACCCCGACACAACCCACCACCTCTTTCCTCACACACACACACACGCATACCTGCCTTGCATACCATTGGAGGACATTGACAAGGGACCATCTTTCGAGGACACTATGTTAGGGGTGAAGTAGCCTTAAAGCAAAGAAACACGTTTCAGTTTATGTCATTGACCAGTCATCTATAACTTCTTGGAAACCATCTGTCGTTTGTTCTTTGAAGTGACATCTTCTATACATGTGAGAACCACACACATTATATCTGGTTGTTCTATGCATCTAAGGACGTTCTGCGTATATCCAGAACTGTTAGTCATTAGAGGACAATGTATGTATGAATATGATTGCTATTCTTTTGAGGACAGCTTATGCATGATGTAATGTTTAAGTTGGTTTATTAGTAAACATTAAATTGCTCATTGTGACCACTATGGTCTAACCTCAAGAGTCTTAGCTCTGCATATTTTACCCCCAGTTGGTATCTAGAGTGTATGTACATCTGAGGAGGATGGGATAAGGGTTGCAGAGATGGACACAAGCAGAAGTCAATGTATTCTTTGGACACCAAATTTCCCAATCTTTGGTTGTAGAAAAAACCTTTATAGATGTGCTTTAGGCCGATCAACTTTTTTCAAGCAAGGGCTCAAGTGAGGTTATTGCGAAAACTGCAAGACTTTTCAAAATATGTTTAGTTTCCACTAGTTCTATAAATGTATTTTTTTAGGGTTGGTTAGGAGGCTGATGGAAGGGAAAGGTGACATATTATGTCATACATAACATTATGATCATTAATAAACAATATATAAACTGACAGAAAAGTAACATATTTCTGTTATGGCACCTTTATTGAAAAACCTTTGCAACCAAAACAAAATTAACAACTGCTAACTGATGAAGAATAAAATGCCAGTTACTTATCTGTAAAAAGCTAAATATTAATTAACAGTAACTTATTGTAGCCACAAATACTTGCAAGCAAGCTGAACAAACTTCAATTGAATGTCAGAAGGGATAAACAATCATACTCATATTGTTCGCTTTTTGGCGAAAAAATAACGGTCGTAACGGAATGATTATTTTTAAGACGAACTGAAAGTGACTAATAAATTGTCTTTTGCACGTTTCGATAATAGATTTTAAACTGAAAAGTCAAACTGTAAGATTACCAATGTCTAGTCCACTCTTTTGACGCTTATTCGCAATGGCTTATTATTTCCCTAACAAGAATTACAAGAATTTCATCTTTCAACGTATTGTGAAAACAAAGCAACAAATGCGGCCTTGTCCTAACACGAACATTGGACTACAGTACAGTGCACTGCTACTATTGTTAACACAATACTGTTAACAACACATACAAATGCATTTTGCAACTAAAATATTATATGAAAATTTAACGTTGAATTTTTGGTCGTAACAATAGGTTATACTGCATTTAGTTTGACGGAAGCATATTTTTGGTATGGTTGTGAAAAACGCCAACTAAAAACGTGAACCTTTATCATCTTATATTAGAAAATGAAGAAATTCTAAGAAACACCTTCAACTTATACTTCATGAGCTTAAAACAAAGAAGAACAGTTACAACAAGAACATCTGGAACAACAAATTCTGAACCTTCCACCCCTCCCTTAAGCCCTGATAAACTTCCAAAATCCTTAATTACTCTGCCAGAATTAAATGATAGAAACACATAAACACAAGACTTTTAGTTACATACATAACTGAAACATGTCTTTTAGCACTTTAACTTACAAATTTGACAGATATTATCGCTTCCTTTTATTAGCTTGAATGGCACTATAAACTTTATACTTGATGTTTTTCCAAGTTTTATCATCTAGAAGTGGTGCCAGAGATTTCTTACATTTGTCGCATTCATCTTTTCGAGGCACACGGCCTAACCTAATGTGCTTGTCAAAATAATCTTGGACAGCATCTGATTCTTTGTTACCCCAATGTGACTTTTTGTTTACTACAACTCTTTGCTCTGATTGATCTGGTTTTCTAACTGAAAGGTTACTGTGACTTCTTGCCTGGCGGAGACTGCTCCTCTTCTTACTTTCATTACACGTTTTTGCAAGGATTGATGCTGGAATGAAGAAAAGGAAATAAGCCAATGAAGTGCATAGAACAAAATGCAAGAAACTACCATTAAAAAATAAGAACAAGAATATCAAACATGGTTCCCCATTTAGAAAGAGATATAACTATAAATTAACATATGACAAGTTTTCTGAAGTATCTAGTAATACAAAGTCTTGGTTGCAACGAGATGTGTCTCAAATGTGCAACTCTGTCTAATAATATATGCCAGTTTACTTGATGTACCTCCTGTATTGATTTCATCAGGTAAATCATCTTCCTCATCTTCGTCAACCAGCTCTTCTTCACTAGTACATGGATCTGACCGAAGAAAGTAAATAAACAAAGGAAACAATTGACTATAAGAATATAAAATAAGCGTAACAAAATTAAGTGCTTACGAGGTAGGAATATTCACAGAAGAAATCTGAGAAATAAACAAGACTAGCTAGGTGACCTGAAAGACAACTAAGTTTTAAATACAACTTGTTTGTTACTCGTAAATAGCTCATTTTGATGCCATCGGGTTTCCAGTTAAAAAATTTTGCAATTGAAAATCTGTTTAACCATCCATGTTACTCATATTGTAAATTTATCACATAAGACAATAACTTCAATTTATCATAAAACTTTATAATACAAAACAATTAAAAACACTTACCATCCAAAGAGACCTCAATTTCAGAAAGTTTCTTATCTCTGAAGTTGTTTGAATTTCCCTTCTCCATCGCCAACAAGAGCCTTGCTACCTTTGTCATCTGCAGTGTGTCGTCAGGGAGGCGATAATACTCGCGATGAACTCTAATATCGTGACCTAAAAAGTTGGCAAGAATGTCCAGTTCATGGCGTTTGAGACAAAAGAGTTGAGAAACTGTTGCAATATGTTTTCGAAGCTTTGTTGATGTTAGTGCAGAAGGGCATTTGGCTCCACTCTCTAAAGCCATTTTGCTAAGGCAATCAGATCCCCGTAGTGGAGTTTTTGAACCCAATGTTGGCCTGGCAAACATATAGCGATTGGTTGAAGACACTCCAACAGATGAACGAGTCTCTACAAGGGTATCGGCAGCCTCTTTCATTTCAGATGTTAGCAGAATGGGGACTTTTCTGCCTCTTTTCCCTTTAGTCTCGACTCTAGAAAGCTGTTGACACAGTTTTTTCTCCCATTCAGTAAGATCCTCAAGGATATCCTCATTAGTGTGAGTATTGCATCTTTGGTAATCTTCCAGAGGCATGCGCTGTACTTCTCCACTCCTCCTCCTATTAAATAGGATAATTTTAGCCATTGTTGCTGTAGCTAGTGAGTACCATGCCAGTTTATCCGGATCTGTTGACAATCTCTTGGTGCTTTCCATAATTTTCACATTGAGGTGTTTGTGAAGGTTGACTACATCTTCAGACAAAGGTAATATTGTGGGCTTATTCCACTTCCTTTGATACAATGTAGATAATGCATGTGAAGAAACACTGTCTGCCCACTCTAAGTTGCAAAGTTCTTCAAATCTCTCTGCATAATCTTTCAGTTCTCCATCTTCCAATTTGATGCCTGCCACCTTTTGTATTGCTGCACATTTTTTTAGGGAATGGCCTAACTTCAGTGCAAGGGATGGTATCTGGTACTGTTGAGTGGATGAGTTGTAAACTGCACACTTGCGAACAGCCTCAACTACTTTGTCAAAGCATGATGGTCGTATGCATTCTGCAAGGGTCTTTAAACTTGGATCAACTTCCTGAATATTCTTCAGTAGGCGACCCACCTCCCGCATTTTCTGACTGACATACTGTCCATTGTGTGAATCTGTTCCAAGCTTTGCAAACAATCGTTGTCCCAATGTCAAAATCATTTCATCATTTCGACAAATAATGCTTATGTTATCCCGACGCATAATTCCAATGACTTTTACCTTGAACTGTTCATCAACCTTGGTTGCCAGTGGGAGCAACAATGAACATCTAGACCTTAATCCGTTATTTCTTCCACTGTGGCTTTGTTTCGCTGGACACTTTTTTGTGTGTTTCCACATATCTCCATCATAAAAGTAACCAAAACAGTTTTCACATGGAAGGTATCTTTCAAAAGGAACACTGAAGGGTGGCCTCTTGTAGGGAATAAGAATGCCTGTCCCTGAGTTTAGTACTTCGATGTTGTGTGAATGATTACCTTTATTGGTCAAAATTTGTAGCAATTCCTTCCTTTCCTTTGAATTCTTGCTGAAGCTGAATGCTTCTTGTACCTCTGGTTCATGTGCATGCATAGACTGGAAATGTCTTCCCAGTTTTGCCTTTTGTTCCATACAAAAAACACAGAACTGGTGTTTATCCCATTTTCTAGCAAATCCATTACTGCTTGTCATGACAGTCACCCGAGGTATCTTCTTGAATCTAGTTTCACTGGTAGTTGAAGAAACTGCACAACTCGATTCAGGTGTCTTGCTTGACACTTTGCATTCAGCATTCTGCAGTCTCAATTTAGATGATGAGCTAGAAGTAGAGTGGACAATGTTTCCACCTGCTTCTGAATCACTTGCCGATGACCTCATGTCAACATTCCGTTTCAGACTTGTTCCTGGTCCTTTCCTTTTTTGAGTATCCATTTCACTGTTGCTCTCCGGTGACATCTGCTCATCACTGCTGCTTTCTGTTGGGAGGTAATCACTACAATGTTCATTATTTTCATCACTGCTGTCCGATGAATCTGTATAACTGACAGATTCTTCTTTTTCTAATGCAAATCTGACTTTTTTCTGGTTACATTTTCTGTTTTTACCATGTCTTTGCTGTTGCTTTTGATTGTGATCAGTAGTTGATACTATGGTGTGCTCGACATCAGATTTTGACGGATGCTCCTTGATGCAAACTGCACCATGACTTCTCATTTTAGGGGAAGGAAGGGGAATCATATATTCTGAACTATTTGTAGAATCTTCTGAATCGCAAACATATGACATTTGGTCATCATTCCATTCCTGCTCTTTATCTTGAGTGTTGTCCGATGCTTCACTAGTCTGAGATGAAACTTCATTGTCACTACCATTTTCTCCTTGATCATCTCCTCCACTGCTGACATCTTTGTGTGTGTCTTTACACCATGGGAACAAATCGATGTCTTCAAATGGATTATAGCTATCATCACTTTCATTATCCTAAATAGGGAAGAAGTAACAGATGTTGTACAGACCTTTCCAATAAATCAAGACAACAACCTAAATCAGATTTTGGATGTTTGAGTTGACGGAACTATGAATGTTCCTCCTTTAAAAAGTGCATGTTTGAACAAAATTTTACAGAATTAAAAAGTTTTGTATTTAAATAAATATGTTTAAGTACCAAAAGTATGTATCAGTCTGCACAGTGGATGATACACTTTGTAAGAGTTACGCAACTAAAATGAATTATGCCAGTGAAAACATTTATTTGCAAGGAATGCTGCCTGGTCAATAAAGAAGATATTTATCTTCTAATATTTTATCTATAATAACAGGGCCTATTTCTTACCTTGGCAATCTGTGTGGTGCATTCTGATTCCCCAGGTGCTCTCTCTGGCTCATTATCAGTGTTGCATTCTCTCAAAACTTCAGGTGGCTTGTTTTGATTTGTTTGTTTCTAAGAAGATTAAAAATCACATTTCAATGGCAATGCTTAAGTATTTGAAAAGATATAAGCATCTCAGAACTGAATCTCAAATTACAAATATTTCATGGTTAGTAAAGTCAGTAGTCGTTATCAACTATACTAGTGAGAACATTCCACACAATATCATCATAAAAAGAATCCCTTTAGAAAAGGGTTTAAACGACATGAATGTACCCTTCAATGCAAACAGTTAGGTTCTTTTCACAGAACCAAGAGTTTTGATTATATCTTCAAAGAAAAAACAAGCCTACATCAAACAATACATGAATGAAGCCTGGTCAATACACAATGATACTTGACTATTCTTTAGAGGACCAAGTACACATAGTACTGGGTAATATTGTATATCAGCTGAAATCATATATTAAAACACAAAGTTATATCAATCTTTGCAGTTGACAATAAATATCTCTGAAATACTGTGCCTTACTAATGTAACAAACTAGTATATATCATTCTACACATTGAACCGTAATTACTATACAAGTATTAACAATGGAATTGTGTCAGGGCTACAAAACTGAGATGTACTATACCAGTGAGAACATTAACTAGCAACATTTCTATTAATTGCAAATATCAATCAGGATACATAGTCAGGACATCTACTTCAATGTAAATCACTGAACATCTATCAAAGGGATGAAAAATCAAACCATTGGGCTATTTTTTATTTTAAACCATGACGTGTCAAGTCTTCACATGTGTGCTATAAAGTTGGCTATTCCTTAGAGGACATCATTGTACAAACTACTGCAACAGTGGTTCAGGTGATAATGACATCTAACCTATAATGCTAATGGTTTGTATATACTTACTGGTTCAATGATATTTCACCAGTATTAAATCATCTGGTTTGTTAAACATAAACTTGATGATATTTATCTAAGATTGATGAATATATAATAACATGGCCTATTTCTTACCTTGGCAATCTGTGTGGTGCAATTTGATTCTACATGTGCTCTCTCTGGCTCATTATCAGTGTTGCATTCTCTCAAAAATTCAGGTGGCTTGTTTTGATTTGTGTTTTTCTAAGAAGATTAAAAATCACATTTCAATGATAACATTTTTGGCATTTGAAGTGATATAGCTTCTCAGAACTGAATCTCAAATTACAAATATTTCATGGTTAGTAAATTCAGTAGTCGTTATCAACTATACTAGTGAGAACATTCCACACAATATCATCATAAAAGCATCACTTTAGAAATGGGTTTTAACTGCATGAATCTCCCCTTCAATGCAAACAATAAGGTTCTTTTCCCAGAACTAAGAGTTTATTATATCTTCAGAAAGTAATCGAGTCTACATTAAACAATACATGAATGAAGCCTGGTCAATACACAATGATACTTGACTATTCTTTAGAGGACCAAGTACACATAGTACTGGGTAATATTGTAAATCAGCTGATATCATACATTAAAACACAAACTTATATCAATCTTTGCAGTTGACAAGATATATCTCTGGAATACTGTGCCTTACTAATGTAACAAACTAGTATATATTATTCTAACACATTGAACCGGAATGGAAATCACTGATCATCCATCAAAGGGATGAAAAATATAACCCCTTGGAGCCTTTTCCACCTAAAATTCTGAGGTGTGTCAAGTCTTCGGCTTTGTGCAATAGAGTTGGCTATTCCTTAGAGGACATCATTGTACAAACTACTGCAGCAGTGCTACAGGTGATAATGACATCTAACCTATAATGCTAATGGTTTGGATATACTTACTGGTTCAATGATATTTCACCAGTATTAAATCATCTGGTTTGTTAAACATGAACTTGACGATATAATGTATATATAATAACATGGCCTATTTCTTACCTTGACAATCTGTGTGGTGCATTCTGATTCCCCAGGTGCTCTCTCTGGCTCATTATCAGTGTTGCATTCTCTCAAAACTTCAGGTGGCTTGTTTTGATTTGTGTTTTTCTAAGAAGATTAAAAATCACATTTCAATGATAACACTATTGGCATTTGAATTGCTATTAGGTTTTCAGAACTAAATCTCAAATTACAAATATTTCATTATTATTTAGTAAAGTCAGTAGTCGTTATCAACTATACTAGTGAGAACATTCCACACAATATCATCATAAAAGCCTCTCTTTAGAAATGGGTTTAAACTACCTGAAAGTACTTTTCAATGCAACAGTTAGGTCCTTTTCACAGAACCAAGAGTTTTGATTATATCTTCAAAGAGAAAACAAGCCTACATCAAACAATACATGAATGAAGCCTGGTCAATACACATTGTGTATTGACCAAAATGATACTTAACTATTCTTTAGAGGACCAAGTACACATAGTACTTGGTAATATTGTATATCACATGAAATCATACATTAAAACACAAACTTAAATCAATCTTTTCAGTTGACAATAAATATCTCTGCATATTGTGCCTTACTAATGTAACAAAGTAGTATATATCATTATACACATTGAACCTTAATAACCATACAAGCATTAACAATGCAACTGTGTCAGGGCTAACATAACTGAGATGTACTATACCAGTGAGAACATTAACTAGCAACATTTCTATTAATTGCAAATATCAATCAAGATACATAGTCAGGACATCTACTTCAATGTAAATCACTGAACATCTATCAAAGGGATGAAAAATCAAACCATTGGGAATTTTTTTTTATTTCAAACTCTGGCATGTCAAGTCTTCACATGTGTGCTATAAAGTTGGCTATTCCTTAGAGGACATCATTGTACAAACTACTGCAGCAGTGCTACAGGTGATAATGACATCTAACCTATAATGCTAATGGTTTGTATATACTTACTGGTTCAATGATATTTCACCAGTATTAAATCATCTGGTTTGCTAAACAAAAACTTGATGATATTTATCTAAGATTGATGTATAATAATAGGGCCTATTTCTTACCTTGGCAATCTGTGTGGTGCATTCTGATTCCCCAGGTGCTCTCTCTGGCTCATTATCAGTGTTGCATTCTCTCAAAACTTCAGGTGGCTTGTTTTGATTTGTTTGTTTCTAAAAGATTAAAAATCACATTTCAATGACAATACTTAAGTATTTGAAAAGATATAAGCATCTCAGAACTGAATCTCAAATTACAAATATTTCATGGTTAATAAAGTCAGTAGTCGTTATCAACTATACTAGTGAGAACATTCCACACAATATCATCATAAAAGCCTCTCTTTAGAAATGGGTTTAAACTACATGAAAGTACTTTTCAATGCAACAGTTAGGTCCTTTTCACAGAACCAAGAGTTTTGATTATATCTTCAAAGAAAAAACAAGCCTACATCAAACAATACATGAATGAAGCCTGGTCAATACACAATGATACTTGACTATTCTTTAGAGGACCAAGTACACATAGTACTGGGTAATATTGTATATCAGCTGAAATCATACATTAGAACACAAACTTATATCAATCTTTGCAGTTGACAATAAATATCTCTGCATATTGTGCCTTACTAATGTAACAAACTAGTATATATCATTATACACATTGAACCTTAATAACCATACAAGCATTAACAATGCAATTGTGTCAGGGCTAACATAACTGAGATGTACTATACCAGTGAGAACATTAACTAGCAACATTTCTATTAATTGCAAATATCATTCAGGATACATAGTCTGGACATCTACTTCAATGTAAATCACTGAACATCTATCAAAGGGATGAAAAATCAAACCATTGGGCCTATTTTTTATTTAAAACTCTGGCATGTCAAGTCTTGTGTGCTATAAAGTTGGCTATTCCTTAGAGGACATCATTGTACAAACTACTGCAGCAGTGCTACAGGTGATAATGACATCTAACCTATAATGCTAATGGTTTGTATATACTTACTGGTTCAATGATATTTCACCAGTATTAAATCATCTGGTTTGCTAAACAAAAACTTGATGATATTTATCTAAGATTGATGTATAATAACAGGGGCTATTTCTTACCTTGGCAATCTGTGTGGTGCATTCTGATTCCCCAGGTGCTCTCTCTGGCTCATTATCAGTGTTGCATTCTCTCAAAACTTCAGGTGGCTTGTTTTGATTTGTTTGTTTCTAAAAGATTAAAAATCACATTTCAATGACAATACTTAAGTATTTGAAAAGATATAAGCTTCTCAGAACTGAATCTCAAATTACAAATATTTCATGGTTAATAAAGTCAGTAGTCGTTATCAACTATACTAGTGAGAACATTCCACACAATATCATCATAAAAGCCTCTCTTTAGAAATGGGTTTAAACTACATGAATGTACTTTTCAATGCAACAGTTAGGTCCTTTTCACAGAACCAAAAGTTTTGATTATATCTTCAAAGAAAAAACAAGCCTACATCAAACAATACATGAATGAAGCCTGGTCAATACACAATGATACTTGACTATTCTTTAGAGGACCAAGTACACATAGTACTGGGTAATATTGTATATCAGCTGAAATCATACATTAGAACACAAACTTATATCAATCTTTGTGGTTGACAATAAAAATCTCTGAAATACTGTGCCTTACTAATGTAACAAACTAGTATATATCATTCTTCACATTGAACCGTAATAACTATACAAGCATTAACAATGCAATTGTGTCAGGGTTAACACAACTGAGATGTACTATACCAGTGAGAACATTTACTAGCAACATTTCTATTAATTGCAAATATCAAGCAGGATACATAGTCAGGACATCTACTTCAATGTAAATCACTGAACATCTATCAAAGGGATGAAAAATCAAACCATTGGGGCTATTTTTTATTTCAAACTCTGGCATGTCAAGTCTTCACATGTGTGCTATAGAGTTGGCTATTCCTTAGAGGACATCATTGTACAAACTACTGCAGCAGTGCTACAGGTGATAATGACATCTAACCTATAATGCTAATGGTTTGGATATACTTATTGGTTCAATGATATTTCACCAGTATTAAATCATCTGGTTTGCTAAACAAACACCTCATGATATTTATCTAAGATTGATGCATATATAATAACATGGCCTATTTTTACCTTGACAATCTGTGTGGTGCATTCTGATTCCCCAGGTGCTCTCTCTGGCTCATTATCAGTGTTGCATTCTCTCAAAACTTCAGGTGGCTTGTTTTGATTTGTGTTTTTCTAAGAAGATTAAAAATCACATTTCAATGATAACACTATTGGCATTTGAATTGCTATTAGGTTTTCAGAACTAAATCTCAAATTACAAATATTTCATTATTACTTAGTAAAGTCAGTAGTCGTTATCAACTATACTAGTGAGAACATTCCACACAATATCATTATAAAAGCCTCTCTTTAGAAATGGGTTTAAACTACCTGAAAGTACTTTTCAATACAACAGTTAGGTCCTTTTTACAGAACCAAGAGTTTTGATTATATCTTCAAAGAGAAAACAAGCCTACATCAAACAATACATGAATGAAGCCTGGTCAATACACATTGTGTATTGACCAAAATGATACTTAACTATTCTTTAGAGGACCAAGTACACATAGTACTTGGTAATATTGTATATCACATGAAATCATACATTAAAACACAAACTTAAATCAATCTTTTCAGTTGACAATAAATATCTCTGCATATTGTGCCTTACTAATGTAACAAAGTAGTATATATCATTATACACATTGAACCTTAATAACCATACAAGCATTAACAATGCAACTGTGTCAGGGCTAACATAACTGAGATGTACTATACCAGTGAGAAAATTAACTAGCAACATTTCTATTAATTGCAAATATCATTCAGGATACATAGTCAGGACATCTACTTCAATGTAAATCACTGAACATCTATCAAAGGGATGAAAAATCAAACCATTGGGCATATTTTTTATTTCAAACTCTGGCATGTCAAGTCTTCACATGTGTGCTATAAAGTTGGCTATTCCTTAGAGGACATCATTGTACAAACTACTGCAGCAATGCTACAGGTGATAATGACATCTAACCTATAATGCTAATGGTTTGTATATACTTACTGGTTCAATGATATTTCACCAGTATTAAATCATCTGGTTTGCTAAACAAAAACTTGATGATATTTATCTAAGATTGATGTATAATAATAGGGCCTATTTCTTACCTTGGCAATCTGTGTGGTGCATTCTGATTCCCCAGGTGCTCTCTCTGGCTCATTATCAGTGTTGCATTCTCTCAAAACTTCAGGTGGCTTGTTTTGATTTGTTTGTTTCTAAGAAGATTAAAAATCACATTTCAATGACAATACTTAAGTATTTGAAAAGATATAAGCTTCTCAGAACTGAATCTCAAATTACAAATATTTCATGGTTAATAAAGTCAGTAGTCGTTATCAACTATACTAGTGAGAACATTCCACACAAGATCATCATAAAAGCCTCTCTTTAGAAATGGGTTTAAACTACATGAAAGTACTTTTCAATGCAAACAGTTAGGTCCTTTTCACAGAACCAAGAGTTTTGATTATATCTTCAAAGAAAAAACAAGCCTACATCAAACAATACATGAATGAAGCCTGGTCAATACACAATGATACTTGACTATTCTTTAGAGGACCAAGTACACATAGTACTGGGTAATATTGTATATCACCTGAAATCATACATTAAAACACAAACTTATATCAATCTTTGCAGTTGACAATAAATATCTCTGCAATATTGTGCCTTACTAATGTAACAAACTAGTATATATCATTCTACACATCGAACCGTAATAACTATACAAGCATTAACAATGCAATTGTGTCAGAGCTAACACAACTGAGATGTACTATACCAGTGAGAACATTTACTAGCAACATTTGTATTAATTGCAAATATCAAACAGGATACATCATCAGAACATCTACTTCAATGCAAATCACTGATCATCCAACAAAGGGATAAAAAATCAAACCATTGGGCCTATTTTTTATTTCAAACTCTGACGTGTCAAGTCTTCACATGTGTGCTATAGAGTTGGCTATTCCTTAGAGGACATCATTGTACAAACTACTGCAACAGTGGTTCTGGTGATAATGACATCTAACCTATAATGCTAATGGTTTGTATATACTTACTGGTTCAATGATATTTCACCAGTATTAAATCATCTGGTTTGTTAAACATAAACTTGATGATATTTATCTAAGATTGATGTATATATAATAACATGGCCTATTTCTTACCTTGGCAATCTGTGTGGTGCATTCTGATTCCCCAGGTGCTCTCTCTGGCTCATTATCAGTGTTGCATTCTCTCAAAACTTCAGGTGGCTTGTTTTGATTTGTTTTTTTCTAAGAAGATTAAAAATCCTTTTTCAATGATAACACTTTTGGCATTTGAAGTGATATGCTTTCAGAACTAAATCTCAAATTACAAATATTTCATTGTTACTTAGTAAAGTCAGCAGTCATTATCAACTATACTAGTGAGAACATTCGACACAATATCATCATAAAAGCTTCATTTCAGACAACTCACTTTTAACTACATGAATGTACTTTTCAATGCAAACAGTATTGTAAATGAGCTGAAATCCTTCATTAAAACACTGATTTAAGTTTAGTTTGATATTGCTATTCAGACTGGATGGCGACAGTTGTCGTAACATGTTTTTAGGTAAAGCTTTGTTAACAGTTCAATACGATACAAACAAGGAGCAGTTATATCATTGTCCTACCTTCTTCCTCCATCTTGCATCAGGTTGTCCATAATCATATCTGATTTCATTTCCTTTCTTAATCTCTGAATTTGCAAATATGGCCAATTTTGGTTGCTTGTTTATGATAATCTTCTTCACAACAGCATTGGGTTTCTTCCAATCATCATTACAATACTTTCCCTTTCCTGTGCTATGTGTAGCATCAATGCTAGCAATGGAAAAAAGAAGAAAACTTAAATTCTACTTCACAATTCTGCAAACTATGCCCCTCCCCCACCCCTCCCAGAAAAAGAAAACATGTTGATGTTAATTTAGTGTTTTATAGGGTCTAACAACTCAAAATATGTTATTTCAATCACACTTTTGGACACAACACA
This sequence comes from Apostichopus japonicus, assembly GCF_037975245.1. Classification (NCBI taxonomy): domain Eukaryota; kingdom Metazoa; phylum Echinodermata; class Holothuroidea; order Aspidochirotida; family Stichopodidae; genus Apostichopus; species Apostichopus japonicus. Next base: position 10,626,019 of record NC_092568.1, read on the forward strand.
CAGAGACTTCCTAGGATGACACACTCTAATAGCCTATCCTTGACATACATGCAATACCTTATGCTCAAAGGGCTCTTGCTTTTCTTAATTTATTCTGTGTATTGGTAATGAACTCCTCAATGTTCTAAGTAGTCCAACCCTTTTGTGTTCCTAAGATTTTAATAGGGTCATATCAAAACAAAACTTGGCACAGAACATTAAACAACATCAATTGATTAACAATCAGTATACAACACCTCAACATTAATTTGTGCCTAAAGTCAACCTTGATTTAGCAAACTGTGATATTAAGTACTACTTAAGTTGTGAAATGAAGCCTCAATCAATCTCATGAAAAGAATGTCACTCATAACAAAGTCATAATTAACAACATCCTTCCAATTGTTTGAAGAAAAACATGGATCTAATAAACACTTGTAGCTCAACAGTGAAGAAAATGTAGAGTAACTGTTACCTACCACATACTGTCTTGACCACTCTGGAAGAAGAATATGAAAGTAGTGTCCTCCTCTTCCCCCACCTGGTAGGCATGTCTTAACACACCAGAATATTCTAGGAGGAATTCTCCTTTTTCAAAGTCTGCCGTAGCAAATAATCCATACCCTTTAATAATAACAAATGAAGGAAAATGATCACCAACAACTCAATATTAACCCTTTTTGAAAATATAGCAATGATGCTCCTTATATGACATAGTTGCTGACAGTTAAATCAGTGCAAGTTTACACTTCCTTGATCCATTTTATGTGTTGGATGGACTAACCACACGTAAACGCATTTTGATAATTGAAGCATGCTGTCCAATGTTAAGTCCACATCACTGCAACAAACTGTGCAGATATTCTAAATGGCAATAAGTTGCATACACTTATCTCAACTAGGTTACAGAAATATGATACCAATTGACTCACCAACTTCTTCTGAAACATATTTCACTTCAAACCCAGAAGGGTCTTTTTTTTTCTTGATGAAATCTGCGTAAGCTGTAGGTTGCTGTTGGTTTTTATTACTTCTTGTCTGCATCTATCAATAAATTTGATGATGTTTTTGTATGGGAGACACTTTCCTGTTCCCTTGCCAAACAAACAATATATATATAGTTCCCAGACATTATGAGATCATAATCTTAAACCTTTTTCATTCCATTAATCTACTAGTTATCTTAATGCATGACACCACCCACACCCAAGCTAACAGTCATGATGTGAATGCTTAAGTAACTATTTGATTGATCAATTCAGTTTTCTAAATCAACTGATCATTAATTACTTAAGAATAATTTGAAAAAAATCTCTATAGGCCACAAAACATGTACTATAAAATCATACAAACTAGTATTCGTTGTCATGTATTCTACTTAGCAAAAACCATAAAACACATATATTAACAAGCACTACACTTGGCACAACATGCCTATTAATATTACAGTATATATTGTTCCTCTATAGGCAACAAACATTAAAGGAGTTTAGCCTATCACATGTAAATATTGTAGCCTAACATATGCAGCACACACCCATGGAGTAGCCTATATCAGAAACTGTTCAGTAAGAAATGCAGCCCAACATATGCAGTACACATTCAAGAAAGAGCCTATGCCTATACACCTTTTAAAGTGGTAGATAATGTAGCCTAACATACATCCAGCACATATACACAAGTAGTCTATATCACATTATCAGGAACTGTTCAGCCTACAGTATGCTAGGAACTTTTATGTAAGTATTGCAGCCTAACATATATGCAGCATGCATTCAAGAAGTAGCCAATACCAATTAGACTATTAAGATTTATGAGATTGATGTGCATGTTATCAAATACCCCTGATACCTGTTTCCTGTGTCGGACTGTGAATATGACCTTCATTTGGCAGATTGATGGTTAAATTTGAAGAATGCACTGAAAATGTTCAGTCTACAGTGATCAGGAAAAATTGGTCTTTTACATGTCAGTCATGAAGAGGTACTGTTGTGGTACTACGTGGTACTGTCCAACTTCAATTTCAACTATACCTTTATTTCCCTCTTTCAATGATTTCCTTCTGCACTTTCCCTTCTCAATAATGAAGCTATGTTATTAGTAATACATAATACTTGAAGATGGCAGATTGGATCTCCTATTTTGTTACAGTATCTCACACATTTAATTTCAAACTCTATTTAAGCTTTGATTGTAGAGGTAAAGAACTAACCAGCAATTGATACTTGTAATACTCCTGTCTGAATACAAACATTGTGAGACAAATTCATCAAACCCCTCCTTTAATTTACTGAGTCCCTTGTAAATTCAGCTAACACTGATGAATCATTTCACTTATTGAGGATAATGATACATGGAGTTCAAGAATTCTTTCTTCACACAGCCAATATCCATTAGGCCTTTCTGTCAATACATCATTTACCAAGTCATTCACCAATATCAGTTGCACAAATGGGCAAAGCAAACGTTGGGAAAGCAAAAACACCAATGAATTAAAATCTTCTCTCTCATATAAGTAGAAATACCAGAAAGAAATCTTTTTATGATCGACTACAGTGATCCTGTCAAGTCCTGCTACAGGTGACTCAGACAAAAGACTGAATTTAATTTTACAGGAGTTGCAATAATCCCAAAGTAATGACAATATATATGGTTCTGAAAATGTAATAATGCCATAAAATGGCCTGCCTTCATTTACTTCCATGCTATAAGTATAACCTCATTTGCTAACATATCCTACCATTCCTGCATTAGTCTCCTAGACAAGCCTAGGCTATAGTTGAACCTTTGCTAAACCTGGTTTGTACAAAGGCCTTAAGTTTTAACATTAGGGCAACGTTTGACCTAGCACCTAATTTAGTTGTTCCTCTGGACACAATGTAATCTCGGATTATTAAATACTGAACAAATAACTTGTGATTCGCGCAGTATAGAAAGTCCGCTAAAGCTACTTATTGCTACCACTAAGCTACTGGTTATCCTAGCCTAACCCACTATTACTATACTATTGGTATATACACCATTACAAGTACTATACGCCTATAAGAACAGTCAACACATAACATATGAGTTCATTGAGCACCTCGACAACGAAGCATGTCTTTTGAATGTACCAACTTTGAACTAAAATTCCATTGAAATTATCTTTTCTCGTTGATTTCTTATTACTTAAAAGTAAAAAGTAACTTCATAACTTACGATTTCTCACATGGAGGCCCGTCGTCGTACATGAATTCGCGGGAACTTATGCCATTGTGGAAAAAACTCTTGTAAATGGTGGCGCTAGATACTAAACATTGAAGTGTGTGTACTTTTCATGTTTGGGCTCAAGTGTGTGTAAATCCAATGATCAGGTTAAACCATCCTTTCAAGGACATCGTTCAAATTTCGACAGACGGCTTTTAAGACTTCGAAGAGGCATTAGCACATAAAATATATCGAGGACGTGTGTTTAAGTACTCGGACGTACATGAGGTCCCCGAAGGAAAGGTGTGGTATCATGAGCATGTCCTCGAAGATTCGATAAAGTCAACACACGCACGCACACACACACACAATTGGTCAACCATATAATTCACTAAAATCACAAAAAAAAATAAGACAATTTTGTCAACGGATTATTTTATTCCATTACTTGCAAACATCATTTGTATTTTATCGTATTGAAAGTTTCTCGACACTTTTGAACTTATTTAAATTTGGTTAGTCACTCGAGCAATTAATGATTGTCTATATGTATAAATATGACTATATGACCTTGAAATGTGTTCTGACGTTTTCCTGTTGTCTTTGTTCCCGATGCTTATTATATTTAGAACATATTTATCTGGTATAAGCTATACGGTATTGCTTTGCCCTCAGGAGTTTGTTGCACTTTCATAGCTGAGTTCACATAGCATTTTACAAAGAAAGAAAAAAAATCAGAAAAAAAACTCCCAAATGAAACACGGAAATATGGAGAGTTTGTGAAATCAGAAACAAATGTGTAAGTAAAATGGAAGTC